>NC_138077.1:67998530-69206030 GCF_964212035.1 Myotis nattereri | reverse complement strand
GTGTAGGTAGCATAAAACCAGGCATAAAAAGGAAAGATTTTCAACAAAAAGTTCTTCCATGTGAGAGCCATTGTTTTTGGAATTCTAATTCACTACAAAATAAAATTGTCAGAATTGTGAGAAACAGACAAATGAACAAAAACTAACATTGATTAAGTGATATAGGCACACTTAACTAAAGAGTGGATTCATCCATCATTGAACATCCAATTCAACATTCCAAGGGCCTTTAACCAAATTGTGAAAATATAGAATTACCAGAGTTGAGGAGAGAATCCTCCCAATATTGTTAATACTATAGAGTTCATTCTGTAAGCATTATATTTAGTTCTGGACATCATCCTTGAGAGGGGATATTCATATGCTGGACCTTGTTTGGACAACAACCACATGGGTTTCTGGGACCTCAGACACATGCCATGTGATTAATTATTGGAGAAACTAGGGATATTTGACTTGGAGAAAGGCTGATCAGAAAATAAGCAAATAAACTCAATAGTAGTCTATAAATACTTGAGAGACTCATATTAAAGATCAGTTAGGATTTTTTTTAAGGCTTTCAGGGGATAGGAGGCAGGTGAAAAATATGAACTTATAAACTTCACTTTAACATAAAACACCCTAATATTTAGAACCACTTTAAAGCAAAAACTATAAATGTCCCTTATTAGAAGGGCATTTCTTATTACTGGAAATAGTCAAAGGACAGTAAATTGTAATTCAGTTGTGAGACTATAGAAGTAGATTGGAAGATCTAATAGATACTTAGAATAACCCTGTAATTGAGTCAACACTATTCATATTGCCTCTAACTTAGATTATTTCTGAATATATGGTATAAAATGTATATAGAAGCTAATTTAAAAAGAGTTAACACATCTAAAAGCATGAACTATTTAGAAATAAATTTATCATACTAGGTACTAGCTCTATATACTAAAAACTACAAAATAATGCTGAAAGAAATGAAAGGAAACGTGAATAAATGGTAAGATATATACCAAGTTCATGAATTTAGAAATTCAATGTTTTTAAACTGTTACTTTCCACCCAAGTTATTTATTGATGCAATGCAATTTAAAAAATGCCAATAGACATGTTTTGGTAGAAATTGAAAAGCTGATTCCAAAATGTACATGAAAATATAAACAATTTAAAATAGTTAAAGCAGTTTTTTAAAAAAATTGTTTAAAATAAGAACAAAACTGGTAGACTTACACTACTATAATTTCAAAACTTTATACAGATATATTTATATATAATATATACAGATATATTTATATTTAATATATACACATAGAGCCATATAATCTCAGAAAGAAACACAAATTAATACAATGAGAAAATGGGCAAAATGAAATACTGGAACAGAGATTTCACAAAAGAAGATATACAAATGGCAAGTAAGTATTGAAAGGATGCTCAGTATCATTAATGTTTAGGAAAATCCAAGTTCAAATCACAATTAAATAAAATTCCTTACCTTATATAGTGGCTAAAATTAAAAGGCAGCAACAAATGTGAACAAGGATGTGGAGCAACTTGAACACATACATTGCAGGTGAGAATGTAAAATGATGGATCCACTTTGATAAGTATTTGGCAGTTTCTGATAAATGTAAATGTATACTTATTATATCCCTCAACAATTTCACTTTTATCAAAGAGATGTGAAACATATATCCATTAAAAAGACTTGTACAGGAATATTTATAGTGGCTTTATTCATAGGAATCAGGAACTGAAAACAACCCATATATTTATTAGCAGGTGAATTGATAAACATATTTTCATAAACACTTACAATGGAATACTAATAAAAAATAAAAAGAAACAGCAATTGATATAAGTAATAACATGAATGAATACAAAAATATTGTTTTAGGAAATAGCCAGATGCAAATAATTTTATACTGTATGAATCCATGTTACAAAATATTAACAAGTAAAAATAATTTCTAGTAACAGAAAGCAAATTCATGATTTCCAGGGACTGGGATAGTTTGCATTGACTACAGAAGCACTTAGGAAACTTTTTGGGGGATAGAAATGCTTTATATATGAATTTCTGGGGTGATTACACAGGTATATTATCCAAATTCATTAATTGTGTAAGTAAAAAGAATGTGTTGCATTTCTGTAAATTGTACCTCAATGTCTATTTTTTAAAACGGTGAAAAATATACATAGTAAAAGTAATCAGAATGTGAAAAGCTAATTATTATAGAAACATTTTTAGTGATTATTTTAAGAATAAACACAATAAAAACATTGCCAAAAGACTATTGAAGGATCCAAAGTCCCTAAAAACAAAGATAATACTCAAAGAATGGGAAAAAAAAGAGATGGAAAAGAAAGAACAGAAATATTCAAACTTCATACTAATTGATACTTTTTCATGTAAATTATGACTAAATATGCTATGTAGACATAAGATGTGATTTTAAAGAAAAATGATAGTATTTTGATAGCATTTTCAGAAATGGTGTTTTCCTACGTAATGTAATTTAGGACAGCCTTGAAAGAATGTTCTCCTGCTGCATCCTTCCAAACTGTCTTTTCAATAAGACATATGGCACTAATTATGGGATGGTAATGTGGAAGGCACATGTTAATTTTCATGTGCAAAATATTGCATGAAATATTTTTATGACTATCATTATCATTTTAATAACATCTTTAAGATACTAGTTCAGCCTGGAAAAATTATTCAAATTTTGTCCATTGTAGCATGCTAAATGAGTTTGCTGTTATCACATTAAGAATAATAGTATTTTTTCTTTACTATCAGTAGGGAAAATGGCAGGAAAATGATTTGCACCTGCTATTTAAAAAAAAATTCTATATTACACATGCACACACACACACATACACGAGTATGTATTTATATAGCAGATCCTCATTATTACATCCTATCTAATAAAAGAAAAACATGGTAATTACCCATACATCCGCCACCCTTCCCATTGGCTAATCAGGGAGATATGCAAATTAACTGCCAGCCAAGATGGCAGCTGGAAGCCAGGCAACTTGAAGCTAACATGAGGCTTGCTTGCTTCAGTGATGGAGGAAACCAATGTTCCCCACCTGCCTTGCTGGCCTCTGAGCTTGCAGTTTGAAACATTGTTACAAATATAAAAGCTAAACAAAACCCAAGAAACCTGCTTTCAGCCATCTGGGATCTCAGAGCTGCAGTTGATACAGTGTTTCGATTGTAGAACCCAAACAAACCAGATACCTGCTTTCAGCAGCAGAGGCCTCAGAGCTGGAGCCAGAGCTAAAGCTGTCCCAGAATAAAAAAAATAAATAAAGAAAGGAGCAGTTGGGAGCTTCAGTCACCCGCCAGCCTGAAAACAGCCCTCAGCCCTTCACTCAGGCTGGCCAGGCACCCCAGTGGGGACCCCCACCCTGATTCAGGACACCCTTCAGGGCAAACCAGCCAGCCCCCACCCATGCACCAGGCCTCTATCCTATATAGTAAAAGGGTAATATGCCTCTCAGTATCGGGATCAGCGGAGCCAAGAGGCCTCTCGGCACTGGCATCAGCATGACAGGGGGCAGCGCCAAAACCCCCTATTGCCCTGCGGCTCTGTGTGTGACGGGGGCGGGGGGGGGGGGCGGGGGAGACCCAACATCCCTATCCGCCCTGCTCTGTTCGTGACAGGGGAAGGTGCCCCAACCCCCTGATCAGCCCTGCTCTGTGCTTGATAGGGGGGAGCTCCCAACCCCCTGATCGGCCCTGCTCTGTGTGTGATGAGGTAGATCCATAACCTCCCCATCAGCCCTGCCCTGAGTGTGAGAGTGGCGGCGCCCCAACCACCTGACCGGCCCTGCTCTGTGCATGACAGGGGGGAGCTCCCCAACCCCCTGATCAGCCCTGCTCTGTGCATGACAGGGTACGGAGCCCCAGCCCCCCTGATTGGCCCTGCTCTGTGCGTGACAGGGGGTGGCGCCACAACCTCCCCATTGACCCTGCCTTGAGTGTAACAGGGGGCGGTGCCCCAACCCCCCAATTGGCCCTACCCTGAGCGTGACTGAGGGTGGCATCACAACCTCCCAATCTCCCTGCTCTGTGCATGACAGGGGGCAGTTCCCCAACTCCCCAATCGGCCCTGCTCTGAGCCCGACCAGGGGCTGCACCTAGGGATTGGGCGTGCCTTCTGCCACCCTGGAGCAGGCCTAAGGCAGCAGGTCGTTATCTCCCAAGGGGTCCCAGACTGTGAGAGGGCACAGGCCGGGCTGAGGGACCCCTCTTCCCCCCCGAGTGCACAAATTTTTGTGCACCAGGTCTCTAGTCCTATCTAATAAAGAGGGAATATGCTAATTGACTTCCCTGCCCTCAAAGATGGCGGCGTCCACAGCCACAAGATGGCCGGCAGGGGAGGGCAGTTGTGGACAATCAGACCAGCAAGGCAGGGCAGTTAGGGCTGACCAGGCCAGCAGGCGAGCGCAGTCGGGGTTGACCAGGCCTGCAGGGGAGGGCGGTTAGGGGTGACCAGGCCAGCAGGGGAGGGCAGTTGGGGGTGACTGGGCTGGCAAGGGAGGGCAGTTGGGGGCAATCGGGCCAGCAGGGTAGCAGTTAGACATTGATCATGCTGGTTAGGGGTGATCAGCAGTTAGACATTGATCAAGTGGTTAGGGGTGATCAGGCTGGCAGGCAGAAACAATTAGGGACAATCAGGCAGTCAGACAGGCAAGCGGTTGGGAGCCAGCAGTCCTGGATTGTGAGAGGGATGTCATGAAACAAATACATTTATTAAAAGTAACTTATTACAAATAAATTACAAGTTATTGAATAACATTACAAATGAATTACATAATAATGAGGAGAAAATAAGAACTAACCTAAGAATATTTGGAAACAGCATTTTTACTGGATACAGGTTAAGACAAAGAGAATGGTACACAAATACTGTTCTATTTGTTTTCTCACAGGAGCATGGGTTAGTCATTAGAAAACTACTTTATTTGTGTACCAGGATGGAACAAACAAGTACATATATTATAGATAATGAGAGTCAGGTTCTCCCTTTCAGAAAAATAAGCTACAAATAAGGAAATGTCCAAAACTAGAATAAACCCTGTGATATCAGATTGTAATCAGAATATGAGTATGAATTGTGGTTTTTAAAAGACTTATGTAGATAGATAAAGAAATTAATGTAGATGCATGTAGGTATATGAAAGATGTGTGTGTGTGTGTGTGTAATTTCATAACACTGTACCCTAAGAGGACTTAAAATAATTAATATCCTACCACTCTGATCTTGGTGGTAAGATATTACCACTAAAGATCATTTTTAAATAAGGAACCAGGGCTCATTGGAGAAGTAGTTAACTCCTCAGCTGGAGCAGGGACAATACAAGATGAGCCTAGAGCATTTTGTAGTGCCAGAAAGTAAGGAAGTGCTCACAAAAGGCAAAGGAGCCAACCTGAAGGAGATCTTAATTTCAAAGCTGGAACAGATTGTGTAACAAAATAATAACAATAGTATTAGGTTGTAACCTTTAGAATAAAATAATATTCAAGATATAAATAATTGAAAAAATAAGTACGTGGATAAGGAGGGACAGTGTTTTCTTATCCAAGAGTTTTAGTTAATAAATGTGGAAGAAATAAGGGATAGAAAATTACCATTAGAACAACACAGTAATATTTGTTGCATGATGAATGCTAAAAGCAGTGAGTCAAAGTTTGAGGAAAAGCCAGATATTTACATAGTCCCAAAGCATTACCCCAAGAGGTTTATTAATTACAAAGGCAAAGTAGTAATTTCACAGTAAGAAACCTGGGTGGGGAAGGATAGCATCACTAATAATAGGATCTACCAATAGCAGGTACTCCTGATATTATACTTTTGTGGTTTTCTTGCTTAAATGCATGACCACATTATGGGAAAATATCAGATAAACCCAAAATGAAAGACATTCTGCAAAATAATTTATCAGTACTCTTTAAAAGTATCAAAGTAATGAAAGACAAAGTGAGATGGAAGAGCTGTTCAAGATTGGGGGATGCTGAGGAGATACAAGAACTAAATGCATTAGATAATTATGAATTGGATACTGGAACAGAAAGAGGATATTAACAGAAAAACTGATAAAATTGAAATAAAGTTTGCTGTTTCATTAAAAAAGTAATAAATAAAAAAATTCAATTTCATTTACTTTTAGGCAAAGCACACGTCTTTGAACTGTCTCCTCGACCTGAAGCCCCAGAAAGCAAGGCCTATGCACACTGTGGTGGATCTTAAAGTATTTGTTGAGTGACTACATCAAAGCTCAATTTCATCTGTGACAATGTATTATAGTCACCTGTTATGAGTTTTAAGTCCCCTCTCTTCCGTTGGGCTCTTAAAGGCAAACATCTTCTATGTAAAAACTAGATCTGGGACACAAAGATAAATGTTTGCAAAATGTGTAAGTGAATTTTGGTGAATATCTAATTTTAAATAGGACTCCTCCTTGTAGGGATAGCTGTGGACTTAAATTTCTTTTTGAATTCTGATTATAAGCACCTGAGTACAAATACGTTTTGTGCATATTATTTAAATATGGTACAGTTTTGTTTTGTCCCCTCCCCCATCATTTCTGTCACAAAAAAATTGAGGATAGAAAGTGCCCTTTATTCATATAAATGACATTTGACTCTTATTAATAAAATGACAACACAAATAGAGATTTGATAGTATTTTCCATAATATTGTTTTCTTCTCCAGTATGATCAGCATCAACAATAATTCTTAACTTTGAAATCTAAGCAAGAACTTTGTGGTTTTTTTGCTGTTTTGAAGGAATTTCATATATTATATTTTAGATGAGCTAGGAATTGACATAGAGAGGAGTAGAAATTGACAGTAAAAATAATTTATAATTAGTTTTCATGCTTCCATGCTTACTCATAAGTTGTTATAGCAAGTAAAAAGGAAAAAAAATAAATTTTTATATTAGTTTCCCTGAAAAGTCTTGAAATACTGTACAGCATTCATCAAAATTTACATTCTTGAAAACAACTCTTCTTTTTTATTTGTTGTTAATCCTCATCTGAGGATATTTTTTCATTGATTTTTAGGGAGAGTGGAAGGGAGTGGGAAAGACAGAGAGAGAAACATCAATGTGAATGAAACACATTGATTTGTTGCCTCCTGCAAGAGCCCTGACCAGGGCCCGGGCCAGGGAGGAGCTTGCAACCAAGTATGTGCCCTTGACCGGAATCAAACCCGAGGCCCTTTGGTCCACAGGCCGATGCTCTATGCACTGAGCAAAACTGGCTAGGGTGAAAACAACTCTTCTTAATTATTAATTTTCACTTATATAAAAGATGAAAATGGTATCATATAATCATCTCAACATTTAAATTAATTTTTAAAAAGTGAAGTTTATAAGAGGAAAAATTTAACATTTACAAATAAGAAGAATGCAGATATCATTTCCAGTAAACATAATTTTAATGGAGAATTTCTATATTACTTTAATTTTAAAGAGGGATAACATTGTCACAATTTATTACAAATCCATTTTTTTTAAAAAAAGGAATAAGAGAATTAAACAATGGAAGTGAAACAATTATTCCATAATAGATCAGTTTTTTGTAATTAGTTCAAACAATTTAATCAGTTTTTTCATGTTTAAATGTAACAACTCTGCTCAAAAATCTAATCAAAATCTCTAAAATGATTATTTACCAACAATGAAGTATTTAATAGAAAATGACATATCTTGCATATTTTCTGTTTTGTTTTGTCATGTAGTTTCTTCATTTCCACTGAGCACAAACAATTTTCTTTCTGTATGCCTTAACTTCATTACATATGTGAGATTTTGATAAACTATAGATAATGAAATCAATTTCTGGTTACTCATAGTTTTCTTTTCAAAATTTAACAGAATTTCCTGAGCAAGTTCTGGGTTAGATTTTGTCTTTTCATGAAATTAACACACGTTGGGAAAGAAAAAGCCATTTTATCAACAAAGAGTTAGAAGAAAAAACTGGCATCACTTGTGGTTTCTAGAGGTGAAAGTGCTTTTAGGGCATAAAAGTGACACCAAAAGCAATCACAAATGTTAAAACATGGTAGGTTGATAGGAAAATTTAAATGCCAATGGAATGAATATTCATAGATTAATCAGTTAATTGAATTTAGAAAATTAATATCAGCAAATAATCACTTATCCTAGCAATGTGACAGTGGGGCTGGGAGAAGCAAATTCAGAAGGTCTGGGTAAATGTGTTTGCATGATCTTTTGAAATATGTCACTGAGGGCTAGGGACCTGCCTCAAAGCAGTTGAATTATATGGTAATCTGGACTAAAATGCAATAGAAAATAAGCACTAGAAAACAACTAGAAGTCAAGAATGATAATTTTGTAAATATTTATTCATTTATTTATGAATCATATATTTAGCAAATATATACTTTTTCTGGTAGTATGATCTAAGACAGTATGATTTTAATTCTAAGATTATAAAATATACCCCCTAATATTATCCCAAATCTAAATTAAAGGTGGGGGGACTATTTTGGAGATAGAAACTGCATATACTCTAATATTACATGGAAATACAAGGTATAGATCATTGTAAAAATTCCACTTCTAGGAAAAAAATGTAATTGATTATAGGGTTTAAAATGAAAGGTATAAATGAGTGACTTGTTTTTTCACTTTCTCCTCTTTATTCTTTCCCACTGCTACTCTTCTCTTCTTTCCAGCACTAATGACTCTCCCTCCTTCAGAGTAGGTTACTCTGAAAGTAACCATTTGTAGATCCTGGATCTTCAGCTTTCACTGCACATGACTCTCCTGAGGCTACCTATTAGTAGTTAATTAAATCAGAAGCTTGGGAGAATGACATTATCTGCTGTTTAAAGAGCTCTCTAATTGCCCTAGTCGGTTTGGCTCAGTGGATAGAGCGTCAGGGCCAGGGGTTTGATTCAGGTCAAGGGCATATTGCAGTTTCCACCATGGGTTCACGCATGCGGATGTTTCTCTCCTCTTCCATTCTCTCTAAAAATAAATTGATTGGGTTAAAATATCCTTGGGTGAGGATTAACAAAAAATAAAATAAAAAGCTCTCATTGATTTTAATGTGCGGTTAAGTTTGGAAAACTATCTTCTTAGAAAGAATTTACAAGGTAAGTAAGTCAGAAAGATTTTACTAATTAAATACCTACTATATACTCAGCAACTCCCTTAGCATTATGGTCATCGAAAAGCAGCATAAATAATGCACTGTATCTTCGCAGTGCTTACAAATTTACTGAGTTAAACAATCATTTCTAAAAGCTAAGTTAAGAAGTAACTATGGGCTTATATTTACTTATTTTTTTTTTAGAAAATTGCTGTTAATAAAAGTTAAATTTCCTAAGTTTTTGTTTATTTATTCATATATTAAAATTTTTACAATAATATCATCTCAGTTGCAACCTGAAATGTTTTCTGATGGAAAATTAAGAGCTTCAATTATAGCTGGTACTGTCTTAAAATTTTGCATACAACTTAAAAGTGAACTTTTGTTAAAAGCATAAACTATGGTGTTAGGATGCATACATTCAAGTCTTAACTTTGTGATTTGCTAGTTGTATTTTCCTGAGCCAGTTATTTAACTCATTTGTGCTTTTATTTCCTCATCTGTAAGGGATAATATTATTCCTACTTTATCAAATTGTTATGAGAAAAAAAGTAGTAAATTGTGAGAAATATATAACTTTGAGTTCTTGATTTAGGGAAAGTACTTGTGGAAGTGTTAGCTATTATTATTATTGAAACAAAACAAAAAAACAACTGATGAACAAAAACAGATCCAGACACAGAGAAGCATCGATCAGACTATCAAACCTCAGAGGAAAGGTAGGGGAGGGTGGGGGTCGGGGAAGAGATCAACCAAAGAACTTATATGCATGCATATAAGCCTAACCAATGGACACAGACACCAGGGGGGTGAGGGCATGAGTGGGGAGGGGGTGGGAGGGCAATGGGGGGATAAGGACACATATGTAATACCTTAATCAATAAAGAAAAATTAAAAAAAAAATTAAAAAGTGGGTGTTTTGAGTCTGAGTTCTTGTCTCACAAAAATTTAAGAATGAAGTCACAGACAAAAGTGATTAATGGAACCAATGTTTATTGGGATAAGACAGTCCTGGAAAATGGTGTAGCTAAGGTTCCAGGAGCAGCCCAGTGTCCAGAGCTTCCTTTCCCTGTTACAGTCTGGAGAAATTTAGTATCCAAGTTAATTAAAGTCAAATAGTCCATGTGTGGAGGCCCACATGGCCATAAAGCACGTGGGCACAAGGATGTGCTCCCCCAGGACAGGAATGTCAGGTATCCATTGTGCACTGCGCTGGGGGAGAAGGGAAGGGAGCCACTCTTTTTTTGTATATATGCTTGCCTCACTGCCTTGTGATTAGTTATCTGCACACTGTCTGTCTTAGTAATATCCATATGTTTTAAAGTTCATGACTCTCAGTGCACCCTACCATCCCACCTGTTTGGGGTGTCTTCGTAACTTCACCTAGCTGGGTTCCCATTTCACTTCCTCCTCCCATGGTCCTGGCCCTATCTACCTAAATTTTTTCTGTCTCATTGTGTTATAGGTTTTGTGTTTTACCATTTTGAAAGGCTATTAATATATATTCATATGTTACAGATTTGTACGCTATGTCAGAAATCTTGTGTAACTATTTGCTTCATATTGTTGAAAAATGTTTTGGGGATGTCAAAATATGGGTATATCTATGGAAAGCAGGTTATAAAATGCAAATGTTTGCTTTTTCTTGGATAAAAATAGACTGAGAATCATTGGCATCAACTCAAAGAAATCTAAGAAGGGAGGAATTTGTATGAGCTGGCATACTTTATTGAATACTAATCAAAGAGGGAATGAGTTGAACTAGACATTGAAAGCACGTAAAATTTGAATAATCAAGGGTTGCTGATGAACTTCAAAAGTAGACTTAACTGTGAAACATAATATGAATTACATCAGGTGTCATGATTGTCACCATTACCTTAGCCTAAGATTCTGTTTTTGTTTTGACCTTAGATAATATAAAAAATACCTGTGTTGCCCATTTATTTACAAGAAGAACATGAGTTCTTCAGCATATGCCCAAATTTCTCTACACTTCAAATCACGACATTGACAAATGTCAACATACCCAAGATCAGTCAGCCATACAGTAATAAAATGCACTAAAAATAGATTTCCTATATTATGATATTCAAACAGCTTTATTTATCATTAAAAAATACTAGTATATAAGAGCATCATCATCATTACCACCATTTTTAACTATAATGAGAGATGTATCTTTTATATAGCAGCATGGAAGCTTGAATTTTCTATTAGCCTAAGACATTATTTAATTCAGTGAAATTTATTTTTTAATTTTATTGAATTTATTGGGGTGACATAGATTAATAAAATTCAGGTGTACAATTTCATAATACATCATCTATATATTGTATTGTGTCTTCACCACCCAAAGTCGAGTCTCCTTCTGTCACCGTTTATTTCCCATTTACCCTCTTCTACTACCTCCCCCACCCCCATTCCCTCTGGTAATCACCATAATGCTGTATATGTCTATGAGTTTTGTTTTCTCTTAATCCCTTACAAATGTCCCCTTTTTTCTCCCATTGACCTCTTCTAGCCTGCCTCCACTGCCCCTGCCACCCTCTACCCCCT
This sequence comes from Myotis nattereri, assembly GCF_964212035.1. Lineage (NCBI taxonomy): Eukaryota > Metazoa > Chordata > Mammalia > Chiroptera > Vespertilionidae > Myotis > Myotis nattereri. The sequence continues at coordinate 69,194,341 of NC_138077.1, read as the reverse complement.
TCCCCAGGCTTTCACAATCCATACTATGGTCTGTGTCCATGGGTTATGCATATATGCACACAAGTTCTTTGATTGATCTCTTCCTACTGACCCACCCTCTCCTGCCTTCCAAATTTCAAAATAGGAAAATACTTTTACTAGAATAGTCATTTTCAAACTACAACTAAGAGAAAATAAATTAGTAATTTTAAAACTTTTAGAATTCAACTTTGGACCAGAATCCCCCTCTTCCACCACTTCTTTCTTATTTTATGTAGCTGTGATTCTCTTTTCCATAAATCCATTAGAGAAATGTTGTCATAATATAAAAATATTCATAATTAAACCACCACTTATTTAATTAGTCTCCACTCAGACATTCCTCTTAGTTTAACATAACATTTATCCTAACCCAATTACACCAATTAATTTTTAGAATTTTAATAAGTGTCTTGCTAATTTTCATACACGCATATCTTATCATCTATCATTTACCTATCTACTTTGATTACCCAAAATTATTAAAAATGCAAGTCAATGTCAAGCTTAAACTGTAAAATTTACAACTGATCCATGGTTTTAGGAAGTTCAAGGAAAGTATTCTGACATCTTAGACAAAATTTTATTAAATAAAGATTATGATAGCAGTTTACAAGTTATTGAACACTTACAATTAATAGTAGGCACTATTCTAAGATATATACCTATTTAGTTCTCACAGAAACCTATCAAGGAAGCTTTAGCTATCCCCATTTTCAGATAGAGAAAAGAATTTCCACAGAAGTTAGTAATTTGTTTCTGTAATTTAGCTAAAAGGAGAATGAGCTGGTTAGGTGTCAAATGCAGTCAATCTGAACCAGAGCACTGGAATGTCTTTTGGAGTGACAAAATTAAACTAGTTAAAATAAAGTAAAAGAACAATGATATGATTGATATTTCAAAAAGAATGACTTAAATATCAAAGGATTAGGTGGCTCTATTGGGAAAATTGATAAGGTTCTTGAATAATTTGTAGAAACGACCATTTCTATTATTGTTTTAACTAGAAGCCGGTGCATGAAATTTGTGCATTGGGGGGGTGGTGTCCCTCAGCCCAGCCTGCACCCTTTCCAATCTGGGACCCCTCGGGGGATGTCCAACTGCCGGGATCAGTCCTAACCCGGCAGTCGGACATCCCTCTCACAATCCGGGACTGCTGGCTCCCAACTGCTTGCCTGCCTGCCTGCCTGCCTGATTGCCCCAACTGTTTCTGACTGCCAGCCTGATCACCCCCTAACCACTCCCCTGCCACCCTGATCAATGCCTAACTGCTCCCCTGCCAGCCCAATCACTCCCAACTGCTCTCCCCTTCTGGCCTGGTCACCCCTAACTGCCCTCCCCTGCAGGCATAGTCCCCCACAACTTCCTTCCCCTGCTGGCCTGGTTGCCTCTAACTGCCCTCACCTGCTGGCCTGATTGCCCACAACTGTCTTCCCCTGCCAGCCATCTTGTGGCTGTGGGCACCGCCATCTTTGAGGGCAGGGCAGTCAATTAGCATATTCCCTCCTTATTGACCGTGGGTGCTGCCATCTTTGAGGGTGGGGCAGTCAATTAGCATATTCCCTCCTCATTGGCTATGGGCACCACCATCTTTGAGGGTGGGGCAGTCAATTAGCAGATTCCTTCCTTATTGGCTGTGGGCACTGCCATCTTTGTGATAGTGTGAGAGTTAATTAGCATATTCCCTCTTTATTAGATAGGATAGGTAAAATTTAAGAATATTACTTTAGGCTAATATGAAATTTGACAAGAGTAGTTACATATAAACAATTTATGCATTCTAAAAATTAATGCATAATTTACTTTCTCTTAAATATGTAACACAATATAATTATTTTAAAATAAAAATTAGTAAAATTTCATAAAATTTTACTTTTGAAGTCTAATTAAAACATATTTTTCACTATTTACCGAGAAATTTTGGTTTGCATTTGTTGTAAATACTTTTGTTTGGATTGCCTTCAGATGTCTAATTCTCTGCTTATTTAGTTTAACTCCTCATTGCATTAAATACTTGTAGAATACAGTACACTGCTTCCTCTAGAATAATTTAAGAAAAATTTCTTTTCCTGTCATTGCCTGTTTAGACACAGATTCAGGATGGGCCAATCATTCACTAGTTCTTGGGACTTTGAATCTTGAGGGAGTAATATGAAGAGTAGTTAGTACTGAAAAATTATCATGATGGGAGTGACCAGAGGAGAGACAGTATCAAGCATCTAGCAGCAGCAGTATTGACTATTCCTGCTGATGATATTGGGTAACACAGTGTTGTCATCAATAGTGTTCCACATGGCTGGTCCTATGGGGCAAACTTGGTGGTGGTTTGGTTGCTCAGTCATTCTCCCTTGGTATTTGTCAAATTTTAAAGCCTTGTTATCCCTCATAAAGTACATCAGGTAGGTTAAGATATGGAAGATATTTAATAGGGGAAAATGCCTAAAGAGGTTGATGAAAGGAGAGAAAGCAGCAATTTAACAGGAAAGCCTTTAAACTGGTTCTACATCCATGGAAGGAGGTGGGAAAAGAAGGACAGGATTGGGTATTTTTGAGAGAGTTTAGGTCAGGTCAGTGAGATGTCTCTAAGAAAACGTTGCACATCAGAGAAATCCCACAAAGGGCAGAAATAGCCCAGCTTCTCTATAGTACTTAAAAAAAAAAAGATTTCATTAATTATTTAGAGAGAGAAAGGGAGAGAGAGAAACATTGATGTGAGAGATACATCCATCAGTTGCCTCTGACACAGAACCCAAAAAAGGGATTAAACCCACAACTTGGGTATGTGCCCTGACTAGGAATCAAACCCAACACCTTTTGATGTATGGAAAAATGCTACAACCAACTGAGCCACACACGCCAGGGCTATCTCTAGTGCCATTGTGTGCTCAGTTATTGGCTAGGAGCAGCTTGCAGGAAGCATGGTCTAATGTGAGTGTCAGGGTGTCTCCAAAAGTATATTTTCACAGCCACCACATTGGGTCTCTAGAATTTTCATCAATTCTATAAATACTGGAGGCCTGGTGCAGGAATTTGTGCATTGCGGGGAGGGACTGTGGGAGGTTGGCTGCTGGCCTTGAGGAGGGAGCTAGCCCTCGCCCTCTCTACCCCATACCCCAGGAAAGGGGCTGAATCCGCCGCCACCCACCCCTGGTTCCCTGTCCCAGTTCAGGCCCAAAGGCCCCGGTGGGGTCCAGAGAGGATGAGACAGTCACCAGGCCAGGCGTGGAAGAGATAGACGCTGATGCCACCACCACGCAGTTCCCCGCCTCTCCCCCTCCTCCTTCCCTCGCTGCCTCACTACCACAGTGGCAGTCGGTGGCCCCCGGGGAAGAGAGAGGATGGGAGCAAGACAAATCCTTGTGTTGAGGGCTGACTTTCAATAGATTGCAGTGAGGGAGCTGCTCTGCTATATAGGAAACCTGACCCAGAAGCAGATCTCTACGAATGGTTTAGTACCAGGGGCCGATGAGGGCCTGCCAGCCAGGGGGAGGAACCATGGGAGGTTGGCTGTGGGAGCGCACTGACCACCCAGGGGAAGCTCCTGCACTGAGCATCTGCCCCCTGGTGGTCAGTGTGTGTCATAGTGACCGGTCGACTGGTTGTAATGATTGCTTAGGCTTTTATATATATAGATTCCAAAAATATTTTCTTTCTTCTTAAGTCATCCAATTGTTATTGACTATTGATGAGTGTACCATGTGCTTTTGGAAAAGAATTATATAGTTTGTGAATTTAGTATTCTATAGATATTAATTAGATCATGGAGACAAAAGGGGAGGAGAGTGGGTGAAAGTGTGCTGGAGTGCTGTGAATTTTAAGAAACCATTGGAATGGCCAACAGAGACCTCCTGCTAAACTTGTGTATTAGAGCAGTCTCCTGTCTCCCAGGAGAGGCCTGCCTTACACCTCCTTCAGTGCTCAGGCAGTGGCTGGGAACAGCCTATGGGAGGCATAGCCTATGGCTAAATGTAATGTATTTCAGTGCACAGAATATGGAGCTCTTGGTCAGTTAAGTTTCTGTAGGGAAAGCCCTGCAAGGTGTATTTTTTATGGTAACTACAGAATCATTCCATTCATATTTTTCAAATGCCTCCAAGGACATGTCCCTCCACTGGATATCTTTCATCAAATTTGATGTCCCACATGCCACTCAGACTGGCATCCTCTTAACCTTGAGGTGCTGAATGAGACAATCTGAAACCCCATCTTACTGCCTCTCTTCTTAGATCACCCCTGACACTACTTTTGTTCATTGAGGTCCTCAGAGAAGTAGACATCAAGATGGAATAAAATATGCAAGATATTTATTGGGTAAAACACCTGGAAAAGGTAAAGGACAGGGAGGTTGGGAAGGCTAGGAAAACTTCAATACCATGATGCAGGTCTGACAATTGTAAAGGGGAGGGGCGCATAAAGATTGTGTAAGAAGACTCAGACTGCAGGACAACTCTTACAAAGATTCAGACAGGTTGATGGGGTGAACTAGTGTTGCCCATGGAAAGAATCCCATGTCTCATAGAAATGGACCTATATTTATATGCCTACAATGATAGTTTATTGGCTGGAATAATTCTTTGAAAATGTAATCTCAGAGTGAATGTGGGAGTGGATTTAGAATAGGAGATGCTGAGGTCATCAGTCAATTAAGTTTCCTGCTGTAGGCACCATGGTCTCTGCAGCAAGAAGGCCTTTCACACTCTACATTTTTTGGCCAACTGCTTAGTACCTTGTATTGGTTTCCTACAACTGTTCTAACAAAGTACTACAAACTGTGTGGCTAAAAAGGCAGAAATGGATTCTTTCACAGTTTCTGGAGGCCAGAAATCTGATATCAAAATGTTGGCAGTGTCAGTTCCTTCTGGAAGCTCTGAGGGAGAAGCTTTTGCATGCCTTTCTCCTGGTTTCTGGTGGTTACCAGCAGTTCTTATTATTCATTGGTCTGTAGACACAATCTCTGCCTCTGTCTTCACAGGGCCTTCTCCAATATATTTTCCCATCATCTTCCCTCTGAATATATCTCTATTCAAATTTCCATCTTATTATAAGGACACAAGTCCTTGGATTAGGGCTCAACCTAATAGAGTATGACCTCATCTTAACTTGGTTACATTTATAGGGACCCTATTTTCAAATGAGCCACATTCTAAGGTTTCAGGTGGATTGAATGTTGAAGGAACACAATTCAACCCAATATTACTCTTTTCTCCCTTCTGGCCTAGCTAATTCTCAATATTTTTTTTTTAGATTCAGGCCAATTGTTCCTTCCATGACTGGGTCCATTTTTTAAAAATGTATATACCTTCATAACATTGTGTATTCTTTATTCCACTTCTCATGGGGAAATTTTATACTTATGTTTGTTATTTTCTTATTGATAACTGTCTTCCCATGCTAAGCTGTATTCCTTTAGGGCACAAGGAATTTTTCATATTTTTTACTCACTATTGTATCGCTACAATCTAGCATAATGCTTATCATATATAATAGATAAAAATGATAAATCATGAAACTGTAATCAAATAGCTCAGATTTTATAGTAAACAATAAGAGGGACGGTGCAGGAGGGATAGTGATGACACTGCATAAACACTTCCAACCTCAGACGGAAGAAAAGGCAGCAATGAGAGAAGTAACCCTTCCTCTGTTCACAATACATTTTAATTCTGCCACTAAAGTGTCTGCCCTAGATTGGCTTTGAGCTTTGGTGAGGGAAGTTGGGAAACTGATTATTAGATATATAAAGATTTTTAAGACAAAAGTGAGAAAAGAAGGAAGAAAAATAGCAAGAAGAAATAGTATACTGGCTAAAGTGGTTTGGACTGCACTTTAGAGGGATGATTTAACTATACATTAGAAATGAATAAGGCAGATTCTGGCTACATGACAATATGGATGTGTTAGTTTATCTACTTTCACACATAGATTACAAGTTTCTTTTTCTAAAACAACATAAAACTGTACACTCCTAGCCCCACAGAGATTTCTAAGTATACTGAAATGAACTTCTCTCTCTCTCTCTCTCTCTCTCTCTCTCTCTCTCTCTCTCTCTATATATATATATATATATATATATATATATATATATATATACCCAAAGGTGTGGACGGAGTCGGTGAAGAAGGAATGACACGGAGACAGCGTTCAGTTGATCAGCAGCCTAGCCAGGATCTCTAGCCAGGATCTCTAGCCAAGTTCTGGTCAGGATCTCCAGCCAGGTTCTGTGTCCATGTTCTCTTGCTTGGTTCTCCAGCCAGGTTCTCCAGGTTCTCCAGCCAGGTTCTGTAGCCATGTTCCCTCGCTAGGTTCTCCAGCCAGGTTCTGTCCAGGTTCTCCAACCAGGTTCAGTCACCAGGTTCTAGTCAGGTTCTCTTGCCATGTTCTATCCAGGTTCTCTCACTAGGTTCTGTCTCTAGGTTCTGTGTCCTGTTGTCTTGTTACATCTGTATTTATACCAGTTGATTCCAATCCTATCAATCTCTATTCCAAAGGTTAGGGCGTTTCTTATCTCCATTCCAGGGAGTAAAGATTATGTAGCTTAAGCGTGATTGTTCGTAGTTAAAGTGATTAACTACCGGCCTGGCACTTAGTTAAGGGGTTTTATCCCCTCCCTAACTTCAGAGAAAAATCCCTACCTGGGGAAACAACCTTTCTTGGAGAGATGACCTTGGTTAAAACACATAGCACTAAGGGGAGCAAACATATTAAGAACAGTATGCCATATATGCCAGGTACCTTGAAACATATGCTGTGCAGATGTTTCTTTCCTGCAGTGACTGTGTCAAGCAGCAAGGATGGACCAGCTTCCAGCATATATAAATGGCCTAACTAATTTTCTTATTGATAACTGTCTTCCCATGCTAAGCTGTATTCCTTTAGGGCACAAGGAATTTCTCATATTTTTTACTCACTATTGTATCCCTATAATCTAGCATAATGCTTATCATATATAATAGATAAAAATGATAAATCATGAATATATATATATATATATATGTTTAGATTTTGTCAGTGTGAAATAAACCAACCAGAAATGACACTAGTCAAATTGCACGAGACCAGAATTGGGGAGAAACAAAGGGAATTTTCAATAGCAATGTTAGCAGACAGAAGGCATAATCCACAGGTGGAGTCTTCAGTTAGACAATTAAAAATATGATCCAACCAATGAACAAGTGCAAAGAAATAACATCTGAAGAAAATGGAGGAAATAGATAACCAAATGGAACCTAGAAGAAGAAAGAAACTGATGATGCACCAAAATAGAAAATGTTTTATAAATCCACCCACTAGCCAAGCTGTCTTCTTCAAACTCAGGAAATTTTTGCAAAAGTTCAAATTTCTATGTTTGTATTATTTTAGGTGTAAAGCCACTCTCAGTAGTATGGGTAGCAGAGTGTGGGGAAGTCACCTGTTAATTCATTTCTTAGCAGAACTGCAAGGGAGGGTTAGCAGTGGATGCTGGTTTAAATTTGAGGTTAATATCCTACAGAATTCAGAAGCCTTTGTAAACTAGGCAGGATTTGACAGTCCTAAATAATTTTACTTCCAGTTCCTATTCTCCTGCAAATGTAAAACTCCTGATAAAATTCAAATGGTATGAATTATACCTAATATAACCAAAATACCAGCTTCTATGCAAAGTCATGCTGTAGATCCTAAAGAAATCCTGCCAGTCTATGGTTGATGACATGTTTTCACTTAAGAAAAGCTGATGAGGGAGGAAGAGCTTTTGACCATTCCATTTGTGACCATTCTCTTATTAGCAACTTTTGGCAGTGTTTGATGCTACAGAAAGTGTGGAAATAGCACAGTTTGTGTCCTTATGAGTTGGGAATGAGTGGAGATTTGGACACAAGGGCGAAACACTTTGAGAAGGCCTAGAAATAGTGGGATGAAACATTCATAATACTACCAAAGGGAAAAGCAGTTGTTTGCCACTCAGACTTTGAAACTCATTTAAGCTTCATTTTGATCTACAATATTTAATTTAAATTGTTTATACCACGTCAATGACTTTTACGTATCATTATACCCCCCAATTACAAGACATCTTTCTAAATCTAGAAACCTGGAACAATGTTTTGAGATCTTCAGCACTACATGGCTTGTTGGTCACATATTCTATGTTGAATATATGTGGATTAATGCCTCATTAACTTGTTCTTTTATTGAACTCCTATATGGTTTGAAATGTGTTCTTTTGATTAACTTTTAGTAAGGGGTGCATGTTGTGTATTGGAAACACATGGGCTTGGTTGCAAACGCCAAGTCTGCACTTACTGCTGTATAAACATGTGTAGGGCACTTCAAATTCCTGAACTTCAGTCACATTGTTTTAAAAGATGCGTTAGCATTTTCAAGCATTATTGAAATACACAATTATGAAATAGAGGAACATAAAATAGACAATTGATAAATCTGTATGTAATTCTCCCTATTTCTGTGTGCTCAACCTACTGTTCGCCAAATGCTACTCAATAATTATTTGTTGATGAGATCACAGAATTTCAGATAAGAGTTACATTGGCAGTTGGTTTCCTACCACTGCCTGTTTCTACACTTGATCAGCTACCCTGCCATTAACACTATCATTATTTTTCCAGTTGGCATATATTTACTGACTTTTGCATGAGGAAAGTATTCCAAACAACTATTCTCTGATTTTCATTGAGAGTTCCTTAACTTGTTTTTAAAGCTTTGTATCCTTTTGCTCTAAAAAAATCGGGAAGAAATATTTTTGCTACCAAAAATTATTGAATGAGAAACTCATCTGCCTTAATGGTTTTGCTAGTACTTTCTTTACCCCAGGCTTCAGCCAACACGTAGAAGGAGTGAAACTAGTAGAGAAAATGAGAATATCCAAACACCACATCAAGCAGTGAAATTGATCAGTTTAACTTAGAGGGATAATGATATATTAGCTTCTTAGAAAAGGAAAAAGGAGGCACCATACTATGTCAATTATGAAGAACGGAAGTTGTTAAAGAGCTAAAGAACTACAGGGATGTAATTATGAGTAAACACAAAACTATTGGATTAATAATCAGTCTTAATGAAAGGGAATCTGTGAAGGAAGGGATAAGAAAACTGGGTGACACATGAATACCATGAATAGTCCTAATATTTAACTTCAACAAAGAAAAGACAATTTATTACACAAGTGTATACAAACACACATCAAATTTAATAGAGGAGAACAGAATGAGAAAGAAAAGTCTGAAGCAAACCATATATAGTATCCATAAATATCTTTAAAAATTGATCTTATAGATAATGTTTCAATAATTTATCAGCAAATTATCCCATCCTAGTGCATTCCTCCTTTGATTGAAGTACTACAACCTCAAGGGATGAAATGCTGTCTTTTAGAACTCTGTCAATTGGTAATGGGGTTAGCTTTCTATAATGATCAGTTGTTTACTCAGAAGCACAGAAACCTTCATTTCCATTGTCACACACACACACACACACACACACAGATTAACTTCATACATGTGACATTTGGAGGATCTAGGAAGGAATAACATGAAGAGATAAGGAATTTCTAAATATTTAAAGCCAAGTGTTGAGCTCTTGCCATTGTGGATTTTTATACCTTGAGCACAAAAGCAATTAGTAACTTTGATGTTATCATAAAAGACAATAATTCCCAAAACATGTGGAAATAAAGCCTCAGCAGAAATAGTCTCCTCAGAAATGGCTGCTACTGATTCGAGGTCTTATCTATCACCAAATGTAGGGTTGATTTAGTTGTGTTGGGGAAAAGAAAAATAGATGCAAAAAAGAAGCAAATGCTTTCAGAAAAGTTCATTGAAATGTTACTAATGAGTTAGGCCCTGCAAATTATTGCTTAAAGTGAGAAGAAATAGATCACTTTATCTGATGAGAGGTTTTTGATGCCCATATCATCTAAGAGGCACACTAATATAGAAAACAGCGGTGCTGAGATCATCAGAGGCTTAGCTACCTTTTTAAGGTTCTTTTTAACTTCTCTTTAAAAGGGGTGAGGATAATATAATTTAAAATTTGCATACTTTGAATGTTGATGGAAGGATTAATCATACGTTTTGCTCCTATCCCTAAGTTAACAGAAAGGAAAAAATGAAGATGATTTTGGTATTTTAATTATTAGTAACCATGCTAGTAAGAAAGTTACTCCTAAACAGGAAAACAAATGAAATAGAAAACTATAAGAAAATAAGGAGGCAGTAAGTCAGAACTCTTACTAAGGAAAAACATAGTTAGTACAAGGTCTTTCTCATGTAGGTGCAGACAGATAAATATGACAGATGTGAATGTACATGGCTTTCATGGAAAAGTATACTTTATGAATCCAAGAATGAAGATTGACTAAAATACCTTAACCAGTTCACTCTTTAAGGCAGCTATCAATTTTTAAAGCCAGAAGCCTTGAGGCATAGAATAAAATGGGCTCAATACTATAACAAAAAGCACATAAAAATCCCTCTTCTGGTGCAACACTGATATGAGAAGCTTTGATAATTTCTGAAGAAATAGAATTGTATGTGCCAGCTTCCTCGTAGATTAACGCTCTTCCTGAAGCCCTAGGAAAATTAGAATAACCTAAGAAAGAAGAAACAGAAAACTCACCCAGAGCTACAGCAAAAGTGCTTCACAGAAGCTGATAATGTTCAACATGATTGAGCTTTAGAAGCTGTTTTACCCAACTTTTCAAAGGACATTTTCTAATAACTAAACAGTTCATTCTTTGAAATGTAGTAAGATACTGGGCTAGCACAGTCATAGAATTTCATACCTTCAACCAGTTCTAGGTGTAAATTCTAGGTGAATGTCCCCGCTTGTCCATGAGCTGCTGTTAACAAACCCGTTAATAATTCTCTCCAGGATTATGGATATCAGTAAAGAACTATTGTTCTCAAAAAATTGTTTTCTTTTTAAGAAAAAATGTCTCAGGAAAAAATCACCTGTGTGCTAAATTATGATTATTTCTCTTTGCCTTAGAACATACTTATGTAGCCAGTGTTGCCAATGTTGCTGCTTTTTAGTTTCATTTTTTTGAACTACAATGTTGCAAATTATATACAGCATCACCTGTCTCGCCTGTGGCTTATTTGTGATTTATTTATCAGATGCCCATGAGGTCTAAGAGAATAATAGCTTATTATTTCTCTTGTCTCCTGAGGTATTCTCATTTCTTCTTCACTGATCACAAAATGTTTGCCAAACACTTGCTTATTGCCACTTTTGCACCGCCCAAATGTTCATCATTTAACCTGTGAAATGTTTATCTTATTGAACTAGTTAAATTGCTCTGTAGTATTTCATCTTAAGAAATGATGAAGGAGAAATTCAAGGGAGAAACAAGTTAACAGCTTACCTCAAAACAATCACTTGTCACCTAAATTAAGATACAGGGTATTTTAGTTTTAAATGTCTTTTTTTTTTAATCCTGTGGAAATTAGGAACAGGCGTAGCTTGAATCAGGCCAATTTAATTAACTACAGTGTTCCCTGATACAAATGCCAGCTATAAACAAGTCTTATGATTCAATTCACATGTTATCGACAGCAAGAAGAAATATTTATGAAGTTACGTGACTATATACATCCTCATAAAGATATTTATAATGCCATTTAATTATTTCAGGGGACTTAAAACATTTTAAAAAGTGAAATTCATTACCTAATTGTCAACATGGATTTATAGGTACTTTCTATTTTTCTTATAAACTTACTAGAGGCTCGATGCACAAATTTATGCACCGGTGGGGTACCACGGCCTGGCCTGCAGGATCAGGCCAATACTGGCTCTCTGACATCCCCTGAGGGGTCTCAGATTGTGAGAGGGCACAGGCAAGGCCGAGGGACCCCACTGGTGCAAGATCAAAGCCGGGGAGGGATGCAGGAGGTTGGCCAGCCAGGGATGAACCGCAGGAGGGCTCCAGAGCATGTCCCGCCTGTCTCGTTCAGTCCCGATCAGCCAGACACCAGCAGCAAGCTAACCTACTGGTCGAAGCGTCTTCCCCCCAGTGGCCAGTGCACATATCATAGAGACTGGTCAACTGTCTGCCCCCTGGTGGTCAGTGTATGTCATGGTGAGTGGTTGAGCAGCCTTAGCATATCATTAGCATATTATACTTTGATTGGTTGAATGGACAACCAGACACTTAGCATATTGGGCTTTTATTATATAGGATAAGATCTGGGGCTACAACAGTTAGAAAGATACACATGCTTATTATTCCCAAGAGCTTATACTAAGAAATGAAACACATTATGGAAGTAAATAAAAAGACAATAAAATTCTAAGGTAGATGAATATTAATCAAGTCATTCATTAATTCAATAAGGATTTATTGAGTTTTAAATATGCATTATGTTCTGATGCTAGGGACATAGCTGTGAACAAGAAAGTCTGACTTTGCTACCAAGGAATTTATATTTAGTGGGAGAGGCAGATAATAAGCATCATAGCTCTTTGTGTATATCTTACTACAGATTCTGAATATATTAAAAGTAATGTAGGAGGTTGTGATAGACTAAAAAGAGTAAGACAGGGTTACTTTAAATGTAGTGGCAAAGAAAGACTTCTTTGAAAAGGTGAAATTTAGAGAACTTCAAAGCATAACATTTTAACTCAGAATTTTCAATGCAAATATATACAAAATATTTTATATCAAACTTATATCCTCATATGGCCTTTACAGTTTTCTTGGGATTTTTTATGTATGTACATGTATTATCTACAAATAAAGATATTTTTTACCTTTACTTTCCAATTTTTAAGATTTTTTTAATGACTATTCTTGCCTTATTTTGTGGTCTAGAACCACCAGTATAATGTGAACTAACAGTTATTGTTGTGTTAATGGCATACAGATATTAATCTGTAGGTTTTCCTCTTCTTTTGTGTAATTTTTGCCTGCCTTTGGTTTAAGGGTAATACCAAACTCAAAAAATGAGTTGGGAATTATTTTCTTTTATTATCTAGTAGTATTAATGTAGATATTATATCATTTCTCCCTTAAATATTTTGTAGAATTCACAAGCAATGCAATCTAGGCTTGGGTTATAACCTTTCTATAATGTTATTAATTTTGAATTCATTTTCTTTAAAAGATAAAGGAGTATGAATTTCTTTAAAAGATAAAGGAGTATAAGAGTATTTCTTCTCTAATAAATTTTATCAGTTGGTTCTTTCAAAGAATTTATTTATTTTCATCTATATTATAAAATATATTGGCATGCTTGTTTATAATATTTCCTTATCAATCATACTTTTATATTTTGTCAGATTTCTAGTTATATCACATATTTCATTCTTAATATTGGTAATTTGTGTTTTTTCACCCTTTTTTCTTTACCAGTATGACTAGGAGTTTACTTTTAAAAAATATATATGTTTTTATTGATTTCAGAGAGAGGAAGGGAGACAGAGGGATAGAAACATCAATGATGAGAAAGAAGCATTGATCACTTGCCTCCTGCATTTCCCCTATTTGGGATTGAGCCTGCAACCAGGGCCTGTGCTCTCACCAGGAATTGAACTGTGACTTTCTGTTTTATAGGTTGATGCTCAATCACTGAGCACACTGGCTGGGCAGGAGCTTACTGATTTTGTTGATCCTCTTCTAGTTTCATTGGTTTTTAGGAGTTTTTGTTTGTTTTAAACATCATTGTTTTTTGCTTTTATTTATTTACTAGAGGCCCGGTGCACAAAAATTTGTGCACTGGCGGGGGGGGGGGGCGACCCTCAGCCCCACTTGTGCCCTCTCGCAGTCTGGGACCCCTCGGGCAATAACGACCTGCTGGCTTAGGCCCGCTCCTGGGTGGCAGAGGGCAGGCCAAATCCCTAGGTGCAGCCCCTGGTCAGGCTCAGAACAGGGCCGATTGTGGAGTTGGGGTGCCACCCACTGTCACACTCAGGGCAGGGCCGATGGGGAGGTTGCAGCTCTACCCCATCACATACAGTGCAGGGCCCATTGGGGGGGGGGGGTGAGGCCCCGCACCCTGTCACACACAGAGCAGGGACGATCGGGGGGTTGGGGAGATCCCCCGTATCAGGCACAGAACAGGGCCGATCAGGGGGTTTGGGTGCCTTCCCCTGTCACCAACAGAGCAGGGCAGATAGGGAGGTTGTGGCCCCACCCCCAGTCACACACACAGCCGCAGGGCGATCAGGGGGTTTGAGTGCTGCCCCCTGTCACACTGCTCCAGGCCAGGAGGCCTCATGGCTCCGCTGATCCCGGTGCTGGGAGGCATATTACCCTTTTACTATATAGGATAGAGGCCTGGTGCACAGGTGGGGGCCGGCTGGTTTGCCCTGAAGGGTGTCCCGGATGAGGGTGGGGGTCCCGCTTGGGTGCCTGGCCAGCCTGGATGAGGGGATGATGGCTGTTTGCAGCTGGTCACACACCCTTCAGGGTGGGGGTCCCCACTGGGGTGCCTAGCCAGTCTGGGTGAGGGGCTGAGGGCTGTTTTAAGGCTGGCGGGTGAATGAAGCTCCCAACCTCTCCTTTTTTACTTTTTTTTTTTTTTTTTAATTCTGGGATTTATTTACCTTTTTTGGCTGTCACTGGAACTGAGAGCCGGCTTTAGCTCTGAGGCTCTGCTCCAGCGCTGAGAACTCAGCTGCTGATCTGGGTTTGTTTGGGTTCTATAATTGTAAGACTGTTTCAGCTCCAGCTCCAAGGCCCCGGCTGGCTGAAAGCAGGTTTCTGGGCATTGTTTAGCTTCTATATTTGCAACATTGTTTCTTAGACTGCAGCTCAGAGGCTGGCAGCGGCAGGCGGGGAACCTTGACTTCCTCAGTCACAGGAGCAAGCAAGCCTCCTGTTCTCTTCAGCTGCCTGGCTGCCGGCCGACATCTTGGTTGGCAGTTAATTTGCATGTCCTGCTGATTAGCCAATGGGAAGGGTGTCAGGGTTATGGTCAATTTGCATGTTTCTCTTTTATTAGATAGGACTAGAGGCCTGGTGGACAAAAATTTGTGCACTCAGGGCGGGGATGGTGGGTCCCTCAGCCTGGCCTGTGCCCTCTCGCAGTCTGGGACCCCTCAGGAGATAACGACCTGCTGGCTTAGGCCCACTCCCGGGTGGCAGAGGGCAGGCCCAATCCTTAGGTGCAGCCCCTGGTCGGGCTCAGAGCAGGGCTGATTGGGGAGTTGGGATGCCACCCCCTACATGCACAGAGCAGAGTGGATCGGGAGATTGCGATGCCACCCTCAGTCACACTCAGGGAAGGGCCGATTGGGGGGTTGGGGCACCTCACCCTGTCACACTCAAGACAGGTTCGATGGGGAGGTTGCGGCACCACCCCGTGTCACCCACAGAGCAGGGCCAATCAGGGCATTGTGGAGCTCCCCCCTGTCATGCAAAGAGAAGGTCCCATCAGGGGGTTGGGGAGCTCCCCCCTGTCACTCACAGAGTAGGGCTGATAGGGGAATTGGGGCACCGCCCCCTGTCACACAAGAGCAGGGCGGATCAGGGGGTTGGGGCACCATACCCTGTCACACTCAGGGCAGGGCTGATGGGGAGGTTGCGGCTCTACCTCTTCACACACACAGCAGGGCCCGTGGTGGGGGGGGGGGGTTGGGGTGCTGCACCCTGTCACACACAGAGCCGCAGGGCGATCAGGGGGTTTGGGCACTGCCCCCTGTCACTCTGATCCCGGTGCCAGGAGGCCTCACGGCTCCGCTGATCCCAGTGCTGGGAGGCATATTACCCTTTTACTATATAGGATAGAGGTCTGGTGTACGGGTGGGGGCTGACTGGTTTGCCCTGAAAGGTTCCTGGATCAGGGTGGGGGTCCCCACTGGGGTGCTTGGCCAGCCTGGGTGAGGGGATGATGGCTGTTTGCAGCTGGTCACACAATCTTCAGGGTGGAGGTCCACACTGGGGTGCCTGGCCAGTCTGGGTGAGAGGCTGAGGGCTGTTTTCAGGCTGGTGGGTGACTGAAGCTCCCAACTGCTCCTTTTTTTCTTTTTTTTATTCTGGGCCAGCTTTAGCTCTGGATCCATCTCTGAGGCCTCTGCTGCTGAAAGCAGGTATCTGTTTTGTTTGGGTTCTATAATCGAAACACTGTATCAACTCCAGCTCTGAGATCACGGCAGGCTGAAAGCAGGTTTCTGGGGTTTTGTTTAGCTTCTATATTTGTAAGAATGTTTCAAACTGAAAGCTCAGAGGCCTGCAGCGGCAGGCAGGGAACGTTGGAGTCCTCCGTCACTGAAGCAAGCAAGCCTCATATTAACTTCAAGCTGTCTGGCTGCCAGCCGCCATCTCTGCTAGCAGTTAATTTGCATATCGCCCTGATTAGCCAATGGGAAGGGTAGCGGATGTACGGCTAATTACCATGTTTCTCTTTTATTAGATAGGATGTTGCTTGTTAGTCTATTCCTTTTAATGGCCTTGGGTTTTAATTTTCTCTTCTTTTAAAAAAAATGGTCATGGTTTTTCCCTGGCTGATGTTGGTCAGCAGCTAGAGCCTGGGCCCATGCACTGAAGGGTCAGGGTTTTGATTCCCAGTCAAGGGCATGTATCTGGGTTTTAGGTTCAACATCTGGCCCTGGTTGGTCTGTGTGTGGGAGGCAACCAATTGACATGTCTCTTTTACCTCTCTCTCTCTCTCTCTCTCTCTCTCTCTCTCTCTCTCTCTGTTTTCCCTCCTCCCTCCCTTCCAATCTAAAAAAATCAATTGGAAAAAATATCCTTAGGTAGGGATTAACAACAAAAATAAATAAATAAATAAATAAATGTTCATGGTGTAAAAATAGATCACTAATTTAGAACCTTTTATTTTTTAGAATTTAAGCATTTTATACTGTAAGTTTCCCAATAACAACTATATCTCAGAATTTATCACATTTTGTTTTCAAAGCATTTGTTTACAATTCAAAGAACTTTGTAATTTTCTTTGATTTTTTTTCATTTCACTAATGGTTTTTTTTTTTTTTTTCAATTACAGTTTAGAGTCAGTATTATTTTGTTTTAGTTTCAGGTGTACAACCTAATGGTTAGACAATCATATACTTTACAAAGTGTTTCTCCTGATATTTCTAGTGCCCATTTGGCACCATCCTTCATTATTAAAATATTATTGATTGTATTTCCTAAGCTGTACTTTACATCCCTGTGACTATTTTATAATTGTTGATCTGTACTTCTCAATCCCTCCACATGTTTCACCCAGCTCACAATCCCTTCCCTCTGGCAACCATTAGTCTGTTCTTTGTATCTATGAGTCTGTTTCTGTTTTGTTTATTCATTTATGTTATTCGTTAGACTGGTGATGGCGAACCTTTTGAGCTCGGCATGTCAGCATTTTGAAAAACCCTAACTTAACTCTGGTGCCATGTCACATATAGAAATTTTTTGATATTTGCAACCATAGTAAAACAAAGACATATTTTTGATATTTATTTTATATATTTAAATGCCATTTAACAAAGAAAAATCAACCAAAAAAAATGAGTTGGCATGTCACCTCTGACACGCATGTCATAGGTTTTCCATCACTGCTCTAGGCTCATCCATGCTGTTGCAAATGGTAAGATTTTGTTCGTTTTTATGACTGAGTAATATTCTGTTGTATATATGTACTACCACTTTTTTATCCACTTGTTATTATTGGTGGGCACTTTGGTTGCTTCCATAGTTTGGCTATTGTAAATAATGCTGCAATGAATATAGGGATGTATATATTCTTTCCAATCAGTGTTTCAGGTTTCTTTGGATATATTTCCAGATGTGGAATTGCTGGGTCATAACAGAATTCTGTTTTTAATTTTTCGAGGTAACTCCATACTGCTTTCCACACTGGCTATACCAATCTGCATTCTCACCAAGAGTGTACTTACTAGGGTTCCCCTTTCTCCACATCTTCACCAACACTTGTTGTTTATTGATTTGTTGATGATAGCAATTCTGACAGGTGTGAAGTGAGATCTCATTGTGGTTTTAATTTGCATTTCTCTGATGATTAGTGATGTTGAGCATTTTTTCATATGCTTATTGGCCATCTGTATGTCCTCTTTAAAGAAGTATCTAGTCAGGTCCTTTGCCCATTTTTCAATTGGATTGTTTGTTTTTTGGTGTTGAGTAGTATGAGTTCTTGTTGTGGTGAATATGTTCTTCCAATTAGGAACCAATGGATTATTTAGAAGTATGTAGTTTAATTTCCAAATATTTAGGAATATTTTATATAACTTTACATTACTAATTTCTAGTTTTATTCTGTTTGATTTCAATCCTTTGAATTTGTTGAGAATGCTTTTATGATTCAGAATATGGTCTACCATGGCATATATTCTGTGTATTTGACAAGAATGTGTATTGGCTATTGCTGAATGGAGTATAATATAAATGTCAGGTCAATGATGTTGGTGGTATTTTTCACGTCTATATTCTTACTGATTTTTTGTGTGGCTGTTCTATCAGTTTCTGAGAGGAATGTTGTTGATTTCAACAATAAATGGTTTGCGGGTACTACACCCGAGAACCACCGCTGCCAAGTCACTGCAGCTCAGCAGCTCCTGTGTTGAGTGTCTGCCCCATGGTGGTCAGTGCACCAGCTGCGGGGAACACCACCAGCACCGCTGCTGAGCCCGAGGGCCCTGGGTCCAGTTGCGCAGCCGCTGCCAAGGCACGGGAAAGAAGAACACAAAGGTGGCCAGCGTGAGCGTGCAGCTTGAGACAAACGCTCTGTGGGGTGAATTCAATCAGCTGGGCGCCAAGATTATCTCACCAAGGCTGGCAGGTCAGGGTGCCCCTCTCCCTGCTGCAACCCTCCCCATGTGCTGCCAGTCTAGGGCAGCGAGCTTCCGCCCAATCCACAGGAGCAAGACTGAGAAGCAGGGTGGGGGGCGTTGCCTGGCTGCCTGTGGGTCCCTCTCGGGAGGCAAGGAAGGCAGTGGAGAGAAACCCTGCAGACCTACCACCCGATCAGCAGCCCAGGACCCAGCACCGCCAGAAACTGACTAGCTCAGAGCACACAGAGCATGGGGGAAGGCAGCCGCCTGTGAGGGGCCTTGCCACCTACTGGCTCCCGGTGGATCCCACCTCAAAGGAAATTGGGTCTTTGGTTCCTTAGTTTTAGTCTATCCCAGCTAAAGAGGAGCAGCTGGGCATATTTTAGGGGGGAATTAAGACTCTAAAACTGTGATCTGTTCCATGGACATTACTACCCAGTTGTCTTAGGCCTAAATTCCAGGTGATTGTGGGGCCTGGCTCTGCCACTGTGTTTCCAATTGGCCTGTATTTGCTGTAAGGGCCCAAAGAGAAGAAGGGGAACAAGTTTTTCAATGCAATGGATTTGACTAAAAGACAAAGGCGAGTGCTGGGCTGAGTCTAATGTACACACAGAGACACCAGCTCTGAGTCCGCTTGGCCAAAGGGAGTTCAGGGCCTGTTTACAGAGACTTCTGGTGGTTTCTGTTTCCTTGCTGAAGCTGCCCTCCCTGGGAAGCCTGGGGCCCATGCTCAGCTCCAGCTCAGTGGGTCTTCTCTATGCCCCTCCCCCTGCCCAGCCCTTCCCCCGATTAGCCCCTCCAACCCCAATCAGGGGCAGGACTGGCCCACCAACCAGCCATGGCCCCTCCCCCCAGCTGGTCTCTATCCCCATAGGCCCCCCACACCCTGATAGGGGGCGGGGTTGGTTGGCCTGGCCTGATTGGCCCCAATGGGGACAGGCTGGCCGGACCCCAACCATGCACAAATTTGTGCACCAGGCCTCTAGTCCTATATAATAAAAGCCTAATATGCAAATTGTTCAACTGGGAGTTCTGCTCACTATGACATCCACTGACCACCAGGGGGCGGCGTGGAACATGGCAGGTGTTGGCGACACTGCACTGGCAGGGGTGACAGTGAAGGCGCCGCCCACCTTGATGAGCTCCAATGAGAGCAAGACCATGATGGGATGGTGGAGCAGGTGAGTGGGCAGCGCCAGGCCAAGGTGGGTGCAAGCGGGTGCCCAATTGCCCTGCTGATCACCTCACAGATGGTGACTAGTGGCAGCAGCAGGGATCAGGGCCACCACCTGGCTCCCAGGCACTGAGGGAGCTGGGCGGGGAGCCCGGCTCCAATCAATCGCCCTGCAGATGGGATGGTGGAGCAGGTGAGGGGGCAGCACCATGCCGCAGCGGGGTGCCAGGCGGGGCTGCAGGGTTGCGGGGCTGCGAGCCTGGGGTGAGAGCTGGGTCCTAATCCCTACAGGCCACCCCAACAGACCCCACCCATGCATGAATTCATGCACTGGGCCTCTAGTTTATTATAATTTCTAAGCATCACTACCATGATATGAAATTATTCTACACTCATCAATGCTGACTAAAATACTCTTAAGGAACAGAAGCTATATGGTTACTGAACAAGGTTTATTTATGCTATACATAGGACTCCCTCATGTCAGAAGTAAAATACTAAATATCTGTGTTATGCCATGAGTCTAGAGCAGGGGTGGGCAAACTTTTTGACTCGAGGGCCACAATGGGTTCTTAAACTGGACCGGAGGGCCGGAACAAAAGCATGGATGGAGTGTTTGTGTGAACTAATATAAATTCAAAGTAAACATCATTACATAAAAGGGTACGGTCTTATTTTTTTTAGTTTTATTCATTCCAAACGGGCCGGATGTGGCCCGCGGGCCGTAGTTTGCCCACGGCTGGTCTAGAGGCTTTTGTGCACTAAGAGACCTGGACATATAGGCAACTGCTGATTTACACCAGCTTGAGGAAGGCTGCTCCTGCCTGTCAGAGGCCACACTTGACCGAAGTGTATTGTTACTCAAGTGGCCACCTGCACCAATCAGTCAGTCATCACTGAAGATAGATGTACTTGTGGATGGAAACATCTTATTTTGTAAGCACTCATTGAAATTTTCTAAGACATTTTCAGGATCCTGTGAACTGGCACAGTTTCTCTCGAAGAGCAAAGCATACACAGTTAATAACAGAAGAATAGCTAAGAACACTTAAGAACCAGTGCTCTACAGTCAAGGTGCCAAATTTCCATTCACCCTTTCAACCTAATTCTCTTAGAATTATAGAGCTCTTATAAATATCAAAAGGACCGTTCAGGGTCTTTGAGGAGAAATGTGCTCAGTTGGAGCATTACATTCGTGTATGAAAATCAAAGGTTTCTTATGCTTTAGCTTTCCCATAACTTCTCAGGAAGTTATCACAGGAGCTACAGTATAGATGTACTATGGCTAAAGGGTCTGTGCTCCTAGACTTTGGAAAGGATAGAATTTAATTCTAAAGCAAAGTCATGAACTGCGTAATGCTGTACGCATTTGTCAACAACAGACTACATATACAATGGTGGTCCCATAAGATAAGATTATAATAGAGCTGAAAACTTCTTATCACCTATAACATGGTAACTGTCATAATGTCGTAGCACAGGGCTTTATTCACATACTTGTGCTGATGCTGGTGTACACAGACCTATGGCACTGCCAGTTGGGTAACAGTGGTGCAGCACATACAATTGTGTGCAGCACATAGTACTTGATAATAACCACTATGTTGCTGGTTTATGTATACTATACTGTACATTTAATTATTATTTTAAAGGGTTTTTCCTACTTCTAATACAAATGTTTGAGATTAGTCAAGGAGCATATATGCAGAGCCCATGGACACAGACAACAGTGTGATGAAGGCCAGGGGAGGGGAGGGGGCTGGTGGAGGTGGGTGAAGGGGGAAAATGAGGGACATCTGTAATAGTGTCAACAATACAAAATAAAAAAGAATGTTTGCTGTTTTACACCACCAGCAGCCTCGTACATGTAGTTACCATGTTTCTAGATAGTACATTTTTCTTGTGCTTGATTGATTCATGTGTTGTTTTGTACAGTAACATGCTATACAGGCTTGTAGCCCAAGAGCAATAGTCTATACCAGTGATGGCGAACCTATGACACGCGTGTCAGAGGTGACACATGAACTCATATTTTTGGTTGATTTTTCTTTGTTAAATGGCATTTAAATATATAAGATAAATATCAAAAATATACATCTTTGTTTTACTATGGTTGCAACTATCAAAAAATTTCTATATGTGACATGGCACCAGGGTTATTAAGTTAGGGTTTTTCAAAATGCTGACACGCCGAGCTCAAAAGGTTCGCCATCACTGGTCTATACCATATGACCTAAGAGTGTTGTAGGCTGTACCATCTAGGTATTTGTTGGTGCACTCTGTGATGTTCGTACAATTGAATTGTCTAGCAACACATTTCTCAGACCTTATCTCCATTAAGTGGACCGTGACTGTACTGACGAGGCCAGGAATTGGATTTAATAGATATTACTTTAATGAGTTGTTTTTTATTTGTACTTTTCAAATCCTATTAAATAACAAAGAATTCCCACCACACACATGGTTGTGTCTTCCTGATGCTCAGACCATGGGTGTAAATGTTACTGAAAGATAGTTTTAATCCACTGTGCCAGAGGTGGAAGAACAAAGTGAACAAGGCTGTAGAAAGTTGGCACAGGTCTAATAGTAAGTAATGTATTGTGTCTCATGCCAAAAGCGGGCATTGTTCCTGCTATTATAAGAAAGGAGAAAACTAGTGGCAGTTCTTTTTTTGGAAATGAATACACCACTAGCAGAAAGGGTTGGGGTGGGTATGAAATCACTGCTATCAACAGACAGGAGGACACAAAGAAAGCATATTGAATGAGCCCACCTTTGTAATAGGAAGTGAGAAGCCATGTGGGAAAAGGCTTTTCAGCATTGCACTGCAGCTCTGTCTGAAATCAAGAACTCAATGTGTGAGAGAATGATATCCATCTACCTGGGGGACAGAGTCCTGTTGCTTACTAGAGAGAAGGGCTGGTTTGTCCTGTGGGGGAGTCATATTCCCAGAAAAAAAAAAAATTGGTATAGAATAAAGCGACTCTGTTTTTTAAAGGACTTGGCCATTCTCGTTGAGAATTTTTTAAGCAGGTATGAAAAGCAGTCACTAGTTATGGCTCAGGACTGCCAAAAATGCAGATCTAAAAGAACCAGCAATAAAACAGGGTGAAATCATATTACTTATCTTCCCATACGACTTTCTTTCTACATGCCTACAGTGTGGCTGTGTTACAAACAAGAAGCTCACATCTACTAGTATTTGGGGCTTTTGCCTGATTATGTGAAAAAAAAAAAAAACTATCAGATAGTGTCCTAGATAATAGAAATATGAAGGCTATTGCTGGTCAAATGCAGAGCCTATCACTGGCAGACACATTTCTAACCAGGTAATAAGTATGCTTTAAATCTAAGTTTAGAGCATCCAAAGCACAGGTTTAATGGGATGTCATTCTTATTGATCTTCATCAACCTTATTCCTTTGTCCCATATAAATTTCATATCTCTCATGACTCTTTTTCACTCCCTCATCTTATTTTACTTTACTCCTTTTATGTGACCTAAATTGAACCTTTGTATTATTTGCTATATTGGTTAGACTTGTGTTCAATTGCAGGAAATGACAGTGGCTTCACCAAATAAGAGCTTACTTTTGAAATCTGGAGAAAAACTGTGGTGGGCATGTGAAATAGGGCCATGCCCATGATATCAGAAATGTCCCAGACAGCTGCAATTTTCCTTCCACATCATCTATAGCAGTGATAGCGAACCTTTTGAGCTCGGCGTGTGAGCATTTTAAAAAACCCTAACTTAACTCTGGTGCTGTGTCACATATAGAAATTTTTTGATATTTGCAACCATAGTAAAACAAAGACTTATATTTTTGACATTTATCTTATATATTTAAATGTCCTTTAACAAAAAAAATCAACCAAAAAAATGAGTTCGTGTGTCACTTCTGACACACGTGTCATAGGTTCACCATCACTGATCTATAGCATATAACTTTCATCCTCATGCTTCCTAGATGCTGTTGTGTCTACAGCAGCCTCTCCACATGCCAGGGAGGAAAAAAGGGGAAAGAAGGAGAAAAAGTCAAAAGGAGCATTTCAGCTGAATCTTAATGCTTTAAAAAACATTCACATTTTTTATATCACATTGGCCAGAGATGATTAGTTAACATGGCCCCGGAAGTTGGGACTGAGACAAAGTTGAGATTCTCCTTAGGAAAGATGAATGCTTTGGAGTATACAACTAATGTGTACTGCACTGACCCTCCTGCGTTAACATTGTTTTCTGCATCCTGTTTTAGCTATGATTGTACAGTTGATAGCAATATTATTTGTCACTAAATTAATTGACCTATTATACAGTCCCTTTCCTAAAAACCATTAAAAATATCTTATGCTAACTCATTACATAAAGTGATTTTCAATGTTTAGTGTGCATTGGCAGCACCTGAAGGGCTAGTTAAAGCACAGATTGCTGGACCCCCATCTTGATTTTCAGATCAGATGTCTGGGGTTGGGTCTAAGAATTTGCAGAACTAACAATTTCCAAGTGATGCTGATGCAGCTGGTCCAAAGGCAGCACTAGAAAGAAAACTGTTTGGGAATTTTGAAGGGAGATCTTATAAAATTCAACTAAATTCTCTGAAAGCCAAGCTTTGGTGGGGGCAAGCTTTCTACATCTTTGCTGGCTATGACCTGCTCTTTATTTTTTGAATGAGGTTATGGGAGGGTCAAAATGATGTTTTATTTCATGTATTATTTTAATAACACAAACAATAAAGAGTTATACTCTGAGTGCAAATATTTCAAATGACAGAGGCAACAAGCCTGTGCTGGCCACTGACCCCAGCCCACTCCCTCAGTCCCTTCCAAATGACCCCTGTTAGTAATTTGATTTGTATTTTCACATCTTTTTAAAACATATTTTTATTGATTTTAGAGAGGAAGGAAGAGGGAGAGATAGAAACATCAATGATGAGAGAGAATCATTGATCGGCTGCCTCCTGCATGCCCCCTACAGCAGATCAAGTCTGCAACCCAGACATGTGCCCTGACCAGAATCAAACTGTGACCTCCTGGCTCATAGGTCCATTTTCAACCACTGAGCCATGCTGCCCAGCCTATTTTCACATCTTTTATGTTCAATTCAATTATACTGTAATTGATTATATCCTATATAATAAAAGGGTAATATGCAAATTGACCTTAACAGTGGAATAGGAACAACTGATTGCTATGATGCATACTGACCACCACTGACCACCAGGGAGCAGACGCTCAACACAGGAGCTGCCCGCTGATGGTCAGTGCGCTCCCACAGGGGGATCTCTGCTCAGCTGCAAGCCGGTCTGATGGCTATGAGTGCAGCAGCGGTGGCAGGAGCCTCTCCTACCTCCTTGGCAACGCTAAGGATGTCTGACTGATGGCTTAGGCACACACCCTTTCATAGTCCAGGACCCCTCGGGGGATGTCCACCTGCCGGCTAGACCTGCTCCCTGGGGGAAGTGGGCCTAAGCCATCAGTTGGACATCCCCCAAGGGCTCCCGGGCTGCCAGAGGGATGTCTGACTGTCATCTTAGGCCCGATCCCCCGGGGCTTAAGCTGGGAGGATTGTTGGGTAGCAGGGTAAAAAAAAGGTGAAGGGATTAAGAAGTACTAATGGCTAGCTCTCCAGGTGCTGCCAATGCACACTAAACATTGAAAATCACTATACATAATGAGTTAGTATAAGATATTTTTAATGGTTTTTAGGTAAGGGGCTGTATAATAGATCAATGAATTTAGTGACAAATATTGCTATCTAACTGTACAAGGCCAGGTTGAGTGATGGCCCCCTCCCCCCCGCCAAGTGGATGAATTTTTATATACCAGGCCTCTAGTATGTACATATTTACTTAAAATTTATTATATAGGGTTTAAAATATAAACCTCATACTATATACATTTTCCATGGCACTGCTTTTGTATAAAGAATACCCAAACCATTCTCAGTTCATGTTGAAAATTTCTAAATAAAATGTGTTTTAACTTATATTTCTTTAGATAGGTTTTTCTCTTTTATGCTGGGAAAAATGAAGCAGTTTATGTTTTTCCTAAGTTCATAAAAGTGACACATGTTCACTCTAGCAAATTAGAGAAAAAATACCATATGATATCACTTATATGTAGAATCTAAAGAACAAATAAAATAGAAACTGACTTATAAATACAGAGAACAGACAGATGGATGCCAGAAAGGAGGATTGTTGGGAGCAGGGTAAAAAAAGGTGGAGGGATTAAGAAGTACTAATGGGTAGTTACAAAATAGGCATGGGGATATAAGGCAAAGCATGGGGAACATAGTCAACAATATTGTAATAACTATGTATTGTGCTGAGTGGGCACTTCAATTACCAGAGGGAACACTTTGTAGCCTACATGAATGTCTATTTGCTGTGCTGTATACCTGCCTGAAACTAATACAAAATAGGGTTGAATGAAAACTATAATTGAAAAATAAAATAATAGTAAAAGTATAAAAACAATAGGCATTCAAACACTAAAAATAGCCAGTATCAATGTCTTATTCCTTTCTAAGACATCTAACTTTATAACATCTAAGACACCTAACTTTATAATATCTAACTTTATAACATGAAAATGTGTATAAGTACATATTTTAAATTGTGCTGTTATACATTACATTTTACCTTTTTAATTTTTATTTAATGTTATTTAATAATTTTAGAACCATAAATTTTCAGTATTTCTATAATATTCTGTTATAATGGACCTTGGTTTTATTCCTTGCTTATTGCACATTTACTTTGTGTTAATTTCTCATCCCTGTTTATTGTCATAAACATTCCAATGTTTGTAATGATTAGTCTGATAGAGGTTAGAGGGGAGGAAGATGAGGAGGACTGGATGAAGGAAGATGAAGAGAATGACCAAAAAATATATATGCCTGTTCTTGGTGAAGCCACTATGCAAAACATTGTGGAGTTTCCTTGAAAAATTAAAAATGGAACTGCCATTTGATCCAGTGATTCCACTTCTAGAAATATATCCTAATAAGCTTGAAACATTGATCAGAAAGAATGCATGATATATGCACCTTATGTTCATAGCAGTATTATTTGCAATAGCTAAGATCTGGAAATAGCCCAAGTGCCCATCAATAGACAAGTGGATAGAAAAGCTGTGATACATTTCTACAATGGAGTACTATGCATCTGTTAAAGAGAAGGATCTCTAGCTCTTTGAGGCAACATGAAAGGACCTGGAGATTATTATGCTAAGTTAAATAAGCCAGTCAGAGAAAGACAAATATCATGTGATCTCACTTATATGTGGAATCTAATGAACAAAACAAACAGATAAATAGATCCAGAGACAAGGAAGCATGCAACAGACTCAGTGCTCTCAGAGGGAAGGGGTGGGGAGAAGGGATGGTCCCTCAGCCCGGCCTGCAATGATGCCAGCATCCCTCCCCTCGGACTCTGGCCCAAGGCCCCTGCCCTCCCCTCCCTCCATGCAGCCAGGGTGCAGACTCTGGCCGGAGGCCCCTCCCCTCCCCTCTTTTAACCTGGCTGAACACAAATGTTCAGCTTTAGAAGTTATTTACTTACTGATGGTTAGTAAATCACTTCTAAAGCTGAACATGTCGTAGCGAGCCCAGCGTTCCTCAACAGGGACTCTGGCCCCAGGCCCCTCCCCTTCTTTGGCAAGTCTGGGGCATGAACTCTGGCCCGAGGCACCTCCCCTCTCCTCCCTCCACACAGCTGGGCTGAATGCTGGGCTACCGTTGCCAGGGCAAAGCTGCCAGTGTCCCGCCCCGGCCACTATGGACGCCACCATCTTTGTTGCTGAGTGATGGTTAATTTGCATATTACTTTTTTATTAGATAGCATATGCATATCTGCATAACCCATGGACACAGATAATAATGTGGCCCCTGGGGAGGGGGGCAGGAGTAGAGAGGAGGGGGTCAATGGGGGAAAAAAGAACATCTGTAATACTTTCAACAATAAAGATAAGTTAAAACAAAAGAACATATATATGCATAGCCAGTGTACTCAAACAACAGTGTGGTGATAGCCAGACAGAGGGAGGGTGGTGAGGGCTGGGTGGAGGTAAGTAAGGGGAGTTGGGAATGGGAACTATCTGTAATAGTGTCAACAATAAATTTAAAAATAAGAATAAAGGTCCAGTTGGTGTGGCTCTGTGGTTGAGTGTCGACCAATGAACCAAGAAGTCATGTTTCAATTCCTAGTCGGGGCACATGCCTTGATTGCAGGCTCCATGCCCAGTAGGGCATGTGCAGAAGGCAGCTGATCAATAGTTGATGGTTCTATCTCTCTCTCCCTCTCCCTTCCTCTCTGAAATCAATAAAAATATATTTAAAATAAGAAAAAAGAAAGCCTACATTTTAAGCTAGATTTTTAGTAGGAATGCTAACCCAAAGAATGTGAATATACTTTTATTCTAATGCATATCATCAAGTGATTGTCTAATTACTATGAGTTCCAAAAAAAAAAAAAATGTTGCCCGTATTAAATATCATCAAAGAATGTAAGTAATCCTATCTGGATAACTAAATTGATTAGAGCGTCCTGACTTACAAAGGTTGCAGGTTTTATCCTTGGTCAGGACACATACCAGAATCAACCAATAAATGCATAAATAAGTAGAACAATAAGTCGATGTTTCTCTCATGTATTATATACATGAGTTTCTTTAATTGGCATTTTCTTTTATTTTTAATGAAATTTCTTATTATTTTCTTTCAAGTGTTATTTATTTATCTTTAAAAAATTTTATGTTCTGAAAATATCTAGCTAAATTTATCAGTATTTTCATTGTGAATTCTCTTAAAATCACTTCATTGAAATATGGTTGACATACAAAATATTGTGTATTTAATGTATACAGCTTGTTGAGTTTGGAGATGGGTATAAACCTCTGAAACTGTCACCAAAATCCCTACCCTAAGCATATATATCAATTCCAAAAGTTTCTTCCTGCCCTGTTTATGTATGTATGTGTGTATGTATGTATGTACTAGTATGTGATAAGAACACTTCATATAAGATTTACCTGGTTGGCAAATGTTTAAATATACAATAAGGTATTGTTAACTATAGAGGCTCTATGCTATAAAGAAGATCTCTAGGAAATATTTATCTTGCATGACTGAAACTTTGTACCTTTTGACAAACCTCGTGCCTTTCTATTTCCCTCTCCCCACAACCCCTGACAACCACCATTCTACTGTCTGCCTCAATGGGAGTGAGTATTTCAGGTTCTTCAAACTATGTAAAGGACAGTTTCTTGCTTTTGGAAAATGAATTTAATTTCTCATCAGGGAGAGTGTTTATGAGCTATCATGACCTTTACAGAATGAAAAGCACACAACAGGAGGCTCACAGAGAGGAAAGGAATGATGAATGAAGATGTATGTGTGTATCACTTGGATTTATAATCTTGCTTATGAGCATGTCTTCATGTTTATTAAATATTTGAAGATAAATTATTTCTATACATTTGAATAATGACTAAAATATGGCAAGATGAAAGAAAGTTACTTAAATGTCAAAATTAGAAAGAGTGCTAAAGATCACTAAAAATGCATCCTTGCTTTGACCACATCTACTTGTTAGTAATTTATGTGGGTGAAACTAATGCCATCAAAACAATGACATTAAAGGAAAATGTTTGAAATTTTTATTGAAATATAACACATATATATAGAAAAATAAAACTAAGTATAAAGTTCATTAATATTTTGCTAGGTGAATACAGAGTCGGGCAAAAGTAGGCTTATAGTTGTATGTAAAACACAGAGTTTATTCTTGTATTATTATTTATTAACTACTGTATTATTTTCCATATAAGTAACTTTATAGTTACTTTTGTCCCACCCTGCAAACCATAGTAGAGCATGCAGATCAAGAAATAATATATCACCAGCGCAACAGAATCCCCCAAAGCTCTTCCTCAGTCACAACCATAAAAAATAAACATGCACCTAACTTTTAACAGCATAGATTCTATGTTTAAATGTGTACTTTAATAAGTATAAAGTATATAAACAATTAGGTAAGGTCGTGGAGAAGCTGACTAATAGACATGAATGAGACGATACAAGTGTCCATCTAAATTTAGTATATTTTTTACAGAATATTAATTAGAGTTTAATATACAATTTCTCACTTGTAATTTTGGAAGTCCTTTATTGTAAAGATTGCTCTTTTGTCTGATAACAACAGCAGCCACATTGTCAGTGCTTATTCTGGACCTCCAGGTTGGATAAATTCAATGTATTCTTGAGACACAAGTTTCCTTCTGTATTTCTGAGGTAATGTGTTTATCATTTCTGCGGTGTCAGGAGGACCCTGACGCATCAGCCAGTCTGGTGATTTACTTCCCTTAGACTGCTGTGAAGTTGAAGAAGAGTGAGATGGTCCTGCTGAGCTCAAAACTTCCGACACATTGGGTTTAGGATTATCTCCTCTGTCAGGGAGCATTATTAATGGAGCACGGGGCGACTTTACCTGATGACCCTGCGAACCAATACCATCTTGTTGCCCATCAAGACCCCAAACAACATATATTCTTTTTTTCTTGTTTTTGCATTTCATATAAATGAAGTCATATAGTATATACTTTATTTCTGACCTCTTTTGCTCTATATGTATTAGTTTTAGCTATTTTATTATGTGCATTTTTTAGTTTCTTTATTATAGCTGCTGTACAACATTTTATTTGGAATATACCACAATTACTTTATTCACTATATTGTTGGATATTTGGGTAGATTCCAGTATTGGGAGATTATGAATAGTGCTGCTATAAACATTCTTGTATGTATCATCTGGTGAACAGATGTATGTATTTCTGTTGCACATATACCAAGGAGTTGAATTGTTAGATCATAGGATCAACCTATGTTCACTTTTCAAAGATATTGCCAGCCAATTTTTCTATATCGGTAAATCAATTTGCACTACCATCAGCAGTGTATGAGAGTTAGGTTTTGACTGCTCCACATTCCCATCAACAATTTATTTAGGTCATTTTCAATTTTGCCATTCTTTTTATTTTTAATATATTTGTATTGATTTCAGAGAGGAAGGGGGGAGAGAAAAATAGAACACCAATGATGAGAGAGAATCATTGAATGACTGCCTCCTGCACACACACTACTGGGGAATGAGCCCACAACCTGGGCATGTACCATGACTAGGACTCGAACCTTGACCTCCTGGTTCATAAGTCAATGCTCAACCTGAGCCACGCCAGCCAATTTTGCCATTTTTATTAATATATACAGGAATATTATGATTTTATTCTGTATTTTCTCACTAAATAATAAAATTGACTAATATGCTTTCATAGGTTTATTTTCTTAGACTAGAGGCCGGGTGCACAAAAATGTGTGCACTCAAGGGGGAGGGGGATCCCTCAGCCCGGCCTGTGCCCTCTCACATTCTGGGACCCCTCAGGGGATGACCACCTGCTGGCTTAGGCCCGCTCCCTGGGGGATTGGGCATAAGATGGCAATCAGACATCCCTCTGGAAGCCTGGCAGCCCTTGGGGGATGTCCACTTGCCAGCGGGGAGCAGGCCTAAACTGCAGTCAGACATCCTTAGCGGTGCTGAGGAGGCAGGAGAGGCTCCCACCACCACCGCTGTACTGGCAGTCATCAGCCTGGCTTGTGGCTAAGCAGAGCTCCTCCCATGTGAGAGGGACCTGACCACCAGGGGGCAGCTCCTGCATTGAGAGTCTGCCCCCTGGTGGTCAGTGTGTGTCATAGTGACCAGTCATTCTCAGTCTTTCTGCTGTTAGGGTCAGTTTTCATATTACCCTTTTACTATATAAGATAGAGGCCTGGTGCACAGGAGGGGGCCGGCTGGTTTGCCCTGAAGGGTGTCCTGGATCAGGGTAGGGGTCCCGATTGGGTGCCTGGCCAGCCTGGGTGAGGGGCTGAGGGCCGTTTTCAGGCTGGTGGGTGACTGAAGCTCCCAACTTCTCCTTTTTTTTTTTTTTTTTTTTTTTTTTTATCCTGGGATTTATTTACCTTCTATGGCTGTCACTGGAACTGAGAGCCGGCTTTAGCTCTGAGGCTTGGCTCCAGCTCTGAGACCTTGGCTGCTGAAAGCAGGGATCTGGGTTTGTTTGGGTTTTATAATTGTAACACTGTTGCGGTCCTGCTCGCTCCAGCTCTGACGGCTGAAAGCAGGTTTCTTGGGATTGTTTAACTTCTATAATTGCAACATAGTTGCTTAGAGTGCAAGCTCAGAGGCCAGCAGCGGCAGGCAGGGAACCTCGGCTTTCTCTGTCACTGGAGCAAGCAAGCCTCCTGTTCGCTTCAGCTGCCTGGCTGCCAGCCGCCATCTTGGTTGGCAGTTAATTTGCATATCTAACTGATTAGCCAATGGGAAGGGTAGCGAAGTTACGGTTAATTATCATGTTTCTCTATTATTAGATAGGATATCCTCTTTTGTGAAAAATGTTATGTCTTTTGCTTAATTTTCTTAAGTTTTTTTTTCATATATAGGAGTTTTATATATTTTAGATGGAAACCCTTTGACAGACATACATATTGTTAATGTCTTTTTGTAATGTGTAGGTTACATTTTCCATTTTAATGGTGCCTTTTAATAAATAGAAGTTTTAAATCCTAATATAGATGTACAGGTGAACACACATTCATTTTATTGTTGGTGTTTCCTTATTGCCTCTTAAGAAATCTTTGAGGTTCTAGCCTAGCTGGAGTGGCTCAGTGGTTGAGCATTGACCTATGAACCAGGAAGTTGAGGTTTAATTCCCTGTCAGAGCATATGCCTGGGATGTGGGCTTGATCCCCAGTGTGGGTCATGCAGGAGGCAGCCGATCAATGGTTCTCATCATTAATGTTTCTATCTCTCTCTCTCTCTCCCTTCCTCTCTGAAATCAATAAAATATATTTTAAAAAAGAAATCTTTGGGGTTCTAGTCCAAATGGTGGCATAAGTAAATGTGGTACTCACATGCTCCCACTACCACATCAAAATTACAACTAAGTTACAGAATAATCATTATTCAGAATGCCTGAAACAAAGCTGAACTGAAGTCCTACCACTAAGATTATAAAGAAGTCACATTGAGACTGGTAGGAGGGGCAGAGACGTGGAATGTACTGATCCCACACCCATATATGATGGATAAAAACCAGGAGGAATATCTCAGCTGTGAAATCATAAGGAGAGAAGGGTCCCATCCTCATATCAGTGTTCTGGTGTTGTAAAGAAATGCCCCTATAAATTTTGGCTGTAAAAAAACAAATTGTGTTGCCGAAACCGGTTTGGCTCAGTGAATAGAGCATCGGCCTGTGGACTGAAGGGTCCTAGGTTCAATTCCGGTCAAGGGCATGTACCTGGGTTACAGGCACATCCCCAGTGGGGGATGTGCAGGAGGCAGCTGATCGATATTTCTCTCTCATCGATGTTTATAACTCTCTATCTCTCTCCCTTCCTCTCTGTAGAAAATCAATAAAATATATTTAAAAAACAAAAAACAAATTGTGGCTGAGTGAGATGGAGTACTTTTGGAATCCTGGGTGTTCCTCTTAAAAGGTTTGTGCAGAGCTATACTCGGACTCACTAGCTCTGAGCTCCAGTTCTGGAGTAGCAACTCAAAAGGTGACAGGGACACCTGGGGAGGAACTGAATTGTCTGGGTTCAGGGCGAGGGCTGGAGGGGCCACTTTCTCCCAGACAGATGTACTGGAAGAGGCCATTGATCCTTTGCTGAGCCCTTCCCTAGCTAACACTGTTCACCCACCCTTAGTGATACCCTAAGACCCTGCCCCACCCCAGTTGTCAGCCCATCCAACCATTTCCAATGGCTTTTCCATACAACCAGCCTTTCTTGGCTCATGCTTTTGATGTTCCTAAAATCTCTTAAACAAACAGATCTGGCCTTTGTGTAAACTCTACCACTTGCTAAGTGGACCCAGGCCTGGCACAAGTAGCAGCCAGCCTCAATTTGTAGCTTTTCCTCTCCCAATCACCTCAAAACCCAGCACAAGTAGCAACCATCTGCAGATCACTCTGTAGCTCATGATGGGTGGCCCTGGGAAGAGCACAGGTGGTGGTTGAACTTGTACCTCCAGGGAGGCCCCAGAGGCAGTGCAGCTTTAGACCACACCAGATTACAACCTCCTCCTCTGTGGTCACAGCCCGTTCTCACAGCTGGTAGACCTGAGGGTCAGTTCCTCCCAATGATGTGCCAACAGCAACCAAGCTCAACTAATCTACAAAAGGGGCACACAACCTACAAAGGGGACAAACCTGGAGCACCCAACTTGTGTGACTGGGAGGCTGCACAACTGGACCTTACATGTCACCTACTATATAAGACCACGTTATTAAGTCAGGAAGACTTAGCAGCTTTACCTAATACATTGAAACAAGCACAGGGAAACAGTCAAAATGAGGAAACAAAGAAACAGGTCCCAAATAAAAGAACAGAACAAAACTTCAGAAAAAGAAATAAATCAAATGAAGGCAAGCAAACTACAAGATACAGAGTTCAAAACAATGGTTATAATGATGCTCAATGAACTTAGTGAGAACTTCAACAGCAAAAAAAGAAAAAAGAAAAAAAAGAACGAGGAAACTATATAAAAATAGAAAGAAAGAAATAAAGAAACAGTAGGAATTGAAGGGCACAATAACAAATAAATAAGTTACAGGGAATCAACTGTAGAGTAGATGCAGCAGGGAATAAGATCAGTGATTTGAAATATAAGGAAACAGACAACATTCAGAACACATAAAACATAAAGAACAAAAAATTTTTAAAAAATGAGGACAGACTGTCTTGACTCCATTGTATGTGGGAAAATTGGACAGATACATGCAAAAAAAAAATGAAACTAGGTCTCCAACTTACACCATACACAAAAATAAACTCAAAATGGATAAAGGACTTAAATGTAAGATGGAGAACCATAAAAATCTTAGAAGAATCCACAGGCAGCAAAATCTCAGACATATGCTGAAGCAATATCTTCACCGATACAGCTCCTAGGGCAATGGAACCTAAACAGAAACTAAACAAATGGGATTACATTAAAATAAAAAGCTTCTGCACAGCAAAAGAAACCATCAATAAAACAACAAGAAAACTTACTGCATAGGAGAACATATTTGCCAATGTTATCTCAGATAAGGGTTTAATCTACAAAATTTACAGGGAACTCATACAACTTAACAAAAGGAAGATAAACAATCCAATCAAAAAATGGGCCAAGGACCTAAATAGACACTTTTTGAAAGAGAATATAAAGAAAGCCAAGAGACATATAAAAACATGCTCAAAGTCACTAACCATCGGAGAGATGCAAATCAAACAGACAATGTGGTACCATCTCGCACCTGTCAGAATGGCTATCATCAACAAATGACAAGTGCTGGTGAGGATGTGGAGAAAAAGGAACCCTCGTACACTGCTGGTGGGAATGCACACTGTTGCAGCTACTGTGGAGAACAGTATGGAGTTTCCAAAAAAATTAAAAATGGAACTCCCATTTGACCTAGTGATCCCACTTCTAGGAATATATACCAAGAAACCAGAAACACCAATCAGAAAGGATATATGTATCCCTATGTTCATAGCAGCACAATTTACAATAGCTAAGATTTGGAAACAGCCTACTGGTAAGTGCCCATTAGCAGATGAGTGGATTAAAAAATGGTGCTACATCAACACAATGGAATACTATGCTGCTGTAAAAAGGAGGGAACTCCTACCATTTGCAACAGCATGGATGGACCTGGAGAGCATTATGCCAAGGAAAATAAGTCAGTCAGAGAAATATAAATATCACATGATTTTACTCATTTTTTTAAATAAAATATTTTTATTGATTTCAGAGAGGAAGAAGGAGAGAGAGATAGAAACATCAGTGATGAGAAAGAATGCTTTATTGGCTGCCTCTTGCATGCCCCACCTGGGAATCGAGCTGGCAACCTGGGCATGCGCTCTTGACAGGAATCAAACCTGGGACCTTTCAGTCTGCAGGCCGACACTCTCTATTCACTGAGCCAAAGCAGCTAGGGCAATCTTACTCATATGTGGAATATAATGAAAAACATAAACTGATGAACAAAAATAGTTCCAGAGACAGAGAAGCATCAATCAGACTGTCAAACCTCAGAGGGAAGGCAAGGGAGGGTGGGGATAAGGGGGAGAGATCAATCAAAGGACTTGTATGCATGCATATAAACATAACAAATGGGGGGTGAGGGCACTAGTGGGGGGAGGCAGACAAGGGGGGGGGTAAGGACATATATGTAATACCTTAATCAATAAAGAATAAAATAAATAAATGAGGATAGTGTAAAGAGCCTCCAGGACAATATCAAGCATACCAACATTTGCATAATGGTGGTGGCAGGAGAAGAAAGAAATCAAGAAATTAAAAACATATTTGAAAAAATTACAATGAAAAATTTTCCTAACCTAGAAGCACAGAGAGTCCCAAATAAAATGAACCCAAAAAGGCCCACACCAAGACACATCATAATTAAAATGGCAAAGGTTAAAGACAAAGAAAGAATCTTAAAGGCAGCAAGAGAAATGCAGTTAATTACCTACAAGGGAATGTCCATAAGGCTGTCAGCTGATTTCTCAACAGATGCTTACAGGTGAGAGCAGATTGGCAGTAAATATTCAAAAGCAAGGACCTACAACCAATTTTAAACTACCCAGCAAAACTATCATTTAGAATTGAAGGACAGATAAAGAGCTTTCCAGACCAAACAAAAAATAAAAGGTGTTCATCACTACCAAACCAGTATTATAATAAATGCTAAAGCATCTTTTTTTAAAGAAGATAAAAAATATTTAATTACTTTAACTTAATTTAGATTAAATTCTTCAATCAAAAGACATACTGAATGAATAACAAAACAAGACCCTTACATATGCTCACTTCAGATCAAGACACACACACACACACACACACACACACACACTGAAAATAAAGGAAAAATATATTTCATAAAAATGAAAACAAAACAAAAAATTGGGGTAGCAAAACTTATACCAGACAAAATAGACTTTAAAACAAAGGTTATAAAAAGACACAAGAAAGGACCCAGAAACTCCATTTCTGGGTATTTATCCAAAGAAATCTAAAAGACTAAGTTGAAAAGACATATACATCCATATTTTCACTGCAGCATTATTTACAAAAACCAAGGTATGGAGTAACTTAAGTGTCCATTAATAGATAAATGGATAAAGACAAGGTGGTACATATATACAATCCTATCTAATAAAAGAGAGACATGGTAATTAGCCATACATCCGCTACCCTTCCAATTGGCTAATCAGGGCGATATGCAAATTAACTGCCATTCAAGATGGCGGCCAGCAGCCAGGCAGCTTGAAGTGAACATGAGGCTTGCTTGCTTCAGTGAGGGAGGACTCCAACGTTCCCTGCCTGCCTTGCCGGCCTCTGAGATTACAGTTTGAAACATTGTTACAAATATAGAATCTAAACAAACTCCAGAAACCTGCTTTCAGCCAGCTGGGATCTCAGAGCTGGAGTTGAAACAGTGTATCCATTATAGAACCCAAACAAACGAGATACCTGCTTTCAGCAGTGGTGGCTTTAGAGCTGGAGCCAAGCCTCAGAGCTAAAGCTGGCCCAGAATAAAAAAAAAAAAAAAAAGAAAAAAAGGAGCGGTTGGGAGCTTCAGTCACTTGCCAGCCTGAAAACAGCCCTCAGCCCCTCACCCAGGCTGGCCAGACACCCCAGTGGGGACCCCCACCCTGATCAGGGACACCCTTCAGGGCAAACCAGCTGGCCGCACCCATGCACCAGGCCTCTATCCTATATAGTAAAAGGGTAATATGCCTCCCAGCACCGGGATCAGCGGAGCCGAGAGGCCTCCCGGCACCAGGATCAGTGTGACGGGGGCAGCGCCCAAACCCCCTGATAGCCCTGCGGCTGTGTGTGTGACAGGGGGCGGGGCCACAACCTCCCTATCCATCCTGCTCTGTGCCTGATAGGGGGGAGCTCCCCAACCCCCTGATCGGCCCTGCTCTGTGTGTGACAGGGCAGAGCCATAACCTCCCCATCGGCCCTGCCCTGAGTGTGACAGTGGCAGCGCCCCAACTCCCATATCGGCCCTACTCTGTGAGTGACAGGGGGGAGCTCCTCAACCCCCTGATGGGCCCTGCTCTGTGCGTGACAGGGTATGGAGCCCCAACCCCCCTGATGGGCCCTGCTCTGTGAGTGACAGGGGGCAGCGCCCCAACCCCCTGATTGGCCCTGCTCTGTGGATGACAGGGGATGGCGCCGCAATCTCCCCATCGACCCTGCCTTGAGTGTGACAGGGGGCGGTGCCCTAACCCCCTAATCGGCCCTACCCTGAGCCTGACTGAGGGTGGTATCACAACCTCCCGATCTGCCCTGCTCTGTGCATGACTGGGGGCGGCGCCCCAACTCCCCAATTGGCCCTGCTCTAAGCCTGACCAGGGGCTGCACCTAGGGATTGGGCCTGCCCTCTGCCACCTGGGAGCAGGCCTATGCCAGCAGGTCGTTATCCCCCGAGGGGTCCCAGACTGTGAGAGGGCACAGGCCGGGCTGAGGGACCCCCCCCCCCTCCCGAAAGCACAAATTTTTGTGCACTGGGCCTCTAGTATATTAATAAAAAGAAATATGTAAAATTGTTACATATTTTTTAAATCCTCTACTTACATCTTGTACCATAATGATTCTATCTAGTTTTGCTTAGTCATAGTAATTAAAGATTAATCATAAAAAGCCTGCTGATGTAAGGAGCTTATCTTCATTAAACCTCTTTATGCAGTTAAGGTGGTTCAGTGGGTGTAACAAAGACATGCTTAAAATTTTATGCTGAGAACAAAATAGAAATCTAATAAATACTTGTTTATTAACTGATTTAAAGTCTATTCCATATGTCATTTCTTAATTCTGCTTTCTAAATATGTTATTTTCTACTAATTTTTAAAATCATTACCATGCAATGGAAGGAAGATTATTCTCAAATCAACAAATATTTTTCTATATTTCAGGGTATGTTTTTTTGGAAAATAGAGGGGTATACTAGTAAAAAAGGAATATTTTATTTGTGGGACTTTGCAGTGAATGTCATTTGTACAAATTGTCATACCCTGAAATATGACAACTACATGTAATAAATGCTTATCAAAAGTGGTTAACCTATATAAAGTGGAAAATAATTTATTCCTAGATATATTAAGTACCTTTCATTTTTATTTACTTAATTTCAGTAAACATATTGAATATTTTTCTGAAATATGCAAGATTATGTTATATATAGTATATCTATACAACAATATGTATATGTATAGTAAACACTTAGGCTTTGGATTTCTATTTCATACATACATATATGTGCACACATACACACACACACAAATATATGGGTGATTAGCCGACATTTGGACAAAATGTCCATGGAAACATTTGGTGCACGCTAAAAGGTCTTTGATATTTGGTCCTGTCATAAACATTCATACTTACAAAATGTCCCTGGGTTCAGATAACCCATAATGTTTATTTATAGTTCTGGGGACATATGTAATACTTTCAGTAATAAAGGTTAAAAACATACTGCCCTATTGCATTGGTTCAATAATTGTCCTATGGCTATATTGCAAATGATAATCCTTCTTGGTTTGGTAGCCTGGTTGGTAATGGAACACACGGTTAGGTCGATGGGCTGGCATTGGACCAAGTGTCTCTATGGATATTTTGGGCAGGGCCAAATGTCTTTCAAGGGTATGTATAAAATAGAAAACTAAGCTGAACATTTACTATAATAAAAGTCTTGTTTATATCACTAAGGTGAATCCATCATGTATTATATAATCATACAAGAGGCCCGGTGCATGAAATTTGTGCAGGCGGGGGCTCTCAGCCCAGCCTGCACCCTCTCCAATCTGGGACCCCTCAGGAAATATCCGACTGTCGATTTAGGCCCGATCCAGAGGTTTAGGCCCTGGATCGGGCCTAAATCAGCAGTCGGACATCCCTCTCACAATCCAGGACCCCTGGCTCCTAATTACTCACCTGCCTGCCTGCCTGATTGCCCCTAACTGCCCCCCCCCTGCCAGCCTGGTTGCCCCCAACTGCTCCCCTCTGCTGGCTTGGTCACCCCACACAGCCTGCTTCTCAGTCGTTTGATTGTCCCTCACTAACCCCCCTGCTGGCCTGGGCACCCCATGCAGCCTGCTTCTCAGTTGTTTGGTTGTCCCTCACTAACCCCCTGCTGGCCTTGTTGCCCCACTCAGCCTGTTTGGTCGTCCATTCAATTGTTTCGGATGTGATGGCCCCTGTTCTTTATAAATATAGATTATGATGTAGAATACTGAAGGTTCCATGAAGTTAAATATCAAGACATTGTTTAAGCTTTGGAAAAACTCATTCTCTGCTTGTTGTTTTTAGTGAATATTTTAGACACAAGACAAGTCTACCTTTCTTCTATGTTATTCCAAATATTTACAAATTTTTGCTCATAGACATTTTAATCTCATCACATTTATAATTATTTGTTTAAAATACCATTAGAGAAATTACAGAGCACATTTTTGAAGTGGAACTATGTTTTCTGTCTTCAGCACCTCAAGCTCTGTATCTTTTCTGTCTGCCTTGATGTGACCCTACATGACAAAGATAGTTTATAAAGTCATGCAAATTAATTCCAAGCAATAGTTAGCTTTATCATTTATCACTAGTGGGCATACACCTGAGAAATTTAGTGGAAGGCAGCTGTGTTACATATGATGCTGTTAGTTTTGGCAGTCAAGACAAAGAAGTTCCACTGAGGCTGACTACTTTAGATTCCTTGTCCACAGTGATAGAGTATGGTGGTATCTGTTTAATATCTCTTACATTTTGTCTCCTTTCAGTTGGGGCTTGTCCTCTTTTCATACAAAAGGTTTGTCCTCTTACGTGAAGAGTTCTTTATATAACAAACAAGAAACTCAGTCTTTTAGCCTTGGCTGATGTTGGATAGGGTAATGTGCAGAATGTGTCTAGGAGTCTCCACTATTCCTTTATCTAAATCCATAGCTCTATGAAAACTTCTAACCCTTTAATTACTTTGTATTTTCCCATACCAGTATTTGTTTATGCTTATTTCACCTAAAACTCCCTCTTCCATACTCAGCATGTAAGATCTGATCATAATTAATGAACATTTATTCCTATTAACTCTTCTAGACCTTATTCTTGACAACACATAATTTAATTTTTTTTAATTTATCCCTATTGTTGAAAGTATTGCAGATGTCCCTTTTTTCCCCATTGACCCCTTCTAGTCCACCCCTGCCCTCTCCCCAGGCCTTCACCACACTATTGTCTGTATCCATGGGTTATGCATATATGCATGTAAGTTCTTTGGTTGATACTCTTTAATACTAAAGTTATCCTCACATTTTTGTTTGCTCCATTTTGCTGTTTCCATTTCTACTTTTGGAGTAAAAGGTTTATAATTTATATTTATTTGCATCCCTCTCAATATCAAGCACAATATCATTCCTGTGAAGGTTAATTAATGTGCTGGATGATCCATATTACATGGTAAATAAAATCAAGCTCAGTTTGTAACTTCTAGATTAAAACAGACAAATATTTACATGGTTTCATGCTTGAGAAACATTTCTGAAATTTTCTATGTAAGCAAATTCTCTGTTTGTATCTTTTTTTTTTTTTCTTGTCAAAATCTTGAGTGGTTCATTACCCACAAGCTGTTGTGTAATAATGGTATGTCCTGGAACAAAAAAGTAGGATCCAGTTATGGAAATTAGAATTGGCAAAGAATTGTGGTTCTGCAAATATCTGTGTATATAAAAGCCTAAGCGACTGAATGACTGAATGACCAGGACAACCGGAGCGATCAGTCACTATGATGTGCACTGACCACCAGGAGGCAAGAGCTTCCCCCTGGTGGTCAGTGCGCTCCCACAGCAGGAGTACCACTCAGCTGACCAACCCGTCCCAGTGGCCCACCAGCCCGGTGGCAGCAACTCACTTCCTCAGTAGACTTGCAGGTCCAATTTCCTGAGAATGGGCCAGGCACTGATGGACCAGTGCCACCGGCCTCTTGGGAGTTGGCCTTGGGCACCACAAGGAAGAAACAATATAAAAGCGGCCTCCAGGTGACTCCCAACAACCAGTGCAAATGTCAGCGGGGCAGATCGGATCCCGTGCTGGCAAGGGTGTCCAACTATCTGCCCAGAGGGCTGATTGCCTCCCTACCCTCCCCAACCCCCTGGGTACCCCACCCATGCATGAATTCATGCACTGGGCCTCTAGTGTGTTCATAAAAACACATTGGGCCTGGTTGGCATGGCTCAGTGGTTTAGCATTGACCTAGGACCAGGAGGTCAAGGTTCAATTTCAGTTCAGGGCACATGCCTGGATTCCGGGCTCGACTCCCAGTAGGGGTGCTGGAGATAGCTGATCAATGATTCTCTGTAAACGTTGATGTTTCTATCTCTCTCTCTCTTCAAAAAATAAAACAACACATTGAAGTTTCAACAATTTAGTTACATTTTTCTAACTGGCTAAAACTAATTTACAAACTCACCTCCAAAAATAATGCTGAAGTGATATAAATATGTATTATCTAATATCAAAAAATGATGTTAATGTTCTAATTCATGCCAAATTATTATGATTCCAGATTTGTGAATTCAGCGCCATCAGGATTTGGCTGAAACATCCTAACTCATGAAAGCAAAGCAATAAGTTGCCAGAAGTGTCATTTAACCTTACTATCATGCCCCTGGGGTCTTTTACAAGTTACCCTGTTAGGTCCATAGTTGCTTCTATAAACAAACAAAAAAAAACTTTGACACTTTAAGATATCACAGCTGTGAAGTGAAGGATCATGGTGAGAATATAGCGTTTAGCTCACTGAATTAGCTCAAGATATAAAGAATAACAGAGAAAACAGTCTTTGCAGAGTAAAATTAAATCATGAATCAGTCTCTGGGTTACTAATGCATTTAAACCCTAAAAGTGTTTATGATTTGGAATATAAAGGCATCCTAACATCTCCAGATTGTATTATTTGGAGTTGGAAGGGAGTATCATTTTTTTTCGGTGGTGATAACAATCATATTAAAGCTGCAGTAAATGGTGAGAATAATGACTGAAAATGGACAGGTTCTCATAAACTCTGAAGTCATTGCTTTTATGTGTCTTTAGTACTTTCCATTGAAGATCTTTATAACTAGCTATTTTCAACATGAAACATAGCCTCTTTGGATTCATATACTAACAGTGAGCTTCTTAAATACCTCATGCCTACACCAGCCTGAAGCATTTTAAAGCAGAACATAATAAAAGCGGCAAAATCTCCAAGATTCAAATGTGCATACATTGCTATGTCTGAGACTGAGAATGAAGTCCTAGTAAAATGTATCTTATCAATTTTCACAGTCTGGAATTGCTGCATTTTAAGATCTAGAAGAGTAGCTCTTTCATATTGTAATTGTTGATAAAAATTAATGCATGGTAATTGTATTTGAAAATCACACTTGATAAGTTATAACACTTGCAAAAATGAAAAATATTCTAGAAAGAATAAGTCCAGAATTGATATTCTAAAGCTAGTTTACTTAAATCAAGTAGTTTTTATGTTTCTGACATTCATTGTCATTTAAGGTTAACTCTCCATATTTTATTAGCAATAGGATCAGCTTATTCAAAGAAATATTAAAAATCTCTTGATTTTTAGTAGCACAAATAAATATTTCAAGAGTATATTGTTATAAAAAAATCAATGTTACATATTGCAATAATGCCACTTTAAGGGAAAGAATATCTCATCTATTTTTTCTTTTCATTAAATTTATTGGGGTAACATTCGTTAAGAAGATTATATTGGTTTCAAGTGTACATTTCTGAGATCCATGATCTGTATTTGTATTGTGTGCCCAGCATCCAAAGTCAAATCTTCTTCCATTACCATATATTTGACCCTCTTTCCCCTTTACTACTCCAACCCCCTTCCTTCAGGTAAGCACCATACTGTTGTCTGTGTCTATGAGTTTTTGTTTGTTCATTTGTTACTTTCAGTTTTATGTCTTATATCTGAGTGAAATATGGTTCTTAACTTTTTCTGTCTGACTTATTTTGCTTAGCATGGTATTCTCAAATACATAATAATTTAAAATCAAATAATGTACAATGAGTTATTTTCACTACGTTTGGACACTTTATTTTGGTGGTGATTCACAGAAAGCCTAAACAATTTGCTCCAAGACTCACAAAATAGTCACAGTGATGCTTGGAGTAATCAGCAGTACTATAGCATTATGCACAAGGAGCATTTTTATAAAAGGAACTTGTTGTGCTCAGTTCAGGCTTTTGCATAATGAGGACTTGCCACGTCCACAGACATGTTTATTTTGGGATGACAAGCTTCGATTGAACCATCACATGCTCTTCAATAGCTTTCCATTTGGAATAGATCCAGCAGCCACCCAGAAAGCTGCTACACATATCTAGACTGGCATACATCTCAGCACAGACACAGTGGACTCCAAGGGGGTAAGACTATCACAGTGCTACTGCAGTAGGTCATCAGTGAGGCATGTAATGGAAAAGCAGTGAGACTAAGCCACAGCTACACAAATAGACTAATACAATAATGTAGGCCGGGTTAGCCCCTAAAACACATTGATAAATGGCTTCACATTTTTGAACATGTATATTTTTAGACTTCTCGGTTTTAATAGCATAACATCTTAGGTGTGAACATGCTGCCTTAAAATAAACATATACCATAGGTGTAATGGTAAGAGCCCAGGTTCTGCAGTGAAGTCAACTTCACTTGGGGTCCTGGTGGTGCCTTCAAATCTCCATGAATTTGGGCGAGTTATTTAAACTTGTTAGCTCTTCAATTCTTTATTAATAATTTAGTAATGACATAAACCTCAAAGAGGGGTTCTAAGGTTTAAGAGAGATAAATAATGTGTGGTGCTTAGCACAATGCCTGGAAAACTGTAAGTGTTCAATAACTGTGAAGTATTTTTAAGATGGTCCATGAAAAGAG
Organism: Myotis nattereri; assembly: GCF_964212035.1. Classification (NCBI taxonomy): domain Eukaryota; kingdom Metazoa; phylum Chordata; class Mammalia; order Chiroptera; family Vespertilionidae; genus Myotis; species Myotis nattereri. The sequence goes on along the minus strand of NC_138077.1, from coordinate 69,149,380 downwards.
GTTCACAATTGGCATAGCGATGGAATCCACATAATGATACTTACTAAACCTTGTCTTCTCAATTCGTAATGTTATCTACTTTCCTACTTATTACAGTAGAAACAAGAAAACTACAGATTTTTTATCATCATCCATGTACATAAATGTTTTGCACCATTCATCAAGTACAATATGTGATGACCTATAATAATAAAAGCATAACATGCTAATTAGACTGGATGTCCTTCCGAACATCCTTCTGGACAAAGCTGGAGCTGGAGGGAAGCCAGGGTCCTGGTGCCTGTTGGCAGCTGGAGGAAAGCTGGGTCCCAGGTGCTGGAGGGAAACCTGGGTCCTGGGTGCCAGAGGGAAGCTGATGCCAGCAGAAGGAATACCTACTCTTGCACAAATTTCGTGCATTGGGCCTCTAGTCCTATATAATAAAGATGTAATATGCAAATTAACACTCATGCCCTCACAAGATGGCTGCCTACAAACAGGCCTGCAGGGGGGTTAGTGAGGGACGACCAAAAAATTGAACAAGCAGGCTGTATGAGGTGACCAGGCCAGCAGGGGGGATAGTGAGGAATGACCAAACAACTGAACAAGCAAGCTGCATGGGGCAACCAGGCTGGCATGGGGGGGAGATTCATGCATGTGTGTGTATGTGTGTGTGTCTGTTTGTGTATCCCTCAGCCTGACCTGCACCCTCTCCAATCTGGGAGACCTCAGTGGATGTCCTACTGACAGCTTAGGCCCACTCCTCGTGGCTCTCTGCTCTCTGTGGGCCTGCCTGCTCCACACTGCAGCTATTGCCAAGCAGGCCATGCTAGGTGCTGCCTGTGGGCTGGGCTTGCCTGCTCCCCGGTCACCCTGGTGATGGCCAAGCAGGCTGTGCTGGAAGCTGCTTGAAGACTGGGCTTGCCTGCTCGGTGGTTGTTCTGGCGATGGCCAAGCAGGCTGTGCTGGGAGCTGCCTGCAAGCCATGCTTCCCTGCTCCCAGGTTGCCATGGGCCCTGCTGGGAGCTGCCTGCCTGGGAGCTGCTTGTGGGCGCACTTGCCTGCTCCCAGGTTGCCATAGCAATGGCCAAGCAGACAGTGCTGGGAGTTGCCTTCTCCCTGCTGCAAGACTCCAGGGAGGAGATGAGGTCAATTTGCATACTCACTCCTGATTGGCTGGTGGGCATTGCAAAGGTACGGTCAATTTGCACATTCTCTTGTATTAGTGTAGATACCTTTAAGAAAACTGTATTAACTTTATTGTTAGGACAGCCCTTACAAATCAACATATGTTATGGACCATTTAGTAATTTAAAAATCTTGATTTAGATTCTCATATGAAGGAAAAAATACATATTACATTAGCATACAAATAGCATGTCTAAAATTATATCAAATACTGTTTTGGAGATGAGATTTAATTCTTTAACATTTAAGTGATTGCTCTGGCCAATTTGGCTCAGTAATTAGAGTGTCAGCCCAAAGGTTCCTCAGCCTTGGCAGGGGTGCCCAATCAATGTGTCTCTCTCACATCCATATTTCTTTCTTTCTCTCCCCCTTCCACTCTCTCTAGAAATCAATGGAAAAAATATCCTTGGGTCAGGATTGAAAAAAAAAATTTACATGGTTTAAGGTGTCCATTTTTCCCCACTAAATTTCTTTTTTAAAATTTTTAAGGAAGCACACACAAAGTCCAGTCTAAGGAGTGTCATATGCTAATGAAGACAATGAATTAGTGAAAATTAAGGCATAAAATTTTATTAAAGCTGTGTCAGTGTTATGATATACTAGTGGCCCATTGTACGATATTGTGTGCAGTAGGCCACCCGCCACTTCTGTGGGAATGGGCGGGAACCGCAGCATGCCGCCAGGAGACACGCTGCTTCCACAAGAGACGTGTGGCTTCTGCGGGAGGTGGAAGCGAGCCACCAGCACCTACAGGAACCAGTGGGGAGCTGCACTGCTTCCACGGGAACCTGGAGGAAACTGCGCCGATTCCACAGGAGGCAGGAGTGTGCCACCGGCACCTGTGGGAGGTGGGAGTGAGCTGCCACCAACTTCAGGAAGGGGATGGGGGGACAGGACAGACCTATCTCCTGGTCACCGGTTGCATGTGCAGCCCCGTCCACCCACAGTCGTGACTGTGTCACTGTAACGGATAATTTGCATATTACCACTTTTTTTGTATATATGTGTATATATATATATATATGTATATGTATATATATATGTATATGTATGTATATATATGTATATATATGTATATATATGTAGGTAGATAGATTCATAAATAGATAGATAGATTCAGTGACGCTTATAAAAATTATGATGAGACTTTAAAAACTTAGGTATCTTTAAAAATGTGAATTATAATAACTCTCATATTACAAAGTGGTTTTTAATAATGTTCCATAATGAGAAACCAGTTTATTTTTCTGTAAAAGTCACCTTTAAAAATAGTTAGGGCCCTGGTCAACTACCTTAGTTGCTTAGAATGTCATCCCCTTATGCCAAGGTTGTGTCTTTGATAGCTAGCTGGTCAGGGCACATACAAGAATCAACCAATTGCCCTAACCAGTGCTCAGTGGATAGAGCATCAGCCGGCAGACTCAAGGGTCCCAGGTTCAATTCTGGTCAAGGACATGTACCTTGGTTGAGGGCACATACCAAGTAGGGAGTGTGCAGGAGGCAGCTGATCAATGTTTCTCTCTCATTGATGTTTCTAACTCTCTATCCCTCTCCCTTCTTCTCTGTAAAAAAATCAATAAAATATATATTTTTTTAAAAATAATCAAGCAATGAATGCATAAACAAATCACTGTTTCTCTCCCTTTCTCTCTCTCTGTCTCTAAAATCAATTTTAAAAAGTAGTTGAGAAAATGCAATATAAAATCTACTTCCAGTTATGTATTCCTGCTTAAACACTTTATAACAGATACTGTCATTTAAAGGTAAATTGTAGATAAGTAGACTGAAAAAAACAATAATCCATGCCTTTTGCAAAGATATATAAAGAAAGTTGAACCACCAGAGCAAGCATGTCAAACTCGCGGCCCTAGGGCCACAACAAATATTTTTGTAGCCCAGCCAATATAACAGTATGTAAGAAATGTTTCCATGAAAATTTTGTAACTTAATTTTTACAATATCCTATTATACATAATTATTAGTAATGAGAGGCCCGGTGCATGAAATTCGTGCATGAAGGGGGGGGTTCCCTCAGTCCAGCCTGCACCCTCTCCAATCCGGGACCCCTCAGGGGATGTCCTACTGCCTGTTTAAGCTGAGGCCCTAAACCAGCAGTTGGACATCCCTATCACAATCCTTGACTGCTGGCTCCTAGTCGCTCACCTGCCTGCCTGTATACCTGGTAGTCCCTAACTGCCCCCTGCCACTGGCCTAGTCATCCCTCACTGCCCCCCCTTCCAGCCTAGTCACCCCTCATGGCCCCCCTTCTGGCCTGGTTGCCCCATGCAGCCTGCTTGTTCAGTAGTTTGGTCATACCTCACAACCCCCCAGTAGGCCTGGTCGATGACAGCCATCTTGTGAAGGTGTGAGGGTCAATTTGCATATTACCTCTTTATTATATAGGACTTGTGACCTGGTTCATGAAATTTCTTGCACATTAAAAGGGAATTAATTTGAGGAAATATTTTAATATTGCTATTTGCCCTTTCTCTAAAATAGAAGTGTCAGAGATGAAAGAAAATTAGTAAAATGTATATGAAAATCTTCCTCCTGTCAGAGTCTGGGGTGCACTGCGGGACACAGAGTCAAGTCCCCACCCACCAGCACATGACTTGAAATTGTGCGAGACCCAGACCTGTCCGGCTCCACCCCTGTCAAGCCCCTGCGGGCGGGGGGCACAGCCTCAGGTCCTTTGTCAAGCCTCGCTGGGTGGCGGGAGCAGCCTCAGGTATCCTGTCAAGCCCCTCCAGGCAGGAGGCACAGCCTCAGGTCTCCCATCAAACCCCGCCAGGCGGGGGTCACGGCCTCAGGTCCCCTGGCCCCAACGTGATGGTGTGATGGCGTGATTATATTTGCATATTAGCTCTTTATTATATAGGATAAACTAAGACATTCGCTAATGACTGATTACTATAATCATGTTGTATTCATTTCCCTTACATGCCTTATGCACAGGCACACCATTTATCTCCACCAATGCTAGTAGTGAATATTTAAGCAGCCAATTGCATGTCATTAGTCTTGGACTGACTAGTTTGGTGTGCACAACAGGAAATATTTCTTTTTTGGAGAACAAGAAAAATAGGTTTATTTATGTTACACTTATTAATTTGTGCAGTTATTCAGTGTCTGGTAAGTTAATGTTTAAGAAAAATATTAATTTAATTAAACTGTCTATTATTTTATGTTAATGATTACTCATTTATATCAGTCCTTTGTATTCAGCATGTCTCTATCAAAATAAAACTACTTTTCTATGAAAATTGAAGTTTTTGTTTTTTGGTGTTCCACATAAACTTAAACTTGTTTATTTGGCTCTTGTTAGCCTTTGAGTTTGACATGCTTGCACCAGAGGAAAAAAAATAAGCTCTATATTAAGCTAGAGTAGAATTACAATTGTGATGAGAGAATTGGGTTTTCTAACATGATCCAGAATTTAACTGCATCTTGTAAACTAATACAATACAATACCAGTACTCTAAATAAGCTCTATTAATTTGAAAAAGCATAGAAGCATAGAGACTCAGTAGAGAGAGATTGATACTGAGCAAATTTCTGTTTACAAAGAACCCAAGGTGATTCAGAAATGACATAAGCATAATAGACAGGGAAAATAAAATATGATTGCCATGTATCTACTGTTGAGGAAAAATTAATATATATATTGATAAAATATTCTTTTATTGAGTTTAGAGAGAGGATGGGAGAGAGAGAGAGGAAGAGTGAAACATCAATGTGAGAGAGAAACATCTATCGGTTGCCTCCAACACGCTCCCTGACCTGGGATAGAACCCACAACTTGGGTATGTGCCTTGACCAAGAATAGAACCTTTTATCTCTGGTGTATATGACAATGCTTCAACCAACTGATCCACATTATCCAGGGCAAAAAATAAATATTTTCATATTTCTGTATAGACTTGGAAAGCAAATATTACTGGCAACCAAGATTAAAGCATATTTGACTGATAAATGTTTCTTGGAAGACCTCCACAAAGATTTACAGACCTCTCTCCCTTGGAGCCATCCTATGTAATGAAAGCCCAGTGACCATAATGGTGTAACAACCAGAATGACCACTTGACCAGTCGCTATGAGGTGCAGTGACCACTTTTTGGTCCCAATCCCCCAGCCCACAGGCTCTGATCGCAGGAAGGCGAATGGGGAACCATGGGGAACATGGTGGGTGGTGGTGGGGTGGGACTGGGAACTGGTGAGTGGGCGGAAGATGGCCCTAATCAGAGGCTAAGTCTAGGGATCCTACCTGTGCACAATTTTGTGTGCTGGGCCTTTAGTTCATTCATATTCTAAAGGGTTGCAAATATCTAGGGACCGACCCTCTTCTCTAAGAGAGGATTTATTTATGTAGAAACTGAATGTTTTTTCCTCTCTGCAGAGGGAAAGGGCCTGCTGTATGGCAGTTGTTATACAATAAGTCATAATCTCTGGGTTCCCTCTTGTCATAGACACTTAATACACAGTAAGGGTCTATCTTCCCATATTACACCCTCTCAGGGAAGAGAAGGGGATGTGGAGAACTTTTGTGGTTATTGAGATAAATAAATAACGGTCTCTGATCAAGAAACATTGTGATTGCTTCCCTGGTATTATAAACTTAGCATCTGTTTGTGTCATTTATGGATATTAAAAGCTACACAGATCTAAAGGGGAGAGCTTGATTCTCTCTCTTGTTAATGAACATTATTCCAATTATTGTTGTACTAGAGGCCTGGTGCATGAAATTTGTGCACTGGGCGTGTGTCCCTCAGCCCAGCTTGCACCCTCTCCAATCTGAGACCCCTTGGGGGATGTCTGACTGCTGGTTTAGGCCCAATTCCTGTGGGATCAGGCCTAAACCAGCAGTCGGACATCCTTCTCACAATCAGGGACTGCTGGCTCCTAACCACTCGCCTGCCTTTCTGCCTGATCACCCCTTAACTGCTCCCGTGCTGGCCCAATCGCCCCCAACTGCCCTCCCCTGCTGGCCTGATCACCCACAACTGACCTCCCCTGCCAGCCATCTTGCAGTGGCCATCTGTGGTAGCCATCATGTGGCGATGTGAGGGCATCATGCGAAGGTGTGAGGGCCACCTAGGCTCTTATTAGTTTAGATTCTTATAATCATTGAATACATAAATTGTACTAGCTATTTGCAAAGTACTTGGGTACTCTGGGCCTCAGATTTCTTCAGCGATCACAGAGCTTTGAGAAAGGGGAATTAGTAGCAAATGACACCAAATAAGAAAACAAAAAACAGTAACAATACTTTGGGGGCTGAAGCCATGACACTTGTCACCATTTAGTAAGCTGGATTTGCAAATCCATAGAGGAATGGTTCCAAAATAGAGTTTAAGAAATGAGATAGATAGATAAGGGCAAGTTCATTGTAATGAGCTTTTTCCATAATGAGAAATTCACTCAATTTAAAGGGCTGGCCTGTGTTCTGAGTTTGCTTCCTATTTTTTGGAGTTAAAAGATTCTTTTAGCTCAGCTGATGTGATTCAGTGGTTGAGAGTCAACCCATAAACTGAGAGGTCACTGGTTGATTCCCGGTCAGGTCACATGCCCAGGGTTGTGGGCTCCATCCTCAGTAGGGGGCGTGGAGGAAGCCAATCGATGATGTTTTTCATTGATGCTTCTATCTCTCTATCCCTCTCCCTCTCTCTCTAAAAATTAATAACATATATATTTTTAAAAAGATTATTTTAAGCAATAATGATAATGGCAAATTATATTTTATCTGTTGGCTCATTATATGGTGGTAAGCTGTCTCTGTTATTGTGTTGTATTTACAGTGAAAGCACAGTCTTGTTTTAAATGATTTGTATTTCTTAGGTGGCTGAGATCTATAGTTTTAGCAACCTTAGATGAAAGTGGGTCCCTGGAGTTAGGAGGTGGTAGGATGAACTTCAGGTTTGGATAACTCAGAGAAATGTGAGAAAAAACAAATTAGTCATTGTTAAATTTTAAAGTAGAAAATCTATTGCTTTATTATCTGCACATATATTTAAATATATATGTTTAATATTTGTCTAAGAAATGAGAGAGAAAAAAATTATATAAATACAACATCAAGACAAGTAATTTTTTTTATTTTTCCTCTCTAAGCTTCTTAAAAGATATTGCTCATTTTCTCCTAAAATTCATTTAAACAGACAGTATTATTGCTGAACATAGTTTAACATAAAATCTTAAGAAAACATCTTTAATTTAGTTATACAATGCATTCTCCAGATTTGATAAGCATCAGTTCCAAGCAGCTAAGGTGCTTGATATCGCTGGACTTTGAGAGATTTAACTAATAAATAAGTCTTAGGTGTTGATTTTACTTTCCTTGTGACTCTTCACTGAGTTGGAGGGAAATTTAGTTTAATTTTGACACTGGCTTCCACTTTTAACATTTTACTCATTAGTTAATTTATATTCCAGGGAATGGGAACTGTATTTATTTATATTGCATCCCTCTTAGTCAGGCCTACTACTCTCAGTGTATACTCTCAACAAATATGAGCTGAACTAGGAAATGATCAAAATAGGGAGAACAAAGGTTCACCCATCAGTGGTGGTACCCATAATAAACAGTGAGGCTGTGGACTTGAGGCCAAAATTCTGGTTCCAATTGTAGTCCATGTAGATACTACCTTCTTGGTAGTATCAGTCAGAACATGGAAAAAGTTATGAAGTAATAAAATAATTCCAGAGCTCATTTAAAAAAAACTCAAGACAGAGATCATAGCATGAGGATAACATTCAGAATGTTTTTATCATTTTGAATTCCTATTAATTTTAATTTTGTTCCCAGCAGCTACTCTTAATATGGGCTCCTGTTCCAGAGATCCTTTGTAGCTCTCAAAGGGTAAGTCACTAATACAGGGTGGAGCAAAAGTAGGTTTACAGTTATGTGTATGCAAAACACAGAGCTTATTCTTATATTATTATTTATTAATTCTTGCATTATTTTCCATACAAACAACTGGAAGCCTATTTTTCCTCACCCTATATAAATAAAAGTGCTATCCTACAATGGCAAGGGCCAAGGTTTTGTGGATGCATATAGAAGTATAAAAAAGATACTGGTTAATTGCTATAGGTATAAAAATGTATAAATGGTGATTTAATTTTGTAAAATATTATCTAAATCTAAATATATACACATACATACATATATATGTATACCAAAATTATACACTAAACAGTCAACAAAAATAATGAGATTCTAGATCATTTTAAATTTTGTTCTTTTAATTTTATAAATGAATTTGATCTTAGAATCTGAGTAAGTAATCAAGTAAATTCTGAACAATTCTGAAATGATATTTTCTGATCATATCTGGAGTTTGTTTAATATTATGAACCTGGAAAAATGGAGCCTAAGAAAGAACAATTGAGATAAAACATGTACAAAGTAATACGAAGGTTGATCAAGATATTAAAAAACTGGAGGAATATTGGGAAAGAATGTGTCTGTGAGAAGATGCTGGCTTAAAGGGCTGTCATCAAATTCAGAAGGGTTGATATGTGAAGATAGGTATGCACTTAGATACATGCATATGTATGTATCCTGTGTTATTTCAGAGGAACAAGATTAAGGTCAATGGGTAAAGATACAGAAAAAGTACAATTCTGTATAATTCAATTAAAAATCTAAAAAATTTAAACTTTAAAATTTGAATGTGAAATTATCTATAAACTAGGGGCCCAATGCACGAATTTGTGCACCTTGAAAGAAAATGTGGGCCGCGAGACTGCAGTAGACACAGGGGAGGGTCTCAGCCCATCCTCTATGACCCTGCCCAGCCCCTCCCACCGTGGCCCTGGTCCCCTGTCTGACGGCATCCCTGCTGCCACCTCAGCCACTCCCATACACTGACAGCACTGGCCCTGCTCACACCTGCTGATATCGCGAAGCGATTGGTGCTGGCACCAGCAGTGAGTGCGAATGGAGGCAGCTACTGCCCCAATTGCCCCACAGGAGCAGGGGGAGGTGGAGAAGCCCACAGGGGTGATCAGGGCCAGCAGCTGCCACTTGCACCCGCTGATGGTGCTGAGTGATCAGGACCAGCGCCGGGCACTGGCAGCAAGTGAGACCAGTGGCTCTGGCACCAGCTGCAGATGCAAACGGGGCCAGCACTGGCAGCAGGTGCAAGCAGGGCTGGCGCCAGGAGCAGGTGCGAGCGCCTGGCAAGACTGCAGCATGCAGGAGCCAAATATTTTCAGTAATCACCAGAAGCTCGCCCCAATAACAGCGACTGGCACCCCACCTTGGTCTGGCATCCCCACTCACCTGCTCCACCATCCCACCATGGCCAATACCTGCCATGTTCCGCACACACCTCCTGGTGGTCAGCAAGTGTCATAGCGACTGATTGTTCTGTTGTTTGGTTGTTCCGGTTATTCTGCCGTTTGGTCTATTTGCATATTAGCCTTTTATTATCTATACTAATAAAGAGCTAATATGCTTATGGTCGATATGCTGTAATGGGTAACGACCAGGTCATTAGCATATTAGCTGGGGCATTGCTCTGGAGACAGAGCGAAAGCGGTGAGGTGCCCAGAGGAGGCGGGACCATCCCATGCTGGGGAGGACAGGGGTGAGAGCCCATAGGCCCATCTCACCAGTCCTTTGCCACCCACTGCTCACACTCTGAGTGCCCCGCGGCCCAACTGCCAGGGGAAGGAGCACAGTGCAGCAGGTGGGATGTTCCCACACCCTCCTCCAGGGCCATGACAGGGAGGAGCCACCACATTGCTCTGAAGACAGGGCGGAAGCAGGGAGGCACCCAGAGAAGGCGGGACCAGCCCAAGGTGACTCAAGGAACTGAGGACAGGCTTGAAGCAGCCAGAGAAGGCCAGAGGGCTTAGGTGCTGAGCCAGGCATGCTGGTGCTCTGTGTGGACAGGTTTTGGTGTCAAGGCAGGGCTGCAGGTGGGTGGGCGGCGCTGCGCGATTTCGAATTGTGCACTGGGTTCCTAGTATAGGCTATTAAAGGCTAATATGCAAAGTGTCCCTGTGGGAGTTTGACTGGGAGTTCTATCGCTCACTATGACATATGCTGACCACCAGTGGGCGGTTCAAAACAAAGGAAGGCCCTGGCTGGCAGCTGGAAGGCTCTGATTGCCAGCCAGGTCTAGGGTTCCTACCCATGTGTAAATTTTGTGCACCAGGCCCCTAGTGAAGTAATAAAACTCCTTTTCTCTCCACTTCAAAAATTTCAGGCAGAGGTCAGAATGTGTGAGCAAATGTGCATTCAACATCTAAGATTCTAGGACTCTAAGAATTAAACACCAATTATTTTCCTGAGTATGTATCTATCATACATTCTTATATAACCATTAAATATTATGTTTATTATTTAGCCAGATCCCTGATTTTAATAGTTATAAAAAGCCGGATTATTTTTAAAAGTGTTTAAAATAAGGAACACAAAAAGACCAGTTTTCCAAAAATGTGTCCACTAGTTTGGTCTTTGAAGACATTATGCAACTCCTAATTTAATAAAACCTAACCTTTTGAATGACTTATTTCATTGCTCTTCAAAACTTACTTCTGACTCTTCCCAACTTTATGTAGGGAGGCAGTAGAATGTGAAAGCATATTCAAAAATTCAGACCAGCATTTGGCTTAGCAACCTCCTATCTTTGTGACCATGGATAAACTCATAACTTCTCTGGGATATTAATGCTTAAACATTCACTGTGAGTATCAAATGGTATGATGTAAAAAAAAATGGTATGATGTATAGTATGTAATGTTTATCATGGAGCCTGGCCCAAAATATTACCTATTAATATTTGCAACATTCAGACCAGTTGATTTTCCTAAGAACAAGTATGGTGCAAACTCTCTAAGCATTGTGTAACTTATCGGGTTTCAAGTCTTAAATATTCTTCAAGTTTTCAGCATGTGTTTTTAATTGGAATAGCTATTTATCCATTCTACAGATATTCATTAAATATGTGTAATATGTCATTCTGTTAGGTTCTGTTATAAATAAATGCAAAAAATAAAATAATAATAAATATAAATTGTTTCATTTATTTTAAACAAAATAAATAACCTATGCTTCACAGAGTTTATGTACTAAAAAAGACAGACAAGTAAGCAATTATACTAAATATCATTAGTACTGTGATAACAAGTGTGACTATATAATTTATTCTCCTACTAAGACAATAAATACATATACCCACATACATAAATAATGTACATAAACATATAGTTTATATATGTGTGAATGTGTTATGGAAATAATATACAAATTTATTTATAAACATTATTGTACTTAAAGTATTTTACATTCATTATTTTCCCAATCCATAAGTATGAGAAATACAATTACTATATCATTAGGGGGAAGAGGTCTGTGTGATTTTTCTCACTTTAAGAAATTTACCTCAAAGGTCTATGAAAAAAGACTATGCTAAAATGAGCAGATAATCTATAATAATAAAAGCATAATATGCTAATTAGACTGGACAGCTGAATGACCTTCCGGACATCATCCCAGACGTCTTTCCAGATGAAGCACGGCAGCAGGGGTCAAGGCAGAGATGGTTAAGGGTGATCAGGCAGGCAGGCGAGTGGTTAGGGGTGATTAGGCAGGCAGGCAAGTGGTTAGGGGCAATCAGACAAGCAATTAGGGGTGATCAGGCAGGCAGGCAGGTGAGCGGTTAGGAGCCAGTGGTCCCAGATTGCCAGAAGGATGTCCAACTTCCAGTTTAGGTCCATTGCCACATCGGGCCTAAAACAGCAGTCAGACATCCCCCGAGGGGTCCTGGATTGCGAGAGGGTGCAGGTTGGGCTGAGGGACCAACACCCCATGCACGAATTCCGTGTACCCGGCCTCCAGTTCTATATAATACCTAAAGAAACATATATTAAAAGAAAACTATCATCTTCCATTACTCATATAATTGTGTGGTAGTAAGATATACTTTTAGTGGTCACTTAAAGAATATCATTCCAAGTGTCTTTTCACATTTTGAAAGTAGATAAAATTAGAAGGAAAAAAAAAGATGGGGAAAACCCTTTCAAGAATCTCATTAGTCTCTTATAATCCTTCATATCTGTCTTCTCTCCATTGTAATTAATTCATCCCAGTCAAACTTAATTAGTTAATAATGATTTTATATTTCTGTGTCACAATTTCAATTTGATTTGAGTTCCTTAATATTTTGAGAAAAGTACATTGAGTTTGTGCAAAAATTCAGTGAATCAGTAGCTGTCTCCTCTTCTTCCAGTGCTTCTACTTTTATTCCTTGTACTAACTCTGATGATCTTATGCTTGAAGTTGCATTTATAGCATTCTCTGGGGAAGTTATTTACAGCTATGTTCTGATGCAGGAAATACATCAAGAAAATAGTTGCTCAGATATGTGTGAAAAGAAATAGCAGGTATGCTAAGATATTTTTTGGAAAATGTGTGATAGCTGTATTTCTTTAGGTGGAATGTGAGTGAGGTCAGCTCTATTTAGGATTTCACCTGATTTTGCTTACTTTATTCAATTCAAACCTAAATTAAAGTCTTATTTATCCAAAAGATGTTTGGGTGAATAGATTAACTCTTTAGAGCCATTAAGATGTTTTCACTCCCCCAAAGGTAAAAGGCAATGTAGACATGCTATATAAACTCACCATAACTAGCACTCAATTTCCACTGGCAAGTTTAACAGAATTAAGAGGAGAAAGTAACCATTATGGGTATATGTCAGTGACTTAAACACATTTATGTCCTACCACGGAATAGAAATTTTTAAAAAGCCTAAATTGAGGAGTAGATTGTCCTGGATTTCAGTATGTTTTGTCACTCACTAGTTAATGAGATGTTGGACTAAGCATCTGAATTTCTGTTTGCTTTATCAAATTAGTTGCGAGTCTTTTGGTGACTGAAAAATAACAAAAAGCATCTTAGATAGTTAGGATAATGTATTGACTGATGTAACCAAAGTTAATCAAAGCCAAGGATGAAGCTCGGGGATGCCCAGAACCAGAGACTCCAATATCACCAGGATTTCTCTCTTCACTTCCACTCACCTCCTCTGTTAGATTAGCTTTCTCTTCGTGGCTTTTTCACTAGAAAGTACAGACCCATTTCTCTTGGATATTATGGCAAACAACTCAGGGAAGAGCTTTGCTTAAACTGGTCTACATGAATTGTCTACATATAAATCCAGGCAGAGGGAGTCACATAATTGACAGCAGCCAGGGTCATGGCTGAAGTGAGGAAAAGGGCTGGTCCCCAAATAAGTGGACATTGATTAAATAAGGTAGAGGTGATGAGCATAGAAAAAGCAGATTTCAACTATGTTAACAAGGTTGTTGTGAAAATTATCAATATATAACCAAGCCTGGCACATATTAAGCTCTTAATATGTATAGCTTTTCTTTTTCTTACATTTCCTCCCTTAGATATGGCAGAATGACTGAAATGACCCTAACATTTTAGTTCTACTGGGTCTACTGTCTCTGGAGACAAACTGGATTTACTTTATCTGTTCAAGAATTCTTTTGAAATCCAAGTCTTTTTAATAAAGAAATTAGTCTCCATGGGAGAAGATAGCATAATGCTATGGTAGGTAAGCACATATGTTTGGTCATACACACTTGAGTTCTAATCTCACTTCTGCAACTTGCTAGCTCTGTTCCCTTGGGCAATTTTTAAAATAATTGAATTTATTGCAGTGACATTGCTTGATAAAATTATATAGGTTTGAGGTATACAATTCTACAGTACATCATCTGTGTATGGGATTTTGTTTACCACCCCAAGTCAAGTCCACTTTCCCTTCTTGTACATCCCCCTCCCCCTTTCTTTTGGCAAGTATGGTACTCTTATCTGTATCCATGAGTCTTTCTTCTTTTTCTTGTTTAATCCCTTCACCCTTCTCATCCATCCCATAATCCCCTCCCTTCTAACAGCTGTCAGTCTGTTCTCTGTATCTATGAGTCTATCTAGCTCAGTTTCCTCACCTATAAAATAAGGATGGGGTAATTTTAAGAATGCAATAATATCTATGAATAGCTTAGCAGAGTGTTCAGTAACCAATATGTAAATAACTAGAGGCCCGGTGCACAAAATTCGTGCATGGGTGTGTGTGTGTGTCCCTCAGCCCACCCTGCACTCTCTCCAATCTGGAACCCCTCAAGGGGATTGGGCCTAAATGGGTGCCGGGAGTCGGTCCATGCTTGCTGTTTCAAGGGACCTGGCATATATGGCATACTGTTCTTAAAATGTTTTCTCACCTTCTTGGCACTATGTGTTTTAACCAAGGTCTCCTCTCTGAAAAAGGTTGTTTCCCCAGGTAGGGATTTTCTCCTGAAGTTAGGGAGGGAATAAAACCTCTTAACTAAGTGCCAGGCGGATAATTAATCACTTTAACTATGAACAATCATGCTTAAGCTACATAATCTTTACTCCCTGGAATGGAGATAAGAAACGCCCTAACCTTTGTAATAGAGATTGATAGGATTGAATCAACTGGTATAAATACAGATGTAACAAGACAAAGAGAGACAGAACCTAGGCACAGAACCTACACAGAACGTTCTCTAGAGACAGAAGAACTTCGCTGGAGAGAACATGGCAAAAGATCCTGGACAGAAACTGGCCTCAGAACCTAGAGACAGAACCTAGTGAGAGAACATGGCAAAAGATCCTGGACTGAACCTGACTACAGAAATTGGCAAGAGAACCTGACTAGAACCTGGTGACTGAACCTGGCTGGAGAACCTGGACAGAACCTGGCTGGAGAACCTGGAGAACCTGGCTGGAGAACCTAGCAAGACAACATGGACACAGAACCTGGCTGGAGATCCTAAGCAGAACCTCTCTGGAGATCGAGACCAGAACTTGGCTGGAGATCCTGGTTAGGCTGCTGATCAACTGAACGCTGTCTCCGTGTCATTCCTTCTTCGCCGACTCTGTCTATGCCTTTGGGAACCCCTGGACCTGCTGGGGTTGGACCCCGGCAAATGGGAAGTTGGACATCCCTCTCACAATCCAGGACTGCTGGGTCCCAACTGCTTGCCTGCCTGCCTGCCTGATTGCCCCTAACCACTTCTGCCTGCCAGCCTGATCACCCCCTAACCACTCCCCTGCCAGCCTGATCGATGCCTAACTGCTCCCCTGCCGGCCCAATTGCTCCCAGCTACCATCCCATGTAGGCCTGCCCCCCCCCAACTGCCTTCCCCTGCAAGCCTGGTCCCCCCGAACTGCCCTCCCCTGTAGGCCTGATCTCCCCCAACTGTCCTCCCCTGCTGGCCTGGTCCCTCCCAACTGTCCTCCCCTGCCAGCCATCTTTGACCACATGGGGCGGCCATCTTGTATGTTGGAGTGATGGTCAATTTGCATATTACCTCTTTATTATATAAGATAGTTATTATTACCTACCAACTTGTCCCATCTAGGAGAAGTACCTGATGACCTAGAGATTCCCAGCAGATATTCATTGAGTATCATTCACTTAGTGTTCTTAATTTTTAAATATTTTCCATATAGAGATACAGTTTTTAAAAAATACATGTTTTATTGATTTCAGAGAGGAAGGTAGAGGAAGAGAGAAAGAGAAACATCAATGATGAGAAAGACTCATTGATGATCTATTTCCTGCACGCCCCCTAAAAGGTATTGAGCCCACAAGGCTACCTGGGCATGTGCCCTGACTGGAAATCAAACCATGATCTCATGGTTCATAAGTTGATGCTCAACCACTGAGCCATGCTGGCTGGGCAGACAGTTTGTATTTTAAAAAGTAAGAAAGACAAGGACAGTGCTAACCAATGAGAGGAGCAAATGAAAAGTACATCAGCTGTGAATCTTAATTTCAATTTTTTCATTCACATATTTCATAGTTTGAAGAAGTACTTAGCTTCATCATTCGTTCTACCTGGCCCAATCTTATCATCTGTAAATCTGAAATGAAACACTATATCTTAATATCATAACTTGCTTTCAAAGAATTAATGATAAAAGCTATCATAAAAAGTCAGTGTTTAATAGTGAGCTATAATTAACCTATGGAATCAGGTTTTTAAAAAAGATATATGGTATATTGAATGTTTCATTACTCATATAAATCAAAGTAGGTCTTAAATATTTCAGTGAATCTGAAAGTTCTGATATCTGTTAAGTTTAAAAAATAAATTCATTTTATAGTGAGGAAAACACCACGGACACACCAAGGCATCTCTTGCATATAAACTTTTAGTAAGTCCTTTAACCTTTTAACAATACTCTGTTCTCCACATTGGGTTAGGCATATGCAGGAAATAACGATGATATATGTTACTTACTTTGAGATGCTTATATTCTGTTGGGATGAAGGTACTGGACAGAACAGAAAGAGTCAGTGGCTGAGGCAGCGATGGGAGTGCGTTGTTCAGATCTTTCATGAGAGAACTTGCTAAAAGGAGTTAACCGACAGCCTGCACTGCAGTGTTCATGCTGAGACGACTCTGTCCTCAGGCTCGTTCCAGCTAATAATTGTTCATGGCAGGGGTGCTCCAACCATTGCACTGCTCAATGTGTGATTCATCTCATGGGCAGATTTTTCTCTGGGGCTTCCCATCATCCAGCGAAAATCATCAAGGCTTTCTCAGAGCTGAGGCTCTTCTCACCCAATCCTCCTTTTTTCTTTTCTATCACCTCTGCATTGAAGTCTGATGATTCCTCCTATTTTCCTGTTCTGTCCCTCTTTCTTTTTCACGAGTATTTAATCCATTAAATCTCTTGCATGACTAATGTGATCCTGGTGTCTGCTTCTCAGAGGAAATGCATTGATATAGTATGCAAAGGAATGTTAAAATCAATGAGTCTAAAATAGCACATCTATAGACAGAAAGTAGATTAGTGTTTGCCTATAACTGGGATGTTGGTTATGGGGGTGAGGTCAAGGGGGAGTGACTCCTGTGAGTATAGAGCAGTGAGGGTGAACCTTTTGAGCTCGGCGTGTCAGCATTTTGAAAAACCCTAACTTAACTCTGGTGCTGTGTCACATATAGAAATTTTTTGATATTTGAAACCACAGTAAAACAAAGATTTATATTTTTGATATTTATTTTATATATTTAAATGCCATTTAACAAAGAAAAATCAACCAAAAAAATGAGTTCGCTTGTCAGAGGTGACATAGGTTCGCCATCACTGGTATAGAGTGTCCTTTTGGGGTGATGAAAATGTTTAAAATTGATTGTGGTTATGGTTGTACAAGTGCATATACAGGGTAGGACAGAAGTAGGTTTATAGTTGTTTGTATGGAAAATAATACAATAATTAATAACTAATAATACAAGAATAAACTCTGTTTTGCATACTCATAACTGTAAACCTACTTTTGCCTTATCCTATATAGTAAAAACTATGGAATTGTACAATTCAAATTAGGGAATTGTGTAATATATGATTATATTTTGATAAAGCTGTGTATGTGAATATATATATATAATTTATACCATATATATGGTATAAAAATAATTAATGAATCTAAGATTGGAGTCTTTGTTACATAACTATATTAAAGTCATCATGGGGTCATTATAATTCTTTTCAAAAAGGCTAATGAAAACCAGATGTTTAACCTGACTAGTTCTGAATAAATTATTATTTACTAGTTGCAATTCGTTCGCTAGGGGAAAAAAAGTATGTAGTGTTTTGTATTGCCTTTCAGGTCACAGTCTTGCTTTTTGGAATGGATTTTCACCCTCAGCTCCACAACCTCTCACCTCAGTAACAGGTGATTGTGCCAAGGGCCCTATATCGTCCCTGGAAGGATGGTCCTTGTCTTCAGCTGAGGTAACACAACTTCTGAGCAAGAATATGTGCAGCAAACATAAAGATTGTAGTTTATGCATGATGTATCCTGGAGCTAGAAGAATAGTGCATATGGGTTGGGTGGTGGCTTGAGTTCTATACAAAAGGAAGACAATCATAAAAGATAAGATAAAAGTAGAGGAGAAATCATAAAGACCCTGAAAGGTGAAGACAACAACCTCGGTGTTTTTAGTGAGTGTTTTCTTTTTGGCCTCAGGTTACTATGTTCTGTCTGTACATCACTGTCTGTCTTTTAAGAATTTAAATTTTCTAGTAATTAGAGCCCATGATTTAGTGATAATAGAAGGTAAGCTTGAACTAACTAAGTGGAGCAAGGTACTGAGAGTCAATGAATCTGAAGATAAGATCAGAAATGTGAAATTTATGACAAAAACCAAGGAGTCAGTGAGATCCAGAGATCCTTTCAGAAAGTAGGTGGAAGTTAAATTATACCCCAAAAGTCAAGGAATGAAATTATTTATTCCTGTTTAGCAGATGCTCTAAGAATATCTTGAGGATCTAATATTCTAGCCATTTAGAAGCTTATCATATAATGGGAGAAATTCAAGTATAAAAATAATATTAACAGAAAACAGTGTTAAGTTCACTGAGTCAAGAGATATAGGGAGTTTTAAGAAGGAAGTTTAAGGAAAGAAAAAACATCATCACTTTGATGTTTATCATGGTGGAAGATGCTGATGTTTGAGATAGACAGTGATAAATATTAACTCATAGACATATTGGTGGAGGAGGCTTCATGAGAAAATCAGTAGGAAATGCATGGATTAGAGTCAATCAAAGAGGAATTCATTTTGTTTAAAAAACAGGTTCTACTAGTGTACGGTGAATGACAACTATAAGCTATTATAGAGTCTTGAGGTCACCTGTTAAGCACTTCCTGAAGTAAAAATTGACAAAATTGGATGACTAATTGTAAATGGTAGACAAAAACAGAATTTAAAAAAGTTTCAAGTTGGGATGGATAGAAACATAATAGTCCAGTTGACTGAAATTAGGAAATCAGGTGAAAGAATAACTTTAGAGGAAGATTCAATAGTAGAGATGTGACATAATGAAACCTGAATGCAAGAGTGGTAAGCTTGAGGAAACTATGTAGACTTCCTAGAAAATTTAGAGTTAGGTTTGTTTTTCAGTATCCAGTCCTCACTTCTAAACATTCTATCTAACCCTTTATTGCAGCCTTTGTCACTCAAGGGGCCCTATGCTTCCCACCTCTTATTTTATCTGTATATTTATATTTGTATAATTATCTAATTCTCTACAAGTTATTTATATATTAACCTTACCATTACTCCCTGTAAGGAATGTGAAATATCGGTGATCAAGCTAAGAGAGGTATGCTTTGGCATATGAGGAAAGAGCCTGCCACTAAAATGAAAGTGTAAGAAATCCTGCCATCTCTGCTAGACACAAGGTTACCCATCGCCTATATGTAACATAAAAATATGGAGCAGAATATAAATTTGGATGTGTAGATTGAAGATGTAGATTCAAGAGTCATAAAACAAAAGAGAAATGAAACTTATTTATTTCTAAAAATATTTATTAAATATTTGCTGCGAGCCATGCACTCTTCAAGGTGAATGGAATGCAATAGTGAAAAACAAAACAAAAACACAGAAATGCCTGCCCCTTTGAATTTTGCATTTAAGAAGAAAGATAACAAAAACAAAAATTATACACTTTAATAAGCAAATATGCATACATTCATAAATATGCAAATAATTTTATTCAAATTTGGTAAGTGCAACAGGGAGCGGGGACAGAAAGATTGGAAAAATATAATTTAATATAATAAGAAAGACACCACTAAGAAATTGAGCATATTTGAATGAAATGTAGGAATTAATCATGCGAAAATTTAGAAAGAAGTGCATTTTAGAGAGAAATCAAGAGACTTAGTAACAGCTGGAAAAAGAAGTGAAGTGAAATATAATAAACCCTGTTGCTGCAGATAATTATAATTGATTTTCATCATTTTCTTTCTACACGATAGACTCTATATTTCCCTCACCTTAGACTGGCATTACAGCTGGTGTGGGTTGCTGTTTGCTTACTGGTAGAACCTAGATCAGCGGTTCTCAACCTGTGGGTCACGACCCCTTTGGAGGTCGAACAACCCTTTCACAGGGGTCACCTAAGACCATCGGAAAACACATATAATTACATATTGTTTTTGTGATTAATCACTATGCTTTAATTATGTTCAATTTGTAACAATGAAAGTACATCCTGCATATCAGATATTTACATGATGATTCATAACAGTAGCAAAATTACAGTTATGAAGTAGCAACGAAAATAATTTTATGGTTGGGGGTCACCACAAATTGAGGAACTGTATTAAAGGGTCGTGGCATTAGGAAGGTTGAGAACCACTGACGTAGGTGATCTCCAAAAATTTGAATTCTAAATTTTCTTACCTTCCTGGACCATGATTGTTGCATCTGCTCATTTAGTGTTACCACTGGACACAGAAACACTAAGACTAAGGAGCAATTGCAACTTTAAATTCAGTGGGATCCTTGCTATGTCTTCTAGCTGAATTGTTTCTGTTAAAAACCAGCACTTTTAGTCAACCAGAGCCTAAGATAATAGGATGGAAAGACAAATTCTGTAATTGGTTCACTGGAAGTGAAAGTAAAAGAACCAATTCTACTTCCAGCTCTTGGTCTCCAAATCCAAGTATTCAATCTATAGAGGGCAAACTACCATATATTAACTGTTAGTCCAATGCATATACTCTATACTAGAAGTCAGTACTCTAATCTGAATAATGTAAATAATTTTATGCATTACTTGAGCCTTTAACAGACCATTCTTTTGTGTATTTTAGTCAACTGCTTCTAAGTAATGGGTTATAAGACTGGTGTATCTCATGCTGTACACCTATCATTGCCCCTAATAGAATTTAAAATGTATGCAATGTTCTGCAGCAATATTGTGTGGAATACCATGTTAATAGATCAGCTATTCTGTAAGCCCTCACTTAATGGTGCTATCAGTGGCATTGTGAGCAAGAAAGACAAACCCACATCCATTGTAGGATTCAATTCAAATAGGAACAAGTCACTCTTTCCTCTAGCAAATGGTCCAATAATATTCACCTTCCACCAAAAAAAAAAAAATGTTATGTCTTTAAGAAACAACACTGTAGACTGATACAGAGACAGAGAGGCATTGATTGGACTGTCGGGCCTTGTAGGGAAGGTAGGGGAGGGTGGGAGTAAGGGGGAGAGATCAACTAAAGGACTTATATGCAAGCATATAGGCCTAACCAATGGACACGGATAACGGGGGTGGGGGGTGGGGTGAGGGCATGAGCGGGGGATAAGGGATAAGGACACATATGTAATATCTTAATCAATAAAAAATATATTACAAAAAAAGAAACAACACTGAATCAATTACTCAGCATCAGTCTCGGGTGGCAAGTGGGGCATTCTACACTGTCATTAGCTAATCAGGAATTTGAAGTAAGAGGGAGCTAATGGTATTGGGTCAATGGTTGCTTTCTAGCTCCACAGTTGCTTTCTCCTTTGCCCCAACACTAGAAGACTAAAGAGAAATAGGCTGAGATCTATTGGATGGGTGACCCTATCCATCTGGAATTTTTTTTTAATTTCTTCTGTGGTATATACTCTAGTAGACATACTAGAATATATACACAGAATATATATATATATATATATATATATATATATATATATATATATATCTCAAAATGACTTCATGAGAAAATCAGTAGGAATGTGAATATATATATATGTAAATATATCTCTAACAGTAGGAATATATATATATATTCCTCCAGATCTTCTTGTCTATAATATTCAAATTTTGTTTCTTCCAGGACCTTGATCAATCAGCAAAAGTTATTTTCTCACAACTGAGGAGCACGTATTCTCCTTGTAATAATCAAGTCTGCCCACCAGGAAGGAGATTGTTCTCTCATGCCTCGTTAAAGTAACCAAGCCCTGAGTAGGTCTTAATGACAGTTACAATAGCTAGGGCAATATAGTGCATTAAATAGTAACCATTTTTGTTGTTATTTTCCTTATTTGTCAGTTGACAATATGAATTTCTTCATAAAGTTACGTTATAGTTTCCCTATAGGTACAATAGCAGTAGGTAATATGAGAGTTTGAGTCACCTGTGTATAAATTTACTGATGCTTTTCAGACCTTCTTGGACCCAATCCAAACTATACAACTTGTATTATACAATGGCTACTGTACATATCTGATTACATGATTCAGTGGATATGCTAATGCCAAGCTCATGGTGAATAACTTCAGTTGCATAGTCATTGGATGTTCCTGTTAAGACATCGGTAATGCTGAACTTTAAGCCCTTTGCTCCAAGAAAACTTCAACAGTTAAGAAATCTTCCCATCCTGTTGTGGTCCAGGAAGCATCTAATAACAAGGATAATGCAGATCTTGCATAGTCTAAGATAAGACCCATCTCCAACTTTCTTGAATGTCTTGGATAAGTCTCATCTCTAACAGTTGTTTTCGCTTTCTTAAGACTTACACATGACTCATTTGTCTACTTGTATCTAATCCCAGGTCACTTTTCTTTGAGGCATTTCTGACTGATGCAAGCTTCCCCATTGCAATCACCTGAATAAGGACCCATCTCCTTAATTGTCTGTTACATTTTGTTTTTATGACATCCTGTCTTCTTAGGGCTTCATAGTACACCAGGAACTATTTTATAATGGCGCGTAGTTCTTTGCTACATTCTTAAAATGTATTTTTAGTAGTATTGAAAATTATTACTTTGTTTTTAGATTATTAGTTGTTTTAATATTAGGAATGATGTCAAATTACATTTTAAAGACATTTTCTGCATCTATTGAGGCGCTGGTTTTCTACTACTAATGTGAGGTATAGAACATGAAAACAATTTTTAATATTAAACCAACAAAGTATAAGGATATATTTTACTTGATTGTGTAGATTGATAGTTCATTGTGTTATTTGATTTGAATGCCCAGTGTTTTTATGTGTATGCATTCCTGCATCTTTCAGTTTTGTGATTTTGTTCCTGTTAAACTTATACTTTTAATCAGACAGATACACTGGATTCATTTCATGAGATCCATAAAATTAATTGTGAAATATATTTTTAATGCTCAGGAATATTTTTATAATATAGAGATTATCAATTTCCTGAGATGTTAAAAGAATCAATAATAAGCATTTACAGGTCTTTTGTATTGGTGGATATTAAATTAAACATTTAACATTAAGTATTTTAGTTTAATTTAATATTTAAATTAAAACATTTTATTTTATTTATTTATTTATTTTTAAACATTTTAATTATACTATTTTTTAGCGATTACATTTTGAATCAATTTTGAACATTGATTTTACAGGAAATAAGACAATTTAGTAACATTTTAAATGTTTAATTTTTAGTGCACATTTGCATGCTATTTTATTATAATTAATATATATATATATGAACTTTTTCTCCATCTTCAGAAATTATGATTACAAAATAGTGCAAATATTATTGATCTTACGAACTAATGCTCATAATATAACTAACATTTGGGGCAGTAAAGAGAGAAAGGAGAAACTGTTAGGCTATTTTAAGAAATATTTTTACAGGTATAGATATTACATAAGATATTTTTAGTAATTTAAAAATACAACTTCAAATGCTAATGGTTTACATAATTCATATGTTAGAGAGTTTTAAAGCAAGATATATCAGATGCTTATCAATTCCTTCAAAGAGAAAAGAAAATTCTAGTTACCTTGATCGAAATTCTGTCTCCTGAGTCAGCATCCCGCCCCCACTCTGCCCTGGGGGTAGGGAGAACATTGCTACAATTATCCCAGGATGATTGATGATGGAATTCTCACTGAAATGTAAAGCCTGCTCTTGTCCAGGGCAGCAGCCTGATCTTTGGGCCTCAACCACAATTATACAGGAGTGTGGAAACAGTCTATTTTTCCTAAGTGGGGCAACAAGAGTGCAGTCTCTGTGGGCCAATGCAACACTTGGCTCATCTTTTTCATGCTATCAGCCAAGATTCAAATAACATGGGTGTTCAATCTCATTGTGAAGTCATTTTGTTATAGAAAAACATTCATCAGTATTTTAACAGTGCTTATATCTTGATTTAGGGTTTCCAGATTATTTTATTAACCTTTCTTTTTATCATTTATAACTTGTATTTTTCTATTATTATTATATTATGCCTGTGTATTAAGGCAGCAAGGAGTGAGATATAAAATGAGCAAAACACTTCTGGAAGTATATCTGCTAAAATACTAGTAGTTATAGGGACTTTTGAAAAACTGAATTATTGGTCATTTTTACTCTTTTCTTTGCATAATGTCTAAATATCTACATACTTATAAAAATAGCAGTTAGAAAAATGTCAGTTTTTGTTAAAAGGACTAAATAAAAAGCTACCAAAGGTGAAATGGAGGTGATAAAGTTGTTATGGTGAACAGAAAAAGAAAATTATTTCACTCTACTCTTGAAACTGACCTTCCTTCTCTGAAAAATTTTAAACTTTCTCTATTCTGAGTTTAATGATTTCAAGTGTTAATGCCCTGTTTTATTTTGGCTTTAAATGTTATTGTTTTCCTAAGCCCATATAATTTTTTATTTGTATTTAATTTTCAGCATATCCAGTTCCCAAGTCTATAACCACTGCTCACTTGATGGATGGTCCCCTTTTCCAATTTATTCATCACTGTCACTTTACAGTCATGCAAGATAAGGATGAGCTTTTCACACTCTCAAAGGTGAGGATCTCTAAGGATTACTGTAACTAATCAATTAGCAATTGAGCAAGCTTGTAAGTCATCTCAAATGCATTATAAAGTATTAGCTGATTGAAATAAATACTGTAGTAAGAAATTAAGCCAGTATTTACAATAATGCCTCAGAGTAAATAAATGGTGAAATCCCTGGTAAATGACAAGGCAGGGCAAACTTCTTTAAATTTGTACTTAAGGAGTGGTTAACCAGGCTACTTTCATGTATTGAGGAATGAGGGTTATTAAAAGAGGCATGAACTATTTTCTAAAATCAATAAGTTATGGAATGATGAGAAAACATTTTATAGTGTCCTCTGTGGGTACATTAATGCTATTCTAGAGGCAGCATAATTGCTTTGCTCATTTATTTGAAGAAAAGATTGGAATGTTTCTTTTGAAAGGAAATCAAATTATAACCATGTCCAACTCCAGAGCAGCCAATCTCCAGGGCTTCTTGTGCAACAGCCATTCTCTGGATTCTTATAATGTCCCCTTTTGCAGCAGTTAAATTGATTCCACTCAGGAATATTTCAGAAATCAAAGATGAATGCTCATGTATTTCTACAATTGTGTCATTGAGCCTCTACTTCCTCCCTCACTACTCTAACTCCACACATCCCATTTCTATATTTATGCAAGTAGTTTTTATGTATAACCAGATTTTGTGTGTGTTTGTGTGTGTATGTGTGTGTAATTTGTAGGTCAAATGAGGATGCCAGATAGAAACAAACACTTTTATTAAATGGAGCTGCTTCCCGATTTATTTTTTCTATTCTGACTGTTACAATCATGAATGTAAGAGACAGAGGTGAGACAGCTGTTCCTGGTGCCTGGTCCTAGCAAGCCCAGCTATGTTATTTCATTTGTTTGTTTGCTTGTTTTTCACCCAGGACTAACTGAAAAGAGCAAAGGCTTTTGTTGGGAATAAGTGAAGCCCATCCTATACAATTCATTTTTAAATAATTATACTTCAGAGCTACAAAGGGTAAACAGTGGGCTGGCACTTTCTATTTTACCTGGAGATCAGAGAATGGTTTCTGTTCTGGATTTCTTATTTAGACTTTTAAGCAATCTTATATATGCCAGGGATACTAGATTCTGCATTTTTATATTTGTTTGTGCACTTGTTTGAAGGATAGTCTTTCAGTTCTGACTCTTCATCAGTTAATTTTTATGGATGCTTCAGTCTCACCTTATCAGCTCTGCACATGGGTGGCCTTATCCATGATGGGAATGGTTGTATGTTGCTACAGTTCTAGGTCTCGGTACTCTACCTGAGCACTAACTGCTACAATGTTTTCCTTCGCTTTGGTCATTATTGTGTGTGAACTGTGGTATTTGGAAAGTTATTTTAAGTCTATATTACAGGGCCACAATATTTTTACTTGGAATCCCAGCTGAAAGTCTTTTCCCTCATTGATCGATTGAATGATTTTTATTATTTCTTTTTCTGTCCCTCTTTGATTTAAAATATCATCCCTGGTGGCAGCATGGGGTTCTTAAATATTCATGTGAGACCTATGTATAATAACCTAACCACCTAGTTGAATATCTCCAAAGCAGGTTTTTTTTAATCCCAAAGTTGTGTCATCCATCATATTAAGTCCACTGTAAATATCATACATGTATGATGTCTACCTTATATATACTACAATTTATTAAGCTCCTTCAATGTACTAAGAGCTGGTAAGATCATCAGAAACCCTGCATCTATTTTACCCAAATTACCATAATATAAAAATAATTAAGAACCCAAAAAATAATTGCATTTTTAGCTTTCCCATCGGAAATGTATCTACTGCAATATATTGAAATGATATAAATACATTTAAGTAAATAATACATGTGCCTCTGAAGAATGTTATATTAATGTTTTAAAAATGGTTACCTCTGTTAAGTATTATGGGTATTTCAAATTTTCTTCCTTTATATTTATTTTATGATTATTCTAAAGTAAATAATCATTTTAAATAAAAATAATTCTAAATAAGTAACATACATTGTCTTGATATTGCAACTCTATATTTTTATGGTGCCACCTAAACTGCTCTATATAGTGATTACACCACAAAATCCTGAAATATGAAAAGTATTTAAATGTCAATTGTAGACTAATAGAAAATATATAAATCTAAGAGAGTATGCACAACTAGGTGAAATATGATTGATGAAAAATGAAGTTATTACATTTACTTGTATATCTAGAACATAGCCTTATGGTTTCCTCTAAAATGTATAAAGCACAGTCTCAACCAAATCTCACTGTCTCTCTCTCTTTATAAAGAATAAATTAAATTTATGTAACTTTTTCCCCTTTTTTAAACTGTGATATATATTTTTTGAAAGTCTGTTGAGAAAGTCAAAATTGCTGTTTTGGCCCTACCCAGTTTGGCTCAATGGATAGAGCATCACCCTGAGGAATGAAGGATCCTGGGTTTAATTCTGGTCAAGGGTACATACCTTGATTGCAGGCTCCTCCCTGACTGGGCCCTGGTCAGGGTGAGTGCAGGAGGCAAACAATTGATGTGTTTCTCTCACATCCGTGTTTCTCTCTGTCTTTTCCTCTCTCTCCCACTCTGTCTAAAAGTCAAGGGGGAAATATCCGCAGTGAGGATTTTTTAAAAAAGGTAAAAAATGTTGTTTTGGAACTTGTATAATAGACCTTCTTGATGCCAGTTTGATAATGTACTAAGTGAACGTGGGTAAATTTAACATTCAAACTTTAAAAGCAAAAGTTTCTTGAGTTGAAAAACTTTAAGTATCCAACAAAAGACTTCAAGAGCAATTATATGCCTGGGGGAGGTAGAAATACAACACCTCAAAGCTGTCACTAGGCTCTTTTTAGGAATTTGATTTTATTCCATGAATTGGGCACTTATTTCAAATTAATTGCTTCTTTTCAGTGTTTATTCAATGCATGTGTATTTTCTGTCTCCCTTGCTTTGAGGGCTTTAAAACAAATGAAAACTGCAATAGACTGCTTTGGATAAAATTCAAGCTTTCTGGCAGACTCTTAGTAACAAGGGCCAGTTCTTAATCATATAGTAGTGCTTTCATCTCTGCCATTTTTTAAGCTTTGAACCGATGTTGTTTAACTGAACTGCCCATCCATCTCCTATGTAAACTTCTATTGCTTTTTAAGCAATAACATATTATGAAGAAAATAGAACCTATAAGTAATTTAAATTTCCTTTCCCGAGAGTGTTTATATTTCCAAAATGGATTTCTATTCATGCCAATATTTTCCATTGTGTCATAGAATGCAAACAGTGAAATCGATTTCTTTTTTTTTCTTCATTATGCACACTATTGACACTTTCCTAACTTAATCTTTGAGATATTTTATCATAAACATTTTCTTACATAATGTACTGTTTTTGTGTGTATATATATTTTTCTCTCTAAATAGACACATATATATGATATATATTATATATATATATAATATATATATATATTATATATATATATATATCATATATATATATATATTCCAAACACCTGATAGTTTCTGTTCTCCATATCATTAAACCTGATTTTTAAAGCAGCAATCATTGTTTCTCATTCTAGATAAAGCTATGCTTTAGTAGTAGACAGGAGTGAGATAAAGCAGAAAAGTTTCACAAATACTTGTCAGAACTCAAACCCTTTAATATAAAAATATTCAATTTTGGTATTGCAACCCAAAGTACCTGAAGTCCACTGTGATTAGTCACATGACTTCCTCCTGCAGTACTCTCCTGGGATACTGTTGCCATAGCATTTGAAAGGCAAATCTAGCAACTAGCAATGGTCTTCAGATGCTATCTGTACAATGTCAAATGATGTTTAATTTTTTTCTTAATAAAAGTCATCTAAATGCATCCCTCAAATAAAACCCCCATATGCCCATTTCATATAGATTTCGAGTACTGATAATTATTTAAAACAATGAGTGTTATTTTATTTATTTATTTTTTTAATTTATTGCTTAAAGTATTACAAAGGGTATTACATATGTGTCCATTTTATCCCCCCGCCCTAGACAGTCCCCTAGCCTCCCCTATCCACCAATGTCTTATGTCCACTGGTTATGCTTATATGCATGCATACAAGTCCTTTAGTGTTATTTTAACATTGACATACTTTTTTTCTGTTTATTATATTTGTTACCTACTCAAGAATGAATAATGAATTAAGTAAGAAAGGTTGAGTTTTAGAGAGAAAAGTTAAAACCCATGAATATAAGCCAATTTCTAAAGTAACCATTTGAGCCCATGCATTTCTTTCTGAGGTTAAAAGTTCATTTATATAAGTTATTTTAGGAATTATGAGCATCAAATATCCATTTCTACTGAGTTCATAGTAAGTATGTTTATAACTCCTATGAAACATTCAGAGTTGATAATGTTGCTTATTTAGTATATATTGGGCTAGTAAGCCTGAATTAAAAATAAAATGTATTCTCAACATTACTGCATTATATAAATCAAATCTGACTTAAAGTTAAACTCACCAAAGGGGAACATCAGAATCAATATAAAACTTCTTTCTATACTCTCTACTCTGACTGAAAAAAGAATCCACCAACTTATATATCCATAGAGATTTCAAAACTAGGCTTGCTAATGAAGTGTTTGTACCCAAGTTTGTCTAAATTAATTGCATGTAATTTATAGCAAAACACCTCCAAATCTGAGAAAAATTAAACTTAAAAATGTAATTTTTTATAGTGTTACAAATATTTTTACATCCCGAATATACTGAATTGACCATAACTGAACCAAACATACAAGACAAAGATAACCTCCAAATGGAAATGCTATTAAAGGGGGAGGGAAATATAGTCAATAATGTTGTGATAAGTTTACACTGTGTTTGATGATTACTTGAATTAGTGGGGTGATCACATTGTAAGATATAAAAATGTGAAAGCACTCTGTTGTATACCTGATACTAATATAACCAATATAAGACTGCATAGTACTATACTCAAATAAAAAAATAAGTAAATAATCCAAAATATAGCATATTTCAGAAAAAATAAATGCAATTAATATATTAAGCATTCCTACAAACACAAGACACTTGCAACTGAAATATATTCTACAAATTAGTGTCTGCTTCCTATAGAAAATTAGGCCAGTGTTATTTCAGTTTTTCTTCAAGTTAAATAAAGAAAGGTAATGTATTTCCTGACCACTCTGTTGCTGCAAAAATATTTGGCTGCTTCTACATGTTTGTACATTGATAGAGACTTTTAAAATCCTCACCCCAGGATATGTTTATTGAGTTTAGAAAGAGAGGAAAGGAGAGGGAGGGAGGGAGAGAGAGAGAGAGAGAGAGAGAGAGAGAGAGAGAGAGAGAGAACGATTGGTTGCCTCCTGTACACACCTGACCTATGATCTAACTGCAACCTAGGTATGTGCCCTGACCATGAATCAAACCTGAAACCTTTTTAGTGTACAGGACAATGCTCCAACTAACTGAGCCACCCAGCCAGAGCTGATAGAAAGTTTGAAATCTCCATATTACTATTAAAAGAGAGAGAATAAATCAGATACAGTTTTCCTCAATTTCATGAAATATAAAATGAATGAGAACTCTTTAAAAATGTCTTCTAAACTATTTCCAGATTACTAAAGTAAAATGCATGAAAATGCATATTAACTCTTTTCATTCCACTATTTTTTTCTTTGTTTTTGATATACCACATTCCCCTCCCTCCCTTAGTTTATTATTTCTTTTCTCTCTTTGGAACTTTCTTTAGCACTTTGTTTAGAGCAGGTGTGCCGGTGACAAATCTCTTAGTTTTCTGTGGTCTGAGATTGTTTGTGTTTCTCATATGTTTTGAAGAATATTGTGTTCTGGATACAGAATTTAAGGCTACACTTGCAAATCTACAAAAAATTTAAAGAAGAATTAACACCAGTGCTTTTCAAACTTTCCCCCAAAATTAAAGTAGAGTGAACACTCCTAAAATACTCTGCTGTCATTTAAATTGTTATTCTCCTAGAGGTAACACATTTCATCTCTGAATATTTTCAAAGTTTTTTTTTTTTTTCTGTCTTCTGTTTAGAGACTAAATATTTGATTTTGATGTGTTAGTGTATAGATTTTAGGGGGGCTTAATCTTCTTGATCAAATTTGAAAATATTTCAGTCTTCATGTCTTTAAATATATTTTCCAGCCATCTAGTTGTTCTTTTCTTCTGGGACTCCAATGACAGAAATATTAGATATTTTATAGTTATCCGAAGATTTTTGTGACTCAGTTCACTTTTTTTAAAAGTATGTTATTTCGTTGTTCAAATTAGATAATTTCTATTTGTTGATCTATTGTCAAACATACTGAACATTTTTTTTTCCCTAGCAAACCTATCTTTTTTTTTTTTTTAATTTCCAGATTTTAATTTTAATTTTAATTTGGCTGCTCATATATTTATTTAATTTATTGTTTTAAAATGTCCCATTTATTTACCTATTTCAAGAAGGTCTGTAGTTTGATTGGAGCATTTTTATGATGGCTGCCTTAAAATCCTTTCCCAGTGATTTCTTATCTGTGCTATCTCAGTGTCGACACCTGTTGATTGCTTTTCTATTTGAAGATGAAAGGTCTCTGGCTCTTGGTATGACAGGTCATTTTAGATTGTTCTCTGCAACTTTTATGATTTATTTACATGTTAGCAGGCAGTACACTTGTTTAGGTTCAGAATTCAGGTCTTACTCTACTTTTGTAGCTTATAACCAAATAGCAATTTCGTTTCAAAGTTTTGCAGTGCTATTCTGGTATACAACACTTATGTGATATTCTGCCAGTCTAAAACCTAGGCAATATTACACATTTAACTTTTAAAACCTTGTAAGGATAATATAACTAAGGATATTATTGTAATTACACTCATGATATTACCATTTTGTAGATGATGACTATTGGTCACACATTTAATAATGACTAGGTTGTTACAGTACACAGACATGCACTTGTAGTTCCAAACCCACATTTTCCTAGGATTTGGAAAGTTAACCAAGCATTTAAGCATTGCAACCGTAGCTTGTATTTACAATAATAGAAAAGATACATCTGGAACAAAGACAGGGCCTGATTCTCTAAGGTTTTGGAATGCCAGAAAAAAGAATCTTGGACTTTATTGAATTCAAACTGGGATTCATGGAAACATTTCAAACATAAGAGTGACTTAAAACATCTCCTTGACAACACGGATCTGACAACAGAGTATATGATAAATGGGGGCACTGATACAAGACCGACAAGAGTGCAGTTAGTGAAATGTTGCAGACATCATTGGAATGTAGCTTTTGCTATGCTATCAGTAATGTGGATGCCATTGGGGCAGAACATGATTTTAGAAAGGATTATAGATTCACATAAAGCAAACTATCTGTAATTACATAAATAGAGATTACAATGATATGAGCCATAAGCTCTCTTTCTTTGGGACATATGATCATGTCCAGATGATATCAAAAGAAATGCCCTTCAAGATAATCCATAGGTTACTTAACAGCTTTATGGAGGATTTATTTTTCCTTCATCCTTAGAAATATCTGATATTGGTCAAGGCTAGAAATAATATTTATCACACAGCTAAGTATTGATTTGCTACAATAAGAACAATTAGCCCTAACCGGTTTGGCTCAGTGGATAGAGCATCAGCCTGCGGACTCAAGGGTCCCAGTTTTGATTCTGGTCAAGGGCATGTACCTTGGTTGCGGGCACATCCCCAGGGGGAGTGTGCAGGAGGCAGCTGATCGATGTTTCTCTCTCATCGATGTATCTAACTCTCTATCCCTCCCTCTCCCTCTCTGTGGAAAATCAATGAAAAATATGTTCTAAAAAAAGAACAATTAGATAATTTTGATCCTCGCATATATTGTATTCCCAATTTATTAATTTCCTAATAATTGGTCCAAATATCCATTTTAAAGAGTATTAGAAAACATGTTCTATTTATTGTATTGTTGATGATATAGGCCATTATCTGATATAATGATAGCTTCTGAGCACATTACTAGACAAACTACTCAGGAGGTCACAGCAGAAAGTCATAGTTTATTACATACCAAATCACAATATACTAAACATATTTAAATTCAAAGCAAGAAGCAAAAGAGAAAAATGAGATAGGCTAACACTGTTAAGACAGGTTGTATGTGGGAGAAACGATCTGCTACATGAATCCTGGCTTTTACAAAGTTCAAATGTCCTGTCTCTCTTTTTCTTGCCCATCATGCCCTTCCCTGCTGATATTGTGATTTTTAGAAGCAGAGTTGAAGTGTGTGCAAAGAGCTCATAAAAAATGATGCCAGGGCCTATGACACACATTGTTCTGTCAGAGATTTGCAGAGACAAGTAGGTGCCAATTAGTCTGCTGAATAGCTATGGGTGTTATCTGCCTTTCTTGGACTGATAGAACTATGACGATAATGAAACTACCAATTGGTGACAGATGTAGGAATGAAATAGCTTTTAGACTATAAGATGCATTATTAATACATGACCTTTCCATCCTTTTATTGTTATGTAATACTTTTGTTTATTTCTGCATACACTGCAATTATTCTATCTTTAGCTTCCCTATAGATTGTTATTTATTATTATTATATTATTATAAATTATTATCAACATTTAATTCAGCTTATGGATTCTGCCTGTATTTCACATGCTACTTGTTTACTTATCATCTATATTTAATATATGAGTTTTGCCTGTATTTCATAATCTATCAGTTTACTTATTATCTTGGCTTATTCCTTTTTATGAGTTAACATTCATGCTATTCGTTTTCTTGCTCTCCATAGAAGAATTGAATATTTTTCAAGTGATAAAGAAAATCTATATTACAATAATTTGTACTACTGCTAATATGGCATCGATTTTAAGAAGAGAAGCTTTCTCAGAGTGTACATGGTCTTACTAAAATATGGATGCTTCTGAGACATCTGTTTGCAATGAGCACCGCTTAGCTTTGGAGGTCCATCCATGTTCAGCATCACTTTGGATAAAAGCTTATTTCATCTTTTTGATGAATAAAAAATAGCAGTTATTTTTTTCACGTTATGATCTCTTTAAAAATATAAATATATGCATTCTGTTACTTATATCATTTAATCTTTGGATTCTAAGATTGTACAGTAAAAATAATTGGTCCAATGGCCAAAAGCAAAACAAAATGAAAAATCTGAAGCCTAAGCTTTAAGAAATTATGTGAAAAAAATGCCCACAAAATAGATATTGGACTTACTCTAACATATGCAGGTATATTGCACATTCTGCATCTACTGCTTCCACCCCTCATTTTTGTGTAATCCTTTGTAATGCCCCCCTTGGTATACTCAAACAATAAAAGAAAGACTGACAACATAGAACTGTTTAACTAGTGTAACTATTTTTTCAAGAATAATGGCCAAATAAGAACTTAAAATTAGAAAATTGGGAGACATCATTCCCAACAGACAGATTGAGTTCAAAGAAAATAAAAATGATGTCAGAATTTAGATATGAGACTTGAGAAGGTATCATAAACAGCAAAAATCAAAAGAAAGTGTAAGCATGTGGATTGATCTAAGCAATATGAATTACTATAAAATTTTCAGGTTAAAAATGAAAGACACAAAATATAGGACAACCATGTCATGCAGGTAGGGGAAATTGAGAATATTTTGAAAACTCAATAATAATAAAAGTACAACATATCAAATGTGTTAGAAAAATCCACAGCTGTGTCTGGATTGAAATTATAGTTTTAAATGTCCATATTGGGTAAAAAGAAAATCCTAAATCTATGATATATGGTAGCATCTTAAGAAGTTAGAAAAAGGAGAGTTAAGAAAATCAAATATAAGTAGGGAAAAAGGATATGATGAAATTAAAGGAGAAATCAGTTAAATAGAATACAGAAAACAATAGAGAAGATAAAAAAGGTAAAAAAAATGGATTTTGGGAAAGGTAGAAAAAGTGACAGTCAACAGACAGCCAGGCAGATAAGCAAAGAGAGAACATAAATAATCATCAAAAATAAAGATGGGTTGTCAATATAGGTCTTATAGATATATTATGAACAAATTTATGCAAAGTCTTTGACAACTCAAATGAAATGAACACATTCCTTGAAGAAATACAACTAATCACAAGCTGATACAATATAAACCAGAATATCTGAATTTCTCTATATTTATTATAACAAATTCTTTCTTCCTCTCTCTCTCTCTCTCTCTCTCTCTCTCTCTCTCTCTCTCTCTCTCTCTCTCTTTCACACACACACACACACACACACACACACACACACCCCAAACCAATCCAGGACCAAATGATGAGTGTCCTGGTAAATTCTATCAAATATTTAAGGAAGAATATAGGATTTTATGAGGCTTGAATAACTCTAACTATAACATATTAATGTCATTACAAAAATTATGAAGATCAAGTAGGGTGTTGATGATACTAAAGTTTTAAAATTTTTAGACAGTAAACATATTGGTCAACTTAATATGTGGGTAAATAAATAATTAAGTTAAAATTTAAGCTTAACTTATAAGTTAGCAACAAAATAACTAAAAACAGCAAATTGGAAAAATTAGAAAGCATGTAGTTTGACAAAGTCACCTTAATAGCTCATAAGTGGGAAAAATGTCATAATAGAAAAATTTGTATACTACTATTTAATAACAAAAAATATCTAAATTTGTTGTAAAAAGCTAAAATTGTATACTTAAAGTGACTGAATAAAAAAGTATTTTATATTAGAAAAGAAGAAAGACTGAAAAATGAGCGTCATGTCTAAAGTCAACAAAATAAAAACAAAATAAAATAATAGAGAATAATCATGAGTTAGTAATAACGAAATAAGAACAAAAGAACGACTTCAGAAAAGTAAACAAGTATTTTTTCTTTTG
Organism: Myotis nattereri; assembly: GCF_964212035.1. NCBI lineage: Eukaryota > Metazoa > Chordata > Mammalia > Chiroptera > Vespertilionidae > Myotis > Myotis nattereri. Next base: position 69,113,700 of record NC_138077.1, on the reverse strand, counting down.
AAAATTGATAACATTAACCAAACTCTGGCAAAAGTTTTCAGAATACAAAAAAATAAAGAGAGAGAGAGAGAGAGAGAGAGAGAGAGAGAGAGAGAGAGAGAGAGAAGACATGAATAAATAATAGTAGGAGTGAAAAATGGAATAAAACTAAGATGCATAAATGAATAAAGAGATAAGAAAAAGTAAGAAAAACATTAAACCAATCAATTTGAAAATATGGGAGTCACTTTTTTAGAGAAATATACTAAACCTGAATTAAGACTGAAATATCTTTCTTTCTTCACTTTATATACTCAGTCAGTAGTTGTACAACTCACAATGATAAGCTCTCTCCTGGATGAACTTATAGAAATCTCTATTAAACATTATATGAGAGATATTTCTCAATTACACAAAGACCTTCAGAGAAGAGCAAGATTAGCAACCTGAATGTAGCAATGCATAAAAGTGTAATCCACCATGGACAATTTGAGCTTATATTAGGAATAATTTTTTGTATTACAAATATTTTTAAATAATTTAATTTAGCTTATGAATTAACTTACTAATTTAAAAGGCAAAATATGTCATCAATATATTTACATAAAAATATTTTACAATATTTGTTATCTTTTCATGAAAACAAAATAGCTTTTGCTAGGAGCCAGGTTACTGCTATACCATTAAGTCAGAGGAAACTAGGCCTATGGATTTTAGTTTGGAGAAGGCCCACCACACATGCTAACAGTTCCGTCCAGAGCGTCTCATCTTAACCTTCACCTTATTACTGACAAGAGTAGAAGACACTGATGTATAGTGTACAGCAGAGAAGAGTAGGAGTATGAAAAGTTATAATTCTAGAGGCCTAGAGGAAAAATGAAACAATATGTGAAGGAACACAAGTGATTTGTGTTAGAAACAAACAAATGAACAAACAAAAAACAACCTGATCAGGAAGGAGAGGCAAAAGAAATGAAAGTCCTGAAGTTGGAGTGTGCAGGCAATCTGGGGAGGTAGGTAAGGTATAGTATTAAAGTCAGTTAGTAAGTACTTTTTTCAATTCTGCTCAAATGGCACCTCCTCAAGAAACCTTCCCTTATTACCCAAACAAAAATAGACCTTTGCCCACCTCTTTTATATCCTTATCCTGCATTATTTTTCTTTTAAAAAATTACTACTTGACAACATATTAGAAATCTTTTCAATCCCCCCTATAACATATATAACATAAACATCACAAGAGCTCTTTAAGTATCTGGTACACTGAATTAATAAATGAACATGAGAAATGCAAGATAATAAGGAGAACTGATGTTTGGAAAGCAACCTAAAACTCTTTGTTTCATTATCCTACACACACACACACACACACACACACACACACACAGCAGTAAGTGACTCAGCCTACAAACTCCAGGGATAGCGATGTAGATAGTACATTATACTAAAGGTACTGGAATGGTAGTGATGGTAGCTGGAGTTGTGCTTCTCTAGGTATGATCCACAAAAGACTATTGGATTTTCTTGGGGGCAGGATTACACATACATATACTCCTCTCCTCCCCTCTACTATGACTGAATCAGAATGCTGGAGAAAAGGATCTCAGGAGATAAATATCTTTATAACCTCTGGCCTAGATATTCCCAATAGAAGCATGTATCTTATTTCTATCCATCTCTTCTGAGGTGGTAACATGTCAGGAATTTGAGAAGGGAAAAATGGAGATGATTCAGCTTACTATGTTACCCATTGATTTAAGTTAACATTTCTATTTTCTATTTATTAAATCTGTTCATTTTTCCTATGTCTTAAGAGCTTAAAATTATACATAGTCTAATATCACACTTTAATTATTTAACAATTATTAACAGGTACAGGATATATAAATATGCAATATTGATATAATTCAGATTCTATAACAACTGACCAGATTTAAAAGAAAAAGGGAAGAATAACACAAGAGAGATCCAGTAGCTGTTATAAATTGTGATGTGTACTGTATATGTACATCCGATATAATAAAGAGCTAATATGCTAATTAGACCAAACAACAGTATGACCATCTGGATGACCTTCTGGATGAAGCCAGGGCTGTGAGGGCTGAGGCAGCAGCTGGGGTGGCTGTGAGAGCCTAACCTTGCACAAATTTCATGCATCGGGCCTCTAGTCTATGTATATAAAAGGCTAAGTGACCATCCAACCAGTAGCTATGAGGTGCACTGACCACCAGAGGGAAGATGCTCAACATAGGAGCTGCTAAGCTGCTGTAACTTGGCAGTGGCAGTTCTCGGATGATGCACCCTGGAACCAGAGAGAAGGGAGCCTGATTCCAGGGTGTGTCACCAGAAAACTATGCTCTCACATTCCAGGACCCCATGGGGGATGTCTGAGAGCTGATTTTGGCCCAATTCCTGCAGGCCAGGCCAAGGGACCCCACCTGCTGGAGGGATCCCGTTCACTCTGCAGATACCCTTTCAGCCCCAGCACCGCCCCAGGTGGGGCCAGCTGGGGAGGGACCATGGGAGGTTGGCTCCAGGGTGTGTCCAGCATGTCTCTCCCAGTCCTGCCCCGCTGGCCACCTTCTAATTAATTTCCTTTCAATGTGCATGAATTCATGTACTGGGGCACTAATTATTTAATAATAAATCCTGAAATTATATTTTGTTCACATAATATTTTATTTTACAAAATATTCTTTAAGATTGATTGAAGCGGATATAGATAAAAATATGGGAAATAATTGGGAAAATAATTGTTTCCCAGGGGGAAAAAAAGTAGTTTTAAGATTAAAGAGATTGCACAAACATATACCAAAGCAAGTGAATGAATGAAAACTACCTACAGATATTAGTTAAGGGCTAATATTTTATAAGTGATTACAGGATAGCATAATTTCCACAACAGCTAATTTGCATTTATGAAACTGTAAAATATAAGTAAGAAAGAATGACGAGATTTCTGTACTAGTTAGACAACACCTGGAGTGTTGTAGGCAGTTCCTCAAGCTAAGCTTGAGAATGCACATACACAAATCTAGTGTTCTAGGGTCTGTTTGACAAGATGGTGAAGGAACAATTGCAGGAGCCAGAAATGTGTGATGTTACATTCCAGGAATACTCCATAATGGAGTTAGGGTGTGAGTCAGAGTGCGAACAGAGGCATAGAATTCATTTTCAAACAGTTTAAATGATAGTTTGTCCTATGCAGTCTCAAGATAGAACTAGAGAAAATGTGAAAAAGTGATAAGAAAAAAAATTACAGAACAATTATCAAAGTAAATGATTTGCATTGGAAAGTATAGTCCCCAGTGGAAGTCTTCAAATATAGATTAATTTTGGCTGCTTTAAAATATCACCCCAAAACCTACTGAGAGGTGGTTCATGGACTCTCCCCTTGAATCTGGGCTTTATGGCTGCTGGGCTAGCAAACTGTGGAGAGAGGGAGACTGGGACAGTTTTCAGGTTCTGGCTTTGAGAAGCTGGCAGCTTCTCCTCTTTATCTCTTGGGACCTGTGCTTTTGAAACTCAGCCATAGACTGTGTGGAAGTTGAAGCCCCACAACCCCACGTGAAAAGGAATTGACAGTTAGCAACAATTTTCAAGCCTTGTAGTTGCGTTATCTTGGAGGTGGATCCTCCAGCCCCATTCTAGATGCCTAAGTATCCCTAGTATATGTTCCACTAGAATTCTTGTCACCAAATTATTAAAAGTTTTTATTTATTTATTTTCATCTTAATGATCCTTTCATTTCAGACTGTAGTGTCTTGTACTGAGCTGACTCTGCCTGCCCCTACTCTCCAGTCTGAGACCATTCTTTGCATTTCTTTCTTTCCTGGATGAGCAGCACTCACTAGAAATGTCTTTCACACTTTTCCTTATTAGTATTTAAAGCTTGATGAGAGAGGAACCAAGATGGCGGCATAGGTAAACACCTGAACTTGCTGCCTTGCACAGCCACATCAAAACTTCAACTAAAAGACAAAATGGATATCATCCAGAACCACTGGAAGACTGGCTGAGTGGAAGTTTGACAACTAGAGGTAAAGAGAAAAGCACATCTAGACTGGTAGGAGGTGCAGAGGTGCGGAAGAACGGAGGTGCGAGGCACGCAAAATGGGTTGTCAATTGGATACACTGTGGTCTTTTTCAATTGGGAGGGAGATACAAGCTCCTGACTGCTCTGAACTCCAGTTCTGGGCCAGATGTGGGGACCCAGACTCGTACAGGGAGAAACTGGACTCTCTGCCATCAGGCCAGAACACAAGGACGGCTTTTGCTCAGAGGTACTCACAGCATTCATTGTTCCTGCACAGGGCTGCAGGACACAGAGACCCAAGGACCTACCCAGGGCAGGGCCGACAGGCAACTATTGCTGTTTGCACCACCCTGTGAATCCCTGAGACCACGCCCCACCCAATTTACAACCCGACCCAAGTTGTGTGCAGAGGCTTTTGCATATGAATGGCCTGGCCTTTTGCAACTTAACCTAACCTACTGCAACTGCGTCAAAGAACCCCAGAGCTTCCAAAAGAAGGCCTGAGGCTCATCAGCAGTCTGCATTGCTTCACAGCTGTGCCTCATCTGGACACTTCCAAACCCCAAACAAAGAAGAGGAATCTTCAGATCTCTTTGTAGCTCCTGCTGGGTGGCCTCAGGCAGTGACTGACTTTGCACCTCCTTGGAGCTCCAAGAGCCAGTGTACCCAGTGGTCAGAGTGAAGACCACACCAGAATACAACTCTTCAAATCCATAAGAAACACACTCACAGGGGAGACTCAGTGAGCACAAAAGCCCCACTGAAGCAAATCCTGCCCCATACGGGTGTTTCCAGCACAGCAGTTTTCCCATTGTAGACACAACTGGTCCTCACAGTGAATTGATCTGGAGGTCAATTCCTCCCAGTGATACCAACATCAATCAAGGCTTAACTACAACAAGACTGCTCACACAACCCACAAAAGGGTGCACCAAGAGCGTCCACCTCAGGTGACTGGGCAGACTGAGCCACTGGGCCCTATAGGAACCTAGCACATAAAACCACTCTATTAACATAGGGAAGCAGCCAAAATGTGGAGACAAAGAAACATGTCACAAATAAAAGAAATGGAGGAAAGCAAATTACTGCATATAGAATTCAAAACTATGGTTATAGGGTTACTCAAGAATCTTTTAGAAACCTCTAAGAAATTTAGTGAAACCCTCAAGGATGTGAAAAAGGACCAATCAGAAATTAAGCATACACTGACTGAAATAAAGAATAATATACAGAGATCCAACAGCAGACAAGAGGATCCCAAGAATCAAAGCAAAGATATGAAATACGAAGAAGCAAAAAACAGCCAAAAGGGAAAAGCAAAAAGTAAAAAGAATCCAGAAATACAAAGATAGTGTAAGGAACCTCTGGGACAACTTCAAGTGTACCAACATCTGAATTATGGGGGTGCCAGAAGAAGAGAGAGAGCAAGGTATTGAAAACCTATTTAAAAAAATAATGACAGAAAGTTTCCCCTACCTGATGAAAGAAATAGACTTACAAGTCCAGGAAGTGCAGACAACCCCAAACAAAAGGAATCCAAAGAGGACCACACCAAGACATATCATAATTAAAATGCCAAGGGCAAAAGACAGAGATAATATTAAAAGCAGCAAAAGAAAGAAACCCAGTTACCTACAAGGGAATACCCATACGACTGTCAGCTGATTTCTCAACAGAAACTATGCAGGCCAGAAAGGAGTGGCAAGAAATATACAAAGTGATGAATAGCAAGAACCTACAACCAAGATTACTTTACCCAGCAAAACTATCATTTAGAATTGAAGGTCAGATAAAGAACTTCACAGATAAGAAAAAGCTAAAGGTGTTCATCACCACTGATCCAGTATTATATGAAATGCTGTAGGGTATTCTTTAAGATGAGTAAGAAGAAGAAAAAGGTAAAGATAAACATTATGAATAACAAAGGGACAACAAATACATATCTATCAACAAGTGAATCTAAAAATCAAGGGAATAAAAAATATGATGAACAGAATAAACTGGTGAATATAATAGAATCAGGGGCATAGAAAGGAAGTGGACTGACAGTTCCCGAGGGGAAGGGAGTATGGGGGTGTGGGAAGAGACTGGACAATGATGGAACACCTATGGATAAGGACAGTGGGGGGAGGGGGGAAAGGGCATGGGGTGGGTTGGGAACCAGGTGGAGGGGAGCTTTGGGGGAAAAAAAGAGGAACAACTGTAATAATCTGAACAATAATGACTTATTTAAAATAAATAAATAAACAAATAAATAAATAAATAAACCTTGATGAGATTTTGATGTTTCTTTTCATTCTTAGTGTCTTCCAAGTCCCTATCACATGCCTGTTATATCATAATCCAACCTAAAAGCTTCCTTTTTTTATTTTATTCTTTTTTTCTTCCTAAGGAAACAGCAGGACCTTGGCTTGGTTAACCCAAAATCCAAGCTGTCTAAAATTCCACTTAGGACAATTATTGGCAGATCAAAATCCCATTTCTCTACTTTGTAATTACTGTTGCTATAAAATCTAAATTTTGTCTTTGAGAGAGGGAATATTTTTTTCTGATGGTTCAAATTTACTTATAAAGAAATACTTTTTACACAAAGGCAGCATAGCTATAATACAGTCATCACTGAATTATTAATTTAAAAAATAGAATGGCATTGTGGAAAGAAAATAGGCTCTGATTTAGACAGAATATTATTTAATTCTAGCTTTTCCATTTACTAGCTATGTTATTTCTGGATTTCTATATGTCTCAATTTCTTTGTAAATTATGAGCAGTATACCCACTTTTTCAGATAACTAAAAACTGATTAAGGTAATGTATCTAAAGTTTCAAGTATAGTTTTTAAATCAATTGGCATTTTAACTATTACAATCAGACTGTCACCATTTGATAAAGTTTAAACAGTTTGATATTGAAAGTTATGTAGAGCTGATATCATGCATATTCAAGTTAAATAGTGATTAATTTTAGCAGAAAATGTTAAGAGACGTTTGAGATATGGGTGGAGAATGACAAAGATTTGGAAACTTCTCATTTCAAACTATTATAAAGCAATTTTGGACTCCAGTAGTTTTGTATGTAAAGTAAGAATTTTATAAAATTACTGATATAAAGGTTAGATATATGTGATCTCCTAAGAGGGAGAATACATGGGATAATGCAGAATACATTTAAGAGATAATTTTGAGGAATGTTAAAATCAAATAGGTACACAAGCAAAAAACAAATAAGCAGGAAAGACGCTACAGAGTGTAGAAAAGGAAGAGAAAAATTAGAAAGAGAAAGAACAAATTTTGATTTGAAGAAAGACATTCTTGAGCAAATATTACTTTTAATGAAAATATAATAACTTTGTGATTTTGAATTAAGTAAACATTTTGACTCATCTTTAACCAAGACATATCATGCAGCTAATTAGCCAATTCAATATCTATTAAATGTGTTTTTAAATATTATTGTGAGTAACTTTGGAATTGACTCTTAATTCCTGAGTGTTTTTGAATTTCTTTGAAATTAAATTTTATTTTATGGTTATTACTTTGAGGCATTTTTGGATGAGCAAACATAGATAGAATCATAACTGTAGTTTAATCTCACCTTTCATTGTAATTACCTGTGAATAGCAGAATTACCCGCAGTGCCTTCCACATGCATGCATATATAGTGATGCTTATAATTAATAAATACCAAAATGAAGTTCATTCATGACAAGTGAGATACTAGCAAAATTATAACATCTGGTAAAATGACTTATTTCAAAGGTCGAGTACTGACCTGTAAAATATATAGTAAAGCATACATTGACCAACTATAATAGGTTATGATGAAATAAAACTATAAATATTTGAGAACAAATAAAAGAGACCTTGTCAAAGGTCTCTTATTATATACTAGTGCCCTGGTGCATGGGTTTGTGCACATTGAAAGGAAATTAATTAGAAGGTGGCCAGCAGGGCAAGACTGGGAGAGATGGGCCAGACATGCCCTGGAGCCAACTTCCTGTAGTCCCTCTCCAGCCAGCCACACCTGGGGTGGTGCCAGGGCTCGAAGGGCATCTGCAGAGTGAGCTGGGTCCCTCTGGCAGGTGGGGTCCCTCAGCGTGGCCTGCAGGATCAGGCCAAAACCAGCTCTCTGACATCCCCAGAGGGGTCCCGGATTGCGAGAGGGCAGTTCTTGGGTGACACACCCGGAATTGGGCTCCCTCCTCTCGGGTTTTGGGGTGCGTTACCCGAGAACTGCCACTGCTAAGTCACAGCAGCTTGGCAGCTCCTGTGTTAAGCATCTGCCCCTGGTGGTCATTGCGCATCATAGCTACCGGACAGACAGTCAGATAGTCAGACAGTCACTTCATCTTTTATATATATAGATTAAGGTTTTGTACTTTATCATATAGGAGAAATTCATACTGTGTCTTTAGTCCAGAGAGTGGATATAGTGGTATGATATAGTTAATCAATTGTTAAAGTTTTTAAAAATTTCATGAGCTGATAAACATCATTTTAGTGGTGAAATGAGTGGTGGTGGGAGTATTTACAAACTCATGTTGCTAAAACACTGCAAATCAGAGATTTTGCTTTCCTGGGGAGCCAATTGTTAAATATTGAGCAGCACATAGTTGGTTATGGAAATCCCATTTTCTATACTATCACTGAATAATACTTGTAGTTTACTGTTGGGGAAACCTTTCAACATATATGCAACTTTTTACATTATATCTTATTATGATTACTAGATAATACTGATTACTGTTATTTCTTCCTATACTCTATAGCCATTTTGATGAAAACTATATTGAAAAGAGACAAGTCAATAACCAATTGTCCCATTCTCTTTTTCTCAAACTAATAGATAGGGGAATTAATATCTGAGACTTATGGTGGAAAAAATGGCCTTAAATTTTATTTTCTAAAATTTTTAAATTAAAAATACAATTTCTATACTTGGAAACAGACCATTTTGCTCCAGAAACAAATGTTGACTATTCTCTTAGTCTAAAAAACGATTTTCATTAGAAAAACAGTTTAAGGTAAAATTTGTTTTGGTTGACATACATTTTTATATGTTTTAACAATTTAAAAAGGAAACAACTACTTCATATGAATTTTATTTATGTTCTGGTATGTACAAAGTAATTTTACTTTCAAAGAAGAAACATTAACTACATTTATGTAAGAACCACAGAACGTTAACAAGAAGAAAAATAATGATCCAATATTTGTGTGTTTATGCAGGGACTTTTGTAGAAGATTTGCATATTGACTAGAGTCATCATTTTTTTTTTATCCTCCTTCTATTATCCAAAAATGCCAGAAAACAAACTTGAAACCATGCAGGTAGGGGAGGAGAGCATTTTTATTTCTTGAGAAACTAAGACATAATTAAACAAAGCAGAACATAATAAAATTTGAGGAACAAATATATCTCACCACCAGATTGATTACCCTACAGTAAACCCTAGCAGTTCATGAGCTATGCCTTATTCAAAAAGACCTTTTGCCTCTCTCTTCAGTATAAATATATAGTCAAGAATCAACAGAAATTTATGGACAATCTCAAGAGCAGGTTAGAGAGCAAAACCAATTAAGCTTATAATGGAAACTTAAAGGAAACAGAAACATAAAGGAAAAAAATCTACATAGGAAGCATAACTCTTATTCTCAGTGAGATAAAAGAATGTATTTCAACCTTGAAATGAAAACATGGTGTTAGAATAAAGGAACAATCAGGGAACAATGAAAAGTTTGAAAATTAAATATATGACAGCTAAAAAAGAAAATCTAGCAAAAGGATTGGGAGATACTATAAAAGAAATTTCAGCCTGGCTGGTGTGGCTCAGTGGTTGAGCATCAGCCCATGAACCAGGAGGTCACAGTTCAATTCCTGGTCAGGGCACATGCCTGGGTTGCAGCTGGATCCTCAGTCGGGGCCTGCAGGAGGCAACTGATCAATGTTTCTATATCTCTTTCCCTCTCCCTTCCTCTTTCTAAAATCAATAAAAACATATTTAAAAAAATAAATTTCTCAGGAAATAAGGAGATGAACAAACGAAGAAAAGATAAAACTGTGGATCAGTACAGTGGGTCCAACCTCAGACAAATAGGCATTTCACAAGAGAGAAGAGAAAACTAGGAAAATAAAAAATAATCACAGGTATTATGAGAAAGTCAGAAAATATAAGATATATGTTTCCATTGGCAGTGTCTTAATGAAAACAGTGAATAAACATTTTTGATAAATATTGTGGTAGAATTTTAAATACAGGATAAAACAAAAGTCCTAAAACATTTAAGGAAAAAAAAAGAAGCACATAAAAAAGAAATAAGAAACCAGCCCTGGCCTGGTGGCTCAGTTGGTTGGAGCATCGTCCCTGTATATGGAAAGGTGGCAGTTCAATTCCTGGTCAGGGCACGTATCTGTATCTAGTATCTAGGTTGTGGTTCGATCCCTGATTGGGCACATATGGGACACGATCGATGGTTCTCTCTCACATCAGTGTTTGACTCTTACATCTGTGTTTCTCTTCAGTATTTAAAAAAATCAATGAAACCATAACCTTGGGTGAGGATTAAAACATAAAAGAAATCATAATGGAATCAGAATTCTCAATAGCAATTTGAGGTACAAAAGGACAGTAGAAAATACCTTGGAAGTTTTCTAAAGAGAATTTGATAATTGGCTGGCCCAGTATCCCATGGGGGAGTATAATAATGACATTTCAGGATAGGAAAGGACTGATATCATTCCTATCTCTTGCATACCTTCTCAGAAATCTACTAAATAAATCTTGGATATTACACCCTTGTTAGATGTATCACTGGTGAATATGTTTTCCCATTCTGTGGGTTGACTTTTCACTTTATTGATGGTTCCCTGGCTGTGCAAATACTTTTTAGTTTGATGTCGTTCCATTTGTTTACTTTTTCTTTTATTTCCCTTGATCAAGGAAATATACTGTATCAGAAAAAAATATTGCTATGAGAAATGCCTGAGATTATACTGCTTATATTTTCTTCTAGGATTATTATGGTGTCACATCTAACATTTAAGTCTTTAATCCATTTTGACTTTATTCTTGTGTATGGTGTAAGAAAGTGGTTTAGTTTCTCTCTCTATTTTTTTTTTGCATGTATCTATCCAATTTTCCCAGCACCATTTATAGAATAGATTGCCTTTACCCTATTGCATGTCCTTGCCTCCTTTGTCAAATATTAATTGACCATAAAGGCATGGGCTTATTTCTGGGCTCTCTGTTGTGTTACATTGATCTACATAACTGTTTTTATGCCAGTACCATGGTGTTTTGATAACTATGGCCTTGTAGTATAGTTTGATATCAGGTAGCTTGATTCCTACAACTCTGTTTTTCTTTCTCAAGATTGCTGTGTTTATTCAGGATCTTTTGTGGTTCTACATACATTTTTTGAATATTTGTTCTAGTTCTGTGAAATATGCCATTGATATATTGATGGAAATTTTGTTGAATCCATAGATTGATTTTGGTAATTTATAAAGAACTTATAAAGCTCAACAACAACAAAAAAAAAACAGTCCAATTTAAAAATGAGCACAGGTCTTGAATAGACACTTCTTCAAAGAGGCCATATAGATGATCAATGGGCATATGAAAGGATTCTCAACATTACTAATCACCAGAGAAATGCAAATTAAAACCACACTAAGATATCATGGAATACATCGTAAGAGACCTGGAACACTAACTCACAAGAATATATGCACCCCTATGTTAATTGCTGCATTATTTACAATAGATAAGATTTGGAAGCAGCCCAAGTGCCCAAGAAGATGAGTGGATAAGAAAGCTGTGGTACACTTACACAATGGAATAATACTTGGCTATAAAAAAGGAGATCTTACCTTTTGTAACAGCATGGATGGATCTGGAGAGTATTATGCTAAGTTAAATAAGCCAGTCAGAGAAAGACAAATACCATATTATTTCACATATATGTGGAATATTAGAACAAAATAAACCAACAAACAAAATAGAAACAGACATAGATACAGAGAACAGACTGACAGCTGTCAAAGGGGAGAGGGTAGGGTGCTGAGTGAAAAAGTTGAAGGGATTAAGCAAAAAAAACAAACACCCAAAACCCTCATAGACACAGACAACAGTATGGTGATTACCAGAGGGAAAGGGGAATGGGGGAGGTAGGAGATGGGAAAGGGGGATTAAATGATGATGGTAGGGGACGACTTTGAGTGGTTAACACACAATACAATATAGAGATGATGTATAGTACAATTTTACCCCTGAAACCTATATAATTTTATTGACCAATGTCACCCCAGTAAATTCATTTTTTAAAAAAATGAAATCTACTAGAGCAGTGGTTCTCAACCTTCCTAATGCTGTGACCCTTTAATACAGTTCCTCATGTTGTGGTGACCCCCAACCATAAAATTATTTTCGTTGCTACTTCATAACTGTAATTTTGCTACTGTTATGAATCATAATGTAAATATCTGATATGCAGGATGTATTTTCATTGTTACAAATTGAACATAATTAAAGCATAGTGATTAATCACAAAAACAATATGTAATTATATATGTGTTTTCTGATGGTCTTAGGCGACCCCTGTGAAAGTGTCATTCGACCCCCCAAAGGGGTCGCAACCCACAGGTTGAGAACCGCTGTACTAGAGGATGGGCTCAGCCAAAGCAAATATGTAGAACAAGAAAAAGGGAGAAATGAGATCTATGATAACATGTGTGAAACACAATGAAAAGAGGAGAGAATTTCTAACATGAAAGCTGCCTAGAGAGAAAATATCTGCTTGGTTTATGGAGAAAAAATTGTCCAAGAGAGAGGATTCTATGAAACAAATATGCAACACAACTTGTTCCTGTCAAAAATTATATGACTGTGGAGTGACTTGAATATAGCAAATGAAAAGGTGAGCGTTTATTCATTTAGGGGGAATAGAAAGGCACACAGGTAAAAAAATGTAATCACAGAAATTATTTGGTTTTAAGATATAATAATGTATACATTGATTATGGCTTTAAACAGCTATATTGAGAGAATGAGGGAAGAGAAGAGGTGTGTAGTATAGCTAAATGTGCATCTTTCATAATAGTAAGTCAAAAGAAAACAAAATCTGATACATCAAAGGAGATCTTTGTTTCCAGTCAGCTGTTTCATAGGTCAGAAGTAATAGACCTCATTTGAGTTTTGCTACTAGCATAATATTCACTATATTAATACTCTTGTTGTGGAACAGATTTGTTGCTTCCTCTCTTTTCTTTATTTGGACCCACTGGCTCTGAGCTGAACCTGCTGGTTATCTTTCAATACTCCTAGGTACAAGGCTGGTCTCAGGACAAGTGATGGGCTGTCTTGTCATCCATCTTGATGATGCTATAAACATAACATTTCACACAGATGTTTCTATATACTATTTGCCAGTCTGGTCAAAAAATTATAAACAATAATATATAATAAACTTCAGATATGTATTACTTACAATTGCCTGTTCAAACGTCTATAAAGGAGTTTCAATATAGGGAGGTGATTTTCAAGTTGAACGACTGCTAGAAGAGAAGGAGAGAGAAAACTGAAGTGGTAGTTTTGTACCACACTTGAGAACCTCATTGTGTTCTGTAGCAGAAGAAGTAAAAGAAATGGTGAATGCTACTAAAGCTATCAGGATGAGTAAATTGAAGCTAAATTCAAGACAGAGGTATATGTGTTTTGAAATATCCATAGTTAAAGGAATCCAAGGAGTATATGTCTGGAATAAAACCTTTTAAACCTTCCCTAGCACAGTTATCATTACAATTACTCATATTATTGTCAGGGAAGCTTGAAACAGAAATTTTAATATATGTCAAAGTGTTCCTGGAGTGGGAGCTAAAATGCTAAATTTGGCTTGATCACTGATCAATGGCATATCTTTAGCTGACAATCTTGCCTCACTGTGCCTTATTTTTCTCCTCTCCAAATAACTGAGAACACTATACTTATAAAAGATGTTTGAAATAAAAATTATAAATCATAGACAATAAAAATTTAAGGCATATCAGTGATGAGTGAGTATATAACTATAATATCTTCCTTTGTAAAGTAATTATCACAGACAAGAAATTATTTGTGCTTATCACTCATTGCCTTCTCTTCTGTATATTAAATGGCTTTTATTGCAAAACTACAGGCCCAGTGCACAAAATTCGTGCACAGGTAGGTTCCCTAGTGGCTGCCAGCTGCCGGCCCAGGGCCTTCCTTCATTCTGCACAGCCCCCTGGTGGTCAGTGCATGTCATAACGAGCGATCAAACTCCCAGTTGCGTCCAACTCTTGAGAGAACACTTTGCATACTAGGCTTTTATATATGTAGATAGGTTCCCAGAGATTTATTAATCTACACTCAGCCCCTTCTGTTTCATTATATTAAAGGATTCCTGTCTCTAATCCATTTTGTGGAATAAAGAAAGATAGAAATTCAATATTTCAGGAATCAGCAAATCTCAAAATAATGCTTTATAAAGCAAAAATGACCTTTGCATACTACATCATTGGTGGTATACCAAATATTAGCAATAATAAAACATTTAAAAATCTATACTTTGGTAAAAAAAAATCACACAATAAAGTTAGTGCAACTGAAATTTCATTATAAAATATTCTCTCAGCATGACATTCCAAATCCTGCTTTCTCTAACATTTATCTTGCAGATATTGCCAATCCTTAAACTTTAAAAATTCTGCTTTTTAAAATCATCATTTTAGACAGTCTTAAAAATCTTTAACTTCATAGTCAAGATAAATCTCATGATTTTCCTCTAAATTCAATTAAATTGAATAAAATTCAGTGACTATGTACATATATATACATATGTGTATATGCATGTGTATATATACATATGTGTATATGCATGTGTGTATGTGGAGATTAAGAAAGCTTCTGGAACACATATTCAGCCTGCAATGTAGTATAAAATGTGATTTAAGCTATATCTATTTATTAATAATAATAATTCTAATTTTTCTGTCAATTAATGTGTGGGAGGCACTCTACCAAGAACTTCACTTACATTACCTCCTTCAATTTTATAACAAATCTACAGGATATCTATTATACTTATAGATTAAAGCATATAATAGGAAAAAACTTACCCATGATCTCACTTAGCATTAATAAAGTTTTATTTTTATTTTTTTTAGAACAGTTTACTATTATTTAGAGAGAGAGAAGAGTAAAACATCAATGTGAGAGTGTAACTTTGACTGGCTGTCTCCTGCACATCCCCCTCCAGGAATCAAGCCCATAATCTGGGCATGTGCCCTGACCAGGAATTGAACTGGCAACTTTTTGGTGCATGGGAGGATGCCCAACCAACTGAGCAATACTAGCTAGGGCAATCTAACTGATCAAAAACTGACTTCTTAAGCACTTCAATACACAGCTTTGTTCAATGTGAAGCAGCAATAAATCAAGCATTATGACATCTTTTTTTAAAAAAATATATTTTATTGATTTTTTACAGAGAGGAAGGGAGAGAGATAGAGAGTTAGAAACATTGATGAGAGAGAAACATCGATCAGCTGCCTCCTGCACATCTCCTACTGGGGATGTGCCCGCAACCCAGGTACATGCCCTTGACCGGAATCGAACCTGGGACCCTTCAGTCCGCAAGCCGATGCTCTATCCACTGAGCCAAACCGGTTTCGGCAGTGACATCTTTAAAAAGGTAAATTTATATGTATGAAAAAGGAAAATGGAAAATAAATAACAAATATCAAACATTAATATTATAAATGTTGCACTGCCTTCTTGAAAAACATCCGGAGCAATTCCCACAAGAAAACAATTTGTTATGAGGAATTACAATAAAGTAGTATTACAATGACTTCTTTTTAATACAACAAATGAAAAAGGCTTGTATTGGTACAACCAAACAAAATATAAAATAAGGAAACGATGAATCCGGTGTTTCTGTCACTTATATGTATCAGCCATGGTAATGCTGATTTAGAATGTAAAAATGGAGTATTTTATAATGCAGTGAGCCAACTGCATTGTCTTTTTTGCTCGTGCTTCAACTGACATTGCTTACTGTTTATGGCTATATTGATAAAAATTGTAAACCATATAAAAATCTTTGGCTACCCCAAATCCTGGGAGAATTTTGGGAAGCTTTCCAACTATCACTCACTCTATAGCCTTAACATTTAGACTACATTCATAACTAGAAAATGTGTCTTTTTTTTCTGCAAGTGCACAGACTGAAGGGCAAGTAACAGATAGGGAGACCCTCTGGGATGTCATTATGGCCTCTTCTTTTCTCTGTGATCATGATGCAAAACCCTCAGGTATGGCCCTCAAACTAACTTAGGTAAGTAAAATTTAAAAAGTGGTGAAAGGATTATTAAGTAAAATGGAAACGAATGAGACATCAGACAGATGTTCTCAATTCTCTGCTCACCCTCAACTGGGAAAACTTTTGTAGAGAAGTTTGAGGATGTGAAATATCTATGACTGATTACTGATTTTAAATTAAACCTGAGACTTCTACTTCTGAAAATTAGTGACTAGCTGGTATCAGGCCAATCATTCTGCCAAGAACAGCTAGAAAAGTTGAATAAAAAGGCTAAATATCTTTTTTTGAAAACACTGAAGACATACCCAAGACCTTAAGGAACCCAGATCACTAAGTGTAGTGTTGTGTTGTCAACATGTTCCCCACCCCCAAATCCTATATAATAAAAGGCTATTATGCAAATCGACCAAGCGGTGGAATGGCCGGTCACTGTGATGTGCACTGACCACCAGGAGGCAGATGCTCAATGCAGGAGCTGCCCCCTGGTGGTCAGTGCGCTCCCCCAGGGGGAGTGC
Organism: Myotis nattereri; assembly: GCF_964212035.1. Classification (NCBI taxonomy): domain Eukaryota; kingdom Metazoa; phylum Chordata; class Mammalia; order Chiroptera; family Vespertilionidae; genus Myotis; species Myotis nattereri. Next base: position 69,096,829 of record NC_138077.1, on the reverse strand, counting down.
TGCTCAGCGAAGAGCCCAGCTCATGGTTGGCGAACGCAGCTGCAGTGGCGGGAGCCTCTCCCACCTTCGCAGCACTGCTAAGGACCCCTCAGGGTCCCAGACTGCAAGAGGGCGCAGGCCAGGCTGAGGGACCACCACCCCCTCCCCCACCTCCAGTGCACAATGTCATGCACTGGGCCTCTAGTTCATATATAAAAGTCTTAATGCTCAATACCTCAGAATGTGACTTTATTTGGAAAGAGGGTTATTACAGATATAATTAAGTTAGGATGAGTTCAAGTTGGAGTAGGGCTGGCCCCTAATTCAATGTGACTTATATCCTTAAAGGAAGAGGAAATTTGGAAACAGAGGCACAGATGTAAGATGCTGTGTGAAAATGAAGGTAGAGATTGGAATGATACATCTATAAGCCAAAGTACACCAAAGATTGCCAGAAAACAACCACAAGTAGGAAAGAAGCCTGGAACAGATCCTGCCACCATAGCCCTCAGAAGGAACTAATTTTGCCAACACCTTGGTCTTGGACTATAGCCTGCAGAATTATAAGACAAAACATTTCTGTTGGTTAAGCCATGCAGTTTGTGGAATTTTGTTACAGCAGCACAAGCAAACTAATACAAGTAGGGAAGCACTTGAAGGTGTCAGGCTTTGCCTCAAAACATTTTCTGAGAAATAAATGGTGTGAAGCCAAAAAGTCAAAGAAGCTGAGTAGAAACCGGTACATAAAAGACCAGAACACTGAGCCAAATTATTTGGTAGATTTGTCTTACTGGGGAGACAAAAATATGGTATTCAGATATTTCAAAAGAGCCAAGTTTTAGGGACTGACATCTAGGGAAGGAAGGAAAAATACTGATATTACTCAGGGCTTTTCCTTTTAAGGCATTTGGAAGTTTTTTAATTGAACATGAGAAGAGAAAAAAGAGGCATCATAGTGGCTAAGAAGACAAGCAAGACTATTCAGAGACAAAAAAAAAAAAAAAAAAAAGGCATTAGGAACCACAATGGAGCAGTCCTGTGGAAAATGTACTGAACTCTCAATTAGATATACAGCATAAAATTAAGATGAATAGGAAATATAAAAATCCTGAAGTTTCAAATTAGCTCAATACCAAATGGAAATTACTATGATTTTTTTGAATTTTAATTGTCTATCAGAAATAAAAGTACATCCTCTCTTGAAGACTATAACATTAAACAGAATGTCTGCAATTTTTAATATAGCATACTAAGCATTCAGTTAAAATTTGACAGGAAAGCCAGAAGACAGAAAAATAAGACTAAAAATCAAAAGGTTACACAACAATGGAAACAGTCCCAGAGCTGACCCAGATTGAAATGATCAGGTATTGACTTTTGTAAAACCTTGGTTAATAATCTTAAAAAAGGACAAGATGAAAAATATCACCAGGGATTTTGGGTCATTAAAAAAAATCAAATGAAAATTCTTAACTGAAAGTGTAATAATTGAAACTAGGAAGTCAATAGATAGTTTTATCAGTATGTTAGACATAGCAGAGAAAGGTGTTAGTAAAATAGAAAAAGGTCTATATAAAACACTAAAATATATACAAAAGGCCATAATAAAATAATAAAAGAGGCAAATAATAAAATGAGAAAGTTAATGTATGGTCCCCAAATAAGAGGATAAAAATTGAAACAAAACAATATTTGCAGTGATGTCCACCAAGAGGGATCTAAACGAGAGATGCAAGACTTGGAGCCACAGACTCAAGAAGTTCTATGCACCATAAGCACAAATATATTATAGGATATCTGTTAGAAATCAAGTCAGAGAATAAACTGTAAAAATCAGAGGGGTAGGAGAGGCAGGGTGACATGTTAGCTGAGAAACATAGCACTGTCACAGTGCACACAATGAAAATAATAACTTCTCAACCCAAACTTGGAAAGTGAGAAGACGGTATATTGACATCATCAATAAGCTTAAAAGAAGTAGCAGCATAGAATTCTATCCTCAGAAAAAATATCCTTCAAAAATAAAGGAGAAATAAAAACATTTATAGAAAATACATATTACAATTGTAATAAGTAAAATATTAGTAAAAATACCCTAATACACCATGAAAGTAAGGAAGTAGTACACCATCACTAGTGGAGTTTATATCCAAGAATGCAGGGATGTTTCAATATTATAAAAATATGTTAATAGGTTTCAGTATATTAATAGGTCTAAAAAATAATATATGTTTACCTCTATTAAGTGTAATTACTGATATTATGGGTTTATATCTACCAGAATACTATTTATTTTATATTTGATATACATGTTTATTTAAATATATTTTTGCCTTATTTAATATTAAGCAAGGAGTTTTATCATCCTATTTAGCTCTTCTTTTTAAAAAAATATATTTTATTGATTTTAGAGAGGAATGGACAGGGAGAGAGAGATAGAAACATCAATGATGAGAGAGAATCACTGATTGGCTGCCTCCTGCATGCCCCCTACTGGGGATCGAGCCTGCAACCCAGGCATGTGCCCTTGGCTGGAATTGAACCTGAGACCTTTCAGTCCGCAGGCCAATGCTCTATCCATTGAGCCAAACCAGCTAGAACCTATTTAGCTCTTCTATTAAGTTGTTAGTTATATATTATTTTCTCTTTTATTTGTTAGCAACCTTATTAGATGACAATATTTATTCTTGACATAAGAGGTTCTATATAAAGCATTACCTTTACCACTTCATGTATCAAAGTGAAAGGATTGGATAAATTCAAATTAGAAATTATACATATAGCTTCTATTATTATCTATACCCTTAATCTCAATTGTTTATTTTTAAATCATTTTTAATTTGGGGGGGGGGGGGAGTCTCTCTTCTCTCCTGAGCCTCTCCATTTTCTTTTTCTTTTTTTAATCTTTATTGTTGAAAATATTACACATGTCCCCTATTGTCCCCATTGATTCCTTCTATCCCATCCCCACTCCCTGTGCCAGGTCTTCACCATCCTATTGTCTGTGTTCATGGGTTATGCATGTATGTATTTGGCATGTATTTGGTTGATCTCTTCCCTCCTACCCACCTACCCCCCCTTTTCCTCTGAGATTCGACAGTCTGTTCCATGATTCTGTGTTTCTGGATCCATTTTTTTCCTCAGCTTATTTTGTTCTTTAGATTCCACATGTGAGTGAGATCATGTGATACTTGTCTTTTTCTCACTGGCTTATTTTGCTTAGCATAATATTCTCCAGGTCCCTCCATGCTGTCTCAAGGGGTATTGTATTATAATTCTTATGTGTTTTAATTCTACATAAATAATCCTACCTTTTAAAGTTCTACTTTGAAATACTCTGGAAAATCTTATTTGTTTGGTACAGTCATTTATATATTTATATTTACCACACTTTTATATTTTCTGCTGATCTTCAAGTAGGAAACTTCTTTTTATAGTTTCATATCAAATAATTTTCTTCTTTGGAAAGAATTCCTTTAGTGTTTTTTGTGTATGCATTTCTCCTGGAAATTATTTTCTGCTTTTATTTTAATTTTTTAATTTGTAAAAAATTTCAAAGTTACAGAAAAGTTGCTAGAATAAAGATAGTAAAAAATATTATCCTTTATCCAGATCCACCTACTATTTTTTATTCTTGCCCTCTTTACTTGTTTTATCATTTGCTCTCTCTTTTTCACACACACACACTTTTCTTTTTCATAAGATACATTATGGTTGTTTACTCCTAAACACTTTAGTGTGTATTTGTATTTGCTAAGAATAGTTATATTCTTTCAAAAAAAACCAACAGTGTTGTTATCAACTTTAATATACTATGTAATGATACAATACTTTAAGCTAATCTGCCATTTGTTTTCCAATTTTGCCAGTTGGGTCAATTATCAATTATGACATCTATAGGAATTTTTTCTCCCAGTAGCAAAATATTTTGTCTGGTGACAGGTAACACACTCAGGTGTCCTGTCTTCTTAGTGTCCTTTAACCTGGCACCTTTCCACAGCCCTTCTTTGTCTTTTATGGCTTCTTTTTGGTGGATACAATGAGAACCCCTCCCCATTTTTAAATTTACTCACACCTTGAGTTCAGTTGTGCCATTTCTTTAAGGCAGAATGTGTAAGAAGCCTGGAGTTGCAGGTGATGATGGCGTAGGTAAAGAATTATGCCATTTTAATTCCACATGCCATCCTGCTGATACATTGACTGTTATAATCCTCAGATCAACTTGAAAAAAATAGGTATTTTATCTTCAATTATCTCAGGTAATAAAGTGCTAGACACAGGAACCTAACATTTATATCTAAGAGTTCAGGCTTATGCAGTGAGAAAGCTATTCACTCAGAAAATAGAAACAGCCTAAGTACTTTCATTTCATTTGCATGCTGCTATAGACAATTGTCAAATCTGTGTTACAAGTGGAATAAAGTTGATTCCTTCCAGTTAGAATTATAAGCACTGTTTTCCACTATATCAGAGTATTATTTTTCCATAGTTATATGAGAAGATATTTCTAAGTCATTTTTTTCCCTCAAAAGTAAAGATCTCTTTTGGAAATTGAGGCAACATTGACCAGTTTTAAGAAGCATATGTAATTTTCTTCTTATTCAAAATGATAATTTTATATCTAGTGCTCTAAAATACTTTTGTAATATTATAAATTGGGATTTTTTATTAAGATATTTTTCCAATCATTTGAATATTTCCTCTTTTTTATTTCAATTTTCTCAAGAGAAAAGAACAAACAATATTCTTTGATAAAGAAAAAAGAAACATGAAATAATTTGCCTAAATACTTCCAGGTTTAATGACGATATATGAAACAGATTTATTAAATACAAAAGACTATAATTTCAGCTTTATAACAAAATTTTTTCAGAGACAACATACTTATGTGTTTTGTCATATGAGGTGTAGAAGAAGATTATTTAGTTTTATAAAGAATAAATTAAAGTACACTTGTTTAAATTACACTTGTTTTCTTTTTAAAAAAATTCTCTATTATAATGTATCAGAAACAATTAGGTACTCAACACATATATGCCAAAAATGAATGAATGAATGTCATTACGTTATAATATATGTCAAGGTTCAGAATAATTACTGGTAGTGTAAGACATTTTTAATAGGGAAAAGAGAAGAAAACTCCAAAACAAAGAAAAAATAACAAGTTTTCATGACTATGCAACTTAATTCCATTTTAAGCCTAAATTAAGATGAGTTAACTGCAGTCTATAAAAGTTACTTGTACGTTATAGCAACCAGTATTTATTTATTCTTCTGGGCGTGCTGAATGGGACGGTTTGTTAACATTCCGCACCACTCTGCTTTGTTCCCCAGATGGTTCTTGTACTCATGTCTCTCTGAGAATACCATTCCTGCCAGCAGCTTCAAGAAATCTGGAGCTGACCAAGGACTACCCAATGCTCTACACTTGAACTCTACCCATTTATCAATTACCAAACCAAAATATAGCTCCTCAGGAAGCTTTGCTTGATCTCCCCACTGGACCTGACCGCTCCTTCACTTGAACCCTCCTGGCACTGGTTTCTCCTCTAAGCTGCTGACTGAGTCCACTGCCATTTTCTCTGTTTCCCTGTTTAGTTCAACATTTAGAAGAACCACTACTTCAGAAGAAATGTACTCTTTCTTGATATCAAACTTTTATGTATCAGAGTTAGAGATGAAAAAAAATTTACAAGTGAAGAAAATTTAATATTCTTAATTTAATTCTGGAGCTGTTTTTATAAAGCCAGAACCAACACATTGCAAAGGACAAGGATATGTATTTGCTTTTCAATGGAGGGTGAATCTATTTGTCAGTTTAGTGAAAGAGCCTCAAAAATTCAGAGGTATGAACAAGATAAACATCACATAAAGAAAGATGTATACAAAGGGTAAAAAGTTAATACAGAAATTTTGAGAGGCAGTGGTAATGGTGGTGAGGGTAGTAATGGTAGGCAATTGGTCAACAAAGAGAGCAACTACATTCATGGAATAATAGTAAGTGTGTGAGTAATAAGAGAACAGAATATTCAAAATATATCAAAGTTAAGACGTTGGTGGTATAGTGGTGAACATAGCTGCCTTTCAAAATATATCAAAGTTGAATCTTTTATTGTCTAGGACTTTATATTCTAGAGTCGATATAATGGTACTCCTAAAGACAGAGACCCCCTCGGGAAAGCAGGTGTTAGACCACAAAGGCAAATAGAATAATATGTACAAATCTTAAGAGGAAAAATAAAAAGGGGTATATATGACTATTTCATAGGAACTTCTCACAAACTTTAATCGATTTAGTTTTAGTTCTTCTTTCTGTCAATGTTATTTTTATGGTAAAGAAGCATGAAAATAAGATCATAACAACTCTTTTAAAAGTCTGGAAAATAAACAGTTCATTTTCACCTAAATCTTACAGGATGCTACACAATTACTATGACTTTATCCCTCAGTGAACAAAGGTCTTTCTCTGAGTGTGAAGGTCTAAAAAATGCAGCTTTTATGATGACAATGAAATCATCCTTCTCTTAGAAATTCAGAACACATCTGTGCTGTTTTTTAATATAAATTTGATTCATCAGAGATTCATTTATTCCAACTAAACTGTTGAGGTTCTAAAAAGGAGCAACTGCCTGGGGATCTGAAGGTCTTGAGTTCAAGGCCCAGCAGAGGGAGATGGGCTTCCTCTTAGACAGTGAAAAGTATTCTAGAAAAGAGCAGGATTCTAAAGCCAACATTACAAAGTGTGGATTATTGGAATAGTTTCAATTTTTTCACTATCAAGTATAATTCTAGTAAAGGTTTTAGAATGAACAGCTATTATAATAAACTAGAGGCCTGATGCATGAAATTAGTGCAAGAGTAAGCCTTCCTTCCCCCGGCTGCTGGCACTGGCTTCCCTCTGGCACTTGAGACCCAGGCTTCCCTCGCAGCCCTGGCTTCATCCAGTAGGTCATCCGGAAGGACATCCAGAAGGACATCCAGTCTAATTAGCAAATTATGCTTTTATTATTATAGATGATAAAGAATAGCACAAAAACATAACTAAAAAAAACAAAATACTAAGCAGAAGAAAATTTTAAAAAGAGACAAAACTCCTTGCCATAATCATATACAATATAAAGAATTTGTTTAGGGGGTCATCTCCTTTCATTTTCTACCTTTACCCCAAATATTTATTAATATAAGTTGTTTGATATATCTAAGATGCCAATGTGGGGAGAATGTTTTTATGGCAGGTAATCACCTTGGCCCTTTCATACATGCTTCCCTACTTCATCATCTCCAGTCTACCATAAATCCATTTCTGTCTGAGTCCCCCAGTCAGGAGAGCTCAGGAGACATGTTGAAATGCTCAGTGAGGACTTAGATCCTGAACCTGGTGGTTACAGAATATACATAGTGATTCAGACCTCTGTACTCCAGCACTCATCTTTCCTCTAAGGGAACTTATGACCTTTCCCTCTATTTCTCCTTTTCAATGTTCTGGGCCATCTCATGGTAGCATGAGATGCCATATCAAACATCATTTGCTTCTGTTGGGTTTCCTACTGATTTTATTTTAGTGATCTCTGATCTAGTAAATAAGAATGTTAAAGGGATACATGTCTGCCCTCCTGAAGCATGTTCTGGTGCTGACAGATAACAGGAGGGCGAAGTCCAGAAGTAGGTTTTGAAGTTGCAGAAGGCTGGTATTGGAGCAGTCTCTCATTCTGTCAATACAGCTGCTAATTGTACCTTTAAAATAATTTTTACAGCTTTAAGAGTTCAGAGCACATTTTCAAAAGAAGCCAAAAGAAATAACAAAATTGCGACTCAGTGTGTACGCTTGGTCAGATTGCCACAGCCAAAGCATCATAAGGTCTATTTGAAACTGATACAGATAAATTATTGCCAAGAAATTTTTATGAAGAGTATTTAGAACATCTTTTCATGGCTCCGCATCGTCTTTCAGGAAAGGCTGCTATTTCCAACTGAACACATAATTCACCTGTCAAAACCTGATTTTCTTTATAAGGTTGATAAATACTGGAACGCAGGTGCAGCATCAAATATTTTACCAACATACCCATATGTGAACTATTTTGGAATTATTCTTTTTCCATGCTAAAAATGTATCATGTTGAAAAAGAGCATGCAATGAAAATGGCTGAGAGCCTCCGATTTTTGGTGAGATGGTCCCAGCATATGAGTTATGTGAATAAGAAAGTGGTAAGACTTACATGGTTGAGTGCCATTTGTGAGGAGAAAAAGTGCCCTTGGCTTTTTGTTTATCTTTTCTTCAACCATGGTTGTAAAGTCACAATGGGCCTATTTTGGCGTAAGAGAGAAAAAAAGTGAACGTATAAACAAACTTTCAAAAATTAAGCAAGGAAATAAGTAAAATAGCAATGAGATTTAGAAAGTTGCTTGCCATTACTGTTTAGCATAGAGTCCAATGGTGCCTCATTCTAATGTTTGCTACCAAAGATTTCATCTACGTACCCCATGTCTTGAGACATGTTTCCTTCTCCTGAAATGTTTTCTCTCCACCTGTGATATCCATAGGCATGCCCTTCTCAGATCTCTTTTGAAGAAAGAAATAGAGGTGAGGAGTGCTGGCAGCCTCCAGCTGTCACTTCTTTGGAACCTGGTACAGTGTTCACACCAAGGTCATGCCCTTCCCAGGCTGCTCCCAGCCAATGACTGATAGCAGCTGTCCTGTGATGAACAATCTTTGCCTGAGGCTTCCCCATTAGCCTGACTCAGACTTTCTCAGGACGTCTGTTCAATTTGAGTCTCTTTCTACTCATCTGTGACTTACTCTCTTTCTTTGTATAGGTATTTGACCTACATCATTTTCTGAAGTCTCTTTCTACTTCTTACTGATTCCTCTTCTTTTAGTCTCTGCAGGCATTTTGCTCAATAAATCTCTCCCATATCTAATTTTCTCTTGTTGCTGCTTCTCTGAGTATCTGAACTAGCACACGCTCCAAAACTGGCCACACTCGCTTATGAAAAACCAAGGCCAAACTCACATGCCACTACTTTTATGACAACTCTTCTAATCCTTACAGCTTGTTATAGTATCTTCTTTCTTGAACTTTCTCCCACAAGAAATGACTTATAAAAAAATAGATCCATGTAATAACAAAGACTTAAATTTAGTTAGTTGCTCAACTAGATATGTGCTCATGAATCATCTAAGCCCAACAACCTTATAAAACTATAACTTCAGAGAGTTTACCTACGGTGTGTTCACTTTACTTTGTGCATCATCACTGAATATAATAAAAGTACAACACTTAGAAAGACCACACATCAAATGGTACAGCAGTCTTAGTCCAACCTGGGCCAATGCTGACATAAAATTCCTGAGAAGAAGAGGCTCCTGGGTTAAAGGACAACACACATATCAAAACAGGAAGAGCAATGCTTTTTAAAGCAAGCTAAAAATGGAGCAAGTGATTAATTTGCATTAGAAAGATGGCATGGAACTAATTATGACTGAAATAGGGGAATCAGTCACCCACTTTATTGGACTCAGAAAGACACAGAGATGCCTTAAATACCCATATATTAACTGTAGGTTACCTTTTTATTCCCATTTTTACTTTTTCTTCTTCCTCTCAACTACATATTTATAGACCTTTAAATCAACAACATCCCTGAATTTTGTTCACTTTCTACAGTTGGGATCTGAGTCTTGAAAATTAAACTGATTGCAAGCTCAGCCCTGGAGATGCATTCTGGCATCATCGTTTAACATAATGTTAGAGAGATGTGGGAGAGAGAATATGCATTTTGGGGGTGGTATGTACACAAGATGCAAATGAAGGAGATCAGGCAAAGCAAAACAGGGTGATTCTAATTTACTGCTCAATATAGTTTTGCAGATAGCTAGACACTTGTCTCTCATTTTTAATCACTCCTCTGTTTGTAGAGCACTTTGATGGGCTGTCTTGATAGCAAAATTATAGGCAATTACATTTTGAAGGCTAATTTTTTCAATGATTTCAACTTCAGAAAAATAAGATAGGAAAAAAATACATTTTATAAAGTGGAAGAGTATTGTTAAGAGTATTGTTTCAAAGGATCAAAAGCTTTGTCTTGGAGAACCAAAGGGCCTAGCCTTTGTCATTAATCACATTTTTCATGAGAGACAGAACTTTTCAGCTCTTGAGGCTTTATGACAGAGAAGATAATTCAGCCAATCTGCTATAAGCTTGCTCCAAGATGTGGGAATGGAGAGATATTTGGCAGCAGCTGTTAACCCACCTGCAGAGTAAACTTCTGTCTCATTTCATCTGTTGAATTGTTCACACAATTCAAACTAATGTTTACTTGTTCACAATTAAAGATACCGTCTGGTCTTCAGAGATTGTTTTTAAAAGACTGTCAGAGTGCTTGCAGGGTATGAATGGTAAGGTGCCTTCCCTGGTTAAATACTGGCTCACTAGATACGTGGTGCCTATCAAAGAAGGTTCAATTGGCTAATGAAGCAATGTAAAAAACTTGAGTTCAGAGAAATGTGGCTAACTTCCCACACCTGCCTTTGTAATGACAGTCTTAAATGCTGTATTTATTTGCATTTTATTTTCCACACATATTTATGAAACTATCACGGCAGCATTGAGATGAACACCTGAATCTCTGCTTTCACCAGTTGCATCTGTCCTAGGGAATGTGGACCATAATACTTGCGTATGCTAAACTGTGTTGGATAGAGGCTCTTTTATCCGAAGAATCAATTTCATTTCCTTAGAATGCATGGCTGCCAATAAGGTATTATGGTTTCTCATACTAGAAAAGAATGCAATTGAAATGGCTGAGAGCAAAGCCTATTAGAGAAAAGCCCATGTTTGAGAGCTGAAATGGAGCAATAGCAGCACAAATCAATGTCTGGATGGCCATAGTGGCCCATGCCATGACTTACAATTATTTTAATTGTATGGGAGATAAAATAGGTTTATATATACAAAGAAACTCAGTTAAATAGGCTTCTGAAGGGAGTACTTAAAGTAAAGAGACTTTAGAGATTCCATTAGTATTCTGGCAGATACGCTGCGTAGTTTTGTCAGTTATTTTACTCTAAGATACATAAGAAAATCTTAATATTAGGTTTCTTGGTTATTTTAGTTGAAGATGAATTTTTAAGGGGTTTGAAGTGTGTTTTTGACATTTAGCACCTATTAGATAGAGCTCTCTTTAAAAGAATGCAATCCTCTTGTGTCAGGATGGTAGAGATTACATTGTTTGCTTGAGGGACAGCTATTAGGCCCCCCTCAGCAAATATAGTGCAAGGAAAAAAAATTGGAATTGTACACATTCAGGTATGTTTGGAACTGTTCAGGTCAGCCTGGGAAGATATATTTTTATAATTTTATGTTTAAAGCATGCATAAAAGAGACAAATTACTGATAAAATAAAAAAAGCATGCAATATTAGAGTTATAACTTAAAAATAAATAAGGTAACAGAAATGCAACCTCTTATAGCCCTGATTTTAAGTTCTTAATAATAATTCACATTCAAACAACAGAGAGAGATTGAGTTAATAAAAATCACAATAAAATGAAATAAGGGTAAGACATGATTTGAAACATAATATAATTGTAATAATAGTTCTTCACGCTCTCAGGCTACAAAATGAATATTGCCATTGATTCATCCTCATAAAAACATGGAAGATATGAAAAGAACAAGTTATTTTGCTAACCAGAGGATGTTACAAGATTTTTATTAATAAACTAAAGGTGTATGATCTTGACTCACTGATTCCTTTGTTACACATACACAATTTGAGACTGTGACAGTCTTAACAAGTGTTTAATGTATTAAAATATTAAAAATAAAAGGATGAATTATGGTGTGTAAAGTATTCTTTTCTATTACTTGTTTGAAACTGGATAAGGCATTTTGCAGTTTTCTCTATTCAGTTCATCTACATTCAGTATAGATTGGGTTTAGCTGATTGCCAGGGTTTTTTGTAACTCTGTAATTCACCTTACCTTATAAAGGAGATCACAAATATGTCATACTGATGAAGTAATAATTAACAAAATAATACCTTATACACTGAAGTGTTTTATTTTTCACAAAATGGGAAGTGTGTAGAGTGGATCCTATCTAATAGAATTCACCACAATAGTAAATTAGTTATATACTGGCAAGGTGCAAGGTCTGTTAAGTCCCTAAACCAGTGATGGTGAACCTTTTGAGCTCGGCGTGTCAGCATTCTGAAAAACCCTAACTTAACTCTGGTGCCGTGTCACATATAGCCCAAATTCTCAGAAATTGCCTGAAGATTACATTTCATAAGAAGTTGGTAAGGTGGATGAAAGGAGGAAGAGGGCATGGTTTTGTGTCCTATTTCTAATTGGCATCAGAACCCTTTAATTCCCTTCTCCCTTTTGTGAACCTCAGCCAATTTATAATGGTCCTTTTATGTTTCAGCTCTATATACGTACTCCATTGTTTACTCTCTCTTTAGGTTCTTTCTGCCTTACTTTAATTATTGATGTTTTGTTATTAAGCTTAATAAAGACTTTGCTTTACAGATGTTTTAGATAAAACAACTATAAAAATCTTCCAACATGTTTAATGCAGCAAAATTATTGCATTTCATTTTTTTGTTTTTAATTATTTTTTTATTTTCTCTAAATCACACAAAATCCAACTCTTAAGATTGGACTTGCCAATGTTATCAAGAAGTATGGACACATATTTTTCGGTAGAGGACTTTCCAACTCAGCGAAAGAATATGGAGACAAAGCCTGTGGTCAGCAGTCTATCATATTCTTGGCTAAAATGCTTATTTTCCAGGTCTAGATTAAGATATTAAACACCTGAGCATGGTGGCTTCTAAGACTGTTGTTGCACATTCCATGGCAAGCTTAGCAAATGGGAACATTGCATTGGTTCCCAAAGTGCAGTTCAAATGCAGGTCTGTCTCTCTAAATTCTGTATTGTTTCCCTTATAGAAGGCTATGGACCTGCTGCTGACCACTCCCTTATAATCTAGGGAATTTGAAAACAAAACAGTATAAAAATGAACAACAGTGTCTAAACAGAATTTCTGGAGGATGTTGAAAGCAACCTTTTCACCTTTCTTGATGTTATATTTTAAAATGTTTTATTTACCAAACTAGAGGCCCGGTGCACAAAAATTTGTGCAATCGGGGGGAGGAGGGGGGGTCCCTTAGCCCGGCCTGTGCCCTCTCGCAGTCTGGGACCCCTCGGGAGATAATGCCCTGCTAGCTTAGGCCTACTCCCGGGTGGCAGAGGGCAGGCCCAATCCCTAGGTGCAGCCCCTGGTTGGGCTCAGAGCAGGGCTGATTGGGGAGTTGGTGTGCCACACCCTGTCATGCACAGCCACAGTGGATCGGGAGGTTGCGATGCCACCCTCAGTCACGATCAGGGTAGGGCCGATTAGGGGGTTGGGCACCGCCCCCTGTCACACTCAAGGCAGGGTCCATGGGGAGGTTGCAGCGCCAACCCTTGTCACGCACAGAGCAGGGCCGATCAGGGGGTTGAGCAGCTCCCCCCTGTCACTCACAGAGTAGGGCCGATAGGGGAGTTGGGGCACCGCCCCCTGTCACACACAGAGCAGGGCAGATCAGGGGGTTGTGGCGCCGCTCTCTATCACCCACAGAGCAGGGCCGATCAGGGGGTTGGGGTGCCGCCACTGTCACACTAAGGGCAGGGCCGAAGGGGAGGTTATGGCTCTACCCCATGACACACAGAGCAGGGCCCATGGGGGGGGGGGGGGGTTGGGGAGCCACCCTCTATCACCCACAGAGCAGGGCCGACCAGGGGGTTGGGGCACCACCACTCTCGCACTCAGGGCAGGGCCTATGGGGAGGTTATGGTTCTACCCTGTCACACACAGAGCAGGGCCCATCAGGGTGTTGGGGTGCTGCAGCCTGTCACACACAGAGCCGCAGGGCGATCAGGGGGTTGGGGAGCTCCTCCCTATCAGGCACAGAGCAGGGCTGATCAGGGGGTTGGGGAGCCTTCCCCTGTCAGGAACAGAGCAGGGCGGATAGGGAGGTTGTGGCCCTGCCCCCTGTCACACACAGAGCCGCAGGGCGATCAGGGGTTTTGGGTGCTGCCCCCTGTCACGCTGATCCCAGTGCCGGGAGGCATATTACCCTTTTACTATATAGGATTGAGGCCTGGTGCATGGGTGGGGCTGGCTGGTTTGCCCTGAAGGGTGTCCTGGATCAGGGTGGGGGGGTGGGGGTCCTCACTGGGGTGCCTGGCCAGCCTGGATGAGGGGATGATATCTGTTTGCAGCTGGTCACACATCCTTCAGGGTGGGGGTACCCCTAGGATGCCTAGCCAGTCTGGGTGAGGGGCTGAGGGCTGTTTTCAGGCTGGCGGGTGACTGAAGCTTCCAACCGCTCCTTTTTTTCTTTTTTTATTCTGTGCTAGCTTTAGCTCTGAGGCTCCAGCTCTTAGGCCTCAGCTGCTGAAAGCAGGTATCTGGTTTGTTTCGGTTCTATAATCGAAACATTGTATAACTCCAGCTCTGAGATCCCGGCTAGCTGAAAGCAGGTTTCTGGGGTTTTGTTTAGCTTCTATATTTGTTACAGTGTTTCTTAAACTTCAGGCTCAGAGGCCGGCAGTGCAGGTGGGGAACGTTGGAGTCCTCCGTCATTGAAGCAAGCAAGCCTCATGTTCGCTTCAAGCTGCCTGGCTGCCGGCCGCCATCTTGGCTGGCAGCTAATTTGCATATCACCCTGATTAGCCAATGGGAAGGGTAGCGGTCGTATGCCAATTACCATGTTTCTCTTTTATTAGATAGGATAAGTGCAGGAGACATTTCAGTGACAAATATAAAGATACTTTTTAATGACAAAATTTATTATATCCTTTGGCATGGTAATAGTGCATTTGAAATTTCCAAGAAGAGAAAACAATGACCATTTCCTGAAATTTTGTGACCACCAAATCCTTTTTTTATTAAACCATATTTAATGCACTAGTGTTCCACAGGATCCTTTATTAGACTCTCTAAAATGGATGATTGCATAATTTTTAAATATAAGAATAATTGCATAGTTTTAAAGAATCACATATAGTCTGTTACCTTGCTACTCAAAATCTGGTCTGAGGACCGGAACTGAACAAGTTCCAAGGTGATTCCTATGCATGTTAAACTTCAGGCACTTTTCTATAATTCCAGCCTTTTATTTAACAGTAAAACTTTAATCTAGAAGAAATAAAAGTGTTTCCTTAGTTTACATCAGCCAAAACAGTTTATATAAGACTAGAAGCCCGTTGCACGAAGATTCGCGCAGTAGGCCTTCCTTCCCCAGGATGCTGGCACCGGTTTTCCTCCGGCAACAGGGACTCAGGCCTTTGTTCCGGCTGCAGCAGAGAAGCCAAGCCTCTTCAGTCTTCAGTCTTCAGTCTTCACTCCAGTCGGAGGCTTCAGCCTTCGCTCAGCGCCTGTGTATGCAAATTAACCGCCATCTTTATTGGGTTAATTTGCATAGCTTCTCTGATTGGCTGGTGGGTGTAGCGGAGTGACACCAATTTGCATGTTTTTCTTTTAGTAGTGTACTAGAGGCCCGGTGCACAAAAATTTGTGCAATCGGGGGGAAGGGGGTGGCCCTCAGCCCGGCCTGTGCCCTCTCACAGTCTGGAACCCCTCGGGAGATAACAACCTGCTGGCTTAGGCCTGCTCTCGGGTGGCAGAGGGCAGGCCCAATCCCTAGGTGTAGCCCCTGGTTGGGCTCAGAGCAAGGCCGATTGGAGAGTTGGGGCGCCGCTGCCTGTTGTGCATAGAGCAGGGCGATTGGGAGGTTGTGATGCCACCCTCAGTCACGCTCAGGGTAGGGCTGATTGGGGGGTTGGGGCACCGCCCCCTGTCACACTCAAGGCAGGATCGATGGGGAGGTTGCGGCGCCACCCCCTGTCACGCACAGAGCAGGGCCAATCGTGGTTGGGGCACTGCCCCCTGTCACTCACAGAGCAGGGCCCATCAGGGGGGTTGGGGCTCTATATCCTGTCACGCACAGAGCGGGGCCCGTCAGGGGGTTGGGGCGCCGCCCTCTATCACCCACAGAGCAGGGCCGATCAGGGGGTTGCTGCGCTGCCACTCTCACACTCAGGGCAGGGCCGATAGGAAGGTTATGGCTCTACCCCGTCACACACAGAGCAGGGCCCGTGGGGGCGGGGGGTTGGGGCGCCGCAACCTGTCACACACAGAGCCGCAGGGTGATCAGGGGGTTGGGAAGCTCCCCCCTATCAGGCACAGAGCAGGGCTGATCAGGGGGTTGGGGCGCCTTCCCCTGTCATGAACAGAGCAGGGTGGATAGGGAGGTTGTGGCCCCGCCCCCTGTCACACACAGAGCCGCATGGTGATCACAGGGTTTGGGCGCTGCCCCCTGTCATGCTGATCCCGGTGCTGGGAGGCATATTACCCTTTTACTATATAGGGTAGAGGCCTGGTGCACGGGTGGGTGCCGGCTGGTTTGCCCTGAAGGGTGTCCTGGATCAGGGTGGGGGTCCCGACTGGTGTGCCTGGCCAGTCTGGGTGAGGGGCTGAGGGCTGTTTCCAGGCTGGGGGTGACTGAAGCTCCCAACCGCTCCGTTTTTTTTTGTTTGTTTGTTTGTTTTTATTCTGGGCCAGCTTTAGCTTTGAGGCTTGGCTCCAGCTCTTAGGCCTCAGCTGCTGAAAGTAGGTTTCTGGCCTTTGCTTACAATATTGCAATACTGCTGGCTGAAGCCTGGCAGACTAAAGCAGGTTTCTGGGGTTTTGTTTAGCTTCTATATTCATTACATAGTTTCTTAGAGTTGCAGCTCAGAGGCCTGCAGTGGCAGGCGGGGAACGTTGGAGTCCTCCGTCACTGAAGCAAGCATATCTCATGTTAGTTTCAAGCTGCCTGGTTGCTGGCCGCCATCTTGGCTGGCAATTAATTTGCATATTGCCCTGATTAGCCAATGGGAAGGGTAGCGGTTGTATGCCAATTACCATGTTTCTCTTTTATTAGATAGGATTTGCCTCACTCTGAGGAAAGAAAGACAGACTTTCCTTACATACTTGTCTTTTATTTTCAGTAGAATTCACCCCAATACACACACACACACACACACACACACACGCACACACCCCAAAACACTCCCTCACTTGGGGCTAGAGAGGAGTCAACTGAAATTTCTTCTCTCTAGAGACGAGAAGAAAAAGAGGAGCCACAATGGTGTCAACAGAAGGTTGGGTTGAGGAACAAATACATCAATCAAGTAAGTACAATAATTTTTAGAAGATTGAGGCTATATATTTTACTGGGCTATATATACAGTAATTATTATTTTCTTTCTTTAAGATGGAAGTGTTTGATAGATAAGTATGATATATTTTAATATCCAGATTTCTGCCAATAGCAGACACTTGGCTAGGGACCAAAAAGCCAAATGATATGAAGAAGGCTGACTCAAGTGGAAAAAATCCAGAAATTATCATTTATGTATTTATTTACACAGTATAAAAGACCAGTCAGTGGCATTGTAACAGCTGTCCATATTAACATTGGAAGAATGGCCAGTTGGATAGTCATTTAATCCATTGGCTTAAAATGATGCCTAGTGAAGTACTTGCAGCATGATTTGACTGTGGTATATCCAAATGAATGCAGCACTTTAATTAAATGTGTCATTATAACTACCTTTTAAATGTGATCTTTTGGAAAAGCTGCTAATTTATTTTTCAGATACATGTTTTCCAAGTTGAACAGTTCTGCAATGAGAACTAATGTTCCTTTCTGGGCTGAGTTGACACTGTAAATGATGTATGGAAACAAATAGTAAAGTATATAATTTCAGCATATGATGATTACTTGTTGGTACTAAAATAAAATCTAATAGAGGAGAACAGGACCATCTTCAATAAAACTTTGACTCACCCAAAATACAAAGCTAAGATATTGATTGCTAAACCGATTCTAGCCAGTGTTTGAAATACATGCAATTATTAGATTGTGTCACTGAACTCTGCTACTAGCTCTTTCCCACAGAATGGAAATGATAGTTATCATAGGAACCCAGAGGCTATAAAGATTTCTGTTTGGCACAGTGTTATGTCTAGGGTTCACAACTGAGGGTGAGATATCTTTGTCAGCCTCTCCTCACCACTCTTTCTGCTCCAGGACATGAGCACTAAATGCTGTGAACCATCCTATTATGCTGCCCTCTGAGCAGGGGACCGATAGTGTCACTCAGCCACCAGAGAAGGAAGAAAAGAAAGAGAAAAAGTTACCAGAAATGCCATCTGATATTTTTTTTATCTGGACGTTTGTTCTAGAGTTGTTAAGTAAATCCATTTCTTACTGGTTGATTTTTAATGAGCCACTGACTTCTTTATCTACATGTATTAGTCAGAAATGATCCAGAGAGAGAGAAGGGGCTTTTTGAAATGTGAAATCTAAATAATGTTGTTCTTAAGATGATGATTATGTGTAAGTGTGTTTATTTGTGTTTAGAGGTGTATTGGGCTAGTAATAATGGGTGGAAACAAGAATATAATCTGACAGCAACTCAGAAAATACTCAATGTCACTTTAGCCATTATTCCTCACCTTCTTTATTTCCCTTAAGAAAAATGAAAATTCTGGCATTCACACCAGTCCTGTTGAGAACTGAGGTCAAGATAACCATGTATTTTTCTGGAACCTTTGAAATACAATACCTGAGCTAACAGCTTTCTCTTGAGAAAAAGTTCCTTCTTGAAAGTTGAAAATTCAATAAGCGATGCATTTTGACTTTTTAAATTGGTCAGCTGTAAACCCTTGATTTTTCTACCAACCTTTTCAATCAAGTTGGACTGTTTCCCAGTGTATTCCCTCTATTGGAAGAGCAGGGGTGGCCAATTGTAGCTTTGTGCTGTCCAGATGCCAGACGTCTCCTTCTGTCCTGGAGACGAATGTTCTTGCATTTGCTGGAATGGCATTTTCTGGGTCATCTAATGTGCCCCTTCAAATTTACTGAAATGTCAGCTCTTTGTTGGAGCTTCTCCCATGCTACTTTGCTTCCCAACCTTATTGGAAAACAGCTGGGCAATGTTGGTCAAATTGAATATTGAATCAACAAGGTCTGTATGTAAATGTTTATTAGTGAATTCCAACAAATCTCACATGATTTGATTCTGTATCCAGGGGAGAGATTCCTTACCCTCATCTCTTAGATTGAGCATGGAGGATTTTTGTGTCACTCAAGAAGACTGCTCTGAATATCACATCAAGTTGTGGCCCCTTGATATACGCAGTTTTTTGTTTTTTTCTGATGAAATTTATTATATATTCTAGAATTGCTACATTTTCTCCTTCTCAGGGGATAGGAGGAGAATGTCCAGCAGCATTATTAAATCTCTGCAAGTTAATAACGAAGTTCTTTGACAAAACAAATGATAGCAAGTGTGCATTAAATCAGACACTTAATTACAGTGTTATTTTTTTCTCTATGACAAATATTTTGTTGGAAGCAAATATAGTTTTTATTTAAGTTTCTTGAGACCAAGTGGTTGTCATGTTTCTAAGATATTGTTTTAAAACAGTTGCTGCAATTTCCACTGAATAATGTTAGAAAAGAGGAGAAGATGAGCCAGTAAATAAGGATTCCCTTTCTCTCAATAAAGGCTGATGTGAGGTCTTTTCAAGAACCACTAAAACAGGTCATCTTGCTTTAGACAAAAGCATATTTTTGTTTCTTATTTGCTTTATCAGGGAAGCAAAAAGTTTTGGAAGTGATTTGCAGTATGCTTTTGGTGAATGATAAAATCTCTCTTTTTTTCTCTGTCATAATGACAAACATTTTGACACTATTCTGCAAGTTATGGAAAATGAGCAGAAAGGAAAAACAGAGACACTGTATGATGTTGTCAAAAATCCCTAGGCATTTCAAATTTTAGCTCTGCATGAAGGAGTGTTTATTTATCTAATCTCACAGTTGGATAGTGCATCATTAATTCAGAATGAAAATGGACATTTTGCTTCTCAGGATTCTCCCTCCCTTTTAAAGTAACCAGTCAAATAGATTATTTTTTCATTACTTAAGCAAAGAAAGAGTATTTGGAAATCACAACTTGTACATCTCACTTATCCATAAGCAGTCTAACTAGCCCACATGAAATATAAAGCTATTTATATACGTACCTAATAAAACTGCTTTTCATTCCTCTTTTTGACCTTGCTTCTGTTGCTATTTATTTCCTAAATACCCCTGACTTTGTTTTTTTCTTTAGCTACCATGCTGTCTTCAGATCTTCTACATTTAATATGTTGTGAAATATCAAGGTAAGCAACTTTCGCTTTATTTCCCTTACATGATGAGGATATGGCCAGATGATGTCACAATATAAGCTAATCACTACCCTGATGTGAGTACTTATCTTGTTTCTTATGTGATCACATTTCTCCTTAGAATAAATTATTGAATAATATAATTCCTACTTTTTAATGAATAAAATGTTTGCATAACTTTCCCAAGCCAGGGCTAAAAATATTTCTTAACCCAAAGACCTACAAAAAAGAGTTCTTTTTCAGATTTTCATTGTTTGCTTATTTTAGAACTCATCTCTTTCCCCTCAAAAAGCTATAGAATCAGATTTTGTGAAACTACTCACGTGACCAAAGTTTGTCCTTGCTTCTATGACCTTTACCCTTCATATGTATTGTAATTGCTGCTGTACTTACAAGGTTTTGTCTACCATAGATTAAACTTTTGAGATAAGGATTTAACATTATATCTTGAATATACTAGTAGGCGTGTTCCAAAGGTTTGAGCAGTAAGATCAGCAAGGAAGTTCTGGGATGGCAGCTCCATGATAAAGGGTCTCTGTTTATATTATTTTTTACAAATAATCACACTGTCTTTTAAGGAACTGTATTATTTTTCATCTAGACATCTTTGATTCTAAAATAAGATGTACATTTTTAAAAATGGATTAAGTAACTTCTATCAGTGATTCTAATGTGTGATCTCCAGGTCTTTGGGGTGTCAAGGGAAGCCTCTGTGTATATTCTTCAGGCTGAGTTTCTGTCCAGTAATTTCACACTCTTTGAGTGTTTTGTTGTCCTTGGGGGGAACACAGAAAAAATACATTACGTGGCATTTTTTAGACATTTATTCATGTGGAAATATTTGTTGAATGTTAGTTCCTATTCTAAGTGTTATGATTGCAGCAGTGAGCTAGATAGAGTTTATGCCTCATAGAGCTTTCACTCAGTGAAAAAAGAGAGAATGGGGAAAAAAAGTAATATAACTTCAAACAGGGACGCTTGATATGAGGAAAAACAAGCAGGTAAGAGGATGGCCAGGGACTGGGAAAGGCAGAGATCTGTTGAAAAGAAAAGTAAATTTGCAGGTCCAGGTGACAGGGCTAATTGAAAAACATTTGTCTCTGACTTGGCCTTTATGTGATCAGGCAAGCTCCTCGCTTTGCTCCATTATTACTCAGGTTAATTAGTTGCAAGAGGTTCTTGACAGACATTTATTTAGCTGTGAATGTTTGCATTCACTTATTCCTCTTCTTTTCAAGGGGACAGTGAGGGTTGCACTTCTCAGATAAAAGGTTGAGTAAAGTAAGATTTCATTTTTTTCAGAGGGGTATTTTTGTCTTGCTCTAGGTTCAATAGAGATATGGAAAGAATTTTGAGGGATAATAGAGCAAGGAGGTTTAGATCTGCCCTAGGAACCTGGGTTTCTTAGTTGAAAATCTCAGGGTCCCTTTTCTCTGAGTCACAATGTGCAATTTCATAAGGGTCACTGTATTTCTCTTCTACCTCCAAGAGAAAATTCCTGACATCAACTTGAAGGTGCTCTTATAAGAGACTCACTATAGAAACACTCATTTCTTTTCAGTGTGTTTAATTTCGTACTCTGACATTGACTAGTTAAGTGACCTTGGGCAAATTGCTTTCTCTCACAAAACTTCTGATCCTCCCTGACAGACACCCTTTTCTTCATCACTCAGTTCTTGAAATCTCATCTCCTGCTGGAAGCAGTTCTAATAAATTAGAGAAGAAATGATTAATCCCAATATGTCACATCTGCTGTGCTCTTCTTTTATTCTATGTACCAACTAAATGTGCGTACTCCCCAGTTTATAGATTATAAAAAGACACTTGGAGTTTAAATTCATTATTTTTAAAACTAATTGTTTATTTTGTCACTGCATCTGCATACTTATCTATTTTGTACATTATATTCTAATGTGATCAAGTCATCCTTTCATGTTTCAGCCTGATTGAAAATGGTCTTTACCTTCTACCTTCTAATTCTGCTCAGCTAAAGAGGAGAGGATGTTTTACAGGAGTGTGACTTCTTGCAGATCCATCTGAAAATATCAGATGGCACCTTGAGTGCCAGGGTGATGGCGTAACAGAAATGTCTCTGCACATAGGAATTTTGCTCTCTGTATTCCTGGTCTGAATTCTACTGTCTAGTATGTTATAGGTACTCAGTATTGCCTGGTTGAATATTTGGTGGCAAAACAAATCTTAGCACTGATTAAGTAAACAAGGACATTAGTCCTAATATAAGGTTTCCACAGAGATCAGTTCTGGTCTTTGGAGAGCTTGGGGAGTGAAGGGACAGGGAATTGTGGGCACCCAGCTTACCACCCTCTCTGACACTTAGTAGCTGTATAATCTTTGAGATTATCTCTAAAGTAACTTTTCAAATACTAGTAAACCAAAGCTTTTTTCTAGAGATTGTTACTAATATAGATAATGTTGTGGTCAAGCTAATGTCTGGGATATTGTGACCCTTCCAGATAAGATGATGATATAATGGTTATGCTTGCAAGTGTTTCCAGAAAGGAAATGTTTTCTCATCATTGGAGTGTCTAGTGCCACAGGAGACTAACACAAGGACCTCAACCAATGCTGGGCTTGAAATAATAGAAGTTTGAGGCCTAGCAGGTAACTGGATTTTTTGTTTGGCAAAGAATGTCAAGGAAGGTGCTGGGAAATACCATTTCTTCTAGTGCTGCTGCTGCAGCTATGAATACAGTCCTCCTCCCACTTCAGAGCACTGTAAGAATCAATGGCTTCAGAGTACATCTGTGAGGGGCAAAGCTTCCTGAGCTTGGTCTGTACCAGTGAAATGGGCTGACACTAAATAACCCCAAAGTCCCCTAAGCAGTGTTAGCATATGTATTCCAATGCATTAACACAAGGAGCAATGAAATTAACCAGGAGCTCCATCTAACAATGACTAAATCATCCTTGCCAGGCAGAGTGGAAAATTATACACAGCTTTTAGGTCGGGTGCAGTGAAAACAATCATAGCACCTCAGTGCCAGTGAAGCCTGTTGGTTTCACAAAATGCCCTGGCTCCTTCCTGCGGAACACTTCCCCTAACATTAAACATCCGGGGAGCGTTCGTGTAACCCACACTTAGTTCTCCCTTTTGAAGACACATACAGGAGGAAAAGAACACTGTTATCACACCTGGACATAAGGGCCACATCTCAGCTGATAATGAGCTTAACAGATGGTGCTCTCTTGAGTGTCACTCAGGGGATTACAGCAGGCGAATCCTTGTACTGCTTACTTATTAGAGAAAAGAAAACTTCTGTGAGAACCAAGACATGGCACATTGTAGTCCCAAAAGCTCCTTCTTGCTCAATGGCTGGTACTAATCATTGCTGGGGAAATTAATTTTTATTTTTTGCTTGAGTAATAAAGAACTCCTGAGCTATTCTAAGGGTGTCAAAAGCTCACCATGTGGTCTTTTGTCCTCTCTGGGCACTGTGTCTCTCCCATGGACTCCTGTGGTTTGAAGTTCCCCTCACCTTCTCACACTTGAGCTTTCTCCGCCCCCTGCCTCCCTTCCTCCTGTTAAATAGGAGCTTTGTGTGAGCAAGTTGTGCTTCAGTGAAAAATGTTACGAATAAAAGTGCATTTTCATGAACACTTCTAAAAACAAAACAATTGGTTGGTCTAACAAAGACCCTTTCCAAGAGTT
Organism: Myotis nattereri; assembly: GCF_964212035.1. NCBI lineage: Eukaryota > Metazoa > Chordata > Mammalia > Chiroptera > Vespertilionidae > Myotis > Myotis nattereri. The sequence continues at coordinate 69,072,903 of NC_138077.1, read as the reverse complement.
TTCTGCATGATTAGGAATATGAACATACTTCTTAGAACCTGGGAACTCCCCTATTTCCTTTAGAAAACAGAACAAAACCAAACAAAACGTGTTTATTGCTGCTTCCTGAAAAAATACCTGTTTAATAAGAAATAAGCAACCACAAGCTGTGAGACCACTTCTCAAGGACTGGCGATGTTTGGGGTTCAAAGGCCAAAGTTTCTAGGCTATATCTTTATTCATGTGTTTCAAGTTTTCCTCTGTTGGAATGGGAATTTGGCCTATGGACATAATTAATTACATATGCTGATAAATATGGACAACCCTTTGTTCTGACACTGATAAAGAATAAATTCATGAAGGTAGAGAGATTAAGAAATTGAGTCATTAATATCAAGATGGTTAATTCTCAAATTATCTTCTACATTATGGGAATTTATATATACTGCTGTTTTACAATGTGGCTTTTATAATACTTCTGTTACTATTTTTATTTTGGTTGGTTCGGTTTGATCTTTAGCTACAGTGGTAATTTCCTTGGATTCTGTTTAGTAAATAATCTTTGGGGAAAATGATGCATTAAATACGATTATTTCAAAACATAAATGATAAATATGACTTCCTTGTGTTGAAAAATAAATCAGAACTTTTTAATGAATATTCATTTTGCTCACTAATGTCCTCCCTTTTATATTTAGATTCCATCAACCCAGACCTGGCTTTATGGGATGTGACTGGTGTAATTACATAGGGTCCAAAACTAAGTAGGGCTCCTGCTTCGGGTCTAATGCTTTAATGTTTCTGTCCTGAAATACTGGTCGTCTTTGAATGTCTGTTTTGTAAATGAAGTCCAATGGGGCAAAGAAGTACCTGCCTTGGATCACCTCTCCATCTCCCTGCACAGGTTTTCTACCACCCACTCCAGCTCCCTGGTGCCCTAATCCAACCGGACCACCCTCTCACCTCATGGTCTCTCTGTGATGGGCAAGGCAACAACCATTGCTGTCCCGAGACAGCCATGCCTGGACACATCTCTTGAGCAACTCATCCTGGAACCAAGAGTATCACTAAGGGTTGGGATGGCAAGTGCTGGAAGAGGAGGGTAGGTCCAGCAAGGTCTACCAATTTTCATTTTGCACTAGGCAGGGCAATAGCTTTCTTTCTCAACCCCCATCATTCTAAACACTGGGTCCCTCATTACTTGTATAACAGTAGATCTAAAGGTCTTATTCATTAACTAGACGCCCGATGCATAAAAATTCGTGCAAGAGTAGGCCTTCCTTCCCTCGGCTGCTGGTGCCAGCTTCCCTCCGGCACCTGGGATCCAAGCTTTCTTCCTCCAGCCGCTGACAAGCACCCAGGACCTGGGCTGGCTTCCCCCGGGGCTGCTTGGAGGCACCTGAATGGGGAGGTTATGGCTCTACCCCGTCACACACAGAGCAAGGCCCGTGGCGGGGGGCGGGGGGGGGGGGAAGGGGGCGCCGCACCCTGTCACACACAGAGCAGGGCCGATCAGAGGGTTGGGGTGCCGCACCCTGTCACACACAGAGCTACAGGGCGATCAGGGGGTTGTGGAGCTCCCCCCTATCAGGCAGAGAGCAGGGCTGATTGGGGGTTGGGGTGCCTTCCCCTGTAATGAACAGAGCAGGGCGGATAGGGAGGTTGTGGCCCCACCCCCTGTCACACACAGAGCTGCAGTGCGATCAGGGGGTTTGGGCGCTGCCCCCTGTCACGCTGATCCCGGTGCCGGGAGGCCTCGGCTCTGGTGATCCCGGTGCTGGGAGGCATATTACCCTTTTATTAGATAGGATAGAGGCCTGGTGCATGGGTGGGGGCTGGCTGGTTTTCCCTGAAGGGTGTCCCGGATCAAGTTGGGAGGCCCCACTGGGGTGCCTGGCCAGCCTGGGTGAGTGGATGATGGCTGTTTGCAGCTGGTCACACACCCTTCAGGGTGGGGGTCCCTACTGGGATGCCTGGCCAGTCTGGGTGAGGGGCTGAGGGCTGTTTTCAGGCTGGCGGGTGACTGAAGCTCCCAACTGCTCCTTTTTTTCTTTTTTTTTTATTCTGGGCCAGCTTTAGCTCTGGCTCCAGCTCTGAGGCCTCTGCTGCTGAAAGAAGGTATCTGGTTTGTTTGGGTTCTATAATCGAAACACTGTTGATCTCCAGCTCTGAGATCCCGGCGGGCTGAAAGCAGGTTTCTGGGGTTTTGTTTAGCTTCTATATTTGTAACAATGTTTCAAACTGCAAGCTCAGAGGCCGGCAAGGCAGGCGGGGAACTTTGGTTTCCTCCATCACTGAAGCAAGCAAGCCTCATGTTAGCTTCAAGCTGCCTGGCTGCCGGTCGCCATCTTGACTGGCAGTTAATTTGCATATCTTGCTGATTAGCCAATGGGAAGGGTAGCGGATGTATGCTAATTACCATCTCTTTTATTAGATAGGACTAGTGGCCCAGTGCATGAAATTTGTGAAGGGGGTGTGTCCCTCAGCCCGGCCTGTACCGTTTCCAATCTGGGACCCCTCATGGGATGTCCGACTGCCTGTTAGGCCCAAGCGATCAGGCCTAAACTAGCAATTGGACATCCCTCTTGCAATCTGGGACCCCCGGATCCTAACCACTCACCTACCTGCCTGACTAATTGCCCCTAACCACTCTGCCTGATCACTCCAACTGCCCCCCCCTTCTGGTCTGATCACCCCCAACTATTCCCCCCCGTGGGCCTGCTCGCCCCAATCTGCCCCCACCTTCTGGCCTGATCACCCCTAACTGCTCTCCCTGCCATCCTGCTTACCCCCAAGTGCCCCCCCGCCAGCCTGCTTGCCCCCAACTGCCACTCCCTGCTGGCCTGCTCGCCCCTTACCACCTCTGCCTCAGCCCTGCCACCATGGCTTTGTCTGGAAAGACATCCAGAAGGTTTCCCAGTCTAATTAGCGTGTTACCCTTCTATTAGTCTAAAACAGGGGTGGGCAAACTTTTTGACTCGAGGGCCACAATGGGTTCTTAAACTGGACCGGAGGGCCGGAACAAAAGCATGGATGGAGTGTTTGTGTGAACTAATATAAATTCAAAGTAAACATCATTACATAAAAGGGTACGGTCTTTTTTTTTTTTTTTAGTTTTATTCCTTTCAAATGGGCTGTAGTTTGCCAACGGCTGACCTAGACCCAGCTTATTCTCTTTTTCATTTCTTCATCCTTCAACGCCCTCACTCAGGCTTTTGAACCCTTGGCTTAGCTGGCTCGGCACACATGTGAGTGTGTTGTAAGGTATGGATATGGAAAGCCATGACAGCAGACCACTTTGGGTGACCACTTTCCTCCTTATCTCTATTAGGAGCTGGCAGGGTGGCTCCAGAGCATGCATCTCTGCTGCTTTCCAACCAGCAGCTTACTGATAACCTTGCTTTGTGTATAGCTCACCATAGTCTATCACAGTGCTTCTCAACCTTCCTAATGCTGCGACCCTTTAATACAGTTCCTCATGTTGTGGTGACCCCCAATTTCATTGTTACAAATTGAACATAATTAAAGCATAGTGATTAATCACAAAAACAATATGTAATGATATATGTGCTTTCCAATGGTCTTAGGAGATGCCTGTGAAAGGGTCATTCGAACCCCAAAGGGGTCGCAACCCACAGGTTGAGAACCGCTGGTCTATCACAACCTTCTATTTCTGCATTGGAACCTTATAAAGTCAGTTCACACCACTAAATACTTCATTATCTGGTCAGTTCTTTCATGTTAGATGCATCACTGCTGGATGGTTAGATCCTTAATCCAGTTACTTTAGCTATGAGCAGAATACTGGATTATAAAATAGGCTGCCTTTCTCAAGGGTAGTGGACAGGGAAAGCCCTTTAATAGACATCTATTCAGCAGCTTACTCTTTTCCTGCTACTGAATTGACTCTGTCCCTTTTATTCCCTGTCTCAGGTAAAAAGCCCATCATTCCAGTTATTCAATGAGAGACTTAAGAATGTTCATACTCCTTCCTGTCCCTCCTCATCACTCCTATTGTTTCTACCTCCTAGATTTTCCTTTTCACAGTCTGTGAATGATTTCCAAATCCAATCCAATCTCTTCAGTATGGCATCAGACCTGTCTGAGCTGGCCCCTAACTATTCTCTAGTCTCATTCTCTGTTGTCCATCCTATTACCCCACCCGATGACTATTAAATTGTTTGCAGCTCATCAGATGAACTGTCCTCTTTCTCACCTTCATAATTTATCACATTCTGTTCTTACCCATAATACAAGCACACTGTATTTGCCTTCCTAGTAGCATTGATCACAAGGCACTGCTGTTGCTTGTTTATGTGATTTCCCAATAACTGTGAACTTCTCAAAGGATGACACCATGTTTCAGTTTAATGTATTCCCTACATTTCAAAGAGAACAAAGTATGAGGTATATATTAAATATAATAAATGGACATTACCATGTGCCCATTTGAAAATGCCAAGAACCTCACATTGTCTTCTGTATAAAGTGCAGACTCTTCAGTTCCTCTCCCATATCCTCTTTCCAGGACTTTTCTATTTTACATTCCAACAATGAGGAAAGACTTCTGGTTAGTCATTATCTCATGCTAATTTATGTCCCATGCTTTGTAAATGATGTTGCTTATACTCAGACTTTCTTTCCGCGTACTTTTCTGCACAATGAACTTTTATTCATTCTTAAATATTTAACTCAAGCATTGGCTCTCTTGGGAATTCACTGTTCTCTCCCTCCTTTTCCTTTCTTATAAGTCTAGGCTCCCTCTCCTTTAGCATCTTTTAGAACCTTTTTCTCCATTATGATACTTCCATTATTTTACTTTTATATTATACCTGTTGCTTTTATTGCCCTTGTCTTTAGAGAAAGGAAACACTATTTTTACATCCTCAATACAAAAAGATATATGGTGGATTCTCAATAAATATTACAAATGGGAGAAGATAATGTGTAAGTCTAGAACTAAGTTCTAGCTTAGTCTAGAACTAATCTCTGTCCTGCTTTTCCACATACTTTACATTGTGCCATGGCACAGTCCACCCAAGATAGAGCACATAGTTATTTCAATGGAGCCATCATTGCACAATATATTCTTACTTCTCTATATTAGATGGGAAAAAGATTAAGATTCTGTAAGAAAGACATCTAAAATATAGAAGATTAAGTAAAATTAAAGTCTATTGCTCTCCTACATAACACTTTAAAGATGATTGGCCTCGGCCGCTGTTAGTTTTTTTCCAGTTACCTGAAACCAACCAGGCATCTTACAATTTAGTTCAATACTCTGACATTAACTGGAGTGTCAGACTTCACAGGTTAAGAACTCAGTCTCATAAGACAGCCATCCCTTCAGATGCCAGTTGCAAGTAGCTGGTCCCCAGGTTACCCACACTTCTGTCTGACTTGCCTACAAAGTCAGACATTTTCACAACCCTTCTCCAGGTTCAATTATTTGCTAGAATGATGCACAGAACTCACAGAAAAATGCTCTATTTACTATTGCAGTTTATTGTAAAGGTACAAATAAACAGCCAGATGAAGAGGTACACAGGGTAAGGCTCATAAGTGTGCTAAGTGCAGGAGCCTCTGTTCTGTGGACTTGGGTGTGTCCACAAGTCTGGGAGCTTTCCAAATCCTGGTTTTATGGATGCTTTAATACCAAGGTGTGGTTAATGAAATCATTGATCATTAACTCAATATCTAGGCTCTCTCCCCTTCCTGCAGGTAAAGGAATGGGACAGACGCTCTAAGCTTTTAATCAAAGCTTGGTCTTTCTAATGTTAAGTCCCCATCCTGAAGATATCCAAGGGCCTGCCAAGAGTCACCTTATTAGAACAAAAGACACCCCTCACACACTTATTGCTAAGAAAATTATAAGTGTGTAAGGATCTCTGTGCCAGGAACCAAGGACAAAGATCAAATACATTTTTTATTATACCACAGCTGCAATGTAATTATGTTCCATGAAGTCATTCAGGTACCCAAATATCTTCTATCTTGTTTTCTCCTCTTGCTCTTGGCTACAGAGGAAAAGCTGGGTTGCCACTACCAATATTACCTAAAGGAAAGGCCAAGAGAGTATGTGGGATACAAGATAACTTTTAACCTTGTGAAATGGGAGTTACATATGTCATTTCAGCTCGACTTCTATTGGGAAGACATTGAGCTACAAAGGAAACTAGAAAATATAGTCTCAGCATGTGCCCAGCTAGTAAAGTTATATAAGAAGAAAGGAACTGATTTTAGAAGACAAATAGCTGTCTGACTCAAGTCCCTATTTTGAAAATACTTTTACAGCCAAAAGCACATTTATTTTGAAAGTCAATTGGATTTTCAGGAGCAAATATAGTACAGTGTCTCTGAGTTTGAGCTCCAGAGCCAATTCACGCTGAGCTCCAGTCGTCACTGGTGTGTGGCCTGACAACTGGCCTAACCCTTGGATGTTTCTGTTTTTTATCTGTACAATGAGTCTAACAATACCACCCACCTCCTACATTGAACAGGAAATAAATTAATACAGGAGAAAAATGTAAGATGTGTCTGGCACAGTGAGCACAATTAGTGTTAGTAATTATTATATTTATTCCCAAAGGTTTTCACACTTATTTTTCTTCTTGCGAATAAATATTTATTGTGTAAATGAGCAATCTAACTAGTTGATAAGTATGCTTTATAGTAAGCAACTCAGGAAATTCATATTTTTCATATCCTGTGTTAATTTCATAAATTTCTATCTCTTTTTAAGATATTCAATTATTACTTCTTCCTAATAGCAATGTGTTTCCTACAGAAGCCTTCTGTTTCTAATTTACTGGTTATAGTATCTGTGAGTTTTTCTACCAGATAATTGAACTTATTAAGGCTGTGTGTGAAATAGAATTCAATAGTTTCTGGGAGGCAATCCTATGGGACATTTTTATGACATAAAGTAAGCATACCTTTAATGCATTGTCCTTAAAAAAACTATTTTTATTATTCAAGTATCATTTTGTTTATTTCTTGTGTTTATTGGTAGTGTTAACAAACAAGTATCTCTAGAGAAGTGAATTATGGAGCTTGGTATACTCATAAACATATAGATAATTAGAAAAGTCTCAATAAAAGCTTGAAGCTTGGAGTATAAAGAGAATTTAAAAACAATTAAGTATCACTACGTGTTGAATGAAATGTATTTTACTCTCTGGGGGAAAAAAGCAAAGCAAACAGAAATATCATCAGAGTTTATTGATAAGAATATGCACAATGAAGTCAACCTCTAGTCCACATATTGTCAGAAATTAGATGTTCAAATAAATGTGAGACATGCACTAAGAGACATCTCTTTGAAGTTATCTCTTGATGCTGCCTGAGTAAGATGTCTCTCCTTCTATGATTTTTTTAAATCTCCTATGCTGTATTCTGGCCAACATGAATTCATTCTTTCTTCCTGGTTTGTTTTATTGTAATTTGGAAACAAGACAGTGATGCTGACACTACTAGGGAAGCAAGGAGAGAGAGAGAAAGAGAGGGAGAAAGAGAGAGTCTGATGCTGCATTTATGGCTGTTACCTGACCAGCATCTCTCCAGACATCCCCACACGTAGGGATCCTAACAATTGATCCTGAGCAATTATACAATAGTTGGGTAATAAAAGTATCCATTGTCTTAACAGCTGTTTTCTGTAACTTGTTGAGGTAACTGCAAATAAAATACAGTGGCTCTGAGTGGATAAGATTAAGCCAAATCTTTCTTCAGATTTTTTTTCTTGTAAATTAGTATATCTGGATATGAAGGTATTACACATTTTAGGATGGAAAAGGGATGGAACAGCCTGCCATCTCTATAGCATTATTTCATCCCATCACGCCCTTTTCCCCCCAGAAAAAAAAATCCAAAACACATCCATTCATCCCATAGCAGTGATTTCTTAGATGGTAATTGAATTCTAAACACTCATCACACACAGGGATGGGTTACAGATATAAGGAAATCAAATTTATAATTTGAATAATCTTCAACAAAGGGCAGATGGAGTCTGTCTTTCATCATTTAATAAAATCTTTAAAAGGGATCATTAACAACATAATGATTATAAAAAATATTCAAAGGTCTTAATACCCACAATCTTCTATATATTTCTAGGAGAGCACAATCTTTTTTTCTCTTGGGCCATTTCAAAAATTTTCTTCCCTAGTCTCTATGCAACAAGTCCCCATCCTTCTAACACTATACTGTTATAAAGAAGTAACATAGAGTTGCTAGTCCATGAAGTTAAAATTAGAACAGGAGACAAAGTAGGGCATATAGTGCATCAAACATATCATTAATCCATTGTGCCTTAGTGGTATTTGTAGTCTACAGACAAAAACTGAAGTTCTCTACATTTGCTGTGAGTGACTAGAGAAGAGCAAGTGCTCCTTAACCCCCACACCACACACTGGCTCCTCTGCTTATGAATGTTAATGAACCAATCAAAGCTATGAAAAGAGGTAACTAATGGATTAAGAAAAAATAAAATTTCTGCCCTAACCGATTTGGCTCAGTGGATATAACGTCAGCCTGTGGACTGAAGGGTCCTGGGTTCGATTCCAGCCAAGGGCATGTACCTTGGTTGGGGGCACATCCCCAATAGGGGGTATGCAGGAGGCAGCTGATCGATGTTTCGCTCTCATTGATGTTTCTAACTCTCTATCCTTCTATCCTTCTCCCTCCTTTCTGTAAAAAGTCAGTAAGATATATTTTTTTAAAAAAAGGAAAAAGAAGATTTCAGTTAAAAAATGTAGTCATTTTTTTTTCGGGGGATCTCAACTAAAGACAATTCTTAGTGGATCTAGTTTATCAAAAAAGAAATACTGACAGAATTAAAAAACACAGGAAAAAATCAAACTCACTTTCAGGTGCTACATCCACACTCCGTTTAATAAACTTCCATATGGAGTAATTTATTATTGCATGTTTTTTAAAAAAATAAGTCTCTCTCTCTCTCTCACTCCCTCCCTCCCTTTTTTCCTTCCCTCCCTCCCTCTCTCTCTCTCTCTCTCTCTCTCTCTCTCTCTCTCTCTCTCCATATATATATATATATATATATATATATATATATATATATATATTCACATAACTCCCAAAAGAAACAAAGGGAAAGTACCACCCAAATGGAGTCTTGAAGCAACTTCAAGGAGAAGGTCAAGGAAACCTAGGGTAAAGGGGAGTGAGAAGGTAGGAAAGGGCATATGAAAGCCATCAAAACAATCTCTGTAGCAGTGGAAGACCGACCCACAATTACATGAACTGGAGCTGGAAGGAACTAGGACCTGAGGCTGACCAAGCCTTCAGGAATATGAGAGCCACAGTCACTATTACTCTAAAATTCAAGAATGCAAATCTGAGATTTTTGCATTAAAAAATTTGCGTTGTGCTCATCCAATTCATTCTGTTCCTGTAGTAGTCTGCTTGGGCTGCCATACAAAATACCATGGATTGGGCATCTTAAACAACAGAAAATTTATTTTCTCACCATTCTGGAGGCTAGAGTCTAACATCAGGGTCCCAGCATAGCTGGGTTCTAAAGAGTGCCGCCCTCCTGACTTGCAGCCTTTCTCCTTGTGTCCTTACATTTCAGTGAGAGCTCTCTCTGGTGACTCTTTTAACAGGGCACTAATCCTAGCAAGACCTTGTGACCTTAATTAATTTTATTCACTCCCTTACTCCAAAAACAGGCACATTGGGAATTAGAGTGTCAACATAGGAATTGTGGTGAGGGCAGGAGGTGGGGGCCACAATTAAGTCCATAGCAGTACTGTCTAGAAATTTCCTTCCACTCTCCTACAATGTGTGTATATGTGAACATGGGTACAGCTTTAATACTGGGCTATCAAGAGTAAGGGAAGCAGAACAAAATCCAAATTGACCTTCCTTTTCTAAACATAGTCAGCAACATCCAATCAAGTCTTTTTTTACATTTTCTTACTCTGAAAAATTATTTTTCCTCCCTTTTCCATTTTTTATGGTTCTTGTAATTATATTGGACCCAACGGGGTAATTGAGGAAAATCTCCCAATTTCAAGTCACCTGATTAGAAAGCATAATTTTATCTGCAACCTTAATTCCTTAATTCCCCTTGCCATGAAATACCATACTTTTATGGGTTCCTGGGATTAGAATATAGACATTCTTAGGGGACCATTCTTTTACCCCCACCCACCACTATAGTAGCATAATTATAACACAATTTCTTATGCCTGTAATCTAACAAGGTAAAGGACAAGTAAATGAAATCATTAAGCTTGGAACCTGGATTTGACCTAAATACTACTATTCTCTCAGGCATTTTAATTTCTAGCTTTCTAAAAATGGGCCTTTTAAAATTGAATAATACTCAAATCCAATTAGGGATATAAATTAAAGTAAATTTCATCAACGGCACACAATTCAATTGTCTTCTAATTCTCTTTAGTGCTCAGTCAGCTGATATTTGCAAGATTTCAAATAGTTTAACAAAGATAAACAAAAGTTTGGGATAGGGAATACAATAAATTTGAAATTCAGATTCAGTATATTTTTATTTCAAACAGTGAAAAATTTTAAGGAGTATTAGCAAAGAAGTGCCCACATTTAATAATGAATTTAGAAATATACAATTGTTTCTATTACTATAAGTGTGCAGTATAATTTTACAAATAATATTTCAAGTATGTTTTATACAGAGAACATAAAATATTATAATGGTATTTTGATGATCTTGAAAAATGCTTAACATAAGTTACTGGAAATAGTAATATACTTTTTTTCAAATAATATATTAACATATGTCATCTATTTAAGTAAGATAGTTACTAAGTGTTTATTATATGCAACATTTAGAGAGAGAGAGAAATTTTACTGAGATGTAGACCAGTGGTAGGCAAACTGCAGCTCACGAGCCACATGCAGCTCTTTGGCCCCTTGAGTGTGGCTCTTCTACAAAATACCACGTGCAGGCACACACGTACAGTGCGATTGAAACTTGGTGGCCCATGCGCAGAAGTCGGTATTTTGTGAAAGAGTCACACTCAAGGGGTCAAAGAGCCATGTGTGGCTCGCGAGCCGCAGATTGCCAACCACTGATATAGACCATTAGAATTTATGTACCTGGTAAAGGAGAAAATTAAAAATTATATAAAACGTTACCTTTACATTGCCTTATGTTTTAATGCAACTAGTATAAAATAGAATGCTTTTCTAAAAACAATTAAAACTGTAATTGTGAACCAGTGTAATTTAGTTAATTGCATGAGGGTCTTTTCTTGAGAGAATGTGACAGGTAGGGAAAAACTGTTTGATTCAATTATGTTAGTCAAATGAATATAGCTGATGTGTCCTTTCACCTTCTGTACACACATTCTCACCATGATCAAAAGTCAGGGTAAAGTCAGCCCAGTGTGGCTCAGTGTTTGAGCATCAAGCTATAAACCAGGAGGTCATGGTTGGATTCCCAGTCACAGCACATGTGCAGGTTGCGGACTTGATTCCCTGTGTGGAGTGTGCAGGAGGCAGCCGATGAATGATTCTCTCTCATCATGGACGTTTCTATTTGTTTCTCACTCTCTCTTCCTCTCTGAAATCAATAAAAAATGTTTTAAATATCAGAGTAAAAGATTAAAGCACGACAAGAGTCAGTGCATGTTTGCTATAGACACACACATACCCACATGTAACACTTGTTATTTTGATGGGTTATGTCTTAAAAGAATGGAGAGAATAAAGCCATGTTGTGCTGATTTTATTTCATAGTTTGTCCTAACATACAAATACTAAACAAATGAATGGGCAAACAGTTCTCCTAAATGAAGTTATTCAACATATAAATTTCTTTAATTTAGCAAAGGAGGGACAGACTCAGATAACATTCAATGCTGGAGTACAATGAGAAGGTACTGGGAGTTTAGGAATAAAAAATAATTTCATCTTTTCACAATATGGGCACTCTGGTTTCTGGTGCCGCTAACACTGAATAAAACAAAGTTCCCATAGAGCATTATAGCATCACTAGGGGCCCGGTGCACGAATTTCGTGCACTGGTGTGGGGCGGGGGGGAGAGTGTACCTCAGCCCAGCTGCCCCCTCTCACATACTGGGAGCCCCCAGGCGTTGACCCCCATCACCCTCCGATCGCCTGATCAGCCCTTTGCCCAGGCCTGACGCCTCTGGCCTAGGCATCCGGCCCGGGCAGCGGGGACCTGCAGTGGCAGCGGGGGGCGCCGCTATCGTGGGCTTCGCTTTAGGCCCAGGCAAGGGACCCCTAGCTCCTGGGACTGCCAGCTTCGACCTTGCCCAGCTCCCATCGCTGGCTCCTCCCCTACTTCCTGCTATCACTGGCCAGGGCAGCAAAGGCGCCTGATTCTCCGATCATGGCTGGGGGGCAGGGCAAAGGCGGCCCCAGGGCCCCCCAGCTCTTAGCTCCCCCCTGGGTTTCTGATCACTGTCAGTGGCAGGGGGCTTCTTCCTGCTTTCCCTTTCGCCTCCCTGCATTGTGCCTACATATGCAAATTAGCCGCCATCTTGTTGGCAGTTAACTGCCAATCTTAGTTGGCAGTTAATTTGCATATAGCCCTGATTAGCCAATGAAAAAGGTATCGCCGTACGCCAATTACCATTTTTCTCTTTTATTAGTGTAGATTGTAGAGCCATTTGAGCTATGTCCTGATTTTTCTTTACTTCTCTAATATTTATCAGGGAACCTTTTTATACACAAAATTAGTTTAATGACCCCTCCCCCATATCCTCACCACACAGATGTAAATCACCAGCTCATTGCCACTCTTTTTCATTTCTATTTTAACCTTTCTGGCCCTTACCTCACTGGATTGTTATTATTGCTTTTATAATTTTAATCCTCATTCAATAATATTTTTTATTGATGAGAGAGAGAGAGAGAGAGAGAAACATCTATGTGAGAGACATATCCACTGGTTGCCTCTTGTACATGCCCTGACTGGGGATTGAACCCACAACTTTTTTGGGCCAGGACCTCACTGGATTATTTTGAAGCAAATCCCAGGCATCATGTCGTTGCATCTAAACATAATTATAGAGGAGTCCCATTTTTAAGTTGGGAAATTGGATGTGCTTTTACAAGAGTAACTGGTTAAATAAATATTTTGCCCATTTTTTTTCTATTGGGTTGTCTTTTATTATTGATTTGTAAAAGTGCATTATATACTCTATACATGAGTCCTTGACTTTTATGTGTTTATTTAAGCCAGGGGTCCTCAAACTACGGCCCGCGGGCCACATGCAAATACAAATATTGTATTTGTTCCCGTTTTGTTTTTTTACTTCAAAATAAGATATGTGCAGTGTGCATAGGAATTTGTTCATAGCTTTTCTTTAAACTATAGTCTGGCCTTCCAACGGTCTGAGGGACAGTAAACTGGCCCCCTGTTTAAAAAGTTTGAGGACCCCTGATTTAAGCAATATCTTCTCTACTCTAAATATGTCTTTTGAGTTTCTTATGGTATTTTAATAAATAATATATTTTCATTTTTGTTGTAGCCCATCTTAATAATTTTTGTCCTTTATATAGTCAGTAATTTTCATTGCTCATATTAAGAATATATTCCTCCTTTTTTATTTTTCCTTGATAAGTCTTAAAAAAGTATATCATTTTTATTATTTTTGTCCAAGGACCCAAATTTTGTGTTGTTGATGTTTTAAATGTATGTTTTTTTCTATTTGATTCATACCTATTATTTTTATTGTCTATATTTTACTTTTTTGGATATATTTTCTGTTGTTGTTGTTTCTAATACCTTAAGATGAAATTTTATATCACTAAGTTTTAGAGGTGCTCTTATTTCTTTCCTAATTTATGCAGTAGATACTGTAGATTTCTCTTTAAACATATCTTTTGCTATATCCCATTGGTTTTCACATATTTTTATAGCTTTTAGTTCAAATTAATTTATAACTTTATTTGTGATATCTTCTTTTAGTCATTATATATTTTAGAATACATTATTTACTTCCAACAAGTGGATATATTTGGTTTTTCTTTATTTAAATGTACTTCTGACATAATTCCTATTTGGTCAAATAAAATGATTTGAAATGATTTTTAAAAATGAAAAATTTTGGACTTTACTTTAGGACTAAACATACTATCATTTTGATAAATATTGCATGTACACTTGAAGAAAATGTTTATCAGACATTTGGGGTTTAGGTTTAGTGCTTTTTACATAACAATTAGGTTAGTCTCCTAAATCTTGATTAAAACTTCTACATGTTTTCTAATTTCTTGTTTGCATATACCATCAGCTATGAAGAAATGTTAATTTTTAAATCTCTCTTATGTGTCATAGATCTTTTTTTTTTTCCTCTTTTAGTACTGTCCATTTTTACTTCAGGTACTTTGAAGTTCTGATATTGGGAATATGATTGTACATTGTGATATCTTTCTTATGAGCTGACCCTTTTATTATCATAAAATGTATTTCTTTGTTTCTTATAAGTCTTCTGGACTTAAGTCTACTTTCTCTGGTATTTTTATAGTTTCACTAGTTTTATTTTATTTAGTGTTTATATCTTTTCATGTACTACTAATTTAACCTTTTAAATATTTACATTAAAGAATCCTATATAATAAAAGGCTAATATGCAAATAGATTGAATGATGGCACAGCCAACCGGTTGCTATGATGTGCACTGACCACCAGGGGGCACACGTGTAACATGGCGGTGTCAGCCATGTCAGGATGATGGAGCAGGTGAGTGGGGCCCCAGAACAAGGTGGGGCACTGGTCACTGTCATCAGGGTGAGTCTCTGGCGGTTGCTGAAAATTCTTTGCTCCCTGCGCCCTGGTCCCACCTGGCACTGACAACTGCTGCCGGTGCCAGCCCTGCTTGCATCCACTGCCAGCGCCCAGCACCAGCCCTGAGATCACTCGGCGCTGTCAGCAGATGCAGGCAGTGGCTGTCAGCCCGGATCATCCCTCAGGGCTTCTCCACCTCTCCCTGCTCCAGAGGTGTAATCAGGGAAGCAGCTGCTGCTTACACCCCCTGACGGCACCGGCCCCACGCTTACCCACTGTGGAACCAGCCCCAATGCTCCGCACTGTCAGCAGGTGTGAGCTGGGCAGACACCACCAGCACGTGGGAGCGGCGGCAGGAGTGGGGCTGCCAGCAGACATGGGGCTGGAGGCCATGGCTGGAAGGACCAGGCAGGGGCGTTGAGGATGGGCCAAGACCCACCCCTTTGTCCACTGAAGCCTTGTGGCCCACAGTTCCTTTAAATGTGCATAAATACATGCACTGGGCCCCTAGTATTCTTATATTTATATTTAAGGTGTGTTCTTATATTGACATCCAATTATCAATTTACATGCCACTGCAAAATATGTACAAAAATATTTTTAAAGTCACTTTTCTTAAAAGGCATATGTGCTTATTACAGCCACAAAAACTTCAAGATTCTCTTACAGCCAGTGAAATACAATTTAATGTGATTGTTAATGTATATTATATGTAATGTACATATTCCAAAGAGCTGGTATAATTAATTATTAAAAAACTAATTTATTGTTTTTCAGCCTTCCATTTCTGAGTTACCTCAAGCCTTTTGCAATCTACTTTCATTTGCATTATTCATTTGGTTTAGAATCTGATGAAGGGATTCTGACTTCTTGATAAACTCCTAGAACAAGCTTCTGTTGCTATGGGAAGATATCCAACATTTATGGATCAGTAATCTAATCCAGACTGGCAACTCCCGGGGAATTAACTTAATTTCCCTTTTACTGTGTTCACCTTCTCATGTGGAACACCGGGTCACAAGCTGTATTCACCAACTCAGCCCACTCTTCAAAATCATCTTCACAAGCCACACTTCCCCCATTAATGTAGTATCCAATTTTATATATGTATACCGATAAATTGGATGACATGAACCAATATGTAAATGCCATGTCAGACAATTTTTGTTACCTCAATTGTCTTCCTTCTATATCACAGATTCCAGGCTTTCTGAGTAGAAAAGACTCCATATAAAAATTATATTTTATGCCACAGGAAATGTTAAGTTCCATGTATTACATGATCATGTGAAGAGTCTTGGTCAGGAACAAAAAAATGTAATGAAGTCCAAAAGAGACATTACTTTAGAAAGAATAGCAGAAATAGTCTTTCATTAACTCTAGAAAAAGGTAAAGAATCTGATAGTACTAAATAAAAATTTTGAACTTTTGAGGTCCTAAAAAAGATTTTTGGAGTAGTAGAGTCACAATGATATTTATTTTCTAGTCTCGCTTTTTAATATGTGACATTGACCCACCAATTTCAGTTTAATTCCTCTGCCTATGTCAATTAAAGATTGGTGCAAGTAACCCTTAATAGCTTTTTGATGTTTGAGTGGTTAATCTCAATGTCGATACCAGACATAGATAGGACTGAATTTTCAAGTAACTAAACCTAACTTTCATTTGAGATTTTTGGAAAGACTTCCATTCAAAAAACAGCTACCTACTCTCTGCTCTGAAAGCACTTGTGGCACCTTTTTTGATCATAAAATCTCCCTAGACATCTGTAGAAATTATTTCTTACAGCTAACCAATCTATGTTCTCTTATAGTGAAAGAAATGGACACAATGAAGGAGGAAAGTACTTTTCAAAAAGGAAACTGGCCAGTGTTGCTCAGTGGTTGAGCATAGACCTATGAGCCAAGAGGTCATGGTTTGATTCTAGGTCAGGGCACATGCCCAGGTTGCCAGCTCAATCCTGAATATGGTGTGTGCAGGAGCCAGCCTATCAATGATCCTCTCTCATCATTAATGTTTCTGTCTCTTTCCATCTCCCTTCCTCTCTCTGAAATCAATAAAAATGTATTTAAAGAAAAAAGGAAAATTAAATCTTTCTGCTTTGAAATCAACCTTCAGCCTACTTTTTCAATAAATAATAGTCAACCTCCAGGTTGATTTCCAGTAGGTTTTCCCTTTGATTCCTAAAGGTCTATAAAACAAGCAAGGGAGAAAAATCCACTTAATTAAAAAGTTGTCTATGAGAGGAGATATGGCAACAACATTATCTTTTTTATATTTCTGATCTTCAGAGATCATTGTATGGTATAAAGTTTATAAGATGTTCAGAGGGAAACCAGACATTGATAGGAGTTATATATGCTGTGGTGAAGGATTATATGAGTAAAGACAGCCAAATACATGTTAAAGAAATATAAGACAGTGGAAGAGAAATGAACAACCTATTGTGATGTAATATTTGTATACCCATCTATCTTGGCATCCTTACATATGTATCAGAAAAGTTATGAAGAAAGTTGTAGGATAGCGAACAGGTACATATGCATGTAATGTAATAAAATCACAAAACCGGATAACTTCAAGAAAATAGTGGATATGCCCCCCAATTAATCTAGAAGATTTACTAATAAGAAAATGGTAGATATGTTGTCCCCAAAACTCTAGAAAATTTACTAATAAAGAGGCAGAGGTTGTGATTAAACAACATAAAAATTGTAAATTTCTGGAGTCCAAGAAAGATTCTCAGGGTAGCAGAGACCGCAAACACTCATCCCAAAAAAGAGCAGGTGGCCTTTGAACTCTTGAAATCATCACCAGTCTCACAACAGATGTGAGTGGAAGTGGGAAAAAATAAATAAATAAAGACCCTAGCCAACTACAACTGCAGGGGGATCATTTTTATAGGCAGAAAGTAATTATCCAGCTGGATGTTATCCAGAACACCAGAGAGAGTGAATATCCCTACCGCATCTCAAAATTCTGTGGGATTTTTAATGAACACAAATGGTCATGACCTTGAGTTTTATGCTCCATCCACAAAAAGAACTTCTTAACAACAATGCCGGTGTTGCCTTCCTGGACCCATGCTGTGAAGCACTGACTCAGAACCAAGGATTAAGAAGTCTCTGAACATGGTGAGGATAATGAGGACCCCTGCAAAAATTATTTGGTTCAATTACATGACTAATTTTACTGACTAGTAACAGTGCTGTTTGGCTGCTAGCAGCAAACTGCAAAACTGCTTAATGAATTTCTCAGAGGAACTTAGTATTTTAATGACGAGTGCAGAACATCTATAAAGGCTTAATACTGCTCTGTTGTCACTTGGAACAGCTCTCCTACCTCCCCAGCACTAGTTCTACTTTTGTTTATTAGTCACAGCCTGCCTGTCTTGGACTAATTTTGCACACATGTATTTGATTTGTGGTGAATAGATTACAGATTAGCCAAATTGCGAATCATAATTGAGCAGAGATCCATGTAATGTAAATCATACAGCCCAGCATTCACGTCTTTTTACCGAGGCAGCAGTTTTGGAAGTTGCCAGATAAAATGACAGATCTCACATTGAATACCAATCATCATTATGCGATAGGTTTTTTCCTTTTTTAAAATATATTTTTATTGATTTCAGAGAGATAGAAACATCAATGATGAGAGAGAGTCATTGATCAGTTGCTTCCTGCATGCTCCCCACTGGGGATCAAGCCTGCAACCTGGGCATGTGCCCTGACTGGGAATCCAACCATGACCTCCTGGTTCACAGATGGATGCGCAACCACTGAGCCATGCCGGCCAGCTGATTTTTTCTTCATATGACCCCAACTTTGACTTTGTGGCTTCGGACCACAAATTACCAAAAAGAGAACACCTCTAGGAGGACTGCCATAATGAGATCAAAAGGCAGAAATAAGAAAGTAACTATCACTTTTCATACTCTGTGCCAGACCCTGTACTAGGAATTTTACATATATTATTTCACTAAACCCTCTCAATAAGGAATGGGCACTATTAATGTAATTTAGCAGATGAGGTGGAGGGATATTATTTCTGTTCAGGAAACCAAGCAACTAACACATTGATCTCCACCCCTCCAAGCTTCTTTGCAGTTAAAAATACAACACACACACACACACACACACACACACACACACACACTATATCCATAGAATTTATGCTCTTCACATATTGTACATTACCATACTGTATCTTCTGTAAAACTATGGCAATTAAATTGTAGCATATATGCCTATATCCGGAGGATGATGCGTTGTGCCAGGTATTCCCCTATTTGTTCGTGGATCCATCCGCTTACATTATGTGTTACACTCCATTGAAGTGGGCCCAGTTCTTTCAAACTGTATTTCCCAGGTTCACTTGCTTCTATCTAGCTCTGCGAATGGGAGGGAACTGGCATGATGCTGAAGGACAGGAGACAGAGAAAAGCCAGAGTATGTTTCCTCCTCTCTCTCTACCTTAGGCCATTAGCCATCACTTTGTTTTCCTTCCTGGTCTCAGTGGTCCCTCCTTTCCGGTCCCAGCCCTAATGGGAACCCAACTCACTCTCTCCTCCCTTTGTTCCTCCCTTTATTCTTTCAGTCAGGTGGTGATAACAGCTGACCTGCCTTTTCACTTTCTTGATGATATAATTTCCAGCACAAAGTTAATTTTGATAAAGGCCAATTAATTTTTCCTTTGTCCCTGTGCTTTGCCTGTCATATATAAGAAACCATTGACTAATCCAAGGTCTACAAGGTTTACTATTATTTTTTCCTAAGATTTTTATAGTTTCAGTTCTTACTTTTATATCTATGGATGTTTTTGTGTAAACATTGTATATGGTGTGAGCTAGAAATCAAACGTTATTTCTTTCATGCGAATATCCAATTGTCCCAGAATCATTTGTTGAAAAGATTATTCTTACCCCTATTTAGCGGACTCAATACACTTGATGACTATGGCTTTGTAATAAGTTTTTAAATGGGGACATTTTCATTTTCCAAATTTGTAACTCTTTTCCAAGTTTGTTTTGGCTATAGGGTCAGTAGTAAGATTCCCTCTTTCATTACTGATTTTAGTTATTGTGTCTTCTCCCTTTTTGTTTTTTCTTGGCCATTTTAGCTAAAGTTTTGTCAATTTTGTTGATCTTTTTCAAAAAACTATTGACATAAGAATGTCCAAACCTGTAGAAAAAAATTTAAAGAGTTTCTTTTAGTTTATTTAACCAAACAGAGGGCATACTTGGAAGCAAGATCTCAACAGACTGAGAAAAGTGTTTCTCAGAATGAGAGTTTGCAGCGTATGTGTATGTATGTATATATATATATATATGTATATATATATATATATATATATATATATATATATATATATTTCAAAGAGGAAGGGAGAGGGAGAGAGAGATAGAAACATCAATGATAAGAGAGAATCACTGATCAGCCGTCTCCTGTACTACCCCCACTGGAGATCGAACCAACAACCAAGGCATGTGTCCTGACCAGGAATAGAACCTTGACCTCCTAGTTCACAGGTCCATACTCAACCACTGAGCCACTCAGGCCAGACTCTACTATTTTGTTATCTTGTATGTCTGTTTCTCTTTTCCTTCATTACTGTCTTATTTTATTTTTAAAATAGATCTTTTCCAGTGTACCATTTCAATCATTTTATTTCTTTTGCTATATATATATATTTACTTTTAAATATATTTTTGTTGATATCTGAGAGGTAGGGGGGAGAGAGAGAGAGAGAGAGAGAGAGAGAGAGAGAGAGATCAATGATGAGAAAGAATCATTGATTAGCTGCCTCCTACACGCCCCACACTGAGGATCGAGCCTGCAACCTGGGCATGTGCCCTGACTGGGAATCGTACTTTGACCTCCTAGTTCATAGGTCAACACTCTACAACTGAGCCATGTTGGCTAGGCTGCTATATTTTTTTAGTTGTTTTTTTTAAGTGATTATCTTGGAGATTTAGTATAAGCATCTTAATTAAAACAATCTAATTTGGATTTGAACTACTACTAATTTAATTTCAATAGTATATAGAAACTTTATTCCAAAATACATCTATTTTCTTCACCCTCTTTTGTCATTTTATTGATACATGCATCATTTATACATACAGGGTTGGGCAAAATTGGAATTACAGCTGTTCATATGGAAAATAAGACAATAATTAATAAACATAATACAAGAATAAACTCTTTCATGTACTCACAACTATAAGCCTACTTTTGCCCCACCCTGTACATATAAATTGGAGGTAATGACATCTGAAAAGCCCAAGAGGTGAAAGATGTAGATTTAAAAAAATTAAGTATGTCTTAGCAAAAGTAGAATAAAAAAGGAAAGGTCAAAACCCCAGATGTCAGCAGGGAAAATGAAGGCACCCAGGAGAGCCACAGGCCCCCACAGTCTCCCTTGAATAAATGTTCTTCAGTATTTCTTGAATGAGTGCTACTCAGATTTTTGCAAGCAGTTGATTAATTTACAGAGTTCTGAAAAAGTTGATTTTAATATATTATTGTTATTGTTTTCGCTGTTTGTTAAATGAGCAGATTTATGGATGGTCTCACTCTGCCTTTCTGGAAATCCCACTGCTAGAAACACTTGGAAGGGGAATATTTCAATATAACTTCTTCTTGACCATGTGTAAAGACAGTTGCAGTTATTACCAACAACCTAGTTTTTAATAAAAATGCAATGTGAGTCACAAATATAAGCACACATGTTCATTTAAATATTTAGTAGTTATATTAAAATAAGTAAAAAGAAGCAGGTGAGTTTAATTTTAATAATGTATTTAACCCTATGTATCCAAATTATTATTAGTTCAACATACAATCATTATTTAAAAGGCTATTGAGATATTGCAGATACTTTTTCACACTAAATCTCTGAAAGGTTGTGTGTATTTTAACTTATATCACAATCCAATTCAGACTAGCCATATTTCAAGTACTCTATAGCCACATATAGCTAATGACTATCATTTGGAGTGCACTTTTCAGGGAAAAGAATAATTGGGTTAATCAGTATTCTACCATTTGCAAGCTAAATTACCTTTGCTGTTCATTTGTGCATGTTTCATTTAAATTTTCTCAATTTGTAAAATATAAATATAAATTTTACATGACTTTTATTTTACAGTCTTCTTGTCAAACTATGGCTTATTGGCCAACCCTAACCCACTGTATATTTTTATAAATAAAGCTTTATTGGAATTTAGCCATACTCATTAGTTTATGCAAAATGCTAGTACTGCATTTGAACTACAATGGCAAATTGGATAATTGAGACAGAGATTATACATGGCTTGCAAAGCCTAAAATATTTATTGTCTGGATCTTTATATAAACCGTTTGCTACCTCATGCCTTATTGAGTTGTTGTGAGAATTATATTATTTAACACATATAGTACTAATAACAGCAATGCATTTCTCATATATTAGCTAAAATTATTGCAAATAAACAAAGCCAAAAAGAAAATGTATCTAATAATACTTAGTATCTAAAAATACTGCAAATAAGAGAAAAGAAGTTTTTCATAATTGGCATAATTAGCCAAAATACATTGTTCTGAATTTTTAAAATTAATTTTAAGGTAAACACAGAACACAATGTTTGGCAAATAATAATCCTCATCATGTAAAGCATATGTAAAAACTGTATTACTTCAATATATTCCAAATTATGGGATTTTTTACCTAAAACAATGTCTTAAGTACTTGATTTTTTATAATGATAAAATGAAAACTTAGCTATAGGAACATCTTATCAAATCCTTGATTCATGAACTCCTACATTTGGACGAGCAGGTGGTATATTTTCATACTATCTCAAAAGCTGACAAATATGCGATTAAATTGATATCAAAGCTAATTCTCCCCACACAACTGCCTGTTCTTTAAAGGGGAAAAGAAATCTATAAACAATTTGTCATGAGGGAATCTTCTAGTCTTCATCCCTTGTGGATGTTGTAGTCATTAGCTCCCAGTAGTTGTTAAGCACAGATAACTTATTTAACGAAAACAAACGTCTTGTGAGATGCATGTTAGTACAACATTGTCAAGGAGCTATTCCTTCTCCTTCTCATTAGGACAACGTATTTTTAAAAAGTTTTAAGCTCATGGAAAACTTAATTGAAGTCATAGGTTGTTTGTATCCTTTCCTTTCATTTCTGCCATTTTCATTTAATGTTTAGCCAGCATTACAGAGTACATACTTTGCCAGATGCTATGGGCATACAGAAATGAATAGTTGGGACGTTGTTCTTATAAGGCGTTAACATTAAACAGCTAAGTATAATACAAAGCCAAAAGGAATCAGTACCAAATTAAGGTAGTTACATTGTGCTGTAGGACAACAGAAGGAAAAGAGGCCAGTCTGATTGACAAGAGCTGAAAATGCTGTGCAGATGGGATGCCCCTGAATTTGAGCTTTGAGTGATGATTTGGCATTTCCTGTCTTCAGAACAATCCCAGGTGAATGAAATCGTAAGAAAGCTATATTGTAAGATAATATATCCAGAAAAAGGCCATACGTTTAGTATGAATGAGCCATGGAATAGGCATAAATAGGTAACATTCAAGGAGTTTTAAAAAAGGGCTTATTTGTGAAGTATTTCTCATTCTGTGTTAAGGGTTCTTGACCATATATTACAGAAAAACATTAATCAAGAAGGAGTTTAGTTTTCACACAGCAATAAAATGTATTTAAGTCCTCAAAGTTTTCCCCGGTAGGTAATAAAATAAAATAAGCAAATAAAGGCATACATTGATCTGCTGGGAGAGGTATGTTTCCCTCTACTATATTCTTAGGTCTTAGTTAGAGGACTAGATATTTCTATATTTTTAGGAAAAAGGAAGAAGAATTTCTGAAGAAGAAATTAAACCTTCTTCCTTTATTTTCTTGTTTAATATTCTCAATTATTATATTCTCTTTACAGTCTTTGTCCCATGAAGCTGGTGCTATAAGACAGGTGGAGGTGACCTACTAGAGCAGTGGTTCTCAACCTGTGGGTCGCGACCCCTTTGGCGGTCGAACAACCCTTTCACAAGGGTCACCTAAGACCATCCTGCATATCAGATATTTACATTACGATTCATAACAGTAGCAACATTACAGTTATGAAGTAGCAACAAAAATAATTTTATGGTTGGGTCACAACATGAGGAACTGTATTTAAAGGGCCAGAAGGTTGAGAAACACTGTACTAGAGGAAGCTTAGACCTCATGCTCTGGAGCTTGCGTGGGAGTGGGGAGGAGAGGGGAAGGCCTCCTATTTTTGTGTGTGTCCTATTTGTTCTCATATTCTGTAGAGGAGTTGGTATTTCAATGTGGGCTTAGAAAAGAGTTTCTCAAACTCACTATTATTGATATTTTTGACCAGATAATTCTTTGCCATAGAGAGCTGTCCTATGAAATATAGAATGTTTGGCAGCATATCTTACCTCTACCTACCAGATGCCAAAGCACTCCCTAGTTGTGATAAATAAAAATGTCTCCAGATGTTGCTAAATACCCACTGAAGGATTAAAATTATTTTCAGCTGAGAACCACTGGCTTAGACACAAAGGGAGACAAGACAAGGAGGCTTCAGTCTATTGGGTTCAAAATACTGTGTCTATCTCTTACAAATAAGAGAAATGCTGATGACTTTCTATATATAATCCAAGGAAGTGCACAGAGAATATTCATTAATAATTAAAAACATCATACAGCTTGATCAAGTGGGATTTATTCAACATCTGCAAATCAATGTGATGCATCACATTAATAAAATGAAAGATAAAAGCATATGACCATTTCAGTAGATGCAATAAAAGCATTTGATAAAATTCAACATGCATTCATGATAAAAACTATCTATAAAGTGGGTGCAGAGTGAACCTACTTCATCATAATAAGCCATCTGTGACAAATCTACAGCTAACATTATACTTTTAATGGTGAGAAGATGAAAACTTTCCCTCTAAGATCAGGACCAAGACAAGAATGTCCATTCTCACCACTTCCACTCAACAGAGTATTAGACTTCTTAGACATCAATTGGGCAAGAAACAAAAAGAAAAGGCATCCAAATTGGAAAGGAAGAAATACAAGTGTCTCTATTTGTAGAGGACAGGACATTATATACAGCAAACCCTAAAGACTCCACACACACACACACACACACACACACACACACACACACACAACTGTTTGCACTAAAAAACAAATTCAGTAATGTTGCAGGATACAAAATTAATATACAAAAATTAGTTGCATTTCTTTACACTAACAACAATCAGAAAGACAAATCAAGATCATAATTTCATTTACAATTACATTAATGAAACTTACAAGTTTTCCTAGAGCATCCCCTTCTACCTACTCTCATGATAAAGCTTCCACTATGTGACATTTCAAGGATTCAGATGTTGAAGAGTTTAAGGTTATAGGCCTTTCCAAATATAATAATCTCATTTCAATCCGGCTGATAATTTTAACTGTTTTTTCAATGACATACCAGACTTATGACTTAAAATAGTTTCTGATTCCCAGTCTCCCCGTCTCTCATACACACACACACAAATGGGGAGAATTTTCACATACCAATAAGTAATTCAAGTTGAATTGTGAGAAAAAGCATATTTGAATTCATGTGATATACAGATTCTTCCTCCTGAAAGAGAAGGCAATCAGAAGATTAAAAAACTTCGTTAGAAATTGCAACTCAAGAAATTTCTCTTGGAGGACAACAAAGTAATATTTTCATCCTTCTGACCTATTTAAAGCTATTTTCTTTTAACTTGTTTTTCCAGAGAGAAAAAAAAAATGGACTGTAGGAAATAATTCAGTAGTATAAGACAATTAAGGGTGGAAATGATGCTCCTTGAGGATGGACGAGAGTGCTGTGTGAATAAGAGCTCTGGTAATTCTGTATGATGGACATTATATTATACTAGAGGCCCAATGCACAAAAATTTGTGCATTCTGGGGGTGGGGGGGGGTCCCTCAGCCCAGGCTGTGCCCTCTCGCAGTCTGGGACCCCTCGGGAGATAACGACCTGCTGGCTTAGGCCTGCTCCCGGGTGACAGAGGGCAGGCTCAATCCCTAGGTGCAGCCCCTGGTCGGGCTCAGAGCAGGACCGATTGGGGAGTTGGGGCGCTGCCTCCAGTCATGCACAGAGCAGGGCGGATAAGAAGGTTGCAATGCAACCCTCAGTCACGCTCAAGGTAGGGCTGATTGGGGAGTTGGAGCACTGTCCCCTGTCACACTCAAGGCAGGGTCGATGGGGAGGTTGCGGCGCCACCACTTGTCACGCACAGAGCAGGGCCCATCGGGGGGTTGGGGATCCATACCCTGTCACGCACAGAGCAGGGCCTATCAGGGGGTTGGGGCGCTGCCCACTGTCATGCACAGAGCAGGGCCCATCAGGGCGTTGGGGCACCGCCAATGTCACACTCAGGGCAGGGCCGAAGGGGAGGTTTTGGCTCTACCCCATCACACACAGAGCAGGGCTTGTGGAGGGGGGGTTGGGGCGCCACCCTCTATCACCCACAGAGCAGGGCTGATCAGGGGGTTGGGGCGCCGCCACTCTCACACCCAGGGCAGGGCCAATGGGGAAGTTATGGCTCTACCCTGTCACACACAGAGCAGGGCCGATCGGGGGGTTGGGGCGCCGCACCCTGTCACACACAGAGCCACAGGGAGATCGGGGGGTTCGGGAGCTCCCCCTATCAGGCACAGAGCAGGGCTGATCAGCGCGTTGGGGCACCTTCCCCTGTCATGAACAGAGCAGGGAGAATAGGGAGGTTGTGGCCCCACCCCCTGTCACACACAGAGCTGCAGGGCAATCAGGGGTTTGGGCGCTGCCCCCTGTCACGCTGATCCTGGTGCTGGGAGGCATATTACCCTTTTACTATATA
This sequence comes from Myotis nattereri, assembly GCF_964212035.1. NCBI lineage: Eukaryota > Metazoa > Chordata > Mammalia > Chiroptera > Vespertilionidae > Myotis > Myotis nattereri. Next base: position 69,046,244 of record NC_138077.1, on the reverse strand, counting down.
GGATAGAGGACTGGTGCATGGGTGGGGGCCGGCTGGTTTGCCCTGAAGGGTGTCCTGGATCAGGGTGGGGGTCCCCACTGGGGTGCCTGGCCAAACTAGGTGAGGGGATGATGGCTGTTTGCAGCTGGTCACACACCCTTCAGGGTTGGGGTCCCCACTGGGGTTCCTGGCCAGTCTGGGTGAGGGGCTGAGGGCCGTTTTCAGGCTGGCGGGTGACTGAAGCTCCCAACCGCTCCTTTTTATCGTTTATTTTTTTATTCTGGGCCAGCTTTAGCTCTGAGGCTTGGCTCAGCTCTGAGGTCTCTGCTGCTGAAAGCAGGTTTCTGGCCTTTATTTACCTTCTGTATTTGAAACAATGTTGCGATCCTGCTGGCTGAAGCCCGGCCGACTAAAGCAGGTTTCTGGGGTTTTGTTTAGCTTCTATATTTGTAACATAGTTGCCTAGAGTTGCAGCTCAGAAGCCGGCATCAGCAGGCAGGGAACGTTGGAGTCTTCTGTCACTGAAGCAAGCAAGCCTCATGTTCGCTTTAAGCTGTCTGGCTGCTGGCCACCATCTTGGCTGGCAGTTAATTTGCATATCGCCCTGATTAGCCAATGGGAAGGGTAGCGATTGTACACTAATTACCATGTTTCTCTTTTATTAGATAGGATAATATACAATTATGTGCTAAGAGTGTATGTTTTTGTGGTTCAGCATATCAGAGAGCCAGGCTTTGGGAATAGGAGGAGATGCTAGCTCATTACAGCAGAAGCATGTTGGATATTTGGAATTGAATGGGCTGCTGTGTGCAACACCTACTTCCACGGATAGATTTTAAAAGGACATTTGGCCATGGCACACTCTACAGAAAGTTGGTCTTGTGTCAGGCTGTACATTCTGCAAAGTACAAATGCCCAGCTAATGAAATTCCACTTTATCCAAGGTCAAACAGGGGTTATAAAACTGAGCAGAACAACAACAACAAAAGAGATGAGAACATCAGAAGAAATGAATAAAGAATATAATGCTGGCCCTGACCAGTTTGGCTCAGTGGATAGAGCATCGGCCTGCGGATTGAAAGGTTCCAGGTTTGATTCCAGTCAAGGGCATGTACCTTGGTTGTGGGCACATCCCCAGTGGGAGGTGTGCTGGAGGCAGCTGATCGGTGTTTCTCTCTCATTGATGTTTCTAACTCTCTATCCCTCTCCTTTCCTCTCTGTAAAAAAATCAATAAAATATATATTTTTTTAAAAAAAGAATATACTGCTGAAAATGGCCTCTAATACAAGATTCATGACATTATTTGACCAATTTAGCAGAATTCAGTGAGGTGAGCTACTGAACATTAACGCAGGAATACATGTGGAGAGAAAAGACTAAGTTGAAAAAAAACTAAATTAGAAGAAAACTACTAGATATGTTAAAAATGGTAACTGCCTAAACAAACAAAAAAATATATCACTGGGAGCTTCCAGCTTCTCCTTAAGATGTAGAGATCTGGAAAAAGCATCATTCTTACCCTAACAGCACAAAAAGCTGGATGATAATCAAAATAAAAAAATTTATTTGAGAATTTATGTCACAGGGTAACCAAATACACAGATATATGTGTAAAGGACAGGTGCTTACAAGCAGAGGCAGAACACGAGTGCTGGCTCCAGCATCTGAAACCTGCAGACTTAGGAGAATTTGCACTTGTTTGCAGACTCTACTGTGCAGGCCTTCACTAGGTAGTGACAGAAAGATTGGGGCTGTAGTGCAGAGTGGAGAAAACTTCCCTCAGGGGTTCAGGCCTGTTGGAGGGGAGTGGCTGCTGCTATGGGTAAGGCAAAACACACTACCTAGGTCCATATTCTCTAACCAAGAGCAAGCACTGTCATCCCTGGGACACTGGAGAAAAGCCACTGCAGCTGGGGGAAAGAAAAGGAAAATACCTTTTATCCCTAGGCCAATGGCAGAATTATGAAATTAATATAGAAACTAGGGGCCCGGTGCATGAAATTCATGCACTGGGTGGGGGGCGGGAGTGTCCCTCAGCCCAGCCTGCCCCCTCTCACATACTGGGAGCCCTCAGGCGTTGACCCCCATCACCCTCCAATCGCAGGATCAGCCCCTTGCCCAGGCCTGACACCTCTGACAGAGGCATCAGCCTGGGCAGGGGACCCTCATTTCCCCCCATCACTGGTTCTGCCCCCAGCCCAGGCCTGATGCCTCTGGCCCAGCCGTCAGGCCTGGGAAGGGCACCCCCAAACCCCTCCGATTGCTGGCTCTGCCCCTTGCCCAGGCCCGATGCCTCTGCCAGAGGCGTAGACCCCCATCACCCTCCGATTGCCGGATAGGCCCCTTGCCCAGGCCTGACGCCTCCGCCAGAGGTGTCAGGCTTGGACAGGGGACCCCCATCTCCCCCCGATCACTGGCTCTGAACCCCGCCCAGGCCTGAGGCCTCTGGCCCAGGAATCATGCCTGGGCAGGGGACCCCCATCTCCCTCTGATTGCTTGCTCCACCCCCTGCCCAAGCCTGACGCCTCTGACCCAGGCTTCAGGCCTGGGCAAGGGGACCATCATATCCCCCCAATCCCCGACTCTGCCCCCTACCCAGGCCTGATGCCTCCAGAGGAGTTGACCCTCATCACCCTTCGATCACCAATCACCAGATCGGCCCCTTGACCAGGCCTGAGGCCTCCAGCAGAGGTGTCAGGCCTGGGCAGGGGACCCCCAGCTCCCCGCGGTTGCAGGCTCCGCCCCTGCCCAGGCCTAACGCCTCTGGCCTAGGCGTCTGGCCCAGGCAGCGGGGACCCGCAGTGGCAGCGGGGGGGCGTCTCGATCGGGCGGGCTCCGCCCCTGCCCCTGCAGGACGCCTCTGGCTGAGGCGTTCGGCTCGGGCAGCGGGGACCCGCAGCTGCAGCGGCCCCGCGATTGTGGGCTCCACTTTAGGCCCAGGCAAGGTACCCCTAGCTCCCGGGACTGCCAGCTTCGACCGTGCCCAGCTCCCATCGCTGGCTCCACCCCTACTTCCTGCTATCACTGGCCAGGGCGGCAAAGGCGCCTGATTCTCCGATCATGGCTGGGGTCAGGGCTCTTAGCTCCCCCCTGGGTTTCCGATCACTGTCAGTGGCAGGGGGCTTCTTCCTGCTTTCCCTTTTGCCTCCCTGCATTGTGCCTACATATGCAAATTAGCCGCCATCTTTGTTGGCAGTTAACTGCCATCTTAGTTGGCAGTTAATTTGCATATAGCCCTGATTAACCAATGAAAAGGGTAGCACCGTACATCAATTACCATTTTTCTCTTTTATTAGTGTAGACTAGAGGCCCAGTGCATGAAATTCATGCACAGTGGCGGGAGGTGGAGGGAGGGGGGTCCCTCAGCATGGCTTACAACCTCTCGCAATCTGAGACCTTATGCTCCTAACTGCTCGCCTGCCTGCCTGATTGTCTCTAACCACTTTGCCTGCTTTCCTCATCGCCCCTAACCACTCGCCTGCCTGCCTCATGACCCCTAATTGCTTGCCTGCCTGCCTGATCACCCCTAACCACTCTGCCTACCTAATTGCCCCTAACCACTCTGCCTGCCTAATTACCCCTAACCACTTGCTTGCCTGCCTGATCTCCCCTAACAGCCTCTGCCTCAGCCTCCTCTGCGGCAACTTCATCTGGAAGAACGTCCAGAATGATGTCCGGAAGGTTGTTTGGCTGTCTGGTCTAATTAGCATATTATGCTTTTATTATTATAGATAGAAATAGAATATCCAGAACAACTCTGCAAGGAAAAAATAAAGCTTTCAATCTACTTGATATCAAAGTGCACCATAAAGCTACAGTCTAAAGACAGCCTGGCACGTAGATTAGAATAGAATAAAAAGTCCAGAAATAAAACCACAGTGATAGGGTTAATTAACTTTCAACAAAGGTTCACAATTAATTCAATGGAGAAAGGATAGTCTCTAAACTGTTACTTTTAGTACCACTGCAGCATTAATTGACATTTATTGATTATTAATTTGCACTATGATAAACCATTTACACGAGTGTTTTCACGTACTCTTTTTTTAAAAAAATCTTTATTGTTGAAAGTATTACATATGTTCCTCTTTTACCCCCTTTGACCTCTTCTAGCCTGCTGCCAGCCCCCTCCCCAGGCCTTCACCATGCTATTGTCTGTGTCTAAGGGTTATGCATATATGCATACAGGTCCTTTGTGTGGGTGGGACGAGATTACTTATAATAATTCTCTGATGTTGATATTTTTATTCTTTACTTAGTAGATAAGAAAACTGAAGTGTAGAAAGATCACATGTGATTAAAATCATAAAAGTAGTAATTAGTCGAGTTAGAAAATATATGGACCTAAGTTCTAAGCAAGTAAGAATTGAAGAAATATACTTCAGGTAGATGGTGCAAATAATTGGATGATGATTTAAACACTGAAATTGGTAATATTTGAACAACTTTCATCACATAACTGATTTTAAACTTAAAAATAAATTTTATGATAGAAAGTATCCACTGTAAAATGTACTAACATTAAACCTTCCAATTTAAAAATGGCAAATAAGATCCACTCCAATTTAAAATCACATTTTCTCTAATTTAGATTATGACTCTATAATATATATTTAATTTTCAGTACTCTTACATTTCACACTTTTCTTACCTATGTCCATATAGCTATTTTTGCAATTATTTTTTTAGATTACTATCTCAAATGTTTATTAAGTTCCAGAAAAATAGCTAATTGAGATTGTTCTTGAAATATATCTAATTTATCATTCATTTGGGAAGAATGGTCTGGTTTTATTATTTGGTGTTTTCACTTAAAACGGTCTTTGATTTCTCTTTGGTGTATCTCTTACAGTTCTAGTTACTGCTATTTCCTGTTTCCTATTATATTAGGTTTCTATTATTATTATTGTCACTGAAAAAAAATGTGTATTATAACTTCTATGCTCTTAAAGAAGTATTATGTTAAAGATCTCTAGAAAACTAGTTTCATTATTAAACCAATAGCAAACTGGTTTCATTTTACCATAAATTCTACAACTAGGGGCCAGTAATACAAGATTTTTGGATTGGAACACGTGGTGTTCTGCTGTGCAGGATGGTTTCCCCAGATGGATTCTTTGTCCCTCGGAGTTGAAGAATGAAAATGAGAAGGCTAAAAGGCTAATTCCAATGTAACCCTGATGTTTGCGGGGGCTAGCAAACTGAAATCTGTGCAGTAACCTAATGTACATTCTTGATAACCTATAATTAAGTCACTGCCCCTTTCCTCCACAGTCTGGTCTTACAAGACCTGTTACCAAAATGCTTACATTTCACAGAGGCCATAAACCATGAACCCCCGGAGGGGGTTATCAGTGCTGGCTCTATGCTAGGCCCTTAGATATGATCTCAAGAGCCCCATCTCAACCACGGGGCTTTTTGCAAAACCTGAAAAAGTTCTGGAAGTCCCACCCCACATTTGGGGGACAAAGAAACCAAAGGGGTATAAAGGGAGGGCTTCCACCATATTGGATTGCTCAGACTCTGGAGGCAACTCCTCTGAGACCGCGGGTTTAAAGCTGTGTAACTCCATTTCTTTAAGCGTCGCTTGGGTTTCTTCAGTCTTTTACAACAAAACCACGGACAGAAGATAATATCGCAAAGGTGGAAATTTATTGAAGAACAAACACAGACTCCCACGCGGGGAGGGGGAAAGAGTCCAAGTTCATTTTTCCACAGTTTATAAAGGCTGCAGTTCTTTGTGCCTTGATATCCGCTCTGATCGGTAGCTATTCCCCTTTAATTTGGTCACTATAATATCTCCTGAGCTCAAAGGTCAAAACTCACATGGGCCATGTGAAGCCCCCCTCCCTCACTGTTCTCTTATTCCCTCTGGGCTTTCTTCCCCCTTCTTTATTTTGTAAATACAGACCTTTTGCTACTCCCAGTTCTCTTGTCTAAGGAAATGTAACTGCTGCCTCTCCAACTTCCTTGTCTTGCGGAAATGTACCTTTGGCAACTCTGTAGCCCTGGGCTTTTTCCATGGACCCCTTTAATTTTTAAAAATTCCCGAAACCTGCCCATTTCACCCCGAAAATTCCTATTTCACCATCACATGAAGATATTGGAACCTACATTAACTATTGGCTGAATTGTAGATGCTGCCTTTGATGTATTAGTTCATTCATAAAGTGGCTTCAAAATTCTACTATGGAAGTTGTCTGAGGACTCCATTTTTATCATTTTTTTCACATCGTGTACATGGCATAAATGCAATATATTTAAATGCAAATTCAAATGCCGTGTATTGAGCAACAGCCATAACCTAGGTTCTGTGATAAGCTCTTATACACAGACTAGACTACTTTTCACAACACCATGAGGTTCACATTATTTTACCTCATTTTTTTTAGTGAGAACGTATTTTAAACCCTTAAAGAAAGACAATGTTTTAAATTCTGAGAAACCTCTCCCTACGTAGTACTTAAGAACATTCACAAAATAACTTTTTTAAAAAAATATATTTTTATTGATTTTTTACAGAGAGGAAGGGAGAGGGATAGAAAGTTAGAAACATCGATCAGCTGCCTCCTGCACACCTCCTACTGGGGATGTGCCCACAACCAAAGTACATGCCCTTGACCGGAATCGAACCTGGGACCCTTCAGTCCACAGGCCAAAGCTCTATCCACCGAGCCAAACTGGTTTGGCAACAAAATAACTTTTAAAAATATTTCAAAGTATGTGACTTTTGCTTTTTATAGATGAATTTCATTGGTGGGCTTTTGTGTGACATTTGTAAACTGAGCAACATGTTCTTTATATTTTCCCTTACAAAAAGCAGTGGCATTTTCTCTCAACTGTATTATTTCAGCTAGAGAGAAAACTACAGTCCATGGAAATATATCTACAACTGCAAGGGAAGCTCAATCACACAAAATGTGACTCTTGAAAGGCTCAAATATCTTAAGCTTTCATCTACAAAATAAAGAGAAGATGCAGTACACGGTGACACAGCAAGTTCAATCCTGGAGAAGGAGAGTAATTCAGAGTTCCCTGTTTCTGCCAAAGGCATACTTAAAATGGTGTTCTCCATCTTTTAATATTTTATTTTTTTTCAGGAATATTGATCTTTATGCCAAAATTAGCTTACTTCATGGCTACTTATCTAGTCATTCAGATTTAAACACAGTTTTAAAAAGTATTTATACAGTTTGCCTCATTGTGCTGTGTATGATAGCACCAGTTAGACTTTGAAATTCTCAAGCTTTAAACCACATTTAGCAGGCTACCAACTGCTCCTTCAGAATGGGGTTACTGTTTCTCGCTAAAAGTGGGCTTTGAGGACTAAACAGGACTCACTAGAGATACTTATCATGATTCCATTACAAAGACCCAAATGTGTAGGGTGGACTGTGTGTATGAGAGAGAGAGAGAGATGGAGAGAGAGAGAGAATTGATTGGATTCAATGCAACTATAGTTAAGAATTAAAAGCCTTATACCCTAAAGTAATGTTTTTTTGCCTTCTAGAGTGAGACTGGTTATTTTACTAAGCTATCCAAACAACAATATCTTTCTTCAGTGTGCTTAATCATGCTTCGAGGATAGTTGACAAAAAGAAACTATATACATGTAATCATTGAGGTCCATGAATAAAGCAGAGATATACATTCATTCACTTCTTTAATTATTCAATCGATACTTTAAACATCTGTGAAATACAAAGCATGATAGTAGATGTTGTCCATATTGGTGAGAACATGACAGGAGGTCAGACATTAAGCAAATAGTTCCCAAATGAATTATGCATTAGCAATTTTATAATAGTGATATGGAAGAGAAAACCAGGATGCTGTAATTCCTGTAAAAAGGGGACTTGCTATAGGAATCATTTTTTATGTCCTCTTAATAACTTGTGTGTGCGTGTGTGTGTGTGTGTGTGTGTGTGTGTAATCCTGAGCTCCAATCAATAAGAAGCATCTTGTTTACCATGCCAGGGGTATGATATCAGGTATGCTGGAAGAAAGGGCTGAAAAAAAATCAGCATGTCTCTTTTCCTTCTCTTCCAGGATCATTCTATGATATTTCTTGAGCTGTTTGTCATTGAATAATTAAAAACTACCTTCATGTCTGGACTCTCTATCAGGATTCCCCAATTTAGTGTGTCACCTGGCAGTTAGTCAATGATCTAAGTTGGGATGACATTATTAAAAATAAATAGCAGCTTTGAAACAACTAATCTGTGTCTTGTTTCTAGACAATAACATTGAAGCTCTGCAGACACACTCCACTCTCCCTTCCTTAGAATGACTGAAAGTAGAATGGCCTCCATGGCCATCTTCTCACAGATTGACTTATTACACTGTTTCCAGAGCCATGGAATTTAGAGTTATGGGCAAAATAACTTTCTATGTTAAATATAATTGGGGTCTGGTATTTTGAAATGTACATATCTATATGGGCTGCTGTGAAGATATTTTTTAGGAGAGACTTGAAATATCCTATCCTATCTAATAAAAGAGAAACATGGTAATTAGCATACGACCACTACTTTTCACATTGGCTAATCAGCGAGATATGCAAATTAACTGCCAGCCAAGATGGCGGCCGGCAGCCAGGCAGCTTGAAACTAACATGAGGCTTGCTTGCTTCAGTGACAGAGGACTGAAACGTTCCCCGCCTGCCTTGCCGGCCTCTGAGCTTGCAGTTTAAGAAACATTGTAACAAATATAGAAGCTAAACAAAACCACAGAAACCTGCTTTCAGCGAGCCTGGGATCTCAGAGTTGGAGTTATACATTGTTTCGATTATAGAACCCAAACAAACCAGATACCTTCTTTCAGCAGCAGAGGCCTCAGAGCTGGAGCCAGAGCTAAAGCTGGCCCAGAATTAAAAAAAAAAGAAAAAAAGGAGAAGTTGGGGGCTTCAGTCGGCCTCCAACAGCCCCCAGACCCTCACCCAGACTGGCCAGGCACCCCAGTGGGGACCCCCATCCTGATCCAGGACACCCTTCAGGGCAAACCAGCCAGCCCCACCCATGCACCAGTCCTCTATCCTATATAGTAAAAGGTAATATGCCTCCCAGCACTGGGATTAGCGGAGCCGCGAGGCCTCCTAGCACCGGGATCAGCGGAGCTGAGAGGCCGCCTGGCACTGGGATCAGCGTGACAGGGGGCAGCGCCCAAACCCTCTGATCGCCCTGTGGCTCTGTGTGTGACAGGGGGCAGGGCCACAACCTCCCTATCCGCCCTGCTCTGTTCCTGACAGGGGAAGGCGTCCCAATCTCCTGATCAGCCCTGCTCTGTGCCTGATAGGGGAGAGCTCCCCAATCCCTGATCGCCTTGCGTCTCTGTGTGTGACGGTGCGGTGCCTCAACCGCCTGATCGGCCCTTCCCTGAGTGTGGGAGTGGCAGCACCCCAACCCCCTGATCGGCCTGCTCTGTGGGTGATAGAGGGCGGCGCCTCAACCCCCCAACCCCCATGGGCCCTGCTCTGTGTGTGATGGGGTAGAGCCATAACCTCCCCATCGGCCCTGCCCTGAGTGTGACAGTGGCGGCACCCCAACCCCCTGATCGACCCTGCTCTGTGGGTGATAGATGCCGGCGCCCCAACCCCCTGATCTGCCCTGCCCTGAGTGTGACAGGCGGTGGTGCCCCAACTCCCCTAACGGCCCTACTCTGTGAGTGACAGAGGGGAGCTCCTCAACCCCCTGATCATCCCTGCTCTGTGCATGACAGGGGGGAGCTCCCCAACCCTCTGATTGGCCCTGCTCTGTGCATGACAGGGTATGGAGCCCCAACCCCCCTGATGGGCCCTGCTCTGTCCGTGACTGGGGGTGGCGCCACAATATCCCCATCGACCCTGCCTTGAGATGACAGGGGGCGGTGCCCCAACCCCCCAATCAGCCCTACCCTGAGCGTGACTGAGGGTGGCATCGCAACCTCCCAATCTGCCCTGCTGTGTTCATGACAGGGAAAGGCACCCCAACTCCCCAATTGGCCCTGCTCTGAGCCCGACCAGGGGCTGCACCTAGGGATTGGGCCTGCCCTCTTCCACCCGGGAGCAGTCCTAAGCCAGCAGGTCATTATCTCCTGAGGCGTCCCAGACTGGGAGAGGGCACAGGCCAGGCCGAGGGACCCCCCCTCCCCCCCAATTGCACAAATATTTGTGCACCGGGCCTCTAGTACTAGTATACTAAAAGGCTAATATGCAAATAGAACGAACAGCAGAACAACCCAACAACCAGTCATTATAACATGTGCTGACCACCAGGGGGTGTGCATGAAACATGGCAGGCATCGGCCGCAGCGGGATGGTAGACCAGGTGACCGGGGGCGCCAGACAAAGGTGGGGCACTGGTCGCTGTCATTGGGGTAAGCCTCTGGTGGTTACTGAAAATTCTTTGCTCCCATGCATCATGGTCCCTCCGGCGCTCACACCCACCGCTGGCACCAGCCCTGCTTGCACCTGCAAGCCGGTGCCTGAGCTGCCACTCGCACTCCCTGCTGGCACTCGGGGCTGGTCCCAATTGCTTGGCACTGTCAGCAGGTGCAAGTGGGGCCAGCGTTGTCAACACATGGGAGCAGTGGCAGCAGGAGTGGAGCTGCTGGCAGACAGGGGACCAGTGCCAGGCAGGAGGGGCCGGGCGGGGGCAATGAGGATGGGCCGAGATCTGCCCCTGTGTCCACCGCAGCCTTGAGGCCCACAGTTTCGTTCAATGTGCACGAATTCATGCACTAGGTCCCTAGTTATCTAATAAATACTGCCTTTTATTCAGGGACTGGGGGAAAACCCTGAAAATTAGACAGATTAAAGGATTGACTTACCTCCAAATTATGTTGTTTACAAGGGCAAAAAATATTTTTGTTTTTGTTTTCATTTTTAAGCCAAAGAAGCTCAGTCATTTTAAAGATTTTTTATTACATTTTTCAATCATATTACTAATTCAAGACATTCTTTAACAAGAATAAAATGGTAAAAAATAAAATAGAAGAAAAGCAAACATTCTGTTGGACATAATTACTTTTTCTTTTTCTTCTTCTCCCTACTTCCTAAGGCTACAGCCATCAAGATTTCCTCTTGGAGGAGTGGATTTTTCAGCTTCTTTCAGCATCTGCTAATTTTCTGAGTGTTGCCTTTCTTGGTTTCATTATGGAGCATTTAGGGAGAGAAGCATATCTGGCAGTGGCCGTTAGGCCATCACTAGCAGAGTGGTTAGAGACAAGAGAGGAAATGTTCTTGTTAGCATTACAGCAGCTGCACATCATTCCATCCAACACTACACTGGAAGTCTACAACTCATCCTTCTGGAATATACACATGCACATGATTACTGAAGTGACAGATACAATTAAATCTCCAAAAGCAGCTGTCTGGTGGGAAAGAGCTGGAAAGTGATAACATGGCTATGGCCAATGATGCTGGGTTCGACGTTGTATCTTAAAAGAGAGCAACTCATGTTTATCTAATTTTCTACTTCAAATCTTTTGTTCCTATCAAATGTGAAGATTCAACTTTTCTCACATCAGCTCTTACTGAAATATATGTTTTCTTTTAAATGGCCCAACTCCTTTAAACTTGGAGTGTCCATACATCCTGTCATCATCTGACCCTTTGAGGATGCCTGGAACTAGTTTACTCGTGCCTGAGACATAGGATTTGACCATGCAGTTACCTCATTTTATTTCATGTTTAAATCCATTGACCTCCTGTTAGTGTCAGTGTATGGATTAAACATGAAACTAGCCCTCGCTGGTTTGGCTCAGTAGATAGAACATTGACCTGCGGACTGAAGGGTCCCAGGTTCAATTCCAGTCAAGGGCACATGCCTGGGTTGTGGGCTCAATCCCCAGTAGGGGGCGTGCAGGAGGCAGATGATCAATGATTCTCTCTCATCGCTGATCTTTCTATCTCTCTCTCCCTCTCCTTTCCTCTCTGAAATCAATAAAACTATATTAAAAATAAATAAATAAATAAACATGAAATTAAACATTTCTCTGGAATAGATAGGTTAAAAAAAGCCTTGAAAATGTGTTATGTCTTTAGAAAACCTTGCCAGATACTTAAGCAACTTTTTAAACTTATTTTGCTTTTAAGTCCATTCACAAGTTACCACTGTTACCCTTCTTACTCTAATAATAATTCTCTTAGTTATTTTCATGATGAAGAATCATCTAAAAGAGTTCATGGCACATAGTAGGTATTTGATGAATGAGAGGTATAGCATTGCAAAGTGGAATTTTACTTTCAGGTAGAGCTGGCTGACAAAATATCTCCATGGCTTGTTAGCTATGTGATCTAAGCTATATTTTCTAGCCTTTCTGAGCATCAATTTCCTCTCCATGTAGGAAATAAAACCTAACTTGCCATGATAACTTAAGGATTGAAGGTAATATCCCCAGCAAAAATGGAGCGCTCTATAAATCATGGTGATATTATCATTCCCATCATCATTCTTACCTGCTCACTTCAGAAGCCTGAAATCTTTGCATTGACTGTTAAGAATGTGTTTTCTTAGTATTACACACAACAGATGGAATGTTAAACTCAGAGCTTCAGTTGGAGTTTGAAACAACTAAAATCAGTGGAGGGGGAAAACAAAGAAAAAGAAACAAAAAAACAAACTCAACAACACAAAAACCATGGTACAATTATTATGGGTCAAACCCCTGGAGAGAGACATCCTGGCCATCAGTGGGATCTCTAGCCCCAGTGGTATGATTCTAAGCCAGATGTGTCATGCTTGAAGTCTCTGTCTTTTATTCTTAAACAAAACATAATATTTCTTCATTAATTCACCAAATATTTGTGACTACTACACACAAGGTCTGTTTCATGGCCTGGAAACACAGGGTAGAAATTATCCGCATGGATTTAACGTGGAGAGATTAAGAAACAATAAGAAACAAAATACATGCTTAGCTTCTTTGTTTTATCATTAAAACTATGAAAGAAATTACAGAATGCCATGACAACACTTAATGATCACCCAATCTAGCCTAGGAAAGCACTATGTAAAATAACAGTACTTTCTGCAATATAGTTATGAGAGTTAACTGTTTTAATGCATGAGAGTTAATAAGGATTAGCTGTTACAAAGCACTTAGCAAGATGACCTGTCACAAAATAAGAGCTTAGTAATTGTTTATTATTAATGTTATATTTATTGAGTTCCTAATGGATAGATTTCACAGGATGAAAACTCTTTAAAAATTTTTAAAAAGGTGAGTTATGTTGCAAACCCAATCCCCTTGGGATTGTACAATCCCACTGAAGATGCAATAGGTCAGCCCTAGCTGGTTTGGCTCAGTGGATAGAGTGTCAGCCTGTGGACTGAAGGGTCCCAGGTTTGATTCTGGCCAAGGTTATATGTTCAGGTTGCGGGCTCAACCCCCAGTAGGGGGTGTGCAGGAGACAGCCAATCAACGATTCTCTCTCATCATTTATGTTTCTATTTCTCTCTCCCTCTCCCTTCCTCTCTAAAATCAACAAAAGTATATTTTTAAAAAAATGCAATAGGTCATGTAAATATGGGATTAAATGCTTACACAATTCATATAAGGGAAAATATCAATTTAGTCTGGAGTGGTTGAAAAGGATCCCAAAGGAGATATAATTTAATTTAGGTCCTGAAATAAGACTAGATTTTGTATAGGTGGAGATTAAAAGAAGGGGTTAATATTAATGTGAACCTTCTCTCTTTATTGTCTATATAGGTGAGGTAAATTTTAATATATAACTTTGTAAGTGATTCAAAATTGGTGTAGCAGTTCAGTGATGTCATCAGTGACTGAGGTTCTTTCCATATTCCTTCATCATTTTTTTAAAAAAATATATTTTTATTTATTTCAGAGGGGAAAGGAGAGGGAGGGAGAGATAGAAACCTCACTGATGAGAGAGAATCATTGATCGGTTACCTCCTGCATGCCCCCTATTGGCAATAGAGCCTGCAACCTGGGCATGTGCCCTGACCAGGAATCAAACCATGACTTCCTGGTTCATAGGTCGACGTTCAAACATTGAGCCACCCTGGCCGTGTTCCTTCATCATTTTGAGAGTGTTTGAGATAGCTCCCAAACAAGAAATCAAGCATATGCAAGTACCATTAAAGCTAAAGCCAGGGGAAGAATGGTTTTATCCCACCAGCCATTCTATTTAATCAGAGAGGAAAATGCTTTCCATACTCACCCCACCAGTTTTCTCACATGTCATTGGACAAAAAAAAAAGGATTTCATGCCCATCCAGTATTTGATGAAGAAGAAGAAGAGTATCATGATGGCTTAGCTGGATTATGATTCACCTCCTTAGCAAGGCATCTGGTGTTTAACAACAACCACCAAGAGTTCTTCTATAAAAAGATGGAAGGAAAAATGACTTTTATGAAGGCAACTAGCAGCCATACTTTCTCTTCTTCATCCTTTATATATAAATTCTCCTCTCACATTCACCTCTTTTAAGGTCCCAAAGAAGAGTTCATTCTCAATGTATTATATGTCTGTTACCCATACACTGACTATACTTTCTCCTCTAAGAAAGATTTAGACTTTCTACTGCTTCATCTAGAACCCTGAAGGCATGATCAGCTAGAGTTCTTTCAGGTATATGATGTTACATAGAAATAGTCCGAGAGATGGAACACATGGCTGGAGCCCAGAGAACCTTTTATTGAGGTATGAGATAAAGTCATGGACAAGAGTGCCCAACTGCTCTAGACTTAGATTCAGAGCCTTTCCTGATGAGTGATAATTAAGTAGCTTATGGCTGTCAGTGGGCACACACTAAAAATTACCAAAGCAATACATGGAGAAAAAAATTTGCATTTGTCCTGCAAAAACATTGGTAATTAGGTATGCAAACTCCCTTCCCTTATAACAGACTAGAGACCTGGTGCACAAAAATTTGTGCACTTGGGGGAAGGGGGCGTCCCTCAGCCTGGCCTGTGCCCTCTCACAGTCTGGGACCCCTCGGGAGATAACGACCTGCTGGCTTAGGCCTGCTCCCGGGTGGAAGAGGGCAGACCCAATCCCTAGGTGCAGCCCCTGGTCGGTCTCAGAGCAGGGCCGATTGGGGAGTTGGGGCGCCGCCCCCTGTCATGCACAGAGCAGGGCGGATTGGGAGGTTGCGATGCCACCCTCAGTCACGCTCATGGTAGGGCCAATTGGGGGGTTGGGGCACTGCCCCCTGTCACACTCAAGGCAGGGTCGATGGGGATATTGCGGCGCCACCCCTTGCCATGCACAGAGCAGGGCCCATCAGGGGGGTTGGGGCTCTGTACCCTGTCATGCACAGAGCAGGGTCAATCAAGAGGTTGGGGAGCTCCCCCCTGGCATGCACAGAGTAGGGCTGATAGGGGAGTTGGGGCACCGCCCTCTGTCACACACAGAGCAGGGGGTATCAGGGGGTTGGGGCACCGCCATCTATCACCCACAGAGCAGGGCCGATCACGGGGTTGAGGCGCCGCCACTGTCACACTCAGGGCAGGGCTAATGGGGAGGTTATGGCTCTACCCCCTCACACACAGAGCAGGGCCCGGGGGGGGGGTGTTGGGGCGCCACCCTCTATCACCCACAGAGCAGGGTCGATCAGGGGGTTTGGGCACTGCCCCCTGTCACGCTGATCCCGGGAGGTCTCTCAGCTCCGCTGATCCCGGTGCTGGGAGGCATATTACCCTTTTACTATATAGGATAGAGGCCTGGTGCATGTGTGGGGGCCGGCTGGTTTGCCCTGAAGGGTGTCCTGGATCAGGGTGGGGGTCCCCACTGGGGTGCCTGGCCAGCCTGGGTGAGGGGATGATGGCTGTTTGCAGTTGGTCACACACCCTTCAGGGTGGGGGTCCCCACTGGGGTGCCTGGCCAGTCTGGGTGAGGGGCTGAGGGCTGGAGCTCCCAACTGCTCCTTGTTTCCTTTTTTTTTTATTCTGGACCAGCTTTAGCTCTGAGGCTCTAGCTCTGAGGCCTCTGCTTCTGCTGAAAACAGGTATCTGGTTTGTTTCAGTTCTATAATCGAAACAGTGTATAACTCCAGCTCTGAGATCCCCGCTCGCTGAAAGCAGATTTCTGGGGTTTTGTTTAGCTTCTATATTTATTACAGTGTTTCATACTGCAGGCTCAGAGGCCGGCAAGGCAGGCGGGGAACGTTGGTTTCCTCCGTCACTGAAGCAAGCAAGCCTCATGTTAGTTTCAAGCTGCCTGGCTGCCGGCCGCCATCTTGGTTGGCAGTTAATTTGCATATCGCCCTGATTAGCCAATGGGAAGGGTAGCGGTCGTACGCCAATTACCATGTTTCATTTTTATTAGATAGGATTACCACTCAGTACAATATTTGTGCATGTCATGAAGTACGAGTTTATTTTTCTGCAAGTCTTGTAGTATTTTAGTAGGAAATCCCATACTTCTATGTTTTGTCTTCACGTTGTGCTGCTTGTACAGCAAATCCATCTATTCACAACATCAAATGTTTAAAAGGTCTATTTGTAACACAAGAAATGTTATTCCCCTGACCCTCTACTCTGAGGTTGTTTCAGCACACAGTACAACATACGGTACAGAAAAGACCTGATCAATTGAGTCAAGCAGGGAGCATGGAAGGGGGAATTCCCAGGCAGCACACAAAGGTAACTGTGATGGAAGAAGCAGAGAAATAGAAATGCGAAATCTCGAGCTTTCTGCAGAGAAGGGAGATCTAAAAGTTGTTAGAAAAAAAAAAGACTTAAGAATTAGATACAAAAAAGGAAGAGAAAAGGTTTAGCAATGTATAGAAACGAAGTGAATTCAGGTCTTGTTGAGTTATATCTGCAGCCCGCATGTTTCTCCTTTAGCCTCCCATTACCAACCACAAAAAACATCCAGTTCCTTCTAATTTCAATATTTTATATGTTTCCTAGGAAGCCAAATGCTCAACATCTAAAATCCTGGCCAGGAGTTTGTGCCATGGGACGCAAGGGAAGGGATGGCCCTGCTAATCCTGGGTCTCTGCAGTGTGAGCTGAGCTGAGTGAGACAAGAGTATCCAGAGCCGAGTCAGTAGTCTTTGCTTTTTGCCCTTCTCTTTTGAAGTATTTCATCTGCCCATACAATGTTTGTCACCAGGAACTCAGCGCTTTCATGCTGTCCTTTCCCATTCACCTTCAAGTTTGATTTGATAGAAACAGAGGCAATTGGCCTTCCTGTTACAATTTTCACTGCAGACACTTGAGATATTCTTATTCTTAAAATGGCTTCTCTCTCTCTCTCTCTCTCTCTCTCTCTCTCTCTCTCTCTCTCTCTCTCCTCTCTCTCCAATAATTTATTTTAAGTACATAGGAAAAATGCTAAACAACTGTCTTCAGGACTCAAGAGCAAATTACTAGATGAGGCCCAACCAATTCTAATTTATTTTCAAAAAAAACCACAACATTTGTCAACAAATAATAAAAATACAACTTACATTTGGTTCTGTGGCAGTGTGATAAAGAGCATAGTGCTTTAGGACAATTTTTTTGCTAGATTGGGGGTGGGGAACCTTTTTTCTGCCAAGGGCCATTTGGATATTTATAACATCATTCCCAGGCCATACAAAATGATCAACTTAAAAATTAGCCTGCTATATTTGGTCAAAGATTTCATTAACTCGCCCCAATGCCTTGGCAGGGCCAGACCAAATGATTTCAAGTGCTGTATTCGGCCAGTGGGCTGGATGTTCCCCACCCCTTTGCTAGATGATCCAAAGCATGGTGTGAGGAGAGATGAAGAGACAGGAGCCCCCAGGCTCCTTGTAGGCTAGCTTGGGTCAGCATCCCAGGGGTAGCCATGATGTCCTGGGGCTCTTTGTTTATAAACAGAGGCTTTTCCCTAA
Organism: Myotis nattereri; assembly: GCF_964212035.1. NCBI lineage: Eukaryota > Metazoa > Chordata > Mammalia > Chiroptera > Vespertilionidae > Myotis > Myotis nattereri. The sequence continues at coordinate 69,028,452 of NC_138077.1, read as the reverse complement.
TAATACTAATTTAGGGGAATTCTTTGGAAAAACTTTTAAAACCAGTTTACAAATAACAAACAGTACTGAGATAATTATTTGAAGGTCACATATTATTTCAGTGATTCTCAAAAGGTGGTCCCTAGGCCAGCCAGTTTGAAATGCAAATTTTCAGATCTCATCCCAGATCTACTCACCAGAGCCTCTGAGGTGAGAGTAACCCAAGGCCTCCAGGTGATTTTGATGCTGCTGGTCAGATTGAAGAGTCTCCTGAAGCAGTGAAATGTTCTGAACATTAAGGTTTTCAGAGAAAAATATGCTGCAGAATAAAGGTAATTAAAAAAAAAAAAAAAAAAAAAAAGACCAGGACCATAGGACCAGCACAAGGAGGTAATTTATTTTTTTGTTTTTAATCCTCATCCAAGGATATTTTTTTTCCAGTGAGTTTTAGAGAGAGTCCATGGGGGGGAGGGGGAGAGAAAGAGCGAGAGAAACATCAATGTGTTGCCTCCTGCATGCACACTAACCAGGGCCAGTGAATGAACCTGCAACCCAGGCAGGTGCCCTTGACTGGGAATCAAACACACAACCCTTCAGTACATTGGCTGATGCTCTACCACTGAGTCACACCGACCAGGGCTCAAGCAGGTAATTTAGGAGGAGAAAGCACATATTTTAATAAATATATACTCATTCTTAAAGCATTCTTAGGGTGAAATCTGTAGCCTTATAATTCAAATTTATTTGAAATTAATACATATTTCTCTTTTCTGAATTACTTTCTGTCTTTTCTCCATAATATGTGCAGAAAAAAAGCCATAAAACTGGAAGCATGTCAGCAGCAAAAATACCTCCTTTCATACATCATCGTTGATCCTAAGAACAGTTTTCATCCCCGTTACTTTATCATTCTGCCTCCTTAATAATGCTGCTAACCACAGAAACTAATAAGCACAAGCTCCTCCAATTGGCAGGGCGACATTTCCCCTTCCCCAGCACATGGAACCCTGTGGGCAGCACTCCAGGTGGACATGGTTGTGGCTTAAAGAGGAGCAGCGCTAGCTTTTTAGGCCCTAATTGGTCATTTCTATTAAAAAGTTATTTCACTAATAAAGAATCTCATCTGCATTTCTTAATTTTAAAATGACTGCTTTATTGTTAAAGGAACAACTGACTTATTTAGAAATCCATTTTTAGGTCTATTACTCCTTTCAGACACACAAATTTAGGATAATGGAAAGGAAGACAATTGTGGTTTTGGTAAATGAGTGAATTCATAGCAATATTACATGAGCAAAAAGATTTTTGTGTTAACACAGTGGTTAGAATTGTAAATTGTTCTGAAGTTCTTTTCTATCGATTTATATTCAGACAACAAACTTCCTGTGTAAACCCGGTACAGATCTCTTAGCTCCTGTGTCAGCAGTTCTCCAAACTCAGATTGACCGTCAAAGAGACTCTCTCCTGACATCTGCGTTTATGTGATGCAAGCAAGACAAAGACAATCTACTAACCAGCAGGAACTGCACATACATTTCCTGTCATTACCAAATAGATTACTGCCATCTCAAAGAAATGCAAAGCATTTTTCTTTAACTGAACAAAAGTCTAGCCACGCTGAATAAGCTTTTGAAATGAAGAAGTGATATATTTTTATGGCAAGACTTTTAGACTTTATTTCAATTATTTACTTTTTAAATACCCAACTCTCCGGTGTCCAGGTGCTAGGAGAGAAATTTACTGTGAATTCTCACTTACCCTTTGTTAAATTCTAATAGGTGGCAGGCAGGGAGAATATGTTTGCTCTGTGGGAGGAATGGGAAGAATAGACAGACACAGAGATTTTAACTGGTAAAAGGATCAGACTTTGTCTTCTTCATTCCAACCAAGCGTTTTCTCATTAGGAAATCAGGAGGTAGCTTTCTCTCACATCAGACATGCCTTCATCACTGACAAAATCCAAGATACCTGTTCTACTTTTACTCTACAGAGTAAGAGAGAGACACACACAGAGAGAGAGAGGCTAAAGAGAATAGGATGACAGCTACAAAGCCGTTCAGGGAAAGCCTGCTGTCAGGCATGCCTAAAACAGATTTCTCGGATGCTACATTATTCCTTCTTACCCTAGGAAAATGCAGCCATCCAGTTATTCCACAGAGAAATTAAGTTATTAGCTGGAAAACCTGGGTGTTGTGCCAAGGCATTGGTAAATGATATATAGTCACACACCACTTAATGATGAGAACAGGTTCTGAGAAATGCTTCATTAAGTGATTTTGCCATTGTGCAAATATCAAAGAGTGCACTTACACAAATCTAGATGGTACAGACTACCGTACACACCTAGGCTACATGGCATAGCCTATCGCTCCTCGGTTGCAAACCCACATAGCATGTTCCTGTATAAAACAACATGAGGTTAAATCAAGCACAAGAGAAAATAATACAATTAAGAGACATTCTAAACACAAGATGTATGCGGCTGCTGCCGGCATAATGCGGCATACCATTTACAGTAAACTTTAAAAAAATAATTAGGAAGCGTGCATTCTAAAATAATGATAAAAGTATAGTAAGTGCATTAACAGTCATTTATTATTATTATCAAGTAGTATGTACTATACATAATTGTATATGCTATGTTTTTACACCACTGGCAGCAAAGTAACTTTATTTATACCAGCTTCACCACAAACATGTGAGTAATGCATTTCCACTACAGTGTTACCATGGCTATGATGTCATTAAACCATAGGAATTTTTCAGCTCCATTTCATCTTGTAGGACCATAGTCATATATGCTGCCCATCACTGAATGTCATTATGCAGCACATAAATAATCGATTACAATAATGAAATGACCTTGAGAATCTTTTGTCTTTAGATATGGCCTAGCAAGCAAACCAAGGGTTAATCTTACCCTCAAACTTCAGTCAGGAAGTACTGGTTAGTATTGGTTATCTAGGTCCTCGTGTTAAGAGAGTCTGAGCTCCATCAAGCTAGCAGGAATGAAAGACTTTTAAATCAGGGATAACTATCACAGATGGCAGAGAGGGAGTGGCCTTGTGCCAGGGACTAGTATTCCTAACGGGAAGAGAAGATTCTATCTAACTGGCACTCAGATGTCAAATGAACATCTCAACTCATCCTGTCATAACTGAACTTCTCGTCCTCTCCCCAGCCTCTGACTTTTGCAATCTCCCCTATACCAGTTGAAGACAGCCTCATCTTTCAGCTGCTCAGGCCAGAGACCTCGGAGGCGTGTCTTTCTTCCATCCCTGGCATCAAATCTCTGAGGACATTCAGTTGACACTACTTTCCAAATAAATCCAGAACCCACTGATACCACTCTGATAGTAGCTACTGCCATCTCTTCTAGGAAACCTAAAAACTCTCTTCATCTCAACATACACACACAGTCTACTTGCAACAAAAAAAATACTGTGAATCTTTAAAAAAATATGTCAGATTATGTCTTATTCCTTGTTCTTTTGCCTATAGGAGCCTTTGCACTGGCCGTTCCCTCATCTGGAGTGTCTGTCCCTCTGTTTCATGTGTCTGCCAGGTGAACACACTCTGCACTTTCAAGTCCTTGTTCAAATTTCACCTCACTGAGCTCCACTCTGACCCCTCTGCAATCTCACTTAAAAGCACCCTAATCCTCTTTAACCTGATCTAGTTTTTAATAGTATTACTATATTAACACACCATATAATTTACTTATTCACTACTAGAGGCCTGGTGCACAAAATTTGTGCACAGGTTGGGTCCTTAGGCTTGGCTGGCGATCAGGACTAATTGGTGTCAGGCCAATCACATCCAGGCCAATCAGGGCCTGAAGACCCTGGCGGGGTCGGGAGAGGAGGCGATGGTCGCTGGGCCGGGAGCGGAAGGAACGGATGCCAGATGCCGAAGCCACCCTCAGCACCCCACCATTGCATGGTTCCTGCCCCCCCCTTCTTCCCTTGCTGCTGTGCCACCACTGTGGCCCCTCCCCCTGGCTGCAAACCTCCTTCAATCCCTCCCCTCATGCTTCTCCCAGCTTGGGGGAGGGGTCATGGGAGGTTGGCCACCAGCCCTGAGGTGGGAGCCAGCCCTCAGCCCCCCTGGGAAAGAGGCTGCATCTGCTGCCACCCACCCCTGCTTCCCCTTCCCAGCCTGGGGCCTGACCCAATCAGGTGATCTGGGTCTGCCAGCCAAGGGGAAGGACCACAGGAGGTTGGCCATCTGGGGGAGGTTGGCTGTAGGAAAGCACTGATCACCAGGGGGCAGCTCCTGCATTTAGCGTCTATCTCCTGGTGGTCAGTGTGCATCATAGCAACCAGTCATTCTGGTTGTTTGGTTGTAACAGTGTCTTAGGCTTATATATATATGTTGATGTTTTTTTGTTTTGTTTTTTGCCTCCCTTCTTTCACTAGAATGTATGCTTCACAGTGATGGGAACTTGGGGCTATTGTGTTTACTAATGAATCTCAAGTGCCTGGAAAGTGTGCCATCAGATATTAGGCATTTAATAGGGCTATTCTGTATATTAAAAATGGAATGTTGAATACACATACAAACATAAAGACAGATGTCTAGATTTTAGTGATAATTATTTTTAGTTGGTTCTCCCTATCCAGTTTATAAAACTGCTTGAAGAAATAAAACCTGAGACTCATGGAATGATTTACATAAGTGCTTCAAGTAAAATAAATGAAGAAAGATATTTCATTAAACCCTTGAATTTCTACAACTGCCTAAAATGAATTACTCTCCTCTAAGGAGCTTATTAAATGATGAGTCAATTTCCTATTTTTCTAAAATGCTTTCTCCCAAACTTTTATTGTGGCATATGTTTTTAATCCATAGTTATAATAACAGAGTTATTAAATTAAATGAGTGCATTTAAAATAATTATCTGAAGTATATGAAAACTATATTTTTCATCCAGTTGGTTCCAGACTGCATTCTTTATTCAATTTTATGTTGATGATCAAATTCCCCTTTGCTGTGATCTAACCACCTTCATCTAGCTCCACGGAACTTTCCAGCAGACTCTAAGAAAGAGCTACTTAAAAAGAAAGAATCTCATTTAAAATTAGCTGAATTGTGTTGTGTTCGATGATTATGGTGTTTTTTAATACCTACTCTGGAAACTGGCCTTTCTAAAACCATATTATTTTCATAGAATGTGCCTAACAGTGATGCAGTTAGGCATAACGAGCAGAAGATTGCCAGAAGACCTTTGTAACACACTGGGGAAGTTATAGCAAGGTTAAACTCCAAGCCCAGAATCACTCTAAATCAAGGAACACATTCCAAAGGTAAGTCACTTGCCCCACTTTTTCCCTGGAAAAAGTCAGATACAGGTTCCTTAGCCATTAGTAAAATCCCCCTTGTGGCCATAGCATGAATGACCATGTGGACCTTGAGTACTGGTATGAGCTTGCTCAGGGTTCAATAGCAATACTTGCACCTAATTAATCATGGATTTTGCCATGCAGTGTAACCATAGTGATGGGAAAACTTAATGTACTCAATCAGCAAATTTTAATAACAATTTTTAACAATAATGTGGGCCCATCCACAGCTAATTAGAATAGCTTTTGTAAGAACAGGAGCTAGACATGGACTCCACCTACGAGGATAGCAGTCACACCTATTTATAGAATATTGTGAGGATTAAATGTGAAGCACCTAGCACAGTGGTGGATGTGTAAATGCTTAACAAATGTCTGCTATTACTATTACCTCACTCTTACTTCCAGTCAGTAAAAAAGTGCTTTCTCAGAAAACCCTCTGGACTGGAGCCTCCTCATAAAAAAACAGAAATTTTTGGATCAACTGAAATTCATGACAAACTGGTTTCCGATCTAGAAACCAAAACTATATTTGCTTTTGGGGCAAAATCCATTACATTTTTTTTTTATAAATAAAACCTTATCTGGATCAAATAAAGGTGCTAGAACCTAATAGGTTAGGCAGTATCACATTGGCTGGTGCTATCAGAAAATTATGCATCTTATCATAGGAAGGTAAATTACTCTTTTTTTTATCTCACTGAAATTTATTAGGCACTAAAAATGTCATAACTAAATATTCAGGCCCATTTAGCACTTTCATTTATTTTATTTTAAGATTATACTAATTATACTGATTTCAATACAAGTTAAGACTGCTACATTGTTGATGAAGTAATAAAAATCAATCTGAAATCTAGGTATGATTTGAAAAAAAAATACACATATCAATGTTGGAATGAGCACCTAGATATAAGAGATTAATATCTTTCAACTCCTGACATATCAAATTATTCACATCTCTGTTGCCTTTTTAGATACTCCCTTAAAGCTAAGGCATGCTTGATAACTGAGAATAATATATGTGATAGAATGAAATAATTTACATGTGCATTTCTCACTCTGTAGCCCATGATTTTGCTAGCCTCAATCCACCAAACTTTTACAAAGGAATAACATGCACTAAGCTCTGTGCAAAAGGGACTCTGGAAACACAGACATGAGTAAGAGGTAGTCCCTGCCATCAAGGAGATGAAGGAAACATGCAAAGAAATGATTTAAATTGCCAGTGGCATCTGCAGTCGAAGCAATATTTACAGAGTGCATAGGCTGTAAAATGGTTCTCTGTGTGAGAAGGACAAGGGCATTTGGGCAGAAAAAACAGATGGTTCATGAGAAGAATGAGATGATTTTCAAGAGATAAGAAATGAGAGTAGCATATACAAATTAACAGTAATAGGAAACAGTACATCAGGGTCTTGAATCCTCTGTTTGGCTGGGACATAGCTTGGTGTTTTTGCCATCATCATACTTTTGGATTTTGACCTAACTCAAGTAATTATTTTGATTCCTAGTTCTGGAATGTTCCCAGAATATCACTTCATTAAGTCCTGTTACTTTACACCCAAAGAGTCTACCTAAAATAGAGCATAAACAAATTCTAATGTTCACCCCAAAACAAACATCACTATTGCAAGATATTCCCTTAAATCATTTTCTGCAGCTTTAAAAATTTGAACAGACATTTGTTCTGTTTCTCTCTGAGAAGTACTATAAGATTGCAGAGGTGGGGTATGGAGGTGGAAAAGGGTATAAAGGGGATAAATGGTGATGGAAAAATTAAATTAAAATAAAATATATTTTGTTTTTAAAATGAGCTTATTTTCCCTTTTTCCCAGTCACATCTACATTGAGTTCTACATTGAATATTTTTTCCCACTGGATGATGAATAAATCAAGTGGTTGTGGGCAAAGGAGTAGGGTATTCTGGATGGGGAAAGTAGTTTGCATGAGGTTCTTTTCTCTATATGTTCCTCTTCTTATCTTCAGGGTAACTTCAGTAGGACCTAAACTTCACTTTTTTTAGAAAGGGAAAAAAAGAAAGAAGGAAGCTAGGGATAAAGGGAGGAAGAAGAGTAGCTTAGGCTTAATGAAGAAGTTTGGGCCCCACAAAGAGAAAACTGAAATGTGGGAACCAAAGCATTAGCACTTCAGATGCCCTAAATGACAAGGGAAAAGGATAACTGTCCCCCCTAGTCCTCAGAGCCTGTGCTGGCCATGGTGGGACTGAGTACTAGAGCAAATTCATACACTTTCGTCAACCCCATGTTTCCCAACTTTGGAGGCACAAGGAGTTAACATCCTAAGAAAAAAGATCACAGCCTCAAAGATGTCAGAAGCTGTAGAGACAGAAACGATACACATTTTTAAAATGACTCATGTGTAACAGATTAAAAATTGGTTGGAAGCAACCAAGCTGTCCTTCAGTAAATGAATGACTAAATAAATTGCGGTGCATTCAGACAGTGGTATATTATTCAGTGCTAAAAAAGAAATGAGACAGCAAGCCATGCAAAGTCATGGAGGAACCTTAAGGCATATTACTAAGTGGAAGGAACAATCTAAAAAGGCTGCATTCTGCATGATTCCAACCATATGACATTCTGGAAAAGGCAAAACTGTAGGGAGAGTGAAAAGATCACTGGTTTGGGGGTGGGGAAGAGAGGAATAGGCAGAGCACAGGAACTTTAGGAGAGTGTAAATATTCTGGATGATATTACAATGATCTAAGTATGTCATGTACATTTGTCCAAACCCATAGAACATACAACATCAAGAGTGAATGCTGCCCTGCCAGCGTGCCTCAGTGGTTGAGCGTCGACCTATGAACCAGGAGGTCATGGATTGATTCCTGGTCAGGAAACATGCCTGGGTTGAGGGCTTGACACGCAGTGTGAGAGTGCAGGAGGCAGCCAGTCAATGATTCTCTCTCATCATTGATGTTTCTATCTCTCTCTCCCTCTCCCTTTCTCTCTGAAATAAATAGAAAAATATATTTTAAAAAAGAATGAATGCTAAGGTGAGCTATGGACTTTGGGTGGTTAGAATGCTTCACTGTAGGTTAATCCTGGGTAAGAAATGTGCCACACTTGTGCGTGATGTTGGTATTGGGGGAGCTTATTCATGTGTAGGGCAGCGGGCATATAGGAAATCTCTGTACTTCCTTCTCAATTTTGTGGTAAACCTAAAACTGTTCTAAAAATGTAAAATTGAAAAAAACAAAAAACAGGTTGGAGGTGGAAAAAAATAGAACAGTTTACAAAAGCATGTGAGATACCTCCTGAGGTTTAAACAAAAAAAGTGGAAAAAAGTCCAGAGAGTAGATTGGCTGTATTACAGATATTGAGAAGTAATTGATAAAATTCAATTATGCATATGATATCAAATTATGCATATGATATTATATTCTTAATCCTATGTACTAAAAGCCTAATATGCTAAGTGCCTGACCATTTTTTCTACCATTTGACCAGTTGCCATGACACGTACTGACTCCCAGCGGGCAGACCCTCTGATCGGTAGGTTAGCTTGCTGCTGAGGTCTAGCCCGTCAGGACTGGGTGAGATGGGCCAGACATGCCTTGGAGCCTTCCTGTGATCCCTTCCTGGCCCTGATCGTGCACCGGTGGGGTCTCTTGGCCTGGCCTGCACCCTCTCACAATCTAGAACCACTCAGGGGATGTCCGAGAGCCAATTTCAGCCTGATCCCCACAAGCCAGGCTGAGGGACCCCACCGGTGCATGAATCCTTGCACCAGGCATCTAGTATAATATAATTAATATAATATAATATAATATAATATAATATAATATAATATACCCATAAGAAGGAAAGACTTTAGAAAATTTAGGCCACATATTTTAGAGCAACAGAGATATGGAAATAATAATTTAAATATATTTCATGGCTATTATTTGGAAAAAGCAGAAGGATATTAGTTACATTTGATCCACTTGAAGTGGCTATTACCCTGCCTATGATTCCAGTGAGAAGAATGAGACACAAAGAAGAACTTTATTCCTCATCAAGCAGACAGGAAATAGCAAAGCTAAATCAGAACCTAGTTTATCTGACCTCAAAGCCTCTGCTATGTAAAAATAAGATATGGAGGCTCAGCTGTTACTGAGTTTACACTTTAAAGTGGAGTCCAAAGACATGATACCATCAGTCCCCAAAACAGTAGCAAAAAGAATACTCTTAATTCTTTTCAAGGCCCCCAAATTTAACAGATGCCCAGTTGAATTTTCATCTCAGATAGGAATGAATATTTTTAGAATAGATAAGTAACAAAAATTTTATATTATTTATTTACTATTTATCTGAAATGTAAATTTAACTGGGTGTCCTTTATTTTATCTGGCCAACCATACTCAATACACTAAATTGTGGTGTTCCTGGGATTCATTTGTATTAACCGTATTAAAAATGAAGCTAAGTCAGAGTCAATATTCTAGTGCATATGACTATTTCCTGAAAGCATTAGCTAACAGCTATGTGATCTAGACTGTTTTCACTGAAGCGGCCCACAAATAGCTTCAGAATTTTCTCTGAATTGTTGAGTAGGTCTACAAAACAGAACATATACTGAAAAAGCCTTCAGAGAAGCTTTACTTATCCTGTGTACTCATTCTAAACTATTCTGAGGATCCTCTAGCATGTGATTCACTCTGAAAACAGAAACAGGGGAAATACTTGGTGTTTACTGAGACCAGTGTGTGTCAGCTCATACCTCGCAACCACCATCGCTTTATCCCACACTGAACCCAGCTTCTTCTTAACATTCTGGATAAAAGATGAAATCGTGTATCTAACAGACACTATAACAATCGGGAAACTTGATGCTTTTGGAATCTAAAACTACTATGTCTGACATGTAGTTAGAAAACAGGTTCACACTGATTTCCTAAAAGGTAAGAATGTCTGATGTACTCAAAATCCTGACTTAGATCTGATGCAGTCAGCTTCTTTATTTTTATCTCCCTGGAGTGTTGGGGTCTGAAGAACTGAAAGAAGGGTTGAAGTATTCCAGAATCACCACAACAGCCATGAACGTGAATTCCCTGGGTGGGTGACTGTGTAAGTCAGCTACATTCCCCACGTGGTCCACCCTTCCAATTGGCATAAGATCATGTGCAAGGAGAAGCTTAGTTAGCAAGGAAGTGAAACCTTCCACCAACAACCATGTGAGTGAATCTGAAGGTAGGATTTCCAAACCCAGTCAGTTCTTCAGATGAATGGTGCCCCGGTCATCAGCTTGACCACAGCCTCATGAGGAACTGTGTCCGAACCATCTGAAATTGCTTCTAGATTCCTGGCCCCAGAAACTGTGAAATAACACTTTTTTGCTTTTTTAAGTTGCTATTATTTGGATAAATTTCTTATACATCAAATTATACAAATAACACAGAGACAGAGCTGTTACCAGAGCATAATGCTTTTGCTGAGGAGCTAGCAATTTCTCTAAGAAAAGAGTGGAATATCTATTGTTTGTTGCTAAATTTTCACAACAGGCCTGAGCAATAACATTAAATTGAAATTATTAGTTTAAGTAATTCAATTATTCGTTCAAATCAGTTCAAAGTTGAAATTGGCTCATTATTCAGCTATATAAGGAATAGATAGCACTGATGGTACTTTTTTTTACCAACAATCCTTGGCCACAGTTAGCATTTTTGACTACTTACTCAGGCTCAACCTAATCAGGTCTGACCTCAAATGCACCTCTCCTCTTCTGGGTGGATAAACATTTCTTACGCATGACAGCTCTTGCAAACACAGTATACACGAGTGGATTGGATTCTTTATATTGTGACAACAAAACCAAGATCTGAGGACATAAAATAGATTATACTTTACAGACCCAGAACTATTTACATAGCAATCTTTTCAGGCAGATCAGTATTTTAATTCTGGCTTTACACTGTGAGGAAATACACTAACAGGTTGCTCTCAGGTCATTAAAAATATACAAGGCTTAGACAAGCATAAAAATGAAAGTAGAGATAAATTTATGCTGAGTCCAAGTGGCATTATGTCAAATTGGCGAACAGGTGAGAAAAAACTCACAAAAGTAGATTTGTATGAGGTCTGAGAGACTTCGAGCCATATTCAAAGCTTGCCATGACTTCTAGATGGAGAAAAGGGACAGAATACAAATGCATTTGGAAAAAGAGTGAGCTAACTTCTTATAGAGAAAACTTCCTAGAGAAAGAAGAATCAGAGCCAAAGGAATTAGATGCAGTACCAGTGCCATGGTTCTCAAGAGAAGGGGCTACAGTGATTACAACTCTGAGTCTTCATTCATATTGTCTTCCTGGCAACTCCAGCTTGGCTTCACTATTGGATCCATGGATAACTGAGAGGACTTAAATAAAACATAAAATGAATGAATCACTAAAAACTCTTTCAGATATTAGGAACATTGACTTGGTATTCATTTAGCCCAGTAGAGAGTCAGTGTTTTACCAGTGCATCCAGCGAGGGTCCAGTGACACCCGGTGCTGAGCACAGTATGTGCTTGCACCACTGATGTGTCTGCTGGAGAAACCCTCTGGAGTGCCTTGGTGCCCAGCGTGCAGTGTGGCCCCGAGCAAAAGGGGGCCATTTTGTGAGCAAACATAAAGCAACCTCTGGAGACTCTGAGAAACAGTTTGGAAGTGGAGCCTTTGCCAAAGGGAGGCAAAGGCTAATGAAATCTGAATTACACTTGCCACTGTCAAGGGAGTCATAGGTGCTACAATTGATTAAAGTTGGAGAATCATACATATATGAAGATTAAGTATGCTGGAATTAATTTACAAATAGTTGCAAAACTGGCTTATTCTATGAGAGGTAAAGAGGAATCAATTGCATTTATGCTAGTCAAAATCCATTTGCATGATTCTGGAGAGCAATCATCTGCATCACTGAGGTATAATGGACATGATAAACTAAACATACTTAAAGCTTACAATTGCATTCGTTTTGACATATGTATGTAACCACAAATCATCACCACAGCCAAGATAGTGGACATATACATCACCCTCAGGAGTTTTCTGTTAATACCGTTCCCCTTCTTTATGCCCTTTCCCAGTCCCCAGGGACCACTGATCTGCTTTCTATCACTATAGATTAGTCTATATTTTTTAGAGTTTCATATAAGTAGAGTCATACAGTATATACTTCTCTTTTTGAGTGGAGAGTCTGTCTCCTTTCACTCATAATAATTATTTTGGCATTTATCCATGTTGCATATATTAGTAAAAAGTCTCTATCTTAAAAGATGGCTTTAAGGATTTCTGATCTGTGCAACAAGGATTTGGGGATATGGCCCTAACTCTTTCATTAGCAGCTATTGTGATTTTGATGTGTAACCTCTCTGGCTATTACTATCTTCATTGAAAATATCAGTGTTTGTAGCAAATGGTCTCCAGCATGAATTAATCCATTAGCCTATTTCTTGCTACTGGATATACAAAATTTTGAGGAGAATTTCTAATTACCCCTAGCCCCTTTTAAGTACTATATCTGATTTGATTATTAACTCAGATTTTCTAAGGGTACATTTGTTTTCACTGGTATAGGACAAAGATATTATTTCTGAATTAGGAAATACCATGAGAATCATCTACATAGACTCAATGAGTACACAACTATATGTCTCCTACAGATAAGCCAACATTTCAAACTTATCATGATTGCTCTCTTGTAGTTTCCCTGTATCACTGCTTTCTGAACATAATAACATCATTGTTACTCATTGTAATTACACCTAATCTGAAAGTTGGTGATTATTTGCCTTATTTATTCTTGATTTTTATCTTTTATATATTTTTCTTTTTTATAAATATTTTTTATTTGTTTTCAGAGAGAGAGAGAGAGACTTCCATAAGAAAGCAAAACATCTATCAGTTGCCTCCTGCATTCCCTCCCACCCCCAGCATGAGGGATTAAGCCTAACACCCTGGGCATGTGCCCTGACTAGGAATTGAACTGGCAACCTTTTAATGAATAAGATGATGTCCAACCAACTGAGCCACACCGGCCAGGGCTCATTTTTTCTGTTTTAATTAACCTCCCCATCTGCAATATGTTTAAAACTTATAATAGCCTTCTTATTAAAGCCCTGATTTTGAGAGGACATATATATGTATATGACTAGAGAACATCCACTACTGAAATCTCATTCTAGCACTTCAACTTCTATTCAAACCAACCACACCTTCAAGTATTTTTATCTCTCTTATTTCAAAAGAGCCATATAAAAGAAATTCCCTTTTTAATAATTTGGTCATGCTTCCTGAACTCTTTTCAAAGGACCATATTCTAATCTGCTAGCACTAAAGTAACAACATAACATTACTGTGGATGAGAGTCTGGCCAATTACACATTTTTACAGGACTACTATCAAATTTCAAGTAATTGCTCAATTTTTGCATAACATGGGCTATTAACATAGCTTATCATGTAGCATGCCAGTATTGAATTTCCATTTGAGGGGTTATTTAATAATGGCATTGAAATAAAAAATGAAATCTGTAGACCCTGAGCAATATCACTGCTTTTACATGCTCAGCAGTCTGTAATAGGCTATTAGATAAGAGATTGTAGTGTATTCCGGAAGAACAAGCCCATTGACAATGAATAAAGGGCATGATTTTATTCTTGCTTCACAAAGAATGATGTCAGTATCTTTCCTAAAAGAATTACAGTCTTCAGAAATCCAACATGGCAGCGGAATAAGTGGAAACTACACCAGTTTCTTTCAGGACCAAACAGGAATTACAATTAAAATATAGAGCAATCAACCCGAATACCCAACTGAAGACTAGCTGAAGAGACATGTTATTACAAAAGATTTACAGAAGCTATCTCAAGAGTGCTAGGAAGGCTGAGACATGAAAAGGCTGGCCCCACTCTCACAGGTGGCAGCTGAGAATGGAGGGATATCTCAGGTGCAACAATTTCCCCTGAGAAGAGTGGGGTCTCAACCCAAGCCGGACTCCTCAGCTCAGAGCACTAGAGATAGGAAGAGGTGTCCATATAACTTTTGGCTGTGAAAGTAGGTGAGATTCTGTCTGCTAGGAAGAGACAGGAGTCTGCTAGAGACACGGGCTCCTCTTAAATGGTCACACACCAGATCTTTTTCATAGCCATTCACCCTGGGCTCCAACAGAGGGAGAGCAGATAAGACTAGAGTATGAGGACAGACTGGGATTTGTGGCTGGGAGAGAGAGCTGAAGTAACAGCTATGAGGGTCCTTGTACCAAGTCCTTCTTTCACACCAAGCACACCATTTTTCTTGGGTGTAGCACTCCCCTCCAGGTGGCATCATCCTGGGGGAAAGCAATAGCCCCACCCTCTGGACTCCCTGTCACACAGCCCTGCAGAGCTTGTACCCTGCTTAAGAGTCAGTTGCCTGGTTTGGGGAGTAGAGGACTGAGCAGACTCAGGACATCGGTGCGTGAGTTGTGTGGTTTTGAGGTGGGGCAATCCCCCCAACCCCACTTTTCCATGAACCAGACCTGAGCCTCCCCCTCACAGGAAATCTCTAGTCCCACTCTCCAGGCTCCCTGTAGCCCCACCATCCTGATTCCTGTGGCCTCACCCTGCAAAGTTTTGGGAAGAATCTGGGACAGACTGAGTTGTGTGGCTCTGGGATGGGGGCCACTCACCCCATCTTCCTCCAAACCTGACCTGTACCTCCCCCTGATGTGAGATCCACTAGCCCCATTCTCCTGACTCCCAGTGGACCCACCATACTGAGATTGAACTGGAAGAATTTGACAGACTGAGTTCTGTGGCTCTAGGATGAGGGACATTTCTCCCTCACACATATGACCCGTGCAGTGCCTTTCCTTCACATGGCCAAATCTTGAACTGTTTCAGCCTGATAAACTCTGCTGGCCTCACTTATGACTCCCTGAGACCCCACCACAAAGGTGTGTTAGTAGCCAGCAGTTTGCAGCTAGATTTGGTATAGCCTAGAATATTTGTTGAGTGGCCTCAGACCCAGTACTGGCACCTAGTTTGAACCTGTATCATTTTGGTGAACAACTCCCGCTCCTACTTGGTGACTTAGTGAGAAACTACTTCAAGCAAATTAAATACCATCAATGCTCTTTCAGTGACTAATCCTGCAGGCTGAGGCAATAAGAGGCAGTTCTTGGGGGTCCTTGGGACTTTAGCAGACCAGACCATGAGCCAGTGCTGGTAAAAACTGGCTTAGGTGCTCAGCTTGGTCCTTATCACACACAACCAGGCCCAACAGAGGGAGCCACAAACTATAGATCACTTTGTAGATCCGAACATGTTACCCAGGACCAGTCACAGGCAGTGTCTTGTATTGGACTATACCAGAGTCCCAAGATGCCCCAGAACCAATACACCCAGTGGACAACCACAGAAAACATTAGAACAGGATACAATTAGCTTCACAAGTTCCATATCTATAGGGAGATCTCGGCAGGTACCAGACCCTGTTGAAGTAAATTCCACCTCATGTAGCCAGCACCTGCACAACAGCTCACATACCACAGACAGGGTTGATTCTCAGGCAGGGCCACGCCCAGTGGTGGTAGAGCTTGGGGGGGGGGGGGGGGCAGGGCTGTGCAATGGTGGACTGGGCCAGAAAATGCTTGTCAGTACTCTTGTTTGGTTCATGGCATACATTATCCTTAAAAAAAAAAAAAAATGTTTGAAAGCAAAAAAAAAAAATCCAGCCTAAGGATTGACCCCACACACAAATAGGCCAATAATAATTAAGACTCAATTATAACACTAGGGCCCACATAACCCATACAAGGGACATTCCTGGAGCACCATCCTTAGTGATCCAGGAGACTACACCACTGGGTCCCACAGGACACCTACTACATAAGTTTTCCCTACCAAGACTGTGAATCATAGCAGATCTATCTAACACATAGAAATAAACACAAAGAGGCAGCCAAAATGGAGAGACAAAGAAAATGCCCCAAATGAAAGAACAGGAGAAAACTCCAGAAAACAGCTAAATGAAATGGAGGCAAGCAATTTATCAGATATAGAGTTAATAAACAGTGGTTATTAGGATGCTCAAGGACCTTGGAAACTATAAAATCATGAATAATACATAGAAACCATTTTTAAAAAGTCAGAAATGAAGAATTCAATACCTAAAATGAAGAATTGCCTTGACAGAATAAAGAGTATGTTGAATTAAACTGAAAATCAAATCACCAATTTGGAAGACAAGGTATCATAAAATAACCAATAAGAGCAACAAAAAGAAAAAGAATTCTAAAAATGAGGATAATTTAAAGGATATTTGTGACAACATGAAGTATAACAACATCCACATCATAGGGGCACCAGAAGGTGAAGAGAGAGAATGAGGGATTAGAATCCTATTTGAAGTAATGAAAAAAAAAATTATCTGACCTAGTGAAGGAAAAAGACACAAAGGTCCAGGAAGGACAGAATCCCAAACAAGATGGACCAAAAGAGATCAACACCAAGACACATAATAATAAAATGATAAAACTTAAAGACAAAAAGAGAGTCTTAAAAGCAGTAAGCTAAAGTTAGTTATATATAAATCAACAAACATGATACACCACATAAACAAAATGAATGATAAAAGCCACACAAGTATGCCAATACATGCTGAAAAAGCACTTGATAAAATCCAGCACCCATTTATGATAAAAATTCTCAGCAAAATGGGAATAGAGGGAACAAACCTCAATGTAATAAAGGCCATATATCACAAACTAACAGCCAACATCAGTGGTCAGCAAACTGCAGCTCATGAGCCACATGTGGCTCTTTGGCCCCTTGAGTGTGACTCTTCCACAAAATACCGACTACTGCGCATGGGCCACAAAGTTTCAATCGCACTGTACGTGTGTGCCCTCACATGGTATTTTGTGGAAGAGCCACACTCAAGGGGCCAAAGGGCCGCATGTGGCTCGCGAGCCGCAGTTTGCCAACCACTGGCCAACTCATCCTCAATGGGTAAAAACTAAAAGTGTTTATCTTAAGATTGGGAACAAGACAGAGTTGTCTATTTTCACCACATTATTCAACATAGTACAGAAATTCCTAGCCATAGCATTCAGACAAGAAATAGAAATAAAAGACATCCAAATTGGAGAGAAAGAAGTGAAACTGTTGTTATTAGCAGATGACATGGTACTGTATATAGAGAACCCTAAAGATTCTACCAAAATCTACTAGAATGGCCAAATTTATCAATAAAGCACAGAATACAAAATAAATATCCAGAAATCAGTTGCATTTTATACACCAATAATGAACTGTCAGAAAGTAAAACTAAGAAAATAATCCTATTTATAACTGCATTAAAAAAAAACACCTTGAAATAAATTTAACCAAGAATGTAAAATACCTGCTAGAAAATTATAAGACACTTAGGAAAGAAATTGAAAGTGGATGCATATGTTGTGTTCATTGTGTAAGAACAATTAACATCATTAAAATGTCCATACTTCCAAAAGCAATCTATTGACTCAATGCAATTCTTATCAAAATACCAATGACACATTTTACAAAACTAGAACAAATATTATAACAATTTATATGGAACCACATATAACCGATACTAGCCACAGCAA
This sequence comes from Myotis nattereri, assembly GCF_964212035.1. NCBI lineage: Eukaryota > Metazoa > Chordata > Mammalia > Chiroptera > Vespertilionidae > Myotis > Myotis nattereri. The sequence goes on along the minus strand of NC_138077.1, from coordinate 69,010,532 downwards.
TCTTGAGAAAAAAGGACAAAGTTGGAGGAATCAAGCTACCTGATTTAAAACTATACTAAGTGGCCATAGTAATCTAAACAGTGCAGTACTGGTATAATAGCAGGTGTATTGATTTTGATCAATGGAAAAGAATAGAGAGCCCAGAAATAAACTCACACCTTTATGATAAATTAAAATTGGACAAAGGAGGGAAGAACATACAATGGAGTAAAGAATAGTGTTCAATAAATGGTGTTGAAAAAATTTGCACAGATACTTACTAAAAAGGAAACTAGACCACCTCCTTACACAAAACAAAAGAATAAACTCAAAATGGATTAAAGACTTAAGTGTAAGACTCGAACCCATAAGAATCTTAGAGGAAAACATAGACAGGACAATCTAAGACATTTCTCATATCAATATTTTTTTCTGCTATATCTTCTTGGGCAAGGGAAACAAAAGAAAAAAATATGGTAATACATCAAACTAAAAAGTTTTTACACAGCAAAGGAAACCACCAAAAAATGAAAAGACAACCCATGAATGGTAGAACATATTTGCCAATGATACATATGATAAAGAGTTAATTACCAAAATTTATAAAAAACTTATGCAACTCAACACCAAAAAAATGAACACTCCAATTAAGAAATGGGCAAAGGGCTTGAATAGACACTTTTCCAAAGAGGACATACAGATAGCCAAAGGACATGAAAAAATGTTCAGAGTCACTAATCATCAGAGAAATGCAAATTAAAACCACAATGAGATGTCATCTCACCTCACACCTCTCAGATGGCTATCATCAATAAATCAGAAAACAAGTGTTGGTGAGTATGGAGAAAAAAAGAATCTTCATACACTGTTGTTGGGAACGCTGATTGGTGTAGCTACTGTGGAAATCAGAATGGAACTACGTTTTGACCCAGAAATTCCACTTCTGTGAATATATCTGAAGAAACCTGAAACACTGATTCAAATTATTATATTCATTTCAGCATTATTTACAATAGCCAAGATTTGGGAATAGCTCAAGTGCCCATCAGTAGATGAATGGATAAAAAATCTGTGGTACATTTACACAGTGGAATACTACTTGGTCATAAAAAAGAAGGATATCTTACCTTTGAGACACCATAGATAGACCTGGAGAGTATTATGCTAAGTAAAATAAGCCAGTCAGGGAAAGACAAGTACCATATGATTTCACTTATATGTGGAATCTAATGAACAAAATAAACTAACAAAGTAGAAACAGATTCACAGATACAGAGAACAGATTGACAGCATTGCAGGGCTGTGTAAAAAGGATGTAGGATTAAGCAAACAACAACAACTAAAACATATACACAGACAAGAGATGATGGATTATAGAACTGTACACCTGGAACCTATTTAATTTTATCAACCAATGTCACCCCGATAAATTCAATACAATTAAAAAAAAAAGAATTACAGTCTTCAAAAGCTTCCAGAATTATATTCTCTTGCAGCTGGCATTTAGGTCTGGTTCTGTACATAATCATGAGAAGGAAAGCCAAAAATATTTTAAAATATACAGAAAGATATCTAGGAACATCAATGTTCCGAAATGTTGAAAGCACTAAAAATTGCAAGTTATTATTAACATCTACATATGAAGAACAAGGAAGACGAAAAATAATTTTAATAACATTTGTATGGTTTATATATATTTATAATTTAAAATTTTATTTTCCACTAATAAAACAAATATGATAAAAATACTTTAAATTCTCAATCTTATATATGTACTTTCCCTCATTACTAAAATATTTTATACTAGAACAATATCTATATAACTACTGGTACATTTTACTATTATGTAAATGCTCATAAATAAATACATTAACAATTCTCAGAGGAGTTGGTTATCTCTGACATCTCTATGATCAGACAAGCACTGAATGTCAATGCAGATAGAATCTTTTTCATCTCCAAGAACCAGAGCCATCCGAACTCAATCCAAGCACACTCCAGCTCTGTGGCTGCTTCTGCCCTACAGAAACACTGTATAAGAGGGGATTTGAAAAAGACACTTCACTTTTATTGGGTGTTCCAAAATTCACGCAAGATTTGAATTTTGTGTGAGCATTAACAACAACAACAACAAATAAAAGCCTAACTTTACTTGGTTTATTGAATCAGATTCTAATATCTGTTGCCCTTTGATTTCAATCCCTTCAATTTGATAAGCATTACCAAGTACCAATTATGGCCCAGGAGCAGGGACAATAAAGACCAATGAAGACCACGGATTTGCGTATGTGCCAGCAAAGCTTTGGAGGCCATTTACCCAATGTGCTATTCCATACATAACCCTATACTGTATACTTTATGAATCAATAAAAAATTTACAATTTTTAATTACAAACCTGTGTTTTTTATCAAAATTACTTCTTGCGTGAATTTTGGGACACCCTATATTTCAGAATCATAATGTGATCCTAAATTACCACACTGATACTCCAGTGACTTGTAAGGATTTAAAAGTTTCAAGAGTTCCCTGTTTATACTGAGCATTTAAAATTTTCTATCTGCAAAGAAAAAAGCCATTGAACACATTTGAAAAATTTAACCAGAATTTGAAGCATTAAACAAAAAGAGAGAAAACAGTACTGAAACTCCATGCCCTTTACAAGTACAGAAATAATTCTGAGTTTGTTCCCACCACCCACTTTGATTTGCAAAAATCATTTGGAATCCTAAATATTCAACTTTACTACAGCTTAGTGATGTCTTTATGTTCTTACAAGGCAAAACTGCCTTTGATACCTTGAAGCAACTCAACTAGTATCAGCAGTCAATGCTTTCAAATGGATCTGAAGGACAAACATATATGTGAAAAGAAAAAAAGAACTATCTTTCTTATTTGAAGATAGGTCATTGGGATCATCAGAACACAGTTGGCCAGCTGACAACTAAACCACATTAAAAAACAAAGGCATTTTTGAAGCAACTGTTTTAAAAATAAAATGTCTCTTTTTTAAGGCATTACACAGACCACAACATAAGAAAACTGATTGACCGAGAGGATCTTTCTGAATTTTAAAAGGAAAATTACGCGTGATGGTTTGCCCATCTCAATGTTATTTTAGCAGATAATGGAGCCAATGACCTTGTTTTTATGCAAAACTGGGAGTGAATGACTTTGTAATTTCAGTCAGCTCTATTAACAGCAACAACTGCAAAAAGTTGGAAAATATATTCAGCAACCTTCTTAAAGTTGACTGATTTTTCTTATACATAAACAGTATATTTGGTTAGGAAGTATTACATGTGTCCCAGTCGACCCCAAATTCTATTACTTATTCTGCCTTCGCCTGGTCGGGAATAGCGCAGCTGTCTGAGGGTCCGTGATAACGACGTCCCCCTAGGATCTTTAAGGCCAAAGGCAACCGAGCCAAGTCATAAACATCAACACACAGAGTCAGACGTTAGCCTGCCATCACACAGGGGTCTATTACCAGTGCCTGGTGGATCCTAGCACCAGCGGCACCTGGCGATGCACACAGACAAGGAAGAAGACGAAAACGGGAGCGGCCGTGGCTAGGTCAGAGCGACGTGGAGTTCTCCTCTCTGGGGCAAGAGACACTGAATGTCAAAAGTCCGGGGCTTTTATGTGGTCGAGTAAACAGGACGGTACTTATCGGTGGCTGCCGGTTGTGGTGTGCTGCACTGGTGCAATATGGTTCTAGGGTGCAAGTTCTGGGCGTTCACTCATTTGGGAAAGTACATTCGGGTTTGGGGGTCTCACACAGGGTTAACAACTTAATATTGAAATATGTGGGTCACTACATGCTAATACAGTCATAACTATAACAACATGTATTATGGATGCAAGGACAGAGCAGAAGCAGTTTTTTTGTTTTTTTTTTCACGTTAGAAATTAAGATCTATTTGTTTTCTGCAGTGTTAGCCTAAAGCTGGTTATACTAATGGTACTTAAATAAAGGATTTGTCTCACAGCATTGTTTGTATGAAAGAAAATAGATATTCATTTATTTTTTTTTCTTTACTCTTTTTTTTGGGGGGGGGGGTATTCACATAAAAGGTATTATTATTGCAATGTATAAACTCACTGTGAAGGCTTTGGGTATAATCAACTTTGAAAATATATATTTATATATCACTCATCATATGGTGTAACCCATGTGTTCATAATAGAATATTTCATTATTATCCAGAGAGGAGGGTGTTTTGTTTCTTTTTCATTTTATAATGAGGCAGTTGTTAGAAATGACAATTGGCAGAGACCTAATGCTTGGTGCTAATCCTAGTACCAGTACCAATTTGTTTCATTTGTTTTATTATAAGGGAGACTCTTTTTGCCTCTCTCGGTTTTAAGTTATTTATTTGTAAAAACAAATTTAGCAGGGTGTTTCATCTAAGAAGAAACCACATTAGGATTTTGTATTTGTTTATGGAACTAGTGGCTAATAACTAACTCCTGTGGGCCTCTATGAGTTTAATTCAGTATTTATCCATGATGATGACTTACACATGCCGCCTAATACTGAATGAAACTCATCTACTCTGAATAAACTTCCTAACCATTCTCCATTATGAACCTTTTCCCTAGATGTAACTCTTATAGAAAACCATCACAAGGGGGTAGTTTACCACATTGCATTAAAACCCTATTCACATGTAGTCCTATCCCTTGAAACTGAACTTGACAAAAAAAGTGTAATTAGATAAGAAAAATAAACAGTGTTCAGGCATTTTTATGTTTCAGCATTTGCATTACTGTAGCAACCAAGAAAGGAGATTGTCTTTAAGTGTCACATAAATTGATTCCAATCTCTGCTTACCAAAAGTATATCTCCTTAGTTGCATCACCATTAGCCAATGAGAATAAAAAAGATATTTGCAATATGATTATACTTTTAAGAGGGAACTTAGCTTTAAAATAGAACATGTTCTGCCGAAACTGGTTTGGCTCAGTGGATAGAGGTCGGCCTGCGGACTGAATGGTCCCGGGTTCGATTCCAGTCAAGGGCATGTGCCTGGGTTGCGGGCACATCCTTGGTGGGGGATGTGCGGGAGGCAGATGATCGGTTTCTAGCTCTCTATCTCTCTCCCTTCCTCTCTGTAAAAAATCAATAAAATATATTTAAAAATAAAATAAAATAAAATAAATAAAATAAAATAAAATAAAATAAAATAAAATAAAATAGAACATGTTCTTTCTGTAAAGAATGGCATCCAAAGCCACCTCCATTCCTTCAGAAGTAAAAGTTCTTTACAAAAGGTATTAAATAAGCAAAACTTCAGTAAACTAGTGAACAGTAAATTATAAATCTTTCTGGAATTATTTCATAAAGACTTTAGTTCATATATATTTATCTTAATTTGACTGCATTTGTCCTCCTTATCCTGAATTTTTCTCCTCATATCCAACACTGTCACATGGTTTCTCTATTGACCATGACTATTTTGTGAAGGAATTTGAAGAGTTGATTTTCTAAGCTCCCATCACAAATTTGTGTCTGAGATATATCAGTCTATCAATTCTAAGGCTTACTTATATCCTCATTAAGAAGAGTTTCAGTTGTCAGAGGGAAGGCAGGGAAAGGGAACTCAGTGAAAGATAGTGAAGGGATTAGCCAAGAACATTTATGCATGACACATAGATGTATACAACAGTATAGAGGTGGCCTGAGGGAAGGGAGGGCTACTCTGTAATTGAATATGCTTAAGTACATCTTCTTAAATTGCCAAGCTCAGGCCCTGGCCGAGTAGCTCAATTGGTTAGAATGTCATCCGCAGGCACCAAAGTTGTAAGTTTGGTCCCCGGTGAGGGCAAATACAAGAATCTCTCTATATAAAAGGATAATATGCTAAGTGTCCGACTGTCTGGGTAATGACATCACGTAGCAATGCTTGGCTTCCTCTCCCTAGCAGCGATTAGCCTCCTTGCAGTTTCTTCAGCCCAGGAACATGACTTGCTTTATAGCCAGGTGGAAACATTTCACACTGGAACCAAATGTCTGTGAAGCATTTTCATGTGCCTCATCTCATTTGATCCTCACAGAAGTCCTGGAGTAGGTAGATAGAGACTTGGTAGAATCCTATTTTCTTTTCATTAGCTGGAAAACAGAGATTTAGAAACTTGACCCAACTAAAAAGAAGTAAAAAATGGTAGACCTTGAAAATGACTTCAGGTTTTCTCACTGCACAGAATATAGTCAAACACTGTTGCAGTTAAATATTTTACCCTTTATTCTCCCTGCATAGTCTATAATAATAATCTGCTACATGTTGATATTTACTACTGTGTTGCTGACAATTACCTGAAAGAGAAGTTGGGGTATTTCACTGGGCTGGAAAAAGTTTAGCTAAATCAGAAAGCAGATCTAATTAAGCAAATTTATTCTATATATAAAAGGCTTTGTTGACTTGCACATGTGCGATACATATAAAGCTCTCACTGGTGCCAATCACATGCTTGTGTTTCCATCGGTCATTGTCGATAGTGAATTTGGTTGGCACTTCTATTATAGAGAAAGGGCGAATAGCGATATTAAAATATTTCTTCTAATTAATTTCCTTTCAATGTGCATGAATTTGTGCACTGGGCCACTGGTCAAACAATAAATGTATGAGTAAGTGAAACAACAAATCAATCTTTCTTTCTCCTTGTCTCTTTAAAATTAATCAATAAAAATAAATAAATACATAAATTAAATAAAATTTATAAACTCAGAACCTGACAGACTACTTTTTACCAGGATTTCTCTAGACCACAAAATTTCCAGCTTATATATATTCAAATATTATAAATAACTTTGTTAAAGTGGTTGACCAGAAGTAAAGCAATTAAAAACATGCTAGGCAACAATAATCCCATATTGATCCCAAGTTAATCTGGTCTCTTTACATTCAAAATAAATGAAATGACTCAATTAGCTTAAGTAAAAAATAAAAGTAATTAAAATATGTATGGATATCCTGACAAGGGTCTTGTTTGGCAAACACCCTCACAGCTAAGGATTCTCTTTATACTGCTAAGAAATTCACAGGAGTGTAACCTCTCTCAAGAGTACATCCCATGTGTAAAGTATTTTTGAATATTAATATTCCTAAAACTATTTACGGAGCATTTCTATTTTTAAAATGTCTGGACTAAGAAGGTAATCAGATATTAGGCAAACCATTTATGTACACATTTATATCATCAGTATGATCATGCTTTATGACACTTAGTTTCAGAAATCCACTTACCTCTGCATCAATTTCACTTAGATATCTTAACAGGTTTCTCAAATTCATTATGTTCAAAAATTAACTTTTGATATTTCCCCTACAAATTTCTTCTTTAACATTTTTATCTAACCATTTGGCCCTTCATGTTTTCACTTTCTCAAGATGGTAAACTGGAAACATTCCTTTCACCTCTTACATCCTCATTCCCCACATCTGACCCAAGTATCATTGCTTTTGTCCCCAAAATATAGATTGGCGCTATTTCTTTCCATCTCCACTGCCACTACCCTAGTGTATGCCACCTTCATATTTCACCTGTTTTACTAAGAGCTTCCCTACTAGTCACCTGACTTCTACTCTAGTCCTCCTCAAAGTTATTTTCAATTTACAAGCCAGAGTAATCTTTCACAATTTAGAGAGCACCCCCTACTAAAGTATCTCCATGGTATCCTTTTTTGCATTTGATAGAATATGCAAAATCCTTTTTAAAAAAGCATGTGGGGGACAGAGGTGGACTTATAAAGCTCTGCACAAATTGATATATGCTGGCCTTCCAATCATATTTGACTTCAGTCCCCACTACCACCTCTCAGAGCATTCCAGCCACATTACTCTTCTTTTGATTACTGAAAAGTTATTTCCTTCCTCAAGGCCTTTTTATTTGCTATTTTATCTTCTTTAGGATCCCTTCCCTTCTTATTTCTGCTATTAATTATTTTTTTTCTTTTAAAATATTTTCGTTTATATACACTTATCTGTTAAATTATTAAAGTTTAAATTGTATATAAGAAGTTAAAGATATTTTAAAGTGATATATTTTTATTTCAGATTCACTAGTTATACGGTACATTGAAGGATAATTAAGATACAATGAACATCACATATTTAAATTTAACATCACAAAGAGTTTTGACACGTGTTCACTCATGAAACCATCAGCTCAACATAATGCACACATCCATTACTTCCAAAAATCTCCCTGTATCCCTCTATAATCCCTTTCTCTCTCTTCTTGCCCTTATCATTCTCATCTGCTCTCTCTTATATAGATTAGTTTGCATTGTTTAGAGTTTTATATGCATGGAACTTTACAGTGTATACATTTGTAGAGAGATGTCTGGCTTCTCTCCCTCAGCATAGCTATTACACTACTGTTGTTACATGTAACAAAAGTTCATTAATTTTGTTTCTGAGTGACAGCCCATTGTATGGATACACCAAAATTTGTTCATTCATTTACATGCTGATAGAAATATGATTATTTCCAGTTTGGGACTATTAAAAATAGAGTTGCTATTATTGTCTACAAGTTTTCCCCCTCCAACATTACTGAGGTATAATTGGTATAAAAAACTGCACAAAATTAATGTACACAAATTGGTGATTTTGGACACATATACACTTGTGTTACTATCACCACTATCAATGTAATAAACACATCTGACTTCAAAATGTTCTTTGTTCCATTTTGCTATTTTTTGGTGCTTTTTGTGTGTGGTAAGAAGACAACATGAGATCTAAATTCTCAACAAAATTTAAAGTGAGTAATCCCTTATTGTTAACTATACATACAGGTGCTATGTTGCACAGCAGAGCTCTAGAACTTACTAGTACTTGACTGCATAACTGTACCTTCATATCCATTGAGCAACCACTATTCCCCATATCTTCCTGGTAAACCATCATTTTGTTGTCTACTTCTATACATTTGGCTATTTTAGGTGGCTTATACAAGATCCAGAGACAGAGAAGCATCGATCAGACCATCGAACCTCACAGGGACGGTTGGGGAGAGTGGGGGTAAGAGGGAGAGATCAACCAAAGGACTTGTATGCATGCATAAAGTCTAACCAATGGACACAGACAACAGGGGGGTGAGGGCATGAGTGAGGGAGATAAGGGGTATCGAGGGGATAAGGACACATGTGTAATATCTTAATCAATAAAGAAAATTTTAAAAAAAGAATAATCATGCAGTATTTGCCCTACTGTGACTGACTTATTTTGCTTTACTTATGCCTTCCGAGTCTTCAATACCTTACATGTTGTCACAAATGGTAGTATTCCTGCCTAAAATGTAGAAACTGAATATAATCATGAGGAAATATAATAAAACCAAAATGGGGGTTGCAATCTACAAGATAACTGTCCTGTACATTTTACTAATGTCAAAGCCATCAAAGACAAAGGCAGACTAAATATCTGACCAAGGTTAAAGGGTTAAGGACTAGGGAATTGTGTGAACTTGGATAAAATCTTGGAGCTGAATTTCTTCCTTGGCTATAAATGATATTATTGGGACAATGGGCAAAATTTGAATATGAACTGTATATTAAATAATAGTCTTATAGCAATATTGGTTTTTAAATTTTTATAATTGTACTGTAGTTGTGTAATTCAATGTTCTAGAGAACACATATGCACACACACACACACAGAAAAGCAACATTAAGACAAATATGGTTCAATATATACAATTGGGAAATCTGGGTGAATAACCAGAGTGCTTTGCAATATTTATTTTATGACTTTTCTATAGGTCTGAAATTATTTCAATATAAAGTTATAGAAAAAAATGTTCTGATGCCAAAGAATAGTGAATTTCACAATTTTTAGTGAAAAAGCAAGATTTAAAATTATATATAAAGTATCAGTACATAAGTGATTAAAATAATAGAAAGAAAAAATATTAATAATACTTAGCTCTAAAAATTGGGATTGTGTGTGATTATAACTTTTCTTCTCTATACATTTCCGTATTATTCAAATACTGCAATAGATATGCATTATTCTTATCATAAGAAAAAAATGTTAAATATATTTTATAAGTCATTACATAAGTTAAGGCCAAATAGCTATCTCTCATCTCTTGAAAGTTAACATGTAGCCAAAACCGGTTTGGCTCAGTGGATAGAGCGTCGGCTTGCGGACTGAAAGGTCCCAGGTTCGATTCCGGTCAAGGGCATGTACCTGGATTGCGGGCACATCCCCAGTAGGAGATGTGCAGGAGGCAGCTGGTCGATGTTCTCTCTCATCGACGTTTCTAACTCTCTATCTCTCTCCCTTCCTCTCTGTAAAAAATCAATAAAATATATTAAAAAAAAAAAAAGAAAGTTAAAATGTATTGCATTCTTTTTTTTTTTTCTATTTCCTCTGATAATTAACATGTACTTGAGCTCCATTGAAGACTGCTTTAACTCTTAAAATAACTCACTTTTAGGACTACAGTCATAGTCAGTGGTATAGCCTTCAATTCCTTATAGTAATTGTAATTTTCTGAAAGCAAGAATAGCTAATAATTAAGAATAGGGGACGATGGGTGATATGGACTTGGGTTCAAACCTACTTACTAGCTGTGTAATCCAAGGGTCAAAACTCCTTACTAGATGTGTGATCCAAGACATATTATCTCATTTTTCAGTTTCTTTATTTTTCAAATAAGTAAAAACAAATGTTTCATAGGGTTTGTTATGGACTAAATTATCTCCTTCCTGATTCATATGTTTAAATTCCAATTCTTGTTACCTCAAAATGTGACCATATTTGGAGATAGGGTCCTTACAGAGGTAACTGTTACAATGAGATCATTAGGGTGGGCCCCAATCCAATGTAATTTATAAGAAGAGGAAATTGGAACATAGACATGAATAGAGCTTATGCAATGTGAAGAAACTCAGGGAGAAGACAAGTCACAGAGAAGGCGTCCTGAGAAAGACTTCCCTCACAGCTCTCAGAAGGAACCAATCTTGCTGATAGCTTAATCTCAGACTTCTAGCCTCCAGAACTGTGAGAAAAGAAATTCTGTTGTTTATACCACCCAGTTTGTGGTACTTTGCTATGGCAGCGCTACCAGACTAATAATGCAAGATTATAGGGAGCATTCAATGATACCAAATGAGTTGGTTTGATCCAGATCATGAGCCACAGACCCAATAACTGGGTCCCTGCTTGGTTCCTCTACTTAACTCTTGACCTTATACCCATGTCTACCATGAGCTTGTTCTTTAGACTGCCTAGTGTAGTACAGCATTTCCAAGTCTGAAAAACTACTTTGTCCTTGCCAGGGATGATGGTCCTAGACCTAAAAGCCAGACAAGTGACTAGCTTCTCCTGATAGCCAAGGCATCCTGCATCTCTTGGCTGTGCTCTGCTGTCCATCAGAAAGCATCTGCCACTTCAGTTGGTGGTCCTTCTGATACTGGCTGGCATCTTTAGTAATCTCCTACTCTGTGTTGTACCTTTTATATTAGTGGGTCTTCTGTAGATGCTTTTGTCCCATCACCTCCACCTGGCTCATGTTCGAACACTAGCCACTCCCATATCACACCATCTTCTCTGTCCCTGATTGGGTATGTCCGTGCTTTGTCACTGATTCAGGTGTCAGGTCCATGGTGTTCTTAGCTTCCAAGAGTCTTGAACTTGGAAGTGAAAGAAAAATACACTAGTACACCAGTGTTAGAATTGTAGCTTCTCCCTACCCTGCCACCATGACTACATGAAATGTACAGAAACCAGAAACTGTAACATGTCGTGTACACACCAATAAGAAGAAATAAATATTCAGTTATGCCATGGTAATAAACACTTCCAAGTCTCAGTGGTTTAAAACAAACAGAAAAAGAAAGATATGGGGGAGGGGGGGCTGGTAAGGAAGAATCTGCTTACTGTAGTCATTCTGGACCTGAGTTTCTCAGAGAAGCCATTAACCCCTGTGACAGGGGAAAGATCATATTTTTTCATGCCTCACACAGGTCATTATTTAGCTAAGATGTGACATACATACATTTGCCCACAACTCATTGACCAGAATTAGTTACTTGAGCCCACATAACCCCAAAGAGGACCCCAAAAGGCAGATTACCAAGTGATTTAAATGGGGAGAACAGCAAATTTTTGGCAATAGCACTAATAATTCAGTGGTCAAGCTGTGAGTTATTAGCACCAAGCCCTGCCTGTGCAAAAGTCAGGAAGCACAGGATAAAGAGACAAGGAAGAAAATAAATGTTGAGTAATCAGAAAATGAAATATAGCAGTGCACTGCTGAAGTGGTGCGAGAGACAGGAAATAAGAGTTATAGAGATGTGAAGCATCTTTACTGACAGAAAAGAAGTGACACCAAAGATTAACAGTAGCCACTTGAAGAAGTGAAAGTACAGCAATCTGAAGGAAGCAACAGGCCAATTCCTCTATGCCTCAATAGTCTTCGAAGTTAGCATTTGTTTATACCTTGCTAACTCGTATTCCTAACAAATGAAGTTTACAGGAAGATCATATACTAAGAAAATGCTAAATTATATTCATTTCACTCTGTTAATAAGACAAGTTAACATATTCAATGTCAAATCTGAAGTATTGATGTAATAGGCTTACAAGGCAGCAATGGTTGAAGGAATAGAATGGGAGTGATCTCTGGAATATAGATGAGCTTTCCTTTCACATCAGTGAAGTGTGAAGAGACATATGAACTCAGGATATTGTATGTAAAGTGATTTTTGCTTGAGAGGTGGTTTAGAATTCAAGAGTTTCTGCTTCCGCTTACCAGTTTTAATGCATCACAAATTTTAAAATCACATTAAAACATCCTGACAGGTAAATCTTCAGGGGCCAAAACTTGTGCAAATGTCTATAGTACACCTGAGACTTTGCTTTAGAAAAGTATTCTATTTGGGGGCTTCATTACATTCCATTCAGGTAACTTTTTTGCTTCTGAGTTGAACCAGTCTTCAATAGTTTGATGGATTTCATGAACATCATATAAGAATGCTTCAGCTTCTGGTTTACATAAACTTGAAAAATAGATGATGATTTATTATGGGAATCTTTTCTAAAGATTTTAAATTAAATTGGAAGAATAACTTGATGATGACAAAAGAAATTGGAAACACATACACATATACACACATATATGCACACACAAATATTGCTATATATACATATATAGAATTTTAGTCTCATAAATATCTTACATAGTAAAAAGTTTATAAAGCAATTAAAATTAAAAATTACTCCTTAATTAAAATTAAAGTAAAATTATAGTGAAGACCAAGTAATGTGAATGAGATTCCCTGACCCAATTCCAACAAGGTTGAGGGGAGAGAGAGTTTCCTCACACCAACAAACAATTCTCAGGCACCAGGAGGGTGTCCAAGGATTCAACTCCATTCTGACTCTATCTTCTTGGGGATAGCAATCCGATCCCATAGGTTAAGGGTTCAACTCCTCCCCTCACCTTGCTCCTCCCCCCCCCCCCCCCACACACACACACTTCAGATACCAGTTACAAACCCAGGTTGTTATTGTGCTTATGAGCTGACGATCTATAAATTTGAAGTTCCCACCACCCTGTCACTGGGTTCAACTAATTTGTTAGAATAGCTCCAAGAACTCAGGAAAACCAGTTTACTTGCTAGATTATTAATTTATTATAAAAGATAAAAAATATGAATCAACAGCCAAATGAAAAGATACATAGGGCAAGGTCTTGAACCAAGATCTGTCCTGAGAGAGCTTGAAGGCTGGCATGGTGGCACACAGAAGTTCTGATTCCTCAATGTGGAAGCCTTTCAAAAAGGGGCCAAGGAGCAGTCCTCCTGGGTTTTCATTGGAGCATCATCAAAAAATCATGACTGACTAAGCCATTGGCTATTGGCAATTGAATTCTATCTCCAGCCCCTCTCCCCACCCAGGAGGTAGGGTCTGGTATGGGGTGGCGGTGGGATGGTGTAGGTGACTGAAAGTTCTAAACCTCTAATCGCCTGGTTGGTTCTCTTGACTACCACCATCCTACCTTCATTAACATAACAAAAGGCACACTAACTACTCTCTATGCTTAGGAAATTCTAAGGTTTGAGGGAGCTGTGAGCCAGGAACTGTGAATGAAGACCAAATATCTTATAAATTACAATATTGGGTAATGAAACAAGTAAAAGTTGGGTATTGGTACATTTAAATGTAATAAATTTTAAACATATTGATTTAAAGTTCAGTAACATTAAAAAAATAAGTATTTGCCAAAAATTTCTGTCAGATGTTAAGTACCTAATTCTGATGATTTATGGAGTTTAACAAATAAGACACATCAGAAATGTCAGCATGTTAGTGTACAACAAAATCATTATTTCGATTTTGCAAGTGTAATTTTGAGAACTTTCCAAGAATCTGAAAGCCATGTGTTAAAGCTTTGTAATTTCTCTATAATTTGACCAATTCACTAAGTAGAGTAGTTTGAGAAATAGCCATTGAATGACGAATTATATTGGTGCAGCTCCTTAAGAAAAGTTGTGGTACCTGAGCCATAATTTATCTGAGTGAACCCTGCATTATAAATCCTCTCTCTGTGTTGAACATTTGTTTAATACAATGTTTAAGAGAGAAGTGGAGGACAATAAAACATCCCACAACCCTGAAACTCTGATGCCTTTCTTGCTATTTGGACCTTTTTCTACACATTATCCTAGGTACCTCATATTCCCAGCACATTTGCACTGCCTTATGGGTTTAAGCAATATTGTCTCTCTAGAATATTTCTTCTCCATTTCTTCAATCACTGAAGTCTCTCCTTTACAGCTCATATAAAATTCTATTTACTGTCCTTGTTTTCCACTATGAGCTCCAACAATCTTTATATTATAAAGAGCTTTTATCAAGGTCACTGATGAACCCAGGCTGTAAAGAGGACATAAAACATCCATGCATGTGAGGAAGATCTATGTTGGATATGCAGTTCTTAGCATAATGTCTAATATAATATGTATGCTCTCTACTCAATAAATATTTATTAAACAAAATAACTCCATTTGCTTGTATACAAGCAAAATGCAAATTTATTGAGGACATTCAATCAAAACTACATTTTTTTAACCCTCTCCCAAAGATATGTATCTTCATTGATGAGAGAGAGAGAGAGAGAGAGAGAGAGAGAGAGAGAGAGAGAGAGAGGAATAAACCTGCAATCTAGGTATGTGCCCTGACAGAGAATCGAACCCACAACCTTCGGGTGTACCAGATGATGCTCCAATCAACTTTGCCACCCAGTCAGGGCTCAAAACTAAATTTAAGAGGGTTCCTTCTTTTTCAGAAGTAATATCTCCTTCTGGCAAATTTATCATTACGTGGACACCAAGTTGTAGAAAGTGTGCACTGATAGTGCATATAAATTTAGAACATTGTGATTATTAAATTAGTTATTGAGCATTTTCTATGTATTGGTGATTTGCTTAAAATGTCTTATTCTTGATTCCTGATTACAAATAAGCTAATCAATTATCTCCTCAATTAGACTGGAATGTGTCAAGGTGAGGACTTCATCTTCTTTCCCATTGAATGTCCAATTCTATCCATATATGGTTATTGATGAAAATATAAAAGGCAAAGAAGTGGACACAAAGTGACTATGTAATTACCCAGGACTTAATGAACTTAGAAAATTTGATTAATTACATTAATATCAAAAGACAATTTATTTTGTCAGTTCCTTAGGGATACTTTTCATTTCCTACTTCAAACTTGGAGGTTAGTAAACAAAGAAACCAAAATATTTGGGCAAGGCCTTACCTAAACCAGTTTTACCTCATTGGTTTTCCAAAGGCAACTTCTGAAGACTAGTCTACTGGAAATCATGACTATTTTCAAGCTATTATCCACGTAGGATTCTATAGGTACGCACTTTGGCCATAAGTTATTGCCAAACATCATTCTACTCTAACACTCTTACTGACTGCACTCAGTCTTCACCAGGCAACAATAACCTTATTTGACTCTAATTATATCATATACAGAGTTCAATCATGGATATTTACTTACTAATAACCTTGGATCATAACCAAATCAATTTCACTTAGCAATCATGTTTAATATGAGGAATGCCTTCATTCCAATCATTGCTGAGTAAATATCTGACAGAGGTTTAAATTTAAACTGTTAATGCAACAGCTGGTTTTAGAGGATGTCTAGTTCAAAGCTCTCATTTTCAAACAGAAGAACAGAGGCTTGGAGAAGTTAAGCTCGCGCAGTACATTTATAGGCCTGTGGTAGAACTAAGAATCGAAGGTAGGTCTCCCAAACTCTTTCAGTTCTGCAAGTATAGTAGTCTTCCTTACCTGCCTTTTGCTTCCCATGGTTTCAGTGACCGGTGTTCAATGTTAGTCCAAAAATGTTAAATAGAAAAACCCAGAAATAACTAGTTCATACATTTTAAATTGCATGTTGTTTTGAGTAGTGTGATGAAATCTCAGACCACTTCACTCCCCACTGCCCAAAAGGTGAATTATCCCTTTCTCCAGAGTACCCATGCTGTACATGCTACCTACCTGCTGGTCACGTAATAGCCATCTCAGTTATTAGATGGACCACCATGGCATTATGGTGCTTGTATTCAAGGAGCCCTTACTTTATTTAATAATGGCTCCAATGCACAAGGTTTGTGGTACTAGCAATTTGGATATGCCAAAGAGAAACTATAAAATTATTCCTTTAAGTGAATGTGTGAGTACAGTACAAGATATTTTGGCAGATATCACATTTGTTTATTATTTTTATTATAGTATATTGTCATAATTGTTTCTTTTTATTATTAGTTATTGTAGTTAGTCTCTTACTGTGCCTAATATATAAATTAAAGCATAATATATATAGGGTTTGGTACTATCTGAAGTTTTAGGCATCCAATGAGGGTCTTGGAACACATCCCCAGGGATAAGTAGAAACTACAATACTGATTTTTTTAAAAAATTTTGGTTACACCATACTTTCCAGCAACAAAGTTTAAAATAAGTTATCAAATTAAATGGCAAAATTATGATCATTTAAAGAAGAATACTGTGAACAGAATATTTTAATTTCTTACATATACTATTTTCAGCTATACTAAAAAAACAAATGCAGACATATTAAGTGAACAGTGAAATAGAATGCTTTTTGCTTTCATGATAATATTTAGTGTTTCATGATTTTGATATTACTGTTTCAAAAAAGAATTTAAAGTGAGATTATGTTTAAACTGACAGTTATTAAAATATGTAAACAATTTTCTATTACAATATTAATAGAAAAGGCTGATCTCTAAATGTTGATAATAAAGATTTAATTGTCCTTATAAATAAATTTCTGAACCATGTATTTCTTTCCAATTTCATAATTGTACTAATATAAATCTTTGTATGTTGTATTTCAGAGGTGTATCTTAAGATCATTGTTTCATGTATGTTCAAGATATACAAGCAAAATTCAATATAATGAAGAGATTCATATAGCAAGATGCATTAACCAAACAAGTCTCATATGGCTAAAAACAGGGTAAATTGAGTTGGAAATTATGATTTTTCCATTTCATTTATAAACATTTATCAATGTTAACATGTTTTGTAAGCTTCAGCAGTCTGAATATTTTATAGCAGTCATTGCAAAAGAGTCATTTCTTTTCCTAATTGGCAAGTATCACAGACCCAAGATAGTTCTTTTCCTTCTGAAACTTTTATTTTTAAAGAATAAATATAAATGTGTTTCTTTAATGATGTACACAAACAATTTAAAATAAAATTTTAAATTGACAAGGAATAAGGCAAGTTATGGGAGTTATGCAGAAAGGTGGAACAGAAAATAAGCCCTATATTGGTTAACCTAAATGGAGCTCAGGCTCTAAAACAAGTGTCATTGTTATGATCAGTGTGAACTTGAGCAGATACTCACCTTCTGCAATATAATATAACCCAAGCGTTAATAGTAAAGTAGGCGCTTCCTAGTAGTCAGTATATCCACCATACTTGTTTTTGATTTCTACTCAAGATGGAAGCTTTCTCTTTCCATGCCTGATATAAACTGAAGAAAGTAAGATTGCCCACCATGGAAGAAAGTTTGCTAATGTGTTGGGGAAAGAACCATATTGGGTAATGACAAACAATAGAAATACTTCATCAGGAGATTACTCAGGATAAAGTACCAATAAATAATAAATTTTAGCGAGAAAATAATTTCTTATTACAACAACAACAAAACAACAGATAATTTTCACATTCTGTAAACATTTTTCCAGAACTGTAAAAATTATACAGTTATGCCCTAGCTGGTTTGGCTCAGTGTATAGAGCATCAGTCTGCTGACTAAAGGGTCCCTGGTTTGATTCCGGTTTAGGGCACATGCCTGGGTTGCGGGCTGGACCCCCAGTAGGGAATGTGCAGGAGGCAGCTGATCAATGATTCTCTCTTATCATTGATGTTTCTTTCTCTCTCACTCTCCCTTCCTCTCTGAAATCAATAAAAATATTTAAAAAGATTGTACAGTTACATAAGTCTACTAAGATCTAACAATTGTAGTGTAGTAGTTGCCAACTATAAGCCTAGACCACCAATCATTTAAATTATCATACTCATTCCCTATTTATAAGAATATTTTGAGAGTGTTATTGTGCTCTTTATTGAGATTAAAAAACTCAGTCATAGAGAGTATAAATCATTTACTTCAAGCTTTGAAGGTTTCACTGAAATTGTTGAGGCTCAAATCCAGAGAACCTTATGCCAATGCCAATCAACCTCTTAATCTCTAAAATATATTGGCATGTGCAATTTTCAAAGATTAAACAGAAATTCAAATCTTTAAAATGGTGAAAATTACTGACTGAGAGGAAAAACTTTATAGAGTTAGAAAACCTGAGCTTGAGTTTTACTTCTGTCACTTGCTATTATAATATATTGAGCAGATTAATTAATTATTGGCCTCAGTCTCTTCATGTATTGATTAACTCCTGGTTATCAATAATTAATCTCAAGGCACTCTAGGAAATATGAATGATCCTCTTTAGTCTCAGTAAAGCATATAGACACAAATGTTGAAACTGCAAAAATAATTTGAAAGCCATATAGCTGAATTTATATTTGACAAAGAATAAGGCAAACCAGGCTAAGGACTCAATTTTTGTACTTTTATCCTGCTTGAAGTCATATTTTATATTTAAACTAGAGGCCTGATGCACGGATTCGTACACGGATTCGGGGTCCCTCAGCTTAGCCTGCACCCTCTCACAATCCAGGGCCCCTCGGAGGATGTTGGAGGCCAGGTGGACAAAATTGGCCCAATCCCTGCAGGCCAGGCCAAGGGACCCCACTGGTGCACAAATCTGTTCACTGGGCCTCTAGTATGCATATAAGATCTTTGCCTAATCTCTTCCCACCCTACCCTCTCCCCCTTCCCTCTGAGATTCAGAAGTCTTTTCCATGTTTCCATGCTTGTGCATTGAGCATCTGTCCCCTGGTGGTCAGTGCACAACATAGCTACTGATTGAAAGGTCGAACGGTTGCTTAGGCTTTTATATATATAGACTAGAGGCCCGGTGCACAAAAATTTGTGCACTCGGGGGGAAGGGGGAGTCCCTCATTCCGGCCTGTGCCCTATCGCAGTCTGGGACCCCTCGGGAGATAATGACCTGCTGGCTTAGGCCTGCTCACGGGTGGCAGAGGGCAGGTCCAATCCCTAGGTGGAGCCACTGGTTGGTCTCAGAGCAGGGCTGATTGGGGATTTGGGGCGCTGCCCCTGTCATGCACAGAGCAGGGTAGATCGGGAGGTTGCGATGACACCCTCAGTCACTCTCAGGGTAGGGCTGATTGGGGGGTTGGGGCACTGGCCCCTGTCACACTCAAGGCAGGGTCGATGGGGAGGTTGCGGCGCCACCCCCTGTCAGGCACAGAGCAGGGCCAATCAGGGGGGTTGGGGCTCCGTACCCTGTAACGCACAGAGCAGGGTCCATCAGGGAGGTTGGGGCTCCTTACCCTGTCACGCACAGAGCAGGGTCAATCAAGGGGTTGGGGAGCTCCCCCCTGTCATGCACAGAGTAGGGTCCATAGGGGAGTTGGGGCACTGCCCCCTGTCACACTCAGGGCAGGGCGGATCAGGTGTTGGGGCACCACCCTCTATCACCCACAGAGCAGGGTCGATCAGGGGGTTGGGGCGCCACCACTGTCACACTCAGGGCAGGGCTGATGGGGAGGTTATGGCTCTACCCCATCACACACAGAGCAGGGCCCGTGGGGTGGGGAGGGGTTGGGGCGCTGCACCCTGTCACACACAGAGCAGGGCTGATCAGGGGGTTGAGGCGCCGCACCCTGTCACACACAGAGCTGCAGGGTGATCAGGGGGTTGGGGAGCTCCCCCCTATCAGGCACAGAGCAGGGCCGATCAGGGGGTTGGGGCGCCTTCCCCTGTCACAAACAGAGCAGGGCAGATACAGAGGTTGTGGCCCTGCCCCCTGTCACACACAGCCGCAGGGCGATCAGGGGGTTTGGGTGCTGGCCCCTGTCATGCTGATCCCAGTGCCGGGAGGCCTCTCGGCTCTGCTGATCCTGGTGCTGGGAGACATATTACCCTTTTACTATATAGGATAGAGTCCTGGTGCATGGGTGGGGCTGGCTGGTTTGCCCTGAAGGGTGTCCTGGATCAGGGTGGGGGGTCCCCACTGGGGTGCCTGGCCAGCCTGGGTGAGGGGATGATGGCTGTTTGCAGCTGGTCACACACCCTTCAGGGTGGGAGTCCCCACTGGGGTGCCTGGCCAGTCTGGGTGAGGGGCTGAGGGCTGTTTGCAGGCCGACTGAAGCTCCCAACTGCTCTTTTTTTTTTTTCTTTTTTTTTATTCTGGGCCAGTTTTAGCTCTGGCTCCAGCTCTCAAGCTTCTGCTGCTGAAAGAAAGTATCTGGTTTGTTTCGGTTCTATAATTGAAACAATGTATAACGCCAGCTCTAAGATCCCGGCCTTGCTGAAAGCAGGTTTCTGGGGTTTTGTTTAGCTTCTATATTTGTTACATAGTTGCTTAGAGTTGCAGCTCAGAGGCCGGCAGCGGCAGGTGGGGAACATTGGAGTCCTCCGTCACTGAAGCAAGCAAGCCTCATGTTAGTTACAAGCTGCCTGGCTGCCGGTCACCATCTTGGCTGGCAGTTAATTTGCATATCTCACTGATTAGCCAATGGGAAGGGTAGCGGTTTTATGCCAATTACCATGTTTCTTTTTTATTAGATAGGGTGACTTTGTATAACTTTTTATAGAAAAGTTTATTTTCAACTCTGAGTTATTAGTTGCCTCCTCTCTGTTCCATTATGTGGTTCTTAATTTCTTAATTGAATGCAACAAAATAAAATGATAATTACTAGAAGAATGAAAGTGCTAAGTACCCATAAAGCAATCTCTTCTTACTATCTATCTTATAATGGAAGTGGGAAAATTTTTCATATATAACCTGAATATAATCCAATGGATATAGGTTATTATAGCACCATTAGCTAACTAAATATATAATTTTATCTTTCATTTATTATACTTTATTTTTGTTTAGTCTCATCTATGTGTTCACAGAACAGATAAATAAATGTATACATTTGTCACAAATCTAAAAAAAAATTTCAGGTCAACGTCTGTGATCTGGAAAGATTGGTATTATTTGAATATCTTATTTTTATTGTTGTTGTTAAATTACAAAGCTTTCAAAAATAAATAAAATGTCTCACACCTAAATGAATATTCTGATTTGATTTTATAAACACAACAATTTCTTAAATTGTAACTCTGTAGGCCACACAGCAAGATGCAACAATCTATTAAATGATTTTTGGAAGACTAAATGTATTATAACATTATTAAAATAAAATTGTATTTTCCCAGAATAGTAAATTTTCTAATATGACTTTAGTTAGTTTGCCATCGAATTCTGCCAATTTCCTCACAGTATATTAAGAAAATGTATGTCTTCAAAATTTATTCTAAACTTTTTTTATGTATCTGTATACCAAAGACATGTGTTTGCATATATTTTATAGATACACTTATACATATATATTTTCTAGAGAAAAAGATATATTTCCAAATATATATAGTTGAAAATAGCATGGTAACAATGTACAGAAATCTGTAACTAAGGTTTGAACAGCTGTTCCCTGGTTGCTCAAGGTAAATAATGCTTGTGTTAGTATCTGAAAAGTCAGACAGGGCAAAGGAGGAATGCTCTAATAGTGATTGTTACAATTTCAACAAAAGGGCAGTTTCAGATTTTTACAAGACAGATTTGTAATGTTATCATCTCTAATGACATGCTTAAGTTAGAGTAGTTTTCCTTCTGTTCAAAGTACTTTTACCTTTACCAAAAATAAAAAAATTCAAAACAGAAAAGATAAAATTGGGGTTAAAAACAAGAACACAGCCCTGTGAGAAAGACATTATGAGAGCATGTGTTCAGTGGTCTAGATTTAGCCAATGACTCACTATTGAGAAAGGTTGACCTATTCAATTTTTAAATTGGTACTTTTTGAATAAGCTGATCCAGGGTAAAGTTGACTAAATGGCACACATTAATGGCAGAGTTTTTATTTAAGTATTTTTCTCTATGACTTACCCAGTTATTGAAAAAAAGCAGCAAATACATAGAAATTGTACCTATCCACCCTTATTTATTCATAACTTCTCTAATTTTTTCCAGCTCTGTTTAGTTGGCAGCAAGATTGTGTGTCCTGGCCACATGATGGTAAGTAACACTTGGTTCATCAACTTGGTTTCCTCGGTGATTTGTGGTGTTTAAGTCACCAAGGATACTGTTTTCCTATGGTCATTTTTTGGAATGGCAGCCACATAGCTTGTCTGTATTAACTACTACAAAGAATATCTTCTAGGACCACCTAGGTGGCATTTCAATTGTTTTAGTGACTGGATTCAGAATTTTTTTTTTTCTGTTACAGAGCACATAATGTCCTCATCATCTCAGACCAGTGTACATCACAGCCTAGACAGCAGACTGACCTACTGGCATTTGTAAAGCAACTAAAGTGCATTTGTGCTTTACATCAACTATTTTGTGAGACTGAATTCTGTTTTATTTTCTCAGTAGTCCTACAAGATAGATATTAATGGTAGTAGTAATTATTATTAATATTATTATTATCAGTACTGTTTGAAAGCTATAAAAATTGAGACTAAAGTAATTAAGCCCTGGCTATTGGTTAATTCTTGGTACTAGAAATCCTTACGTGTAAGTATATCTACCTGATTTTTTGAAAGGGCACTTTGGAGCAAAAAAAGGGTTGGAAATTACTATTTTTTTTGTAAATCAACCAAAACAGTACCTAATTTTCTGTCAGATCATCAAAAACTGCATTTATGGTGTGCCACAGAATTTTAGTGTACCACGAGATGAAAATGGTTGAAAATTGCTTCTCTTGTGCACTCTCCCTTGCTGCATCATGTCAATAAATCTGATTCTGTCAGACTTCAAATTTGTGCCTGGGGTCTTTGGCTGATTAAGCCTTTAACAACGCATAGTGAATTAATACACATAACTAATTCCCAGAGGAATAAAAACAAATAGCCATTTAATATAAGAAAGAATGCTTAGTGGCTCTTATAATAAAAATGCAAATTAGACTAATATGCCACTTTAATTTAGCAATTTGGTAAAGATACTTAAAACTTTTAAAGAATCTGTGTAATCAAGATCTGGTAATGAAGAAGAGGTTAGACTCATATAGACAAGTAGAGCTATGAACATAAAAAGTTCACTTGTAACATAACTTTTAATAGGTTATTGGAAAAATAATTAAAGAAAAAAATTACTAGTATATTAGTGGCAGCACTTTTAGAAATAACAGAAGATAACATTTAGTTAAATAAATGATGATACATGTACATCAGCAAAAAGCCTTTTGTAAATTAATATTTAGTGAGATAATATGCTGTTAAATTAAAAGAGTAATTTATTGAATAATACATACTGGAGATCAAAATTTCATTAAAAATTTTAGATTTGAGAGAGACAAAATGATGGTGGAATAGACAATGTGTCCTGAGCCTTGTCAGGGAGCAGATAGAATGAGCAACGAAATCGAATAACATCCACCCCAAATTGGCAAAGTAGACACAGCTGGTGAGACAATTCGCAGCCAGGAAGGGCAGAGGACGCCTGGAGAATGGTAAAATCAGGGGTCTGGGCTGGAGAGAACTGTGAGACATCCGAGCCCAGAGGGTCAGAGGGAAACCACACAGCACTGAGGCCACATCCCTTGGGACAGGTGTAGCATCTGACTGCGGGAAGGAGGTCTGTAAGACTGCTGGCTGCAGGGGATTCTAGATTGGGGTCCACAGCCAAGAGAGACTGAGCCCAGAGGGGGCAGCCTGGATGGCTGCCCAGGCCACGACATGCCAGTGGGAGAGGAGCTTGCAGTGGCACAGCTCTTGCCCCTCTTTTCAGCGTTGTCTTTTGTTCATTGAACCTAGTTCATAGGACCTTTCAAGTACAGACACTCACCGTGGCTGAGGTGCAGATGGAGGTGCGGACTTGTGGAGTCTGGGGAGAGGTCCGGCAGAGGAGAGGTGGCCATGAGTCTGGCGCTGAGTCATACCTGACATGCAGGACCTAGGCAGCCATTTTCTACTGAAGAGATAGCCCCTCCCTGCAGTCCCAGGAAACCAATACAGCCACACCCAGACTACACCCTGAGTGGCACGAAGGATATAAAAAAAAAAATCTGAATAGTCCCTGAGAGCCCTCAGGGACTGGTCTAAAGAGAGATCTTCAATTCCAGCAACAGAAAACTGAGAAGTAGCAGACAGTACAGAAGAGTGGGATCTTAAATCAGCCCTCATTTATATTTTATTTTATTATTTCTTATCTCTTTTTTCTTTATTTTCCTTTTTTCCATTTGTTTCTTTATTTTCTATTTCTTTTCACATTACTTTTTATCATTCTATTTTTTTTAATTTTATCCTATTTATTTTAATTAATATTTTTATATTGTATTATTTTTTTCTTGTTCTCTTTCTCTTTCTTTTTATCCACTCATCCTCTTTCTACTTCCTCTATACTGAAGTGAGGTCCTCCCCATATTCTTCCAATTCCTTAACCTTACTTTCTATATATGAGATTCTGCCCCCACCATCTTTACTGGGTATTTTGTGTTTGTATGTTTTGTTTTATTTGTTTGTTCACTGAAAGTGAAGGGTTGGAAAAATATCTTTCAGGCAAATGGAAATGAAAAAAAAAAAAGCGGGGGCAGCCATACTTATATCTGACAAAATAGACCCCAAAGTGAAGGCCAGAAGAGTTATGTTCATATCTTATGAATAATTTGCCATAGTAAATAATTTATAATATATCTAATTTGGAGGCATACCACTCTCTGCTTAAAATAAATGCTTTTTCCATTCAAAAATGTGCATGGAAAATATAGAAAAATATATGAGATCAAAACTTTCCCACAATGTCATCAGCCCCTTCTCCCCCCAAAATCTACCATTAACTTTTAAAATTATTTTCTTTATGTGCAGATTTCATCTATTTGAATACATATTAGTATATGAATGCATCCTTAGTATAATGTTTGACTTAGTTTTAATGTAACATTATAATTCTATTTAGAAGGCAAAAGTGTCCGTATAAAAATCATTATTATTTATATGCACACACTGAATATATATATATATATATATATATATATATATATATATATATTATAGAGAGAGAGAGAGAAAGAGGAAGGAGATAGTAACACATTCTATTTCATTATTATATCTACCCATTTCTTTTCCAGCATAAGAGTATCTAACAGTCCTTAGACCTCAAATCCTTTGTAAAATGTGTATAAAACTTGCATTAAAATATCTCTTCTGATAGAGCCATAATTAAAATGATCTACATCAATGATTCCCTTTTTCTCTTTGAACCTTCTAAACTTCCTGCATGGAGAGAGCTCATAATTATAGCCCCCTTTTCTTCCCCGGCCCCTACCCCTGGAAATTTACCCTAAAATACTTATTTTTCATATGACAATAGTGGATGAATATTTCACGGATGTCATAGTGGCATTACAAAGTTAAGCTCAGAAATAGTCTATTTCTTTAAAATGTAACTTCCTTTTTGATCCTAAAAATGTCACAACATATATTTTTATAAAGAAATATTTGATAAGATTTTTCTCTCCGTTGAAATTCAACAGTTAATTTTGATATCAGATTGTAATAATGTCATGAACTGATGACATGAATATGATTCTATTGGTTTTTCTAACAACTCGAACCAATTATCCAGTTTTCAGAATTGATAATACTGCTGATGAGGAAGCCAAACAATCCACAATGCCAATCTTTCACCAGAGGGTAAAAATACAAGAAGCAAAAAATACTGTATTACATTTAAGATTAAATTCATTTATCATATATGCAACAGATATTTACAGAGTACTTCATATGGTCTAGGTTACAGTTTCCTTGAGCTTGAGGAGTTCACTGTTGAGTGGGCATGTCAGGTATGTCAAGAAATAACAATAATGCAACAGTCAGTCATGTAAAAGAATGGGAGCAGGTGTAAATTTTCTCCCTTATGACTAGTAACTTCAGAAGGAAGACATTTAGGGATTTGAGAGCCTGTTCATTGATTTTTGAGATCATCAACCGATATCTAGAAAAAACAATTTTTTTCTCCTCTACTTTGACTCACCAGCTGTCCCTTCAATTACCCTGATAAGAAGATTAGGGGGAGAGTACAGTTTGAAGAAGAGGTGAGTGGAATCAGCAAAAAATGTACACATTCTCTAAACACTCATCTCTTACAAAAGAAACATTTCAACAAGCTATAGCAAAAGTTGTACATTAACTTTTGCTTTGTCATCTGTGAATTGCATTTCAGTTCAGGCTCATTTGCTGTTATAAATTATTTTATAAGGCAAAAAATGTAAACTAGTATTTCTTGGGTAATGATCTGTTTTTGGTAAAATTGTGGTACGCAAGCATTTTTATACCCCCAAGTATCCTTATGATTTTCAACCTAAAATGAAGGGAAATTTTACACTTTAGAGACAAGAATGAACAACAAATTGAGCAAGAAAAAAGATAGAGAGAAAGAAAAGTAAATTTTTGAGAAAAGATAAGAAGAATCTTAGTGGTTTTTCTTTCTGGTCTATGTCAGTTAAAGTCTATGCTACCAAAAATTAAATACCTATTCTGACAATATATTCAGAAGGAGATAATGAAGCACAGAGTTGAATGATATAACTTTAGATTATATTATCAGGTTTATTAAGGATTTTTACTTACTAACTAGCTTCTAAAGTTCTAATGTTTCTATTGTCTGAGACTAATTTACATGGAAATTTTTCATGTAATACAGCTCATATAGAAGAAATATGGAAGAATAATATAGACATGCAAAATATCTAACTATTTGAAAAGTGTTATGGAAAAATAAATCAGTATAATAAGGTAGAAAGTGATTTAGGCTCTTATTGAAAGTTTCTTTGTGGTAGTAACATAAAATTTGACAATTCAAATGAGAGAGAAATATTCATGAATAGAAAGAGTTTTTAATGCAGAGACTGCAAATGTAGAGAACCTGAGGAAAGTCCTTGAAAGTCATTCCGAATAACATAACCTGATTTACATTCTTAAAAGGATCACTATCTACTGTGTATGAAACTGATCATTGGATTCTCACAGCCACTTGGCCTGGAGGTCAAACCCTCCCTGGTATTAGCTACAGCAATCAAGGCTTAACTACAAGACTGCCCACAAAGACCACTAGGGGGTGCACCAAGAAAGCATAACAAAATGCGGAGACAAAGAAACAGGACAAAATTGTCAATGGAAGATATAGAGTTCAGAACCACACTTTTAAGGTCTCTCAAGAACTGTTTAGAAGCCGCCGATAAACTTAATGAGATCTACAAGAAAACTAATGAGGCCCTCGATGTTATGATGGGGAACCAACTAGAAATTAAGCATACACAGACTGAAATAACAAATATTATACAGACTCCCAACAGCAGACCAGAGGAGCGCAAGAATCAAGTCAATTATTTGAAATGTGAGGAAGCAAAAAACACCCAACCGGAGGGGCGGAATGAAAAAAGAATCCAAAAATGCGAGGATAGTGTAAGGAGCCTCTGGGACAGCTTCAAGCGTACCAACATCAGAATTATAGGGGTGCCAGAAGATGAGAGAGACCAAGATATTGAAAACCTATTTGAAGAAATAATGACAGAAAACTTCCCCCACCTGGTGAAAGAAATGGACTTACAGGTCCAGGAAGCGCGGAGAACCCCAAACAAAAGGAATCCAAAGAGGACCACACCAAGACACATCATAATTAAAATGCCAAGAGCAAAAGACAAAGAGAGAATCTTAAAAGCAGCAAGAGAAAGAAACTCAGTTACCTACAAGGGAATACCCATACGACTGTCAGCTGATTTCTCAACAGAAACTTTGCAGGCCAGAAGGGAGTGGCAAGAAATATTCAAAGTGATGAATACCAAGAACCTACAACCAAGATTACTTTATCCAGCAAAGCTATCATTCAGAATTGAAGGTCAGATAAAGAGCTTCACAGATAAGGAAAAGCTAAAGGAGTTCATCACCACCAAACCAGGATTATATGAAATGCTGAAAAGTATCCTTTAAGAAGAGGAAGAAGAAGAAAAAGGTAAAGATACAAATTATGAACAACAAATATGCATCTATCAACAAGTGAATCTAAGAATCAAGTGAATAAATAATCTGATGAACAGAATGAACTGGTGATTATAATAAAATCAGGGACATAGAAAGGGAATGGACTGACTATTCTTGGGGGGGAAAGGGGTGTGGGAGATGCGGGAAGAGACTGGACAAAAATCGTGCACCTATGGATGAGGACAGTGGGTGGGGAGTGAGGGCGGAGGGTGGGGCGGGAACTGGGAGGAGGGGAGTTATGGGGGGGAAAAAGAGGAACAAATGTAATAATCTGAACAATAAAGATTTAATTAAAAAAAAAGAAACTGATCATTAAAGGATAATAGTTAAAGATGTGAAATTAAGAAATATTTCATTATTCAAGGTGAAAAGTGAGGGTGGTGTAAAGTGTAGATACCAGGAATGGAGAGAAGTGGTCAAAGTCAGGATATATTTGGAGAAATACTAGAACATAGATTGGTCAGAAATACTAATGTAGTGCATGCATATTGGGTGGAAGGAATAAAGGGATTGATCATAAATCCTAATCTGGGGGGATGAACCACTAGAATCTGGTCTAATTGGCTTTGATGGGTAATTCTAGGAAGAAATATGGAAGGGGAGTTGAGGGAGATAATCAGTTAAGAATACTAATCAAAAGTTTTATTGCAAACATGTTAAATTTGAAATGCCTATACAAAAATTCAGTAAAATGCTAAGTAGGAGGTTGTATATAAATTTTGTGACCTAACAAAAAGTTATGTTGAACATAATATTTGAATATCATCAGAATAAAGATGAAATTTAAAGCCAGAGCTTGAAGATATCACTTGGGAGAGAATGTGTAGATGCTCTAAAACAGGGGTCCTCAAACTTTTTAAACAGGGGCCAGTTCACTGTCCCTCAGACCGTTGGAGGGCCGGACTATAGTTTAAAAAAAAAAAAAAAAACTATGAACAAATTTCTATGCACACTGCACATATCTTATTTTGAAGTAAAAAAACAAAACGGGAACAAATACAATATTTGTATTTGCATATGGCCTGCGGGCTGTAGTTTGAGGACCCCTGCTCTAAAAGGTAAAGTCTGGGAAGAATAAAAATGTCAGAAAATGAGTCTGAGAAAGACTTATATATGGAATAGGAGGAACACATTCATGCTATGAAAGCCTAATCAAGTATTTCAAAGGGAGTGTGTAGTTTGTACACTCTGAGAAATGTTACTCAGAAAATGAGTAAATTGAAGACAGAGAAATGGCCAATGAAATTAGTAACATGGAGACTATTGGTAACCAAGACAAGAGCAGTTGCAGAGGTAGGGTGGAGAAGAAAGATGGATGAGAGAGAAGATAGGCATGACTGGAAGGTAAATAAGTAGTGAGAGAAATGAGGGATGTATATAAATAATAGTGACAACTATTTAAAAAAATTAATGATTAGAAACCTTTGCAGAAGTGAGGTAAGGGTGGGATGTTTGTTTAATATGTTGAATCATATTTTGCACATTGACAGGGATGATCCACAAAAAGGAGTTAGGGAATTAAGACGTAGCTAGTAGAGGCAGAAACTATAAAAGTTAAGCCCTTAAGAAAATGGACAGTAAATGAGATGCAGGAGAAAAGTGGAGAGAGTTGCCCTTTAATATAACTTAGGTTTCTAATTAGCAAGGGCAGTCATAGAATATAGATATAGATGTAAGTAAGTTAGGAAATTTGGAGGCTTGATGAGATGTAACAGTCTAAATGGTGAATGATAATAAAGTAATGAATGTAACCATTTGTTCTCTCTGTTTGTATGTATGTGTGTATTTAGGTGTAAATGTTGGAAGTTTAATGAGAAAGAAAATAAGAGAACAGTATTTAGGGAAGTTTTCTGTTATTTTTTCACATGGATTTTCAATTCCTTGCCCTCTCTCTGTTCCTCTTAGCACACCCATGATGCAAATGTTGGTATCTTGAAGTTGCCCCAGAGGATCCTTACACTATCTTCATTTTATTGGATTCCTTTTTTTTTTTTTTTGATCCACTGCTCCATCTACTCCACTGTTGATTCCCTGTGATGTATTTTTCATTTAAGTTAATATATTCTTTATTTCTGACTGGTTCTTTTTTGTGTGAGTTAATCTACTCTTTCCCTAAATTCATTGAGCATCCTTATAACAAGTGTTTTGAACTCTGCATCTAGTAGATTGCTTGTCGCCATTTTGTTTAGTTCTTATTCTGTAGTTTTGTTCTGTTCTTTCATTTGGGACATGTTTCTTTGTCTCCTCATTTTTGCAGCCTCCCTGTTTTTGTTTCTATGTGTTAAATAAATCTGCTATGTGTCCTGGGCTTGGTAGAGTGACCTTATATAGTAGGTATTCTGCTGGGTCTAGTGGCACAGCCTCCCAATTCACTCTAGCTGGGCACTCCAATATGCCACAGCCCCACCCCTGTGTGGGATGTGTACACTCTCCTATTGTAGTTGAGCCTTGGTTATTGTTGGTATGTCAATGGGAGGGATTTACCCCCAGGCTCATTGTCTTCAATGACTGGCTGCTATCACAGTGAAAGATCTGTGCAGGAGCTCACCTGTGGAGCAGGACTTACTTCAGTGGGTCTCAGGTGTCTTCTGAGTACATCCCTTGAGTGTGTTCCTTTGTAGAGGTGATTGAGTGGTGTTTCAATGTTGCCAGAAGCTGTCCACCAGGCTCTGGGGCCTCCCAGTAGGTACAGGCCAAGGTTAGCTACCATTTGTGCTCTGCCTGATATGAATTATAAATCAATTTGCAGGTGGCTGCTACTTGTGCTAGGCTTGGAGGTACCTAGGAGAGGCCAAACTGTGAACCAAGGGTGACTGCTCCTAGTGCAGGCCTGGGGCTACTTAAGAGAGGTACAGGGCATGCTGAGGTCAAATGCTGCTTGTTTGATAAATTTTAGGAAAGTCTGAAGCGTGAGCCAAGATAGGCCATTTGCATCAAAAATCCACTGGAAACAGCCCAGGTAGACCTGAAAGTTGGATGGGGAGGGTTTCAAGGAATCACCAGGGCAGGACTAATAGCATTAGCCAGGTTGATGGAGACTCAGATATGGTATTCACTTGCTGGATCTGTTGGGGTAGGCTCAGAAAAGGAACTAGGGCCCCTGCCAGCACTTCTGTTTGGGAAAAAGCCACCCCTTCAGCTCTTACTCAATGCCAGATACTGCAGTTTCTCCCTGTATGTCCCTGTTGTCCTTGGGGAGTTGCTGCCCTAGAGCTGGAGCTCAGAGCAAGCAAGTATGAGTAAGTCTGTGTTCAGGCCCTTTCAGAGGAATGCCTAGAACTCTAGCAGCCCACCATCTTACTCAGGCACAATTCCTACTGCTTTTCTTTTCTTTTCTTTTTTTAAAATATATTTTAATTGATTTCAAAGAGAGGGAGAGGGAGAGAGAGAAACATCAATAATGAGAAAGAATCATTGAACAGCTGCCTCCTGCATGTCCCCCACTGGGGATCAAGCCCACAACCTGCCTGAAGCCAATTCCAGCATGTCAGCAGGGCTGAATCATGTGGAGATGGCTGAGGGCATTTCCTCAAACCTGAAAAGGATGCATAAAGAATTGCTTGCTGCCAGACAGCTAAAGGCATCTTAATCTACATGTTATTGCCTCCTACTGGCCAAATATGTGAACAGCCATAGGCAATTCTAATCTGACAATGGATTCTGATACTAAACCTGGCCTTTGAGATATATATATATATATCTACCTTGCCTTAGGACAATTTGTGTTAATAAAGGCAAGGGGTCCTGAGACAAGGGAGAACTTGGTTTCTTTAGCCAAGCTCTCCTGGCCCCCAAAATGCCTTCTAAAATTATGTCTCATCTCTGGACTCTTTAATCATTTACACACAGTGCCTTCTCCAGATTCCAGAACCCTTCTAGATGCTGGATTAAAACCACCGGCATTAACAAGCCAGGCATATGCCCTGATGGGGAATAAAACACAGACTTCCTGGTTCATGGGTTGACACTCAATCACTGAGCAGCACTGGCTGGGCTCCTGCTGGTTTTTTATAGCCAGAGTTATGGAGATTGCTATTCCTGGCACTGGAACCTGGATTCAGGTTCCTGGTGTGAGGTTTGGACTCCTTGCTCCTCATGGGAGACTTTCACAGCTGAGATATTCCTCCTGATTTTTATCTACCACATGTGGGTGTGGGACCAACCTGTTCTACATCCACACCTCCTACCAATCTTGATGTGGCTACTTTATAGCCTTATAGGTAGGACTTGTGTTCAGCTAGATTTCAGGCAATTCTGAATGATAGTAGTTCTGTAATTTAGTTGTAATTTTGATGTAGTTATGGGAGAATGCAGGTACCATATTTACCTAAGCCATAATGTTGATTGGAAGGCTTGAGACAAAATTTTTTAGAGTCCACTTATATATGTGGCTTCTACTAATCTATTATTATGATAACACTAGAGGCTCAGTGCACAAAATTTGTGCACTGGGGAGGAGGTCCTTTAGTCTGGCCTGTGCCCTCTCACAGTCCGGGAACCCTTGGAAGATATCCACCTTCAGGGAGATTGGGCCTAAGCTGGTGGTCAGACATCCCTCTCGCAGTCCGGGACCCCTCACTCCTTACCACCCACCTGCTCGCTGCTCCTTACCACTTGGCTCACTGCTCCTTAGCACTGCTGTGGAGGCATGAGAGGCTCCTGCCAATGCCGCTGCGCTCACCAGCCGTGAGCCTGACTTCTGGCTGAGTGCCACTCCCCCTGTGGGATCACACTGACCATGAGGAGGCAGCTCCTGCATTGAGCGTCTGCCCCCTGGTGGTCAGTGTGCATCACAGCAACCAGTTATTCTGGTTTTTCTGCCATAATGGTTGCTTAGGCTTTTATTATATAGATCTCTTCTTTGATATATACTGAGATTGGAATAATTTAATTTTAAAAAGTTAGTTTTTGGCTAACTAATTGGTGGCAGTATGAAACTAGAATCTAGATCTTGCTATTACAGGTGTGCTGTATTTAATCACTTAAATCCTCTAAGAAACATTTTAGAAGTGAGTGGCCTGAAACCCTAGTTCTACTCATGCTCAAGGCAAGTCTCCCATCCTTGGTTTCTACAGATCTATGTATAGCTGTCATTCTGTCAACTGCTTGAAAAGTCAATGTATTGACTAACATATATTTGCAGAATACAAAAAAACAACCCACAAATCATCATTAGTAATTCAAAGTTTGGATGTTATTACCTGCCATTCAGTACGATTGTGAGATTTAATTGTATCTGTAGAATAATTTGTCATTTACAGCTGAAGATCATTGGAGAAAGTTAGTGTTGCAGTGATTATAGGGGAACTCCATAAATATAGCCATCCGCTTAAAACATAAATTCTAATTTTTGCCATTTAAAAAATACAATTATTGTCTCAGTGGTTTATTATAGCAGCATTTGAACACCCATTTAAATATTTTAAATAATTGAGCATTAAATAACAATAAAAACAAAATAGCAGTTTCATGGTGATGCTGCTGCCAAGAAGGTCTTAAATCAGGATTTTCTCCCTAAGCATGCTTTCCTTCCCCTTCTCAGCATTTGCCAGTAAAACCTTCTTAATAAATAATTTAAGTCCCATGGTCCATAATCCTAAATTACTCTCACACAGATTCTATCATTACTCGGAAAATCTAACATTATTAACTTCTGTCGGCATCTGTTAAATTGTTCTGACTTTCTAAACCCCATAAGATTTGCCATTTATTTGTAGATCATAACTTTTTACAACACCAAACTTGGATGTCTTTCCAGTATTTTTCAACATTGGGAATATTTGTTGAGATAGTAGGAAAATATGGTAAAGATGAATAATGAAAATGTCTATTAAACCATGTGATAAATTATAAGTCATTAAACCATTCTTTTGTTTTAAATACAGCAGGTTCAAGATCACTAAACATTTATGGCCCCCAACCAAAATGTTATATGGAGTTGTCTTAAAACCTCTGGGTTTCTAGCAGATATAAAATGGGGTTATTTGCAGAAATAAAGGGTAGGGAGGTAGGGAAATATTATTGGATCTTTTAAAGGAAGAAATGTATCTTGTTCATAATAGGATGCTAAAATTAACCTTGTAATCTGGAGGTTTAACATATGAAATTTTCAATCATAATCATATAACTTTATTAGCCATAAACACCATTTGTGTAAAATAACTAAAATTTGGGTTCTTGACTTTCTTTATTCGTTTTTCTCTCCTGTGATCTTTGATAATATTTTTCTCAGAAAATAAATTCTATAAAATGCAAAATGTTTACCCTGTGTAATAACTGAGTACTTCATAAGATTATTTCACTCTTCACTTGGGGGCATGTTCTTGACCTCTCCTTCTTTACTTCTCTTCACATTTTGTTTCTCATTTTATTTTCTGCTTATTTATCTCTTACAAATGGTATAAAATAATATTTCACTTTGATAATTTTTTGGAAGACAAGAGAAAGAAACATTATAAGAAAGTCTATGTCAATTAATTGAACAGCACATTGCTTTTGAATTTTAATTATAATACAATAGTTTTTAATCCCCGAGTAAGATGTCTCTAGCAGCTGTCAATAGAGCTAGTTAGATATGAAAGTCTTGAGAGAAGTACCACGTCTTAAAAAAGGGAGGTCCAGGCATGCTTTGGAGCACTGCATTCAGTTCTCAAAGTAGCACTTGAAAACTTGACAAGTTGGAGTGTAGTAACAAAATAGTGACTAGGCATAATGCTATTAACACCACCACATAAAGAGTGTGTTGGGCCCTAACCGGTTTGGCTAAGTGGATAGAGCATTGTCTTGCAACTGAAAGGTCCCAGGTTCAATTCCGGTCAAGGGCATGTACCTTGGTTGCGGGCACATCCCCAGTAGGAGGTGTGCAGGAAGCAGCTGTTCGATGTTTCTCTCTCATCGATGTTTCTAACTTTCTATCTTCCTCTCTGTAAAAAACCAATAAAGTATATATTTTTTAAAAAAAGAGTGTGTTGGAGTTAGTGGATGGGTGTGTGTGAGTAGAATTTAGTAGCTCTTTATATGTCTGAAGCACTTTTATTAGAATTTGGCCTATGAATGTGATTCTTCATGTCGGAAGTAGAAGAAAGGTAAAAGTGATGGGAAGGCAGAGTCACAAGAGGGGAATGTTTTCATAATGACCTGAAGTACTGAAAATGGAAATCAGTGTTCCAATAGTGCGATCCAGAGCTGTGCTGAGAATGCTACCATTAGGGTTCAAGATTCTACTCAAGAATTTTACTAGATGATTTCTCAGCCCTTAGCGATGCCGTAAGCCTTTTATTCATCTTAAAGATAGTTAATACTTACCCAGATAGAGGCTCATTTGACCCAGCGAAACTCCAGGTTAACCATAAGTTAATTTGGTAAGGGAGAAATCTCCACAATATTGATCTCAAATTTTGGGGTGGTTGTGGATGTGTCCCAGCTATCAATCTCTTTGAGAATTGCCTTTAATAAAGAGTTATGCCTTGTCCAAAATCATACCACCCACTCACCCAGGCAACTCATATCTAATGACTGATTGAATTGGGAGTACAAAAAATCAACCCCTTTGCTTTATCTAGATCAGCTATAAAATAGCATTCTAACTTCAGAGTTCTTGTGGAGTGGGCTGAAGTCATATTTTGGCAATGCTATAACCCAATAATCTCAAATGCTAATTCCTCCTTTCTTGCTTTAAGACCGGATGAGCAACAAATGGCAACTACGTTGGAGGTCCTGGAAAGATCCATGAACTTTATTTTAGAGGGTGGGATATAAACTCAAAAAAAGTGTTAAGATACTACTACAATAATAAAAATGTTAGGGATTAAGTAATCTGACATTCTAGGAAATACCTTCTGAAATAAAGTGCAGGTAATACATCTAATACCTCCTACCATAAATAGGAAGTGTCATCCTAGTGGGCCACCCAAGAGGACTGGTCTGGCCATTATACAAAGTGACATGAAAAGCTGCAAAGTCTCAATAACAAATAGATCAGGAAAAGTCTCAATAACAAACAGTCAAAATTTCCAGGTTTTGGTATAAGTGACCCTAATGCTTGGGCCATTTAATTCGACAGACTCTGTCATCTTAGGTATATCTGTGATAAAAATACATGCTATATCGGATTTGCATAAAGCGTAATGGGAAAATTACAATTCAGCCCCCTGAAGTTCTGAAGAAAGACTATACCATCTGCAAGGAAGAATTAAACATCTTGTGATGCTGGCTCTGCTAGAGATGCATTATAAGATACCAATGACTTGTAGCCAGAAATGCCCAGGCAAAGCTGTCACCCCTATGACAGTTGAGGGCTTCCAGCCAGGCAAGCATGGAAGCAGGCAGCCCAGTTAGAAAGCTGTTACACCAATTGAGGGAGGTGAAATTGGTGGTGTTAGAAAGTGCTCAGGTTCTGGATATATCTTGAAGATAGAGTTGCCACTATATGTCGGTGGATTGGATGGGGAATAGTATGGAAAACAGAGGAACCAGGAATGAGAAGAAGATTTTGAGCCTGAGCAAAAGGGGAAAAAATGGTTTGGTCATGTACTAAGATGTCAAAGCCTAGAAGAGGAGATTTTTAAAGGACCAGGGACAGGGTGTGGGTAAAGCTATCGGAAGCTCAGTGTGGACATGTTAAATTTGAGATACATTTTACACATCCAAGTAGAGAAGTCAAATAGGCAGTTGATAGGTCTAGGTTCCAGGGGAGAGGTCCAAGCTGGAGAAGTACATTAGGGAACTACCAGCACGTAGATTATCTTTAAAGCCATGAGTCTGCATGAGATCATTAAAGGAGGATGTGTAGGGAAAAAAAAGGGGTAGCTAACTGAATGCTGGAACACACTCTCATATTTAGAGGTTAGAGAGATGAGTGGGAGCCAGCAACAGAGCCAAGTAACAGTCAGGAATGGGAAGAAGACAATCAGGTAAAATTTTTGTCTTGGAGTAAAGTAAGGAAGTTTCAAGAAGAGAGTGATAAACAGTATGTCGTATACAGCTACTAATTAAGATGGCTTGATCTCATTGCTCTGTTTCTTCAAATATGCTTTACATGGGCATTTTCTGCTTTCACTCTTTCTTTATTAGGTTTCGTTCCCCCTCATTCCATCAGTCTCTGTGTCTTTTTCTACTCCTTTTCTCTCATAACAATAGCTCTTTGAATATAGTAATGAGTGCTTGGCAACTCATGTCCTATGAGCTAGAAAAAGGCATCTTTCTAGTTTAAAAACACAAACATAAGTTCTGACACAATTTGGACTCTGACCTTGTATGTTCTCTAAAGAATTCACAGTTCTTTTTAGACATTACCTCATTATCCTAAAATAAGCTATAAGTACATAAACTATAAACTATAAACATTAGCATTTATTTGGAAGCACATGTGAAGAATTAATTGCTTAAAATAGGTCAAGTGGAATGTTTAAACTAAATGAAATAAATTTATCTGTAAATAAAGTCTTATTATTTATAAGCTCTTGTATATAAATATTCATGGAAACCACATAGAATGAATCATTGAAACATCAACCCAGGTAACTCAACAAGAAAAATATCCCAAATAGTGTGCCTGATTTAAATAGGCACAGGATCATATTATTTACATCATTAGCATTAGCATCATCATCATCAATCACCATCATCATTATCTATGAGAAGACTTAATCAGTATAAGCACTGTACTAAATATTTTAAATTATTTCTTTAATTATTATAAGCATGTTCAAAAATAGAAACTAGATTATCTAAAATGAGGAGCTCTCAGCTCAGAGACTTTAAGAAAGTTGCCTAAGGTCACACAGATAAAAGTAATGGGCATGAAATGTGTCACTATAAAACCTAATAATAATAATGGTGATACTTAAATCTTAGCTTTAATGGAAGAACTAAGATTATTACTAATCGTATCATGAAAGCTGAAATGAGAAATCTAGAAGATAGTTTAAGCAAAAGAAATAGGAAACAGAAGCAAAAAAATATAAATTAAAAGTTGGTTCTTTGGAAAAACTACTAAAATTGATAAATGTCTAGCAAAACTCAATAATGTAATAAAATAGATTAATACATAATTCTATCTTATATTTCTATCTATCTATTATCTATCTATTTAGCTATCATCTATCATTATCATCTATCTATCTAAGCTAACATAAACTTCAAAAGGAAAAGAAAATTATAGACAATCTCACTTATTAAAATAGATATGAAAATTATAATAAAATGAAGATAGTAAAATAATTGATTATGTATTCACATTTGAATTAGTGTTCTTTATTCATGGTGCTTGAGTCATTTTCACCATTTTCATATTACTCAAAACATTCTTCTTGCCTGCTCTTTGCTTCTAAATATTTTGCTATGGTTGTGCTGGGCCTGCTATTTCTTAGTTCCAGGTAATTCCAGGCAATGGCAAGTCACAGAGAGATGTTGACAAGGAGGATTCCTGACCACATCTGAGCTGTACCAGGATCTGAGCTTTACGCTGGAAGAAAACACACTGGAAACTAGTTAGGATGCTCTTGCAATGCAAAAGATAACTACATGAATGTCTGTAGCATAAACAATGAAGATTAAATTAGATAAGTGCCAT
This sequence comes from Myotis nattereri, assembly GCF_964212035.1. Taxonomy (NCBI): domain Eukaryota; kingdom Metazoa; phylum Chordata; class Mammalia; order Chiroptera; family Vespertilionidae; genus Myotis; species Myotis nattereri. The sequence continues at coordinate 68,971,291 of NC_138077.1, read as the reverse complement.
AGATTTAACTATTTAGTTCAGATTAAAACTTTCCTCCATACTACAGATATTTCTAATGGTCCTATAAAAATAAAGTTAATGCCTCAAATTAGAGAAATTGATTGATCAGTGTTAACATGTTTTTTTTCATTATAGAGCTATAAAATTGTGCTTCAAAATTATTATAATTACTAGGTGAATGCAGTCAGATATACATATACAAAATAAACTTTGAAGTTTTTTTCTATATGTTACTAATAAATAGTTGTAAGATATTAGGAAAGAGACTAAAAACAAAGTTTACATTTACATAACACAAACAAGACATAAGAAAATATTCCATTTAAAATTAATAAAAATAATGTTTTTAATACAATACAATGTAAAAGAAAGTACAGATGCTATATAAATAAAAGCAAGCATTTTATTAAAGGGCATAAAAATGATTTTAACAAGCAAAGACAACAAAACATTTTTGGTGGTAAGGTGAGAGGTGGAGGAATTGAGCAAAAAGGGAAAAATAAGAGAGAACTCATGGACATGGACAATAGTGTGGTGATTGCACGGATGTGAGTGTAGGTGAAAGAGGGAGGTCAGAGAGGGGATAAATGGTGATGCAAAATATAATAATAATAATAATAATAATAATAATAATAAATGATGTTTGTGTAGGTGGCAGCATAAAAATTAACTATGTATAAAAGTCTATTTGATTTAAAAAATAAATCTCACATTTATAGTTCAAAAGAGTCAAACTCAAATTTATCTCTATTAAAACAGGTATTCCTGGTGTTTTTCAATTAGTATTTCAATCGTGTATTTATTATTTTAAAAACTTAGATTCTATTGTTTTGAAGATCTCATGGTCATTGATAATTTAGTTAACTGAACGGAAGGTGACTCAAGTCTTGTATGCTGTATAGAACAAAATGGTTAAAATATGGGCTTTGGAGTCAGATACATACCCATATTCAAAACCTTGAAGTCCCCTTAATGAGCTGAATGGCTTTGTGTCATGCTGTAGGTGGAAATGTCCTCAAAAAAGATATGTTGAAGTCAGAACCTCTGGTACCTCTGCATGTCACTTATTTGTAAATAGGGTTTTTGTAGATGTAAAATGAGGTCTTCAGGGTGGTCCCTAATTCAATATGACTGGTGTCCTCATAAAGAGACACGGAGACAAACATGCAGAGAGAAGAATGTTGCAGGATGACAGAGACAGGGATTCGAATGATGCACCTACAAGTCAAGGAATACAAAGGATTGTTAGCAACATCAGAAGCTAAAAGAAAGGCATGAAATAGGTTCTTTCCTGGAGTTTTCAGAAAGAGCATGGGCCTGCAGACTCCTTGATTTCAGGCTTCTAGCCTCCAGAACTATGAGAAAATAAATTTGCTGTATTAGGTCACATCGCAGCCCCAGGGAATTACTACAGGTAAATAACATTTATTCAAGTCTCATATTTTCTCCTACTTCAAATAGAAATAATAATTCCCTTTGAGCCCTAACCGGTTTGGCTCAGTGGCTAGAGCGTCAGCCTGCAGACTGAAAGGTCCCAGGTTCGATTCCAGTCAGGGGCATGTACCTTGGTTGCAGGCACATCCCCAGTGGGGGGTGTGCATGAGGCAGCTGATCGATGTTTCTCTCTCATCGATGTTTCTAACTCTCTGTCCCTCTCCCTTCCTCTCAGTAAAAAATCAATAAAATATTTTTTAAAAATAAAATAAAAAAATAATTTCCTTTGAGGACAAACTTTTTGTTGTTGTTTGAATTTCTCATTTATAAAATAGGAATAATAATAGTATCCTTGTCATAATGGTGCCAGGATCAAATGAGAGTTACATGTAAAGCACTGACTCCTGTACTTGAAACAAAGGGAAAAGTTTGTAAGCGTTTACTATTTTATTATTAGACTAAGAGCTAATTCCTGCACCTTGAAAGAAACTGTGGGCCACGAGGCTGTGGTGGGCACAGGGGCAGGTCTCAGCCCATCCTCCGCACCTCCGCTAGGTCCCTCCCACCACTGCCCCAGGTCCCCTCTCTGCTGGCAGCCCCGCTCCCCCTGCCACTGCTCCCACGCCCTGATGGTGCCAGCCCCGCTTGCACCCGCTGACTGTGTGGAGTGATTGGGGCCAGTGCTATCAGCGGGTGTGAGCGGGGCCAGGACCTTCAGGGTGTGCAAGCGGCAGCTGCTGCCCCGATAGCCCCTCAAGAGGAAGGGGAGGTTAAGAAGCCCTCAGGGGCAATCGGCGCCAGCACCAGGCACCGGCAGTGGCTCTGGCACCGGCTGCAGGTGTGAGCAGGGACGGCACCAGCAGTGGGTGCGAGTGGCAGCTGCAGGCCCCAATCACCCCTCTGGAGCAGGGGGAGGTGGAGAATCCCTGAGGGACAACTGGGGCCAGGAGCCGCCACTCGCACCCGCTGATGGCGCCGAGCAATCGGGCTGGTGCCAGGCGCTGGGCTCCCGGTGCCGGCAGCAGGTGCAAGCACCAGGCAGGACCGCCGTGCGCAGGAGCAAAGAATTTTCAGTAACCACCAGAGGCTCACCCTGATGACAGCGACCAGCACTCCACCTTGGTCGGGCACCCCAATTCACCTGCTTCACCATCCCACCGTGACCTATGCCCACCATGTTCCACACGCATGCCCCCTGGTGGTCAGCGCATGTCATAGTGACTGGTTGTTCCACCGTTTGGTCTATTTGCATATTAGGGTATATATATATATATATATATATATATATATATATATATATATATGCTTAACCTAGTGCTTAAAACATGCTAAGCACTTGTGATGTATTACATATTAGTCTGGTTAAATAATAAAGACCTGTAAAATACTTAAAAGATGCCTCAAACAGAGCAAGCCTTTAATAGTTTTGGGCCACTATAATTAAGTAGTTTTGTAAATAAAGTATTTAACTTATCCTATGAGTTATTATTTAATTTTTTGATGAGGCTGTAAATTAATCTTTAAAATGCTAAAATAAATAGCTTCAAATGGAGTAGTTTATGCAATAATGAACTTGAGGTTTGTATGACTTCTAAATTTAAAATGGGCAACAGACAAATACTCCTGGAAGAAAAAATATACTATAGGGGAAAAATAATTATGAATATATCAAAGGAGGTTAATTTTCTAATTTAAATATCTATTGTCTTTATGAAAAGGATTGCTCTGTTTTTAGAAAATAAACATTTGAAGTATCTATGGGAAAAGGGACCACACTATATACTAGTTCAGTAAAATATTTTATATCTATCTATCTACCTACTTACCTATATTTAAGTAAAGATGAATAAAAATGTGGGTAAATATTAATATAGGAAATCAAGGGAAAATTAAGCAAGAAATATTTGACTATTTCTACAATTATTCTGTAAGTCTAAAATTATGCCAAAATAAGTTAGAAAAAAAGACTTTGTCAAAAAAGAAGAAATATAAATTTAATATAGAGATGTCCTGATTAGTTACTTAGATCATGAAGTTATTTTTGATGTATGATTTAAAACATGATTTAAATAGAAGCTAGCCAGCATAATTTGAGTCTAAATGAAAAATAGGACTTCAGATATTCACTTTATGTATAATTGTACTCAAACACAATTAACTCAGAAAGTGATGAGCATGTCTTCATATTTTTTCCTTTTATTCCAATCAAGAGAACATGGATAAATACAAATAAATAATAGGTTTTAAAAATTTGTTTCTGAACTTTTTTTTATTTCACACTTACATAGTCATTGGACTTGTTACCTCTCACAGCTTTGTGGAAGGTGAAAATAGGAATCTATGCAGGTAAATACCATTATATCATTTTAGAGAGCTGTAACAGTGAAGGACATCCATTTAAGTCAGTTTTGTTTCTATAAATACAATTGCCTAATAGATTATATTTATGAATCTGTTATAGGGAAAAATTCCCCCACTTGTCTTATAGATACAGTGTGAACCACATATGCTATTTTCATTTAATCTTTTTCTACCCTTAAGGAGTTTTGTATTGTATATAGCAAGTTTTGAATTGGAAAGCTGCCAAACTGACTCTAATTTAAGCTTTGATGTTACAAATGAATCTCTTGGTAAATATCATAAATCATTCAGTGAAAATATCAATACATCCAAATGCCATAGCAAAACAATTTTAGGTCCAAAGAATCACAATACCATATTGAACAAAAAATTTGGTCAGAAGATCAAAGCAAGCTTCAGCTATCGTCAGATAAATGCAATTACACTTTTAAAAAATATGTGCATCAGACTTCATTCATCAATAGAGTAAGTTTTCCTTCACTAATGTACATATGCTCCCATTTCTTAAGAAGTATAGTACTTTTTAACCAATAAATCTGCCTTTTATATAGTGTCACTCATGCAAAGACCTTTTATAAAATAAAGTCAAATCTTCCCATTGGATACTACAAGGAAGTAGGCTGCCTCAGCAGTAACAGTAGAAATAGTATATTTTATTGGCGGCGAAAATAGTCAACAAGCTAGGATCATTTTTTTCCAAACCAACAGTGAAACATTTTTATTCAAGTAAATTCATACTTCTATTTCAACTGATTTGTTAGGTAAGAGACTAAAGAATAGGACTTGTAAGTGAATTGTACAATTTAGCAACTGTATTATTTATTTCTGAGTATTTTACCACCATCCCCAAAGTGGTTAAAAAATAATTGTTCACTATACTGTGGGTTAACAACACAAGCAGGGTCCAGTTGGCATGGTTAGTTTCTGCTCCTTATGGTGTCAGCTGGACTCATTCATGCTGCTATGATCAGTTGGCAGGTCAGCTCATTGGCCCTGGATGGCTTCACCTACATTATTGCCAACTGGCTGGGGCTATGAGCCAGTGCATGCCAGTTCTCCCCTTATGATATCTCCAACAGCTATCTTGGGCTTTCTTATACAGCATCTGATTTCTAAGAAGGCAAGAACAGAGGCTGGACATCCTGTTGAAGCTGGACTTGGAGGTGCTACTCTGTTACTCTCCCACACTGTTGGTCAAAGCAAGTCACAAGGTCAGCCCTTATGAAAGGGAAGGGAATAGACTCCACACCTTCATGAGAGGAAAAAGTCTTATTGGAAAAAAAAGAGTAGAGAATAGAGATGAGAGAAATTGTCATAGCCATCTTTTCAAGCAATTTATTGTATCAACATATAAGTACTAAATTTCTTCCTTCCTTAAAAAAAAAAAAAAAAAAAAAAAAAAAAAAGCTCTAATAGCGACTTCCCAAAGTTTTCAACAAACTATTTCCTCTCCTTCAAATACTTTGAAATAATTGTCTTGAATCTAGGCCATTTGTTCTATATGCCTTTTTAAAAGAATATAGTGACTCCCATCTATGTCCAAGTAATCCAATACTTACCTTCCCACAGAGTAAATGCTGTTGTGTATAGATCTGTTCCTGCACCATATTTGCACTCATATCACTTGAAAAAATCCTAATGTTTAGTCCTTCTTTTACTAAATTTTTAAATTACTCTTTCTAATTTCACATATTTCATCTAGATAAGTATAGCCCATTGTATTTTAATAAATCAGTCACAATATAGAAACTGCTTTTGGAGCTCCCACCCCTGCCCCTCCCCCATACACACACAGGCATGCTGAACTCAAAGTGGAGGGCTTCTTGAGAATACTTGGGAGTGGTGAGTGACTTTTCTCTTTTTCATTTATTTTATGGGTGATATTACTGTTATGTTTCAGAAGTGAGACTATGGTACAATCAAAATAACATGTAGCAAGATTAATTAAACTTTAAAACGTTATCAAAGACTTCATAACTAAGATAATAGGAGAGAAACTCTAGAGCTTGCATAGCAACCTTCCCCAACCTCAGGCACAGGTAGATTTTCTTTTAAGTCCTTATTTTTGAAGATCAGGGAGGGATCAGCATCCACTGTGTCACCTATACCCAAGGCATAAAGCACAACCTGCAGGAGAACAGTCACAAAGCTGATGGCACAAATAGGTGGTTTCAGGAGAACGAGCCGCTTTCAGAGATAGGCCATTACTTTCCTCCTTCTCATTTCCATCCTGCTTCAAGCTTCCAAAAAAGTCAGGTTTATCTATCCAGTGGAGTCGTTATAGTGTTTAGGGTACTAGTTAGGTTGATTTAACAGTGGTTTATTTCACTCTGATATAGTAAATGCCTGAGGTGAAGGGCAGTCTTGTTCCATGATGTGGTCCTGAACTGTAAGACACATGCTTTTGTTTTATCACTCCACCCTGCCCAATTCTGCTTAATCCAAATTGGCTTCCCATAACCAAGTCCTGCCCTGGGGAGGAAGAGGGGAAAAGAGGGAACAGAGGGAAAGGAGCTTTCTTTTAGGGACATGGCACAGAAGTTACATACATCGTTCAGTGGATATGTCATTTGCCTTACATAAGTATTCAACACAATTGTATTACTCAAATAGCCCAAGAAAATAACAATAGATCTATATAAAAATTTGCTACAATTATAATCATTGTAGTACTAATAATGTGAAAGAAAAAATTCTATAAATTCAACAATCAGTGATGTATTAATATATATGATTAAAGAGCAATATTAAAGTCTAGATTTGCCCACTGGAGTAGTTATATTATTTAAAATATTTGATCATCTGTTTTCACATGAATGACACAGAAAAAAACTGAGTGAAAACAAGTCAATTATAACATAAATGCTGCTTCATTTTACATAATCTTATTATGTGTAAATACATATAATCTTACAATCTTTTTAATTCTAAAATTCTTGTAATGATAGAAAGTAAAAATATCAAAAAGATATTAACACAAAACACAGAATTCTAATATTCTATCAGTTTCACTTTTTATAAAGCAACCCTTTATCTTGGCTATACTTTGAGTTCAGCACAGCATTAATGACCACACGTTTTTTATTTTCCTCAGAATATTTTTTGGTTGAATTATACCACCTCACGGAAAGAATATGTTTCAGCTACTGCAATCTCCTTAACTTCAGATTTCCGAATGTAATTTATCAACTTGGAAATCCAGAATCTAAGTAAATTGGTACAGGGCTGCTTACTCCTTTCTTGGAATACCTTATCTCCTCTAACATAGACTACCATTAAGATTGGCTGCAATTTGAAAAGGCAACAAAGAGTTAACATATATATTAACTTGAAATAAGGGAATGGCACATCAACTCACTGCCTAAATATAATTTCAAAGGAAAAATATTACTGAACAAGGACTGTATAAAGCAGCAAATAGAGAGAGTAGCCAGGAATGGATGAAAAATCTGCTTGTTAAAAAGATTTGGCTAGAGCTACTGTAGTGATTTTTCTGGCTAGATTCTTTTAATGCCCACAGTGACAGAACCCCACGATAACCATTTATTTGAACATCAGATTTCATTAAAGGGCTGGAAATGAAACCTCTTAATAGATTTTTCTTCACCAACAGCTTAATTATGATAACTTCATGTTAACAAAATGGATTACATTTGTTGTCCCTGTACTTACTAAGGCCTAACTGGTAAATAGCCTGTCAACACTTCCATTCCCACCCTAATGTTTCAAAGGGATTTGATTTGACTGAACTAGTGGATGCCAGCAACTGGCTCAGTCCAAAATTATTTTTAAGTTGTTTAAGTCGTACAGTTCTGTACCAGTTTGACCTTTCTTATGGAAAGAGGGACAAATTTGACCCTTGTGTGTACCCATCTGTAGGTGTTTTATTTTTCTTCTTCCTCTTAAAAGCTCAAATTAGTAATTTAAAATTTCCATAAATTTGTAATGATTGAGAGTCTATTTTGCCTGTCACCCTGTGGCCAGCTAAGACCTTCAGACTGGATTTTCTCTGTTCCTGCTGAGAGTGTAATAGTAGGGTCAGCCATTCATACTTAAATGGCTCTATCCCTTGAAATAAATTATGATTGTGCATATTTAGGCAAAATTTAACTATAAGAAAGCTTACTTTGCTTTCATGTGCTGTTAAATAATTGATCTGACTTTCCCTTGCTAAAATAACTCAGCAGCCTATGCATACCTTCAGATCAACAATATGGGCAAGACACAAAATTTCAAGCTTTTATATTTGAGTTCATTCTTCATTTAACTTTTAAAACACTACTATAGTTGAATATTAAAACAAAAACAATAACAAGTAGTGAGCATATTGTGATTATATTCCTTCACTTATTCACTACTGTCTATGAAATGCCAGCAGTTAGTGTAATCACTGGCTCAATTAAGAAGTCTGACACTGAACACCACCCCTAGGATGATGATGTTCATCATCCTCATATGCTTCTCTATTATAATGGCACCATCTTTCTTTTTTTTATTTTATTAGAAAGTTGTTTTAGTTTTTGTTTTTTTAAAGTCAACAGTTCAAGATCTGCCACTTTAAATCATGGATGAAGTACAGTAAGCCTAAATTTGAAGCAGCCCATGAAATTTTACATTATGATGGTAAAAAGTATTTCTAAGATTTGAACATTAGAGAGGTAAGAAAGTTGTTTCTACATTCTTGCTTTTTCATTTTTAAAAAATCTTTATTGTTGGGATTATTCCATATGTCCCTTTTTTCCTCCTATTCCCCTCTCCAATTCCCTTCTCCCCAAGTCTTCACCACTCACTGTCTGTGTCCTTGACTTATACATATATTGTCTGTGACTATGGGTTATGAATATATGCATATGAGTTCATTGGTTGATCTCCTCCCTCCCTCCACCTTCCCCTGCCTTCCCTCTGAGTTTTGACAGTCTGTTCGATGTTTTTATGTCTCTGGGTCTATTTTTGTTCATCAGTTTATGTCGTTAATTAGATTCCACATATGAGTGAGATCATGGGATACTTATCTTTCTCTGACTGGCTTATTTCTCTTAGCATAATGCTCTCTAGGTTCATCCATGATGTTGCAAATGATGAGTTCTTTCTTTTTACAGCAGCGTAGTATTCCACCAGTTCTTCAGTCTCTTCTACTTCCTTCCTTTCAGGTAGGAATTTTTCCAGCAAAGAGAGTTCATTAGGAGACAGTAAGCCATTCTCAGGAAAGATTACCTTAAATTAAATGATTAGGTGACCCTTTTCATATGGTCTATGATAAATTGGCATGCCTTCATTTAGCACACATTTGATATCTCCACCTAAATCAATGACTAGAAACTATCTCAGCTCTTATAGAAATACTATGGGCTTCTGGGTGGAACAGATACATTGATGATTAATATGTTTCTCTCTCTCTCTCTCCCTCTCTCTTCCTCTCTGAAATTAATAAAAATATATTAAAAATATGTGATTTACCAGAATATAAAAGGTACATTGTATGACTATTCTGATGTCTTTTGATAATAACATAAATTCATTGTTTTTAAAATATATGGCAAAGTCAGAATAGAAAAAAAATAGAGAATACCATTTAAATATCTTTAGGAATTCATAACAATGTGAGTACATTTAATGCCACAAAATTGTACACTTAAAAATGATTAAAATGGTAACACAATATTTAACACAATAGAAATATACATTATTTTATTAAAGAATAAGTTTTGAAATGATACATATAATGATGTTATATGAGTAGCATATATTCAAATTATTTACTAAGTTATTTTGAGTAGATCAACAAAAAATCAGTTATTAATACTACCATGTTTAAGCACTATAATAATGCTATAAATGTGTTCAATGACCACTTTTATTTTCTAGACATGGTTTAAGAACTTCATCTCATTTAACTTTTTACAATTTAATGAGATAGAAATTTTAATTTCTATTTTATAATTGAGGTCCCTGAGAATAAGGGTATTGAAATTATTTGTCTAATGACACATAGTTAGAAGGCGATGGGTGCTGCCATTTACGTAAGCCCAGGTCCAACTGACTCTGAGGTAGTCTGAAATTGATAGTCACAATGCTGTCTCTTATCATTACATTCATTAAATCTCACTGACCTAAATATAAACTAAGAAAAAAATGAAATAATTGAATGAAATAAATTGAAACACATTTTGGAAGAAATGAGGAACATAATCTACTGTCAAGCCTTTGGAGGAAGTGTGGCCCTGCCACACCTGAATTGTGGACTTCTGGCTTCCAGACTGAGAGAATAATTTTTGTTGTTTTAAGAAAAGCCTGTTGGAAAAATAAAATTTATTGGTGAAATTTAGAGACATGATCATTAAGGTGAAGAAAAAACAAGAATGCCTGCTGTCGCTATTTCTATTCAATTTTGTTACAGGGAGTTCTAACTAATCCAGGAAAGCAAGAAAGATCACAGGGGGAAAAATTCCCAAACTGTCCTCTTTTTGGAATCAATGTGGGGGAGGAGGGAAGGAAATGTCACAAAAATCACAATTCATCATTATATCTAGTGAGTTGGGGATCTATGTTACCATTTTTCAAATTTTTCTGTAGCACTAGAATATCCAAGAATCCTGAGGGATGGAGCAGCCTTTCTCTTGCTTTTCCCTTTATTTTTGCTTCCCTTCTCTGTTTTGTTGAATGTTTTCCCCCTCGTTCACCTGAATCTGACTCTGGTTCCCCTGATTAGAAAGAACTGCAAAATTCTGTGATCATGGGAAATGGAATTCTTTTGTTAAATCACTATATATGATGGACACAGGAATCAATGCTTTAATTAATTACCATTGCAGTGAATATAAGTACATTACATCAACACTATATTTTTGGAAAATAATTTATTTCTAAAGTGATATATTTGTGATTTCAGATATTAAAGGCATATTTATATCTACATTTTAATTGCATTATAGCACAGCACATTTCTGCAGCAGAAGAGATGACCACAAACAAGTCTAGGTTCACAACGTAATGGGTACGAATTGAGTTTTGAGTAATACTTGGAAACTGGATGTTGAGCTCTTGAAGGCTGTGTGTGCTCAAACTGTGCCTACCCTTCTTCTTTTTTCTTAAATAAAGAAGGAACTAATGAATGTCCAAATATGGCCACATTATTCTGGAATTTGGTAATGGGTAGAATCTACCTCTGTGATTAGCTTTGTGGTTTGGACAACTCATTTCACTTAAGTGACACTCAGTTTCCTTTCTCTATGAAATGATTAGACTGAGTTGGGTGATAGCTCAAAAGGTTTCCATTTCTGAAACTCATTGAGTGTCTGAAACTCACAGTGATAATGTCTGCTATTCACCAAATATTTTGCATGTATTTTTCATGATTCTAAATGTTTTACCTTCAATATTTTATTCAATTAGTATATCACTTCTCTTAGGAAGAAATTATAAACCCAACTTTACAGATGAGGGAACAAAGTCATACAGTTGTAAAATCACAAAGGCAGAGCTCAAACCATGGAAATCTTGGTTTGAACTCTTATTCAAAATTTGTACTTTTATTCACTGTGTTATTCTACAAACATTCAACTTTAATTTTGCTGCTTTAGTAAATGTATTCACCCAATTATCCAATAAGTCTAAAGTGTCTCCTCTAGTCCTGTACCATGTCCCCAAAATGCAATAACCATAACAATGTGGCTGCAACCATCATGTTCATTTTCTGAGCTCTGACCAAAACTGGAGTGAGAGTGATACACACATCCCAGCCTAAAAATGCCTCCTTTCCTTTACCTCTAGGTGTGTCACCGTCATATATATCATCACAGACTATCCCATGTATTTATTTACTATGCTCACAGGTTAGTATCTGTATGTTCCACAAAATATGTTTAATCAGGCAAATATATTTTTATGTCTTGTTTACTGAATCCCTAGTACTCAGAATAATAGCTGGTACATAATCAATAAATATTTATTGAATGAAGGAATAAATAATCCTGGACAAATATATCAGAGCTTATATGTACACATGATTGAATTAGAATTACAGTGTATAGATAGCTCTCTTTTAAATTATTTTCATTAAGTTCTCTTATTTACAAGTCTTAGGTTGAATTATAAAGCTATATAAATAAATTCTGAAATCTAGCCCATTGAGGTTGTTTGATTATTGTAATCATGACTCTCTGAGTAGACCCTAGCACGCCAAGATATAAAGATTGTCTTTTCTGTCTGCTTGTGCTACAAGTGAAACCTGGACCTCCCACAGTCTAAGTTAAAGTTAGTGGCCTAGCACACTTGGAAATATCCCTTTTAGAGAATTTACTCTAATCATGTAATAAGCATTCAATGTGTTTTTGGTGATTGATTCTAAATTGGAGCCAACTTATTTCAAATTATCTCTCTGCCTGGATAGCCTCATGTGAGATTCACTACTACAGATTTTTCAGTTTCCGAACTTAGTCACAGTGTTGCCTATGATTCCTGTTATCTCATTAAATACAAATGGACTCTGCTTTGAAGGCATAACTATGCTGCTTGCTGAGGCTCATAGAATAAAGCCTTTTAAAACTGCTACTGTTTTAGTTTGGAAGCTAATAATAACCAATAAAAAATAATCCACTAAGTATAAGTCATCAGCTTTGCAACCAGCCTGTACCTTCCTAGAGATCAAAATCTATAATTTTGTTATAAATTTTACTTTCCCACCTTAATTTGGATTACTTCTGAATATCTGATTTTTTCTTCACTGAAGGCTTGATAATAAACACAATAACCCAAATAATATTTAATTACATTGTATGGATTGAGTTGAATTTTCTGTATCAAGCACGTTTCACTAACATAGATGAACATATAAAGAGGAGGCAGGAAATGGCTACACTGAAATTTCATATAAAGGACCCAATAAGCTTATACTTCTGAGAACACTTTCTATCTCACACTATTCCTTCTCTCATACTCTTCTCACACCACTCTTACACTCAATGAATGGGACCAACCTCATCTGTGTTTTCTAGAGCTAGTCCTTCTAGTTACCACCACAGGTTCTGGTGGTAATTAAGTGACTGGAGGAGTGTGACAATAAAATGGAGAACATGAATTATAGCCTTATCATGTGCCAGGCACCAGTCTAAGTACTCATTGTGTATATACAACCTTTTATTATGTACCCCATATTTATACAAAAAAGATGTAAGAATGACACTAAAAATTCTTTAATCACCATGGGCGAGGTGAAACACATATCTCAATGTTATAGTTAAAGACATGGGAGATGAAAAATGAGGAAAGACAGAATAGTTCCCCCTGGTCAAAGAGAACATAAGCTGGGCAACTTTTCGAGATTTATTTTCTAAATCTTGTGACTGAGTGCAGAGACGACTGTCATCCATCATTAGTGCCTGCCTGGTATAAGCCATGCATTATTCAGTGGATATTTGCAAATGAAAAAATAAATGAAAACTGATCATTAGATTCTGGAGGAATGTTTATAGACTTACACTTGCACCAAAACAGAAGTTATATATATAGCTAGCAGCAATTATCATTGTTTTTTTCATGGGAATTCAAATGTTAATGACACTGAGACCCACTCACACTGTTTGCTTCTCTGCTTGGACTTAGTCTGGGACAGAAATTACAGGGTAGGTGCTGAATAAAGGTTATCAGCTTTTGTGGGTTTTAGACGGAAATAGAGAACAGTAAGGTACAAAGATAAAATGTTTTTATTCAGGTTTTCCTGAAGGCGTATAGAAAGGTCACATTCATTTGGAAGCAATGCAAGGTTCTAGAGACAATAGTTCATATTATTATTAGGAAGAACCATGTGAGAAAAAAATATATTAAGGAAAAGAAAAAGACTTTCCCATGGCAATTCTTTCAAAATCTAACAACAAATGTCAAGCACTGTTGGACTAGTAGAAGTGCTAATAAAGGACTAGAATTGGAAAGTGAGTCATAGAGGTAGGCTCTTAATATAAATATATTTTGATTGATTTCAGAGAGGAAGGGAGAGGGAGAGAGGTAGAAATATCAATGATGGTGAGAGAGAATAATTGATCAGCTGCCTCCTGCAAGCCCCTTACTGGGGATCGAGCCCACAACCTGGGCATGTGCCCTTGACCAGAATCGAACCTGGGACCCTTCTGTCCACAGGCCGACGACGCTCTATTCATTGAGCAAAACCAGCTACGGTGGCTCTTAATATTTTATATGCTTAGTCTTAAGTATTTTCACTTATAGCATAGCATGTCCGTTTCAATCATTAGAGACCCCAGAGATTTGCTACTGAATAACCAAAACACATTTTCATTTGTCCTGACTCACCCATATTTGAAGAAAGCTGTGAACACCAAGGTACAACTGTCAGCTCCTGTTCACAGAGTGAGACCAGGTGTTTGTTTGTTGATGAGAATTAAAAAACACAATTACGTTAGCCCTGCAAACCCTGGTGCTCACAGTGCTTGGTGTTTCTTCTAAATCAAGGGGAGAAATGGGAAAGAGACCTCTTTCCAAAGAAGCATTGCTAGCACATCAGGAGCAGCCCCACAGGTCGGGGGTACATTCCCAGAGCAGTTCTTGTTAAGGGATTACCCATGATGCATTAGTACCGTAATTACATTTTTAAAAGTCACATGAGGGAAGCATGCTACTAGTGATGGTCTGGACCTGTACACAGTGTGCTGCATCCACAGCAGCTTGCTTCTCGGCCTTCATTCCGCACTTGCCATGGAAGGGGCCATTCCGCTAGTGTTGACAACACTCTATGTGCAGGGAATTCAAAGAGGCAGCAACATTTATCTCTTCCCTAGTTCCATGTCCTCACCTCCAGTCCCCTGGCTGTGGCTTCAGGCCTCAGGCCCCAGAGATTCCACTTTAAATAGGCAGACTTTCTGATGTGATGTTAAAACCTCTTCTGTCAATATTTGTGAAGATTAAATAACTCCTCTAAACTGTGAAAATCTGAGATCCCCAGCAGGGAAATGTGTCTTCTGTCTATTCTTTAGCCATGATTTTACAAAAACAGAAGTTATTGTCCTCAAAAAGCTCAAGTGTCAGTGAGGTTTTCCAAATCCTCGAGCTGATAGATGCAAACACACATACACATTAGGAACAGTAGTTGGAAGAAAAAACAGTAGTGGAAAAAAAATTAGAATTTTTTTCTAACTATGTATAATTTTTTAAATGTTTATTCCTTCCCCTAAATAAAATATTTTGTTTTTAAATCAGCTTGTCAAATGGCATCCTTTTCCTTTGATTCCACTCAAGTTTAGCAGTTTTTAGGGTCACTTAGAAAACAGGCCAGAATTGCACACCCAAATGAGGAATATGTTGCCTCCAACATCCAAAGGCCCACTTAGCATTGAGAATTGCTTTTTGGTTGTACAAGGGCTTAGACTGTAACAAGTAATCATTCCTGTTAGAAGACATGTATGATAATCCTCCCACAACTAGGTGGACAAGAAAATTCTTTCAGAGAAGATCTAGCTAATTATTGGTAGTTGACTAAGATTTCTATAATATCAGTGATGTTCAATTACCTAAAAACAAAGCAAAAATAATGTACTAATGAATTTCTTTATTTTATTTTTTTTAAATGCCAGGGAGGATTTGATGACTTACCATGAATACTTAAAATACTTAAACATATCTCTTGAGAAATACTGGTAGAAGAAAGTAAAAAATTTCCTGAGACTAGAAAATCTATAAGAAATTAAATAGCAATGATGACACTTGCTTTACTAATAATTAGCATTTTTGAGTTTTTATTATATTTTTGGCACTGTTCTTAGAACTATGTATTAAAATCATCTTATTTTATCCTCAAAAACAGCTTCAAATGCTAAGCTTTTAAAAGGCACTCAGAACTTACTAAATTCATAGGCTGAATTTATGTCCCTAAAAAAATACAACATCTTATTAATTTTATGAGACATGCATTTAAACTATGTCTTGCTAACTGCATATACCATGAATTACTTTGTAAAACACACACCACTTACACTTATTTGGATAGAGTTGTATTTTTAATTTAAACCTTTTAAACTCTAAAGTCTAAGTTTTTCTTTAACCAACTCATCTAATTTTACCCAACCTGTCAAAATAATTTTCCAGCATTTATCTCTAGGTTTGGCTTTATGGGCCTGCCACCTATGCAGTCGCACAGGGTCCTATGGATAAAATGGCCTCTCACTTAGTTCATGCTTTAGCTGTTGCTATCTTGAAATTACGAATCATATTTAATCAAGGATTCTGCATTTTTACTTTTGTTGAATAGCACAAATCATGTATCTGGTTCTACTTGCCTTGACCTGAAATTATCTTATTTATTTATAAACCTTATTACATGTTTATGCTTTGTCTTCCCCACTGGAATGTAATCTCTATTAGAATAGAGAGTTTGTCTGTCTTATATACCAAAGTAATCAGCATGTGTTCAAAATGCTTTGTTTTGTTTTTAATTTTGTATCTAGCCTCACTTTTCATATCTGAATAAGGCCATATCTTTGAGAATAAGCATTACAATCCAAGTAATTAATATTCATCTAACATTGCTCATATTTAAGAGGAGTATTAAGGAGGACATAAACATTCTCTTGAAGACTGACCTTACATTTCCAAACTTATTAAGTAATTGTAAATGTCACAGTGTGTCATGAGAGAAGAGTGCCAACACCAGTCTTTTAATTACAATTTCTTGGTGACCAAAGCTCATCTGGAATTTTATGAGCAAGAAGCTGATATTCTGGTGAACTTTTCCTATTTTCTTTCAGATCCATTATGTTACTTCAATCTATACTATTACATTATTACTTTTAAAATTAATTTCTGGCTCTGATACTCTACTACAACCATCAAAACCATTTGCCTTACTAATTGTGTTTAGACCCTTCATCATAAAAGAACTAACTATACATTAATATTTTAGAGGTGAAAATAAATATTCATAGTTTTTCATTGAGAGATATTCTTATGATGTGTCTAGATGTGGATCTCTGAATTTATCCTACTGTGAGTTCATGAGCTTCTTAGATGTATAAATCAATGGTTTTTAAGTTTTTACCACTTTTTTTCTGTCCTATTATCTCCTCTTCTTTTCAGATTTTCATAAGTATGATGACATGTTTGATGCTGTCCCCAAGACTCTCATTTTTCTTCATTATTTTTTCTTTCTATTGTCTAAATGGATAATCTCCATTGACCGATTTTAAAATTCACTAATTCTGTTGCTTGCTGAAATCTGCAGTCGAACTTCCCATTATAAAGAGTCCCCTAGCAAACTATTTTAGGCCCTGAAGTTTTCAACTTTAGAATTTCTAGTAGGTTCTTTTCTATAATCTATATATATATATCCTATATAAAAAAAGAGAAACACTTGAATTGACCATTCCTCCGCTATGCTCACCAGCCAATCAGGAGTGAGTATGCAAATTAACCTAACAAAGATGGTGGGTTAATTTGCATACACAGGCACCAGGCAGAGAGCAGAGCGGGAGAGTCAGGGGACGTGGCTCCCTCAGTTGCTCCCCCAAGCCGCCTGGCGGAGAGCAGAGCAGGAGAGCCGGAGGCTTGTGGGGACGTGGCTCCCTCGGTCGCTCCTAGAGACCAAGGGAACCACATCCCCTCAAGCTGCCAGGCAGAGAGCAGAGCGGGAGAGCTGGCAGCTTGGAGGACTTGGCAGAGTGGGAGGCTGTGGGACGGAGACAGAGCAGGAAGGGAAAACCAAGAGTGCGGGGAGCACCAGGAATTCTGGGAATAGTAGTTCTGGTGGCAGCCCCAGGACCGGAAGCCGAAGCCCAGAGCATGGGAGCACCAAGAGTGTTGGGAATTGTAGTTCTGGTGGCAGATGAATCTCCTAGACACTAGAGCAAAGTGAGTCTGAAGCAAGTTACTGTTGTGGTGGGGGATGGAGGGAAAACAAAGGTGAGAGACATAAGTAAAATCAGAGTGCCTACGAAAAATTAAAGGGAAGATATCCTAAAACTTCCAGGAAATCTCCACCAATGAAGCAAAGAAAAAAAAAAATGCCTCTATTATTCTGTGAGCAACAAACCAAACTGGGTTGGGGTCTCAGACAATTTGCTCATATGATTACAAAGACAGACAGAAACTCCCGGATTGGAGAGGGCTCCCCTGAGGGCTCCCAGATTGGAGTGGGTGCAGGTTGGGCTGAGGGACCCACCCCCTGTGCATGAATCTTCATGCACCAGGCCCCTAGTGTGTGTGTGTGTGTGTGTGTGTGTGTGTGTGTGTGTGTGTGTATATATATATATATATATATATATATATATATATATATATGTATATGTAATATGCAAATTAGCTGGGGCGTCATAACAGTCACGACCGGCTCAGGAGGAGGCAATGTGCACAGATGGGTGGGAGGGGACTGTGTGCCGCTTCCAGCCCCAGCGGCCATGGCACGGCTGGGGCTGGGGGTGAGCCCAGAGCAGAGACCCAACACACAGGGGGGCCCGCCCCCGCTGAGAGACAGCACACCAGCAGTCCCACCTCTGCGCGTGAACTGCAGAGGAAACAACTTTTCTGACTGCTCATTAGCTAAGCTCCCTATACATCACTCACAGTGTTCTTGGTAACTTGGGTAATAAGAATCCAAGAAGGTGATCTAAGGTTTTTCCACCTCAATCCTGGAGGAAAAAAAGAAGGTCTGCTGCTGGAGGGGCTAAGAAATGTCATATACTGCCTTAGCCAGTTTGTCTCAGTGGATAGAGCCTCGGCCTGTGGACCGCAGGGTCTGGGTTTGATTCTGATTAAGGGCATGTACCTAGGTTTCAGGCTCTTCCCTGGCTGGGGCCCAAGTCAGGACTCATGCAGGAGGCAACCAATCACAGTGTCCCTCTCACATTGATGTTTCTCTCTGTCTTTCCCTCTCTCTTCCACACTCTCTAAAAATCAATGGAAAAATATCCTCAGGTGAGGATAAAAAAGAAAGAAAGAAAGAAATGTCATATCCTATGAAAGAGACATCTTGAAAATGCCTAAAGAAAGTTGTCATTTTTTTGTGGTGAAGGGACTGGAATCCATGTTGATGAAAACACCTTGGTGGCTGCGGTGGCAGGCAGTGGCAGTGGCAGTAGCAGCGGGGTGATGGGGGTGGCGCCTTCCCCTGATTAGCCAGTCACCTCCCACAGAGGGAGGCTAGACTGTGGCTATCAGTAGGACATCCCCTGAGGGCTCCCGGACTGTGAGAGGGGGCAGGCTGGGCTGAGGGATCCTCCCCTCCCCCGCCCAGTGCATGAATTTCATGCAGTGAGCCTCTAGTTTATATATATTTGTTGATATTCTATATTTAATGAGAAATCATTCTGCTTTTATTTAGTTCTTGAGATGTAGTTTCCTTTAGTTCTTTGAATATTTTAAATAGCTGATTTAAAGTTTTTGTTAAGTATGTCCAACATCCAAACTTTACCAGGGACAGTTTCTATTATTTATTTTTTTAATAAGTCATACTTTATTATTTCTTTGTATGTCTCATAATTTTTTCTTGAAAACTGGATATTTTAAGTAATATAATGTTGTAACTGTGGAAATCAAATTCTAACCCCTTCGCATAGTTTATTATTTATTTAGTAAATTATCTGAACTAATTCATGAAATCTGTATTCTTTTTTATGTATAGTCACTGAAATTTCTGCTGTTTGTTTAGTGGTCAGCTGATGATTAGTCAGAGATTTCCTTAGATTCCTGAGACCAATTAGTCGGTAAGTCTTTGCTAAGGAGTTCTGTACATGTGCTGAAGCATGCCTTTGATACTCAATCAGACCACTTCCTGCTTGCACAGTGCCTCAAGGTAAGCAAGATGAGTGTTTATGGCCTCCTTAGGTTTTTTCCTAAGCATATTTAGAGCCCTGAGTATGCATACAGCCCTACACATGCATGTACCTTTCTAGATTACCAAAAATGTGTCAGACCTTTCCAAAGTCCCCTATGACCAACTCATTCCCCAGCTTTTCCTTTTGGGTTGGTCTACTCTTTGCCCCAACTCTTTTTCATCATTTCAGATGTTAAAAAATTGTTACTTTATTTAATAAACACCCCCAGAAAAAAGAGGAAAAAAAAAAACAATGTTTACACTGGGTGAGCTCTAGGTCTGACTAACTATAAAGCCTTGCTAGTGGGATCTTCAAGGAACCACCAGACAGGTCAAATAATGACAGTTTTATGGGAATGGGTCTTGGAATGCATTTCAACCCTGTATTTCTTCTGCACTCGCTAGCAGCAATTGGTTTCACTATGATTGCAGAATGTTTGTTTTCAAGGATATTTGTGGATCTGGGGGGCGGGGGGGAGAGGATGGTAATAGGGCAAGTTAAAATGCCATAAAATTTAGTTTTCTTAAACAAATACTCTCCAGATTATTACAAGTCTTCAATTTCTAGAGTTCTGAAAAAGTTGATTCCTACAGTTTCTGCCAATGTTCTTTTGCTTTTATAGAGGAAATAATTTTCTGAGGTATTTATCATTTTTCCTGCTATAATTATACTTTCCAAGAGATGTTCTTTAAAAATTAATTGCTTCATATTGTTTGTCAACTTACTCTAAATTAAATACCTGAATTACATCCATTTTAAGTTGACTGATGTTGTCTTTTTTCCTGTCTAATATTCAGAAAACTGAATATAAAATTTCTCTCAAGTTTTACTGTACCTTAGTGGCCTAGGTAAACATAACTCATGTTTCCTCTGGTAAGGATTTTTCAAAAGAATAAACAATAAATACAAAACATTATTTCTCTAGCTTCACTCTGTCTTTAAAACTCCAGTCCTCTTTAAAATTATGTTAACCAGTTTTATATTACAGAAGTTCCCTTACATGGACTTCTACAGAAATTCTGGTGATTGAGAAAGCAATTACAATACCTAGGGAAGCTTCCATTTCCATTGTTTTTCAGTTGAGGCAGAGGTTGAGTCTGATTTCTTTCTTTTTTTAATTTAAAGAGATTTTATTAATTTTTAGAGAGAAAGGGAGAGAAAGAGAGAAACATTGATTGACTGCTTCCTGCATGCTTTCTACAGGAATTAGGCCTGCAACCTGGGCATGTGCCCTGACTAGGAATCAAACCAGCAACACTTTGGTGCACAAGATGACATCCAACCAACTAAGCCACACTGGCCAGGGCTGAATCTGATCTCTGATGAGTCTACTACATCATATTCCTCAAAGAGCAGGCCCAAGGGAGATGTGCCCTGGACTTCCCAGGCAAAATGCTGACTACTTACTGCAACGTAGTTTGGCAGTCTTCAGCCAAACTATAAGAAATCTTCTAGGTTACAACTGCTGTCTACACACACACATGCACAACCTCACCAATATCTGACAACACAGTGCTACATTTCTTACAACTGATATATTTACATTAATCAGCCAAACTTCATTGTTTATATTCGGGTTCACTCTTGGTATTATACATTCTATGGGTTCAACATATGTATAATGGCAAGTATTAACTATTGAAATATCTTATAGAATAGTTTCACTGCCCTAAAAATCCTCTTTTATCTGCCTACTTATCTCTCCATTTCACCTAATTATTTAGTATTACTAATCCTTTCTACTGTCGCCATTGTTTTGCCGTATCCAGAATGTCAAATAGAGTTATATGGTATGTAACCTTTTCAGGTTGGCTTCCTTTACTTAGTAATATACATTCAATATTCCTTTATGGTTTTTTATGGCTTCATAACCCATTTTTCTTTAGTGCTGAATAATATTCCATATTCCATTCTTTGAATATATGACAGTATATTTACCTACTCACTCACTGAAGGACATCTTGGTCCAAGTTTTGGTAATTATTAATAAAGCTGCTATAAATATTCATATGCAGATTTTATGTGCACATAACTTTTAAATTCATATGGGTAAATGCCAAGGGGTATGAATGCTGGGTCATATAGTATGTATAGTTTTGGAAGAAATTGGCAAACTGTCTGCCAAAGTGGCTATTACATTTGCATTCCCACCATCAATAAATGAGAGTTCCTTCTGTTCTACATCCTCGAAAGCATTTAGTGTTGTCAGTGTTCTAGATTTTGTCAATTATAATAAATGTGAAGTGGTAGATAGTTATTTTAATTTTCAATTCTCTAATAACATTTTTATATGTTTACATGTTATTTGTATATTTTCTCTGATGAAATGTCTATTCAGATCTTTTGCCCATTTAAAACCAGGTTGTTCATATTTTTATTCTTCAACCCTTAGTTCTTTGTATATTTTGGATAAATTCTTTTTCAAATGCATCTTTAGCAAATATTTTCCTCCAGTCTGTGACTTGACTTTCCATTATCTTCATATCTTCTTTTCCAGAGCAGGAGGGTTTTTTTATTGTAATGAAAATCACCTTATCAATTATTTTTTAATGGATTATGCCTTTGTTATTTGTTTCTAAAATGTTATTGCCATCATCAAGGTCATCTAGGTTTTCTACTATTTTATCCTCTAAGAATTTTATACTTTTGTGTTTTGCATTCAGGTCTATGAACCATTTTCAATTAATTTTATGAAGGGTGAAGGACTGCGTTTAGATTTTTTTTTTTTTTTTTTGCACATGGATATTCAGCTTTTTCAACACTATTTGTTGAAAAGACAATCTTTGCTCCATTGCATTGCCTTTTCTCCTTTGTAAAAAAACAATTGATTATAGTTACATGGGTAAGTTTATGGGCTCTTTATCCTGTTTCATTGATTTCATTGTGTTGAATATATAGACCAATCTAGGAATATCTGACATTTTGACAATATTGAGTATTTTATCCATGAACATAGAACATCTCTGTTTATTTAATTCTTCTTTGATTTAAGGAAATCATCAGATTTTTGGAAATTGCCAGATAAATTACAAAGGATTGTTGCCTCAGATTCTCTGTTCAAGGTAAATTTACTATACTATACTAAACTTTTTTCTATAATAAACTCTCTGTCTTTTTTTTTTTACAGTTTCATTCAAAGTCAGTAGTGTTTTGTCAATAATAATCATCAGCTTTCTTCATGTTTGTCATTGGTTCATTAACTATGCAAGATGATTTGGTTAACATAATTTGTAATTTGGACTGACCACTAGAGAGTTTTGAATAGAAAGGTGTCAGATGTCATGGAGTTGTCTAAGGAAAGTTGAAGAAGATACTAAAGGAGGTGGAGAAATATATTGGACACATCTATTGATGACAATTATCAGAAGTAAATGCATTTAATTGATAAGTGTGTATAATTTTGTATTTAGTGGCAATTTAACAGTATTGTTATTATTAACTATCAGTATTAGTTCTGAGCTAAACACTAATATATTATCTTATGTAATATTTACAGAAACTTATAAAAAAGCAAATATATTATACATCACTCTAATTCACAATAGGAAAAATGTCGCAGAGTTATTGAGTAATATGCACAATTTTCTATCTCCAGGAAGGTGTACAGCTGGATTTAAATGCTGGAAGTTGCCTGATTCCTAAGTCCTACTATATTACCTGCTGGGAAAGTCATACATAACGTTAGACCTTGGGCAATAAATCTTAGATTACTTCTGGTGTAGATTTGGAGCAAAATTTTTATCTAGAGAGCATTAAAATGTATATTTTCTTGCTGTAATAAAAATGGTGTCTTGTAAAAGACCAAACAGAAATTACAGCTCTCAGCACATTTATGATAAACAATAAACACAACCTATGCAATGTTTTGTTCCCCTTGCCATAATAGAAGAAAACTGTGAGTGCTGTGCAAAGAAAAAATGCTAACAAACATGTTCTGGATGGAAACTACCTGGTTAGAAAACCTGATTTATGGCAAATATAAAATAAGCACTGAAACAGGTCTCGGTATTTGACATCGGAAACTAATGCTGAAAAATATCTACTAAATTTCATGGATTTCTTTATTGAAAGCTATAGACTTAGATTCCCAGATGAAGAGCTTGATTTGGTAATGTTGTTAGTTTTTTCACAGGAAAACATCTCAGAAAGCCACTGTATTGGTTTGATACAGAATAGTCTCCATGTATCTTCCTTTAAGAGCTAGGAGGCTAGACACTGTTGAGAATATAATAGCTCATAATTAAGGACAGCGAGCCTTTGCATGGAATAATAGAAAGGGAGATGTGAAACAGATCTTAGAGTGTCTCTATTTCAGATGCCTTTTTTACGTATGGGAAAATTGAGACCTATTGAGTTCAAATGCTATTTAGAAATTCACACATCTTGCACATAAGTTACGTTCACACTTGTATCTAACATATAAGTTACTTTCTCTGTTAATTATTATTTCCACTAAACCATTCCTGATTGTGGGAGAGCAGAGTGCTTTATTATTTAATATAAGTACCGCGCGTTAACCGATTGCACCACTGGAGCTCCTAGTGCTTTATTTTTTAAAAATTGACTTTTAATGAAGTTCTCATTTCAATTGCTTATAACTTCTAATTGCTTGTCTACTACTTCTTACACACATGGGAGAGCAGTAAGCCAGAGGAGTTTGTAGTCCTGCAAACTATATCTCCATTTAACGCTTTGTTTTGAAACTGTGTGATTAAACCGAAGGGTACATTATCAGCCTGAAATGCACATTCATCTGTCTTAACAGCCTTTGACTTCCCCTAGGTAGCAGGAAGCACTATGAACTGGCAGAAATTGTAATGAATCACTAAAGGGCCAGGCAGGTATTGATTGTGAATGAAGCAGGCTAGGTAGGGAAAGAGAGGAGTATGGACAACTGAAGACCTCATGGCCTCTAAAGGGGGCAGCAGTTACTCAGCTTAAGCCAATTTTTGCTATATAGAAAGGTAGCTCAAATGTTATCACTTTTTTCCATGTTTCATAAAGAGCCAGAACACAGATCTTACCATGAAATCTCTCAATGTTCAAACAGTGGAAAGTAAGTTTTTAATTTTGTTAAACTGTGCAAGCCAAGCACAATATATCTGTCAGATGTAACAGATGTACCTGTTAGATGGAATGTAGACCACAGGCCACCAGCATGTGAGTTGAGAGATTTATCCATGTTAGAATCCAGACCAAGGATTCCTCTTCTATCAGTGAGATCTAAAGCTGGTGCCCAATGTACATGAGACTCACTGGAACTTACTTATAACCCTGCCATGTTTGGTTACCCTAAAACTGTGTGAGATTTCTAATTAACTCTGTGATCTGTTAGGACTGGGTCAATGTCTTGAACTGCTCTTCTGGCAGACCTTTTGCAAGCATCTCCTTCTGAGAAGAATGACCGTCTTCACAGAAAGCCTAAAGCGCTCATTAAAAACATGCTCCAAGTTAAACTCATCACCTGGGACAAAAGCATCACCTATTCTTCTCTGACTAGCTTTGCTCACTGAAAATTCATGCTACCTTTCAGCACCCTCCAGGTAGACATCTTTGAAATCAACATTCATGTGGATCAAGTCCCATGTGTGAACCGTATGTTAGGCAGCATAATTGAATTACTGATTGCCTGTATTGGGAGCAGCCCTGGCCCAGATCCCCAGCAGTTTCAGTATATTGTACTCTCAACATCACAATAATCCATGGATTATATTCTAATTCTACTGCCCATGGACATTTTAGAAACTGGTTGAACAGATTTAGGTATTGTGCCAAGATCTCTTAAGTACCAAGGAAGTGGAAACTTGCATTTTTTTGTTCTTATTTATGCACTTGGTACTTTATTCAATATTTTAATTCTCACAATAGCTTTGAGGTATATTTTAGCAACCTAAATTTACAGAAGAGGAAGTCAAAGCCAAGTGAGGATAAATTAAAACCAGAAATCAAATCTTAAATGCAATCTCATTAATTTTATACTATTAATTTCGTCACATTACTTCTTAAATTTTATCATATTAATTTTTTGACCAAAGAAATTACTTTCAACATAGAACTATTAGAAAGTCCTCATCTATGAGATAAGTAAGAGAATACTAACAGCATTTAACTTATTAGTTTGTTTTTAGGATTAATGAGTTAACACTTTAAAGTGCTCACAACATTGACAATTATATGCACTCAATAGGCATTGCCAGCATTGGCTGCATACATTTATCTGCCATATGTGTTTCTTCTGTAATCTGCATCTTCATGTTGTGATGGGCTTTTCTAGATTGAAGGATTTGTTTTTCCCATATTGATATTTAAGAGTTTTTAAATTTTATGGCTATTTATCACTTGTTTTATACATCTTGCAAATATTTTCCCCCAGCTTGTCATCTGGCTTCCAACATTGTTATGGTGGTGGTGTATTACTGTGACATATTTGTATTTAATGCTGATTGACCTATCAATCACTTTATAGTATATACCTTTGCTGTAAGCTTTGATAGGCTTTCCCTTGCCTAAACAAAATGGATATTTATTCTTCATTAGCTATTTAACAAATTTGTTTTGTACATTTAAATATTTAGTCCATTTGGAATGTACTATTTGTGAATAGAATAATTTATTCATTTACTTATTTAAACATTAGCCCTGGATTTGTCAGCAGTAAAAAGGTTTACTGGAAAACACAAACAAGTAAAGGGGGAATTAAATACAGTGCAATAAGTGCTATGACAGAGAAATGCACGGTGAGATGGGAAACCACTGGAATACATCAACCATCCAGCTCTGAAAGCTAGAGTGTATTTTCATAAGAATTAATGTCTAAGATGAAACTTAAAGAGTAAAGAGAATAGAATACTTTCAGCAGGAAAAAAAAGAGTATGCAGGAAGGCTCAAAGTAAAGAAGAGCATGTTACATTACAGGAAGTTCAATACCACTAAAGCTTGGGGAGGGGGGAAAGGGTGGGGAGTAGAGAAAGATGAGATTGAAAATGTTTGCAGGCAGCAGATAATAGAGGACCTTGTAAACCAAAAAGATTTTGAACCCTATCCTAAAAGCAGCAGATTGACCCTAATGTTTTAAGCAGCATTAACATGATGCAATTTACATTTTTAAAAATATCATTATGGCTTCAATGTGGAGAAAGGTCTATAAAGTGGAACAGAAGGGGTGTGTAGGTCAATAGGGCACTATTGCTGTTATCCAGGAAAAATGCAAATTTGTAGTAGCTTTACTGAAAAAAAAAAGATGAATTTCACAGTATGTAACTAGGGTAGAGCAATATAAGAAGTTTAAAAGAAGTCAAAGGAATGAAAACAATGAGTGAGGAAATAACATATTCAGAGTGTGTGTGTGTGTGTGTGTGTGTGTGTGTGTGTGTGTGTGTGTGTGTGTAGGGAGATAAAGAGACAGAAGGACAAAGGGAGAGAGGCAAGCAATATGGTGGAAAATGAGATAAATATGTTTTCATTTCTATTTGTTTTATTAACAAGGGGCCAACATGACAAAAGTTAATACCACTAGTACTGAGCCAATGGATAAGACATTGGGCACACAAGACAGGTAGGGCATAGCTAATAGTGAGTGCATGGATCATGATGGATCAAAAAATGTTAAGACCAGAACACCAGTGGAGGGATTATCCTCAGAAAGGGAAAGAACACGCAACCTATTGTAACAAAGAAGGGGGCAGTGTGATAGGTGGGTTAAGCTGTAGGTAGATTTGTAAATTTGAAGGCAGGACTTCACATTTAATAGTATCTGATATCTCTATAAAATAAAAGCTTAGGTCATCTCAGTTTGTGTCTCAAGCTGCTAAGGAGGATAAAAAGGGAAAAAAGTTAAAAGTGAAAACAGAAAATGATTTTGAAGAAGAGTTAAAGGTCATTTTCCTTTTGAAGACAATGTATCTGTAGTGTAATAGAGGAATTCCATTTACTTTTCCCTAAAACAACCAAGGGCAGCTACTAGTATTTTATTGTATCCTTCAGACTGAATAAAAAGCATACTCCTGAGCATCCAGAAAGTCATGGGAAGTGTTAAGAAGTAGGTTCTTGGTCTTGGCATAGATGTTCAGTAAACATTTGTTGAATGACTGAATAAATAAGGATATAAATGATGGATTAATTTGCAAGCCAGAAAGAAATCTCAAGTCATTTTTTTCAAGTATATGCCAAAACGTTATAAGAAAATGTAGAATACATGTGAAATTACATCTTTCTGAACTTGATCTCTGTTGTAGGTAATGGCCAGCCCAGCTGCCCACAGACCTTCCCTTCATGGGTTTCATGGATAACAGCTAGTCATATGCTCAAGTGACAAAGTGGGATACACATGTTGATGTTTCATCATTTTTATATATGTTGTAGATTATATAGCATGTTGGCTCTGGTGGTATAGTGAAAAATTGTGCTTAAAACTCTTAGTTGGTTTGGTCCAAAGATCAGCAAGACCTTACCTTGGGCACACACCATAACAACCCAGGCTCTTCTCCTAGAAACATTGGGGTTTTCAACCATCCAAGCACACCAGTCATCCCCAGCCTGTATCTATTAGGAGAACCTAATAAGAATGTCTCCTTTGAACCAGTAATGAAGGATATAAAACAAATTATTCTAAAAATTAATAGCTTAAATCCATTATGTTTTTGGGGAGTCAAGAATTTGGAAAGGGTTTGCATGGATACTTCTGACTTGGGATTTTTTATGTACGTGCTGTCAGTTGTTAGCTGGTCCTGCAGTCATCTGAAGGTTAGACTGGGCTGGACATCCAAGAAAGCTCACTCACATGGCCAGCTATTGTCGGGGTTCACCTGTGGTCATCAACTGATGCACTTACACATGCCTTGCCATCTAGCATGGTGGACTCAGGGTGGTCACATTTCTTACATGATGTCTGACTTCCACAGAGCAAGCATCTTAAGAGATCCAGGGGAAAGTGCATGGTCTTTCCTGATAGAGCCTCAGAAAATACCCTGTGTACCAGTAAATTATGCAACATTGATTGGTTACAAGTGAGTTAGTAATGCCAGTCCAAATTCATGAAGAGGATTTCATAGGCCCTATATCTCCATGGAAGGAGAGTGAATGAATATGAAAACATGTTTTAAAGTCACTGTTGTAGTCTGTTCACGGTGCTATAGCAACATGCTACAGATGTGGTAGCTTATAAATAACAGAAATTTATGTTTTATACTTCTGGAGATTATAAGTCCAAGATCAGGGTGCTAGCATGGTCAGGTGAGAACACTCTTCTGGTTGCAGACTGCCAGCTTCTTACTCTGTCCTCACATGGTGGGGGGCGGGGCTAAGGGAGCTCTCTCAAACCTCTTTCATAAGAGCACTAATACCACCTTCCAAAGGCCCACTTCCTAATACCATCACCTTGGACATTAGGATTTCAATATATGAATTTTGGGGGAACACAAACATTCAGACTAGTAGCACTCACCACAGTGGTAAATTATACTACGTATCAATTTAAAAAGCAATCTTAAAACAGCATAAAGCAAAATTACAGGCTCATGTGTTGCTTAATAAATAGCTTTTGAATTTTTTACTGGTGTGAAACCACTTTTGAAGAAAATTAACTACAAATACATAATGTAAAATAATTGCAGATACTTTGGAAATCCAGAGAAATTGAGAATTTCACAAAGGATTTTACACTATTCTTTGTGTCACTGTTAAAAGATGTATAACTTTCTTAGATGCCATGTCAAATTAATCCCAAATATTACAAAGGTTCTTCTGAGTGCTTTTAATGAGGTCACTCTTACTTGGTCTTACTAGTTCAATTGTTCAATTAAAAATAATAAAATTATCAACCCTATAACATTTATGAAAATTATATTTGACATATATCTGACTACCAAGCTTTAAAACTGCTGTAGTTAAATATATAATAAAATATTGAAAGGGAATGTGATTTTGTGATTACAGTATATACTTGAATTCTGGTCGTGCATTTTGGGGTTACTATCTTAGCTCCTCTATATACCAACTCTTTGCATTTAGTTACTTATTCTGTGTAAGTTTCAGGTTCATGACTGGAAAAAGAGAATGGTAATAATTAGTCCTCATAGTTTTTGTTGTAGAATTTAGATAATACATGTAAAAACAATTAGCATTTTATGTATTAGCCAAAGACATATTTAGTAATTGCCTTTATACCATTAGAATTGCCAAGTTTACTTTTAAAGTATATCACTTACCGTGTCAAAAATTATTAAAAATAGTTGATTTGCTTGATTAATTGACTGGTCTAAAATTTAATTTACTAAAACATTTGTTATGTCTAAAGAAAAGTAGAAAGTATACATCTGTTTTTAAACTTCTCCATTTATCCTAACAACTAAATATGTCATAGAAGCATCAAATCCCTTCATGTTGAATTCTTTCAATTATAATTGACTGTGGTTGGGAGTCAAAAAGGGGCCTAAGTAACAGGCAGACTATTTATTTGGACAATGACTGTTTCATAAGCTAACTAAAAAAATGATGTTACTGGCTCAAATTCACAACTAAGACAATTCATTATGTTATACATAGAAACAGGAATCCTATATAATAAAGCTAATATTCTAATGAGACCGAACAGCAGAACAATGCAGCTGCAGCTGCAAGGGGCTGGGGCTGCGAGGGCCAGCCTAGACTGCGAGGGCCGGCTGAGGCAGCTGGTGCTGCGAAGGCCAAGCCCCTTGCATGAATTTTGTGCATTGGGCCTCCAGTATTTAAAAAAAAAATTTTCATGACAAATCAAAGAGAAATATTTTTAATAGCACTGAAGGTATTTCTCTGTAAACATTGATTCAAATATCTGTCATTTCAATACATTTCTATAATATCAAAGTTTTATTGGCAGATACTATGTTATCAGTATTACTTACAAATGAAAAAGTTTTATAAATAAAAGTAGGCAATATCAGGCAAAATACCAGTGGAATATTTGCATCCTCTCATAAACTTTTTATTTTAAAAAATATGTATTCAATTTATTGGGGTGATATTGGTTAAAAAGTTAATAGGTTTCAGGTGTAAAATTCTATAATACACTATCTGTATATTGTATTGTGTGTTCACCACCCCAAGTTAAAGTCTTCTTCCATCACCATTTACCCCTTGTTTACAACCTCCCTTTTCCTCTGGTAATCATTGTAATGTTGTCTGTATCTGTAAGTGTTTTTTATTTTTCTTAAACCCTTCATCTTTTTCTCCCAGCTCCTCAGCCCTTTCCCCTCTGAGAGGTATCAGTCTGCTCTCTCCAGGTCTATGAGTCTGTTTCTATTTTGTTTGTTTGCTTATTTTGTTCATCAGATATCACATATAAGTGGAATCATATGGTACTTTTGTTTCTCTGACTGGTTTATTTCAGTTAGTGTAATGATCTTCAGGTCTATCCATGTTGTCTCAAAGGGTGAGATTTTGTTCTTTTTTACTTCTGAGAAGTATTCCATTGTGTAAATGTACCACATTTTTTTTTATCCACTCATCTACTGAAGGGCACTTGAGCTGCTTCCAAATCTTGGCTATCTTATATATATAAAAAGCTAATATGCAAAGTGTCCCCTCAAGAGTTTGACCAGGATACCAGGAGTTCGATCGCTCACTATGACATGCGCTGACTACCAGGGAGCGGCGAGGAACGAAGGAAGGCCCCAGCTGGCAGCTGGCAGTCGGGGAAGGAAGACTCCAGCCGGCAGCCAGAAGGCCCTGATCAGCCCTGATCGCTGGCCAGGCCTAGGGACCCTACCCATGCACAAATTTTGTGCACCAGGCCTCTAGTTGTAAATAATGCTGCAATGAACATAGAGGTGTGTATGTTCTTTCAAATCAGTGCGTCAGTTTCTTTGATTATATTCCCAGAAATAGAATTGCTGGGTCAAAAGGCAGTTCCATTTTTAATTTTTTGAGGAAACTCCATACTGATTTCCACAAGTCTGCATTCCTACCAACAGTGCATGAGTGTACCCTTTTCTCCACATCCTCACCAACACTTGTTATTTGTTGATTTATTGATGATAGCCATTCTGAAAGGTGTGAGGTGATATCACATTGTGGTTTAAATTTGCATTAGTGATTTGAGCATCTTTTCATATGGTTAATAGCCATCTGTATTTCCTCTTTGGAGAAATGTGTATTCAGTTTATTGGCCCATTTTTAATTGGATCGATTGGTGTTTTATTTTTCTTTTGAGTTTTATGTTCTTTATCAATTTTTGAAATTAACCTATTAACAGATGTATCATTGGTGAATATGTTCTTCCATTAAGTGGTTTGACTTTTATTTTGTTAACGGTTTCCTTTGCTGTACTAAAACTTTTTAGTTTGATGTAGTTTTTTAAATTTGTTTTTTGTGTGTTTCCCTTGCCCATGGAACTATATAAAAAATATATTGCTTTGAAAAATGTCTGCGATTTTACTGCCTGTGTTTTCTTATAGTATTTTTATGGTTTCAAGTCTAACATGTAAATATTTAATCCATTTTGAGTTTATTCTTGTATGTGATGCAAGTTGGTGGTCTGGTTTCATTTTTTTGCATGTATCTGTGCAATTGTCCCAACATCATTTATTGAAGAGACTGTATTAACTCCATTGTATGTTCTTGCCTCCTTTGTCAAATATTAATTGAGTATAATGGCTTGGGTCAATTTTGGGGGACTCTGTTCTGTTCTTTTGATTTATATCCTTGTTCTTGTGCCAATACCAGGCTCTTTTGATTACAATGGCTTAGTAGTATAACTTTACACCTGGTATTGTGATCCCTCAAACTTTGTTCTTCTTTCTCAAGATTGCGCAGCTATTTGGGTCTTTTTTGGGTCCATGTAAATTTTCAAAGTATTTGTTCTAGATCCGTGAAATATGCCTTTGGTATTTTAATAGGTATTCATTGAATTTGTAGATTGCTTTGGGTAGTATGGACATTTTAATTATGTTAATTCTACCAATCCATGAACATGGTATATTCTTCCAACCTGTTTATATCTTCCTCTATCTTTTTTTCAATGTCTTATAGTTTTTCAAGTCTTTTACCTCCTTGGTTCAGTTTATTCCTAAGTATCTTAATTTTTTATTGCCATGGTATATGGTATTGTTTGTTTAGTTTCTCTTTCTGAAAATTCATTATTGGTGTATAAAAATGACATTTATTTATGGGTGTTAATTTTGTATCCTGCAACATTGCTGAATTCAATTATTAAATCTAATAGTTTTTGGTGGAGTTTTTAGGGTTTTCTATTTACGATATCATGTCATCTGTGAATAATTGGAATTTTACTTTCTCCTTTCCAATTTTGGTGCTTTTATTTCTTCTTTTCTGTTCACTGTGGCAAGGACTTTCAGTAGTATTTTGAATAAAAGTGGTGAAAGCAGATATCTCTGTCTTATTTCTGTTCTTAGGGGAAATGGTTTTAGTTTTTGCCCATTGAGTATGATATTTGTTGTAGGTTTATCATATATGGCCTTTATTATATTATATTGAGATATGATTCCTCTATTCCCACTTTGCTGAGAGTTTTTTTATCAAAAATAGGTGTTGGATTTTGTCAAGTGCTTTTCTGAGTCTATTGATACGATCATGTGATTTTTGTCTTTCAATTTATTTATGTGATGTATCACTTCTATTGATTTGTGAATATTATAACAGTCTTGCATCCCTGCAATAAATCTCACTTGGTCATGGTGTATGATATTTTTAATATATTGCTGGATCCAATTTGCTAATATTTGGGTGAGAATTTTAGCATCTATATTCATCTGGGCTATTGGCTGTAGTTCTCTTTCTTTGTAGTGTCTTTACCAGGTTTTGGAATTAGGATAATTCTGGCCTCATAAAGAGAGATTGGAAGTGTTCCTTCCTCTTGGAATTTTTTTTAAATATATTTTTATTGACTTTTTACAGAGAGGAAGGGAGAGAGATAGAGAGCTAGAAACAACAATGAGAGAGAAACATCGATCAGCTGCCTCCTGCACATCTCCCACTAGGGATGTGCCCGCAACCAAGGTACATGCCCTTGACCAGAATCGAACCTGGGACCCTTCAGTCCGCAGGTCGATACTCTATCCACTGAGCCAAACCAGTTTCGGAGGAATTTTTTTTTTAATAGTTTGAGGAGGATAGGTGTTAGTTGTTCTTTGAATGTTTGATAAAACACCCCTGTTAAGCTGTCCAGACCACTTCTATTTCCTCAGTTGTTTATTGGACTATTCAGGTTTTCTGATTCTTGCTTATTGAATTTTGGAAGATTGTATTTTTCTAGAAATTTGTCCATTTCATCCACATTGTCCAGCTTATTGACATATATTTGTTCATAGTACTTTTTTATAATCCTTTGTATTTCTTTGGTGTCAGGTGTTATTTCACCGCTTTCATTTCTGATTTTATTTATTTGGGTCCTCTCTCTTTGTTTCTCGATGAGTCTGGCAACTGGATCTTCAATTTTGATTATCTTTCTAAAGAACCAGCTCTTGGTTTCATCTATTTTTTATTACTTTTTTAGCCTCTATGTCATTTATTTCTGCTTCAATCTTTATTATTTCCTTCCTTCTAAACTACCCTCATTTTTAAAAATTCTTTTTTTTTTCAGCTGCTCTGATTAGGTGTTTTTTGTCTACCTTGTCTTCCAAATTGCTGATTTGACTCTCTGCTTCATCCAACCTACTATTTATTCCATCTAGTATACTTTTTATTTCAGATATTATATTCTCTATTTCTGACTGGTTCTTTTGTATTGCCTCAAAGTTTTTAATTTGTTTGTTTTGTTTTGTTTTGTCCTTTTGTGTGTGTGTTTTTCATGCTGTTGTAGTTTTCATCAAGTTCCTAAAGCATCCTTGTAAACATTTTTAGAACTCTATATTTGGTAGATTGCTTGCCTCCATTTCATTTAGCTCTTTTTTTTTTTTCTTTCTCCTGTTCTTTCATTTGGGGCATGTTTCTTTGTCTACCCATTTTGGCTACTTTTTAGTGTTTGTTTCTATGTATTAGGTGGATTTGCAATGACTCTCAGTCTGGGGGGAGTGGCTTTATTTAGTAGGTGTCCTCTGGGACTCAATGGTGCAGTCTCCTTGGTCAGAGCTAAAGTTGGCCCAGAATAAAAAAAAGAAAGAAAAAAAGGAGCAGTTGGGAGCTTCAGTCCCAGCCTGAAGGGTGTGTGACCAGCTGCAAACAACCATCATCCCCTCATCCAGGCTGGCCAGGCACCCCAGTGGGGACCCCCACCCTGATCCAGGACACCCTTCAGGACATACCAGCCAGCTCCCACTATGCACCAGGCCTCTTATCTATATAGTAAAAGAGTAATATGCCTCCCAGCACTGGGATCAGCGGAGCTGAGAGGTCTCCCAGCACCTGGATCAGTGTGACAGGGGCAGCGCCCAAACCCCCTGATCGTCCTGCGGCTCTGTATGTGACAGGGGGCAGGGCCACAACCTCCCTATCGGCCCTGCTCTGTTCATGACAGGTGAAGGGGCCCCAACCCCCTGATTGGCCCTGCTCTGTGCCTGATAGGGGGGAGCTCCCCAAATCCCTGATCACCCTGAGGCTCTGTGTGTGACAGGGTGCGGCGCCCCAACCCCCTCACCCCACGGGCCCTGCTCTGTGTGTGATGGGGTAGAGCCATAACCTCCCCATCGGCCCTACCCTGAGTGTGAGAGTGGCGGAGCCCCAACCCCCTGATCGGCCCTGCTCTGTGGGTGACAGGGGGTGGCGCCGCAACCTCCCCATCGACCCTGCTTTGAGTGTGACAGGGAGCGGTGCCCCAACCCCCCAATCGGCCCTACCCTGAGCGTGACTGAGGGTGGCATTGCAACCTCCCAATCTGCCCTGCTCTGTGCATGACAGGGGGCGGCGCCCCAACTCCCCAATCAGCCCTGCTCTGAGCCCAACCAGGGGC
The DNA here is from genome assembly GCF_964212035.1 of Myotis nattereri. Lineage (NCBI taxonomy): Eukaryota > Metazoa > Chordata > Mammalia > Chiroptera > Vespertilionidae > Myotis > Myotis nattereri. The sequence continues at coordinate 68,935,807 of NC_138077.1, read as the reverse complement.
TGCACCTAGGGATTGGGCCTGTCCTCTGCCACCCGGGAGCAGGCCTAAGCCAGCAGGTCATTATCTCCCAAGGGGTCCCAGACTGCGAGAGGGCACAGGCCGGGCTGAGGGACCCCCCCCCCTCCCCCCCGGAGTGCACAAATTTTTGTGCACCAGGCCTCTAGTAATAAATAATGTATAAAATTTGATATACCAAGTAAGAAAAATCTATACTTATAAAAGGGTAATATTCTAATTAGACCGGAACAACCAAAGGTCTTCCAGATGTCCTTCCTGACAAAGCTGGGGGCATGGCTGGCCTGCAAACCACCCATGGCCCCTCACCCAGGCTGGCCCCACCCCCCAGCAGGGACCCCCACACCCCAACCTGGGGCCCCCTTCAGGGCAGTCCAGCTGGCCCTCACCTATGCACCAGGCCTCTATCCTATATAATAAAAGAGTAATAGGCAAATTGACCCTAACAGCAGAATGACTGCTGGACCAGTCACTATGAGGTTCACTGACCACCTCTTGGTCCCTTCCCCTGGCTGTCAGGCACCAATCACCCGATGGCAAGTGGGGAACCAAGGGTGGGTGGTGGTGGGGAGTGGGGCCGGCTGCGGGCAGCTGGGGAAGATGGCCCTGATTACAGGCCAGGCCTAGGGACCGTACCCACACACAAATTTCGTGTGCTGGGCCTCTAGTGGCATATAAGAAGATTGGAGGAGGTCGGAAGAAGGGCAAGTAAGTGGCTATAAATGCAATTCAGGTAACTGGTTGGGAGGCCTAAATTAGGTCCTTGTGTACTGCCTTCAATAGGTCTGAAAATCTATGAATGAAAATTAAGAGGTGGAAAAAAGTTTGAAAACTAGGAGGGTATGGCTAGGTAAGAGATTGTTGTGTTATGTTATGTTATGTTATGTTACATTCTAATCTGTATTATCTATATGTATATAAAGAGCCAGGGGCCATCACATCTGAAACAACCAAATGGATGACCAAACAGGCTGAGTGGGGTGACAAGGCTGGCAGGGGGTTAGTGAGGGATGACCAAACAACTGAACATCAGGCTGTGTGGGGCTACTAGGTTGGCAGGAGGTTAGTGAGGGATGACCAAATGACTGAACAGCAGGCTGTGTGGGGCGACCAGGCTGGCAGGGGGGTTAGTGAGGGATGACCAAATGACTGAGCACCAGGCTGCATGGGGTGACCAGGCCAGTAGGGATGGAAGTTGGGGGTGACCAGATTGGCGGGTGGGGGAGCAGTTGGGAGTGACCAGCCCAGCATGGGGAGCAGTTAGGGGCAATCAGGTTGACAGGGGAGTGTCCTTAGGGGAGATCAGGCAGGCAGGCAGGCAAGCAGTTAGGAGCCAGTGGTCCTGGATTGAGAGGGTTGTCTGACTGCCAGTTTAGACCTTATCCTGGGGATTGGGCCTAAACCAGCAGTCGGACATCCCCTGAGGGGTTCTGGATTAGAGAGGGTGCAGGCTGGGCTGAGAGGACCCACCCCCCCTGCAAGAATTTCATGTACTGGGCCTCTACTATATTATATATAGGGAAAAGCATACAATATATAGTATAAAACATATAATATCTATTTATGCAAATAGGTATACATATACATAGTAACGGAGAAAAAATGGTTAGAGAAGCAATTGAGGCTTGTATCTGGCATCCTGGAAAACTTAAAGAGTGAAAGAAAAGAGGATGTTAGGAAGAGACTTACATTTGAGATAATATGAGTTCCATCCTACTCTCAACACCTAGGTCACTCTCTGCAGCCATGAACATTTCTATTTTTCTTTAAGTTTAATCCATTTTTACAATTGGTGTGGGAAAAATTGGTATTGGACATTGTTAACATATCCACTACATAGATAATATAAGACTCAGAATATAAATATAACTTCTTCACATACATTTCATCTAAATAAAAACTTTAGGTTCATGGATGAGATGAACTGTCCAGGGAGCTCTAGCTGAATCTTCCTCCAACATCATTTTTAAGCTTCAAAATAATTTTCTATATACATGACTTGATGAGTGAAATAGAGGACGTCTGATGCTCTTACAACATATTTCCTGTAAACTATATTTTAGTTGAATGCGTTTCCTCTTTTCATGCTAGCTAATAAGATCTCTTTGGCTGAGAATGGCTTCTGGCTCATCCAAGTAAAACTCGCCTGCTGTGCTGCTGCAGACACAGATCAAGCCTTGTCATCCAGTTCTCTTCAGCAGAATATGACATGCAAGTAGTGAGCTCAGCATGTCGAGTGGTGAAGCCAGCAAAGGAAGACTTAATAAAAGGGTTTGTCACTGTGCATGGGCAGCACGAGGAGTTTTACTTCCTGAGGATTAACATGGCATGAAAATTAAACATTTTCATGACCTTGGTTATTAACATTTTTAGTGACTCTCTGTAACACTCCTACAATCTTATGGCATGGTAAGGGTCAAAAGAACTATGTATTTATATTGGGCACATTTTGCAAACACATTACATGTAGCACAGACTGTTTGGCCTAAAAGAGGCAACCGCTTAGGGATAGCAGGTTATCAAATTGGGCAAACATCAACATTTGTTACTCACGTGTTTCAAAAATTAGTATTACAATGCTACCCCTGAAACTTCCTTCTCATGCTTTGTTTCATATAAATTAATATTGTCCTCAAAGTGATGCTGGCAAAACCAGGAGATTCTACTAATCTTCAGAATTGCCTCAGAGGAAATGAATCATTTTGGAGGTATGAAAAGCATTTTCATTTCTTATCCAAGGAAGGCAACAGAGCTAGGCTGCTTAGGAAATAGGGAAGAGAACGAGAGTCATATATTTTGTAATGTTTATAAAGCCCAATTTTATTACTTTTGGACAACAAATCCTTTCCTTTTGTACTCCTACAGTTTCATGGAACCAATATGAGAGTACTTCAGAGAAGCATTTGCTATAGAAATATCTGATTAATTCTGATCTCAGGTTGTATCAGTCCAGTTGAGGCATCTGCTAAGTAAACTGGTGCCAGTCTTATATCCCAAGGTCAGACCTTAAGTAAATTTTCCTTCTGAATGTAGCCAAGGTTTGAATAACTGGGGAGCTGAGTCTAAGCCTGATTTCTCATGAGTGCCAAATATTTATCTATAAGTCAAAAATATAAGAAAAGCAACATAGCATGTTAAAGTTAGGAAGCAATTAAAATTGGAACAGTTAACCAATTAAAATTTCAACAATTAAAATCAGAGTACATTTGAAAACAAGTCAGATAGAATGCACTTAGCTATAGTACCTGAGATTTATATTTAGTCATTCAATTCATTCAAAATCTTTACTGTCAGGTATTTGGAATACTTTGTTAAAAAAAAAAAAAAAAGAACAAAACAGATAACAATCTCTGATTTCTTATGACCTAACTTCTAGGTTGAGTGCTCAGAGAAGATAATGCCCAGTGGATATAATAAATAAATAAAGTATATAATTAAACAAAAGTGATAATGCTGTGGAAAAAAATCTAAACTGAAGCAGGGTAATGTGAATTAGACATATAAGGATGGGAACAGTTGCAATTTTCAGTTGATCAGAGCAAATGTCATTGAGAAAATGACATTTAAACAAAGACTTAAGAAGGTAAGCAGATTAGCATGTGACTAGCTGAGGAAATAATTTCCCAAGCAGAAGAAGCAGCCAGTGTATGTATGACCTGTGGCAGAAGCATGCCTGAACCACAGGAGGCTTGATGTGCTTTGTGTTGAATTGGCTTCTAGGTTAAAGACTATATGAGCATTACCAAAGCTTTCTGATTCATCTGATTTCTGAGTGGCTGCCCATAGTGCTTAACTTTAATCATCTGTGTTATATCCGTTGGCCTCCTGGAACTTTTGAAGTACCTGTCTTTTTGTATAGCTCAGATGCAATTATTCCCAGTAGACAACTTGGAATCTGCTTTCATTCGATTGAGAGCTTAGTAAAACTTTACCAAACACCATTTCTGAGAGTAGAGTAGAACCTCATGGACCCCTTTAGTATGTGACAGAATAATAGCCCCCAAACAAACTCACATTCTAATCTCCAGACCCTCTGAATATGTTACCTTACATCAGTGGTTCTCAACCTTTCTAATGCTGCGACCCTTTAATACAGTTCTTCATGTTGTGGTGACCCCCAATTTCATTGTTTCAAACTGAAAATAATTAAAGCATAGTGATTAATCATAATAACAATATGTAATGATATATGTGTTTTCCGATGGTCTTAGGTGACCCCTGTGAAAGAGTCATTCGACCCCCAAAGGGGTCGTGACCCACAGGTTGAGAACCACTGCCTTATATGGTAAATGGGACTTTGCAAATGTGACCAAGCTAAGGATCTTGAGATGGGGAAAATTATCCTGAATTATCCAGGTAGGCCCAATGTAATAACCAGAAGGGCCCTTATAAAAAGGTTGTAGAAGTGTCAGGATCAGAAAAAAGACAGATTTGAAATGTACCTTGCTGGCTTTGAAGATAAAAGAAGGCAAGAACCAAAGAATGCAGACAGCCTCTAGAAGTTGAAAAAGGCAAGGAAATGGATTCTCCCTAAGAGTCTCCAGAAGAAACTTTGACTTTAGAACTTCTGACTTCCATAATTGCAAGAGAAAAATTTAATTTTCAGCTATTAAGTTAGTGATTTGTTACAATAGCAATAAGAAGCTAATACAGTATATCAGCATACTGGATTCAGTTGTCCTGAGGAGCCCCAATGCTAGGATTTCTGCTGGTCCCAAAGATCAGGAAGGATTCTGAGCTCTGCAGACTTAAATGAAAGTTAGAGATGAAAGTTTTTTCATGCCTCCTTAATCTTTCTGAAAAGCTACATTGTAACTCTTAAAGACTGTTGTCCAAATTTATCAGGCACCCCAGAAGCTCATGCCAAGTGCTGCAATGAATTAGGGAAGCACCCAGCCAGGCCTAGACCCTCGACGTAACTCCAAAAGTTGGATTGCCTATAGATTGGCCTTGGCTTATAGGATGTCAAAGAGGTATTCACATCACTGCTTTTTTCCTCTATATACTGCATTGTTCTTCTATTACCTTGACAAGGCTGATGTTTTTAATATGCACTGGTAGATTTGAAAAGACTCTTCTGTTTTTAAGATATTTCTGGAACATGGTAATATTTTGAGAACAATGCATTCTAGTTTGTACACTCAATGTAGGATGCTTCATTATCTATTGAAAAAATAGGACAGTGAGTACACAGAATAGGTTCTTGTCTTAACCTTTTTGAAGATTATATGGCCTTGAAAGAGTCAATTTTCCTTGCTGTACATATTCTAGCTTCTTAAAAATATAATAATATACAAGGTTATTTTTTTTAAATATATATTTTATTGATTTTTTACAGAGAGGAAGGGAGAGAGATAGAGAGTTAGAAACATCAATGAGAGAGAATCATTGATCAGCTGCCTCCTGCACATCTCCCACTGGGGATATGCCCGCAACCCAGGTACATGCCCTTGACCGGAACCGAACCCGGGACCTCTCAGTCCGCAGGCCGACGCTCTATCCACTGAGCCAAACCGGTTTCGGCTATACAAGGTTATTAAGAGATCAAATGTTCTGATATGCCTGTAAGAAGAGCTCAGAGGTAGAATTTCATAAATGTTTAAAATATTGGCATTGGAAAGCACCATAGAGTTGAAATGCTCATTCTATAGGTAAGGACACTTTAGAACAATAACTACAATAATTTACACAATGTCCCATAACTAGAGAGAGACAGGCAGAGTTTCACACAGCTAGTGGAGTTTAGCTTTCTGAGTGTCATCTTAGGCTATATTCATTTTAACATCCATTTTTTCAAAAGAATACAAAGTTCTCAAAAGAATAAGCATGTTCTTTAAGTCTTTATTACAATTTTCTTTTCCAATATCTCATTAGCTCTCAGTTATCAATAAATTACCACTTCACTAAGACTAAAAGGGTAGGCCCTACTCTATGTAACTGTATTTGTCGGTAATGCCTTCAAAGAAGGAATTAAGCTATAATGAAGTCAATGGGGTGGGGCCCTAGTGACTAGGGTTCTCATAAGAAGAGAAAGAGACACCACAGATACATATGCAATGAGGAAAGACCGTGTGAGGGTACAATGAAGTGGCTATCTGTGAGCGAAGGCAAAAGATCTCAGGAGAACTAACAAAACCACCTTGATCTTGGATTTCCAGCCTCCAGCACTAGTAATAGCAAACATCATAATTTGATAATTGAAATATGTTCACATCCTTAAAAGGAAATATTTGCTTTTAATTTTTTAAATGTTTATACACAAAATAGCAATTTTGAAATAACAACCTTTTTTTTTTTTTACCTTAGTAGGAGGTATCTGCACAGTGTACTTACAAGGTAAAGGGGTAATGTACTATGTGTTAATTGTATTTAGATATCTAGATATTTCTTTTTTTAAAAAAATATATTTTATTGATTTTTTACAGAGAGGAAAGGAGAGAGATAGAGAGTTAGAAACATCGATGAGAGAGAAACATCCATCACCTGCCTCCTGCACATCTCCTACAGGGGATGTGCCTACAACCCAGGTACATGCCCTTGACCGGAATTGAACCTGGGACCTTTCAGTCCGCAGGCCGACGCTCTGAGCCAAACCTGTTTCGGCTAGATATTTCTTAAGTAAGTGTTGGAAAGCACTTAGGAATAACAAAGCTAAATAAATTCCTTGCATTGCTCACGTTGACCTTTTGACATAGATAAATTGACTTATTTCATAAATTAAAAAAGTTTTCAATGTAAATAAAATAATCTTGATGTTCATGAAACATCTACAAGGTGCGCAAGAAGTGTTAATGGTCTTCTAAAGCCTTTCCAAAAACTTCAGGGTTAATCAGATACTTTAGAGCAGGGGTGGGCAAACTTTTTCACTTGAGGGCCACAATGAGTTCTTAAACTGGACCGGAGGGCCGGAACAAAAGCATGGATGGAGTGTTTGTGTGAACTAATACATGTTAACACTGCTGCTGGTGAAGGAGCGGAGGGGAGAGCAAGAGAACCCTCCGCTCTTTCAGCTCCGCGGGCCGGATAGAACAGCCGAACGGGCCGGATCCGGCCAGCGGGCCGTAGTTTGCCCACGGCTGCTTTAGAGTATTGTTTGTTCTATTTTTTCTTTTTCTTTTTTTCTTCTTTTGCAAAGAAGAGAAAGAGTCTCAATATATACCTTTAAAATGAAATTACTATCCATGAACACTATTCAAGGATTGTGTATCAACATGATTCACTCTTTCTTCAAGGCCACTGCTCCATTTTAGGACTAATAATGAAATACACAAAATCAACATTTTTGTGTCTAGATAAATGATTAACAAGTCACAAACTTTTATTAATAGAACATGTCATAATGCATTTAATGTCATGTTATTGTCATTCTACTAATAAAAAAACTAACAAACAGGGGAATGAGTATCCAGGTGGCCCAAGGCCCTTTATCAACACTGAACACTGAGAATTTTCAATGGTTTACAATGACATTATGTGAGGCAAAATTAAAACTAACCAAGAGAAAGAGACTAACAGTTTTCAGAATTTTAACCAGGCCCTGCAATATATGGTATTACATTTTTCTAACTTAATTCGCAGAACAAGCATTATGATAGGGTCAATACTCTCATTCATAAATGGAGAAATTAAGGAGGGGTCAACAAACTTGGACCCTAATCTATTGGACTCTAAAGTTTATGATCTTAATGCCATTTTAAAAGGTGATTATGTCATAAGCTCAGGAGAACTGTATTAAAGATTAGTTACATTAAATCTACTTAACAATTTTGTTTGTCACTCAACACTGTGATAGAAACATGAAGGAATGGTCTAGCAGTGTGCCCTATCTCCGGAATTCTGAATTTTATGGGTTATTTCAAGGACAAAAGTGTGCAGTTGAGGTATCCCTAGACTATATCCTCTTTGATTTGGTTTACTTATGTGCTTCCTGGTGAAAAAAAGTATTTAACTAATTTTAAGAAAAACAGGTTTGAAACTCAGTAATTTCTAAGAGACACTCCATTTTGTAATATGAATAAATATCTGTGTATAACATATGGTTGCTGTCCTTAAAGGCAGTAGATAATTGAGTATCAATAAACAGACACAGTGGCTGGGAAAGGAGCTTTCCCACTGCCCTGAAGTCCTATCTGGCATGGAAGAGGTGACTCTATCTGTTCTGGAGAATTTGGGAGCTTCTCTAGCTTTACTGCTAGCAAAGTGCATACCCTGGACTTTCCTTGCTCTAAAAGAGCCCACATGTTCTGGTATTTAAAACTTAATAAATGTAGACATCAAGTATGATTTTTGCATAATTTAAATCTCCATCTTATTAAAAATAAAATATTAAATAGAGAAGGGGAAGGAAAGATCCACTCAATCACCTACAAGATAATGAGAGAAACCAAATGAACTATTGGCTAATTTTTCTCATATAATAATCTTTATGCAAAACATATAGAGTACTCTTAAATAATCTTTACTTTCTATTTCATGAGTTATTTGGATTTGAAAAACTAATAAATGACACCCCACTTTAGGAAGCAAAGGTGAGATGCTCATATGAGTCAAACAGATGGAAATGAACTATCAGTTTATTAATGATAAAGTTGTTGAAATGTGTATCTTCAGGCTCATTAGCCAAATGGGCCTGCCCAGCTTTTATTCCTAAATTAGATGTTTATTTTCAATCAATCATTGGCAGCCAAGAACATCCCCTTACACCACTGCCTCACCCCACATAACTGTTTAATCCTGCAAAACTTACTTCTTGGTCTTGAGGAGAAGAGTTACGTGTTTCTTTAGACTGATCTTTTCCCAAACTCATGCATTATAAATACCAGTCCTTCTTTAGGAGGAAGAAGACTGGTAGATCTCAGCTGGTCAAGTCGTGTTGTCTACTTAGTTCTTCAGTGCTTCTTCCATTGTGAATGCTTTCTTGTGAGCATTATTTGTAACACAAAAACTTTTACAGTTTGTGTCTATTCCAATATATCCATCCACATTACTCTACCCTATACCTCCTTATTGTTCATCTTCCAGTCCTTTTTCTTTCAGGTTCCTGAATTGCTAACTAGGCCATTGATCCCTGTACAGAAATCCATACATATCCCATATCCAGACACCTTCCTTCCAAAATGAGAGGGCCAGGTGAACCATTTGCAGCTTTATTTACTGAGAAAATTTGCCTGACTTTATTCATTATCCTAATGCAGCCATCACCCATTTTTAGCTTATACTCACAGCATGAGCCAATTCATTTTTAAACCAAGGTGGGACTTCCCCTCTTCCTTTAGCTGATTATTTGGGATACTCTCTCCATATAGCTATTGGAGAGAAAGACATGCTATGGTGATAGGTCATCTGAGGGTCTGTGCTGTTTGTATAATTTGCCTGTGCCTTCTAGGCCTGTGTGAGCACAAAAGCAGATGCAACATTTCCAACTTATGATGGACTGTCTTTATGTCAAAGCAAGTTCAGCTCAAAATGGGCTTTCTGATGGGCATTCTGATGCACAGTCACTTAGTACGCCATGATCAAGTGTTCCATTAATGCCAGGGCCCAGTACTGTTTCTCAAAAGTCATATAATTCTGTTACAAATGGCATGTCCTTGGTCCGAAACTTCAGGGGCCTAGATTGAAATTCTTTCATTGGAGACTGCTGTAACCTCCACATTATATGTTTTCTCACCACCGGCACCTCCAACAGAAATGACTGACCAAATCACAAGGCCTCGGTAACAGGGCTGCTTACACTACACCATGGACCTGCTTGAGAGCCCTCTTCAGTCTGCTTCTCACTCCGAGCAGGAGCCTTTGGTGTCACCTGGTTTATAGGTCTGTTCACAACTTTTAGGTGTGCATTGTGTTGCCATCAGAAGCCAAAGAGGCCAACTGGGCTTCATTCTTTGGAGACAGGGATGCAAGATTCAGAAATTCAAAGTGTGCTTTGCAGGAGACTTCCTAGCACACCCCTGACCACTGGACTCTTAAAAACTTGGCTGTGGGCTTATCTGCCACCCTCAGGAGTTCATGTATCAAATCAACCCCTCTAGTCCACTAGCCACATCTTGCCCATCCTTCCCCATCTGCATGCTGTCTTTCATGTACTGCATGAATATGATTTTCTGTGGGATGTTCAGATAGTCCAGATCTCTTTGGAAAATATAATAGAAGCCAGGAGCATGAACATAGCCCAGAGAATAAACTGTTAATGAATATTATTGTCTGTCCCATGTGAATAGAAACTGTTTCTCATCCACTTTTCTGATCAGAATAAAAAATAATACATATGACAAATTAATTGCAACAAAGCTTGTTTAGAAAACCCCATTAAACTGCACCATCAATGGTACTACATCCAGCCCAACAGGACTGAATGAACTTGTGAAACTCCAGTTATTCTCTAGGATCTGTTCATTTTCTGAAGAGATCTAAGTGCAAAGTAAACTGAGGTATGATATGATAAAGATCATCACTGTTTTATCCTTGAGGTCCTTCATGGTGGCATTAATCTGCATCAAGCCTGTTGGAATGTGGTACTGCTTTTAATTTCCTATCCTTGGTGGGGAGCTATTTCAGAGGCTTCCACTTGTCCTTTTCCAAATCTTTAGAGACCAATGACCCTGTGTGGGAGGTACTTCATTTGGTAAGCATGTCCATGCAGTTCTACAGTTGGGACCTGACATTGGCCAGGGGGTGGGTTTGCAGACCCAGTGGGCCACTAAGAGACTGACTTTCACTAGAACTCCATTTATTACCTTGTCTCTGTATACCCCACTCTCTCTGTATCAATGTCAGCTCTATTCCTTGTCCAAAAGTCCTTGAGATGTCTGGATATCCCACTTTCCCCAGTGCACAGTCACTTGAGTAAAATTCTACAGGCCCCTTTGGTTGAACACTGATGGAGTCAGTAGAGAATATATTTTCCATGGTTTTGCAGGGTCCTTCACTTAGGGGCCCAGCCACCTCTTCAGTCAGTCGTTTCCAGATATTAATATTGGCTCAGGACCTGGACCTGAACAAGGGATCACAACTTTATTAGAGTAATTGCCCTCAGTCTCCTGCTTCTCCATTCTTGCCTTCTTCTGGCTATTGATATTAAATAGCATGCTCAGTGACTGCCTAATGGTATGTACCTGGGGACAACATGTTCTATTAACCATCTCCACATCTCCTGGCAGGTCAATCTCCCTTGGCTCTCCCTCTGACTTTTCTATTTCCTATGATAATGCGGTCCCTAGCTTTAGTCAGTTAAGCTCAGTCATCTGACCCTGATTGCTTTGGGGCCAGATCCTCAGGGTAATTAACACACTAACTCTGTAATCACCTAATGCCAGCCCAATCTGAAGAGGAAAGCCACAAAAGAACAATTTAGTGATGCTGGCACCCTCTCATGAGCACATTATTCATGGCTTTGGAGAATGGTGTGTTTTGATGGGCCTTCCATAAAATAATTTGTGGTGTTTTTTTTTTTGGTCTCATTTAATATATTCAAACCAGAATGACCACTTTCTCTAATCCTTTTATTCCTTCCTCTTCTGTATGCCAGGAAAACTCAGGCTTTCTGTTTCTCTCAGCATGAGCCATGGTTTCTCCTGGCTTTTAAGAGCCACCCTAGTAGCATGTCACGCAATCCCCTGGGGTTCCTGCCAAGTTATTAAATCCTATGTCCCAAAAATCTGTTCCACAAATCAATGAATTCTTACTTGGCCAGTTTTATGTTGAAGACCCCCTAATCAAGTGCCCTCAAAATCAGAGCTCCTGTAGGAACATGCCAGGTACTCTTGCAGCTTTTTCAAGGGATAAGCTCTTGTCTCCATTATTCATCTCTGTACTTTCCCAATTACACTGGGATTTAACCCTACATATTGTCCTGGCTTTGAGAAAAAATAAATAAAGCAGTTCCTATAACAGAAACTTGCTATCTTGAGAGAAAGTCACTAATATATTTTCTCGTAATATTTTTCTTCTATTAGGAGTGGTGAGCTACCTCTGCAAGTTTTGAGGGCTCATGGGGGGCCCGCAGAGCCAAAGAAACCCTCAGCACATACACCCAGATGTACCCATGCCTGCCTTGGCATTGCAGTCCTGCTTAGTGAAGCATTAACTAAACTCTACAGCACCAACTGTCAGATCCTGAATTTCTCAGCTGTGTCTTGCTCTCTCACTAGAGGAAATAAGGGACTCTTGTCACCCAAAGAAGCCCTTAACCTTGGATTTTTGTTGGCAGCCCTCAGTTTCTTATTATCCCACTACCTGGCAACAGTACAATTTCATAATAAACAGCCAATTTCACTGTCCTTGTAGACATTGATCCTTTCTGAAGGATACCAGATTTTACCACATTAAAATATTAAAATATAATTTTTAAACATATAGAGTATTTTGAAATAAAGGCCGCCAAGAACTAGCAGATACAGGAAACATTTTAAAAGCACAGTGCCAGTTTTCCTTTAGTCAAGGAAATTTACACTTATATATGAAATTTCTATATATAAAGGTATATGGAAGAGGAGGATTCTTAAAGGGTCTTATCAATGGAGAAGGCACCCACTTAAAGTAAAAAATCTGACTGAACAACCCTGTTTACTACACTTTTCCTGGTCATCTTCCCCAAAGGTGCCCTGCTCAGAGCCGAAGGTGGTATGTAAACCCAAGTTCTAACTACCTCTTTGTGTTCCTCATCCCTGGGTGGTCCCAAGTGTATGCAAATGCCCTTGTCAGTCTACTTCTGTTTGCTTTTCTCTTGTTAAGCTGTCTTTTGTCAATCTAATTTATGGACCTCCACCCACCCAGCCAGAGACTCTAATGTGGATAGAAAAAAGACATTCCATATCTTTTAAAGGCCTGACTCATCCACCTGGCAAGAGTGTTCCCTCTACTGGGAGATGTCTTCTAATCACCACCTTGAAATCTTCAGCAACTGGGTCATCCCCTGGGGTTAGAGACTAACTATGCTCCATTTTCCACTCAAAGTGTGGTCCTCCTTGCCACCTAGACAATAAATGAGAAATTCCTACACCCTACCTTACCACCTATTTTTTTTAGACCACTACACATGCCACCTGTGTCTGTTCAGGTCCTCATGAAAGCAGATACCAATCTTTTACAATTGTTTTCTTTTACCTGATTTGACAGCAATGCCTTAGCAATTCAGCTTTACTTAAACTGTCTCATAGAATTCAAGGAATTTTCATGGAAATTAGCATTGTTTTTTGTTTTTGTTTTTGCAGCTATATTTTATTTGCATATGTAATTCTTAATTAAACAGGTTTAGGACAATTTCTTGATAAAGTACACCTCAAATAATTAAATATAAGTACATCAGCACTATACAAATTAGCCTACAATCTGCTAGAATTTATAATGCTCATAGACATGGAATAGAGCTGGGATTATATACAATAAGTTACATGAAGATGGATTAAGAAAATGTTGAAAAATCTCAGTTGGACTTTTGGAGATTTTAAATGCATTTATCTATGTTGAACTAATTAATAAACTAATAATTTATTAGTGTCCAGTCATCTGATTGCTAAAGTTTTATGCTTTGCACATCTTTGTCTATATTTTGATTGCCTTTTATCTTCTCTCTATCAAGACATGGTTTCTATAAAACTTCTTACTGGAACAATTTTCTTACCCAAATTCTCATGTGCACTAGATATTCTCTGGGGAGCCATAGGCAGTGCTTCTCCTTTCTAGAAAGACACTCATGCTTGGCTGGCGTGGCTCAGTGGTTGGGCATCTACCTATGAACCAAGAGTCATGGTTCTATTCCCGGTCAGGGCACATGCCAGGGGTTGTGCAGGAGGCAGCCAATCAATGATTCTCTCTCATCATTGATGTTTCTATCTCCCTCTCATTCTTCCTTCCTCCCTAAAATCAATAAAAAAATATATTTTTTTAAAACAAAGATACTCCTTGCTTCTCTTCAGTGGTATCTTCAGTGACTTTTTTTGGCTTTGTACCTGATAATACTATTGGTGATCTCCTCATCTCCACTGGTTGCTAATGAGAGCTTCTTGCAATATCCTGAGAAAAGGAATTTTCTGAGACTCACACAAGAGGATGGGATATTGTGGAAAGCTACATTTCCGTGGAATCAAATCCTGGAGTTTCCAAGGTCTCATTTCCCTTTGTCCTGCAAAATAAAAGGTCTCATTTTTGCCTTCAAGGCTAAAATGAAAGCCAGTGTTTACGGTCCATGTTAGGGCACAGTCCAATCCAGCATTAGACTAGCTTAGTTTGTGTTTTCCAATGCAGTTCATCAGTCCATTGTGTGTGGGATCCACATGGACATATGGCCATGGAGCAACCACAGGGAGGAGCAAAGCTAAAGGAACCAAGGAGCCAAGAGCCAGGAGCCAAGAGAGAGAATTCCTTCCTTTTCAGGATTATGCATTTCCAAATGTTTATGGGCTTGCCGTGGCCTTGTTTACTCTAACCAATTCATGGTTCCCAGGCTTGAATGATGGGCATCTGGACCCCTCCCCAAGTGATCTGCAGGGAATGGGCTGGTAGCTCCCTGGAGAATGTGAAATTGCAGCTTCCTGGTGAAGCTTCCCAAATGACAAGCCCATAATGTCTGACCTTCCCTTTGTTCCTTTTCTGTTTTTAATAACTAGCTAATTACAACAGTATCAATACTAGCTCCTACTTTCTCCCTTTTCATCATATGCCAATTATAACTGGAAATTATTAGCCTAAATGGTCTAAATAGCCTGATAATTAATACTGACTTACATTAGCTGTCACTAATATTGATTCACATTAGCTGTCTATACAGTAGCAACCTAATCCTCTTTATTTAATTGAACTCCTTGAGCATTTTTTTCCTGAGTGGAGAACCTTTAATAGTTTTCAATTTTACATTGCTAGACTTAGAAATACTTTAAATTCTTCCAGACCAAAGTAGGTTTGATTCAATAAGCTTACTCTATACTATGTGAGCACTAATTTTTATCCAGAGATTTGAAAAGGAGAACAGCCAGCAAAGTTGACCAATAGGTACAGTGATGCAGCATCATTTAAAATTATCAAGCCTCCTTTTCTATTTCATATAACTTGTTTTATGTTCTCATAGCCTTTTTATTATGAGGTCAAAATCAAGTGCCTAAACTATTAAATTGTTTTCTAGTTCACAAGTTCAGTGAGATAAGTATTTTGGGGTTTCTTATAATAGGAAAATGAAAAGATCCATAAACAGCCCCATCCTAAAAAGCAAGTTGGTAATTTTAAGACAAATAAATACAAAATAAAACAAAAAAAATATTAATTTGAATAAATTATATTGGCCATGGCACAGAGTAAGGTGATAGAAGTTCAATAGAAACTTTAGGAAGAAGGTTAGGATATTTGAACTGAGATTTAATAAATGAGAAAAATTGCCAAGAAAATATTTTGAAGAACAGCATTCGAAGCAGAATGATCAGGAAGTATAAAGTCCCTGGGACAGAAATAAGCTTGTGATATTTGAAGAATAGAATTAAGTACAAAGTTGCTAGACTATAATGACTTTAGGGGATTGTAGTGTGAGTTAAGACCAGAAGGTATACAGAGGCAAACCATGAGATATCTATTCACTGGAAAGCGTACAGAGGTTTTTAAGCAAGGGAGTTACATTCTATGATTTGTGCATTTTACATTCTGTAATTATATTATATGATACTATATAGTATGTGTGTGTATCTACATAGTATTACATATTATAGATTATACATAAACAGTTAATTATCAAATTAAATAATTAACTTATTAATTATTTAACTATTAATAGTTATTTAAAATTATTTACCTATCCTGGCCTGGTTAGAGCATCATCCAGATATGGCAAGGTTGCAGACTCAATTTCTAGTCAGTATGCATACAAGAAGCAACCAATGATTTCATCACAGATGAGTAGAACAGCAAATTAACAGTTCTCTCTTCCTCTCTCTCTCTCTCTTCTCCTTTCCCCTATCTCTCTCTAAAATCAGCAAAAATAAAATAACTTAACTATTAATAATTACTTGAGATTAAATAACTATTCCTTGTTTGTGGCTGCAGAGACAGAGCCCAGCATTATTAGTAGTTTTCTCTTGTGGGTTTCCCCTATTATGATTATTTTGTGATTCTATTCAATTATCCCTTATGTAGGCCCTTGGATATAGGTAGGACTCTATCTCATGAAGTTTAAACATCAAAAGTGAGTGAAGAAACTGACATTCTAATATGATCCAAAGATGTGCTAGAGACAGGTAGTGCTTACCAAATTCTCCATATGCTCTTCTACATTTTCTAACTTCTTTTGCAGTAAAGTTGAGGCCATACAACTGGTTCTGGCCAATGAATTGTGCAAAAGAACTATGAGTAGCACTTCTGGGATAAGACAGTTAGGAGCCAGTAGGCCTCCTCTATCCATTGCTGGGTAGGAGGTCATGTGTTGACATAGTTATTTTGCAGCTGGGTAAATTCTATTTTCTAAATCAAAATACCCCCAGAAACCCGCATCACATTTGGTAAGAAGAAAAAGAAGTAAACTTTAAAAAAAAAAAAAGAAGTAAACTTTGTGCTGGGCTATTGAGATTTCTAAAGGCTTTTTAAAAAATTGCAGTTGCTTAGTATTAATTACTTTGGCTAATAAAAGAGGCAACCTTTTCCTCCAGTGAGCATGGGGGAAATGTGCTTAAAGAAGTTCTCCTTCACTTCAGTTAGAAATGCAAACTACATTTTACTCCTTTCACTTCCCTGGCACTCACTATT
This sequence comes from Myotis nattereri, assembly GCF_964212035.1. Classification (NCBI taxonomy): domain Eukaryota; kingdom Metazoa; phylum Chordata; class Mammalia; order Chiroptera; family Vespertilionidae; genus Myotis; species Myotis nattereri. The sequence continues at coordinate 68,919,067 of NC_138077.1, read as the reverse complement.
TGAGGACTTAATAATCCTTTACATTTTATTAACAATTTAGAACTTACAAAAATATTCATGCATGCTATCTTCATTAGGAAACCAGACTGAGAATCGAAGTCCCTTATTGCACTATGAAACAATATGTCTGTGTGTATGTATTATGTATGTAAAACTATATATATATAATGATTTATATTATCCAACCCACAAAAGTCTAAAGGTTGGGAAAGCTGAGGTATTGTTTTAGAAAGAACAGGACTCTGAGAGTCAGAAGACAAATGTGTGGATGTTGGTTGTGAACATGCTAATTGTATGTCCTTGATGCTGTCAACTACTATTTGTGGGTCTCATTTTCCTCATTTATGAAATAAAGATGCTGGTATTAATAATCCCTAATAACCCTTTTGGTTTAAAATTTTATGACTTTTTGTTGAAACCACTAGATGATAACTCAGCAGTAGGAAGATTTTACTCCCCACATTAAGAGCCATCAAAGTTGATTATTATACTTAATGTGGTTTTAAAGATTCATAGTTATAATTTAAGGAGTTGGATTGGGAGACTCAAGATATGTTTTAAATGGACACAAAGATTATTTTAAGTCATAGTGTCTTTTAGTAAAACCACTTGAAAATTTTCACTCTTTGAGCTCAATTTTAAAGGTTATTTTTAAGGGCCATAAGGCGAAGTGAAATATAAAGACCTATATTTTTATTCTCCCTTTATTATCAACTTTCTTCCTCACACTGGGTAAGTAAATTAGTTTTTATATTCCTCATTTTTAAAATAAAACTGACCGCAAGAATACTGGCCTACTGTAAGAAACTATTATAAGAAATTCTGAGAAAAAAAATTAAATCACATGTTTACATTCATTTGGTTCAGAGCTATTTGAATAACAATAATTACTTGGTGAGTTTCATTGAGAATCTCCTAAGTACTCAGCACTTTCTTTCACCTGGAGGATATGAAAAAAATAATTTTTCTAACCTATTTTATTCTCTACTCACTGTATAATGTTCAAATGAAGAATTCATTTCTTAAAATAAGTGAGTTTTCATGAAACTAGAAAACTTATGAAGTAGGTAAAATTTATCTTTCTTTCTCTTAAGTTCTCTTCTTTGACTCTTAGTTTTTTTCCACCTACTATTAATATCCCACCAAGCCTGCCTCCCTTACCCTCTTTTTTGTTCTTTTTCAACCTTATTTTATATTGGTTTTGGGTGTATAGCTTAGTGGTTAGCTATACTATACATAGTGTTCCCCTCAATATTTCCAGTACCCCAACTGACACCAGCCATAGTTATCACAACATTATTTACTACTAGAGGCCTGGTGTACAAAATTTGTGCATGGGGGGTTCCCCTCAGCCCAGCCTGCACCCTCTCCAATCCAGGACCCCTTGGGGGATGTCCGACTGCCAGTTTAGGCCTTATCCCCAGGGGACATCCCTCTTACAATCCTGGACCGCTGGGTCCTAACCACTTACCTGCCTGCCTGCCCAGTTGCCCCTAACTGCTTCCCCCTGGCAGCCTGATTGCCCCTCACTGCCCCCTGCTGCCAGCCAGGTCACCCCCAACTGCCCCCCCCACCAGCCTAGTTGCCCCTTATCGCCCTACCCCCCGCCAGCTTAATCGCCCCAAACTGCCTCCACTACCAGTCTGGTTGCCCCTCACAGCTCCCCTGCCAGCCTGGTCACCCCACGCAGCCTGCTGTTCAGTCGTTTGGTCGTCCCTCACTAACCCCCCTTCTGGCCTGGTCATAGGCAGCCATCTTGTGAAGGTGTGAGGGTTAATTTGCATATCACCTCTTTATTATATAGGATACTGTCTGTGCCTAACTTTATATCCCCATGATTATTTTGTAACTACTGATTTGTGTTTCTTAGTCTCTTCACCTCTTTCACCCAGACCCAGAGCCCCCACCATCTGGCAATCTCTATTTTACTCTCTGGGTCTATGAATGACTATTCATAAAAGTGTTCTTACACTAGGGTTTGAATGACCTCAATCAGAATGCACCTTTAGTCAGAAATCTACCAATGCCAAGGTGTATGTGGCATCAATTGATACTTTTTTAACCTAACTTGTTCATATAAAACAGCGTTTCTCAACCTGTGGGTCGCGACCCCTTTGGGGGTCGAACAACCCTTTCACAGGGGTCGCCTAAGACCATCAGAAAACACCTATATAATTACATATTGTTTTTGTGACTAATCACTATGCTTTAATTATGTCCAATTTGTAACAAGGAAAATACATCCTGCATATATTTACATTACAATTCATAACAGTAGCAAAATTATAGTTGTGAAGTAGCAACAAAAATAATTTTATGGTTGGGGGTCACCACAACATGAGGAACTGTATTAAAGGGCTTCAGCATGAGGAAGGTTGAGAACCAATAATATAAAAGTAAGGTTTGTATTGTTGCCTTATTGAAATGTACATCAAAAATACATTTCTGTCAATTACTGATACAATTTGGAACATAAAAATTATTTCTTCCATATTAACAATTGCATTAACTGAAAATAAACACAGAGTATGTTTTCCTCTACTATAGGTTTAACTCTTTAGTTTGCCATCTTGGTACCATCCTTGCTATATGATAACAAACCTTTATAGAATATTTTTTCTCTTAAAACTACCTTGAAATATTTCATTTTTACAGTGTGCTGTGAGCTCATGTACCCTTCCATGGTGCAAATAAGTTAATTAAAACAAAAAACAAATAAACAAGCCAAAATATAGGCATGGAAATCATGTGGCAGTACTTAGGTATACAGTGCTCAATAAGTACACGCTAATATTAACATTTTATTTTGAACATCAAAGCAAGAACTCAAATATTAAATTTATTATAGATAACCCCTCAACTTCTGAGATGTTCAACAGAAAAGCATATACTTCTATTTTGGAACAAGTAATTGGGAATCTAAAGAAATAGATAATGGAAATATCTTTCAAGCAAATGTTGATGTGGCTGCCCCAAATATAAGTGGATGCCAGTCTCCCAACCCACCTGTATTAGGTTCTAGTCAAACTTTCCCTAGAGAATAAAGAAGATAGTGGAAGGACATGAAAAATATTTTTTAAAAAAACAACAAAAACTTGTGAAATAGCAACTTCATTTTTCATTATAAATTCTTTTCATGTAGTGAGAATATATTCCAAACAAACTGATATGGATTTGAAAACTCCATACCTTTCAGGCCAATATAGAGGAAGACATTCACATCAATCACAGAATCAATAGTTAGAAAGTGTAATTGATTTGGAATTTAAAGCAGTAGTTCTGGCTCACTTTTTGGCTAGAGGTAGTCTTGGTTTTATGCACATGAGCAAAGCACAATTCTGCAACTCTAAGCACCACTGGACAAAGTAATAGAAAGCTGATAACTAGATGGTCAGCAGAATTATGGCTGTTGGCCATTAGCAGTTTAGGCAGATGTGATGTGTATTGATAATGGTGTCATTACCTGAATGAATATAGTAGCAGGGCAAGCATCAAAGAACATTCTCTTACTGAGTCACCTTGCCTCATCGTGGTAAGATAAAATATTTGATATTCTAGGTCATTATTATTGGTACTAAATGCTTTTATTAAATCTATATTGTGAATCTAAATTCATCTTAAAATTTCACCAGGAAATTTTCCCTTTAGATATCCAAAAGTTTTTTCTACAACTATTCTCTTTTGTTTGGCTTTATATTTTAAATTATGTTAAGTTTAGACACAAAAGTAGGAAAATAGAATAATATAGTAAATATCTATGTACCTACCACATGGCTGAATAATAAATTATCAATAAATTTGAAACCTGTAGTGAATTTCTTCCTGAATGTATGTTTCTCCCTTCCTATCAGAGGATATTGTGATCTTGTTTCTTATTATTCATATGAATCTCTTTATAATTTTATTACACATACTTCTATATTAGAGTTTTCTAGAGAACAAAGAAAATCCATAGAACTTATGTACCACACATACCTATTAGAATAGTGTGGGGGAAAACATGACAATTCCAAGTGCTGTCAAAGATATAGATAGAACAACCTAATGTCTTGTACATTGCTGGTGCAAATTCAAAGCACTGAAACACCACTTTGGAAAACAATATGGCAGTTTATTTTATAGTTAATTGTACAGTTATTTGATCACCCAGCAATTTGACTCATAGGTATTTATCCTGAAGGCATAAAAGCTTAAGTTCACATAAAAACCTGTATGTAAATGTTTATAGCAGCTTTATTAAAAATCACCAAAAACTGAAATAAGTCAAATATTCTTCAACCAGTGGATGGAAAAATAAATTGCCACATAATGCAATAAAAAGGAATCAACTATTAATGCATACAACAACATAAATAAAATCTCAGTTGCTTTTTGCTAAGTAAAGTTGTCAGAACAAAAAAAAATGGATTTTAAATAATTTTATTTATAAGACATTCAGAATGACCAAAACCACTGGGGCAGAGAACAGATCAGCAGTTGTGGAGATTGAAATTGGGGTGAGGATTGACTACAAAGGGGTAGCACAAGGGAAATTTTAGTATGAAGGCACTGCCCTGTATCATGATAATGGTAGATACATATTATTGAAATTCATAAAATGGTACACACAAAGACTGAATCTACTGCATGCCACTGAAAAAAACTAAATTATAAAAAATATGTCTGCAATTTTTTTATTCAGTTTTCCTGTCCCAGCCCTTGCATATGTGTTGAGTTAATTTTTTTTTTATTTCTGTTCTTAAAGAGGAGACTAATGATAGTTGATATATTATAGATATATTCCCAAACAAAAATTTGGGATGAGATGAACTAATTAAAATGTTAATTACATACCCGCTTTTTGTCAAATACAATATTATGCATCTTATATCCATCATGCCACTGAGTTTTCATATCAACCCTACAAGGTAAGTTACCATACAGATATTTATCATTTATAGCTAGCAAGAAACCAAGGCTTGGAGAGGCTAGCTAGATGTCTGATTCTTCATTTCTACAATCTCCATTACACTATTATAAGGTATTTATTTATTATTAATCAATTTTTTGGGGGGATTTGTAAATAAGAATGTGGAAGCAGATGAGGTATTTTGATTGCTATTTCTTTGTTGCTGTCTTCCCTCCTCAGGTAACCAATTGTATGACATAGAAGATAAGTGGCCTGGAGAGGATGTTGCTTAATATAAATTCCAACCTTCAGGAAATTCTTTGCCTTCCCAGGAGAGTTCTGGGCAGGTGGCAGCAGTATATCCAGAGCCACATCCATACTAAAGTGACACACTGTTAACCAAAGTAAAGGTGTTTCCTTATCTATATTTCTTACAATATTTCATAGCCATCAAATGTGTAATCATAAGAAAGTTCAACAAATTATTTTTCTGTGAGGAACAAGACTAATTTCCCACCCCACCCCACCCCCGTTTTATGAATATGTGTTGACAAGTGCCCAGGCAAATGGAAAATATTTCTTAGAGAAAAATCTGAGTCATTAAGTTGTCTAAATAATTATTCATTTTTTGAGCTGTACTTCTTGTGTTATTATTAATGTTTAGTGTGTGTATTGAACATTCTGCATAAAAATCCTTTCTATGGCCCTAGATGATTTTGCTCATTGGATAGAGCGTTGACCCTCAAACTGAAGGGTCCCGGGTTAGAGTCTAGTCAAGGGCACATGCCCGGTTTGTGGGCTTGATCCCCAGTAGGGGGCGTGCAAAGGGCAGCAGATCAATTATTCCTTCTCATCATTGATGTTTCTATCTCTCTCTTCCTCCCTGAAATCAATAAAAATATATATTTAAAAAAATCCTTTCTATGAAACCACAGGAATTCAGGACTTCTGAGATAATGTAGCTTTGTCGAAGTGAGTGCTCAAGTCCATTTTGTGTCATGTATGTAGATAGAAATCTGGGTTAGGGAATAAGGGAAGGCCCATTAGCAGCAGATCTTGGGAGCAGAGCTCAGAAACATGGAGGAGTCAAAGGCAGAACCTTTCAGACAGGCCTAAAACCAAATCTGATAAATATTAAAGGTGCCCTGGGTAGTCGAGAATGAGAAAACTCAGAGTGCCATGGAAGTTGGAAAGGAAGGCAAGACAGTAGTTATTAGGCATTGGCACCAAAGAAACAATAGGGGCAACCTTTAGCAATAGCCTTCTTCATGCATCTCTCACCAAGGCAGGCAGGTCACCGTTTCGCAGCAAGATGATCCAAAACTTGACTATGGAAACAGGCAGGGAGCATTAGCTCATTGCAGAGAAACATGTACTTGGTTAGGCAGTTTATTATGATTATTTAGAAATTTACACCTGTAATTTTGAATTAAGAACTTGATGCCATTGTCTTTCTTTAGACTTGGGGTTTTTATTTTGTTTTAAAATTAAAACCAACAACAAAAAAGCACCCATTAACTAAATTTGATTTACCCAAAGCCAATATCAATTTTCATCCTCATTTTATGCTAGTTAAATGAATTACTTACCTCAACCCCTAAATCCAGCCAGTATAGCAAGACAATCTATTGGGATATTAATGTATGTATGTATTTTTTCTTGATTTCCTCTCCTCCTATTCAAGCAGGTATCCAAGCCTACATATCCATTACCTCAGATAATTTCACAGGGGAGGAATCAATAACAGTCCTCCATGTGTTCGGTAAAGGCCCAACATATTGAAGAGACTGTGGCTAGAAAATGGAAGGGAGGGGATTCCTAGAAATCAGGAAGACACAAAGGTCAGTGGATCCTGCCATCTGTGGGCCCTGGAGGGCTCTGTGGTAACGCCCTGAGGGAAAGGCCGGACCCCAGAGCAGTGGAAGGATGCTGCAGGTGGGGAGGCTGGACCCTGGACAGAGCCACTGGCCTCTGCAAAGGTCTCCATGACCCACGAGTAGCTCAGAAGTGGAGGCCAGTTATAGAAACTGGGGATAGCAGCAGCCATCTCAATGCAGGTGGAGACAGAAGGCCCTGCCCATGCTTCAGATGTTAACAATCTTCACAGTTTCCAGGGCCATCTTGTAGAAAGGAAGGGCCCACGCATTATTGAAATGGAATGTCCTTCTAGAGCAGTGGTTCTCAATCTTCCTAATGCAGCGATCCTTTAATACAGGTCCTCAGGTTGTGGTGACCCCCAATTTCACTGTTACAAATTGAACATAATTAAAGCATAGTGATTAATCACAAAAACAATATGTAATTATATATGTGTTTTCCGATGGTCTTAGGCGACCCCTGTGAAAGGGTCTTTTGACCCCCAAAGAGGTTGAGAACCACTGTCTAAAAGTAGAATAGTAAACAAGGAAGGGGATTAAAGCCATTTTAAGTTGGTTTAAAGAGAATTTACCAGTAAAAGTGTCTTTGTTCTTACCCTCCAGAGTTTGCAGGTGAATATTCGTGCATGGTATGTGCTTGATAATAATACTTTACATGTTACATCAACAGGGCTAAATTGACACAGAACTTAAAGGATCCCACATAATGGCACTGTTCTTGTGTAGATTGGGTTGGTATTTCCAAATAGAGGGTGGGGAACAGGAATATTATTGCAGATAAGCATTCAAAACACCACATTTCATACTTTTTTTTTTTTAAAGTGAACTAGTTTTTATTTAAAACTTAATAATCATATGGGAAGTTTGATTATTTGCCTTTTGAAAAAGATTCCCCTGAACAATCTTTTTTAAAAAATGACTTTCCTGGTACCTGTAAAATCGGAATCAGCTAAACAGAATCTACTCCAGAATGAACAAAGAAACACAATATTTAAATGTCCCAAATCCCACAGACCTTTGCAGAATGCCTTGGGCTGGTCCTCATCTCATCTATGCCTATCCATCAGGCCCAGGGCTTCTCCTTCCCCTGACTGCATGTTATGGTTAGTCTTATAATTCCTGGAAGGTGCCCACACGTTCATGCCCTGGGTCTTGCATTTGTGGGGGGCCCTTTCTTACCCTCTTCATAGAGACAGAGCAGTCCCTTCGGTCCCTCTGCCCAAAGCCTTTCCCTTAACTCTTGGCATATCTGCTGACTTCCATTCTCTCCTCTGCTCAAATGTCACAAAGATATCTTTCCTGACCACCTTGTACAAAAGTGGCTTCCTCACTTTCACCTCTATCTCACTGCCCAAGGTTTTTCTTTGTGGTAATAAAGAAAATCAGTTGTCTGCTTATTTCTTTGTTTACAAATATGTTGTTGGATTACTCATGTACATATTATTTCTTAGAGGGTAGAGATTTTGCCTGTCTTGCTCAGCCTTCTGTATTTTTAAATTCCCTTCATTCCTGTCACATAGGCTGCCCTCAAAGGAAGAGGAGTGGATTTTGAAATGCTCCACATTATCAGATGTAAAAACCACAGCATGGGGGTGAGGAACAGGAGACATTTGAGATGATCTGAAGTTTGAGAAGCTGAAGGAAGCACACCAATGGAGGCTTCACTTCTGGCTTTGCCACTGAGGTAGGCATGAGATCTGGAGCAGGTGACTTACTGTGAATGCTAGATAGGAGATCCTTTTAAGTTTTAAAACTCCATAGTTCTATGATTTATTGGCCATGCTTTAGATTCTAGTGATTAAACTGTGCTAATTTTCCTAACATAGTCAATAGGCTACACTTAATTTTATTTTGTTTATATTTGTCAGTCCAAATGTCTGACCTTAGCCCAGTAACATTTTTTAAAATATATTTTATTGATTTTTTACAGAGAGGAAGGGAGAGGGATAGAGAGTTAGAAACATCGATGAGAGAGAAACATCCATCAGCTGCCTTCCGCACACCCCCAACTGGGGATTTGCCTGCAACCAAGGTACATGCCCTTGACCGGAATCGAACCTGGGACCTTTCAGTCTGCAGGCCGACGCTCTATCCACTGAGCCAAACCACTTAGGGCAGCCCAGTAACTTAATATTTTATTTTTGTGTGTGTCAATTTCCTCACCTACAAATTGAGAGGGAAGAATGAAAGAGATCACTCCAGCTTTTTGGGGGCTTTTTTGTTGTTTGTTTTTATTAGTATGTTTGTTTTTGGCTTTTATACTATAGAATGGTATGAAGGAAAAACCAAGTGAGAAAGAACAGACAACAGAAGCCAGCCTTGGGGAGAGTTTCCACAGAGCTGCTGCTGGCAAGTGCCGTGCTGCTTGCTGGTGATTAAAGCCAACTTCCTGTATCGCCTGCAGGTAGAAATGTGCACATTTCCTTCTCACCTGCAGTACAACAATCCAGTGAGTTTTCAAGTGTCATTATGAAATAAGAAAATTGACATATACTTGTTACATAGTAAGCCTTAACTAAATGCTTGTGAACATAGTCTTTAAATAAAAAGTTTTAATTATTAAATTACATTTTTAATTTCCAATAGTGATAAAGCTCTGAAACAATAGCACACGTGGAGGCAGCACCAGAGCTGGAAGAGTGGGCAAGCTACTGCCATCTTAGTCCCTGATACTCTTAGATTCCCATTTTCCTCTTCTCACTAAATCTTGCTGAATACAAGTGTTCCCAGTTCTCTCCATTTTCAGCAAATGGATTATACCAAGGAGCACATGGCTGTAGGAGCATCTCCCTTCCTGTTGTTTACTTGGAGAATCAATCAGCGGAAAACCAAGATCGATGTCTGCCAAAGGGCTGCTGAATGTCTGAACGTGCCCTGAGCTAAATGACTATGTGTTCCAGTCCCTGTCCTTAGAGTAAAAGTTAGGGCTCACCTGATCAAATTCTCTTGATTTAAAAGTAGTCATACAGATAATTAGAGTAGAAACCAAGACTTGCTGAATGAAACGATTAAGAGTTACCTGGCTTTGTATTCTAGCTCTGCTACTTATCCCCTGACTTTCGGAAGTTAATTTAACCTCTCTCTGTCTGTTGCCTCATCTGTAAAAGTAATGCTATATGGTATGAGGCACTGTAATAAGTATTTTATTCATTTTCTATTAAGAATGTTTAAGCAAACACGTGACTTTGGGAAGAATGTGGTTGGAGAAAAGAAGGTTGCACACACCTAACCACAGATTAATCCTGGTGATTAGAGATCATATAGAGCAGCGGTTCTCAACCTGTGGGTCGCGACCCCTTTAGCGGTCAAACGACCCTTTCACAGGGGTCGCCTAAGACCATCCTGCATATCAGATATTTACATTACGATTCATAACAGTAGCAACATTACAATTATGAAGTACCAACGAAAATAATTTTATGGTTGGGTCACAACATGAGGAACTGTATTTAAAGGGCCAGAAGCTTGAGAACCACTGCTATAGAGACTGAGGAGCTTGGTGAAAGAAACTCTTCCATAACCCATTAACTTAGTGAAAATCATGTCACCACTAATTGTCTTCTTTAAGCAGTTTATAAACATCATGATGCCTAGCTCCTTGAAATAGGTTTTGTAAGTTGTAGGCATGTGGAAAAAGTTTTGTTAAACTTGTTGACTGATAATATGAATCATCAGGAATGGGGGGACAGGAGGGGACAAGTGAGATGGGAGGAAGAGTTATTGGTTTTTCAATCTCTATCTTAAAGTCATTTGTGAGACAATTTAAATGCACTGCCATGTGATAATAACTAAAATGTAAATTATCTTGTTTTAATGATTTCAGGTCATCTTCCAGAAATAAGCAATTGATACTAAAATATTAAGTGCAGAAATAAACCAATAAAATATATAAGCACTTTTACATTGTTTTTTTTTTCAATCTCTTTTAGAAACACCATTAGTTTTAATTCTTCGAGCTTTATGAGGTAGATATAATGTTGAAGTCAAAATTATAATATATCATAGCTAGTTTAAAAATTTGATAAATATCTTTTGGGTTTTTGTGTTCAATTTTATACCATTTTTTTTCTGTGAACGGACTCTCTTGGTTTGGTTTATTTTGAATTACTCTTGTCTGGTTTAGTTTGGATAGATTTTTTGTTGTTCAATTTTGGTATTGGACCTTAGTGATTAAATTCTAGTATATAGGTTAGAAAAATAAATTGTCATTCAGCATATTCAATATATTTATGAACCTATGCACATACTGACATATTAAAGGCAAAATTTTATGTTTGCTATGGTATTTAAAACACATAAAGCACACATCCAGTTCAAGACCTTTGCACTTAATGAGTCTTTGGTCTAAAATGCTCTTTCCAAAGCTATTCCCATGGCTTGTTCCCCCACTTCTTTCAGTTACCTATTTAAATGCAACTTTCATCAGCCAAGACCTTTTCTAACTATGCTTTACAAAATAGCAACTTCTTCCCTCCTCTGTAACTCCCTTGTCCAAAGACATATTAGATATTCACATTTAAAATTTTTATAACCTATTTCTCCCAAATAGAAGTTGAACTCCATAAGGTTTTATCTGCTTTGTTCCTTACTGTTTTTCCAAGAATAAAAGACAGCATGTGGTTGATGCTTAAAACATGCTTTTTTAATAAATGAAGAAATAGGAATAGACAATAATATAGTGAAACTTAAATGTGAAACAGCTGAGTTTGAGCTCAATTTTGTCCATCTTTTATTAGTAAGGACATTATTGTAAAGACACTGCAGCTGGCCTAACAGGTGGCAACACAAATGTTTGAAGTGTACAGATAAAAGATTTTGGGGTGGGGTATGTGGCAATGAAGGAGAGTATATTTATGTTTTATTTCTGTAGAACTGGTGTCTCTGCAACTTGCCCCAAGAGGTCACAGACATAAATCATGGACCTCACTCGATGCAACAGGTGTGACCTGGTATCCAAGCCCCCATGTACAACTTCAGTAGTCAACTAAATTATCACATCAATGAAAAGTAAGGATTCCAAACTAGTTTTGAGATTCCCCTACCTTTCAGTTATATATTTTAATCCATTTCTTCCCTTTCCCCCTTAACTTCCCAGTCCTTCTATACTTTACACACATCATCTTCTCTATCTTTCTGAAAAGTGCCAATTTTCCTAGTGTTAGGATATGCCCACTATTGTTTCTTCTTCTGCCATTTGGTGAGGAAAGAGACATTAGCTTGCCTAGTGATTCCTGAAACTAACCCACCTCCACTTTATTTACTTGCTAAATATAAGTACATGTTTGCTTATTAAGTGGCATTTCCCATTCCCTCTATAATGTCTTCTTACTGAGACCCAAACACATTGAACTCTGTGGCCAACAGACCACGGTGTTTGCACATACATACTTCTATCAGGATAAATGCATACCAGATATCTGTGTTATTCCTAAATCTGTTTATGCCAACTTTATGTCAAATAATTTAGTTAAATATGATATAAAATGCTGAAATAACAGTAGAGAAAACTGTTGTTGAATAGATGAAAATTAAGTTAAATGCTTTCAAAAGATTTAATAAAAATAACTCTTTTAATGATTGCTGTGGAAATGGGTGTGATCCAGACAATTGAAAAGATTGGGAGCAAAGGTGGGAAGAATCACAATATTTAGAATGATTCAGTAATCAGACATTACACAACTGCCTTTGAAATTTTTAAGGAGCACAAAACTAGAAAATATAGAGCACCATTACAAGTATGATTTATGCAAAAAGATAGTTGAAATTTTAATTGTGGAATGCATTTGTCTTACCACAAAAATCAGGAAATTAATAAACACATGATTTTCTGCTTTAAATATTTAATTAATAAACTAATTCATCCTGATTGCCTTATTGTATTAGTTTTCTACTAGCAGCTTTTAACAACACAAATCTATTATTTCAGTTTCTGTAAATCAGGCCATGGTGTGGCTGGATTCTCTGCTCAGGGTCTCATGGACCTGAAATCAAGGTATCAGACATATGGGGCTACCATCCGGGTCTCAAAGTCCCTTCCAAGTTCAGTGGATGTTGGTTGAATATATTTCCTTGCAGTTCTAAGACAAAGATCCCTGTTTTCCTGTTGGGAACCATTCTCAGCTCCTAGAGGCAGCCTGCAATTCTGATACGGGAATTTGGGACTGGAACTGCGGTGTCCCCTGGGCAGGATGCTTCCCCTGGCTGTTTGTCCATAGGAGTCAAAAAATGAAACCATGGATGGAAGATGGTATAGCAAAGGTTGAAATTTATGGAAGAACAAGCACAGAATCCCACATGGGGAGGAGGAAAGAGTCCCACTGAGTCCCTCCTTCTATGGTTTATAAAGGATGCAAGTCCCTGTGTCCTGATATCCCTCTGATTGGTCATTATTCCCTTTGATTTTGTCACTATAGCAACTCATGAGCTCAGAGGTCTAACCTCACATCGGCCATGTGAGTCCCTTCTTCTTCATTGTTCTATTTCCTCTGGGCTTTCTACCTCCTTCTTTATTTTGTAAATATAGACCTTTTGCTACTCCCAGTTCCTTTGCCTTATGGAAATGTAACTGCTGCCTCTTCCAACTTCCCTGTCTTATGGAAATGTACCTTTTGCAACTCTATAGCCTTGTGCTTTTTTCCATGGACCCCCTTAATTTTAAAAATTCCCTAAACCTGCCTATTTCACCCCTAAAAAATCCCATTCCAGTTCCTTACAATGTGGCCCCCATAAACCATTCATAACAATGAGATTTTTTATTTCCTGGTCAACCAGAGTGTTTCTCCAACTTTCTCTTCTGTAACCAGCTGAAAAGACTCTTCTGTTTTTAAAGGGCTTGTGTGATTGATTAGGTTAGCTCTACTCCTATTGTCTCCCTTTCTTAAAGTAAAGTCTTCTTATTGCAGAATCTAATTACAAGTGAAATGGATTCTAGTCACAGTCCCTGGAATTTCACAGGGCATGTTAACGAGGGGGCATCTGTCTTTCACAATTACATGAAAGGCTGATGAATGCTCACAAGGGACTCCAGTGCACCCTAGTCCACATCACATAAGCAAAGCTCTGTTGGAATCAAATGGCTATCTGTAGCTTCTAGCTTTTGCTTTCATCCCTTCTTTAGCCTTCTGTCCCTTCCAGAGCAATCTAAAGGTTTACAGGATAATAAGAAACTCATGATAATATTAGTGATGAATGGTTGCTGTGTCTAGAGAAATAGATATTTTGATTTTATTAACAAAAACACTTTGGGATGTATTCTGAGTCAGACAACCTCTTACTCTCTGACATTCATATTACTTTTATCCCATATAATAAAGAGGTAATATGCAAATTAACCTTCAACTGTAACACCATCACAAGATGGTGGCGCACACAGAGAGGGCGGGGCCAGCTGCTCTGCGCACCTGCCGCTGCAGTTCCTGTGGCCCTGGGGGACGGGGGGGGGGGGGCCTGGAGGCTCGGTGGGCACTCCTTGTGCCTGCCACTGGGGTTACTGTGGCCACAACAGGGGGTGCACCTGCCACCAGAGTTCCCTCAGCCCTGCCGGGGGCAGGTCCTGGCTGATGCTCCCTGTGGTTTCTACCGGGGTGACCAGGCCAGCAGGACAGAGCAGTTGGGGGCCATCAGGCAGGCAGGGGAGGGCAGTTGAGGGAGAGATTAGGCTGGCAGGGGAGGGCAGTTGGGGGCGACCAGGCCAGCAAAGGAAGGCAGTTGGGAGCGATCAGGCCAGCAGGGGAATAGTTAGGGATCAATCAGGCCAGCAGGGGAGTGGTTAGGGGGTGATTAGGCTGACAGGCAGAAGTGAATAGGGGCAATCAGGCAGGCAGACAGGTGAGGGGTTAGGAGCCAGCAGTCCTAGAGTAGAGAGGGTGCAGGCTGGGCTGAGGGACACTCCTCCAGAGCATGAATTTCATGCACTGGGCCTCTAGTTTAAAATAAGATTCAGTTAAAAAAAGAAAATGTATTGATTTGGAGTGTACTTAGTTTGGGTTGATGAGTATGAATTAAAATAGTGATTCCTGAAATAATCAATTGTTCTCTCCAAAGAGAAAATACTTCACAATAAAAAAATAAAATACTGCCGAAACCGGTTTGGCTCAGTGTATGGAGCATCAGCCTGCGGACTGAAGGGTCCCAAGTTCAATTCCGGTCAAGGACATGTACCTGGGTTGCGGGCATATCCCCAGTGGGAGATGTGCAGGAGGCAGCTGATCGATGTTTCTCTCTCATCGGTGTTTCTAACTCTCTATCTCTCTCCCTTCCTCTCTGTAAAAAATCAATAAAATATATTTAATAAATAAATAAATAAATAAATAAATAAATAAAATAAAATACTAACAAATTAGAACAGTAGCAATACTATTCTGATGCAGTATCTGAGAACTGGCGAAGGGGCAGTCATCAATGAGCAACAAATGTAGTGTGAAGTCAAGGACACTGCTGATGACCATAAATGAAGGAATCTCAGAAAAGAAAGTGGGTTTTTTGTTTGTTTGTTTGTTTTTGGTGGCGGTGGAATTGTGGTCTTTAAGGGCAGACACCACGGTGCTTTTCAGCTCTATTAATCACTGCTTTTCACTTGGAAAGTCATCAAGCTATCTCTCCTCTTCTTTATGATAGTACGAGGTAAGAAACGTACCTTTTGCCATCATGCACTCTCTCCATGTTCCTTTTTGTCTTGAAAGAAAAAAGAAGCATGACAGATATGAATGACAAAAAGAGTGACAAAATTTGTTTCTGTCTCATAACTATATGCTTCATAGACCTTTATGCCTAATGGAGCAAATACATCCACTATTGAAGGTAAACAACTACTGGAGAAGATAGTTTAGAGGAAATTTAAGCATCTAATGGAAGTTGTTAAGGCCCTTTCCTACTCTACCATTATATGCACCTATAAATAGAAAATATCTCATAAAATGTTTAGAAAATTTAGGGGGTTAAGTAAAGTGGATATGAGCGACTCAGTAGTTGTGAATCATCTTATTCTCATTCTTTTGGAAAAAAAATCAGTGAGTCCTTCCCCAACCTAAGATGTCTTATTCCCTGGGTAAGTAGATATTTTCACATATAAAACTTAAGTATGTGATTATTTATCATGAACAAATTTCCTTCTACATTCATTTAAAATGCTTCAGTAGAACTGCCTGAAATGTTATTAGCCAAGCAGCATTGCAAATAGTCCAGATTTAAATAAGGTTTACTAAACTCAAGCTTTAGTGTAAGAATCATGAGGTGTCAGTCAGAGACTAAAAAAAATTTTTTTGCTACATCCCATATACATTTATTGTCATTCAACACCTGCAATTTTAATACAAAAGTAAAATATAAATTTTCAGAATAACTACTAATTCTACTATATAGGAATAAACTGACTAGAAACTTTGCACCAACTTTCATAATTTAATTTTAAAATTTTGCTGTGAAATTATCTGGACACTATAAAAACATGAAGCCCTAGCCAGTTTGGTTCAGTGGATAGAGTGCCAGCCCATAGACTGAAGTGTCCTTGATTTGATTACAGTCAAGGGCACATACCTCGGTTGCAGCCTCCCTGGGGCCCTGGTTAGGGTACATGTAGGAGGCAACCAATTGAAGTGCTCTCTCACATCAATGTTTCTCTCTGTCTCTGTCTCTCTCTTCCTCTCTCTCTAAAACTCAATGGAAAAATATCCTCAAGTGAGGATTAACAAAAAAAAAAAAAAAGCATGAAGATATACCTAAAATCTCTCAGCCACCAGAGATTAATTACATCTTAAGAACTCTTTGAATCATGAATTAAACAACCTCAAGACATATAGCTATAGCTGAATTTCTCTGAATCAGACCTTTAAGAAAGTAGGCTCCTATCTTTCTCATCTCTTCTGACCATACCCACTTATATAACAATAGAGGCCCGATGCATGAAATTCATGCAAGAGTAGGCCTCCCTTCCCCCGGCTGCCAGCACGGGCTTCCCTCTGGCACCCTGGACCGGGGCTTCCCTCCAGCCACCCCCAGGCACCCGGGACCCGGGCTTTGTTCAGGAGGTTGTAGGGAAGGACATTCGGTCTAATTAGCATATTATGCTTTTATTATTATAGATTTACATGATCATTTCACACTGTATACTAGTCTATTAATAGGTGTCTGACAAACAAATTACAAAAAATCCTTATGGTCAGAAATTCTCATATATTTTTGTGGAGTGTAAAATGGTACTACTAATTTGGATAAGAAATTTGCAGTTTTGTAAAAAGTTAAAAATACATTTACCCTATGGTCCATCAAATCCACTCTTACAGATTTATCTAAAATAATAGAAATCATATGCCCACAGAAAGCTTGAACGTGAACTCTCATAACAGATTTGGTCCTAATAGCCAAAAGGTGGAAGCAATCTTTGTGTTAATAAATAGGAGAATTAATAAACAAACTAAAATATATAATGAAATACTATTAAGAAATAGGAATAATTGAACTACTGAAATATATAAAATGATCAAATCTCAAAAGCTGTATGCTGATTTAAAGAAGCTAGATACAGAACAGTATATATGTTTGATTCCATTTACATATAAAAAAGGCAACAATGACATACAATGGTAGAACACAGATTTGTGGATTCACTAGAACTTGCAAAAATTGACAGGCAAGGAGAGGGAACTTTCTGCAGTGATGAAATATTTTATTTTTTGATAGGAAGGTGTGGATACATAGATGTTTGCATGTATCAAAGATAGACAAACTGTAAACTTGAAATTGGTGTACTACACTGCATAAAATAAAACTTTCATAAAAGTAATTTATAATACATTATATAAATTGGTTTTCATCAATAAGTTTGAAAAATATAGGATGAAGCAAAGTAAAAGTTCTTTAGTAGTACTAATGTGCACTGTTAATCTCCAAGAGCTGTAATAAGTAAACTTTTTGCCATAGAAGATTTTAAGGACCATCATTAAAAACTAAGCTTTTTTCTAACAGAACACAAGAGTAATATTTTATCATAATACATAAAAACACAAAGAGAAATTTCATGTGTGTTAGGGCATAATAATAGGAGAGAGTCCAAATGAAGAAGACATTTATTTCCATGACATAATGACACATATATCTTTGGTACCACCTGTTAATAAGATCAGGGGAAAAATGGAAATTGTTACTGAGCCTGCAGAGATTAAAGGAGACAGCTGAATAGAATAGCAAAGGGATATACCCAAGACAGGAGAAAACCATGGTTATTGAGACATTCAGAGAGGCAAAGCAGTGGTATGGGAAGAGTCAGGAGTTTTATTTTCAGCTCTGTAGCAGACTTAGCCAGGGGCCCCTAGGCAATTCACACATGTAATTTATGATACACTGGTTGGCTTAACATATCTAACCTGAGAGTTTGTAATTGTCTGACTGGTGGCAGCTGTCACTGGAGTATAGTAAGCAAGGTGACCCCTCTGTGCTCCATGTTTTGGGAGACACAAAAGCTCCAACAGAAAATCTGTTAGTGAAGAAGATGAAACATTATTAACCAAGATCAACTATAATCAGGTTATTTTTGTGAATATTCTCTATGTATTGAAATCCTCATTGTAAGAGTGCTCAGGTATTTCAGAGCGTTTAGAGAACTGCAAAATACACTCTCCAGGCTGGAGGCAAGGAGTGGAGTGGGAATAACTCAGGTGGCAGTCTCACACCAGGAGATAACTTAAGTGCATCTACCTAACTACCATCACCAAAACCAGTAGGTGGGGAGGGTTTTCTTTTCCTCTGGATGATGGTAATGCCTAATGCTATTCGAGCCAACAGTGACCATGATGGTTGATACAAAAATTGGAATTGGACAGATGGGGTCAAAAATATGGGTCCATGATGATGTCGTTGAGTCACTGGCTTAATCAGATATGGAGTCTAACTTCAGAATTGTTTTTGCATGAGATTTTATGTAGTCTTTTATATTTTGTATCTCCTTTGGTACCTTGGGTTGCAAGTAACAAAAAACTTAACTCAAAAGTAAAAAATATACAGTGAAAGGTAATTGCACAAACAAATGTAATCAGTCACAAATGAAGAAGAAGAGAAAATTGATTTGGATAGTACAATAAGAAACATGACATATTAATAAGGAAGAGATGAGATTTAGGTAACAAGATATTCAAGGCAGGCAATTATCAAAGAAATCCCATAACGGCACAAGTAGGTGTCTGCTGATTGAGAGCAGGCCTAAGGAGCACATTTCTCACTGAATAAGAAAGAAAGAAAAGACTAGGGAAGTAAATTATGATGCGTATGGGCATCAAATAAGGATCTTGAGGTGTTTACGAAAATATTAATCACAGTTGCATTGTAAACCAGGCACAAGAAAAGTAAGAAACTCATTATTTTAGAAAAATTAAGTCATGCAAAAAAGTCAAAATTATTATAAACTAGAGGCCTGATTCATCAAATTTGTGCAAGGGGCTTGCCCCCCACCTCCCCCCGCCCCCAGCCCCACAGACATGGTGGCTGCCTCCGTCTCTGCTTCATCTGGAAGGTCATCCAGTCTAATTAGCATATTACACTTTTATTATTATAGATTTTATTTGCTCTATCAAAATAACATAAAAGCTGGTAATCAACTTAACCAAATATTCTAATATTACTCTGCTAGAGAACAAGGGAGGACAGATGGGATGGAGCAGTACTGTAGCAGAGAGACAGTGGCTCATGTATTGGGATTTAATAGAACATGTCTAATATTTATAAATTCTATTTATTAGCTATGTAAATAAATACCAAGAAGATCATAAATAATTGAGGACTTTTGGAATCACCAGGCACACATGTGCGTCAGGACCTTTCCATTTGTTGTCCTCTAACCTCTACCTTTAGATGTCTTAACTAATTCACCAACTTTTCTAAGGTCACCCTTCATTGAACAACCTAATATTTCACCCTTTCAAATATTTTATATCTTATTTCCTGATCCATTACTTTTTTTTCTGAGCACTTACCACTATTCAATGGATAATACATTAAACACTTATTATTCATGTATTTGTGTGTTTGCTGTCTTCTCCTCCAATGAATGTATACTCCATATGTGCTTGTTCACTGCTAACTCATAGCACTAGAACAGTGGTTGGCACATAGTAGGCCTTCATTAGCCATTTGGTGAGTAAATAAATACATTTATGTTGAATGTTATTACCTCTGAGGAGCAAGAGAGCTATGAAGGTGTAGCATAGAATTCTGCTATTTTTTTTTTTCCATTATAAGTCTGGTACTATGACTTAAAAAAAAAAAAAAAAAAAAAGAGTAGCCGTAACCGGTTTGGCTCAGTGGATAGAGCGTCGGCCTGCGGACTGAAGGGTCCCAGGTTCGATTCCAATCAGGGGCATGTGCCTTGGTTGCAGGCACATCCCCAGTGGGGGGTGTGCGGGAGGCAGCTGATCGATGTTTCTAGCTCTCTATCTCTCTCCCTTCCTCTCCGTAAAAAAATCAATAAAATATATATTTTTTAAAAAGGAGTATACACTAACTCTCATTGGAAAGTATATGTTTTCTATAAAAAGAACTAGGTCAAATTAAGCAAAATTTCTAAAATTATATTAAGTCTAAAAAGTACTCCAATAATCCCTTAGAGGTTTTAGGAGATATGACAATTTATCCCATTTTAATACCTAATTGGAAGCATAATTACTAACTTATGAGGAAGTTGGAAAGATAAGTATTGGACCAGCTATTGAAGATAAGATTAAAAGCTTCATAGAAGAGTTACTTGCCAAGAAATAATCAGGTAGAGAAAATTAGGGGTTGTCTTTAATTTTATAAAACTTTGTGAAAGAAAATTGCTTTAATTATTTTATTCCTCATAACAAAAATAAATATATTTCATTGTGTAATATGTAGAAAATAGGAACTCGGGGGGGGGGGGGATTTTAAATCATCCACAAATCCTACTGATTAGAAATATCTTTAATTTATCAATGAGCATCCTTTCAATTCTATTCCTATAGCTGAGTGAATGGGTGTCTGTTTGTGTGTTTATGTGTGCTTTTATATGTGTGTTTAAGTCCCCTCTTTTTTTCAAACTGGAACTTGTGATACAAACATATTCAAACAGCAAGGTTAGAACTATTTCATCTTTCCTCTAGGAAAATGGTGACTTCGAGCCACTATTGACTAAGGGTGGATTGGAGTACTTGACCTTGAGGTTAAAGTTTTCATGTTGCCTGTTACTAATCTCCTGAGACAGCTTGTCCCCAGACAGTATTTCTTTTGGACATGTTTTTTTTTTTTTTTTGCGTAAGTCCCTTCTCACAATAACCCACTAAGAATCTATAGGTCTGAGAATGGTGAAAGTTGATCCTTAAAAAACCATACCATGCTTCTCAAAGTACACTTCTGAACTTTAATCTTGTAGAAATTTCATGGTTGGCATGAGCTATCCTATCCAAAAATGTTCTTCTGTTGTTGATAAAGAAAAACAGTGCAGATAAGAATAGTTTTTGAGAAGATAGTGTGGGTTCCAAACATTAAGTCCTTCACAAAGCAAAAGCTCTCTAAAACAGAAATCCATTTTTCCCAAGCAGCATTATCTGTTTTCATAAATGATCAGATGACTATTTTCTTCCTTTTTTTGTTTTGTTTGTTTTGCTCTCACATAGAATACCTGGTCCCATCATGACAGAGTCAAAGAGTCATTCACTTTCAAGCTCATATTTAAATCCTTTATAATAAAAAGGTAATATGCAACTTGACCCTCACTCTGTCACACCATCACAAGATGGCTGCGCCTGCCCTAACCGGTTTGGCTTAGCGGATAGTGCATTGGCCTGTGAACTCAAAGGTCCCAGGTTCGATTCCGGTTAAGGGCATGTACCTTGGTTTCGGGCACATCCCCAGTAGGGGGTGTGCAAGAGGCAGCTGATTGATGTTTCTCTCTCATCGATGTTTCTAACTCTCTATCCCTCTCCCCTTCTCTCTGTAAAAAATCAATAAAATATATATTAAAAAAAAAAAAAAAGATGGCTGTGCCCGCAGTGGAGGCAGGCTTCCCGTAACACAAGATGGTTGCACCCACAGTGGAGGTGGGGCTCCTGTAATGAGCCATAACGAGCGATCAGCAGGGACCTGAGGCTGCACCCTCTGCCTGGTGGGGCTTGACGAGGGACCTCAAGCCACACCTCCCGCCCAGGCGCTGGGCTGGGGGACCTCAGGCTGTGCCCCTTGCACCATCACCAAGCCGGGAGACCTGAGGATGCACCAGGGGACCTGAAGCTATGCTCCCAACAGACACCAGGCCGGGGGACCCAAGGTTGCACCCCCACCGCCCGGCAGGGCTTGATGGGGGTGGGGCTGTCCAGGTCTGGGTCTCGCTCAATTTCAAGGTTCATGCACGTGGGCAGGGACTTGACTCTGGGTCCAGTGGCATGCCCCAGACTCTTACAGGAGGAAGATTTTCATATACATTTTACTAATTTTCTTTCATCTCTGACACTTCTGTTATAGAGAAAGGGCAAATAACAATATTAAAATATTTCCTCTAATTAATTCACTTTTAATGTGCATGAATTTTGTGCACCAGGCCACTCATATAGAAAATAAAAAGCCCATAGTATTTGCATTAAATTTATCATTTTCCTTCATTTGTCCATCACAGGTAGATGAAATAGTTACCAAAATGAAGCCAGGAAAAAAGGAGAATTCCTTGCGACATTGCTGAGATTGAAATTCCAGAGTGAATTTCTACTGGTCTCAGAATAACATTAAACTATTGATCTTTACATTATAAATGCCTATATTAATCTAACAAAAAGTAAATTATTTTACCACTGAAGGAAATTATGCACCTTCTTTGCTGCCATTTCAGCACAACCCTTTGTCTATAGTAATAAATAAACCTTTGAATACCAATTGACTTCTTTACTTACAATTGAATCTGTTCAAATAACTACTTTAAAAAAGCAATGATCCTCTAATTTCTTAAAGTATCTATAGTCTAAAATCCAGTTAAATGTTAAAATCAATATATGCTCAAAAATGCTCAATGCCAGCATTTTTGTTGTCCAAATTATTGGCATTTATCTGTGTTAATGAAATTTTTTTCTTTGTGCATTTCTAATTGAATAAAAAATGCACACATTTGAATTGGACTAGAAATTTAATATTAATAACGGGGGGTAAAACCACCCTTCTGTACTTCTGAGGTAGTATTTCTAGCATAGATTAGATCTAAATATACATGTTTACTTACAATTGTTAAATGGTGGTGGGGGGTAGGGGAAATTATGCTCCCCTTTTCTCCTAAAAAGCATCTCAAAAAGAAATAGAATAAGAAACAGAAATAAAAGTCTCCTATTATGATAATGGAATATATTTATAACCCAAACTACAATGTGTGAGAAACTATGCAGTGAAAGTAAAAAAGGTATGAAAAAAAGACCAGAGTGGATGATTTCAAGATCTTAAGCCATCAGTGCATAGCTATCCTTAGGAGACAGTACACCTTGGGGGGAAAACTTGGAACCCATACCAGGGACAATGAAAATATTCTTTGAATCAGTCAGAGGAACACAAATACCAAATGACTTCACTCATGTGGAACCTAAAGAACAAACAATTGAAACAGACTCATAGATACAGAACACAGACTAAGGGGATGGGAGTTGGAGGTCCGGGTGAAATGGTGAAGGGGATTAAGAAGTACAAATTGATAGTTATAAAATGGTCACAAGAAAATAAAGTATAGAATAGGAAATATAGCCAATAATAATGTAATAATTATGTATGATGCCAGGTAGGTAATGGATATATCAGAGGGAACACAGTGAAGTATTCTATATAATAAAAGGCTAATATGCAAATTAACCTCTTGACCAGGAGTTCGACTGAGAGTTTGACCAGGGGGCAGGGCCAGCTGGCAACAGTCTGTGGCCCCTCCCCCCAGCTGGCCAGCTCAATTGGCCGGGTTGGCCAGACCCCACCTGTGCACAAATTTGTGCACCAAGCCTCTAGTGTGATTATATAACCACTATGCTATACACCTGAAACTAATACAAAATAATATTAAAAATAAACTGTCATTTAAAATAAAATAAATTAAAAAGCTCAGAGTCAAAAACACACAATGGGATTAATACATCCTCTTCAATAAGTGATGCTGGGAAAATTGGAAAGCCACATGCAAAATAATTAAACTAGATTAGTTTGTCCTCATGTACAAAAATTAATTCAAAATGGATCAAAGATCTTAATATAAGACCTGAAACAATAAATTACATAAGGGAAAATATAGATACTAAATTTATGGATCTTGGTCATAGAGAACATTTTATGAATTTGACCCCAAAGGCAAGGGACGTAAAGGCAAAAATAAATGAATGGGTCTATATCAAACTAAAAAGCTTCTGCACAGCGAAAGAAGCTGACAATAAAACAGAAAGGAAATCTAGGAAATGGGAGATGATATTTGCAAACAACAGCTCTGACACGGGGTTAATATCCATAATATATGAAGAGCTCATACAACTCAACACCAAACAGTCCAATTTAAAAAAAAAAAATGGTCAGAGGACCTGAACAGAAACCTCTCTCAAGAAGATATACAAATGACCAGCAGATATATGAAAAGTCATTCAACTTGACTAGCTAATAGGGAAATGCAAATAAAAACTATCATGGCATACCACCTTGCACCTGTTAGAATAACTGTTATCAACAGGACAAGTAATCAGTATTGAAGAGGTTGTGGACAAAAGGGATCCCTTTTTCACTGCTTGTGGGAATGTAGCCTGATACAGCCACTATTTTGAGTCTGGTGGTTCCTCAAAAAAGTAAGATTAGAGTTACCATATGATCTAGCAATCCCTCTCCTAGGCATCCACCTGAGGAATGCAAAAACATTTATTTGCAAATATATTGAAACAGGAATTTGGGGGGTAAAATAGGACAGGTTTAGAAAATTTTAGAAATTTTGGAAATTAAGGGGACCATGAAGGAAGCACA
Organism: Myotis nattereri; assembly: GCF_964212035.1. NCBI lineage: Eukaryota > Metazoa > Chordata > Mammalia > Chiroptera > Vespertilionidae > Myotis > Myotis nattereri. The sequence goes on along the minus strand of NC_138077.1, from coordinate 68,894,344 downwards.
GGGCTGCAGAGCAGCAGAAGGTATATTTCCATAGAATAGGGAAGCTGAAAAGCTGCAATAGGTACATTTCCATAGAACGAAGGAGCTGGGGACAGCAAAAGGCCTATATTTACAAAATAAAGAGAAGGAAGCCCTTCATCCAGAAGGAGAAGAAGAAAGCCCAAAAGGATAAGGAAAACAATAAGGAAGGAGGCAGGGAGAACCTCACATGTCCCATGTGTGGTTCAACCTTTGAGCCCAAGAGTTACGATAGTAACCAGTCTGAGGGAATAGTGACCAATTAGAGGGGATATCAAGGCACCAAGATCTGCAGCCTTTATAAGCCGTAGGGAAAAGGAACTCAGTGGGACCCTTTTCCCCTCCCTACTTGAGAGTCCATTCTGTGGGACTCTTTCCCTCTCCCCACTTGGGAGTCTATACTTGTTCTTCAATAAATCTCCACCTTTACTATACCACTTTCTGTCCGTGGATTCATTCTTCGATTCCAGTGGACACAGAATCCGGGTTCCAGTCCAAAAATTCTGTTTCAATATGCACCCAATGGATGTTCATTGCAGTATTTTTCACAGTGGCAAAGACATGGAGACAATCAAAGTGTCCTTAATAGACAATTGGATAAAGAAGATGTGGTATATATATATATACTATAGAATACAACTCAGCTATAAGAAAAGATGAAATACTGTCGTTTGTGACAACATGGATGTGAAAAAAGTTAAAGCAGAATTAGGTAGATAGGGTAAGAGATGGAAGAAGGAGGAATCATGGAGCTAGCTGAAACAAACAAAAATGTGTTGCAGAAAAACAGGACAGCAGAAAAACAGGGTGTTTTGAAAAAAGGATGTTTTTCTTGCAAGTTCAAAATAAAATGTTGCAAAAATGCCAGGAACCAATCAGAGAGCGGCACAGATAGACAAAGAGCAGGCCTTTAGCAGATATAAAGGGAACAGCAGAATGCCTGGGGGGCAGCCCTCTTGAATCTCCCTCCCCAGCTGGAAGCCTGTGTTTGTTTGAAATAAACTCCTGCCTTGTTTGAATTCTTCTGGTCCTACCTTCATGGATTCATTCTTCCATTCTGTGAGACAAGACCCCGAGAAGAATTCCTGCTCACCAATTCCAAAATCAGATGGACCCTGAGAATATTATACTAAGTGAAATAAGTGAGTCAGAAAAAGCTAAGATTCATATGATTTCAGTTATATGTGGTATATAAAACTGAATCTCATAAACACAGACAACAGTATGCTGGTTATGAAAGGGAATTGGGTGGGAGGTGGTGGTGGGAGGGGTAAAAGGAGCTAAATATTTGGGAAAAAAAATTATTTGCTTTGGGTGGTGGACACACAATGCAATATACAGATCATGTATCATAGAAATGTGCACTTCAAATCTATATGATCCTATTAACCAATGTCACCCCAATAAATTTAATTTTTAGAAAAAAGAGAAGGAGAGAAAAGAGAAAAAATATTATGTGGGAACTGGTGTTAGGTTCTTCCCTGGGGTATGAAGTGGCACCCAGAGCAACAAGGGAGGCGAGGCTGAAAGCCTGCTGCTCACACAGAGAAGAGATTTGCAGGTGCTGTTTGGGAAGAGATAATAAGTCGTGATGATCCCCATACCTGCACATTCTACCAGCTGAATGCAGCTCTGCGTCATAAGGAATATTCATGTGAATTGGAGAGAATCCCCACGATCTGGGAACCCTGTGCTGCTCACTTTTCCAATAACTGTTCTGTAATTAAATCATCCTGTTAAAGCTCATGACATTCAGAGATGAGGAATGACAAAAAATGAATGTGTTGTTGCTTCACTTAGGGGGGCCAATCAGAAGAACACAATGGAGGGAGAGAGAGTGTTGCCAGGCAATCACATTGACAATCATGTCAACGTTAGAGAGGTCAAACGGTACATGACAATAGGTGCACTTTTGTCACCTTTGAGAAAACAATGTCATCAAGTATTCGAAGTGGAAGCCAGACTAGGGTGAACAGAATTAAGTGTAGCTGATAAAAATGCTGCAGTGAGTGTGGCTAAATATTTAGGCACATTAAATAAGGAAGAGAAGACATGAGCAACTTCTGAAACATTCTGTTCTTTTTGTCTTTTCTCTGTTAAAGAAGTCTACACTGGAGACAATCATTTTTGCCTAATTTGAGAACTAGATCTCAATAATCTTATCTAGCCGAAACCGGTTTGGCTCAGCGGATAGAGCGTCGACCTGTGGACTGAAAGGTCCCAGGTTCGATTCTGGTCAAGGGCATGTACCTTGCTTGTGGCCACATCCCCAGTGGGGAGTGTGCAGGAGGCAGCTGGTCGATGTTTCTCTCTCATCGATGTTTCTAACTCTCTATCTCTCTCCTTTCCTCTCTGTAAAAACTCAATAAAATATATTTAAAAAAAAAATCTTATCTAATAAAAGAAAAACATGCAAATTGACTGTATCCCCCCCCCTACACCCACAAACCACGCCCACCAGCCAATCAGGAGCGAGTATGCAAATAAACCCAACCAAGATGGCAGCAGCCATGAAGCTGGGGCGAACAGAAGGTTTGGGTTGCCTCTGGCGATGGAGGAAGCCAAGCTACCCGCCTGCCCTGGCTGGCTGTGGGCTCCGCTCAAGGCTACAAAGTTTCAATTATAGAAGATAAATAAATCCCAGATACCTGCTTCCAGCCCGTGGGTGGCCATGGCCTCCACTCAAGGAGGGTCTGGGAGCCTGGGTTGCCTGGGGCCATGGCCAGCCAGCAAACAGTTATCAGCCACTCACCCAGGCTGGCCAGGCACCCCAGCGGGGACCCCCACCCTGAAGGAGGTGTGGCCAGCCTAAAAATGGCCCTCAGCTCCTCACCCAGGCTGGCAACACCCCCATGGGGTGATTGTCCCCGCTGGAGGGCTTGGCCAGCCTGCAAGCAGCCATCAGCCCCTCACCCAGGCTGGCCACACCCTCATGGGGTGAGGGTCCCTACTGGGGGGCTTGGCCAGCCAACAAACAGCCATCAGCCCCTCACTCAGGCTGGCCAGGAACCCCAGCAGGGACCCCCACCTGAAGGGGGTGTGGCCAGCCTGAAAACAGCCCGCAGCCCCTCACCCAGGCTGGCCACACCCTCATGGGTGAGGGTTCCTGCTGGAGGGCTTGGTCAGCCTGAAAACATCCCACAGCCCCTCACCAATGCTGGCCAGGCACCCCGACCTGAAGGGGGAGTGGCTAGCCTGAAAACAGCCCTCAGTCCCTCACCCAGGCTGGCCAGGCACCCCAGCAGTGACCCCCACCCTGAAGAGGCTGTGGCCAGCTTGAAAACAGCCATCAGCCCCTCACCAAGGCTGGCCATGCCCCCTCAGTGGGGACCTTCACCCCATGGCTGCTTGGGCAGCCTGCACCCTGGCTCCTCACCCTGGCCACCCCACAGCCCCAAGGGAACCCCCACTCTGATCCGAGACACCCTCAGGGCAAACCAGCCGGCCCCCACCCATGCACCAGGCCTCTATCTATACTAATAAAAGGGTAATATGCTAATTAGACTGGGAGACCTTCCAGGAGACCTTCTGGACATTCTTCTGGACAAAGCCATGGTGGCGGGGCCGAGGTAGAGTCGGTTAGAGGCCAAGAGGGGAGAGCAGTTGTGGGTGATCAGGCTGGTGGGGGGTGGGGCCTTTGGGGTAAGAAGACCAGCAGGGAGTCAGTTGGGGGCAAGCAGGCCATCAGTGGGGGTCAGTTGGAGGTGATCAGGACAGCCGGGGGGGGGGGCAGTTGGGAGTGAGCAGGCCAGTGGGGAGGGAAGATGGGGGTAAGCAGGCCAGCAGGGGGGACAGTTGGGGGTGATCAGGCTGGCAGGGGGGCAGGCAGGCAGGTGAGCGGTTAGGAGCCAGCAGTCCCGATTGCAAGAGGGATGTCTGGCTGCCGGTTTAGGCCCGATCCCTGTAAACCGGCAGTAGGACATCCTTTGAGGGGTCCCAGATTGGAGAGGGTGCAGGCCAGGCTGAGGACACCCCCTCCCCCATGCACGAATTTCTTTCACCAGGCCACAAGTATATAGATAGGAGGCATTTAAATGTCATCTCCCTGTCACGTATATTCCTATGTTGACTTATAGACTGTTACAGAATTTACCAGGTGACTGGAAAAAACACACGGGAGTACTCAGAAATTCAGGGAAAACCCCTTTATTTTTAGATGTACTAATACATTGACACAGGGGGTCTTCTCCAAATCCTGAGTCGGTCAATATGGAGGAAGCCTTCCCTTTATATCAGGGTTCTAGACCTTTCCCGGCCTTGCAGCCCGGCCCCCACCCCGTGGGTTGGAATGGGGGAAGTGAGATTATACTCAGAGGCTTGGCCTGTTTGGCATGAGCCCCTCCAGGGATTGTAAACAGGTTCTGCAAGGCACGGCAGGTATCAGGTTACTGGCACAGATTCAGATAGCTAGCTGCCCACATGTCTTATTTCCCCTTCAAGACCATACAATGTACAGAAGAGAGCTGCAAAAATGGCCGATTGCAGCATATGCCACAAAGAGCTGTGGGAAATATCAATAACTCTCTGCTTTTACCTAAATTTGTCTTGCTATTAGGGAAATCCACTTACAAGATTATTTTGCATCCTTGTTTAAAGTTTTGGTTATGTTGTTCTTGTTGGTGTTATAGTTCATGATGTTGTTGAAGTTGAATAGAGATTTCATTAACTAAGTAGCTAAAAAAAAACCTACTTTTGACAGGTAGCATACAATGCAAGTTACAAGCTGTAGAACAATTAACAGTGTGTGCTAACCAAATAAGAAAAGGAGTTTTGAATTCTGTCACCTCTCTTTGGTACCTAGTGATATTGCCCAGTAACAGTCTGTTTTCCCAACCTGAGTCAAATAAAGCAGGTCTGCATATGCTGCAGATTTTAAAATTGCAAATTTATACTGCAGCACAGACCCCTTGAGGCGCAAGGTCCTATATAGCGTATGTGCTGCCAAAGCAAGCACCCAAGGTCACATATAAATAGTGATGACACACTCTGTGTGTTTGGGTACATATCTCCAATAGTACAAAGGGAACTTCTTTTTTAAAATCACAAAAATATTCAGCAAGCTGTTGCAGTGTTTTCCTGACTAGATTGAAGGTAATTTCTCTCTTTTTTTTTTTTAAATGGAGACAGCCAGCTGCCATTCCCGTTTTCTCTTCTCTTTTAAGATTCTTACAGCATCTGGGGGTTGATGAAGGAGAGATTTTGTGTTTCTGCTGTCACAAAACAGTCTGTCACTCCTCAGAAGCAGCAGAAAATATGTATATGAAGCATAATATAAAATGAGGTTGTCCTTGTCCTACAGTTGGCAGGAGAGAGAAGTGTGAGTAGACGCAAACAGGACTGTGTTACTCATGATAGCAATGTAAGGCAAGTGGATCCTTGCAGAATCGAGCTATAAGCAAAGACCCCATGCCATACAAACTGGTAGCAAAGGTTCTAAATGGTAACAATGCCAATATTGACTTCAGTTTTCACCCATGTGATCCACTCTAAATAAATATATATTCTTTGCTATAATTTTTTTATAAGACCTAAATGGTTAACTAGAATTTCTGGAAAGTGAGAATCTAATCTAAGCCTCTCTCTCCCTCTCTCTCTCTCTCTCTCTCTCTCTCTCTCTCTCTCTCTCTCTCTCTCTCATCTCTCTCTCATCCCCAGCACACAGTCTGGCATGTAATAACCAAATAAAAGCTAAACATTTCTCAACTCCTTCTGCTAGGATATATGCACTTAGTGTTAACTTCCTAATTGCAACAAAAGCAATGTCTTTCTTGCGGGAAGATTGACCTAGTCTTCGGAGAAGTCCAAAATATGTTAGAATATACACATTTACAAATTATTTCTCATTAGGGCTTCATGTTTTATAAATATAGAGTCCACCTCCTTTTCCCAACTACCTACCACCCACTGTCACCATATAGTCATTCTGTCTACTCTCTTCTGTATTTCCTCCTCCGAATGTACAGAAACTCAAGCATCTGTCTGAACCTCTCATCTTTAAGGCAAATTCTTAGTTTCTGAAATATTCTCTCTGTCTCCGGCTGCAAGAGGGAGTTGTATCCAGGTCTAGGACAGCTGAGAAAGGCACAGTCCTGGAGACCAACGCATGCTGACATTTGTTTATTTGAGATCATGGTCATTCTCTTACCATTACAAGGACTTATTAGGGTCACTGATTGTACTACTTGAGTAGTTGGATTTAAGCATAAAGAAATAGAGTTAATCTGGGCCTAATAGTACCAGCATCTGCCTGTCAAATATACATCATAAAATCACCAGGTTGACAGCGATGTTAGCCTAGCAGAAAATTAAAGTTTCTCTAATTTTTTTGTAGTGATTGATTTATTGATTGGTTTCTCATATAGTTCCTTTTCTAGCTATCCTAAACTCAGAGATTAGAACTGTATCATAAGATGGTAATGTTATTACACATTTATACATCAATTTATAATTTTTTATTATACATTACCTTATTTGAACTTTTTCTCATATAGAATGATATTATTGAATTGTTTCCTTTTTTGTTAAATTATATATACATATATATTAATTGATTGATTGATTGATTGATTGATTGATTTCAGAGAGAAAGGGAGATGGAGAGAGAGAGATAGAAATATCAATGATGAGAGAGAATAATTGATTGGCTGCCTCCTGCACATCCTCTAAAGGGGAAGGAGCTGGGGAATGTGCCCTGACTGGGAATTCAACCATGACCTCCTGGTTCATAGGTCAACACTCAACCACTGAGTCACATCAGCTAGGTGAATTATTTCCTTTTATAGAAAAATCAGAATTGTATCAGGCAGAACTGGTACATATAAAAAATATTTCTTTAGGACTACGGAATTTGATGACTGCTGTTGGAGCAACTGATGATTTTATAAAAGAAAATTAGTGGCAAGATGATTAATCAACAACTACAGTAAAATATGTGAGATATATGCCCTAATGGCAGCATAAAGAGAGACTCATCTCTTCCAGCTAGAGAGCATTCTGTGTCTTCAGCATACTTGCTACTTCTAGCTCATCCACGTCCATTAACATGATGACACTGATTGTGGTGTTCTCTGGATGTTCTCATAGTTCTGTTAGGCCTGAGGCTAAGAGCCCAACAGGCAAGAAAGAGGAATCAACATTTTCACAGATTTAACTGATCTTAATCATAAGGAGAACTTGGGGATGCTGTTATACACGTGGGACCATGAATAATATATTTGGTATCAAGTGATCTTGCTTAAGTTACTTAACTTCTGTGACTTGATTTTCTGATCTGTAAAGTGGACATAGTTGTAGTGGTAATAGTAAAGGTTATTATGAAAATTAAATAAATTAGTACATGTAAAGAATTTAGAGCAACTTCTTATATACACATATATACTGTATAAACAAATTACATCTATACCTGATAACATATACTATATAATATTGGATATTATTATAGTTTTTATGAATTAAACCTGAATTTTACTGCTCCAAATTTTAAAAAGAATATTGTACTTTTATTTCATTAGCAACTTGTCACATTTTAAAAATCTATTATTATTATTATTATTATTATTTGTATTTGGTGGTTGTAGCATTTATTTTTGCCTTATGCATCTGTGAAACTGAAATATTATTTTCATAGACAATTAATTTGTTTCAGGGCACTGCTCCACAATTCAGTTAAGTACTACCACATTAATGGTGGGTACTGGCCATGGTGTCATCTGGTTAGCTAAACCTTTCTAAGTTTTGTTAATATAGAATACAAGCGTCAGAAAGATTATGTCCAAGATTTTCTCATTAAGAACCCCCCAAATAAACAGTATGCCTTGATTTTGCTGATTATGGTGAAGATTTTCTACCTTATGCTTATGCAATTCTTCATATACCATATTTATCTAAAAGCTGCATCTAATTATCATATTGATAGCATACATATTAAGCAAACACTATTTCTAAGATCAGTAGTTCTCAAGTGGGAGACCAGGTGTGTATAAGAATCCTGAGGGAATTTTATTAAGTTATAACGTCTCTTCCTAGCCTCACCCCATTTTATGTTATGTGATAACCATTCTCACATTGGTGGAGGAAAGAATGCTGGACATGGGCGATTAAAAAAATCCCACAAACAATTCTAACAGTCCCTCATTACCAGCACCCACTCTTCCCTCCTCTGCTGAAGTACTCTGGCACAGACCCTTTTTAACATTTGGTCCCTAATTCTATTCCCAGAAAAGTTATTCAAACTCTTTAAAGCTATACTACTACCTCTGTAATATATATATTAGATTTTTCTTTCTACATTAGATTCCATAGGACAGTGATGGCGAACCTATGACACGCGTGTCAGAGGTGACACGTGAACTCATTTTTTTGGTTGATTTTTCTTTGTTAAATGGCATTTAAATATATAAAATAAATATCAAAAATATAAATCTTTGTTTTACTATGGTTGCAAATATCAAAAAAATTCTGTATGTGACACGGCACCAGAGTTAAGTTAGGGTTTTTCAAAATGCTGACACGCCGAGCTCAAAAGGTTCGCCATCACTGCAATAGGATCTTCTTATTATCTATTATGTCTCAAATCTGGCTATTTTTCAAGACTTTGACTCTGAAGTTTTGATTTTATTATCTCTAGAAAGTCCTTTCCTGAAAAACAAAACTATTACTTGCTCTTCTTTCTTTCCTTTGATATTACTTTATTTAAAAAGGCATTGACATATATAGATAGTTGACTATCTCATTAGCAACTTGTCACAGTCTGAAGATCCAAGCGGTGCTTTTAGAGGTGTCATTTTTATGCATTCCCAAAAAGACAGATATCTGTCTTGTTCAATCATCTGTCCCCTGAATCAACTCTAATGCCTGAAACATAACAAAAACATTATATATATATATATATATATATATATATATATATATATATATATAAATCTTTTTTTCATTTTCCTCTGTGGAGTCAATATAATAGGGTGTGGTAATTCTTTCCCTTTTCTGTGTAGAAAAATACACAGAACTTGTTTAAATTTGTAGGGGAATTTGTTTAAAAAGTAAATTCCTGGCCTCCTCCAGAAGAGAATTGGATTTAATGGATCAGGAAAAGGGTTAAGTAATCTGCCTATTCAATAGCAATCACAGGTGATTTTAATAATGATGGCCATTAGGTTATTTGAAGAAAGAGAAGTCTAGTCTAGTCATAGCTTTGCAGGTCTAGAAACTTGATTTTGCCAGTAGACCTAAAGGAGATCAGGACTAGAGCATCTAATTCACAATAAACTTGACCATAATGATGATATATTAACTTAAATTAAAAATAGACCTGTAGAAAAACTAATCAGCTAGCCAAGTTAATTTTCTCCTATAGGGAAATTAACATGAGATGTTATAAAATTGTAACCAGAAAATTGTTTTATGAGCCAGGCTAATTATGTGGGTGATGTTCTAATAAATGGCCTATTTGAAGTTGCTTTCTAAATAAGAAAGTGATATCATACAGAATAGCTTTAATTGTTTTTATAAATTTCCTGTAAGCAGAGAAATATAAAGTGTAATGTTCTTTTAAGCAAAAAGTTCAAATTTTGCTGCATAATTTCTGTCTGGGAAGGGTCCTTTGCATTTTCACCTGGCAGATGAAGGCATGTTATGGGCTTATGCACATACATATTAAAAAAACCATACTAAAGTTTAGAAGGATGAAACAGAATACCTTTATACATTGCAGGGGCTAAATCAGAAATATTGAGAAGATATTATCTGTCCTAGCACCTTCATTATCAAGGGCTAACGGGGCAACTCTAATCTAATATACAATGGCAATTGCTCAAAAAAGCATCAAGTTGCTGTGTGTGAACAAAATAAGAAACTTCCAGGAGATCTACCCCCAAAAGTGGCCAAACATATCAAGAGGAAAAAAATTTAAAAAGACTTGAGTAAGAAGGAAAATTGGGTAAAAAACTAAGGGGAGATCCAAAGAAGGAAGCTTTATTCCTCTGAAGAGTCACAGAAATGAGCTTCTAGAAAATTGTTCTCTTTTTTGTTCTCTTTTTCCTCCAAAAAGCAGTTTAAAATAAATGCATGGAGCCAAAAGTGCTAACATTTCAGCTTCTGCACAGTGAGATTTAAGTGGATTTTCATGAGTAAAATATGTTAAATAGGCAAACCTTTGTGATATCGACTTGACATTACAGTTCAATTTTCAGAAGATAATGGCAAATACCTATTCTATGCTATAGAGTTATGAGGGTAAATAACTACTGAGAAATATTATATGTGCAGTAGCTTTTTGTAACATGTCTCTGCAACATCCGAGACAGAAATATTTAGAGATTCAGAGATGGAAAAAAAACAAACATTAAGTTGAAAAAGGATTTCATTTGCACCAAAGCTCCTAATGCATATAAACAAGAATCTTTAAAATGTCATCCTGGTAGATTTTAACGTGTAGGATATATTTTTCACTTTAAAAATGCTCAGCAAGTGGAGATATGCTGCTTAAAGAATTGAGTGATTTATATATAATTCTTTTCACTTCTCTGTCATTAATTTACTGAAGGACCTTGGTAGCAAGTCATTTAACTGCTCCAAGCCTAATTTTCTTTCTCAATTCAAAATATAAATTCTACACATCTGTGACCTGAGTTTAAAAAAAATAGTATATCGTAGGATAAAGATGATTACAGGATTGATTATTTCTTCCAATGATAGAGCCAATTCTTTTCCAGTTGAATGTTAGATGACCTTAGGGACTTGCTTAGTGAGGAAGCTTAAGCTAGCCATGAGGTCACATGGAGAGAGAGAGTTTGCCAGCCAACACCCAATGTTTTAGCCATCGCAGGTCACATGCCAGATATGTTAATGAAGAAAACTTCAGATGATTCCAGCCCAGCTACATGTTGACTCCAATCACATGAGAGATTCCAAGTAAGAATTGCCCAGCTGATGTAGTCATTTGAGAAATGTGAGAAATAATAATAAATTGCTGTTTTAAGCCACTAAGTTTTGGAGTAGCAATAGGTAATCTGGAAAGTGAAAAGGCTTTGTAGGACTCTGGTTTCTTACAGCTGGTTTCTCAATGAGGTTCTGTAGAGCTGTAGGGTACTATGAGATGTTGATAGGGTTGTACAACAAATAATGTTTTATTTTTAAAGGCCTAAGTTTTGAGCTTTGAACACTGTACAATGCTAGTGCTTATAGTGGTGGACAGTGACCAAGAAGTTCCGTTATACATTTCATTATTGATCCCATATGGTAGCAAACAGTAGATCTGTGTTTATTTGATTGATTCCATTCTCCGTTTTTAGCATAAAAGACTGTTGACAATTGTTGTTTTCTGCATTGTATAAAGGGAATGATGTTATGTTGATGACTGTAACCTCTCTGTTCCAAGTGATCTTCCCCAATTTCCTGTGACACTTCACCAACTGACTTATGGGCATGAACAAACTATATTAGCATAATAGAATTTGAAAATAAAATTATTGTAAAGAAGGACATATGATACACCCACCTGTACTTGACTCTATTCTGTTGTTGAATACTTAATGATATGAATTATGTAGATTAGAAGTTATTTGTAATGGGATGACTTCATTTTTTTGCAGTTTTCTCAGCTATTTTTGTGCCTTTCTATTTCATACTTTATTAATATTTTGTGATTAGTCTTAAGATCCAAGTGGTGATTTTTGAAGAGGAGCTATAAATAAAAAAGGAGAATTTTAGACCTTCCCTATTATAATTCTGATAAAGCTCACAATGAAGCAATTGAAAATATTCTAATCAAAATTTATATAATAAGTCATTTATTGGTGACATGCCACATGATGTTGGAAAGGTTTTGAATGATAAGCTGAAAACCAGTAGCTTCTCTAAATAGGTTGCCAACAGATTTTGTCAGTTGATGTGTTAGAATTTGTAAAATGTGAAAATAATAGTGAAATAATTATTTTCTGTTATAAAATACTATCACCCAAAAGCAAAAATATTTGTCTTCATTTTTTGAAACATAATTTGTGTCTTAGATGAACTGTCTTGGTGTCTGTACTGATAGTACTGCATTACAGGTTTTTGTCTCTTTTAGGGAAAAAGAAAATTCTGAATGTGATCACAACATATCACTATTTTTCACACCAGAAAAGTGCTAGTATCAAATATTCTTGGAGATGGAATGACAAAAGTCTGGCTGATGCTTCAAAAATGGTTAGTTTTGGTAAACAAAACTTCACTTAAGAATATTTTAGAAAACTATGTGAAGAATATTTTAGAAAACTATGTGAAGGGTGTGTTAACTGCAAGGGTAATTGCAGGAGTGCTCTCAAGAAATTAGTCAGCCAGATTTTGCTGAAACGGTTGGAAGATGAAGGTTGACTGCCCAACATTGGTCTCTAGAACTTAGCAGACACTCTTCATCACCTGAACCATTTGTGTATGTCTCTGCAAGGTCCTGGAGAAAATCTTTTGACTTCAAGTGGCATGATTAGTGGACATATCATGTAACAAAAGAAATTGTAAACTGTTTTCTTTGCTGTTAGAGCCTGAGAATAAGGAAATAGATTAGCAAGTCCCAAGTCCTACTAAAAACTCTTGAAGGTATGACAGTACTTTACTGAACAGTCTTATGTATGACTGGATGAAATAACTTTTCTCTGAATATTCTTCTTAGCCTAAGGACATGAATTTGAGAGACAAAGAACTTTGTGAGCTACATCTGAACATACACTGAAGAGAAAATTGACTTATCTCTTTTATTTATTTATTTATTTATTTATTTATTTATTTATTTATTTTTTAAAAAATATATTTTATTGATTTTTTACAGAGAGGAAGGGAGAGAGATAGAGAGTTAGAAACATTGATCAGCTGCCTCCTGCACATCCCCCACTGGGGGTGTGCCCGCAACCCAGGTACATGCCCTTGACCGGAATCGAACCCGGGACCCTTCAGTCCGCAGGCTGACGCTCTATCCACTGAGTCAAACCGATTTTGGCGACTTATCTCTTTTAGACAATTTCTGGATTTCTGAGAAAACATACAAACATCCTGTCATTATAAGAAAGAAATATTTTACTGTACTTTTCATTTTCTTGCATGTTTGTGTAAGCTTTTTCTTATTGATCAAGCATCAAAAGCATGGGTAAAAATTGTCTGTTTTTAGTTTAAAATGCAATGTGTATTATATCAGTTTCAATAATAAATTAAACGTTTGTGAAGCAAAAGCACAAAATAAGACAGAGAAAAAACATGGGGTTTATATTAAAGAAGTAAAACTTCCTTTTTAAAATTTATTTTCAAATATTATACTTTCATGATATGTAGATGTGTAAATAAGATCAAGTAATCAACTCATATGTATAATTTGATATTTCTAAGTCTATACTTGCATCTTATCATGTCACTTATCAGAAAATGTATTTTCAGAGCCAATTTTCCTTCAAATTTGTTGATATCATAGCCACCAGTGACACAGACAAGATTCAAGATTATTTTTAATAGCTCACAGGAGCCAGAAGGGTACCTCAAGACTTTATCAGTAAAGAGTATATAGGTGGATGCACAGATCTAATAAATATGCTAAAGCAAATTGGAGCTCTACTGAAATTACAGACCCTAAGTTCATAGCTCCCTTGAGAGCTGGATGACATTGCAAATGATGGCAGCACTTCCTGGTGGATGGATCTGGGGTTACTTTTAGGCAGCTAAAACTGGTGTTTTCTTAAAATAATGAAATATCTAAACCAAAAAATGGGGGATGGGGTTCTTGGCAAAAACAGGCTTTACTTCTTTTGGTTCAGCATTAACAGTGGACCTACTTGCCACAAATCACAGGTCTATAAGGTTGAGCACCTTGGGTTCCAAAAGACTGATAAGTTATAGCTTTGAATTCCCTCACTAAACCCCTCCATCCCCCCAGAACTCCTCTACCTCTAATCCAGTGTTTCTCAAGGCCCCCTCGCATGAATCTATAGTTAAGTTTATACTACTGAGAGAAAATTATTTTTTTGAGTTTGATTTTATAAAGTTTGTATTATGAAATCAATAGGTATTTTGAATGTGCTTTTACAAAATACATGCGTCTCCCCAGTCACACATCCCCATCCTATCTTGAAATTCACTGCTTTGACCAGTGTTCTTAACCTTGACAACTCACAGAGCTCAGAGAAAATGCTCAACAATTCTGTGAAAAGTCTGAGGGCCCAATCTGGGAAATACCACATAAAAATTTACATACAGTGGGTCTTTACTTGGTGCTATAGGGATCAGAAGTACATGTGAAGATGCTGTGATCATGTGAAAACACTATTATGTGAGAAGATTGTTCAATTACTCATGAAAGGGTGTGTAATAATTTGATTATATTATAAACAAAACTAAAACATAAATTCAAAATATTATCATAAAAAACTTGCAACCCCCTCTACAAGAATATGTTTGTGAAAGTAGTTGAATTTGAGAAACACTGTCCTAAATCATTTTCTATATTTTTATCCCTCAATCTATGAAAACTTAAGAATCCCTCATTAGGAAGTTTTATTCTAAAATTGAAAGATTAAGTTAATTTTCTTTTGTAGTCTCTAGTGTAACTTCTATTAAAGAGAAGAAAATTTGAAGTTTCTTTCACCTGCTATATTGACTTGCATTAGCATTTCTCATCTTTGTGGAGAGGTAAAACCATACAAAAAGAAAAGGCTAACAAGTTGTTTTTAATAAGTATAACTAAATTAAAAATGCCATTTTGATTCAATAGAACACTGGCATTTATTATTGAATTTTTAAATCTACGACTTACTGATCATGTAAATATACTGTGTGACATAAGACTTCCTGGAGACCTGAATATCATTTTGAGTGTTCTTTTAAGGTATAATGTTAATAAAGTCTGCCTTAGAATGATGGAATGGGAAAAAAAAGAAGCTTGAGTAACAATGCTTATATCTGACAAAATAGATCTCAAAGATAACAAAGACAAGGAAGACCACTTCATAATTCTAAAGGGATCAATACAACAAGAGGATATAACCCTGGTAAACATATATGTACCCAATGCAGGAGCATCCAAATACATTAAAAAAATATTCTGGATAATATTAAGGGAGAGATCGACAGCAGCACAATCATAGTAGGGGACTTTAATACCCCATTGACATCACTGGATAAATCCTCAAGTCAACAAATCAGCAAAGAAACAGCAATCCTAAATGACTCACTAGATCAGATGGAACTAATTCACATCTTCAGAAGATTTCACCCCAAATTTACAGAATATACATTCTTCTAAGTGCACATGGGGCATTTTCAAAGAGACCACATGTTAGGACATAGGCTAAGTTTGTACAAATTCAAGAAGATTGAAACTATAGCAAGCAACTTCTCAGATCACAATGTCATAAAATTAGAAATCAACTACAATAAAAACAATCATAAACAATCAAACAAAAGGAGGCTAACTAGCATGTTATTAAACAATGAATGGGTCACCAAAGTGATCAAAGAAGAAATTAAAAGCATCCTGGAAACACATGACAATGAAAGCACAACAATCCAAAATCTATGGGACACAGTGAAAGCAATCCTGAAAGGGAAGTTTATTGCACTATAGGCTATCTCAAAAAAACAAGAAAAACTGGTAATAAATATTCAAACCTTACAACTTAAAGAACTAGCAAGAGAGCAACAAGAAAAGCCCAGAGTAAGTAAAAGGAAGGAAATAATAAAGCTCAGAGCAGAAATAAATGACATAGAGACTAAAAGAAAAGATAAAACAATACAAAAGATCAATAAAACCAAAAGCTAGTTCTTTGAAAAGGATAAACAAGATTGATGAACCTCTTGCCAGACTCACCAAAAAACAGAGGACCCAACTAAACAAAATCAGAAACAAAACAGGTGAAGTAACAACTGACCCCACAGAGATACAAAGGATCATTAAAAAATACTATAAACAACTCTACCCCAATAAACTGGACAAACTTGACCAAAAGGACATATTCCTAGAAAAATACAATCTTCCAAAACTCAATTAGCAAGAATCAGAAAACCTGAATAGACTAATTACTGATGAAATCAAAGCAGTAATAATAAAATAAAAACTCCCAGCAAAAAAAAAAAAGCCCTGGCCCAGATGGCTTCACAAGGGAGTTTTACCAAACATTCAAAGAAGAACTAACACCTATCCTTCTTAAAGTGTTCAAAAAAACTCAGAAAGAAGAAACACTTCCAAGCTCTTTCTATGAGGCCAGCATTACCCTAATCCCAAAACCTGATAAAGACACTACAAAGAAAGAGAATTACAGGCCAATATCCTTGATGAACATAGATGCTAAAATCCTCAACAACATTCTAGCAAATCAGATCCAACAATACATTAGAAAGATCATACACCATGACCAAGTGGGATTTATTCCAGGGATACAAGGATGGTACAATATCCATAAATCAATAAATGTGGTACGTCACATAAACAAACTGAAAGATAAAAACCACATGATCATATCAATAGATGCAGAAAAAGCATCTATTCAACAAAATCCAACACCCTTTTTTGATAAAAAGTCTCAACAAAGTGGGAATAGAGGGGTCATAACTCAACATAATAAAAGCCTTATATGACAAACCTACAGCCAACATCATACTCAATGGACAAAAGCTAAAATAATTTCCTGTAAGAACAAGAACAAGACAGGGAAGACCACTTTCACCATCCCTGTTCAATATAATACTAGAAGTGCTAGCTGTAGCGATCATACAAGAAGAAATAAAAGGCATCCAAATTGGAAAGGGGGAAGTAAAACTGTCACTATTTGCAGATGGCATGATACTGTACATAGGAAACCCCAAAGACTACATCAAAACACTACTAGATTTAATAAATGAATTCAGCAACTTAGCAGAATATAAAAAATTAATACCCAGAAATCTATGGCACTTTTGTACAGCAATAATGAATGCTCAGAAAGGGAAACAAAACAAACAAACCCATTACCAATGCAACAAAAAATTTAGATACATAGGAATAAACTTAACCAAGGAGGTAAAAGACCTGTACTCAGAAAACTACAAGACATTGAAAAAAGAGATAGAGGAAAATATATGCAAGTAGAAGAATATACCGTGTTCTGGATTGGTAGAATTGACATAATTAAAATGGCCATACTACCCAAAACAATCTACAGATTCAATGCAATCCCTATCAAAATACCAATGGCTTATTTCACAGACCAAGAACAAATATTCTAAAAATGTATAGGGTATTTAAAAAGACCCTGAATTGCCACAGCAATCTTGAGAAAGAAGAACAAAGTTGGAGGGATCAGAATACCAGATATCAAGCTATACTACAAAGCTACTGTACTCAAAACAGCATGATACTGGCACAAGAACAGGCATATAGAGAAATGGGACAGAAGAGAGAACCCAGAAGTCAACCCAAGCCATTATGCCCAATTAATATTTGACAAAGGAGGCAAGAGCATGCAATGGAGTCAGGAGAGTCTCTTTAATAAATGGTGTTGGGAAAATTGGACCTATACATGCAAAAAAATGAAATTAGACCACCGACTTACACTATACACAAAAATAAACTCAAAATAGGTAAAATATTTAAATGTAAGATGTGAAACCCTACAAATCCTAGAAGAAACCATTAGCAGCAAAACCTCAGACATCTCTTGTAGCAATATCTTTATGGATACATCTCCTAGGACAGTAGAAATTAAGGAGAAAATGAACAAATGGGACTACATCAAAATAAAAAGCTTCTGCACAGCAAAAGAAACTTTCAACAAAATAACAAGAGAGCCCACCTCATGGGAGAACATATTTGCCAGTGATACATCCGATAAGGGGTTAACCTCCAAACTTTCAGGGAACTCATCCCATTTAACAAAAGGAAGATACACAGTCCAATTAAAAAATGGGCAAAGGACCTAAGTATACACTTATCCAAAATGGACATACAGAAAGCCAAAAATCATATGAAAAATGTTCAAAGTCACTAATCATCTGAGAGATGCAAATCAAAATGACAATGAGGTACTACCTCACACTTGTCAGGTTGGCCATCATCAACAAATGAACAAAAGACAACTGTTTGGCAAAGATGTGGAGAAAATGGAACCCTCAGACACTGCTGGTTGGAATGCAGACTGGTGCAACCTCTGTGGAAAACGGTTTGGAGTTCCCTCAAAAAAAAAAATTAAAAATGGAACTATAGATCTAGTGATTCCACTTCTAGAAATATATCCCCAAAATTCAGAAACACTCATCACAAAGAATATATGCACCCCTATGTTCACAGAAGCACAATTTACAATAGCAAAGATTTGGAAACAGCTGAAGTGCCCATAAGCAGATGAATGGATCAAAAAGCTGTGGTGCATCTATGTATACAATGGAATACTACGCTGCTGTAAAAAAGAAAGCACTGTTACCATTTACAACAGCATTGATGGACCTAGACTCCAGGTCCTATAAAGCATTATGCTAAGTAAAATAAGCCAGTCAGAGAAAAATAGGTATCACATGATCTCACTCACATGTGGAATCTAATGAACAACATAAACTGATGGACAAAAATAGACCTAGAGACATAGAAACATCGAACAGACTGTCAAACCACAGAGGGTGCAGGGTGGCGGGGGAGAGATCAACCAATGAACTCATATGTTCAGACACAGACAATAAGGTGGTGAAGGACTCCAGGGGAGGGGAGTTGGAGAGGGAAATGGTGGGAAAAGGGGACATATGTAATACTTTCAACAGTAAATATTTATTGGGGGAAAAAAATGTTCCATGGTAGCCCAACCGGAATGGCTCCTTTGGTTGAGCATTTTTTCTGTGCACTGAAAGGTTACAGGTTTGATTTCTGGTCAGGGCACATACCTGGGTTGCAGGGTCAATCCCCGGTTGGGGCAAGTGTGGAAGCCAATTTATGTTTCTCATAGCAATGTTTCTCTCTCCCTTCCTCTCTTAAAGCATGTCCTCATGCTTAAAGAGGATTAAGAAAATAATCTAAGAGGATTAAAAAAAATAGTACCATGGCATATTCTATGGTATGTTTTTCCCTGGTGCCAAACAAATTTAATACTGTAATTTGATGAACTACTTCAAAATGGTTGCTATTACAGATTACTCAGATCAACAAAAGTGAGCGTCAATGTAAGAATATCCAGACCTGTAGAGAATTTTTATAAAAACTTACTTGAGCCAGAGAGTGCGCCTAGAAGCAAGACCTCAACTGACTCCAAAAAATGCTTCCCAGAGTGACAGTTTGCTGTTTTTTTCCATGCATTCAGATTTAAGGAGGAAACATAAGGAAGATTACATAAACATTAAATAAAGTAAGGCCAGAGATTGGTTTACAGGATAATTAACAAGATTATATGCTCTCTTGAGGTTGCTTATGTTTCTGAAAAGAGGCATTTAAAGGTGTGTTAACTTCGATGCAAGAAAACAATAAACAAGACTTGTTTAAGGCGAAGATAAACCTTTTACTAAAGAAGTTCTCTGCCTGAGTCATGGCTGCACACCATGACCTGCCTAGCTAGAAATTTATGATCACCCTGTGAAGTTACCTTCCATAGGAACTCTTTTTCCTCTATAAGAAAAATACAAAAGAGATATTGTAGTGAGTTTATGGAGTTTATAACAACAACAATAAAAAACCTATGCTGCTGAGCCGAACAGGCAATATAATATGCTGTAATTTGTGTTTTACAAAAAAAGAGATGTAAACATCCACATTTATATATCCATGAAATATTCCCCAAAAGATACCTAGTTCAATATTTACCTAAAGGGAAGGAGTCTGGGGCCCTGGGGCCCAAGAATACCTACTTTTCATCTTTGTATCTCCACTGTTTGGAGTGTTTTTCATGAGTGTGTATTTTCCCCACCAAATCTATTGAACAATAGTAAGTCTCTTTGCTTAATGGCTAAATCACTGGGGCCCCATCCCTAGCTTAAGATGAAGAAAGACATTACTCTGACAAATTGGGATCAAGGCTGAACAAGGGATCCCTGGATGGAGGGTTAAGGAGAACAGAAATTAAATGAGAGAGGGGAGATCATTTAGGAAATGAAGAATAGTGGGTTATACAATATGCCTCTCCCCTACTAAACTCCTCTCATCCTCAGGAAAGTTTATTCTGAATGTGATTGAATTTCTTGTAAAACCTGGAAAAACATTTTACATGGGATCATGAGATGGAGGAAGTTGGGAAAGAGTAGAAAAAAAACATACCTAATATCTTGGTTTTCAGAATCAAATGATTAATAATTTATTTCATCTTTATAGAGACATAAAGGCCAGAAGGAAGGAAGCAAAGAAGAGAGGGTATGAGGGAGGAAGGGATAGAAAAATAAAACAAATAATTTGAAAGAAACCCAGTCAGTTCAAAACTAATAACAATGTAAATATGCTCATGTTTTATAGAGAAAGAAACTAGAGGATTTAGAGGTTAGGGAACAGGTGCTTGGCATTTTAGAAATGGAGGAGAAGGAAAAGAGTGAGTCAGCCCAAAGATTAGAAGATCCAAATGGGAAGAACAGGGAATACAAAGGAATAAATATGCTGCTGACTGTTTCCTTAGAAAAACAAGTTTAGAAGAAACATGAAAACAGGTGCTGAACAGTGGGAGAGATGGTGACATAGAAGAGAGGAGACGTTTTGTAGAGTTAGTGGAGGCTGAGGTGAGCCAGGTTTCATGGAATAGGCATGATGAAAATGGGAAGGAAGGGGATACAGAATCTGCTGGGAAAGTGAATCATCCACAAATGTGGGTTAGAGTAGATATAAAGGAGATTCCCAGGAGGAGTAGTAAGGGATTAATAGAGATCCTCTTAGATTATCTGAAATAGGGCCCTGGCTGGGTAGCTCAGTTGGTTAGAACATCTTCCCAATATCCCACTGTTTAGGGTTCTATCCTGGTCAGGGCATATACAATGATCAATCAATGAATGCAGAAATAAGTGGAACAACGAGTTAATGTCTCTCTCTCTCTCTCTCTCTCTCTCTCTCTCTCTCTCTCTCTCTCTCATCAATAAATTACAAAATATATAGGTTATCTGAAGTATATACTTAGTTGAATAAAGAAGTTCAGAAACTGTAGCTCTTCCATCTTCAAAGAGCTAAGAAGCTGTTATTTTGGCCAGGGACAAGGAGAGAAGTAAAGTGGTAAACAAGGGAGTGAAATTAGGGACAGAGATAGGCAGGCTCCACCCTGTGCCCAGCTGGCAGGAAGCCAGAAAACCATTCATTGCCCCAAAGCTCTCCCTTTTCCTTACAGCCAATTAGCAGCAGGACTGAAGGACCCTTCTGTCAGCAACATTTACTTCTGTGGGTTTAAAATTTGTCCCCTTCACACACATATTTGTGCTAACAAGAAAGATTGTCCTTTGTTGACCCTCCCTCATTTAAGTGCTAAAAAACACACCCCTAAGTGGAGATTCAGTATGCTAATGAGACACTCAAGGCTCCAAGAAGCATGTAGTTCCACTGCATAGGCACCAAGGAGTCCCATTTCTACATATTTATACATTACATTTAAGTGTCATCTTTGCTTTTTTAAAAGCCTGATGACTTTTGTTCAGAGAGCAGAGGCCATTTCTTTCTCCCTTCAGATGCCATTTCCCTTGGGTGTAAAAGCTTTTCAAATAAATCTCTTGCCTGAGTACTATTTTTGTGGAGAACTCTCTTGATTTCTATCCAAGGCATTCCCAAGAACCCTGAATGCCAGGAACAGGACCACTATTCAAAACCCAATTGATACATGAAGAAAGAAGCTTGAATGAAGTAATAGGGCACATGTGATGAGTAGGAGTATTTTCAGCACTGTTGGTTATAACTTTAACTGGATGACTGAGCATGTTCAGGACTAAAGAAATTTAGTAGGTAGAGCAAACAAGAGAAAGGTGAAAATGGAATGTCCAAAGTCCCAAGACCAATGACTTGGGAGAATAAGCTTATTTCTACTTTCTTTAGTGGTGCCATTAAGAGTTACCCAATCATGGAATAAAAGGAGACTCCACTTGAGATTTGCTCTGTCCTATTTCCCCACACTTGTACTATATTCCTGCGAAGAGACAACTTTGCTCCTTCCTTTCTCTGTGGATATAAAGCCAGCAAAGTACTTTGACTATAGTAGATTCCTGAGAAAAACTAAAATGAATGATAGTAGAAAAAAAATCCTCATTTCTGCTCATTAGTTTTGTTTGAGAGCAAAAGTTATTATATTCTAAAGTTTGATTTAAGATAGATTTAACATGATATTCCAGCCAGTCATATGTATTCTATGAGTAGTAATCACATACTCTTAAGGTAGGAATAAAGACTAAAACTCATTAATGCCCAATGGAAAAAAAATCTTGATAGTAAAATGGCCAACGATAACATATTAAATTAAGCATGTTCAAAAGTTAATGGCAATTGGCACCATAATGTTGGACCTTGGTCCATGAGTTGGCTAAGAAAGAGTTCAGAACCAAGACTCAAAAACAAGTGAAGTTTATGTAGAAGTCACAAAGATAGAAGAAACAAATTACAGAGGCAAAGAAAGGGGTCCTTGGAGCTTAGAAGAAGGAGAGCAAAGGTATGTGCCTTGAGGTAATAAAGGAGAAGGAAAGACACTGGAGAGAGAGAGAGAGAGAGAGAGAGAGAGAGAGAGAGAGAGAGAGAGAGAGAGAGAGAGACAGGGAGAGAGACAGAGAGAGAGAGAACCCTGGATCCTTTTTCTTAAGGGGTTTTATCTGTTTCCTAAAGGCAGGGATTTTAAGGGAGGTCTCAGGGGAGGATTTTAGAACTTTCATCAGCTTTCAAGGGTGTCCTTTCAGGGTCCTGGTCTCCACTGATTAGTAGGCACCAGGGCAGAGGATCATTAGTCATCACAGGTGGTCCTGATGCCAGCTACCACATGTCTAGAGAGGTCAGGGGAGGGTTTGAGCCACATGACAAATAATATGAAAGGCCTGAACTATTGATATGCTAGGAAAAGAAAGGTCACCCTGTGGGGGAGGTCCCAACCCAGTTTACTAGTAGCCCATTGCTAAGCAACTGATGCTTCTGTGCCTAGCCTATTGTTCCTACTTTGCTCACACCTATCTAACTGCCTGCTATGTCACTTATAGTGAGAATTGGCTTTGCTTGGCTGTTCTTTTTTCCATTATATGCTTCCATTTCTCTACTATAATATGGACATGCCAGCTTTGGCCATTAGCTTTCCAAAAGAGCATAATATTGTATTGATGTTATTTGCAGCTCTATTTTCTTAATTACTTCTAGGTTTGTAACTTTAGAACTATCATAGTTCCAATATTAACTTCTATCAGATGACAAATGCTAATGTTTTATCTTAAAAAAAAAAACATTTCTAAACCTGACAATATAATCTACAGTGGACCAAAGAGTATCTTCTCTGATTTTGGGTCCTGTCATTTCCTTCTGTGTCACTCAGTTTCTATGTCTGTCATCACTCAAATTTGCCTAATACATACTTACTATTTTTCCCCAGCAATCACATTCTTTGAAAGGCTATGCCAGATCCTTTAATCTTCTGAGAAGCTTACCTTTCCTTAATCATAATTAAATGATCATTTAAAAGCCCTACGTGATCCCTGCTAAGAAGATTTGGGTAATAAAATGATTGTTTTTTGGCTTCTGATACCTGAACTTCCTACTGGACTGCTTATAAATTAATCTAACTTAAAAGGGTAAAAGTATATTTTTGTAGATAAAATTATAAACAATAGAATATAGAACAAAAGAACTATTTTATAATAATCACATCTTTCCTATTTGGTTCTGAAGTTAAAATTTCATGAAGAAAATGTTATTATTCTGATAAAAGACTGTAATCTCCATGCAAATGGGTGACCTAGATCTCACTTTATGTAGTTTTTACCCAGTGGTTCTGGGTATTTCAGAAGAACATTGGAGCAATGCTTGCTGTGCATGGGGACCTCACACATGCAAATTGTGTAAATCTTCATTGCTCAGTTGAGCACTGTAGGACCAGGGGTCACACAACACACTAAGGAAAGTGTCATGATGGTGTAAGTTTAGTAAATATTGGTAAAACCCTGGGATTCTGAGAATTCTGACATATAACACTAACAAAAGAAGAAATTATAGACAAGCAGAAATTATATACTTCAGTAGAATCTGAGCTGTTTGGATTTTTATACGACTATGGACTGTGGTACATGACTGAGCCCTCCAACACCTCCCAGGCATTCCTTGGAGGTGACTCATCCAGTTTTAAGCATCACTGACTATACGCCTCATTGCTCCTTTTTACTTCTAAAGAGAAAGCCTATGGATCTTTGGGCAAAAACAAGAAATAAGTTTCAAAGGAGGCTTTAACAAGTGAATGGCATGGAGTTTGCACCATGGAGAAAGAAAGGGATGAGGAAAGTAATTAAAGTGTTCAGAGATTCATTGAATTTAGCAAGCTAAATAAAGGAGCTGTGATTTGGGCTGCAGCATGGTTAACATTATGCAGGAACGCCACTATTTTCTTTCATTCTTCTCTGGAAATGAGCTTGAATTATATTCTTCCGGTTGCTTTATAAAAGGCAGTGCTTGTGAGAAATTACATGTCATTGAGATGTGGTACATTGTCATCGAGATGTGTGATTTGATTTAAAGTAAAGGAACTCTCAGAGAGCTTTCCACCTGGATTATGACCTAGTCATTCTGACAGCGGAGTCTTAGAGGTTGTGTAATTGGAAAGGAGACATATGCCTCTTCTTCTTTTTTCTTTCCAACTTTATTTTGTACTGGTTTCAGGTGTACAGCTTAGTGGCTACATAATTATATACTTTACATGGTGCTCCCCTCAATATTTCCAGTACCCAGCTGGCACCATACCCGTCACAGGGATGTAAAGTAAAGCATAAAGAATATAGTCAATAATGCTACCTGTTCCTCTTGTTGTTGGTTTGTTTATCATTAAGGAACAGGGTGTTCAGTGCACTGTGCATTCTACTTCAATTCTGCACAGAATCCAACGTCCTTAGTTTAGCCCAACATGCCCTTCACAATATGGCTCCTCCTTACAGTCTCATTCCTCACCAGCCCTCCCGGTGTGGACCCCAGGCTCTGCCATTCAGAATGCCCATAGTTCCTGAAAGGCCCTCATAGGCACATGCTGGAAAGCACTGTCTCTCCCCTCTATCAGGCAGGTCTCTATCCTTCAATTCACAGCACAGGCTTTACCTCCTTTGTGAAGGTGATGTTGCTCAATTTTTACAAAGTCCTTCCTGTTCCCCCAACTCCGATAGCTTTACAGCACTGATCA
The DNA here is from genome assembly GCF_964212035.1 of Myotis nattereri. Taxonomy (NCBI): domain Eukaryota; kingdom Metazoa; phylum Chordata; class Mammalia; order Chiroptera; family Vespertilionidae; genus Myotis; species Myotis nattereri. Next base: position 68,869,052 of record NC_138077.1, on the reverse strand, counting down.
CATCCATACAGTCCTACCTCTGGAACTAGACCACCAGCCCCTGGAACACAAGAATTGTGTCATATCTATCATTCCATCCCTTAGAATGTAGCAGTGCCTGAAATAAGATAGGAGGTCCATTTATTTTTAAAATGTTAGTGAGTCTTTATTTTGCCTGAAGGGAAAGTGTTACAGATAGCTTCTAAGATGACTTCAACAAATTTTACCTCCTGTATTTCTGCTTTTGTATAATCCTCCATTTGGATTACATTTATTGTCATGTCTAGTGAAGATAATGTAGCACATACAATAGGGATATCACTTGGAAAGTTAACTTAAAAAAAACTGTGATCTTCACCCACCTTAGTCACTCTCTCTTGCTTTCTCTTCTCATCCTCTCCCAGGAAGGGCATATATGGAGTGGACTTCTTGGTAAGGAACTTGTCAACAGTCAGAGAAGAAATGAGGTCCTTAGTCCAGTATCCTGACAGGAATGGAAATTCAGCCGATAATCATGATATGACTGAGCTTGAAAGAAGATTCTCCCCAGTTGAGGCTCCAGATGAGACTGCAATCCCAGCTGACACATCGATGGCAACCTCCTGAGAGACCTTGAGCCAGAGGCTTTCAGTTGAGCCTGCACACATTCCTGAAACTGAGAAAGTGCATGTTTGCTCTTTTAAGATAATAAGTTTGGGGGTAATCTGCTACATAGCAAGAGTTAACTAATACACTACGTTATAAATTCTAAGTTACTTGATGTTGTGCCATGAGTTAATTTTGTCTCGTTTAATAGTTTAATTTAGGCTTTATTTTGTCTCTGTACTTGCTGGGGGAAAAAAAGGTACTATCAAGCTGCCATACCATAAACTGAATGGCTTAAACCAGTGATGGCGAACCTTTTGAGCTCGGCGTTTTGAAAAACCCTAACTTAACTCTGGTGCCGTGTCACATATAGAAATTTTTTTATATTTGCAACCATAATAAAACAAAGACTTATAATTATGATATTTATTTTATATATTTAAATGCCACTTAACAAAGAAAAATCAACCAAAAAAATGAGTTTGCATGTCACCTCTGACACGCATGTCATAGGTTTGCCATCACTGGCTTAAACAATACAAATTTATTGTTCACAGTTTTGAAAATGAAAAGTCTAAATCAAGGTGCTGGGCAATTCAGTTCCTGGTGAGAGCTCTTTTCGCGACTTGTAGATGCCTACCTTTTACTGTGTCCTCCATGATATTTGAAAGAGGATGGGGGGGGGGGGAATCTTTAATATCTCTTCTTTGAAAAAAAAAAATCCTATTGAATCAAGGCCCCAACTTTCTGACCTCATTTAACTTTAGTTGCTGCCTTAAAGGCCCTGTCTCCAAATGCACTCATATTGGGGGTTAGGGCTTTAAAATATAAATTTTGAGAGGACAAAATTTAGTCCCTAGCACTCCGCTTTTCAAAGCATTATACTTTTTAATTTTTTTTGTTAATTTCCACTTAATTCTGAAACTACTTTAAAAAAGAAGCTATTGAAGCATCTGGGAATAAGACAGTAAAAAATCAGGAATATGTCCCAGTTCCAGTTAATGAACAATGGGTATGTGTTGAACAAAGCTTCCTACTGATAATTATTACCAAGTCTGGCTAAAAATAAATAAATAAATAACTTATTTAAAAGCATAGGTGCGTGACCAAAAATGGACAGAAACTGGAGAAGATTTAAACCTTGAAAGAAAGTAAGAGATTCATGTTTATATGCTCTTTACCCCAAGGAAATTCCTTAGTTAGCAGAAAATATTAGAATAGCTAGAATTTTAAGAGAAAGCCAAAGTCTCAGTGGTTGATGGTTAAAGGGCAGAGTAAGGCTACTAAAGTGGGTTCAACGTGTGGGAGGATAGGTGAACCTAGAAGGGGGGTTATGGTTAGAAAGTCCATGTGTCCAGAATATATAAATAATTCCTAAACTTATTATTAAAAAGGCAAATTGCTCAATCAAAAGGCAATGGGGAGGGCGAAGGGGTGGAACAGGTGGGCAAGAGGGAGCTAAATGGGGATATCGGTAATAGTGTAAACAATAAAAATAAAGTAAACGATAGAAATGGGGAAAACACTTGAAAGACAGTCAAAATATCATACTGCACATAAAAGATCTGAGCATTTCACTGTATGCAATTTTTACAAAACTTTGAAAAAGAGAAGAAAAATCAAGCATACACTATTCCTGTTCACATGGAGCTTGCATTTCAGACTAAGGTGATTTTATTTCTAATTGGCTAATGTTGTGTAGGAATGAAAGTTGAGTATGAGAACCCAGAAGGGTAGCTATAGAACAGAGTGGAGTGCAGTGTAGGGAAACAGACACAGCCAACCTCCAAAGAACAACGGAAATATGTAACACGGATTTGTCACTATGTGACACTGCCTGGCTCTAGTGAGTGAGAAGCTTTACCGGGCTCTGATCAGAGCCATCCAGCTCCATGTAGATTTCATTCCATGACGTGGGTTTAGCCTTGCAGACAGGCAAGTGCATGGCATGCCTTTCTGAACTGTATATCTGCAGTGACACACCAAAGCCGTGCATGGCAGAGTTAGCCTCAGCAGGGTGGGGCACTTAATCTTGAACTGGTGCATGATAATTTCAGTCAATTGTATTGTTGCTTTAAATTCTCTCCCAAAAGAAATCGATTCAACTACTTATTGCCTGCACTCCTGTTGAGTACTTCCACTTCCCACCCCCCTTTTGTAATACAACATTGGGTGTCTCGTTTGCTGGACCAAGGTAGCTTACAAATGGGACACTTGTCTTTACATAGGCACCCTCGTCTCCCAAATCCCTAACGTTTCCAGGTTCTTTTGCTCCACCTTCTTGTATACGAATAATAGAAAGAACATTAAACTAAGACGCAAGAGATCTGAGATTTATAACTCCACCTTTGTCACATAATCACAAGTGTTAAATAAGATAAGTATATGGAATTGAGCTCACATTCTTCTTTGAAATTTAAATAAAATTACTCTCAATTCTCATAACCTACAATTTTGTGATTTTTGTGACTTTCTAGGGATTTAGTTTCTCATCTGTCACTGAGCTGCTGCTTCCTTTTACTTTCTTATTTCAGTCTGTTCTTTACACTAAAGTTAATCTCTGTTCTATCTTCTTTCTGACTCAGTTGTGGAACACATCTTCTCCTAGATTTCTCCAATTCTACTCATCCAGTGTAATTACATGTATAGAAGACTGTTAAAAGTTGGGGTCAGGAAGGAAGTTCCTAGTTCAAAGATGTATATAATTAAAATTGAATATTAAACCTCCCTATTTTCAAGTCCTTCAGGGGTCACCACTCATGGATCTGTTCAGTAGCATTTTATTCATCGAATACCAGCTCAAAATGTGATTCTTTCCCTACTTTTCAAATTCTTTTCCTAGTAGGCCTAGTTTTATCTCCAAGGGTTTATTTATGTGCTTTTGTAAACAGAAATACATCTACTCTGGATCTTAAACGTAAGTAGCCTAGAAAAATAAACAGAAACTAGACATTTCATTCTGTCTTTTTTTTTGACCCCTATGGCACTCTGAAATAAAAAGGATGAAAATATTTTCCCCACTTGTATGATTTCTGTCATTCCTCAGAAGCAAAAAAAAAAAAAAAAAAAAAACTGTAACAGTTAGCTTTTAAAAAATATATAAAAATATATTTTCCTGCAATATATAGATATACATTTTAGCACCTAAGATATATTTATGTTATTTTTCATTCTTTATTTATTACTTATTTGTCAAATTACTTCATCTCCCTTGGCCTTGCTACCCATCTTGGCAACATTCAATACTCTGAGCCTTAGGTACCAGAAAAAATGATAATAAAGTAGCCTCTTACCTCAAGTTGTTTATTTCGCACTGTAATATACACTGACTGGCCTTTTAATATACAGGTAAATATTATTCTGTGTGTGTGTGTGCGTGCACACACATACACACATTCATTTATGCATTTGTTTATGTGTGCCTCTATATGTCTGTGTGTGTTTTCTGTAATATTCTCCCAGTCTAGTTCTACTGTTTGCATACTTTTACCCTCTCAGAATTCAAGGCTCAAGGCTAATGTTACCTCATTCATAAAAAATATATATTTGATTTTACATTGTGAAGTATTGTTTATGAACTTCCATAGAATTTTTTTAATGTACTTCCACATTCAGTCATTCACTCCAAATCTATAAATGACTTGTTACTTCTTTTAGACTATTGACAAATTAATGGAAATATCCCCATTTGGTTCCATCTTGTGTCCCTCACAGTACCTGATATAACACTTGCTCCTTATAGATACTCAACAACTATGTGTAGAAATGATCCATTTCAGTAGACATTGATATTTTATCATCAGTTTTACCACCTGGAATCTAAAGATTCTTCTTTGACTCTATATTACTTACCACATCATTTGAAATAAATGTTATAGTTCTTTTTCACGGTATGTTTAAAATTCTACTCTTTCCTCCTTTCCTCAATAAAATCACATCTGTAGTCCCTCCTTGTCCTGTCTTGGTCACTTTTAAGAATATTTTCTGGAAGTCCATACTAGATTCTGTGATCAAAGTAATTTTCTCTTTGCTCTCTTAAAACCCTCCACCACCAAGTTGAAACAATGTATTGCTTCCTCCTCAGTATTGCTGTAAAAAAGATAAATTCCTCCCAGGACGTGTCGTTCAGTGGCTGAGCATTGATTTATGAACCAGGAGGTCATGGGTTGCCTCCTGGTCAGGGCACATGCCTGGGTTGTGGGCTCCATCCCCAATAAGGGGCATTCAGGATGCAGCCAATCAATGTTTCTTTCTCATCAATGTTTCTATCTCTCTCTCCCTCTCTCTTCCTCTTTGAAATCAATAAAAATATATATTAAAAAAAGAAAAATAAATTTCTCACCTGAACTTCCTAGCCATCAGTTTCAGCTACAGAATTAAATACTGTTAATTATTTTTATTAAGATAGATATAAAACACACAGCAAGAAATCTGTTTTGCTAATTAGTTTTTAGAATTATTTTTATATCTTTTATATTTCATTTTGCAGAGGAAAGAAGGCAGAGAGTAAAATCTGGAGTGTTCAGATTATAATAGAGATATGGAATACTGTAACAATTAGTTCAAAAATAATAACCTAAAGGTTATCAGTAGTTATTGGAATTTAATGGCTTTTCTATATTTAGTTTATGTTAAACAGTTGCAGAGTTGTCATGATCATATTTTAGAATTTGCATATATAAATATGTATATGTTAATAGTTCAAGATATGTACTAATTGATGGCATTTCTGAAGAAGTTATCTGAATTGATAAAAATGACACCATATAAATCTGATAAAATACAAGAAGATCTACAACTTTTCAGAAAATATTTCATATGAATAACCCCAAATTCCCTGGGGTTTTTGTTTGTTTGTTTGTTTTTGTACTTTTTGAAATACTATGCCCTTAACTCAAGAGCAGTAGTGGAGGTGGGAGTTAGTGACAAAAACTAGAAGATACGCTGAAATAATGATGGAAGTGGTTTATGTCAGTTCTGTATTAAACTGGGGGCTGAGGGGTAGGGGTGAGAAAAACATACTGAACTCCCTCATGGCCAATAAGAATCCCTCAAACTTTTTAGGTTATTGCTTTTACCCAGAGAAACAGAAACTTCTATATTTCCTGGTGTTGGAATTATGGCAATCAGATATCCTAGATTATACAGGATGTATCATATCTATTTTTAAAAGTCTTTCCCATAGCTAGATTGTGTATCAAAATATATGCCCACAACACATAATTCTGGGGGGGGGGGAAATTGAACCTTAAAATTTTCAGAGCCACTTGTTTATTCTGGTGTTTTATGTTAGTTTTAAATTTTCTCTTAGAGGTAACTCTCTTCTCTGGTAACTGAACACTATATTCATTCTACTAAAATCGGGATTAGCTGGCTGATAGCACAAAATAATAGTTCCCTTCAGCCACTGGAAAGACCAGAGTTGGGTCCTGCAGCTTAGGGGTCCACTAGCTGCTCAGTGATCAGACCCTGTCTCTCTAGCATGAATAAAGAGCCACAGAGATCCCAGTACAACAGGCTGGGTGTTTGAATGGGAAGTTAATTTAGGGTCATATTTGACTCCTTTATTTCTGACCACACGTACAAGGATGAGAAACAGAAAACGTTGGTATTTTCTCTTGACTTGAAGATCAGAACACATAGGAAGCAAAGTTCTGGTCCTGAAAGCCTCCGGGTTCTCAAAAGTCAACTCCCCTGGGCCTGGCTGAGATTTGCTTCTTTATTTTTCAATATAGCCTTCTATTTATGCTAGCCTAAATGGGGTCCTTATTATGAGGTTCCAGGACTAAAATACCAGTGTTTGAGCTGTACGTTGCTACTCACCAGGGAAAACACATTGTATAATTGAGGCAGATTTCTGGGTCATCCCAATTGAAATACACTTTAAGGGCAGATACTCCATGGAACATATATGTATTTTTCTTGACAATATTAATTTTCTTCCTAATCTACCACCACAAATACTTTAAGCAAAACTTTTTTTTAATATATTGTATTGATTGTTTTTACAGAGAGGAAGGGAGAGGGATAGAGAGTTAGAAACATTGATGAGAGAGAAACATCGATCAGCCGCCTCCTGCACACTCCCCACTGGGGATGTGCCTGCAACCAAGGTACATGCCCTTGACCAGAATCGAACCTGGGACCCTTGAGTCCACAGGCCGACGCTCTATCCACTGAGCCAAACCGGTCAAGGCTAAGCAAAACTTTTTTTAAAACACCATTTCCTTTAAAAAGTTGGAAAGATCATTCAAATACTATTTAAACCAATCAAAAAATTCAAGGAAACAAAAATTCAAGGAACATTTGTTTATCCTTCTTAGGTTTTACACCGCCGCAAGGAAAAACCGTGAGTCCAAACAGAGACCAGATTAAACAGGCTTTATTGGGAGCACACGGGCGGGTTCACCGGCTCAGAGAGGGGAGCCGGAGAAGCCGCGCCAAACCTGGGCAGGGGCAGGTTTTATACTTTTCTGAGGTAATTGTTGCTGGCCGAAACTGGTGGCAGTCGGGGCTTTCCAGGGTCAGGTGAAACCTGCGGTCTGTCCTGCAGTTTGGTCATTTTCCGGGAGCCGTTTGTCCGGCAGGAATTTTTCACCGGGGTGGGGTGGTTTCCAGACGTCAGTGTGGACAGGTCAGCTTCTCACCGGCCCAAGAGAGGGAGGGGGTCCTTTCGCCCCGGGGCAGGGTGCCAGCGAATACCAGACAATCCTAACTTTCAACAAACTAGCTACATGGTTATGGGCAAGTCAGTTTTTCATAGCCATAGAGGGAACCAGGCCCTGATTTTCAAATCTAAAAACAAAGAGGTTAAATTTGATGCCATCAAAGATTTGTTCACACATGAAAATATTGTAGTTCTAAAATCATAGGAAGTGGTGCCCAAGAAAAAATTATAAATAGCTACAATTAGTTTCTATCAAGTTTTCAATTAACTTGCTCAGCTGTGAGCATTGTGATAAGATTGCAATCTAATTGTGATTAATGTTGTAATCGTTGTGGTGATTTTTATCATAACAAATCAGGAGGAGATATTCCCACCCACAAAGGCAAAAATACAGTACACATTGCTGCTAATATTAACAATGTCTTTTATTTACATAGTTTTACAGTTCAAGAAAATATTTTATATATATTATCTCACTTGATCTCAGATTTACTCTATGAAACATGCTTGATGAAATATGTTCACAAAAATTTGAAGGTAGAATCATGGAAGCTTACAGAGAGGATTTCCAACTTAGAGATGGAAATTACTATTATTTATTAGTCAGATAAAACAGTGATTCCCAACATTTTAGGTGGGTATGTAGGTCAAAGGTGATTTCAGAATCTGAAGAGAGTCATGAACTTTTTGTCCCCAAAATGTACATGCCTACAATAATCGAAAATTAAAGGCCCATATATGGAACTCCTAGTTGCCCATGGCTCCCTCATTATGTAGCCCTAATTATAAGACTAGAGTGTTGGATATTTGTGGAGCTCATCAAAAAGAAAAGAAAAATAAATGTGGAAAAATAAATGTTTCTCTGATGTCTATAAATGTAGGTAGAAGGAGGAAAGATTTTTAATTCTTATTGAATAATGCCTACATAGAAAATACTTTATATTTGTATCCCAATTAATTCTAACAATAGCCCTGTAAAGTAGAAATTATCTTCAATTTATAGTTAAGGTTTAGAAAGGGCTAGTAACTTGTCATAAAATTAAAAAGCAACAGGAGGCATTTAAAGTGAAGTGCCTCTTGTTGTGGAAAGGATATATCTTTTTTTACTACACCATCCTAACATGCACTGTTCAGAAAAGGAAAATGACCACCTTTGTTTTGACTGCCTTTGTGATGGTTGGGCTTGAGAATTTCGATGGCTGTCTTTGCATAACTACACCCTTCACATTTTTAACAAGGGGTGAAGAGAGATAATGAAGTGAGATGTTGTGTTGCACATGGGGTATTATTTATATTGTGAGGATACTTTTGAGGTAAATAGAGCAAACTAGCAATATAATAAGACTCAGGCAAGCACATCTCAGGCCAATCAGGAAAGATGCTTTATTTGTGACATCAGAAGCAAGAAAGAGTGAAGGGGCTGCCATGGAAAAAAGGGTAGAGTGAGCACTGCTTTGGGGCTGCATCTTTCCCCACTACATTTAGAAAGTGTAGGGTGGCTCAGGAGGCGGCATAGGAAACAAAGAGAGTCGAGTCAATTAGAAAAGAAAGAAAGGGAAAAGTTTTAATCTGAGACCCACAAACCCCAAAGACAGGGCCAGTGGATTCTTGCTAACAGGGAAGGGGGGTTTCTTTTTATACAGGTGTTTAATGAGGGGCGGGGGCATGAGCTGAGGAAGTTCCCACCGCAGGGGGTCTGCAGGGTATTCAGGAAGGAGTCAGTATCTGTGTGGGGGTCCTTGTGGATTCCAGGGAGAAGCCGGTATCTGTGTCTGGCACGCTGATCTGTTAGAAATTCCAGGGAGGGTCCATTATCTCTTCACACATCTGCTTGCATCTGATCCTGGGCTCCCTCTGACCTAACAGAAAGGTCACCTGCTGGTTATCCTTTGAAATGCACCCTTACAATGGTCACACCTTAGCAAAAGTGTGATCCTTGGGCACACCTTTACTATGCCTTTATTGTGCCAGTCTTATAAGTTCTACCCCCACCCCTTTAGTGGACTCCAAAACATTGTCCTTAACACCTTTTAGGGCTCATAGATAATAGCATATAAGTGAAAATGAAACATTTTAGCTCTCTAGACCTTGCTTCTCTTCAGCTCACCTGACTGCCAAAAGATGGAAGCAGGACCCTATAGCAATATCCAACAGAAGGTTCCAAAACCAGAGTAATTCCCATGGGAGTGTCTCCTTGGAATTCACTGCTGCCACTACAGGGCAACAAAGAAAGGGCCATTTCTCCAGAGATGAAACCCCTAGAAATATCAATTCCCTGTCTTTATTTTTGTTTAATATTCTTCCCTAACAACCCCCACTGCAATGCCATGAGTCTCCAACTTGGTCAAGTGTCAGAACTGTCTTAGCAATTTTTACATGTGCCCTAACTGGTTTGGCTCAGTGGATAGAGCGTCGGCCTGCAGACTGAAAGGTCAAAGGTTCGATTCCAGTCCAGGGCATGTACCTTGGTTGTGGGCACATCCCCAGTAGGAGTTGTGCAGGAAGCAGCTGATCGATGTTTCTCTCTCATCAATATTTCTAACTCTCTATCCCTCTCCCTTCCTCTCTGTAAAAAGATCAATAAAAATATATTTAAAAACAAGAGAATTTTTTACATGTGTTAATTCCAGGACTCTACTCCCAGGACTTCCAGTTTGATAAATCTGGAGAGGGATTTAAAAATCTATCTATCCACCCATCCATCAACATTTATCCATTCACCTATTTTTGTTAAGTCCCTAGGTAACACTGGTAATCAGTTTGGGGCATCTCTGTACTACAGAATACAAAATAATAGGTACATAGTTTAGAGTGTTTACTTGGAATAGCACCCAGAAACAAATATTCAAAAATAATTCAGAGTTCAGAATAAGTTCTAATACATTTCATGATGTATAATAATTTTTATTAGGGCAGCTTGGAATGAAAACTGCATGCAGATTTGGTAAGATGTAAACACACAGTCATGTGCTATTCATCACGTTTGGCACAAGTTCCATCTGCTAAAAATCACTTTTTATCTCTCTCCTGTCTAACAAACCCACCTCTATGCTTGAAACTTCTTTCCCAGCCTCAAGATGAACTTGCCTCGTGGTGCCACAGGTTTCAGAGAGAGCAGGGCACTCTTCTGGTTGAAACTGATTTATCTCCTGATCAAATTGTTCTCCTCAAAGTCACTTGAAAAGTGTGATTCAATCAGATCTTCTCTGCTTTAATCTCAATCTCAAAGAGCATATCTGGTTTACCTCTATTCTTAATTATCTTTTTTTTTCTAGAATAATGCTAACTTCATTTACATCCTTTTATAGCTCTTATTTATCTAGTAGCTGCTACTGTAATGGATTTTCAGTCTAGCTATATCACCCTGGGATAATGAGATACCCCCCTACATTTTTATTTTATCACATGAACCCTGTTAAGCAGGGACACCCCTGCTTGGTTTGTAAGAAGATGTAATTTCTGCAAGTCTATTAAGTGCAGAGAAAATGCTGGGCTTCATACTTTCAAAACTGTTGTACAGCAAACATCACTAACTCCAAATGAAGCCTAAAGAGGATTCTAGAATTTGCCATCTTAAGTTCATCTTAAAAATACAGGTGATAAGGCAAAGGGGCAGAGGAAGTAAAAGAATAACATTAAGAGAGAAAAATTTAAGGTCACTTATAGAAAAGAAGTTAAAAATAAAAAGAAAAAATAATGACAGAATGTTCAAGATCCAGGCAGTGACGCCATATCTCAATTAATTTACTTTAGTTTAGTTTTCCTGGCATTATTTCTTATAAGATTTTGTCCATTCTGGATTCACATGGAGTTCCACATGTTGCTACCTCATTTCTGTTGTGAGACCCAAATTTGCTATATCCTGACTCACTGACACATTTTCTTTAAATTCCCTGGCAATTCCCAGTGATTTCAACTTCAATTTAATGCTAGCAATAATTGCCTCTGGGTTAATTCTGAGCTTCATTCACATGGAAAGAGATGGATATTATGTGTTGTATTTTCTTAGAGCCACCCTGATGGTGCTCAGAGGGAGCTAGACCTTGCATCTTCAGGTCAGAAATCATGGAATCTGTTGAATACAGTGAAGCAAAAGTCACAAAATAGAAGCTATAAGTAAGCTCAGTTCTGTAGAGTTTGAGGCAAAGGCCACAGGAGGAGTGTCTCTGACTGAAAGAAAAATCCACATTGGAATTTCATACACTGTTGTATATTAAATGATAGTGATTTGTACATAAGAGCATACATTTTTACAGAGATTCAGGGCAGTGTGTACTGTACTATTTTACAGATTTTGTGGGAAAAATAAATAATATTTAATATTAAAACATCAAAATAAACTACCTTTATGCTATAGCATCCTAAATAATTATATATTATTCCATGTGTTTCCAAATACATACCCTTGTTTTATCTTTATGGCATTTGCGATAGACTGATTTGATCCATTGTGTTTTTAAGTGGAAAAACCAATGTTTAAAATAATGAAAGGACTTGTCACGAGTTATTCAGCAGGACATTGGTGGAGATGGAATTAGAAACTAGATCTCATCATTGAAAGACTTTGCTTTGTGTTATTATCTGCTCTATTATTCCTAGTTAATTTATAGTAATGTTTAAGATGTATGCCTAAATTCTTTGTCCTGAGACTACATATGTATAGTCACATGTATCACAGGACCCATATTTCATATAAGAATTTATTAAATTTGAGAGACAATTGAGTTGTGGTTAAGAACACAAATGGTAGCCCAAATCTGTAGTCCCGTGCTGTGCTTCCATTTCCTCATCTGTAAAGTGAAAATAATAATAGTATTTACCTAACTGTTACCTGTGAATTTTCAGTAAAAGGCCTTGGCCAGGTAACTCAGTTGGCTAGAGTGTCATCCCAATATGCCAAAGTGTGGGTTCAATTCCTGGTCAGGGCACATAGAATCAACTAACAAATGCATAAATAAGTGGAACAACGAATCAATGTTTTGCTCTCTCTTTCTCTCTCTCTCTCTCTCTCTCTCTCTCTCTCTCTCTCTCTCTCTCTCTAAAGAAATTTTAAAAATTAAGACTGAAAGGGTCAATACATGTAAAACACATAAGCCAGATAGCATGTGCAATGGCATTTTGCTTATAAACTCCAATTGCCTATAAATGATATTGGTATAGTTACAAAATAAGAGACAATATGTTAATTTACATTTAGCTTTAACATTTTGAACATGAAATATTTCGAACATATACAAAAGCACAGAACAGAACATAATAAATATCATATATCAAAAATTCAGATATATTAAACATTAACATTTTGCTAAATTTCTTACAGATCACTCTTTGTATAAATGACAACAAAAAAATACAGATATAACTATGACCCACTCTCTATTCTCTCTTCCTCCTTTCCCAAAGGTAACCACTATTCTGATAGTGTATGAGCTTCAAGTTTAGATCTTTTAAATAAGTTTACCATAATTTACATATTTTAATTTATATACACATCATCACACTGTAAAATATCCTTTTATCACTCAACCTAAGTTTTTAGATATACATATATTTTGCTCTGGTTGATTCATTTTAATTACTCTGCAGCATTCCACTTTATCAGTTAAAACCATACCCTTATTCATTCCTCTACTCAGGGATGATTAGGTAGTTTGTTTGTTTTTTTCATTTTTTGTCTCTTTTAAAAACACTAAAATGATCATTCTGCACATTTGGAAGAATGTTTCTAGAGAAGATATCTAGACATCTTCCACGCTGGGTGCTGAGCACATTCAGAGGGAGTCATAGGCTCTACTAGGTTCTGATATTTTGCTTTCCAAAATTTTGGTAGCAATTTTATCTCCTACCAGCAAGGCTATTTTCCTCTACTCTTACCATATTATCAGAATCTTAATTTTTACCAATTGAAGGTGTATGAAATGATATACAATTACTTTTAATTTGCATTGCTCTGGTTATTAGAGGGAGTAAGTGTGCTTTAAAAGTTCCCTTAATTTTACATCTTTTTGTTGTTGTGTTGGTGGTGTGTGTTTGAGTAAAGACAGAGTAAGTTCCTAAAATAAGTGGTCCCTAGCTAGTTATAGCCTGGAGACTCGTAGTAATTGAATTGACCTGGACAACAGCATTTATAAACAGAAAGATAGATTGTAATTGTTCACATTGACTCTGCTGTGTTTGTATTACAGCATTTATCCTCACAACTCTCATATACTTGTTCTGCCCTTCTTAAAATAATTGGCAACCACAGGGAAAAACAAAATCATAAAATAAACATAATTTGAAATAATGTGATGTATTTCTCTCAAAATTGAGATGAATGAGTAAATTACATATGCCTAGCTGGGCTAAAATGATTCTTTGAATATTTAAGTGAGTTATGACTCTGAAAAATTAAATTAATGCACAACAATTGAAAGACAAAGAAAGGCCAGCATGGCCAAAGCCCATTAGCTATATCTGAGATAGGAAGACTAACAAGACTATAAAATAGCTTCTTATTTTTAATTAAAGTACTATCAATCATATAAGATTTTACTTTGGGGCATCTTTCTAGAACAAATCCTCCACTGTATCTCATGGAAAATTGAAAATAGAAAAATCTTCATTTCTTCACTCACTGTAATTACATTTGGTATTAATTGCATAGCCTTTGTGGATAACTTGGGTGGGATGTTTTCAAACAAGCACAATTACTATGACAGCTCTGTATTTTATTACATTTTACATGTTCCCTGATTTATATGCTTTTAGGTTACCCATTAACATGCTTTGTTGCATTCCATATAAAATAAAATGGGATCAATGTGCATCTTAAACTCATTATGCTGATATTAAAAATGCAAATTGCCTTCTACCTACAGAGTAGTTAAATATCATCCTGTGGTTTCCTGTTACTTACAAACAATTTAGAAATAACATCTGCAACTTTAAATATGTTTTCTTTGTTTACTCTACCTTGCAGTGTTCCCAAAATATGCCCTATCTTGAAGAAACACTTGCAAAATAAGACCATGTCCACTTGGTTTGCCTGATTATTGAGCTGAAAATAAAATGCGTTGTTACTTGTTTTCAAGTTAAAATAGGATTTTCTGAATAGCTGTTTTTGTACATTTGGCATCTGCATCTGTCTGTTGAAGTATCAACACAAAAACCTTACTGTCCACAGACAGGTGCCACACTTTCCAGGTGGTGGCTTTCTGTCTTTAGGACTTCTCATGATAATGCAGTGAAGTACTGACTATTCTTGGGCACCCAAAGCCATGCACCGTAAAGGTTCTCCCACAAGCAGCATCACAGAATGCTACTAATCAGGAAATGATGCCAAATTTGGCCCCAGTGTGTAATAGCACTTTCAGAAAAATACAGGCTTCAAAAGCATAATTAAAGGACTAACTCCTGCTTGACAATACCATGGGAGGAGTCTGAACAATGTCTATGAAGGATGCATTCTATTCTATGCAATAAAAGGCTAATATGAAAATTGAACGAGCAGCAAAATGACTGGTTGCTCTGATGCACACTGACCACTAGGGGGCAGACGCTCAATGCAGGAGCTGCCCCCTGGTGGTCAGTGCGCTCCCACAGGGGGAGCACCACTCAGCCAGGCTCACGGCTGGCGAGCACAGCAGGGGTGGTTGGAGCCTCTCCCATCTCCATGGCAGTCAGACATCCCCTGAGGGCTCCCAGACTGCGAGAGGGCACAGGCTAGGCTGAGGGACTCCCCACCCCCCAAGTGCATGAATTTCGTGTACCAGGCCTCTAGTTCTAAATAATCAGGATAAAAGTTTGGCTCTTTTGCCTCCCTTGGGTCTTACCCTTCTGAGAGACTAAACCCAGGCTTCAGTTATACTTTATCTTCTCCTTTGCAAGCTTAAGACTTCATGTGGTTTCTCAGTGAAAAAAAAACTTACAGCGGATTTGTTTTTGTTTTTCTCCAATATCCTTATTTCCATTTATTTGTCTATTTGTACATGCTTCTTCCTGGATTTCATCTGCTGTTTGTGAACTTTCTAGAGCAGCAGTTGCCAACCTTTCTAACCTCATGGACCACCGGTGGTCCACGGACCACCAGTTGGTGACTGTTGTTTACAGCATCTATGAGCTAATCTGATAAACTAACCCACACCTTTGTTTCAATGGAAAAAGAGTAAAGGAGTAAAGTTACTGATGATATAAATTTTGAAGGTTTCTTATATATTTCTTCTAGTTGTCCAATGAGGTCACTTTAATTGGAAATTTCAAGCCAGAAGAAAAAGACAGTGGAGGAATGGTTTGGAAGTACAGGAGAAAGTCATATTGTGGGGTAGATTGGTTCTCAAACACAGTATATGAGATAGTTCTTTAATTTTTTACCTGCAATATATGTAAGTGTGGTCTCAAGTGTAATGATCATTCAAACTGTATTATCCATTGATTTTATCATGATAAAATTTTGTATTTAAATTTACATAATGAAATATTATTAAGGATATCATATTAGTTTGCCAGGGCTACCATAACAAAATAACATAGACTGGATGACTTAAGGAATACAAATTTATTTTCTCATAGTTCTGGTGGCTGGAAATCCTCCATCAAGGTATCTGCAGGTTTGGTTTCTTTTCAGGCTTCTCTCTCCTTGGCTTGCAGATGACTACTTTTCTGCTGTGTCTTCACATGTTTCTTTATGTATATGCATTTCTGATGCCTCTTTTTGTGTCTAAATTTCCTCTTCTAACAAGAACACTAGTATATTGGATTAGGGCTCATTTTAACTTAATTACCTCTTTAAAGGCCGTATCTCCACATACAGTCACATTCCAAGATAATGGGGGTTAGGGCTTCAACATACAAATTTTAGAGATGCAATTCAGCCCATAAGAGACCTAAAAATTACCATGCTTTGTTGGGGCTGACCAGCAGACCCTGAGTGACAGATGAATGATTACTCTGATGCAAAATTGCTGTGAAAGAGGGGGCTAAGGGACTGCCTGGCTAAAGGAACCAAACAGCCTTGATCGCCTGCCTCTTCAGGCTTTTATTATAACAGCAGTTTGAGATAAAGTTTATCTTTTAGATACAATCAGTAGGGAAAGTAATCTTGGGAGGACACATGCATCTGCAGTGTCCGTTAAGCAAGGACACCTAAAGATTAAGCATAAAGATTCTGGTAAACACCCTAGGGTCTGCACATGCACAGACTCTTTTTGAAAGTTCAAGGAACAATTCAGGGCACCGCCTTTGGCCAACTCCCGTAAGTCGGAATTCCAATAAACGGGCTGGCCGCCTTCAGCCAACTTCACTTTTCGGAATTTCTTCTTTACAAATTTTCCAATGAAGTTTCCTGTGCTCCCTACAATGCTCCATATTGAATGCTTAAAGCATGAAATTCTTTAAGAGGTATTTTAACAAAAAGGAGAGTATGCTTAGAATCATGAGACAGATTGGATTTCTGACCACAGACTATAGTTTGGTTATGATAAATGCTTGGCATAAGTACTGTCACCTCCTGTCTCACAAACCTGACTGGCATTAATAACAGATTAGAGCATTCCAAACCCAGAAGTGGTTTCTGAGTTCTTTCATCACAACTTTCTTTCTAGACTCTTATAATCAATAGGAGATGATGCATAAAAGAAACATATTTGTTCCACCCAATCCATACTTTAAACTGCAAGACATAAAATTAAAAAACAATATTACAAATTCATTTTAGTTAATATATTGATTTGTTCTTTGTAAAACCATATTGATTCCTAATAATGCCTTCAATGAGCTGTTCTAGAATCCTTCCTGAACCCCTAATATGCCTCTCAAGTACACCATGCTCTTTTTTCCTTCAGACCTTGGCTTATACCACCTTTTTATGCTGGAATGTTCTCTCATCTCAGTCTCTTTCTCCAAATCTCCCCCTTCACCCTCGCCAACTCCTCTACATACCTTCACATCTTAATCTCTTAGTGGGTCTTTTGTAACAGATTAAAATTTTTCCATTTCAGGCTCTTTTGAATTCAATTTTATACTATTTGCATTAATCGCCCATTTATTTTTATGTAATCTCCACTGGATTATAAACTCTTTAAAATTATGGACAGTTGCCTGTTTATTCCTGTATCCCTAACACCTAATATCATGCCTGACACATTAGAATTCAATAAATGATTACTAAGATATTACCCATGGTAGACATCAAAGTCAGGAGCAGTTCAGAGTTCATGAAACCTTCCTACATTCCTTCTTGTATGTTGCAATTACATCTGCCTGTTTGCCACCTTCTGGGATCTTTCCCATCCTCTATGAACCTTTCTAATTCCAAGCTGAGCCTGTAGCCTTAAATTTATTTAAGTAGCCAAAAGTCTCTTCTTTTTTTATTTTTAATTTTGGTCCCCTTTAAGCAGTGTTTCTTCATATGTTTTTTATTCTGTAAAATCCAATTTGGAATTCATATTTAATCAATCAAAATCATGAAAGTAATTCCAGTAATTTAAACTCTTATAAAATGAACCCACAATTTAAAAATCTCTCTAAAAATGATTAAAACAAAGTAAATTTTTTTAGAATTAACAAATACAAAATCTTTTAGAAAGTGGAAGAAATTTAACAAAGAAATCTGTTAACTAACCCCTGATAAAGGTAGAATAGAAAGAATTAAATAATAGTAATAACCAGAATCAAAAAGTTAACTAGTCTGGCTTCTCTGGACATTGAAATGCTCTCAACTGTAAAATTCATTATAGACTGTGAAATTACAATTGTTTTCTGGCAGAAGTAATCATTCATAGTGTTTTTGACCATTTCTTAATTTAAATAGAATATTAAAGATCTGCCTTTTTTTCATAGGATATGGAGAAAAACAGATGCACAAAGCTGAAATTTTGTTATGAGCATTTTTCTGTTTCACAAACACTAGATTGTCTGATTTTCTAAAATAATTTTTAACATGTCAACATGGTTTAATAAGTATCAATCATTTTATTGGGTGACGGTTATAAAGGGGCTTGACATTAGCTCTGTTTGCCATCACAATTCCAAAGACTTTTTCAAAGGAGGGAATCAGTGTAGAGAGAGGTAGAAAGGAGGATACAGTGCAGAGGTGAATATGAGGTCATACTAATGAGTTCCTGGAAAAAAAATAGTAAAAGCTAAAGGAAATAAAAGATGACAAACATTTTAGAGATGATTTTTTAGTCCCAATGAAAACAACTCACTTACAAAGGCATGTTGTTTACCACGCTGCCTAATTGGGAAGGTCAAATCTTTAAATTCTGATTCCGAAGTCATGGCACATACATCTTTGTAATTCAAATACATAGTCCAGTTAATGCTGAAACACAAATGTGTAAAATTTCCTCAGACCTGAAGACTGAATGTGTTCTTTTGCTGAACATGGGAAGAATCCCTAGGGATTTCTGTGAGCTATATAACTAGTTCTTCCTTTTACTTTCACACTAGGCAAGCAGGAAGGGGCTACCCTATATAATAAAACCCTAATATGCAAATATACCAAATGGCTGAAAGAATGGCAGAACGACCAGTCACTATGATGTGCACTGACCACCAGCGGGCAGACGCTCCATGCAGGAGTGCCCCCAGCCCACAGACTGGCAGCAGTAGTGGCTGGGGGCAGGGCTTGTGAGTGGGCGGAGCCAGGCCAGCCAAGGCGGGCACCCTGCTGGTCACCCCACAGCTCGCCCCTGATCACTGGCCAGGTCTAGGGATCCTACCCATGAATGAATTTCATGCACCAGGCCTCTAGTAACCAATAAAACATTCTCAAAGAAACCAAGTAAATATGAGTTTAATAGGATCACAATGGGATGATTTATTTAGTCCTTTGAGATATTATTGCATAAAAGAACGACCAGTTGAGATTATGGGTGACTATTTTAAACTTTTCTCTAGTTTCCCAACTTCTCACAATTTACATAATTACATTAGCAACATAAAGAAAACAAAATATTTTGGTATGGTTGTTGAGAGTGGGATGACAAAGCTAGTCTGGGTGCAAAAGAGTGACTAGATTATTGACAAGGTTTGAACTAAATTACATTAAAGATTGTTTAAAAATTGAGTCACAAGGTGACTGGGGAAAGAGAAATGTCATTTGGTCAGAAAAGAAGTGGCTTTTAAGAAGCAAATTATTGGTAGGGGTAATTAATTACTTCGTTATATGGCAAAAAGTAGAGTGGGCTTTTTAAAAATAATTCTGGGATAATTTTTATCTAACGTCTTATAAATTATTTGAAGCAGGAGTGCAGAGTGAAATCTCACTGTTTCAGAGAGGACAAAACTTTTAGAGAGTGGCACAACAAGTGAATAAAGATAAGTAGTAGTTGTTAAATTTCTGAGACACTTTGTAAGTGGGTATAAGTACAGCAGACAGAGCCCCCTGAAGGCAGAGACTTGGTGATTCATTCATCTCCGCATCTCTAGCACCAACTGCAGGGTATGGGTCCCAATATTTTTCTATAAAAAGGAGAAGGAAAGTTTATAAGGTGCACACCTAAAAAGTTATATCAAAGAGAGCAAATCTAAGATGAATGTATGAGCTATAGAACAGTTCTACAAGTGAATGTGGGAGTGAGAAGAAGTTTGCTTGATATGTCTCTGGAAACAAAGCTAATTCAGATCCATTCAGCAAATGCTATGAAACATGAAGAGACACATGTCCAATCAGGCCTGAAGTAAAAACAGGCAAGCCCTAACCGGTTTGGTCAGTGGATAGAGCGTCAGCCTGCGGACTCAAGGGTCCCAGGTTCGATTCCGGTCAAGGGCATGTACCTTGGTTGTGGACACATCCCCAGTAGGGAGTGTGCAGGAGGCAGTTGATTGATGTCTCTCTCTCATTGATGTTTCTAACTCTCTATTCCTCTCCCTTCCTCTCTGTAAAAAATCAACAAAATATATTTAAAAAAAAAAAACACAGGCGAAAGGGTCTGAATTATATTATTCCACTCCCAATTTGGATATACATCAACTTGTGACAAGTCTAATTTTAGTTAGCTATTGCTGTTAGTGTATACTCAGCAAAATCTCTATACTTGTAGTAAAGCTACTTTACCTAAGACGGTGACCTATATATGCGTTGCCACAGAGACTTCAGCACAAGAGGTAAAGTTGAAAGACTTCTCTGTCTCTGGATCCTGTATGCATGCATATAAGTATAACCAATGGACATAGACACTAGGGCAGCGGTTCTCAACCTGTGGGTCACGACCTGTTTGGTGGTCGAACGACCCTTTCACAGGGGTCACCTAAGACCATCCTGCATATCAGATATTTACATTATAATTCATAACAGTAGCAAAATTACAGTTATGAAGTAGCAACGAAAATAATTTTATGGTTGGGTCACAACATGAGGAACTGTATTTAAAGGGCCAGAAGGTTGAGAACCACTGTTTCATAGGCTCTTGACCCATTTTTTCAACTTTAGATGATTTTGAATCCCAGGTATCATATCATTTCATTTATAACTAGAGGCCTGATGCACAAATTCGTGCACCAGTGGAGTCCCTCGGCCTGGCCTGCGGGATCGGGCCAAAACCGACTCTCTGACATCCCCCAGGGAGTCCCAGATTGCGAGAGGGTGCAAGCCGAAGGACCCCAGTGGTGCACGATCTGGGCTGGGGAGGGATGTGGGAGGTTGGCCAGCTGGAGAGGGACAGCGGGAGGGCTCCAGGGCATGTCCGGCCCATCTTGCTCATTCCCAATTGGCCAGACCCCAGTAGCAAGCTAACCTACTGGTCAGAGTGTCTGCCCCTTGGTGAGTGCACATTATAGTGAGCAGTTGAGCAGCCTTAGCATATCATTAGCATATTATGCTTTGATTGGTTGAATGGACAACCAGACAACCAGACACTTAGCATATTAGGCTTTTATTAAAAAAAGGATTTTGACATTTTTGAATCACTAAAAGACAAAGGCTCTTTATAAAAATATAACGACAAAACCATTTAATAGCTTAAATATTATAGTAATTCTTTGATGTTATTAGCTATTTACAGTGTTCAAAATGCCCAGAAAATAGCTTGTTCAAAACAAGCTATTTAAGTAGCTTGTTTACTTGAATCAGGATTCCAAAAGATCTATGCTTTGGAGGTAGTTGATATGTTTCCAAAGATTTTAAATTTTTCTTTGATTTATAGATTATATTGCCTTTTATTTGTTTCTTTGCCAATTATTTTTTGAAGAATTCAGATACTTTTTGTCCTGAGACTTTTCAGGCTGCATTTTGAAGATTGCATTCCCATGGCAACATTAACACCTTTCTCTGTCCCCTTGAGTTCCTGTAAATTGGTAATTAATTCTAGGAGCTTCAGTAGATTCAGGTTCAACTTTTAGAAAGAAGGGTTTTTTTGAGGATATGTTTATTTTTATGAAATACCCAGATGTCTTTCAGAGTCCAGTGCAATGAGAAAAATGAGTTATTCACTTGGATAATATCATTTTAGGGATGTATCTAAGAAGAAATATGAATTAAAGATAAAAATGTTTAACTCAAAATGTCTCTACAGGTAAATCCAATAATACTTGCAAAGACTGTTTTGTGTGTGTGTGTGTGTGTGTGTGTGTGTGTGTGTGTGTGTGTTAAGAAATAGCTATATCATTGAAATAAATGTAAAATAATCCCTAGGGAATGTTAACTTTTTGTGAAGTATGTGGTTCCTTGTATGTTTGAAAATTAATTGCTGTTGCTTGAATATGTTTTATGAACCTGACTTTCAAGAATTTAAAGTCCAGCCTACAGCACACAATAGATACAATAAAACAATTAAAAAATACAAACTAATGCATGAGAAGTTACTATAAACATCTTTGAAAGAGAGAGTTCTCACCAAAAAAGAGAGTGTTTTCTATATTTGGAAAATATCAGATACTATAAAAAGCTTGATATGCGGTAGACTCAGCTCCGAGTCCTGGAGACCCTATGAATGAGTGATGTCCACAATATTCCGTCCTCAACAGCCCTGCTCAGTTCCTGCTAATTCATGCTTATTGCTTCTTGTATGGAGTTAATCGATCTCATATTTGGTCTTTCTCTTTTCTTGCTACCCTCTATTTTATTCTATTTATTAAATATTTTAATAAATTTAGCCAAATTAAATGATTGTTTTAAATTTGATTTAATTTAGATAAAATATTTTAAATTAAATATATTAAAATATTCTATTATAAAAAGCTTGATAATTAAGCCAAATTGGAAAATGTATAATTGGTGGCAGGAAGAGCTATTTAAGGATGGAGTGAGAGATATAATAACAGAAAAAAATAGAAAGCCATTAAATCAGATCATTTGATTTGATTTCCCAAAATTCCATCAATAAATAAATGTTTAGACAAGTTACACCTATGCTCCATTTTAGATTTCTTTAGGACAGACTTCAGATAGGTATAGTCCCATTTTGTTGAATATAGCAAAATTAATGCAAATATTATTGTACTGGTTGTAAATTTAAAAAATTGGTTGTGATACTTATGAAAATATGTTAGAAGGTAGTAGGTAAGAAAACATCATTGTACAGAATAACAGTCATTTTCATTAATAGAGTCAGAGTGAATGCAAATGTGTTTATAGGAAGTTATCAGTGAGCTACACTAATAAAAAAAATCAGCAGCACCTATCATCTACCTGTTGAGATTTTTATTTAGCAATTCTCACATAATAGATACTGAGACTAATAAAATATACCTTAATGAGAAACACTGATCAATGGAATCCAAAATGACCATATGGTAAAATATCATGTGATTTTATAGTAAGACTTAATGTGGTGAGATGTGATGCAATGATGTGTACAGTGTAACTTGAAAATTGATGAATGTTAGTTTTGTATAGATAAAATACAAAGTATTTTTGTGCCACCTCTTTCCCCCTCTCATTACGGATCCTATGAAAACTCCTGGATATTTTTCACAGGACATCACCTTAGAAAATGATACTGTAGAGCAATAGGAGTTCTGGATATCAACCTACAGCAGTGATGGTGAACCTTTTGAGCTAATGGTGTGTCAGCATTTTGAAAAACCCTAACTTAACTCTGGTGCCGTGTCACATATAGAAATTTTTTGATATTTGCAACCATAGTAAAACAAAGATGTATATTTTTGATATTTATTTTATATATTTAAATGCCATTTAACAAAGAAAAATCAACCAAAAAATGAGTTCGCGTGTTACCTCTGACACAGGTGTCATAGGTTCACCATCACTGACCTACAGTAATCATGATATAAAAAGAGGGAGTGTGTGTGTGTGTGTGTGTGTGTTTGTGTGTGTTTGCATATTTTTTTGAGGTGAAACAGTGATTAATAAATTTTGTACCCACTGGGAATTTACTTAAACTTTTCTGACATTTCACATGGCAAAAAGAGAGTAAATGTTTAATTTATCCTCCTGACATTTGCTGGATGAAACATATTTCCCGTGATCAAAGCAATCTATTCTGCCTAATGCATCTTACTTGACCTAGCAGCAGCATTTGACACAGTTAATTACTCCCTATTTATTGAAATTCTTCTGTTCTGGCCTCCAGACACCACACTTCTCACTGTTCTCCACCTCCCAGGATGCCACCGTACATTCTCTTTTCCTGGCCTCTTCTCAGCCTTCTGACCACAAAATTGTCACAGTGCCCCAGGGGTCAGTCCTTGTACTTTTTCTTTATCTACCCTCACATCTTGGTGGTCTTATTCCACCCAGTAATTTTAAATAGCGTTTGTATGCCAAAGACTCTCAAATTTAGACTTTTAGAGCAGACTTTCCCTCAAACTTCAGTCATATTGCCAACTGCATCTTCAACACTTTTGCGTGGATGTACATCTTAGGTGTGACATGTCACAACTGCATTCCTGGTTTCCTGTTTCCCCTTGCAGTCATCTCCATCCATTAAATGTGATGCCGTTATCCCAATTGCTCAGATAAGACAAGAAGAAGCAGCCAGCCATGGCTTTCCCTTTCTTCTCAAAACCCAAACCCAATCTCAGTAAATCCTGTTGGTTTTGGTTTCAAAATATGTCTAGAACTGACTAATTTTCTTCGGTTCCTGGGACCTGGTTGTAACACTCAGTTCTAAACCATAGTCATCTCTCACTTGGATTAGTTCAGTTTTCTAACTGGTCTCTCTCCTTCAAACTTTAACACTCCCCGTCCCATTCTGTCCCAGTTTGTCCTCAACTCAGTGGATGGAGAGATCCTTTTAAACCTTAGTCACGGCATGAAACTCTTCTACTCAAAGCACTTTCAATCTTAGAGTAAAATCACCTACAGAAGTGAGAAAAAGAGATGCGGTCAGAGGAAATGGAGGTGGGTGCAGACTGTAAGGCTTTGAAAGCCTTTGTGAGAGCTTGGATTTTACCGTGAAGGAAGGGAAGCTTTGTGGTATTTTGAGTAGACAGAACATTATACACTAGGCAGCGATAACAGTTCTAATAAATATAAAGCAATGAAGTGTGGAATAAGTGCTCTTGGAAAAATCCAGTTGTAATATACACTGGGTGGAGCAGGAAAAGAACTAAAACCCATAAGTGTTCAAGGTATGACTATCTGGAGATATATTGTTCCAGGCAGAAAAAAATAGCAAGTACAAATGCTCTGATTTAGGAGTATAACTTACTTATTCAATTAAATTTAAAGGAGGATGATGGTTCTTCAAACCAACCACAAATCTCAATCTTCTACCTAGAATGTAAGTTTCATAGAGTTTAGATTTTTAAAATTTTTCTTGTGTCCTGGCCAGATGGTTCAGTTGGTTGGAACCCCATTTCATACACCTAAATGCTGTGGGCTCGATTCCTGATCAATGCACATGCCTGGGTTGTGGGCTGTATCCACGATTGGGGTGTGTGAAGGAGGCAACCAATCAATGTTTCTCTTTCATCTCTCTCTCTCTCTCTCTCTCTCTCTCTCTCTCTCTCTTTCTCTTTACTCTCTCAAATCAATAAAAAAACATACTATGTCCTCAGATGAGGATTAAAGAATATTTTAAAAATGCATTTTCCATTTCTGTATCCCCAGATTAAAAAAATACTTCCCATGATATGCGTTTAATAACAAATTGTTAAATAAATGAATTGATAACTCTAACGTAAGATGTAACTAATCCAAACTTGAAAATGGTTTCTAATGGCCTGATTTCAAAATAAGTTAAGTGCCAACATATACCCAAAATCCACTGGCTTTCACATGGCACTTGCTAAAGAGAACAGAGAATTCTATGCATACACTTGAAAAATACATTTTCTGACCACCACAGTCCTACCAGTCTGGATAAGTTACCTTCCCTGGCTACTATCCTACTCCCTATTAAACTTATCTTAGTACTGATTATACTATTGAGATTTTAGGGTTCAATAAATAAATCCTCCTTGCTCAAGAAAGGTTATAGAGACATGAATTAAACAGATGGAGATTTTTTAAATGTCAGTTTTATTCCTGACTTATAAAAATTTTAAAAAAATGAAATAAAGGCTATCGCTGAAGTATATGAGCAAATGATCATGATAATAATTTAGCACTGAGTTGATATACTGTAGAGTACTCACTTATTAGTTTTCACAGATGAATGGCCGTTGACTTCTGCCTGCAGGGAAAATGTCTTTTTTACCACACAGCAGAGAACAGATCAGAACACTTGTTTTCTGCAAGCTGTAAGATCCCAAACTGAGCGGTTCCACAGGGTGAAGCCATGCCAGTACCCCATCCTAAACTCACCATCAGATAAACCACTTCACCTCCTCTGGGAAGGATTGGAAAATGAGTATAGAAAATCCAAGATTGATAATTTTCCTCTACTTGCAAACATGAAAAATGGACAAAAATAGACTCATCCAATACCCACTGAACCATAAATCATGGATGCATATCTGTCGTTTCTCCATTTAACTCTCAGTGCTTAAAACAGAGCCTGGTGCACAGAAAATGGAAAGAAAATACCACCAACAACAAATATTAGAGAAACTAAGTTGTTGAAAGATTGTTTCTAAGTATCTAATATTATTCCCCCTCTAAAAAAAAAAAAAATAAACAACTACAATCATCCAGAGGAAGTGGATAGAAAATATGCTTACGCTTCCTGCTTGATTTCTGCTGAGCCCAGGGAAAATTGCCAGAACTTATTTTTATGTCTAGTTCAAAATTAGTCACTAGTATAGGATTTCTCATTCATTCAGAATAATCCCACACTGAGAACAATATCAAGAACTTTTCTCCTGCTTTGGATAAATAGGAGCCAAGGACTTGCTAGAGGGTGTGGATGGATCATCAGGGTAATACCACAAAGCACTGATAAACTGAGAAGCCATTCCAAAGAAACTAGACAGAGACACAAATTTTAAGACAACAGTGTAAAGGCTAGGAATACTCGAACAGAGTACAAAAGAGTTAGCAAGAAGAGTAGGAGACCATCTCTGAAGAGAGTCGCACTCAGATAATACAGGAAGTTATCCTTGATGGCTTTGACTCTCCAAATCCTTGCTACTGTATTTAGTACAGATTTAGATTTACATCTGCTTGCTCCTCCATGAGCAGAGATCAAGGAAAAGAACCATAAAGAAGAAGCATGTGCTATTTCAACTGACATGATTATTGACACACTGGGAATCCTTGTACATGTTTATGTGAGACCTCCTCTCTGCCATATGGGATCTTATTTATGACAAAACGACAGGGACTGAGCTGCCTTTTATTGAGTTTTGTTTTAGTTTCCAGCGTATCTGCATCTAAGCATGCTAAGGAATAATTAAACAGTCATCGCCTGGCATTCTTATCATTGCCTTCCTCTAGGTAACATTGATCAGCTCCCCTGTCTCAGCTCCTTTAAAATTATTCCTCTCAAATTTTCAGAATTTTTTCTATGGTGTGCTTAGGTGTGATTTTTCTTGCATTTATTCCTCTTGAAGTCTCTGAACCTCATTAATAAGTGGATTGAAGTTTTTGGTCAAATTTGGGAAATTTTTAATTAATAATCCTTCAAACTATGGTTTACTTCATTGTATTACTCTTCTTCTAAAACTCAAATTACAGATATGTTGAAACTCTTAAAATTGTTCCATCACTGAATCAGTGAAGATCTGTTCATTTTTTCAAAATTCTTTTTTTCCATCTGTGTTTCAGTTTAAATGAATGCTATTTCCTGTCTTTGTGTTCACTTATTTTTTTTTTAACTCCTGTATTCAAACTGCTTTTACTTAGTGGACTTTTAAATTTCAGATTGTGCATTTTTAGATCTTTTATTACATTTGAATTTTTTAGAAATATATTTTAAATATCTCCTGAAATGCTCCCTCAATTTACACATTATGTGGTTCTTAGTTTATTTAACAAAAAGTGACATTTTAAATTTCTTGGCTGATCAACAGCTCAGTTATTTGTGTATTTCCATCTACATTTTCATGATTTTCCCATGTTTTGTATTTTTTAAATTTAATTCGGAGAAGTATTTATAAAAACAACAACAAAAACAAAAACAATAAAGGTCTCTTCATAAACTGATGAACAAAAATAGATTCAGAGACAGAGCAGCATCGAATAGACTGTCAAACCTCAGAGGGAAGTCAGGGAAGGGTTAAGGGTTAAGAGATCAACCAAAGGACTTGCATACATGCATATAAGCCTAACCAATGGACACAGACACTAGGCGGGTGAGGGCATGTGCTGGGAGTTGGGGGTGGCTGGAGAGAGGTCAATGGGGAAAAAAGAACACATATGTAATACCTTAAAGCAGTGGTTCTCACCTAATGCCTCAACTCTTTAATACAGTTTCTCATGTTGTGGTGACCCCAACCATAAAATTATTTTCGTTGCTACTTCATAACTGCAATTGTGCTACTGTTATGAATCGTAAAGTAAATATCTGATATGCAGGATGTATTTTCATTGTTACAAATTGAACAGAATTAAAGCATAGTGATTAATCACAAAAACAATATGTAATTATACATGTGTTTTCCAATGGTCTTAGGTGACCCCTGTGAAAGGGTCGTTCGACCCCCAAAGGGATCTCGACCCACAGGTTGAGAACCGCTGCTTTAAAGAATAAAGAATTAAATAAAAAATAAATTAATTAACTAATTTTTTTAAAAAAGGTCTCTGGTAGCCAAACTTTTAATGTGGTCTTCAATTATGTCTAATTTCTAGCATTCTTGTCTGCATAATGACCTTCTTTTGAGCGTGAGCTAGACTTACTGTCTTGCTTGTAACCAACAGAATTTGTGAAGGTAATGCGAGAGCACTTCCATGACTGGGTTACAAAAGATTGTTACTTCCATCTTGCTGGCTGATTCTCTTTATTGAATTCTTGTTCCACTTTGATGAAGCAAACCATCATTTGGGAAAGACTGTCTGAGAAAGGCCCATATGACAAGGAACTGATTATCTTGGTACTTTTCAATATTCTAGACTGAAATTCAACATTCAGCACACAGGTTCATCAAAAGTTTAGACAATTTTGCTTTCTCTAAGCAGAGGTAATCCTTCTTCTGCAGGATAACTCCACTGGTGGCCCCGTCCCCAACATCGGCAACTGGACCCAAATATGGAAACAGCTTACATTACATTACTTCATCATCTAGAAAGAACTACCT
Organism: Myotis nattereri; assembly: GCF_964212035.1. NCBI lineage: Eukaryota > Metazoa > Chordata > Mammalia > Chiroptera > Vespertilionidae > Myotis > Myotis nattereri. The sequence goes on along the minus strand of NC_138077.1, from coordinate 68,840,260 downwards.
CCCTGAAGTTTAGATATGTTAGATTTATTTGTGTTCAAAGATCTTCAGTGAAATTATTAAATGTATGATTATTTGCTTTCTCCTTTGACTTTTGGTTGTGTTAGAAAGAATTGGGGTCCTTCATGACCTTCTCCATTATATCCAAAAACAAAACCCTCTTGTATTCATTTATGAAAGTATAATTTAGTAGTTAAAGTTGAGTCTTTTTTTTATCTATATTAACCATCTGCCTATGTAATCACCAATTGAAGTAGATATTTAGAAGGCTAAGTTAAAATCTTAAAAGTAACATTTGCTTAGGGTGCTGGAATATGTGTTACATGTAATTGTCTATTCTAGCTCAAACATTATACTATTTTAGCTAAATAAGGATTAAATAAAATGTATTTTCCATTCTTTGAAAAAGCCTTAGAGAATCCAGTAAAGGTTCGTGACTGGGTTTTAAACACTGAGCAGGGTCAAAAAAATATATTTTGTCTGATTAATTAATCTTAACTTCTATTTATTTTACAGGACTAAATCAAACTAAAGTAAATTGAACCACAAGGATCTAATTTCAGAATTTTAAAGTGCATTACAATATCAATTCAAATTTATAAAATACATTTCTAAAATTTCACTAAGGAATCACAAAATTATTATGTAACTAACTTAAGACATAAATTTTAGAGTATTTTCTTAAGTGCAAATATTTATATTTATAAACAAGGAAATTTTACGTTTACATATTGAGAGGCAAAGAAGTTGATCACTAATTTAGAAGAAATGTATTATATTTCTGTCTTTAATATCTTAATCTCCTTTGATTTTATGTAGTTAAATTTCTAAAGTATAGATTTAATTGTGATTTTTTCTTCAAAGGACAGTAGTAAAAGGGTAGGAAAAGATCATGACATGTAACTTAAATTAGAAAACCTTTTTAAATTTAAAATTGAATAATTAAAAGCTAGCGGTGTTTAGTGTTCACATAAAAAAAATCTCTAATAAAATATCAAAATATAACATTTTTTTTCTGTATTCGAAATCATAAATAGTATGAAAAAGGTATTAGTTTTTCTGAAGATTCTACACAAGAGAGGAGTACCCTCTTCCAATTATCAAATAGTTTTACTCATTTTAAAATTAAAAGTAATAACTGAGATCCTTGTTAAAAAAAAAAAAAAGACAAACAGCAAAAAAGATACTCAGATTTGTCATTTTATATAAACAGTGATATGGAGCTTACCTATATATATAAAACCCTAACAGGCAAATAGATCATGTGGCAGAACAACCGACAACCGGTCACTATGATGTACGCTGACCATCAGGCGGGCATCGGCAGTGGCGGCAGAACACAGAACATGGTGGGCATTGGCTGCAGAGGGATGGTGGAGCAGGTGACCGGGGGCGCCAGACCAAGGTGGTCATTGTGGTGAGCCTCTGGTGCTTACTGAAAATTCTTTGCTCCTGCACCCCATCGTCCTGCCCAGCACTTGCATCTGCTGCTAACGCCGGCCCCGCACACACCCACTGTTGGCACTGAAGCTGCCCCTTACTCCTGCTGCCAGGGCCTGGTGCCAGCCCTGTTCTCTTGGCGCCTTCAGTGAGTGCAAGCGGCGTCTGCCAGCCCCAGTCACCCCTAAGGGCTTCTCCACCTTTCCCTGCTCCTGAGGGAGGATTGTGTCAGCAGATGCCACTCACACCCACTGCCAGTGATGGCCCCGCTCACACCAGCTGCCAGCACCAGAGCCACTGCTTGCACCCACTGATGATGCTGGCCCCGCTTGCACCCGCTGCTGGTGCCTGGCACTGGTGTCAATTGCTTGGCGCCATCAGAGGGTATGAATGGCAGCTGCCAGCTCCAATCACCCCTAAGGACTTTCCACCTCCCCCTGCTCCTGAGGGGTGATCGGGGCAGCAGCTGCCACTCACACCCACTACTGGTGCCGGACCAAGTCACTCTGTGCCATCAACAGGTGTGAGAGGGGCTGATGCTGTCAGCATGTGGGAACAGCACTAGGAGAGGGGTTGCTGGCAGAGAGGGGACCAGGGGCTGTGGTGGGGGCATGGAGGATGGGCCGAGATCTGCCCCTGTGCCCACAGCAGCTTCACAGCCCACAGTTCCTTTCAAGATGCACGAACTCATTCCCTGGGCCCCTGATCCTATATAATAAAAGCATAATATGCAAATCGACCAAACTGCAGAACAGCGGAATGACCATCTAGACAACCATTCGGAGGACCATCCGGGACCACACTATGACACCCACTGGTGCCAAGCCAGCCAAGGCAGGTGCCATGCAATTGGTCAGGGGACCTGGCCATTGCCCCATGATCACCTCACAGAGGGAGGCACAGGCCACTGGCCGGTGGGGCGATCAATTGGGGAGCTCCACGATTGCCCCAAAGAGGGAGGCCCAAGCCACCAACTGGCAGGCTGCAGCAGGTGGGCAGGGCCTCCTTCTGCAAGGGAAGCCTGGATCCCGGGTGCCAGAGGGAAGCCAGTGCTGGCAGCCGGGGGAAGGAAGGCCTACTCTTGCATGAATTTTGTTCATTGGGCCTCTAGTTTTATAAATATATTTTTTCAAAACATAAACCCCCCAAAAAGTCCATTCAAGAGATCAGTTAAATGGTGTCATAAAATATGTAATACATTTGAAAATGAGCAAAGAACAGGCAGGTAGACTCCTTGAGAGCTGACCTTTTAGCCTCTTGTGAATTTTGAAGGTTCACTAATAGAATTGAGGCACAATTTATTAAGATGTATGTTTGAACTGAACTAACAGTGACAAGGAAACATGCACAGCATTTTAAAGGCTGTTGGCTATTGTTAAGTAAATAAGTTACTTACTTTTTAAATTATATTTTCCCAAGTTGAAATAATTTATAGTACTTTATATCTATGAGAAAGCTCACAGAGAATACAAACATCCTTACTAATAAAAGCCTAAGTAGTCATCATGCCGTGATGCCCTCACGCCATCATAAGATGGCTGCGCACACAGCGGGTGTGCCCAGGTGGGTGGGACTAGGCTGCACGCTGCATGCACAGCACAGAGCCTGCCTGGGAGTCTCACCTCTCCCAGCTTGGTGTGTGGAGCCGGGAGGAGATGGGTCCTCTGGCTCTGTGAGGCGAGGCCTGCCTGGGGGTCCCCGAGCTCCAAGTGGTGAGGCCAGCCTGGGGGACCCAGATCCACGTGGCGAGACCTGTCTGGGGATCCTGCCTCCTCCCATCTCCATGTGACGAGGCCTGCCTGGGGGTTCTGGGGGTCCCACCTCCCAGCTCTTCATGGCATGGAGGCAGGACCCCCGTCTCTGGCCTACCTCTTTGGGGCAATCCATCGAGAAGCCCCAGATGGGTAGGCGGGGCCTACCGCTTTGGGGTGATCGATCGTGGGGCTCCCGCACTGTGACAGGGCATAGGCCAGGCTGAGGGACCGCCCCCTGAGTGTATGAATTTCATGCACTAGGCCTCTAGTTATATTATATTCTTACATGCATTATTTTCACAAACAAACTCAAAACGAATGCACAATATTCAACTAATTATACAGGTATTTTAGGAAGAGAAATTGCTATGGTGAGTATAAGCTGATATTACAAGTTGAGTTCAATTCAGAGTTGGCCCATGTGTTACTTTAATAAAGTGGGTTATAAAGTTTTATACTAGGCAAGAATGGTCCATTATTTCTGTGCCTCAGATTGAGAGCAAACTTTCCAGTCTTAACCTTCTCCAAATTTTAAAGAATATAGTCATACTTAGTCTTTCTAGACTTAATCAAAAAGCACTTTTAAACTCACAGACCAAGATTCAATGCCTGGATAATTTTAGCCTTCTATCTATAACTAGAGGCCCGGTACATGAATTCATGCATGCCTGGGGTCCCTCAACCTGGCCAGCGATTGGGGCCAATCAAGGCCTCAGGAGGTTGGCCATGGTTAGGGGTTGTGAGAGGTTGGCTGGTAGGGGGAGGGGCTGTGGGAAGTTCTGATCAGGGCCATCAGGGTTGGCCCACTGGGAGGTGGGGCTGCAGGAGGTTGGCTGACCGTGGGGAGGGGCCGTGGGAGGTTGGCTGACCACAGAAGGTTGGCTGTGGGAGCACACTGGTCGACCGGTCAACCGGTTGTTTAGTTGTTTGGTTGTTCTGTTGCTTAGGCTTTTATATATATAGACTAATTGGCTTTTACATATATAGACTAGTGGCCTGGTGCACGACATTTGTGCATGGGGAGGGGGGTGTGTCCCTCAGACCAGCCTGCACCTTCTCCAATCTGGAATCCCTCTCGAAATCCGGGACCACTGGCTCCCAACTGCTCACCTGCCTGCCTGCCTGATTGCCCCTAACCACTCTGCCTGCCAGCCTGCTCACCCCCAACTGCCCCTTTGCCAGCCTGATTACCTCCAACTGCCCTCCCCTCCTGGCCTGATCAGCCGCACCACCATGGATTTGTCTGGAAGGATGTCCGGAAGGTCTCTTGGAAGGTCTTCCAGTCTAATTAGCATATTACCCTTTAATTAATATAGACTAGTGGCCCGGTGCATGAAATTCGTGCACGGGGGCGGGGGTGTTGCTCAGACCAGTCTGCACCCTCTCCAATCTGGGACCCCTCAGGGGATGTCTGACTGTCATTTTAGGCCCGATCCCACAGGGCCTGAACCGGCAGTCAGACATCCCTCTCACAATCCAGGACCATTGACTCCTAACCGCTCACCTGCCTCCTGCCTGATTGCCTCTAACCACTCTGCCTGATGGCCTGATCGCCCCCAACTGCCTCCCCACCTTTGCCAGCCTGCTCTCCCACAACTTCCCCACCCTGCCAGCCTGATCTCCCCCAACTTCACCCCCTGCTGGCCTGATCACCCCCAACTGCCTCCCCCTGCTGGCCTGATCAATCCCAACTGCCCTCCTCTGCCAGCCTGATCACCCCTAACCGACTCTGCCTAGGTCCTGCCACCATGGCTTTGTCCGGAAGGACATCTGGAAGGTCTCCTGGTCTAAATAGCATATTACCCTTTTATTAGTATAGATTATTTGTGGGCCAGAGAGGCTTTTAAACTCATTTTTTTTAAAAAAAAAAAAATCCCTAACTCTTCCCCTCAATCATCTTAATATATATAAAGAGCAAAGTGCTGTCACAACTGAATGGGCAACCGATCACCATGAAATGCATGGAGCACCTCTTGGTCCCCCACCTCCCTCAGCCCCAGAGCCGCTCACCATGAAGGGGGACTGGTGTTGGGGTGGGACTGGGGACTGTTGAGTGGCAGTGGCAGGCTGCTTCACGGGGTGGCCATGAGCTTAGTGGAGCAGTCACCCTGGTGGCAGCAAGTTTCACAAAGCAGTCACAGGGCGGGGGAGTTTCTTGAAGCAGTGTCAGGGCTGGGGGGGGGGGGATGTGGAGCATCCAGCAGCAATCTTCACAAGACAGCAACAAGCTTCACAAGACAGCAACAAGCTTCACAGAGCAGTCAAGGGGCCGCGAGCATCACAGAGCATCCCGGGGTGGGGAGCTTCACATAGCATCACAGGGCAGCAGAGGCCATGTGACAGAGGCCAGGGTAGGCCTAGGGACCTTAACCATGCACGATTTCGTGTGCGCTGGGCCTCTAGTTTTGTAAATAAAATCGAACCCCAGATTGACTTTATAAAATCCTGCCACCTTTAAAAATAATGAATAAACATTACCTTTGATCACAAAGCAGATATGAACCATTTTACTAGTAGGTCAATTTAACTCCTAATACATTCAAGACATATGTTTTTTTTACAAAGTTAGTCAGAAAATGAGGAGCCAGAACACACATCTGTATGTCACAATAACAAAAGCAATAAAATGTTTTCAAATGTCACAGTACACATAATGATTCAAAATGAAGTCCTATAACACCAAGTACAGAAAATCTAAAATCTGCCACATGTATATTGGTAGATTGATAGCCTTGATGCAGGCAGCTACAATTTTTCTGAATTACCTCAAATTCTGAGCTTGTGTTTCCCACACATAAACAATAATATAGAGGCTGTGTATTGCTGAAGTAACAGGGTAATTTTCTTTCCAAATCAGTGGTGCCCTTGGATACATTGTCTTTCCACCTTTATTCTCCTACTAGAGGCCCGGTGCATGAAAATTCATGCGCTGGAGGTGGGGTGCCTCAGCCTGGCCTGCCCCCCTCACAGTCTGGGAGCCCTCGGGGGGGAGGTGACCCAGTGATCATGGGAAGGTGATGCCCCATCACACCTCTGCTGCTGCCACTGCTGGCAGTGCAAGCCTTGGCCGGCCCTGGTTACCTGAGCCTCAGGCGGCCCTGGGCAGCTGGGCAGCCAACATCCGAGGCTTGCCTGCACCTCTGGCCAGCCCTGGGTGGCTGGGGGACTGAGGGGACTGGGGGACTTGGGAAGCAGGCGAGAGGAGCTGCTGGGCCCACCTGCTGTCCCGGCAGGACTGAGGGGACTAGGCGCCACCATCTTGTGGGTGTAGGTGCCATCATCTTTGAGGGCATGGCAGTCAATTAGCATATTTCCTCCTTATTGGCTTTGGGTGCCACCATCTTTGCAATGGCATGAGGGTCAATTAGCATATTCCCTCTTTATTAGATAGGATGATACCTTTAACTTTTCTTATTTACTGTCCTCCATAAAGGCTCTTGAATTCTTAAAAAATTTATACACTTCATTCTCTATCAATATAGTTTTTAACAAGATAATATCAGGTTAAGTAAAAAGGTCAATCACTAAAGGATCCAAAATTTACAAATCAGTCATCTGAATAGATTTTGTACTTATGAGACTCCTACATAGAACTATGCTATTGAATTAGTATGGCAAAAGTTTAATGCCTCAATTAGCATTTTTGAAGCTTCCTCTGTCCCTCTTCTATCTGGTAGATCCTTTCACTACTGCATATATTTAAGTCGATGTGGTTTAATTTCAGCTAAATTGAGCAGAAATATATTGAACATTTACTGTATGTGGCAGCTACAGGATAAGCATGCCATCGTCCTTGTCTCAAAAATACTTACTTAGCAAGATACAAAACATTATGTATAAGGGTGACATTGAGACAGATTCAAAAGCTATGGTGACTCATCAGCAAGAAAGAGCCTCTTCCTTTTACAATTTTGATTACCTAAGACCCTGCTGGATTAACTCACTGCAGAAAGCTACTATAAATCTTAAACATAATGCAAAAGCAACTCTGAAAATACTGGAGAACGAACATAAACAGCCTCTCTCATAAGTGCATAAGAGCTCTAGGATAAAAGAGAGCAGTTATACCAGTAAGTAAGTCTACAAGGTTTTCATCTTGAACTAAATTCCGTCCACACTGTTTCACACAGTGGTGATAAAGACACATGCATTTAAACCCATTGTCTTCCTAATCTGGAAAACCAGAATAATGAAGCCAAAAAACCATAAATCCCAAACAGAATAGGAAATCTCAAAAAGGAATGAGTCAGGGGGGAAATCTTTAAATTGTTTTCTCAAATCTCTGATTGACCCCTGAATCAAATGTGTACAGAACAAACTCAAAGAAACTCAGCAAAAGACAAAAAAAACAAACAAGTCAATCTGAAATGAGATCAAAGATGCTTCCCAAGAAGCAGACTTTGCAAGTTATTCTCATCCAACTGAAAATTAATTTATAAGAGAAAAGAAACATTAATCAAAGAAAATAGCACAATCCAGAATCTTCACAAATTAACATAAATAATGTCCAAAATGCTACTCAAAATTACATGAAATAAGGACCAAGAAAATCAGTCACTTTCTCAAAAGAAAAGAAACTTCATTGAGTCTGACTGCTAAATTAACCAGGTACTGAAATTAACAAGCATAGATTATAAAGCAGCTATTAGAATTATTCTCAATGAACTAAAATAAAAGATGTTTCAATAAATAAAAATATCAGTAAATAGAAAGCATGAGCCAAGAAATAAAAAAATAAAGTCAAATGAAAGTTCCAGAATAAATTTCTGAAATAAAAATTTACTGAATGAACTTAAAAACAATAACAACAGCAAAAAAAGAAACAAAAAAAACTATTAAAGGGACATTAAGATAGATCAATAGAGAGACTGATAGATTATAAAATATTATTCAAGGATAAAAATGAAGATAATCCTCACATTTGCAGCAACATGGGTAAACCTAGAGGTTATTCTGATAAGTGAAATAAGTTAAACAGAGAAAGGCAAATACTGTTTGTTCTCACTTATATGGAATCTAAAAAGTAAAACTCATAGAAATAGGAGTAGAACAGTGATTATCAGAGTTTGGGGCTGGGGAAAATAGTGAGCTGTTGTTCAGAACCTACAATTTTTTAAAAAATGAATAAAAACTGGGTGTTTTCATGTACAACGGGATAACTGCAATAATGATATTGTGTACTTGAAATTTGCTATGGAGGATCCCATGAGGAGTGTGTGTGTGTGTGTGTGTGTGTGTGTGTGTGTGTGTGTGTGTGTTGGGTACAGGAGGGAGCACGAAATTGAAAACCTTTTTGAAAAAATAATGACAGAAAACTTTCCTAACCATGTGAAGGAAATAGACATACAAGGCCAAGAAGCTCACAAAGTCCCAAACAAATTGAATCCAAAGAGGCCCACACTAAGATACATTATAATTAAAATGCAAAGGTTAAAGAAAAAGAGAGAATCTAAAAAGTAGCAAGAGAAAAACAGTTAGTTACCTACAAAGGAGTGCCCATAAAAATTTTTCAGAACAGAAAGGAGTGGCATGAAATATTACAAGTGATGAAAAGCAAGTACCTGCAACCAAGATTACTCTATCAAGCAAAGTTATCATTTAGAAATGAAAGGCATATAAAGAGGTTCCCAGACACTGACCAGATGGCTCAGTCAGTTGGAGTGTCATCTTGTTTACCAAAAAAAGGCTGAGGGTTCAATCCCTGGTCAGGCCCCTATGGGAGGTAAACCAATCAATATTTCTCCCTCACATCAATGTTTCTGTCTTTCTTAAAAAAAATCAATAAACATGTCTCAGGTGAGGATTAAAAAAATAAGTAGAAATTGGTAGTTACAGGATAGTAATGGGGATGCAAAGTACAGCTTAAGGAATAAAAATATTCTAATAACTATCTATGGTGTCAAATGGAATGAATATGAGATTTATTGGGGTGATCATTTATTAAATTGTATGTCTAATCACTGGTTTGTATACTTGAAACTAAGATAATATTCTTTGTCAACTGTAATTGAAAAATAAAAACAATTAAGAAAAAAAGGAGAAAGATAAGGGAATAATGGACAAAAGCTCTAATAGAGTTTTATTTAATTATTTGCAAAACTACAGTGCCATATTACATAATCATTATTTCTTTCAATTCCATGTCTGTAATTCTAGAAACAGCAAGAATCCTATCTAATAATAGACAAACATGGTAATTGATTGTACCTTCGCTACAACCCATTGACTAATCAGCACTATATGCAAATTAATCACCAACAAAGATGGCGGTTAATTTGCATACGTAGACTCCAAGTGGTGGAGTGAAGCCTGATGGCCCAGGGCCAGCAGAGCAGTGAGGCCTGACGTTTCTGGGGCTGGCAGAGCAACGAGGCCTCACAGCTCCGGGGCTGGCAGAGCAGCGAGGCCTGATGATTCCGGGGCCGAAGGAGCAGAGAGGCCTCATGGCCCCGGGGCCGGAGGAGCAGTAAGGCCTCATGGCTCCAGGACCGGTGGAGCAGTGAAGCCTGACATTTCCGGGGCCGGCTCTGGCCAGAACTCAGTCAGAGCGAAGGCCTGGGCCCCGGGTGCCAGAGGCAAACCGGTGCCAGCAGCCAGGGGAAAGGAAAGCCTATTGCACGAATCTCTTCGTGCAACAGGCCTCTAGTTAATCAATAAAAAACAAAATTGTACATAAATATAAGTGTCAATTCATCATAAAAAGATAATAATCATTAATGTGCAAGCACCTAAAGCAGAAGTTTTAAAAAAAAATGTGGCAAAAATGAGAGAATTGAACAGAGAATTGTATGATTTCACAATTTCACATGAAGATTTTAACACACTTTCTCTAAGGAATTTATTAAATAACTAGGCCAAAGTCATTAGGCATAGGAAATCTGTGCAGCACTATCAAATATCTTGACTTAATTGGTTTTATAAGTCACTACACATCATTTTGAAATGCAATGGCATATTTACAAAGATAAGCCTTATTTGAGTATTTAAAACGCCTTAGTAAATTTAAAAATTCTGAAATCATACAAAGTATGGTCTCTAACTCCAATGTAATTAATTTAAAACCCAATAACAATAAGATTGCCAAAAGAGTTAATATATATTCATGTTCAAAAATTTTAAAAATATGCTTCTAAATAAACATTGGGTTAAAAAATTAACCATTGGAAAACACATATATAATTACATATTGTTTTTGTGATTAATCACTATGCTTTAATTATGTTCAATTTGTAAAAATGAAATTGGGGGTCACCACAATATGAGTAACTGTATTAAAGGGTCGCGGCATTAGGAAGGTTGAGAACCACTGACTTAGAGCAAAATGTATAGAACTAAAAATCAATGTTAAAAAAAGGAGAAGTCTGAAATCAATGATCTAGGCTTCTATCCTTAGAAACCAGAAAAAACATTAAATTACACCCAAAATATGCAGAAGTTGAGAAATAAATATGAGTAGAAATCAACGAAATAGAAAATAAAAAGCAATCTATAAAATCAATGATATTAAAATATTTTAGGGGGAAAATTAGTTAAATTAATATATAGAGAGAGAGGAGGAAGAAAGAAAAGGAGGAAGAGGAGGAAGAGGAGGAGGAAGAGAAGGAGGAGGATGAGGGGGAGGAAGTGAGGGAAGAAGGAGAGATAAGGCACATTACTATTAAAAGCAATGTAAAAGGTGACATCATTACAAAGTCTTCAGGCTTTAAAAGACTAACAAGGGAATACTTTATTTTTTAAAATATTTATGACAACAAATACAACTACCTGTATAGGATGGACACATTCATTGAAAGACACAAGTTATTAAAACTTTGTCAAGAAAAAAATAGAAACTTTTTACTGCTCTATATAAATTTAGAAAATCCTATCTAATAAAGAGGTAATATGCAAATTGATCATCACTCCAACACACAAGATGGCCAACCCATGTGGTCAAAGATGGCCTCCACAAGATGGCTGGCAGGGAGGGCAGTTAGGGGTGACCAGGCTTGCAGGGGAGAGCAGTTAGGGGCAATCAGACTGGCAGGGGAGGGCAGTTGGGGGGCACCCAGGCCTGCAAGGGAGGGCAGTTGAGGGGGACCCAGGCCTGCATGGGAGGGCATCTTGGGTGAACCAGGACTGAAGGGAAGAGTAGTTAGGGGTGACCAGGCTGGCAAGGGAGGGCAGTTGGGGGTGACCAGGCCTGAAGGGGAGGGCAGTTAGTGGCAATCTGGCAGGGGAGCAGTTAGGCATTGATCAGGCTGGCAGGGTAGTGCTTAGGGCAGTGATGGCAAACCTTTTGAGCTTGGCGTGTCAGCATTTTGAAAAACCCTAACTTAATTCTGGTGCTGTGTCACATATAGAAATTTTTTGATATTTGCAACCATAGTAAAACAAAGACTTATATTTTTGATATTTATTTTATATATTTAAATTTCATTTAACAAAGAAAAATCAACGAAAAAGTTGAGTTCGCATGTCACCTCTGACACGTGTGTCATAGGTTCACCATCACTGGCTTAGGGGGTGATCAGGCTGGCAGGCTGGCGAGTGGTTGGGAGCCAGCAGTCCTGGATGTGAGAGGGTAGTCTGAGAGCAGTCGGACATCCCTCAAGGGGTCCCAGATTGGAGAGGGTGCAGGCTGGGCTTAGGGAACCCCCCACACCCCCTATGCATGAATTTTGTGCACTGAGCCTCTAGTTAAATATATAATTAACAAAAATGAGAAAATTCTCCAGGCTCAAATGACTTCACTGAATATTTTTAAAAAAATATTTAAGGAAGATGTAATTGCAATCTTATATTTTCAGAATAGAGTGGCAGAAACAATTTCCAACTCATTTCATAAGGCCAGTTTTACCCTCTTTTCAAAAACAGATAAAGACATCGTAGGAAAAGGGAATCACAGAACCATATTCCCCATAAACATAGAAAGAAAAATTGGTTAAGAATACATATATTATCAAGTAAAATCCAATAAATATACAAAAAGAATAATGCATTACGATTATGTAGAAGTTTACCCTGGAAATTTAAGGTTGAAAAAAATCAATGTAATTCATCATGTTAATACAATAAAGAAAAAAATCATATGATCACTTCAGTAGACATAGAAAAAGTACTTGAAAATAATTCAACACCTTTCAATGATAACAATTCTCAGGAAACTAGGAAAGGAGGAAAGCTTTTTTCAACCTGAGAGGTGACATGTATCTCATAGAGTGATAGCCCTGAAATAGACATGTGAACAGGTATATTTTGGAAAAAGATCTACTAGACTTCCTGGAGTGGTGGTGAAGGAAAACTTACAGGACATTTGTGCCTATCCAAAATGTCCATGGAGACATTTAAACCATACGCACCCACCAACTTAAACCCATGTGCTATGACAAGCTAGGCTACTGAATCAAGCAGGGTTATTATTGGTATTACTAGAGGCCCAGTGCATGAAATTTGTGCATGGGGGCAGTCCCCTCAGCCCAGCCTGCACCCTCTCCAATCCAGGACCCTTCAGGGGACGTCCGACTGCTGGTTTAGGCCTGATCCCCAGGCAGTCCGACATCCCTCTCACAATCCAGGACCGCTGGCTCCTAACTGCCTCTGCCTGCTGGCCTGATCTTCCCCATCTGCCCCTACCCTGCCATCCTGGTTGCCCCAAACTGCCCTCCCACTGGCCTGGTCACCCCCAACTACCACCCATGCCAACCTGGTCACCCCACGCATCCTGCTGTTCAGTCATTTGGTTGCCCTCACTAACCCTTGTGCGAACCTTGTTGCCCCACTCAGCCTGCTGGTCATTACTATTACTGTGATGGCATCCCAGACAATTTGCATATTCCTCTATTATTAGTATAGATTGGGAACACAGTCACAACAATTATTGAGCCAACAAAACATGACAGCATTTTTTTTCTTTATTGATTAAGGTACTACGTATGTGTCCTTATCCCCCTATTGCCCCCCAAACTCCCACTCATGCCCTCACCCCCCTGGTGTCTTTGACAATTGGTTAGGCTTATATGCATGCATACAAGTCCTTTGGTTGATCTCTCCCCTGTACCCCTGCCCTCCCCTACTTCCCTCTAAGGATTGATGGTCTGATCGATGCTTCTCTGTCTCTGGATCTATTTTTGTTCATCACTTTATGTTGTTCATTATATTCCATAAATGAGTGAGATCATGTGATATTTATCTTTCTCTGACTGGCTTATTTTGCTTAGCATAATGCTCTCCAGTTCCATCCATGCTGTTGCAATTGGTAAAAGTTCCTTCTTTTTTATATTTTATAGTGACATATTATTCCATTGTGTAGATGTGCCACAGTTTGTGTGAATCCCTTGTTCTGAAGTGGGTCTCTTGTAGACAGCATATATATGTGTCATGTGTTTTTATCCATTTAGCCACTCAATGTCTTTTGATTGGAACATTTAATCCACTTACATTTAAAGTTATTATTGATAGGTACTTCTTTTTAGCCAGTTTTATTTTTTTGTGTCTGTGTTCCTTCCTCCCTTTTTATTTCTTTCTTTTACACCAGTCCCTTTAGCATTTCTTGCATTGCTGGCTTGATAGTTATAAACTCCCTTAGCCTTTTTTTGTCTTTGAACCTCCTTATTTCCCCTTCAATTTTGAATGATAACCTTGCTGGATAGAGTATCCTTGGATTCAGTCCCTTGCTTTGCATCACTTTTTAAATTTCTTTCCATTCCTTTCTGGCCAGATGTGTTATTATTTGATAACCTAATGCAGCAGTTCTCAACCTGTGGGTTGTGGCCCCTTTGGCAGTCGAATGACCCTTTCACAGGGGTTGCCTAAGACAATCCTGCATTTCAGATATTTACATTATGATTCATAACAGTAGCCAACATTACAGTTATGAAGTAGCAACGAAAATAATTTTATGGTTGGGTCACCACATAAGGAACTGTATTTAAAGGGCCAGAAGGTTGAGAACCACTGATCTAATGGGAGATCCCTTGTACGTAACTTTCTGTCTCTCTCTTGCAGCCTTTAAGATTCTCTCTTTGTCCTGAACATTTGCCATCATAATTATGACATTCCTTGGTGTCCTTTTCGGGTTAATCTTGTTTGGGACTCTTTGTGCTTGTGTGATTTTTTTTTTCTTCCCCACATCAGGGTCATTTTCTGAGATTCTTTCTTCAAACAGGTTTTCTAACCCTTGTTCCTCTTCCTGTCATTCTGGCACCCCTATTATTTGTATGTTGCTTTGTTTCATGTTGTTCCAAAGCTCCCTTAGGCTCTCCTCCTGTCTTTTAATTTTTTCTCCAATTTGATAGCATTTTTTATATAATAATCTTGTAGACCTAAAGTGGAAATAAATATTTTTGGCTATTTGAATTGAAAGCTGTTTTATAAACATGGATATTTTGGGCTGTACCAACTACAAAGGACTTTTTGGTATGGACCAAGTGTACCCATGGACATTTTGAATAGTATTAAATTTCAAGGACCATTTGATGTGGATCAAATGTCCCCTTGGACATTTTTTGGAGAGGACAAAATGTTCACTAATGGAAGGGAAATGAAGCATTTCCCCTTGGGTAATGATGATTACCCATACAAATGGTTTGAGCAAATAAGTAGCGATGATGCCATTACCTTAGATGGGGAATCATCTAAAAAAGTAGGTGACCTTATGAATGTTTGATATTTTAACACTCTTCTCTTTAATATATATTTATTGCTTAACTTCTCAACATCCAATTATTTAATGATCATACTATGTATTTATGTAGGAGAGGGTCTATAATTAAATGTGGCTTGCTATTACACTTTACAATTGCGTGCTGATCTCTAATATTTTAAGCAGCCATTTTCTTAAAACGAGACTTCTAATATCAAAATATAATATTACACTTGGATCGATATAATTTCATTAATTATTGGGATATAAGGTTTAAGATAGATATGTTAGATCTGAATAGCAAGAGTTTTACAGTGTTACGTAAGCAATCATTAGCCAGCCCTGACTCCATTTTTCTAATTTCTTCAGAATCCTGACAAAATACAGTCTGAAACAAAAAGGAATCATTTTTCAAGTGGTTTCCTGGTGATATCTTGTCTGTCATGAATTTAGTTTATTAAAATTAAACCATTCATTGTTATGAGGATTAAGGTGGCTTAAAATTAAAATTAACCACCATGGAAGAAGAATCTCCTACACCTATGTTTACGGGCATTTGAAATCCCAAGAGCTTGCAACCCATACAATGCTGCAGAATTTAAACCAACAAACTTATCTCTGAAGTGACAAATCAGATTTAAAGCTCCATAGTTGACAGAAAATTTAACAGAATTGGTTTTTCATAATCTACTGAAGTCCAGGAGCAAAGGGCCCAGAGCCTACTCTATGCTCAAACCACACCTGGCTCTAGCTCAAAAGCCTCAGGGGAAGATCTATAGGCAGCAGGCCAGAGCATGGTTTCCAGAGCATGATGGGGGTATTGCCAGTCAAATACCGGTATTTTGTAGGTAAAATTGGACATCCAGAAACATTTAACTAACTAAATTATCTCCTTCAGGAAAGGAAAGGTATGAGTATAGATAGGAGCAGACACTTATTTCAAACAGTGCTGAGTGGACTCAGCAGGTATTCAGTCATTTTTGCTTACTGATATATTCATTGCACAAAAAGCATTCAGGGGAAAAGGTACATAATTCCTCATCTTGAAAATACCTCATGTTGCCATAATATTTGCAAATAATACTATAAATTGTGTAGTGATATAGAAGTATTATTAGCATATTAGAAACTATAAAATAATGTTTTGTTAAATTTTTATATAATCTTTCAGTGACTTTTTTTTTTTTAATCTAGGGTAGCACATAAGACCATTCCTGGTCACTACAGATTATATAACGTTTTATTTTAAATTTATTTTTATTGTTGAGCATGTTAAAGATGTCCCCCATTTTCCCCCTTTGCTCCCCTCCACCTGGCTCCCTCCCCATGCAGGCCTTCACTACACTATTATCTGTGTCCATGTATATATGCATATAAATTCTTTGGTTAATCTCCTCCCACCCCACCTCTGAGAATTCTCAGTCTGTTGCGTGCTTCCATGTCTCTGGATCTATTTTGTTCCTCAGTTTACTTTGTTCATTAGATTCTGCATAAAAGTGAGATTATGTGCTTTTGTCTTTTTCTGACTGGATTATTTTGCTTAGCATAATATCCCTAGGCCCATCCATGCTGTCTCAAAGGGTAAGAGTTTTTTTTATACCTGCATAATATTCCATTGTGCAAATGTACCACAGCTTTTTATTCACTCATCTACATGTGGGTTGTTTCCAGATCTTAGCTATTGTAAATGTAAGTCAAGAAACCATAAAAATCCCAGAAGAAAACATAGACAGTAAAATCTCAAACACCTAATGTAACAGCATTTTTGACAATACATCTCCAAGGGCAAGAGAAACAAAGGAAAAAATAAACAAACGGGAGTATAACAAACAAATAAAGCTTCTGCACAGCAAAAGAAACCATTCTCAAAATGAACGCGAACCACTGTATCGGAGAACATATTCTCCAATGATACATTTGATAAATGGTTAATTTCCAAAATATATAAAGAAGTCATATAACTCAACACTAGGAAGACAAACAATCCAATTTAAAAATGGGCAAAGGACCTGAACAGACACTTCTGCAAAGAGGAATGACAGCTGGCCAAGAGACATATGAAAAAATGCTCAAAGTTATGAATCCTTGCTTTCTAATTTCAAGAAAGACAAAATATATGACCAAGTCTGATAGAAATCAGCATGCACACAGGTATATACTAGTAAACACACACAAATAACTACCTGCTTCAGGTTAAATGTCCTTATTCTTCTAAAAAAGTTTTAAATTAATGTCAAAATTTAAATTTTTAGGAAAATATGACTAACTTTCTTGGGAAGTTTGGGGTAAAGAGAAAACTGTATCTGTGAGGAATCACTACCCAGGGGATACTGTCCACACTCCATGTTACTGAACTCCATCCCTGCAGTAGATCGAGCTTAGTGGTATTATAATGTAGTTTGGGGGAATGACAATTTCTAAAGGGCTGAAGTTCCCGACAAGTTCTAACAACAAGGCAACATTGCTTGTTCTAGTCCATGGTCACTGCCTTAGTTCAGGCCTTATTATTCCTTCTGGGTTAGTATGTAAAATCACCCAGGGACTATCTGCTGGGTAAAATTCAATCTCCTTATCGTGACCTCCAAGGTCCTTCCTGGTTTGTTCTCTGGGTACTTCCATCAGACTTCTCACAGAACTGCCCCCCTCTCCCAAACCTAAACCCCAATTGCTAAGAATTCGTTGCCATTTTATTTTAACTCTACCTTTATACATTCTATTGTCTCTTTTTGAAATGTACCATTTTTCTTCACTTGATTAACTCCGTTTTTGGTGTTCACCACTCAACTCAGTTATTATTTCTTTCAGTGAGAAAACTTTGCTATTCTAACCCACCTTACAAATTTATTGCTGTGTGTGTATCATACTGAATTGTATATTGCTGCTTTTCTGTATCTAAGTCCCACTAGCCTGCAAGTTTCCTAATGGCAAGGACCGGTTTACATTTATATTGGTTTCCTTAGCATATAATATGCATTCACTAAACTTTTTAAAAATATTTTTTTTATTGATTTCAGAGAGAAAGGGAGAGGGAGATAGATAGAAACATCAATGATGAGAGAGAATAATTGATCATTTGCCTCCTGCATGGCCCCACTGGGGAAGGAATCCGCAACTCGGGCATGTACTCTGACCAGGAGTCGAACTGTGACCTCCTGGTTCATGGGTCCATGCTCAAACACTGAGCCACACTGACTGGGCCCTTCACTAAATTTTTAAAAAATAAATAAATTGATACTAAAGACCACTGAAATAAGAGCCAGTATGCTATTGCTGTTAGAAAGGAAATGGTAAAGCAAAGGTTTCAATTATAAAAATAACTTTGGGCGAAAATGGGTAAAATTGAGTAAGAAAACTATAGAGCAAAAATATGGGTCTGAGGTAGTCACATGAATCCATGACTGGTGATCCCAAGCTGGATGGACCAGGATGGCCTGTGGAGGGACAAAAGAGCTCAGATGAGAGAGAGACTCAGATACAGTGCTCCGTGCATGGGGTATGCTATATATGATTTACAGTCTGAATTTCCTTAAGCTGGTATATACCATACTAGTTGACTTGATGATGAAATTTTTTTTTTTTTGAGCTACATTGACAGCTATAGATCTTGGACCCACCATTTACTTGCTGTATGTGTGTAAGCTTTCAGAAGCTCTTTCCTCACCTACAATATAGGACGACTTGCCTATGTGAGTTGTAGTAAGGATTAATAATGATGCATTCAATGAATGTAATACAGATCCTAACAGGGTATTTATTAGCAGCTCTATTGCTCAGGGTTCTCCAGAGAGACAGAACCAATAGGAGACTATACACTGAGTGGCCAGATTATTATGACCACCCCATCAGTAGTTCATTGGGCCACCTTTTGCCTTCAATACTGGGGCGATTCTTCTTGGCATTGACTCCACAAGATGTTGAAAGGTGATACGAGGAATCTGACACCATGCCTGATGAATAGCACTGTCCAGTTCTGTGAGATTTGATGGTTGTGGAACCAGCTGCCTGATGGCTCTTTTAACTTCGTACCACAAATGCTCAATTGGATTGAGATCTGGTGATTGTGGGGGCCACCTAAGCAAGGTCAAGATCCCTCATGTTCTTGAAAGCACTCCTGCACAATACAAGCACCATGGCATGGTGCATTGTCTTGTTGGAAGAAGCCATCTCCATTGGGATACACCATCAACATGATAGGATGAACCTGATCAGCAATGATACTTAGGTATGTTGTGCTATTCAGACCTTGTTCCACACGAATTAAAGGGCCCAAATCATGCCAGGAAAACATGCCCCAAACCATAACACTGCCCCCACCAGCTTGAAGGGCTGTACTCATCATATGGGGTGCATGTTTTCATGCTGTTTCCGACCAATTCTCACTCTGCCATCTGCATGATGCAACTGGAAACATGATTCATCGGACCACATGACTTTTTTCCAATGCTCGACTGTCCAATCCTGTGTTCCTGTGTGAATTGGAGATATTTTATCTTGGTAACTGCAGATAGCAAAAGTGTTCGAATATCCATATCCCATACGATGCAGTGTACGGCTAATTTGCCTACAAATGTCAGGTGGTCATAATAATCTGGCCACTCAGTATATATATATACTGGCAACTCAGGAAAGTTGGTGGTACAGTTTGAAAGCCTGAGAACCAAGAGCATCAAGGGCAGAAGAAGTTCAATTTTCCAGTTCAAGCAGTGTGTCAGAGTTAGAACTCACCTTTTCTCTGCCTTTTTGTTCTATCCAGGCCCTCAATGGATTGGGTAATACCAACCTGTATGGGAAGGGTCATCCACTTTATTTGGTCCATCGACTTTTTCCAGAGATACCTTCACAGATACCCAGAAATAATGTTTAATTGGCTGCATTGGGAATCCCTTGGCCCTGTCAACTTGACACATAAAATTCACCACCATAGTAGCTATTGTTACTAGTAGTAGTAGTAGTGTTAGTTGTTGTTGTTTTCTTTATAGAAGTAATAATCTTGCCCTAACTGGTTTGGCTCAGTGGCTAGAGTGTCGGCCTGTGGACTGACGGGTCCCAGGTTCAATTCCAGTTAAGGGCATGTATCTTGGTTGTGGGCACATTCCCGGTAGGGGGTGTGCAGGAGGCAGCTGATTGATGTTTCTCTCTCATTGATGTTTCTAACTCTCTATCCCTCTCCCTTCCTCTCTGTAAAAAATCAATAAAATATATTTTTAAAAAATATTAATCTTATCTAAGGAAGACAAAATTCTTGATTCTTTGGGTGTCAGTAGGAGAGTTAGCTGAAGGTAGAGGTGAGAACTCTTTTACTGAGAGTCCACTACGCACTTTCATTATAGGATGTGAGTTATTTCCTCCTTTTTGAAATGTGCTGCTCTTAACAGTCTGGGCTATCTCAAGCATACCAATCATTGTATTACAGATTAAAAAAGAGAGAAGGACCATGGCTACTCTGACTTCTTCATTACCATATGACCAACATGTTAGAGTATTTCCTCCTCATTAGGAGCATTCCAGCAATTGAGCAGCTTCTAACCCAGCTGTGGGCAAACTATGGCCCGCGGGCCAGATCCAGCCCATTTGAAATGAATAAAACTAAAAAAAAAAAAAAAAGACCGTACCCTTTTATGTAATGATGTTTACTTTGAATTTATATTAGTTCACACAGACACTCCATCCATGCTTTTGTTCCGGCCCTCCGGTCCAGTTTAAGAACCCATTGTGGCCCTCGAGTCAAAAAGTTTGCCCACCCCTGTACCCCTTGGTTTCTTGACCATTTTGAGACCACCAGAAAAAGGAAACAGAAAAGAGAGAAGTTACAATAGACTGGTTATAGAACATTTTTCATTCTTCTTGAGTTTGATGTGCTGCAAAAGTTTATACACAAGGTAAATGTCATTGCCTTGCCAGGATATTTTTTGCAACTCTCCTTTAATTCAAATTTGAAGCAGAATATAATAAAGAAACACAAGGCCACTGAACAATATTCAAATGCCTGCCTGATGGTAAACCTCAGTAAAAGCCACAGGGCTCTTATGATGAGCCAGTGCTTTCTGTTTGACACCAAGACAATGTGTGCATGACCTTCTCAAATAACCAGCTGGAAATACAACTTATCAAAAAGCAGGGTCAAAATTATGAACCAGTCTATGGAGTACATACAAAAATCCCTAGCATTCTAAGAGAGCCAAGAAACAACAAACCGACTGCCTGAAGTAGCATCTATTTAATGATTAAAAGGAAAATACTGAATTTCTGTGGTAATCCATTCTTGCAGCTTTTATAACCACCTAATCTTACCATCTAGAAGATTTCAGTAAAAAGAAATAAATACATTTTATCATCAAATTTATATAGGATATTCTTACCATTTTACTTTATTACTTTAGTAAACACTAGACATGTTTAAAAATAAATATAAAAAATGATATCTCCCTGATAATGCATTTTAAAGTGATATGTGTATTCACACAAAGAGGGCACTTTATGGAATTATACTCATCGATGTACAAATTAAAGTAAAAAATAAGACAACATATTATCAAAGGCCTATACTTATGACTCTATATAATTCATAACATAGCAGCTTTTAGGAAAATTACATGTTTCTATAAAATGCCAACCCACAGTCTTTGATTGAAATTATTCTTTTTTTTTTTCATTTTTTATTTTTATTTTTATTGATTTCAGAGAGGAAGGAAGAGGGATAGAGAGAGAAACATTAATGATGAGAGAGAATCATTGATTGGCTGAGTCCTGCACACACCCCAATGGGGATCAAGCCCATAACCCAGGCAGGTGCCCTTGACTGGAATTGAAGCCAGGACCCTTCCGTCCACAGGCCGATGCTCTATCCACTGAGTCAAACCAGCTAGGGCTGAGATTATTCTTTGAAGCTGCATGTTCCTCATCCTAGGAATTTGGAGTTTTAGAATGTCATACCTATAAAGTCAAATACTATTTATGCTATTGCCCAACCAGGATCTTGAATAATCTACTAATCCAAAATTGCATGTATAGCAAAACGTGTATATGGCAACACATGTATATATATACTAGAGGCCTGTTGCATGAAGAGATTCCTGCAATAGGCCTTCCTTTCCCCTGGCTGCTGGCACCGGTTTGCCTCTGGCACCCGGGGCCCAGGCCTTTGCTCTGGCCGAGTTCTGGCCGGAGCCGGCCCTGGAAACGTCAGGCTTAGCTGCTCTGCTGGCCCCGGGGCAGTGAGGCCTCACTGCTCTGCCGCCCTGGGGCTGTGAGTCCTTGCTGCTCTGCTTTCCCGGAGCCATGAGGTCTCGCTGCTCCACCGGCCCGAGGCCGTCAGGCTTCTCTCCACCACTTGGAGCCTACGTATGCAAATTAACTGCCATCTTTGTTGGCGGTTAATTTGCATATCACCCTGATTAGCCAGTGGGAGGTGTAGCAAAGGTATGGTCAACTACCATGTTTGTCTATTATTAGATAGGATATATTAATAACAAAAGTGTAATATCCTACTTAGACCAGACAGCCAAATGACCTTCTGGATGTCATTCTGGACATCCTTCTGGACAAAGCCACCACAGCGGGGGCTGAGGCAGTCTGTTAGGGGATATCAGGCAGGCAGGGGAGTGGCTAGGGGAGATCAAGCAGGCAGGAAAAGTGGTTAGGGACAATCAGGCAGGCAGGTGAGTGGTTAGGGGTGATCAGGCAGGCAGGTGAGCAGTTAGGGACAATCAGGCAGACAGGCAGGTGACTGGTAGGAGCCAGCAGTCCCGGATTGCGAGAGGGATGTCCAACTGCCAGTTTAGGCCTGATCCTGCAGGATCCCAGAACCGGGCCTTAACTGGCAGTTGGACATCCCCCGAGGGGTCCTGGATTGTGAGAAGGTGTAGACTAGGCTGAGGGATCCCCTGACCCCCCCCTCCAATCCTCCCCTTGGGCACCGGGCCTCCTCTAGTGTGTGTATATATATATATATATATATATATATATATATATATATATATTTTGTTTTTTTTTTACATAAGGGCATTGAGGTATTTATAGGTGCATGCATTGTCCCATTGTCTTGATAAAATACGTTGAAGCAGATTACATACACTTTTTACCTATTGAAATGGAGGCAAAAGGATTTTCCTAAAGTTGGCTTTGGTAGACTATCATGACGCTTTATGTATCCACCAGTTAAACATTTGTCATTAGCTGTTCCTCTCTCTGTAATATTAAACATCTAACCAAAAACAATTTTTTATGCATAGAACATCTATACTTCCATGGTTCTTACCTGTGGTTCCAAAACACACCCCAAATTAAAATAAGCCTCTCTCACTTGTATCTATTAGTGATTTTCCTAACTACGTTATAATACCCACTACTTTTATTTATCACATTTTTTAAGTCATAGCAGTTTAGTTTAATAGGCTCTCTGAGACATCTTTGATTCGGAAGAGCCACCGAAAAAGAAAGCTTAGAGAAATAGAAAATTCTATTTCTATGCACTAAAGTATAGAGGCAAACGCAGTCACTCACTGGTGAAGGTAACAATTGCTGCTGCTATCACAGTGAGGTATGGTATTTAGATTAAGTTGAAAGAAAAGCATTTTTTACTTACACACCTAAATGACAGGTGACAATTTGATCTGCTCAATGTAGTTTATAGATAACAAGTTTATTGTGCTCTACCCAATATTTTCTTCCCCTCCTTTGACAACCTCTCTGATTGAATGTTGGGAACAGCAGCCTTCAAAAGTGAATAAACACATAGGAGGCTTAACTTTTCTTAATGACCTTTCAATGCAAAGCAAAAAGGGCAACAGTTAATGTTACTCACATTAAAGCTGACAAAGAAAGTGGGTTAAACCTAAATGACAAAGGCTTGTTGTTGAGGTCACTTCTTAATTGACTTTCCTGACATTAATGCTTGTTATAACCCAGGCAACTAGTTTTAAAGTTGCAGTTCTTTCTTCAAAGCCCTGCTTATTATAGGTAAGATATCTGTCAAAGACATAGGTCACTGCTTTCTCAGTTTCATGATTAGTCTAAGAAATAAACCTGCAAATGTTGCTCATGCTTTCACAAGAAATGTATTTTGCACTTTTTCTCTAAACTAAATTGAAATTTCAAGCTAAAGCTCTAGAATATACAGCTAATGAACTTCAGGTCTTTGGCATTCCTTGATTGCCAGTTATGTTAATATCCCGGGTGTGTTTGCAGGGTCTTCTGGTCTACATGTGCTATCAGGAGGCACTGTGGCGAGAAGAATGTGCACTGGACTCACTTGGCGGGCCAGAGTTGCAGTATCCACTCTAACATTCAGCATTTTAAAAACTGGCTTTTGAGAAGCTACTCTTTAACTTTGCCTAAAATTTCATGAGAGCCTGGTTAACAGTGATGGTGAATCTTTTGAGCTGAGCATGTCAGCATTCTGAAAAACCCTAACTTAACTCTGGTGCCGTGTCACATATAGACATTTTTTGATATTTGCAACCATAGTAAAACAAAGACTTATATTTTTGATATTTATTTTATATATTTAAATGCCATTTAACAAAGGAAAATCAACCAAAAAAATGAGTCCGTGTGTCACCTCTGACACGCATGTCATAGGTTCGCCGTCACTGTAAATAAGGTCCTGTCACTCAAACTGCTTGAGTCTCAGTTTTTTATTTATACATTTATTTGTATGAACAATCTGTAATTGTAGTAGCAACACTGACACTGTATTTCCAACATGTGTGTCCCCTGTCACCTTAGCTAATTGTAAAAAATACATTTAGTAACTCCTGATTTTCATGATAGATAGAATAGTCTGCTCTCTACCACACCTTCAGATTTGGCAAACAAGGTTTTATTTTTTATTTTTTTTTTATTTTTTATTTTGAAATTATGGGGGGAAGCCAGGGGAAAACTTGACTGTAGTAGTCAAGTTCCACTGAGTCTCCATTCCAGTCTGCTTTTATTTACTAGAATACACAATTGCCTTTTAGGAATACAAACAGACATATCAATGGTAATGTTTAGTAAACAGTAAGATTACCAGGTTTTGGAGGCGTTTGCTTTAGGCCATTGAGTCAGCAGTAGGTAATAAAATGCAAATTCACTCTGTGAATATCAAAGCCCAAACTCAGCCTTTTGGTGGACTTCTCGCATTTATATTAATTACTGTTGATCTTGGTTTCCAGCATCTAGCAACCAAGTGTCCATGTTTAATCATGGTAGAGGATCAGGGCGGAGGCGGGATGCCTGGCTCTTCTCCAGGGGTAGCACTATATTTGCAGGATAACCCAGGTTGCCCCATATTCAGTCATTAATTTTTTAATCCAATTCCTCCAATGTAGCATTGGCATTCAGTCCATCACTGTCCAAGCTTATAAGGAAATTCTCAGCAGTTTGAGTTCAGTTTCAACAGGTAAATGGATCAGGTTTTTTTGTTGTTTTTTTCATGCCCCATCCCTACACATTTATGGACATTCCTTTTCTGGTGGGCCCACAAGTGTTAAGGACTGTTAGATGGCAGGGTATTACAAGCAAAGGATCAATGAGAGAGTCTCTATTCCAGAAAACTTGGGCTAATGGACCCCTTCCCTACCTCTCTAGTCCTCATCTCTCTCTGGCTTGAGGATGTCTGTTTCTGCCACTTCGTCCCATCCAGTGTAAGTTGCTCCTCTGACTATCATGTCTCTTCCTCCATCTCAACCTTGTGTAGTCTTTAGGATTAGAGAAACCATGGTTTATAGCCTGTGAATATTTCTTTTTTTTTTTTTTTAAATTAGGTAACATTTATTGGGCATTTACTATATACAAGGCATTTTAGGCATTAGCTCGTCTAATCTGTATATCATTTAGGCTTTGTTTGCTTGTCCTTTCTGTTTTTTTTTTTTTTTCTTTTTTTTTTTTTTTTTTTTTATTGCTTAAAGTATTACAAAGGGTATTACATATGTGTCCATTTTATCACCCCGCCCTAGACAGTCCCCTAGCCTCCCCTATCCCCCAGTGTCTTATGTCCATTGGTTATGCTTATATGCATGCATACAAGTCCTTTAGTTGATCTCTTACCCCCCTACCTCCTGCCCCCCAACCCTCCCCTGCCTTCCTGCTGCAGTTTGACAATCTGTTTGAGGCTGCTCTGCCTCTGTATCTATTATTGTTCAAAAGTTTATAATGGTCTCTATTATCCATGAATGAGTGAGATCATGTGGTATTTTTCCTTCATTGACTGGCTTATTTCACTTAGCATAATGCTCTCCAGTTCCATCCATGACGTTGCAAATGGTAAGAGTTCCTTCCTTTTTACAGCAGCATAGTATTCCATCGTGTAGATGTACCACAGTTTTCTAATCCATTCATCTACTGATGGGCACTTAGGCTGTTTCCAGATCTTAGCTATGGTGAATTGTGCTGCTATGAACATAGGGGTGCATATATCCTTTCTGATTGGTGTTTCTGGTTTCTTGGGATATATTCCTAGAAGTGGGATCACAGGGTCAAATGGGAGTTCCATTTTCAGTTTTTTAAGGAAACTCCATACTGTCTTCCATAGTGGCTGCACCAGTCTGCATTCCCACCAGCAGTGCACAAGTGATCCTTTTTCTCCACATCCTCTCCAGCACTTGTCGTTTGTTGATTTGTTGATGATAGCCAGTCTTACAGGTGTGAGATGGTACCTCATTGTTGTTTTGATTTGCATCTCTCGGATGATTAGTGACTTTGAGCATGTTTTCATATGTCTCTTGGCTTTCTGAATGTCCTCTTTTGAAAGGTGTCTATTTAGGTCCTTTGCCCACTTTTTGATTGGATTGTTTATCTTCCTTTTGTTGAGTTGTATGAGTTCCCTATAGATTTTGGAGATTAGGCCCTTATCAGATATGACATTGGCAAATATGTTTTCCCACACAGTGGGTTTTCTTGTTGTTTTGTTGATGGTTTCTTTTGCTGTGCAGAAGCTTTTTATTTTGATGTAGTCCCATTTGTTTATTTTCTCTTTAGTTTCAAGTGCCCTAGGAGCTGTGTCAGTGAAGAAATTGCTTCGGCATATGTCTGAGATTTTGTTGCCTTTGGATTCTTCTAGAATTTTTATGGTTTCCTGTCGTACATTTAAGTCCTTTATCCATTTTGAGTTTATTTTTGTGTATGGTGTAAGTTGGTGGTCTAGTTTCATTTTCTTGCATATATCTGTCCAATTTTCCCAACACCATTTATTGAAGAGACTATCTTGGCTCCATTGTATGTTCTTGCCTCCTTTGTCAAATATTAATTGAGCATATTGGTTCGGGCCGATTTCTGGGCTCTCTATTCTATTCCATTGATCTATATGCCTATTCTTGTGCCAGTACCAGGCAGTTTTGAGAACAGTGGCTTTGTAATACAACTTGATATCTGGTATTGAGATCCCACCTACTTTGTTCTTTTTCAGGATTGCTGCAGCTATTCGGGGTCTTTTTTTATTCCAGATGAATTTTTGGAGAGTTCGTTCTAGATCTCTGAAGTATGCCGTTGGTATTTTAATGGGAAGTGCGTTGAATTTATAGATTGCTTTGGGTAGTATGGACATTTTAATGATGTTGATTCTACCAATCCAGGAACACGGTATGTTCTTCCATCAGTTTATGTCTTCCTCTATATCTTTTTTCAACGTCCTGTAGTTTTCTGAGTAGAGGTCTTTTACCTCTTTAGTTAAGTTGATTCCTAGGTAGCTTAATTTTTTTGGTGCAATGGTAAACGGGATTGCTTTTATAATCTCTCTTTCTGAAAGTTCACTACTGGTGTATAGAAATGCCTCAGATTTCTTGGGGTTAATTTTGTATCCTGCTACATTGTAGATTTGGCAAACAAGGTTTTAAATTAACTTAGACAATCCAAGGCATGCTCATATGTCTTTCCAACTAGAATATCTTTTTTCCCCCCCTTTTATGCACCTCAGAAAAAAGAACTGTCTGTAACTTTAAATTCAAAGAATCATACAATCTTGGTCTAGAAGTCATATACTCCAACTGGGTTTCTCATTGACCATTCAAATCAGTTGTATCCCTGCTAAGAAGTCTGCTAGACCTGTGTTGTTCAATTGGGTGTCACTAGTCACATGTTGGCACTTAAATTTAAATTAATGAAAGTTAAATAAAATAAATGTCCAATTCTTTTATTGTAGTTGCCATATTTCAAGTGCTCATATACTGCTGCATGTCACTAGTGGCTTCCATATTGGATAACAGAGGTATAGAGCATTCCCCTCATAACAGAATACAGTGCTGATGCAAATTAACCTTTAACACTATCATTAAAGTAAACTCCTTACCTCCCAAGACTATAGATGATACGTTTAGAATATTATTTTGTTAGGATTTTTCCCTTATATGTAATCAAACTTTACCCCTTTGTCCTAGCTTCATTACCTAAGCGACACTACAAATCACATGTTCTTCTACATGGTATCCTTTCAAATATTTAAAGAAAGTTGCCATGGCCTCTTCCTGGCCTCCTTCTATATGGCTTACTCACATATTTTAGGTGTATGGCAGAATTAGATGACTTTGCCCTTAAAATTCTGAAACAAGAGTTTTATTCTGATTAACAAATTTTTAAACCTAAGCCACAAGTATATAAATGTATAAACATTTTAAATTAAAAGAAACAATTATGTAAACTCCAAATTCTCCCTCCCTGATCCTGGTTACCAGGCACAGAATAGGCAATCAATAAATATTGGTTGAATTAATAAATGAAATAATTTAAATGGCCAGGCTGCTCTTAATATATTAATTCTTGATCTTTTTGTGCAATCTTCCCAATGCAGAAAATTAAAAAATTTTCTAATTATGAAATAATAATATTCACCATAGGCATCCTTAAACATACACAAGAAAAAATAACCAAGATGTGGTTATTTTTTACCTAATATATCATATGCATTGTTGAATGTCATTGAGGAAATTCCTAATGGCTTCTATTTCTTTAGTTTCTTCATTGCATTAGATTTTATAATACTTCATTTTGTATTATTTAACATATAACTGTGGACTGAATTCTGTCCTCTCCAAATTCATATGTTGAAGCCCTAATTCTCAGTACCTCAGAATATAACTGTATTTGGAGGCAGCACCTTTAAAAATATAACTAAGTTTAAAAAAAAGATCCTTAGTGTGGACACTGATCCAATATAACTGATGTTCTTATAAGAAGTGGTGACTAGAATACAGACAACAAAGACTGAGGGCTGACCATGTGAGGACACAGTGAGAAGACAGCTTGTGCCAAACTGCAAGTCAACAAGTTAGGCCTAAAAAATAACCAAGCCTGCTGACACTTTGACCTTGGCTTCCACCTCCCACAATTGTGAGAAAATACATTTTTGTTTTTCAAACCATCCAATCTCTGATATTTTTATATGACAGCCCTAGTAAATGAATATACTTTATGTCTAATTTTTTATTTTTATGGTTATTTTTTTAAAGTTTTGTGAGCATCTGATCATTTTCTCACAAAATTTTATTAAAAAAATGTTTTAAAACTTTTTATGAAAAAGGCTTTAATATATATTTTCAAATTATCTCATTAAAAGCTATACTTTAAAAACATGCCAATATTTTCCCCAATTCAATAAGCAAAGAAAACAATCACATTGCTCTGTTTAATTTTGCATTTTTAAAAATTTAAGTGAAATAGAAATTTTTGGATGGTAATTAGCTACTGCTATTTGTGGTAGTGTAATGCAAATGTAAATACATATTATTTAGTTTGGCATGTATTTTAATATGTATATTTGCATATGATATATGTTCCCTGCCCTTGCCTTTATCACTCAACATTTCTTTGATATTAATTTGCATAGTAGTTAGTGTATCTTCACTAATAGAACATTTTATTCTGTATGACTATATTAAAATTATATACCTATTTCCTTTTTGAAAAATTTTAGGTTATTTGTTTTTATTTTTTTAATTATGAACATAATTATTATGAGCATACTCATCACTTTGCACCAAGAGTGAAATTTTGCTATGTTATATGTCAACTTTTGTTGTCCACTGGCAAAAGTGTCCCCCTGGCCTATGCAAAATATACACTGAGTGGCCAGATTATTATGACCACCCCATCAGTACAATGAAGTGAATTAGTTATGCAAATAATAATAATAATAAAACCTTGAGAGTATTTGCTTAGGAAGTTTTCAATATTCAGTATTTTTGGAAGTGTCAATGAAGTACTGATGGGGTGGTCATAATAATCTGGCTGGTCATAAAAATCTGGACATTCAGTGTAGATATCTACACTAATAAAAGAGAAACATGCAAATTGGTGTCACTCCGCTACACCACCAGCCAATCAGAGCGACTATGCAAATTAACCCAACAAAGATGGCGGTTAATTTGCATACACAGGCACAGAGCGAAGACTGAAGACTGAAGACTGAAGAGGCTTGGCTTCTCTGCTGCAGCTGGACCAAAGGCCTGGGTCCCGGGTGCCGGAGTTAAACTGGTGCCAGCAGCCAGGGGAAGGAAGGCCGATTGCGCAAATCTTCGTGCAATGGGCTTCTAGTCCTATATAATAAAAGAATAATATGCAAATTGACCCTAATAGCAGAGTGACCAGAAGGACAGATCACTATGACGTGCACTGACCACCAGGGGGCAGATGCTCAATGCAGGAGCTGCCCCCTAGTGGTCAGTGCGCTCCCACAGGGGCAGCTTTGCTCAGCCACAAACCAGGCTGATGGCTACTAGCACAGCAGCAGTGGCAGGAGCCTCTCCCACCTCTGTGGCAGCACTAAGGATGTCTGACTGCAGCTTAGGCCCGCTCCCTGCAGGCGGACATACCCTGAGGGCTCCCTGGCTGCCAGAGGGATGTCTGATCCCCTGGGGAGCAGGCTAAGCTGGCAGGTGGACAGCCCCTGAGGGGTCCTGGACTGCAAGAGGGTGCAGGCTGGGCTGAGGGAAACCCTGAGTGCACAAATTTTCATGCACTCAGTCTCTAGTTTCAAAATAAGACTCTACCCCAAGTTTGAGAGTAAATCAATTACAGAGCCTTATAGAATTATATGTGTCTAAGGTTTAGACTTTTATTTCCAATTTCCAAAGATTTCTAAAATCTATCCCCCCACCACCACCAAATCAGTCCTGATATATACAGTATTGTCAAGACATAAAAACTGATTAGCTTTCTCTCCTCAGAAAGGATTCAGTTGTGGCTATATTTCTGGAAAGAAGTGAAGGTTTTGAAGAAGAATTTCAGAAGTGAAGTAATAAGTGGCACAGAATGCCCCAAAACATATACCATATATACTGTAAACAAATATGTTCAATAGTGTCAGGATTGCAGAGCTGCATTTGTTCTTTGTTGATGATTGGACAGCAGCACAAAAGTACAAAGAAATAAAGAAAATATTCTAAGATTATTCCAGAATATGTGGGGGAGGCACATGCAGCGTCTGAGACTGAGAAAAACGAAACAATATCGTCTTATGCCTCCCTTCCCTGCTGGGATGTAGTAATCATCCTCAATGGTTTACCCTTTTCTTTATTCACTTCTTTAGTATTTGTCTCTAATAATGTTTATGCACAACTTGTTATTGCAATAAAAGGAGGCAAGCAAACATAAAAATGTGAATAGAAGCTATGCAAAAGAAGAATGTATTTGCTCATCACAGAACCACTAGCAGCTGCTTTGATGTTTGGCCCCATCATCTCATTTGCTCTTCCTCAGGATTGGGCTCTCATCCTTTCTTCTGCAATGACCACAATCATTGACTTCTTCCACCTTGTCACCTGCAGGGTGGGAAAAGATCATTCATGGGTACAAATGCCCTTTTAAATAATCACTAACTGAAAAAAACAAGATGGTAGGAATCTCCATTCCTACCTGATTATAATATGACTGATTATAATATGCCTTTCAAATTAATTCAAATCTAGAGTCCTAGATCTTGAAATAAAGGCAGAATGGAAATGTCAAACAGTATGTTTTCAGAAATATAAAAGTGGCACACAAAGTTAGTGCTGGTTTACAAACTACTTGAAATCAATGCTTTCAAATTTTTCATCATTATGTATTATGTAGTTGGGCCAGTCACTAAATTCTCCGATTTTATATTTTCACTTTGGCAATAATAAACATGGAATTCAATTATTATGTTCATTCAATAACCTGAATAGTTGTCTCCTTGATCCATGCTTGTAGGAGGGCAAGTGGACAGAATTCTGGAATGCTCTTCTTCATGTTAACCAGAGCTACTTTGATCTGCTTCATATATTGGATTAGATCAGCGGTTCTCAACCTGTGGGTCACGACCCCCTTGGCGGTCGAATGACCCTTTCACAGGGGTCGTCTAAGACAATCCTACATATCAGATATTTACATTACGATTCCTAACAGTAGCAACGTTACAGTTATGAAGTAGCAACGAAAATAATTTTATGGTTGGGTCACAACATGAGGAACTGTATTTAAAGGGCCAGAAGGTTGAGAACCACTGGATTAGGTAATCTCTAAGGTGCTTTGCATGGCCTCTAAATCACCTTAGAAAACTCCAGCTGTTTTCACCTTAGAAAACTTGAGCTGTTTTCTGGCAGATTGGAATCTTGGGAATTTAAACAATCCCAGCGTTTAAAACAAATCCTCAGAGACTGTGGCTTAATTGGCCATGATGGGGCCATGCCAGCAATAATATTTGAAAGCTCCCCAAGGGATTATCTGCAACTAGGGTTAAGAAACCCTGCTCTCAGGGTTTATGAATACATGATGAAGTTGGGACTCCTGCTTTGTCCCTTCACATTAATCCACATGCCAAACACCCATAACCATTCAGTCAGGAAGAAATTAGGCAGCAGACTTGAAAGAAATTGACTAAATATTTCCTCTCATCTGTAATCTCTCTGGCTAGAATTTTTATGGAGATAGATTGTTATAAAGTAATTTTGAGTAGCAGAAACTGCTGTATTCCTAGGTCACTGAGATGGTGAATAGGGGACTGTCAGGGAAAAGTTAAACTAGAATGAATAGATTCAATAAACGTCAGTGCAGACTTCCTAGATAAGTATTCCAGGGCAGGGTTTCAGCAATAACCATGCCATTCTTTGCAACTGTTTGTGGGTGAAGTCCATGAATTAATGGCAGTTTCCGTTCTCATTCAATATATACCTAGTTAGCCCCTGGTTCAACAGCTGTGGCCATTCAGCTGACACTTGTTGGCCCTTTGCGACCCCAAACTTTGCGACCTAGACAACCTGTCTTCTCTACATACAGAGCAACTCTGTAGACTGTTCATTAGCTCTACTAAAATTTTCAAGACATGGGATCCATCCACATTTCATGTTATACAGAGATATTCTCTGAAAAATTTTTATCAAAGAATTGTGTTAATAGCATTTCTATTGCTCAAAAAACTACTTTATACAAAAGTTCAAGAAAAACCATGAAAACTTTTTTTGTAATATGAATGTATCTATTATGAACATGAGCTTGATTAAATAAAAAGTTGACTTTTTATTACAATATGGGGACATATTGACAAATGCCAAATAAAATAATAATTTATTATTATTTTGAATAATATATAATTATTCATAATCTTATATGTAATCTAAAATCTAGCTTACTAAAAGTAGAAAGTTAGAGATTGTTATTAATAAATAGGGAAGAGTATGAAAATGGCAGATAGAATCATTGAATAGTCTAGGAATGTCAAAGAACAGAATCATATCAGACACCAGTATATACATCCTTATTTGAAATCAGAAGCTCTCTTGATGGGGATGATTAGGCCTGATTCAAGGCTGCTAATATGTCAGTTTTTTACTTAACACCTAAATTCTCAGATTTCAGGTTAAATTGTTGAGGTGTAGGAAAAGATGGAACTTTCTATTGATTTGATAATATAAGGGGTAAAAAAGCATTAAGATATAATAACTAACTATAACAATAATAATGCTATCATTTAAAATCACTAGTGTAAATCATTAACAGATATGACAGATGCTTTATATACCCGGTCTCATTGATTTATTGTCCTGGTGTTATTGGTGAAGAACTGCCTCTTAGATATTAAAGTACTAGCCCAAGTACATGTAACTTCTGAGTGACAGAGGTAACATCAAACCCAGGTGTGTCTGTCTTAACTTCCTGTACATATCAACGAGTATAATTATTAGAATGCATGGCAAATGCTATATGAAGCCAGAAACTATTTGGTGTGTTTAAAGAATTGGTAAACATCTTAGAGAAAATAAGCCATTTATTAGCTATTGACTGTGTCAAACCCTATTTCTTCATTTTCCAAAATGAATAATAGCACTTCCCTGAAAACCTATTTAGGCTCACTTAATGAAATTCCTGTAGTCTCTATTTCTATGAATGGCACCAATCTACCCCACTGCATACCTAGAGGTCATTCTGACCTCATACCCATGTCTAATTAGGCCATCAAGTTCAATTATTTCCTCTTCTAAATAGTTCTCATATTCATCTCTAAATTTCTATCTCACTTACATGCATTAGTTCAAACCCTGATCAATTCTTACCCAAATTATTCTCAACATTCTTTAATTCATTCTTTTCATTGCTATGAAAAAGATCTGTCTAAAAGGCTAACTTGATCAGTTACTCTTCTGTGATTCTATAATCAAGCCTGTACTATAATCCAGCAACTCCACTCGTATAATATACTTCTACAGAAAAGTATACATGTGTTCACCAAATGATGTATGCTAGAATGTGCATAACAACTCTATATAAAACAGCTAAAATTTAAAAACTACTTAAATACCTATCTTTAGAATGGATTAAAACATTGTGACATATTCCCACAATTAAATATTATATGGCAATTAAACTAAACTAAATTACATACAAGTAAAATGAACAAACATTTAAATAAAATTCAAACACATGAAAAACTAAGCTTGCTTTGGGATATCAGGACTGTGATTTTAAGTGGAGGTTGGGGGTAGAGTCAGGAAGAGGCTGCTGTTAGTGTACCATTTTTCTGTCTAGTTTCTAATTACATACGTGTGTTCACATGAATTTTTACGGAGTAATCACACATAATATGTTCGCTTTTCTTTGTGTATGTTATATGTCAAGAAAAAAGAACAAAAATTATTTAATTCTTCTCCATTGCCTTTCATCTTTGCGTCTCTCTTATATGTATTGTATTAGTCAGGGATCTCCTGAGAAATACAACCAATGAAATGTATATAGAGAAAGATAAATTTTCTTTGTGACAATTAAGTCTTTATTGCAAAGCTGCATATATTTTCAAATTATATTTGCCTGGCTGGTATAGCTCAGTGGTTGAGCTCCAACCCAGAACCAAGATGTCACTCGTTTGATTCCTGGTCAAGGCACATGCCTGGGTTGCAGGCTTGATTCCCAATTGGGGGCATGCAGAAGGCGCAGCAGATTGATGATGTTTCTCTCTCAACAATGTTTCTATCTATATCTCTATCCCTCTCCCTTCCTTTCTCTCTCAAATCCATAAAAAAAAACATAAAAAAGAATAAACCTTATATAAAAAAAAGAAAAGTGCAACTGATTTCTGAGTACTTATTTTTTTAAAAAATACCATATTTAAGGAGAGAATAAAATATAAATGTTCACTTAGAACAGTGATTTTCAACCTTTTTCACCTCATGGCACACATAAACTATTTATTAAAATTCTGCAGCACTACCAAAATATATATATGACATAATAATATAATATAATATAAACATATAATATGTAATATTTTTGATGATTTAACAAAAAAAATAGGTATAATATTGATTCACTCACACCTGCTGATTATTGTTGTGTTGGCTGTTGTCATTTTTTTTTTTTTTGACAATCTAAGGGAAAAGAGGTCAGTGTCCCTGACTAAATAGATATTGCATGTTTTAAAAAATTTGTGACACATGGGTTGAAAATCAGTGATTTAGATGACTAATACATACATTTGGAGGGATTGTCCACATGGGAACTGACTGTTGTGTGCAGCGTGTGGAGGAGGAGGAGATCCAGCCCAGGGAGAGGGCTCTCCTGTATCCACTGGCCTCAAGGGTTGTCAAGTGGAGGGGGAGGTAGGCGGCACAGCTGGCAGCTGGGGCGGCCTGAGGGGAGAGGAGGTCCACTCCTGAGGAAGGGTCCATCAGGACTTGGCTCTTGGGCTCCTGGAAGCTTTGGAAATGCAGCTTGTGATGTGGGGATTCTCACAGACTCCTCCAGGGAATTGAGCATCTTTACCATCACCGCCATCTCCTGCTTTTGCCTTGAGCGTTTGGATCTCTCTTCCTTCAGTTCATGAGCCAGGGAAGTAATTTCCTGCCTCAGCATCCAGTAGATTATGGTCCCTTTCTGTAAGTGTCACTAAGACCAGGTATATTGAATGACTCCATCTCACTCCTGGCATCATCTAAGGATGACTTGATCCCTGTGCACTCCTCTCTCATTGTGCTGTACTTGTCAATGAGGTGAGGTTTCTTCTCCATCTGTGTGGCCAGTGCTTTTGTGAGCTGCACTTCCCATCTTACATAAAGTTGATACCCAACAGACCAAACAAGTCTGATTATATATACGAGACCCACCAAGAAGTCAATAACAACAGGTGGACACACCAATGTCTCCCAAGGGAGTACGTGGACCATTAAGCATGGGCTCAGGTGTGGGAAGCAGCTAACACCACCTCTCCCAGCTTCCCAACAATGCGTCCAAAGCCCAGATCCACAGAGGACTGCAGCCCCTCCATGGACCATTGGTACAGCAGTTTCCAGTCTGCTGACACCCCAACATTCCATCGAAACCAACCTGCAAGGATGGAATGACCCTGACTGGCTATTAGTGGTAGGGGTGTAGTGGAGGGAGATTTGCAAGTAAAATGGCCTCATCTCAGTGACTACCCAATGATCATTCTCCTCATTTTTACCTGTATGTTTGTGTATCAGTATGAATTAAATTATAGTGAAAATAGCAATCTTAAGTGTATGATTTGATACATTTTTAAAACTTTACATTTCCCTATGGTACCCAACAACCTTATGTATGCAGGCATACCTTGGAGATATTGTGGGTTTTGTTCTACACCATCACAATAAAGCAAGTATTGCAATCAAGTGAGTTGTAATCTTTTGTCAGTGGAGAGTTTTGCCTTCAATTGGTAAAAACCACAACATCTCTGAAGCACAATAAAGCAAAGTACAGTAAAATGGGGGATGCCTGTACATGGATCTTGTCTATTTAAAACATTTAGAAAAATTTTTTCAATTGCAATTGACATTCAATATTGTATTTGTTTCAATTATATAGCAAACTGGTTAGACATTTATATAATTTATGTAGTGACCCCCCTACCCTCAGTCTAGTACCCACTTGATACCATACATAATTGTTACAATATTATTGACTATATTCCCTATGCTGTACTTTACACACTCATGACTCTTTTATAACTGCCAATTTGTACTTCTTAATCCCTTCACTTTTTTCCCTCAGTCCCCCAACTCCCCTCCCATCTGGCAACACTCAGTCTGTTCTCTATCTATAAATTTGTTCCTGGTTTGATGGTTTCTTTTGGTTCCTTTATTTATTTATTTATTTTTTAGATTCAACGTTTAAGTGAAATCATGTGGTATTTGTCTTTCTATCTGACTTAATTCACTTAGCACAATACCCTCTAGGTCCATCCGTGTTTATGCAACTGGTAAGATTTCTTTCTTTCTTTTTTTTTAATTACTGCAGCAAAAGCACTTTCTTATTTCTCTTTTCTACAAAAAAAAATACTGAGGTCCTTTGAGGTTTGACTTTATTACTCAGGACCACGCATCAAGAAAGGGGTAGAGCCAAAACAAGCCTAGTCTTTCAATGCTTGTTCTGTTTCACCATCCTGTGTGCCATTCTGTGTGTCAGCCCATCCTGCCATCTCCACTCTGCACTCTCACCCAGTTACTATGCCAGTGCATGAGCCAAAAATATGAGATGAGGGCAGATTCTTCTAGCTCTGTTCACTGTATCCACATATAGGATTGTTCTCCGTCTGTATGGGGTTGTCTTCTCTAGAAAAGGGTACAGTGAATGGAGATGCTTCTTCCTCACCTGTTTGTTCTGATGTCATTAGAGTCTATCAAAAAACAAACAAACATGCTCACAGAATTTTCTCAAAATATCCCTCATGAATGTCTCCTCTTTTTGTAATAAGGAAACAAAACAAGACCTCTAAATTTTTTCCTACTTTCTCGTCATCAATTATGATTGTCTTAGAACTAGTAGCAGGTTGGCTGGGGTTGAAAGTTTAATAACAAGAGTCATAATCTTCTGCCACAGTCAGTTCACAAGATCAGGATGAGCTGATTCCTTAACACTCTACAAATGGATCACTCAGTAAAGACAATAATTTCAGTGTTTAATTGGACTGCTGGTGGCTCATTAGAAGCACTGGGCCTCATTGTATCACCACAAGCCTTATTAGAAGGATTTGACAGATTGTCGTACAAAAATCAATTGTTTTTCTACATATTGGCAAAATAAATTAGAAATTTCAATTTAAAAACACTTACAATAGCACAAAAAACTGATATATTAAGTATAAATCTAATAAAATATATTTAAGACCTCTACACTGAAAATTATAATATATTGCTGAGAGAAATGAAAAAATCTTTTTAAAAATGAGACATGTGTTATGTTCATACATCATAAAACTTAATATTTTTATAATACCAATATGCCACAAATTGGCCTATATATTGAACACAAACCCCATCCCAACAGTATTTTTGAAGAAATTGACAAGCTAATTCTAAAATTCGTATGGAAATGCAAAGGGCAGAGAATAATTAAAGCAACTTTGAAAGAACTTTCTGGTTTTAAGACATATTCAAAATACAATAATCAAGACAGTTTTGAAAAGGCATGAAAACAAGCAAATCTATATATGTAAAACCCTAATATGCAAATAGACTGAAGGGCAGAACAACCGAACAACCAAACAACTGGTCACTATGACGTGCGCTGACCACCAGGGGGCTCATGCAGAACATGGCGGGTGGTTGGCAGCAGGCTGCACAGTGAGGAACATGGTGGGCATCGGCCGCAGTGGGATGTTGGAGCACGTTAGCAGGGACATCAGACGAAGGCAGGGCACCAGTTGCTGGCATTAGGGTGAGCCTCTGGTGGTTACTGAAAATTCTTTGCTCCTGTGTGCCACAGTCCCAGCCGGTGCTAGCACCTGCTGCCAGTGCCGGCCCTGCTCACACCTGTTGCCTGCACCCTGTGCCGGCCCCAATCACTCAGCGCCATCAGTGGGTGTGAGTGGTGGCTGCTGGCCCCGATTGCTCCTCAGGGCTTCTCCACCTCCCCATGCTCCTGAGGAGTGATCAGGGCTGGCAGCCACCTCTCACACCTGCTGATGGCACCGGCCCTGCTCGTACCCGCAGCCAGTGCTGGAGCTGCCGCTTGCACCCGCTGCCGGCGCTGGCCCCGCTTGCACCTGCAGCCTGTGCCCAGCGCCGTCCCCTATAGTTCGGTGCTGTCAGTGGGTGTAAGTGGCAGCTGCTGGACCCAGTCGCCCCTGAGGGCTTCTCCACCTCCACTTGCTCCTGAGGGACAATCAGGCCAGCAGCTGCACTCTCACCTGCTGACGGCACTGGCCCCGCTCGCACCCACTGCTAGTGCCAGCCCCCCAATTGCTCTGCGCCCTCAATGGGTGCAAGCGGGACCACCACTGTCAGAGCATGGGAGAGGGGCTGCCTGCAGACTGGGATCCCAGGGTCACAGTGGGAGGGCCAGGAGGGGGCAAGGAGGATGGGCCGAGATCTGCCCCTGAGCACACGGCAGCCTTGCAGCCCACAGTTCCTTTCAGGGTGCACGAATTCATGCACTAGGCCTCTAGTAGAATAATAAAAGAGAAGAGAGTCCAGAAATAGACACACATATACTATATAGAAAACTGACTTTTGAGAAAGGGCAAGATCATCTCAGTGGAGGGAAAAAAAAACAGCCTTTCAACAAATGGTGCTTGGACAATTGGGTATGCTTATGCTAAAGCAAAAACAAGCAAAGCAAAACAAAAGAAAAAAACTTTAATCTATTCCTATACATAAAAAAAAACCTCAAAATGGGTCATAACCTACAGGTAAAGCCTGAAGCTATCACACTTCCAGAAAAAGCATAAAAGAAAATCTTTAAACATGTCTGTTGGGAAAAGGCATAAAAACATAAGCTACATTATGTTTTCCTCACAGACTGGAAAAAAAATTTATGAATCATATATTCACTAAAGAACTTGTGTCCAGAATACATTTTACAAAGCTCCAAGTTCAATAGCAAGAATACAACTCAACGTAAAAATGAACCAGGCCTTGCAGATGCCACCATCCCAGAGCTACTGGCATCTAGCCATGGTCAACCCCACCATGTTCTTCAATGTGGCCATCAATGGTGAGTCCTTGGGTCATGTCTACTTCAAGCTTTCGCAGACAAAATTCCAAAGACAGCAGAAAACTTTTGTGCTCTGAGCACTTGGGAAAAGGGATTTGTATAAAGTTTCCTACTTTCACAGAATTATTGCTGGATTTATGTGCTGGGGTGGTGACTTTGCACTCCATGATGGCAGGGAGTGGGGAAGCAAGTCTATCTATGAGGAGAAATTGGATGATGATAATTTCATTTCGAAGCATATGGATCCTGGCATCTTTTCCATGGCAAATACTGGATCCAACAGAATGGTTCCCAATTTTTCATCTGTACTGTCAAGACTGAGTTGGATGGCAAGCCTATGGTCTTTGTCCAAGAAGGGGATCTTTAGACTCAACAAGAGAAAGTTATCCCAAGACAGTGCTAAAAGACAAGGTGTATTATAAACTGGGCCTTCAATGCCAAAATGTGTGAAGGGAGAGGGAATATTAGGTGCAGGAAACAGAATGGTCAATCACAGTTTTAAAATAAGAGCAGTGAAAAATATCTTATTTTTTTTCCAAATATTTATATCATTGCTTTCCCAACTTTTCAGATCTCTGCTAAAATGTCATCTTGTCAGACAGGACTCCTAATTCCATATTTCATGATAACCCTTAACCCTCTTTCTCTATCACCTTATTCAACTTTCTTTTTTCTTCCGAGCATTGTAAATATCTGATATTGCATTATGTAGTAAGGGAGTATTTATTTGTTTACTGTCTTGCCCAAAATAAAATAATATCCATGAGTGCAATGATATTATTGAAATGTCTCGTTCACACTATGTCCTAAAACATATCTTATTCATACAGAACCTAATACAGTGTCTGACATACTATACAGACTCATAAATATTTGCTGAATGAATGGAGTAACAAGAAACCATTAGATTTCTGTATTTTTCCTTGTTACACTTGTGTTGTGAGTGCCTTAGTAGGCAATCAATAAACTAGGACTTGTCCTGTTATTTCTCATCCCAAATTCAGAACATCTCAAGGATCACAAACACCTTCTAACATTATTACTTTAGTTATTTTTTATGTACTCTGTATCCCAGGCAACTGAAAAAGCCCCTTACAACTCATTCTAGAAAGGCTCCTCATTATAGGCATCCTGAATATCCTTGTAAATAAAAAAGGAAATCAATGGAAAATAATTAAATTTTCATCTCTGGACCAACTGATTTTTTTTCCTATCATAAATGTAACTCCCAAGGAAGTTACATTTAGTGTTATGGCCAAAGGTGATCCTGAGTGGGGGGGGTGAAAAGATTGAGAAAAGACAGACAAGAAAATGAAAGCTGGGTCTCGGTGGGACGCTGCTCCCTGATGAGGAGACAGCGCCAGCGCCCACAAGCCCTGTCTTTATTTTATAGCAAATGCCACGAGGCAAAGTAGGGATGTGATCAAGTTGTTTACAGCATTCTCGTGAGTTTCAACACTACTCAACTACATGCACCTGAAATCTATCACAAGGCACGTGGGGCCACGTGTTCGGACCATAGGTTCAAGCTTACAACCACAGCTGTTGGCTATGATTGTGCTGGGAGGGCCCTGCCCTCCAGCTGGGACTTGCATGTGGCAATGAGAGGATCCTGTCCTTTCATTAGTCCGAGGCTTGAACCTGGCCAAAACACTGTAACTGCGCCCCACACATTAGTATCTATGCAGTTCACTGTCAAGAAAGTGCAACTAAACAAAATTCTTAGAATAAAATCAAAAGAGTCTTCATTGGTCTAGCCAGATGTTCCTGGGCAATGGCAAGGCTCTGTGAAGTTGGTATATAGACAGAAATACTGGTGCCTGCTAGGTGAGTTTGATGTATTACTGCACGAACAGTCATCCAGCACCCTCTCCTTAGCTTTCCTGGGTCTCGTCCCTGGAGATTCCCTCCTCCACTCTGGAGAAGCAGGGCAATCAATTATCCCAGACCCAAGACTTCCAGGAAGTGAAGAAATGATGTGGGTCCCTATAAAAAAGTCTGGCAGTGACATCTTGGTCCAAGTTGATGTTAACAAGGTCTATGGTTACCTCTGTAATCTTTAGAAGAAGTAAGTTCAGGAACAACTTCTAGTGCTAACTCAACTGAATTAGAACTAACAATTAGAACTGGCTTATACCATTCCACAGTTACACTTCAAAATGCCCCTAACCTATAACTAACCATAGCTCACCATGCTCAATCATACTCCAATAATACAGGCACCATAAATTTACAATTATTTAAGAGATCACAATAAAAGAGGACTAATAAGAGTCGATTATTACTAGAACATGCATCACCCCATGGAGAAATCACAGAATATAGGAGCTGGAAGGACTCTAATTAGTGATATCTTCATGCCACTAACAAAAAGAAGGGGAGTTTCATGGGGTTAAGTAATTTTCCACCCTCTAGGAGACAAAACTAGAATACAACTGGATACCCTAACCCTTTTGTCAGTGTTTTTTTCTCCAACTATCAATAACATTCTAGGTGTAGTGTTCAGACATTTATTTTTTAAGAAGAGCCACCTTTTCAAATAAATTCCAACTCAAATCTTGATGTTAGCAGCAGATAAAAGAAGAAGTAATCTGGTGGGAGAACTGGGGAGTTATTTTCCTCAAAACAAAGTAGCAGGAACCCAGCTTTGCTTTTCTACCCACAGTGGAAAATTAAACAGAACAACTAAGAAAAATGTGCTAAGTTATTGAAAGCTGTTTTTGGTTTTCTCATCGCCATTGTTCTACCACTGTCTTCTTTCTTTGGTTACCTGGCCTGTCCCTACTTCTAATGCATTTAGTCCCTCTGCATACCAGCTCTCTTTTCATTTAAAGCTGAAAGAAAGCATTGATACATTGATTTAGACTATTCACACTAATACGTATTGAATCACAGTCCAATTTGCTTTGTAAGGCTTTTTTCCCCCTCTTTAACTGTGAGATATAAGCTCTTCTCTCATTGAACATTTCAAACAATTGGGAACAGTTTAGAGTAATCATTTAGGTGACAGAGCCCTGGACTACTCCATGAAGCAGAGTTCTTTAACCCACTTCAGTTATTTTAAGCATCCTGGGTGAGAATCAGGAGATACTGTGTAATATTTTATTTTCAGCTCTCCATTCTTGGGTTGAAAAATTGACTCTACCAGTTACCTGCTATGTAACCTTCAGTAAATTGCTTAAGTTTTCTTAGCGTCAGTTTTCTAATCTGCGCTCAATTTGAAGAGTTCTGCATCAGAAATGTATTAAGAAACATTAAATGTGACGAAGAATATACTACATCTTACAACGTTTAGGGCAACAGACAAACATTGATTCCATGTTCTACTCCCTTCTCCCCTTTTGGAGAGGATGATTTTAGTAAAATCAGCTGTGGCTCCTAATGTCCTATTTCCAGTAGCTGGTGGAAGGGAAGTACCATCTACTGCAGCCTTTTGGAACTGGAACTTATTTTTCCAAACAAAACTCACTCACTACCCCAGGACCCTTCTAGCCTTGGCTCCTACTCCTCCCTTGCCTTCTAGAGCACATGGTGGTTCATTCATTCAACAAATGCATGGTTCTGGTCTTGGTTTCACACATATGCACACACACACACACACACATACATTCACACAGACACGTATAAATAAATCACAGATTCTTTCCTCAAAAAATTATACACTTTTACCTTAACCACACCTATCTAATGGTTTCACAAATACCTATGAAGTGGCAAGGTGGAGGGTTGTTGATTAGTAGGAGATCACAGTATAGCAGCAGAATGATGTCAATAATCATAGATTTGTCTGGAAAAAGAGTTGTGTGCATATCATGTTCATATCATTAATCTAATAAGCAGCATATAGTTTATTCTGTGAAGTGGACATCAGTTCTCATCTTTCTAAAATAACTTTCCAGGAACTGAATAGAGAAAGAGAGTAAATGGAAGCTAATGACAAATGTGGGATGATTTTGGTGTCCAGAGTTAACAAGTAAATCTACAAGTCTTCCTGTCTGAGTTATATAACATCATTTGACAAAGGGGTGTCTGTCAGTTTTCTAAA
Organism: Myotis nattereri; assembly: GCF_964212035.1. Lineage (NCBI taxonomy): Eukaryota > Metazoa > Chordata > Mammalia > Chiroptera > Vespertilionidae > Myotis > Myotis nattereri. The sequence goes on along the minus strand of NC_138077.1, from coordinate 68,796,030 downwards.
AACACCTTCTCTCCCTTCCCCTGCCCTGATTTTGTTCCATAGGAAATATTTTTCTCGGCTCTTCTACTCCTCCAGCTTCTTGGTAGAATTGGCCAATTGAAAGGTAGCGGCTGAGGATTGAAGGGCAGGACAAGCAAGTAAGCTTGAGATATTTCTCCTCCTTCTCCATTTTCTGTGGTGCCTTTGGCAGTGACCATGTTTTCTCTGTGACAGCAGCTCCTGGTGGACAGGCCAACTGTAGTCCAGTTGCTGTGGAACTACAGTCTACCCCCTCCTTATTGCTCCAGACAGGTGACAGGTGTTTCCTGCTGATACTAATCTCTTGGTTGCCTCACCATCTGCTCTTTGGCTTCCCCAAGAATCTGTCACCTGTGTAACTAATCCCTGATGTTAAATTTCTTCAGTTTTAAATGTTTACCATGATTTCTCTGTTTGTGTTTGGATTATATGTATACAAGGTTTGCCCCAATATACATAAACAATACACTCACATATGTTATATGTATGCCTGTGAGCACACTAGAGATAAAATTTAACTTATATACTACATCCAACATTAACTGTCATGCAGTCGATGATGAATGTGCATTGCTTATAAGTTAACTGTTTATGGTATCAGGGGAAATAATACAAAAGTAACTCAAATGTGGGGAATTTGTAGTAACTACAATCTTTTCTTAACTTAAAAACCATGTATGTTTCTTGATTTTTTTGACAGTAATAACATGCATTATACATGTCAGGAGACATGTTACTATAGTTGGAAGAAAATAAAATCACATAAAAAAGTTTGAGAGCTATTTCTAATGCAGCAATGAGGAGAAAGCTCAATATTTTGATTTCTTGATAGGACTGACAATAACGAATACTGGTTTTGTTCAGATAAGGGGAAGAGATTCAGGATTTCCAAAAGGGTTACCAAATATGCTTTGTTGGCTTCATCCATAATCTTTATCTACATGTGTCTCTTTCTGAAGAAATTTACACTTCTCCCTTGTAAAACCTTTATAAAAGAGTGGAGTGCATTTTATTGCTTTCCCTTCGGCAGATTTAATTTTATTTTGTAATTAACAATAACTAGTTTGGGAATTATATTGTGGTGTCTCTTAGTTTTAAATTTTCGTTGAGCCTTTCATGAAAGATTACAAACTCCTCCGAGGAACTGATGTAGTCTGTTGCCATGGATAATTTTCTCTAAATAAACTCAGGGTAGTTAAGTGGATATAAACAGATGGAAATAAATGGGTGGAAGTTGACTATTGTGCCTCTGGGCTCCTGCTTATTTGTCACCAGCAGTGTATCTTTTTGTCTTGTCATTCATGGCATTTTATGCACTTGAACATCAACAATGTCAGCTGAATTCCTCCTCAAAGCCGGCACAAAATTGAGTTCAAGGGTAAAGCACTCTGCCAACCTGACCAGAACACAGTATAGAACAATGGCCTGAGCCCAGTTCTCTAAGCCCTATAGAAAGTAAGGTCACATATATTGGTACAGCTGCCTAACCATGCCTATGTGTACCTAACCTCCAGCTAGAATTGTAGGCAGGCTCTGCTATTTTATACACGGGGAAAATAAAGCCAGGGGAGAAGAAATGCTTTAGCACAGTGTTAAGTCTTTATTGAACAAATTCCACAATTAGTTATTAAGTACCAACCATAGACTAGCCCAGGTGTGGGCAAACTTTTTGACTCGAGGGCCACAATGGGTTGTTAAACTGGACCGGAGGGCTGGAACAAAAGCATGGATGGAGTGTTTGTGTGAACTAATATAAATTCAAAGTAAACATCATTACATAAAAGGGTACGGAAGGGTACGGTCTTTTTTTTCAATAGTTTTATTCATTTCAAACGGGCCAGATCCGGCCCGCGGGCCGTAGTTTGCCCACGCCTGGACTAGCCACTGTTCTGGACATTGGGATCATCAGAGGCCACAGCACAGTCTCTATTTTACTGGAGCTCATAACCCAGTAGGGGAGAGAAACAAGTCCTCTGAAAACTTAGGTGCAGCATTGATAATCATGAGCTCAGAGTGACATGGGAGCTCATGAGAGGGGCACTCAACACAGTCTTGGTGGTGAATTAGATCCTTAAAGAAGGAACACCTTAGTTGTGACATGAAAGATGAGTGAATGGTTTGTCAGGAAAATAAGTCACAGCTAAAAGTACTAGCCATCCAGTCAAGCTTGGTCCATAGGTATTTCAGTTTAAAACAACAATGTTTGTAGGGATCTTGTATGTGTCTAACACTGTGATACAAAGTTCAGGAGGATACCAGCAAAATATAATACTAAGAAGCCTGTTTTCAAAAGATGGCAGTTTTATTGGAGGAAATGTGTCTCCTCATATCACTAATGTTATCTCAAGTTCTGGCTTGATTCTACCTCCAACATTAATTTTGAACACATTTTCTTTTTTTTCAGATTGGTTCTTTTGGAAATATTTTGTTGTTGTTGTTGTTAAGCCAATTCTTACAGGTTAGTTGTGTCACCCAAAAAGAGAGGTTGAAGTCCTAAACCTTGGCATTTGTGAATGTGGCCTTATGAATAGGGTTTGAATAGAAACAATAAGGTTAAGATGAGGTCATACTGAATTAGAGTGGGTCCTAAACCAATAGGATGGGTATCCTTATAAGGCAAAGAAAGGGAAAGAGAGTCACACACAGAGGGAAGATGATATAAAGACACATAGGGAGAATGTCATGTGACAATGGAGGCAGAAATTAGAGTGGTATGTCTTCAAGCCAAGAAACACCAAGGACAGCTGGGAGCACCAGAAGCTAAGAAAAAGGCCTGGAACAGACTCACCCATAGAGCCTTCAGAAATAGCATAGCCTACTGATACCTTGATTTCAGATTTCTAATTTCCAGAACTATGAGAGAATAACTATTTGTTGTTCTAAGCCACCTGGTTTGTGGTGCTTGGTTATAGCAACTCTAGGGAACTAGTACACAAACTACATATGGGGCCCTTGAAAGGAATTTGGCCCCACCTGCATTTATGAATATTCTATATAAATAATACCTTTAAGATTCTTTGAAATGTTAAATGATGTGAAAAGGCAAAGAATCCAGCAGCCGGATGCAGTTGAAGATTACCCAGTGGTTACTGCAGATGGCAAACTCTTCTGAGCTCAAGGATCAGGCCCTCCTTAGCACCAGGCTCAAAGTGACATATGGAGCCAAAGGACATCCGTCATCACAGATGGTGTAAGGTTCTTTGGGGCTCTGACTTTTCCCTCATTTTAGAATAAAAGGCAATAATATTTAATCTGTCAATATTTTCTCAATGGGTACTGAAATTGAAACCGTATTTTGTGCAGTTTTAGTTAGTTGATCAGTTTTATAACACCACATGATTATTTTATAGCATGTTTTGAAAAAGGAAAACAAAGAGCTGGATGGAAGGGTAAAATAGAATGTATAATATTTGTAACTATTGTAAATAAAATATGTTTTATTTTAATATATAATAATCTTCTAACATGTATTAGAATTCCTGCAAAACTTCAAATAGCTAAGTGAGCAAAGTAAGATGCAAGAGATTAGCAATACAAAAAACCAAAATTAATAAATGTGTGAAACTATGCTCAGATTTGTTAGTTAATGAAATAAAAAGTGATTTTTAGGATAATTTTAAAATATTAGCAAATTCTTTGAAAAAATATTGTCATGTTTAGGAAGTACACATTTATATTGATGTTGGCATTGTAAACATCTGTCAGGTCTATCTCGAAAATATATGTGGAATCTGACCACTTTCCAAAAATCTTCTGGCTTCCCCATGGTCCAGGTCACCTCCTAACTGGTCACCTGCATCTATTCTTACCCAAACGATTCACCACAGTAATAATAGTAATTCTTTTGAGAAGTCAATCCATATCATTTATCTGCTTAAAACACTCCAATAGCTCCCTGTCTCATCCAGAGCAAAAGAAAGTCAGAGTCCTTGCACTTCTTCAAGGCCCAGATTCAGCTTCTGTTACCTGTATGTCCTCCCCTCCCACTGTTTCACTCACACGACTTTGCCACTCGGGCGAACACAGCCATCTTGGGAATGATATCTAATGATGTACCCCTCACCTCTTCAAGCCTTTACTCAAATCTCACCTTTTCATCAGGTCTCTCAGACAATGACATCTTCCAACCTCTGCATTCCTCTGTCCCTTTACTTTTCTCCAATACACCAATCACCTTCAAGTGCACAACATCATTTGCTTTATTTAATTTATTTCTTGTGCTCTGTTCCAGTGGATATAAGCTCCATAAGGGCAGGAATTTCTATTGATGACTTTTATATTTTAATAGAGACCCGGTGCACAAAAATTTGTGCACTTGGGGCGAGGGGTCCTTCAGCCCAGCCTGTGCCCTCTTGCAGTCTGGGACCCCTCGGGGGATGACCACTTGCTGGCTTAGGCCTGCTCCCCGGGGGATTGGGCCTAAGATGGCAATCATACATCCCTCTGGCAGCCCAGCAGCCCTCGGGGGATGCCCACTTGCCAGCAGGGAGCAGACCTTAGCACTGCTGAGGAGGCAGGAGGGACTCCCACCACCACTGCTGTACTGGCAGCCATCAGCCTGGCTTGTGGCTGAGCAGAGCTCCTCCCATGTGGGAGCCCACTGACCACCAGACGGCAGCTCCTGCATTGAGCATCTGCCCCCTGGTGGTCAGTGTGTGTCATAGTGACCAGTCATTCCCAATCTTTCTGCTGTTAGGGTCAGTTTGCATATTACCCTTTTACTATATAGGATAGAGGCCTGGTGCATGGGTGGGGGCCGGCTGGTTTGCCCTGAAGGGTGTCCCAGATCAGGGTGGGTGTCCTGCTTGGGTGCCTGGCCAGCCTGGATGAGAGGCTGATGGCTATTTGCATCTGGTTGCATGCCCTTCAGGGTGGGGGTCCCCACTGGGGTACCAGGCCAGCCTGGGTGAGGGGCTGAGGGTCGTTTTCAGGCTGGTGGGTGACTTAAGCTCCCAGCCTCTCCTTTTCTTTCTTTCTTTTCTTTCTTTTTTTTTTTTTTAATTCTGGGATTTATTTACCTTCTATAGCTGTCACTGGAGCTGAGAGCCGGCTCCAGCTCTGAGGCCGTGGCTGGCTGAAATCAGGTATCTGGGTTTGTTTAGCTTCTATAATTGAAACATTGTTGCCATCACTGTTGCTCTAAGCTCTGATGCCGAAGCTGGCTGAAATCAGGGGTCTGGAGCTTGTTTAGCTTCTATAATTGCAACTTTGTTGCTTAGAGTGTAGCTTAGAGCAGGACGAGGCAGGCAGGTAACCTGGCTTCCTCCATCACTGGAGCAAGCAAGCCTCCTGTTCACTTCAGCTGCGTGGCTGTCGGCCACCATCTTTGTTGGCAATTAATTTGCATATACTGCTGATTAGCCAATGGGAAGCATAGCAGAGGTATGGTTAATTACCATGTTTGTCTATTATTAGATATGATTGCCAGGGATATAGTAGGCACTCAATGAATATGTATTCAATGACAGGAAAGCTATTTATCTTAGCATTATTTAAAACAACAAAATATTGGAAACAGTCTACAGGTTTTACAAAGGAATGGCTAAATGAATAATGATATTTTTCAATAAAATATTATATGCTATTAAATTATTCATTATAATACCTGCATCATCTGCATAATGCTTACAATAAACTAATTTTTTAAAGTAGAAAACAATCAGGGAAACTACATTAAGTTGTCTGTTAATATGAACCAAGAAAAAAATAAAATGCTTAATTAGTATGGTGGGGTTATGATACAATGAGGTTTTTAAAATAATACAGTTTAATGTCTTTATTACCATACATTTTTTTAATTAAATTGAGCTATATTGGAATACTAAAAGCAGAACCAGAGTTATATTTTGAACTAGTTGGATTTGTCACTTAGTGGAATTAAAAATAAATTTAACTTTATTCTGATATTCAAAACTAGCAACTTCATTCTTTGAGAGTAGAAAATTTCATTGACTTATTTGAGATACATTGATGAAACAGAACTTCTTTGCCATGGGATGTTGAGTTAAACTATTATTAATTTTACTCTGAAAATTATAAACATAGAGCTTCCCCATTGCTTTTCAAGTAGTAAGGTGTCATTATGTTGATAGTATATTCCTTGAATTTAAATTGGCTAAGAAAATTTAGGACTTTAAAATATCTTGATGTAAAACCATCCTATATAATAAAACCCTAATATGCAAATTGACTGAACAGCGGAATGACAGGTGGAACGACTGGTCTCTTTGATGCACACTGACTCAGAGCTCCTGAGAGTGTCCCCCGAGAGGGAGGTGACCAGAGGTGGTGATTGGGGGGGAGGGCACCGGCAAGTGGTGCTAGGCCACCAGCCAAGGTGGGTGCCAGGGGGGGCCTCCCAATCACCCCGCCTGCCAGTCATGCCACAGATGGCCCTGACATGCATGGACTCTGGCTTGCACATTTTGTGGTCAGCCCTGATTCTGACACTTATAACTGTGTGAAAAAGCCAATTACTTAACTTGTCTCTGATTCAGTTTTTCCAACCATAAGAAGGATGATGTTATGTACTATTTTTTTATAATCAGAGCAAAAAAATGTAGCTGCACATACAACAGCAAGATGCCTTTCACCTGTATGAAAAGTATGGTCACTGGTGCATGCAGTGAACTGGATTGCAAGAGGGGTGTCTGACTGCCGGTTTAGGCCCGACACCCCCTGAGGGGTTCCGAATTGTGAGAGGACGCAGGCTAGACTGAGGGGACCCCCCCCACTTCCTGCATAAATTTTGTGCATCAGGCCTCTAGTATATAATAAATCCTGAATATCAACAGGAACCCAAAGACTGTGGAAGAAATACTGCCCATCAGAATAAGGAACCCTCTGATGGAAAAGGTGATACATTTCCAGGAAAATTTATGTTTAACAGCTAGGTAAAGGTATGTTCTGGTTTTGCTGTAATTACCAATATGTCCTCAGCCTTCTCTAAAAGCCTGCAATGCATAACAGTCTTGTGTTAATGGTGCTCTGCAGAGCTGGGTGCATCATCAGAGCAGCAGAAGGCAGAGAATAGAAAACAGCCACTGGAGCCTTGAGGCACTTTTGAGCTGGTGTTGTATGTCCATTGCACACCTGAGGAAAGGGACCCTTTACAGGTGAAAAGGCAAGGGGATGCTGGGCCCTGTTCCTTTGTGGGGGGAGGACAAGCAGGTGAGGGATGCTTAGGTCATACACAGTTCCTTTCTGATCCTCAAGGCTATATCTTGTTATGTTTTTTGAAAATTAGTGGAACTGCACACATGGCAGTTAAATTTTTACACATATGCAAAATAAGTAAAAAAAAATAAGTATATAATATGAATAAGTGAGTGAGAGAATGAGAAAGAGGTAAAGGAAAAAAGAGAAGGGAACCAAGCAAAATAAAAGGAAGAAATACCATCCCTAAATGTGAAATCAGGAAAAAGGAAAGAATGATAGATGATTGCAAAATAGTAGAATGAAATTGTTAGGTTAGAGAGAATCAAGAAGAGGGGAAAAATTGAACTAAACTGGGTATGTAGGAAGGAAGACACAAGGAGACAACGAACAGCCCATTTTAGGCTTCCTTGAAATTCTATAGGTGTTGCACCTGCCGAGGGAAGGATGTGTTTGGTGTGGGGAAGATTGGAGAGAGGCCAGTGGGAAGAGGAATATATAACATTGGTTTTCAAGGTATCGAGTGGTATTTGATTGCTTTTATCATCTATACTAATAAAAGGATAATATGCTAATTAGACTGGACATCCTTCCGGACAAAGCCACAGTAGCGGGGCCCAGGCAGAGGCGGTTAGGGGCAATCAGGCTGGCAAGGGAGAGCAGTTAGGGGTGATCAGACTGTCAGGGGAGCAGTTAGGGGCATCAGGCCAGCAGGCAGAGACAGTTAGAGGTGATCAGGCAGGCGAGCAGTTAGGTTAGTGCCTTAATCGACAGTCGGACATCCCCCGACGGGTCCCGAATTGGAGAGGGTGCACCTGCAGGCCAGGCTGAGGGATCCCCCCTTGCATGAATTTTGTGCACTGGGCCTCTAGTATTATATATTTTGAATCAATTATGCTGAAAAAAATACTACACTAATATTATGTTTATATTTACCTTGCAATAAAACACTACTTTATTTTCCAAAAAGCACATTAAATACTGAGGCAGGTATCAATAAATTTATCAACCCTTCTATGAGCAGCATTGTTATTATTGCATTTAAAAGCTAATTATTATTTAAAATGACCCATTTAAAGAATGTTATTTTTCTGATTAAAAGTCTTATCCTGATCCCTTTGGTTCATGGGTAGAGCTATTCTGGTCAAGGGCATGTACCTTGCTTGCAGGCTTCTTCCCTGGCCTTGGTCGGCATGCAGGAGGCAACTAATAGATGTTTCTCTCTCACATTGATGTTTCTCTCTCTCTCTGTTTTTCCCCCTCTCTTCCCCTCTCTCTAAAAATCTATAGAAAAATAGCCTCTAGTGAGAATTAATAACAAAAAAAAAAATGTCTTGTCCTGAAAAAAATTCTGGAGATTGGTTGCACAACATTGTGAATGCACTTAACACTACTGAACTGTGCATATTTAAAATGTTTAAGGTGATAAATTTTATGTTATATATATTTTACCACAATTTTTAAAAATTAAAAAACACACAAAATAATCTAGTCATAGAGCAAGATCATGACGTTCTGAGGAACAGCAAGCACAGTAAGATTATAATAAAGTTGATATAAATTTAAATTGCAAAATCTAAACACCTATTCTAAAGCAATGTTTTTACATTATTAAATACCTTAAAATTAGGTAATGTGGCCTTGACCAGGCAGCTCAGTGGGAGCATGGTCCTGTACACCAGAAGGTTGCAAGTTTGATTCCTGGTCAAGGCACATACTTTAGTTTTAAGTTCAATCTGCAGTTGGAATGTGAATGGGAGAAAACCAATCAATGTTTCTCTCTCACATCCATCTTTCTGTATTTTTTCTCTCTCTCTTCCCCTCTCTCTAAAATCAATAAAAAACATTCTCAGGTTATGATTTTTTAAAAAAAGATTAGGCAATGTGGGGAATTGTGAATGTGATAAGATAGCTGCCTACGTCAAATTCTGTAAAATAAAACACACCTGTATCAAGGATCCATTAGCTTCTAGTATCTTGATCAATAAACATATACAAGTTTCCAAACCATAAAAAGTATTGCTTTTTGCTATTTATCTTGGAAATCCAAATGCTGAAAACTATATGCATGTGTATTTGTATTCTGCTAAGTATCTTAGATCATTTTAGTCCCTCGCTGATAGCTTATCCATTTATCTCTTACTTCTTTTATCAAGGCCCCCAGCAAGTGCATATAGCTCTTTCCCTCTTTTTGCCTTTACCATTCCTCGTTGGATTTCCATTTAACTTCTCTGTTGCGTAAGAAAATGCCACCATTCAAATACTTGCATTGGCAAAATGTTTCAGAAGCTTGCCTGTGGAGAAAAAATTATATGCTGAACTTCAGAGAAAAGCAGTATATTATGTGTGGTGAGAAAATATGAAAATTTTCCTTTATAGAGAACTTCTAGGAAAATTGAGGTCTCTGTGTTACCTACACAACAGAATTCCACATCATGAGGGCTAATGTTTGACAGATTTAGATAGAAAATAGCCAAGTGACATCCTTACCCTCCCCTTTCAAAGAACCTTGCCCTAAACAACCCAGAGAGTAATAATAGATGTGCCTGTCTAGAGCGAGAGCGCTGAGGCCTGAAAACCTAACACTGCCATAACGGGAGATTGTTAAAGGGGCAGGCACTGCACTTTGTTGATTTGTATGTGATGGAAACATTTAAATTTTGGTACTTATACTTGTCCACTCCCAGCTTTTGAAGGAATCTACTATTTATATTTAGTTGAATGAGTTGGATGCAAGTAAGAGCAACCTGATTCAGCCTTTACTATAAACGCTGCTCGTCTGAATATCTAAGGAGCTGAGGGGGACTGCCAACTGCTTTGTACCATAGAGTGAAAAGTATCCCCTGGGCAGTAGGTCTAAGGCAGTGGTTTTCAACCTTCCTAATGCTGCGATCCTTTAATACAGTTCCTCATGTTGTGGTGACCCCCAACCATAAAATTATTTTCGTGGCTACTTCATAACTGTAATTTTGCTACTGTTATGAATCATAATGTAAATATCTGATATGCAGGATGTATTTTCATTATTACAAGTTGAACATAATTAAAGCATAGTGATTAATCACAAAAACAATATGTAATTGCATATGTGTTTTCCGATGGATGGTCTTAGGCGACCCCTGTGAAAGGGTCCTTCGACTCCCAAAGGGGTCGCAACCCACAGGTTGAGAATCGCTGGTAAGGTAACCAGGTCTTCTGGTTCACCAAGGGAAGCTCAGATATCTGGATTTTAACATGAAATATCCTAACTTTCAAAAAAGGTTGGCAACAAATTCAACATTCTTTGAAAGCCAAATTCCAAATACCCTTTGGCTATTTTCAGACTGCAAGTGGCCACCTTAAGACATTAGCTTTAACATATCAAAGAAGAAGCAGTCAGAGGAGCAGAGATAAGAAAGACAGAGCTTTAGGTAGCTCTTCTATGGAGTGAGAATTTGGAGATAAATAAATTTATAAGAGAAAATTATAGAGATATTTTCAGTCTGATGGGTGATATGGCTGCATTTGTAAACCAAACCACCTTCAGTGCTTTTAAAATTGCATTTGTATTTTTCTTTTGGATGTGGTAACACACTAACACTGGCTGTAAAATAAGATGAACACTGCCTGGCTATATATGCTTGTGCTTGTATATGATAAATATTGTACAGCCAAGTTTTTATGAAAAGATCACATTAGATTTTGTGTCAGAGTTTATGATAAAACCATAGCTTTCAGGATTTGTTGAAACCCTTGAAGCAGTTCAAATACAGCATAAAGGTAAAATGCATTGCCAGGTTATTACTATTTCCAGCCAGCAGATCCACCCAATTCAGAGCACAAGTGCTAAAAGATGGACTGAAATGATTCTAGACCTGTTTCCTGATTTCCATTAGACACACGTGCCCATGTGCACATACAGGTTTGCCTAGCTGTAAAATAGATACTTCCTATTTGCAGCACATTACTGAATAGGTGTTACCAGTCCAAAGTCCATGTGACCAATGATCCAAAGTCCAAAACTCAAAACATCAGCATTTGGAGTAAGGAAACTCTATTGTTTGAGAAGATGCCAACCGAGAAGGTGAAACCCCTAACCCTCAAATCCATAATAAGAAAGTGTGAGTTCAGGCTTCTTTTATGCCAAGGGGAGGGAAAATGGGGAGGACTGTTTTTACAAAAACTCAAGTCCCAAGCAAATTCCTCTAATGAGTAGCATGTCTAAAGCAGGAGCTATTCGCTTAAAGCCAAGAAAACAACAAGCAAGCCCTAAAAAGATGGAGTCAGAGAGACCCAGGATTTCACTCTGTTGCAAAGGTATTTGTAAAAGATTCATTCATTGGGTCTTCAATCTCGATCACCTAATCAAGTGACTAGAATAAATTTTAAAATCAGTCCTTAAATAGTGTCATCATGGAAGTCCACATTTAAACACTGTTAGCTATTTTACTCATGTAAATGCAAGTTTAAACTATTACTTGTAAAGTCTGCAATCCACATTATGTTAAATGAGAGAATGTAGTTTTATTTAAAGAAGATGGATTTTGAAGTGAGCAAGACCAAGGTTAGGTTGTGACTCAATCACCCACTAACTGTAAAATTGGCTACCTCATTTAACCTGAGAATGGGACTCCAGCTTCTAAAAGACAGATTCTACTCCCTACCTGGTAGGGTTGTTAATAATATTAAAATGAGATTTCTAGAGCATTGAGCACAGTAGAAACCATAAAATTTATTTTGCTATTTCCTCTTAAAAATAAAGCTATTGCTTAAGTACAACTGAAGTGATTTTATTTTATTTTATTTTATTTTTTCAGAATTACCATTGGATAGTTATGAGGGACCATGTACTCCCTAGGGGCAGTTAGTTGCTAATTGAGAAAAAGGTAGCTAAAAACTGATTAGAACTAACAGAATCAAGGCGACAATAATAATAATAATAATAATAATAATAATAATAATAAAAGATTCGACTCGAGGGCCTACCAGAGTCAAGATCTCTTAAAAATGTCAAGCTTCAGGTTGGGACTATGAAGAACTAGGGATAATGCTGAATCAGAATTAGATCAGCACTTGCTGTAACTAAAGCCCAACACTCAATCCCTGAAAATAGATTAAGGAAATCTTAGCCTTCATTGTCCCAAACAGATTGCCAGAAAAACACATATTCTTCTTGAAGAAGATATTATCAATCTGAATTAGAAATTATTTCTATAATCTTCACATACAGTATCCAACATTTAATAAAAAATAATCAGCATATGAGGAATCAAAACAGAATGAAAGGGGGGAAAAGCTGACAATAGCAACAGATCTACAAGAGCTTGAGAGATAAATATGGATACTGGGAAGCAGTTTGGTCCTTTCTGGCCTTGTTTTATGGGCTTGTGACCCGCTCAATCACATATAGCCCAATGCTTAGAGAGACTAAGCCTGGCTCAGCACTCTACCTTTGCCAATGGAAAGTTTTAATAGTTCTGAACAAAGGACTTGGAGTTCCCATTTTGCACCACATCCTGCAAATTGTGTATGTACTCCTGCCTTTAAGATGCATCAGACAACCCAGTGGTCTGTGAATAATTAGGTCTTCCAATCCAATGGGAAGGATCAGGTACTATTCCCAGCCCTGTATGAGAATCAGTTATTGTCCCTTTTAATACTGTCTGGTAGTTCTTTCTCTTGCCTCAGGTAGTTTCCTTACATGCATGTACTAATCAGTATTCTCCTGAGTACTCAAAGGGGACCTTCAAGATTCCCAGAATTCCCTTTCTATGAGGCTGTCTCCTCTCCTGTAATCACCTTTGCAAACTCAGGGTGTCTACCTGAGATCTCTTTCCTGCACAAAGGTCTTCAAACTTTCTCAAGCTGATAATCTGGGGTAATTTTTTGAACACTTCGTGTATTTTCCATCTCACAGGGATCACTGTCTTCACTGCCCAAACTACAATATCTTGAAAAAGGTTATATATCCTGTCTAGTTTTGTCATTGTTATTACTGCAGGTAGAATGACTTATCCCATCCTGATACCCTACCTTGGTTAGAATGCACTCATCCAACAGCATTTTTTAATAGCCCCCAAATCTAAACATCTGGATGTTCATCAGCAGTAAATGAATACATAAATTGTGGCATGTTGATAAAATGAAATACTATTACAAAAATTATATATATATATATATATATATATATATATATATATATATATATATATATATGTGTGTGTGTGTGTAAACATATTCAGCAACAAGACGAATCCCGCAAACAATGTAAAAATAAATCAGATATAAAAGAATGCATAGCTTATAACTTCAAAAATAGGCAAAGCTAAACTATTGCATCAGAAAGCAGGATAGCGGTTACCTTGCAAAAGGAAGGAGGGACCCAAAGGAGCCTTCCTTTTATTCCTGGCAGTGTTCTCTTACTTGATGTGGTTGGTAGTTATACAAATGATTTCTTTCTAATAATTACTGAGCTGCGTGCATTTACATTTGGAGAACTTTTCTGACTTCGTGACCAAGTATAACACACATAATATAAAAAATAATAATGGATAGTAAAAGGGAATGTATGTAACAAACAACAAAAATACATATCCTTTTCACAAAACTCAGAATTCCAATAAGCACATTTGGAAAAGATTTTTATCAAGAGGTGTGTAACATCTTTGCCAGGAATATTCTAAAATTCCTGAGGTACAAGCTGTAAGATAGCTATTGAAGCAGAGTGGTTTTTGACATTAATATACATTCTTACTAAGTACAATATGTGTCAAGAAATCTTCCTGCTGAAACAAGCCACATTGTACCAAATTGTTTCCTTGTTATGAAAATTTTATGTGTATTTATTTGCAATCATTTCCATTAAAATGTTTCATAAATGACTAATACCTTATTTCTGGATTATTGATCAGTGGCTTGACATCCCCTTTGAAGTTTGCAGGTACTTCTAAGAATAAATACAGTTTTGTAGCCAATTCAACTCAAATACCCAGATTCACCCACATCTGCAATTCATGTGGCAGGGCTGGTGGCTAATAGAAAACATGGGCTCTGGCTTTGTTTTGCTATCAGATCCTGTGTGAAAATGTCACCATCAGTAAGTTTTTGTTTCCAGATATGTGTTTGCACTGACTTGACAGTGAACCTAAAAAAGTGAAATAGATATGAAGAACAAGAGATATTCTAAATTCTCACCCTTCAGGAGTTTTGATATTATCAATTTGCTTGTGTTGTACAAAAAAAATCATAGAAGAACAAGTCTCTTTTTCATTACCATTGCTTTTGGGTATAGAAGAGCAGGACAAATCCACCCAAGCAAATCAATGACAACACTAACCAATGTTATTTTGAACTTGGTAAGGTAAGATATTTGGATTTGACTTATTTTGAAGGCTTTCAAAAATATAATGTGCAATACACATTGTTTTGAAACTACAGATATCAAAGCAGTTTGGGGTGTTAGAAAATGGAGAGTATTTAAAGATAGAAGCTCAGAATTGGACTCTTCACCCTACCACTTATGAGCTGTGTTACCTTAATCAAGTCACCAAGTTAATTCCTTTTATCTTTTCCTTCATCTATGAAATGATGATAACTGCTTCCCTGGGTAGTATAGACATAAAATGAGATGAAGGAAAGATGTCCTATGGGCAAAAATGTATGAATACCATCTGCACAACAAGCCCCTCATTTTACACAGGTATAAACAAACAAAAAAGAAGTTAAATGGCCTACCCAAGGTCACAATTGATTGAATCCCTTGCATTTGATGTTCTGTTTAATTAAGCAAACTGACACCTTCCTTCACATCCCTATGTTGCACTGTCGTGCTGGTGCTGTGAGGACCTCAGCCACTGAGCTCAGTAAGGTATTCTGAGTGGTGAGAATGGAGTAGTCATTCTGAGGAGAATGTGAGAGTCATTGCAGCACAGTTTGAATTTTCATTAAATAACGGAGTTGTACCAACACCAATGAACATAATTTTTTTTTTTCCATTCAAAGTCTTCACGGCCTTTCATGTAATTGACTTAACATGAGCAAAATCTTTTCAACTAGAGTCTATCACATCGACACCGTTGTAATTAATACCGTAGTTGTGAATAACTGGGAAGGAGCAAAGGGAGGGCCGGGTGGTATAGGCTGGCATTAGTGCAGCTTTGCCAGGAAGCTGTAATTTAAACACATGCCCAATAAAGTCTAGGTGAAATAGGGAAGGTATTTATTTGTCAGTCACACCTGGGAGCAGGTCATTGGCTAGAATAGGTGTGGCCAATGCAAGAGCAGAAAGATTTGAGATCCTTAAATTCCTAAACAAAAGACTTGTTCTACAACCTGATAGTCACTTGGTGACCCAAGCTCCTTGTACACTTTGTCTCAGAACGGCATTTTCAGATCATGTCATAAGCAAAATGGCTTATTTCTATTATGAGGGTGACACAAGGTAAATGAATTGAAGCTAGTGATTGAAATATAATCTTTTAATGCCACGCTAGAAGTTAGAGACATGGGACAAATGACTGATCTCCCCATTCTCACACTCATTGAGTATCACACATGCTCTTTTCAGTTATGCACACTGATGAAGCTTGGTGCAGTGGGCCTGTGTTTAGGCCCTAATGCACTTGAAGAACACGCCATGTGAATAGTTCAAAACATGTCTCATACTTGGCAAAGAGAAGTATTTCCTGGTGTCTACCCAAATGAGTCAGCAATATTCCCAATAGTTCTGCATAGTAAATCATGGAGAGAGTAATTCTTCCAAAATTTCTTGAGTGCTTTCAGAGTTTATTAATATAGTGATTTAGGAACAGGATTCCCATAAATCCAAACTGGATTTGCTTAGAAGCATCAAAACAATCTTGGAGCAACCAAAATGTATTATTTGAATTATATATATTTTTTCCTTGCATTCAATCGAAAAGATTTATAGAAAAAAAAGGTAAATTTTTCTCCCTTTGTCCCTCAACAAAAACTACTCAAATGGAAAATACTGCCTATGGCACAAAAATATAAAATATATTAGGATCAGAAAATACAGCATAAAATTAAATATATGCAATTATTGACAACCTTAATACCATTTTAAATTTTTAAAGCAAGTGAAAACCTTCATTATCATTAACATCGCCATCATCCTTATCTTCAATGAGCTATTTGTAATTTATTAAGCAGCTGTCAGTGATGGTGTTTTAATTTGAATCATTTCTTAAAATATTTTTTTAAATAGTCACCTAAGACAAGCATTATAAGACCGTTTAGTTAATCATGTTATCACATATATATTTACTGGGGGGGGGGGAGAAAGTAAAAGAAGAACATTTAAAAAAGGAAAGCTTTATCTGACTGATTAAAGATTGTATGAATAAAACTACAGCCTTAGACTTCCTAAGGGGCAAACTGAGTCCACTAGCTGAATTTTCCCCAAACTGGAGGACAATCAGTACTGTTTGGGGAACAAAGTAAATACTTAATACATGTATTTTTAATGATTAGTTGGAAAAACTTTAGCACTGCAAGAAGAATGATTGATATTCCAGGTACTGACTATATTCTAAATAGCAAAGTTTAAAACACCTGATTCCCCAAAGACCACAGCCTCCTAAGTCTGCCAAGAGCACTGTTACTCACACTTTTCTGAAAGCAATCACTGGCCCTAATGCAAAAACCTAAGAAGTGAAGATAACTCCCAGATTGGGGGTTAAGACCCTGGTTCACATACTGCAATTGGTTTTAATGAACTTTTAAAATAATTTTGTCTAGGACACCTCAGAGAAATAAAACTAGATAATAGTGACAGCTGGAAACCAATCCAATTTTTGAAATTTCAAGACACATGTGAGAGAAAATTATACACCCAAAATTTTATATTTCAAATTTACTCTTTATGTAACATGTCTAAGTGTAAATGTAAAAAGCAAGTTCACATAGCACGATACTAATGGAATTTACAAACAAAAATAAAGCTTAACCCAAGTACAGCTATATACAACTCTGTATCATTTGTTTTATATATATGCATGTGTGTGTATCCATATCTAGATAGATAGGTCCAGTCTATTGTTATATGTTGTATCTATATCGAGGAAACATACATGTGTTATGCATAATTTTAAGATAGGTTTCCAAGATTCCCACCCTGAGAGTATACACTCTGCATAATCTCATTCCACTGAATGTGGTTGGCACCTGTGCTTACAATGGATGTTACTCTGGTGATTAAGCTTTACAGCAAAGATGAAGAGATTATGCATATATAATTAAGGTCTTAAATCAGTTGGATTTCATTTAAAAAAAATAATATTTTGGGCCCTAACCGGTTTGGCTCAGTGGATAGAGCATCGGCCTGAGGACTAAGGGGTCCCAGGTTCGATTCTGGTCAGGGGCGTGTACCTTGGTTGTGGGCACATCCCCAGCGGGGAGCGTGCAGGATGCAGCTGATCGATGTTTCTCTCTCATCAATGTTTCTAACTCTCTATCCTTCTCTCTCCCTTCCTCTCTGTAAAAAATCAATAATATGTATATATGTATATATACATATATAAAAGTTATAAAAAAAATGATATTTTGGGTAGGCTTGACTTAACCAGGTGAGCCCTTTACAAGAGGGTCCAAGGCCATTCTTATAAGGGAAACTCAAAGTGAGAGAAAGTCTTTTGCTGGCTTTGAAGAAACAAACAAATCTCTTGCCATGCTTTGAATTGGGCCATGTGTCAGGGAACAGTAGAAAGCCTGTCACGTGACCAAGAACCAGCAAGAAAGTGGGGACCATAGTCCTACAACCACAAGGAAGTGACTTTGGCCACCAGCTAGTTAGTTTGGAAGAAGACTCAACTCCAGATTAGTGGGCAGCCCTGGCTGACACCTTGATTTCAGATTTGTCAGACTCTGGGCAGAAAAATATAGCTATGCCTAGTCAAGAATCTGACCCAAAGAAACTGTTAAATAACAAATGAGTTTATTTTATGTTGCTGAGTTTGTGGTAATTTGTTATTTGAGATGGGGAGGACTAATACAATAGATTTGAATTAAATAACATATTTTTGCTCCATTCACTAGCTACCTATTTATTATTCCCTCCATTCTCCAATCTAGAAATAAATCTCATTTCCTTTAGTAAATTTGTTGTCCTAAACTGCAACCATGTGGTTCTCTTTGAGGCTGTTAGTTATAATTTCATCTTTCTCTGACTCTAGAAATAGTCCTATGACTAACCATGTAAGAGCAAAAATCTGAGAAAAACAGAGAGGAACAATGGCAAGAAAGAGAGATCCTGGCAGCAATAAAGTCCCAGTTCTAGTCCTCAGAGCAGACCTTGTACCCACCCCATTATTTCCCCACTATTTATGATTCCATAAATTAGTTTTTGTTGGATTTTGGTAACCAAAAGAGTTCTGAGTTGGGTCTTTGTAACCAAGAAAGCTCACTTTCCCACCCCAAAAGTTCTAGTATGACATCCACCACTTTTTATCTTGCTATAGAAACTTAACCTAGAAAAGGTAAATCTTTACTCTTTCTTCACCAAATGCTATAGCATAATATTTTGTCTTTTTAAGTACAAGGAAAGTAGAAATGACAGTCAGTTCTTAAAATGAAAGCCAGAATCTGATGGAGCAGGGCAAGCTAGAAGAGGTCAATGAAGGGAAAAAGGAGGACATATGTAATAATTTCAATAATAAACATTGAGAGAGAGAGAGTTGAGACACAGATATGTGTTCACTACGGCCTCTTTCTTTTCTATTCCTCACCAAGCCAGTATTGCCAGGAAAACTATTGCTCTTTTTGAGTAAGAATTCAAAATTTTTCAAATTGATGTCATTATGCCCTAGAATGAAAACACCAGACCCACTAGGCTGCCTGCTGGAAATGGAGGTCAATACAGACAGAAAGTGACAAGGTACTCAATTTAGAAAACTCCTAGTGAAAAAAAGTTATGAAATCATTTCAGGACTGTGGCAAGTCCTTATTATAACCTGTCCTTGAAGATTCTGTGACACTCTCTAGAGCAGTGATGGCGAACCTTTTGAGCTCGGCGTGTCAGCATTTTGAAAAACTCTAACTTAACTCTGGTGCCGTGTCACATATAGAAATTTTTTGATATTTGCAACCATAGTAAAACAAAGATGTATATTTTTGATATTTATTTTATATATTTAAATGCCATTTAACAAAGAAAAATCAACCAAAAAAATGAGTTCGCGTGTCACCTCTAACACGTGTGTCATAGGTTCGCCATCACTGCTCTAGAGTCTGGTACTTGTGTGTGTAGCTAGCTCATCTACAGGCATACTTATCTAGAATCTTAGCTCTAAATCCTCATTGTTCATAATAGGGCTGTGACCATCAGTTTGCATAGTCTCAATAGGGTTCTATAAAGCCCAAGAACTATTGAAACATCAGTGTTTATGCAAGAGACAAAGCAAATAGAACTAAGAGGACTTGCCTTTTATTTTAGCTCAGCTTCTACCTTTGATTTCCATCTCAGTGATGCAACTACTACACTTCAATAATATATTTCTCCCATTTCTGGCCCCTAGCTACAGCACTAAATTTGAAAAGGGAATCCATTTTTATCTCTTATGGACTTGGAAAAATGGGTTATAGAAACTAAGAAATATATATCATTTTTTCTACTGAGAGTAAAGCAAGGGCATGAACAGTGATATGTTCTTCCTGTGCAGGGTATCATCTGAGAGAGTATCATCTTGAGCTCAGTTGCTGATCCCCAGGGCATCTAAAAGCAATAGCACCCTGTAGAGATTTGCTCTATTTAAGTGGTAAATATAATGATCAAAGTGGAGAAAAAAAATTATGTCTAAATACAATAATTTAATGTAATAATTATTTGTTGCAGGATAATTATTAATTGAGTGATGGGAGAACATGAAAAAAAGTATGAAACAGTCTCTACCCTCAAATCATGTAATTGGTAGATAGAAGAAAGCTGAGCACATAAAACTTCCAAGGAATAAAAAAAGGTTGTGTACAATTAGCTTCATGGAAAAGCTTAATACATATTTGTGAATACATGTTAACAATACACATTTTATAACTTTTCACTTCTCTAGGTTTCACTTTCTTCATCAAGAAGATATGGACAATAACCTGCCCAAAATGAGGATTAAATTGGATAAGGTATAAAGTGCTGATGATGCATTGATATAAAGCCGATCCTCAATCTGTGCTACTGTTA
Organism: Myotis nattereri; assembly: GCF_964212035.1. NCBI lineage: Eukaryota > Metazoa > Chordata > Mammalia > Chiroptera > Vespertilionidae > Myotis > Myotis nattereri. Next base: position 68,775,689 of record NC_138077.1, on the reverse strand, counting down.
TCATTATTCTTTTGACTTCTTTTATAGATTCTATTATTGCCCTCTTTCCTATAGACCAAGTGATTGAATGTGAAAGATTTAAACTTATTAGAAATGATTGTTCAACAGAGTACAAGATTATCAAACTGGGCAATCTATGCCAATAGAATTAAGATATGAACTCAGGAGTTTAAATGTAGCCCGAAGAAACTTCTGCTAAAAGAAACTGAAAATCAGAGAAAAAGAATGTACTAGTAAGTTGATCCATATTTCAAGGTTTAAATAACCTGAAAGAAATCAATTAACTAATCAGAAGCAGATTAACTAGAATATGCTTAAAACAAGTTTGTTGTTCAATGAATATTTAGTGTTGGGGGAAAATAAGAATGAGAAAAGAGGCATCTATCTACGTGAAATCCATGATTTGAGAGGCTACTTGAATTTCAGATTAGGCAAACAGCAAACCAGTACTTACAGCCCCTCACTATTTAATCCCCTGAACCGCCCAAAGAAACACAGGAATTAAGAAAAGAGAAAGTGCTTGTTAATCAAACATGGCTTTAAAATAACAAACAAAACAAAAAACAGTTCACCTTCTAAACACATTGACAAACCTAAGACACATCTATCTAAAAATTATGGCATGTTCATTGTATGAGTGCAGGTCTACCGAGCCCAGGCAACAGTCACTAAGCAGAGAGAGTTGGCCACAGATTTGTATATAAAGATACATATGAGAGAAGAAATTGAAAATGAATGAAGAGGTAACAATTCAAGTCTAATCATTATTTTAAGCTCAGTGAAGCAGAATTGAATAACAAATTTGTATTTGTCATTTTAAAGGTTTGTCTTTGCAAAATTTTGTTAAATTTGCAAGATTATTTGCCACAACAGGAATTAATTCTTACCAGATGAGCACTGATCTGAAAAGGTAAAGATCTAAACCATGGATTTTCCTCTCATTATTTCCTCTTGTTAAATGAAACTAGAACCTTTCATTGACACTGCTGGAGCAATAATACATGAACCAGTATTATTACTAGACATGTTTAGATGAGACAAGATTTTAAAAATATGAATCTGGTATCGCTGTAGCATATAATCACTTCATTCATGAGAATTCAATCTTACTTATTTGGCTTCTAAGTAAGTAACCAAAAAGTAAAAATGAAAAGATAAGGAAGTGAGAAAAAGTTAAATTGTGCAGATAATTACATTTCCCACTCTAAGCAGCAGGTGCACACCTGACCTTTGAATAGGTGTGAGATGTAAGATGAACACCTCTTGCTAGTGTAGCCTTCTTCATTCCTCATGTCTAGCTGTGTGTGATCACTTTAACTGCATTGAATGTGGTTCAAATATTTAAATATTAATATGCATGTACATGTATATTCATACATATATATGTATATATGCATGCATACCTATATATTTTTTACTCACCATAGCTTTTAAACACAAGCCAAACTACTTGTTGCCACTAAAAAAGAACATCACTGTATACATTATATAATTACTAGAGGCTCAGCGCACAAACTCATGCGTGAGTAAGGTACTTGGGCCTAGCCTGAGATCAGGGCCATGTCCGATGCCCCACGACACCCCATGCCATCCCACAACGCCCCACGATGCCCGCTGCCACTGACCTGCTGCCACCATGTGATGTTTCACAAAGCTCTGCGACACTCGCCTCCGCTGCCCCATGAGGCTCTGCGAAGCTCCCTGCCCTGCAACTCTCCACGACTCTCCGACTCTTTGTGACACTTACCTCTGCTGCCCCACAATGCTCCTCGATGCTCCCCATCCTGCAACACTCCACAATGCTCGCCACCACCACCCCAGGATGGATGCTTACCATTGCTTACCGCCTGCGGCTCATTGATGCTCAACAGTCCCCAGTCCCGCCCCCCCCTCCACCCCCGTCCCCCATTTGCCATGTTTCCCTGTTCCCCGTGCTGCAATCAGAGCCTGTGGGGAGGAGGGGAGGGACTGAGAGGTGGTCAATGCACCTCATGGCGACTGGTCAAGCAGTCATTCCGGTTGTTACACTTATGGTCCTGGCCTTTTATTATATAGGATGTGTGCATAATTCTAAACAGGGTAGCATATTTGAAAAAGCATCCATTCTGTACCCCATGGATATCTCGGAGGTATTTTCAAGTTTAATATTGATTCTGTGCAGTTTTAACTTTATGTATAGATACCTAATCTCTACCAAGGCAGGCTCTATGATTGTTGGTTTATGTGAGGAATAAGCTTTCTGGACACTATAAAACTGAAGATAGAATTCAAATATCAGTTTTAGGTAAAATAATGTTTAGAAAGAATGAAAAGTATTTAATCAAAAGCTTTCAGAGAATGCTCACATAGTTGTCAAAATTGGATAAATATGTAAGGGGGAAAAGAAGCCTTTAAAAGGATTGATAAATCAGAATGAAGTAGATATAAAAAGTAGTAGAGCCTACCTTAGTGAAATTTCAAACAGACAAGTAAGAAAAGTCAGGCATGAATGCAGTCAGGGTAGTGAAAGTGGTTTTGTGAAAACATGAATGAGAAGAAAGGAAAAGGCAACAAATCAGAGTGTCTGATAGGGCTCAGGGCACCCCCCAGAGAAGAGACTGTTCATAGAAATACCTGTAAATGGGAACGGTGAGCACAATTGCTCAGGGGAGCAGGAGGACCTCAGGGATTATTGGGGAGTGGGGATAATTTAAGCCCAGAACTTTCCTTCTCTTTTGAGTGGAGGCTAACATGGGTAATAAAAAGTGATGATAGGAGGTCTAAGGATAAATAAAATGATATGCCTGATGGGGACTTTCAGCTACAGAAGGAGTTAAGCCACCAGTCAGCTATAAAGATTGAGGCTCTGAGCAAAGGGAATGAGCTGCCCAATCTATACATTAGGCTAAAAGTAGCAATGTGTAAATATCTGATTCATGAAGGAAAAAAACCAAAACTCTCCAAAGTGTGTGCTTGGTGGTTTTTTTTTTTTTCCTTTATCCAATTTGTAGCCTAGGACCCCCAGATTGGTAGGATGGGTAGCATGAAGAGATGGAAGAATAAACAATGGGTCAGGCTAAACTCAGGTCAAGAAAGACAATTCTGTAGGTAACTCTGCAAACTGGAGATATAGATCTTTAATGTCTGGCCCATCCTTTTGCCCTAGATATGGTTAGAGTTTGCCTCTTAAAGGATAGAGACATGCCAGCCATCTTGTCCTTGATTCTCTCTGAACTGAAGTTTCAGGTATTCTCAGCAGATTCCAAACTGGAAAGTGGCAACAATTTATCTTCATATAGAAGAGGTGCAAAATCTTGTTGAATTAGTATTGTTTTTTTCTCAATAAATATTTTTAATGAAATAGCTTTGTCATGGCAAAGAAGTTTCTAAATTCCTTTTATCTGATTAAAATGTTTAGAACATCAATTAACCTAATAGATAAAAATCTCAAGTTTTAGGGTAAAAAAATGATCTTAATCCCAGCTTTTCCACTTAGTATACACGGGACTTTTGCAATTTCTGTAAAGTCAATAAGCTTCAGTTTCCTCAACTTTTTAATCAGGAATAAAAAATACCTAGCTTGAAAATTTGTTGAGAGTATGAAATGAGATAATATATAATACTTAGAATTCAAAATAAGTATTAAATAGAGATAACTATAATTATTATGTATATATCTCTTGATGGTCCCAAGGGATATATTTCTAGATCCCATCTGAGGCTAGTTTGAGTCATGGCAGAGACACGGACTTCTACATCCACAGTTTCAATGACCATGGAACTCAGTAGGTACTTGTATGCCTACCATAGTACAGTACCTTTTCTTACTAGAACTTTAAATTTTAAAGGCTGTGCCATGCCAGCATGGCCAAGGGTGAACCTGATTGGGGGACGGTGAAGGATTTAGAAAAGACAGACAAGAGAATGAAAGCTGGGTCTTGGTGGGATGCTTTTTCTCTGATGGAGAGACAGCGAGAGCGCCCTCAAGCCAAGTCTTTATTCCATAGCCAGATTCCAGGAGGTAAAGTAAGGGAGTGGTCAAGATGTTAACAATGTTATAATCTACTCAATTACATGCACCTGAACTCTATCAAGTCCACATCACTCAGACACGTGGAACCACGTGTTCGGACCATAGGTTCAAGTTTACAACTATAGCCTTTGGCTATAATTGTGCTGGGAGGGCTTTGCCCTCCAAGCTGGGATTTGCATTTGACTTTGCCATGAGAGGACTGTGCCCTTTCATTAGTCCGAGGCTTGAACCTGTCCAAACACTGTAGCCACTCTCCACAAAAGGCATTAAGTTAATAGCAAAACAACATTGAGTTCTACAACTTTACTATAATCACACACTTGAGATGAGTAAATATCCAAATGAGGCATTATTATCCTAAGGGGAAAAATGAGAGGTGATAAATTGAATTTTTAAGGGCTTATTTTCAAATGAAAGATTCAAGCCACAATATTTAAATATTTTAATCAAATTATTTAATCATTAAGTATCACAGTGGATACTGCTAGTCAAAATCCAAGAATATATTTTCAAGTCATAAATATTAATAAGCCTAGTTTGTCTTCAAATTTTAACATGACTGAATCAGCCAGATGTTCTTCCATTTATTTGTTATTTTGATTTCTGCACAGGTATTCATTCTATCTTCAAAGATTGTGAAAATATCACTAGAAATTAATAAATGGAATTTAGTATGATTCCTGAATCTTTTATTGACTCCTATCTTTTATGGCTGCATTAATAATTCCATTCAGATGTCAACATTTAGTTTTGAGAATGCATATGAAACAGTAGGTCAGATAAAAGACCAACTGAAGGACCAAATGATATTTAGTCTTCATTTCTGTGCTATCCTTTTCTCTTTTCAACACAGAAAATCAGCAGCATTTGGCTAAATATTGTATCCCATCCACACGCCATCAACAATAAAGGATCTTGGTATAATATTTGTGAAAATGCAACATAGCTTTCAAAGCTGTGCATTAACAAGATGCAGTGCTTACCCATGAAACATGTCTCTGGTGTCTGTTTCTCTTCTTCATTTATGTGCAACATCTCTACCCCTCTGTGCAGGCCCTTGAGTGTTTATCCTCTTTAACCTCTATATATCAGTATCACTGCCTGTTTATTCAGAGTATTGTGTGTGTATGTGTGTCTGGGGGGGGGGGGGTGGCGGGGGTCAGACACTTTTTCTTCTACCCTTCTAAATTCTCAGTCAGCATCCCAAAAGACAGATTAACAAGAGAAAAACAAACAGAAGTATATTAACATATGTATCTCATATATACATGGAAGATAGGAAAAGAGTAACTCTCTGTGATGTGGCTTAGAATTCAGGCTTCCATACCATCTTCACCTAAATCAAAGAGAGAAGGATGTAGAGGAGATGAGTTATGCAAAGATGACTAAGGAAAAGTAGGGCTGACAAAACTAAGGTTTTTTGTTTGGTTGGTTGGTTAGTTGGTTTGATTTGTTTTTTTAAATGCAAATTTAAATCAGTGCCTTCTGCATTGATAAGATTCCCTGGTGCTTTAGAGTAATCCTTCTCTTCCTGGTGCAGAAAGGGAAATATCTTTACAAATGGGTGACTTCTACTCTGTTTGCGGAGCTTCTTCTAAGCGTGTTGTTTCTCAAAATCATCAGCTCAAATAATAGAGCTTTAAATTAATCCTCATGCCAAAGAGGCATGTTTGGGGGTGGAGTACTCTAGTTTCCTATAGTCATATTGTGGGGTGGCATATTCTGGTCTCCTTCCAGTTTCAAGATGAGAATCAAGAACATGACAGGTAGAAAAAGGCAGTGGCCATAAGATAAAGTATTGATTTAGAAGTGGGATAAGGACCAGAAACAAGTGTTTAAAGTAGAAACTAGTAAACATTACAGAGACTCATTATAGATTTACAGAATGAGTATTTTATTTAATTTCACTGCTAACTCAGTAAAATAAATATTGTTATTCCTGATTATTAAATAAGAAAACTGATTTTTAAATAAACATTGTCACACAGCAAAAATAATCTGCCAAATTGAAATGAAAACTAACAGCAATTTGGATGCAAAACACCCGTTCATTTTTTTTTAAAATTTCTTTATTGATTAAGGTATTACATATGTGTCCTTATCCCGCCATTACTCTCTCACCTCCCCCCCACACTTATGCCCTCACACCCCTGTTGTCTGTGTCCATTGGTGATGCTTATATGCATGCATACAAGTCCTTTGGTTGATCTCTCCTCCTTACCCCCACCCTCCCCTACCTTCCCTCTGAGGTTTGACGGTCTAATCGATGCTTCTCTGTCTCTGGATCTGTTTTTGTTCATCAGTTTATGTTGATCATTATATTCCATAAATGAGTGAGATCATGTGGTATTTATCTTTCTCTGACTGGCTTATTTCACTTAGCATAATGCTCTCCAGTTCCATCCATGCTGTTGCAAATGGTAAGAATTCCTTCTTTTTTACCGTGGTGTAGTATTCCATTGTGTAGATGTACCACAGTTTTTTAATCCACTCATCTGCTGATGGGCACTTAGGCTGTTTCCAAATCTTAGCTATGGTGAATTGTGCTGCTATGAACATAGGGGTGCATATATCTTTCCTGATTGGAAAACACCTATTCTGTCATTATATCCACTTCCCACTGGTCTATTCTATATACATGTATATAGCTCTCTTCACATGCATCTTTATTTTAAGTTATTTTTCTTATATCCTTTGTATCTTTCTCCTTTAAAATAACTATAGCATTAGCCCTGGCCAGGTGGCTCAGTTGGTTGGAGCATCTCCCATACACCAAAACGTTAAGGGTTTAAGTCCCTGGGACAGGTATGGGAGGCAGCCAATTGATGTCTCTCTCTCTCTCTCTCTCTCTCTCTCTCTCTCTCTCTCTCTCTCTCTAAAAAGCAATGAAAGCATATCCTCTAGTGAGGATTAACAATAAATAACTAAAGCATCATGCAAATTTTAAGACATTTTCTGTGAACATTGAATACCATTTTATGTTCTCTGGTTATTAGTTTAAAAAGGAATTGGGGGCATGGAAGAAAATGTTGAATTTACCTTTTAAGAAAGAAAGAGTTATGCTACATTCCTATCCATTTTTTTTCTCCTCTGTGGACCAGGTCAATAATACAAAACCAACAAACAAAAAAAAAAACTTTGTATCCCTCTCTATAACTTGAAGCAGTATCTCATATTTTACTGCTACTAGACATGTAAACTAAAATTAAACCACTTCAAATGTTCTCAGCTTGCAATATAAAAGTGTTATATTGTAAATCAGAAGACGCCTTAATCAATAAGCCAAATTTATTTGGAGTCCTTTTCATTTTGCTAGTGCTAGTGGGCCCAGAGGAATTCTTGCTTCTCAAATTCTGGGGCACAATATGGTGTAAGTCTTCCTTATTTATACGTTTTTCAGCTCTTTGTCTCCCAAATTTGGAATGAGACTTCCGGACCTTCTGAGAAAAAGTCCTGTGTGCTGGGACAGGGCTGTGAGACCATATCTCAAGGCCTGGCCTGGTGCCAGCACTGACAACTCTGTCTGGGGCATAGTTTATGGCCTCTCTGGAATGGGAGTAGTCTTATTTTTCCCTATCATTTAAGCAAGCAAGCATTTACAGAAGCCAGAATAGCAGACTAAAATTTTAAACAGCAGTCTTTACCCAAGATGGAGGTTACTATGCTTCAAAAGGAAATGCAACAGATGTAGAAACAGAAAAGATAAAGCCATTTTTAGCAAATTACACTTTTGAAATCGACATTTATTTTTAAGGCCATTCTGCCGCATTTATCTGCTACCCTGAAGGCAAGGTAAATAGGAAGAAAAGGATGTGTGACATTAGGTCAGATGAGGATTGGGAGGTGAGAAAAGGGGAACAGTCCTGGGAAAATAATCTATACAATAAAAGAGTAATATGCTAATTACACTGAGAGACCTTCCAGAGACCTTCCAGACGTCCTTCTAGATCTAGACCAATGGTCAGCAAACTTCGGCTCAGCAAACTGCTGCTGTATGGCCCCTTGTGTGTGGCTCTTCCACAAAATACCGACTTCTGCGCCTGGGCCACAAAGTTTCAATCGCACTGTATGTGCACGCCCACACATGGTATTTTGTGGAAGAGCCACACTCAAGGGGCCAAAGAGCTGCATGTGGCTCGTGAGCCAGTTTGCCAACTATGGTTCTAGACAAATCCGTGGGTTTGGCTGGCCTGCAAACTGCCCTCAAATGGCCCTCAGCCCCTCACCCAGGCCAACAATGCCCCCCCAGCAGGGACCCTCACCCTGATGGGGATGTGGCCAGCCTGCAAAGGGCCCTCAGCTCCTTGCAAAGGCTGGCCATGCCCCCAGCATGGACCTTTACCCTGAAGGGTGTGTGGTCAGCCTGAAAATGGCCCTCAGCCCCTCACCCAGGCTGTCCATGACCCCAGTGGGGACCTGCACCCAATGGGGACATGGCCAGCCTGCAAACAGCTCTCAGTCCCTCAAAGAGGCTGACCACACCCCCCCAGTGGGGATCCTCACCCCAATGGGGGCATGGCCGGCCTGCAAACGGCCCTCAGCCCCTCACTTAAGCTGGCTCCACCCCCAGCAGAGACTCCCCTACCCCAATGGGGGCGTGGCCTGCCTGCAAACTGCCCTAGGCACCTCACCCAGGCAGGCCCATCAAGGGGACCCCCACCCTGATCTGGGACCCCCTTCAGGGCAGACCAGCTGGCCCCTACCCAAGCACCTGACCTTTATCTATACCAGTGGTTCTCAACCTTGGCTGCACATTAGAATCACCTGGGAATCTTTTGAAAATCCTGATTTCTGGGCCTCACCCTCTGGAAATTCTGTTTCTTTGTTACTAATGTTGTGGCCTCACCCCATAGCAAAAATACAGAATTTCCTGAGGTTGAGGCCCAGAAATCAGGATTTTAAAAAGATTCCCAGATGATTCTAATGTGCAGCCAAGGTTGAGAACCACTGATCTATACTAAAAAAGGGTAATATGCTAATTAGACCGGGAGACCTTCCAGATATCCTACCAGACAAAGCCATGGTGGTAGGGCCACGGCAGAGGCAGTTAGAGGCAATCAGGCCAGCAGGGGGCCATTTGGGGGCAAGCAGACCAGCAGGGGGGGAAGTTAGGGGTGAGCAGGCTGGCGGGGGGGGGGGGGCAGTTGGGATGAGCAGGCTAGCAGGCAGGTGAACGGTTAGGAGCCAGTGGTCCCAGATTGCGAGAGGGATGTCCGACTGCCGATTTAGGCCTGATCCGGGCCTAAACTGGCAGTCAGACATCCCCCAAGGGTCCCAGATTGGAGAGAGTATAGGCTGGGCTGAGGGACACCCCCCATGCACAAATTTTGTGCACTGAGCCATTAGTCCTATATAATAAAAACGTAATATGCAAATTGACTGAACAGCAGAACAACCGGTTGGTGGAGGGCGGGGCCGGTGAGCAGGTAGCACCAGGCCAGCCAAGGCATGTGCCAGCAGGAAGAGGGAGGGGGCAGTGAACAGGGGGCGATCATGGGTCAGGGGGTCAGGGTCAGCCACTCGCCAGCCTGCGCCAGCCCCTGATCATCCCGCCTGGTAGCCTCCCGCAGAGGGAGGCCAGACTGTGGCTTAGGCCTGCAGTTGGACATCCCCTGAGGGCTCCTGGACTGTGAGAGGGCACAGGCCAGGCTGAGGGACACCCCTCCCCTCCCCGCTATTGCACAAATTTTTGTGCACCGGACCTCTAGTACTTTATATAAGGAGGATTAGGATATTTCCCCCAGAAAGATGTAAGGGAAGGAAACAGAGCCCTCAGGCATCATACACCTCCTGCCACTCCAGAAATCCATTTCTATCCGCAGAGCTTCCTCTTTACCATTCACCATAGTTGACTAGAGTCTGCAAATCTGAGCTTGACTTCTGGTAGACTCTTCTGCTTCCTCCAGTTCCCAAAATAAGAGATACATAAAAAGAAAAATAATAATAAACATTGAAGCAGTTCAGCTCACCTTCATATTCTAGTTTGTAAAGCTTCCCATCACTTTTTTCTTCAAGACAGCAAGAACTCACTTCTTTCCTGTTTTCCATAAAAAGTCACACCCCACTCTAATCCTTCCTTCTTCAGTTCCTCCCTCCATTCACATATTCCATTTTTACTAGATAATTTAACATGTTTTAATATAAAATTGTAACACCAGAGGGCATTTAAAGAGTAGTTTAAATTCCCTTTGGGTAATCTTACTCTAATCAAGATAGAATTGGGACTAGGAAGGGAGTCAGGTTGTCAAAAGTCACAAACCAATTAAAGGCAAATTTAAGCCACCTGAATTCCATTCCAGGCTCTTTCTACTACATCAGATTGTTTGAATCATTTATTCCTTCTGAGAAAATAAAAGAGGCTGTGCTATATTTTGAAGATTTGAAAAGAATGCTTTTAGTCATTTATGAAGTTTGTGTGTGTGTTTTACCTTTAAATAACCTCACACTCCATTAGGTATAAAATTTCATATCTCATATAAAATTCCATGTTTCAAGTGTAATAATATTTTCAAATTTTTGAGAATTCTAACATACACAAAGCCCAAAATTCAAATAACCCTATTTCCTCCAAAATCCTGTCAGGGAAAAATATTTAGGACATATATCTTCCCCAATCTGGAAAAACACTGAACTGAAAAATGTCTTATCTTAAGAACACATAAGAACTCAATTCTCAGCCCTTTAATAACAACAATAGCAATAACTATCAAAATTTATAGAGCATTTTCTGTGTGCTGCTAGTCAGAGGAAAGAAAGAAAATAAGAATGAAAGAAAAGAAGAAAAATAAATCTAATCTGAGAATTTAGGGAGAGGGGCTTTGCAGAGGGTTTGTCCAGGAAAAGAGTTAGCAAGAAAAGTGAGATGGGCATTTTAGGCCGAGCTTTTTTAGTTTTTAATGAACTAGAAAAATGTGTTATACTCAAAGAGCCCTGAGCAATTTGAAGTTCCTGGAATATAGAATGTAATATGAAGAGCTGAGGGAAAGAGTTTTGAGAAACAGATATAGACAAATGCATAGAGGGATTTTTCTTAAGAGTATTACCTGGAATTGATTTATCTATAATAATAAAAGGGTAATATGTTAATTAGACCGGACATCATTCCAGATGTCCTTCCAGGCATAGGGGCATAGCTGCTGTCGGAGGGAAGCCCAGGTCCCAAGTGCCTGAGGGAAGCCAGTGCTGGCAGCCAGGGGAAGGAAAGCCTACTCTTTCATGAATTTCGTGTATCAGACCTCTAGTAGTAATATAATCTGTAATCAGATCTTAGTTACCTTATAATTTCTGTAGAGTGGGTTTGTTTATATTTTTCTAGCCTTCCATCACCACTGTCACCTTTTTTAAAAAATAAAACACTTATATTTTTAGAATGATTAAATTGGAGACTAGGCACCAGATGGTCAAAGTCTGGGTACCCTGATAAAACAAGTCACAAGAGAATTGCTCCCTGAGATTCACCTGGAGTTGTCACAGGCTGAGTTACATCAATTTCCAACCTTTGGCACACCAAAAAAATATGTTTTTGCTGATCTGACAAAAAAAATGTATAATGTTGATTCATTCACACTGGGTAGGACTATTGTCATTTTGGCTGTTGTCATTTTTTTTATTTGACAATCTAAGGGAAAAGAGGTCAGTGCTCCTGAGTAGTCAGGGATTAGAGATCGCTGGGTTAGAGCAGTGCTCCAAACAGATTGCTGGGCCCCACTCCCAGTTTCTGAGTCAGGTCTTCAGTGTCAGTTCTAACAATTTCCCAGGTGATACCTATTTTTATGTTTATGGTCCAGAGACCACACGTTCAAACCATTGAAGTATACCAGTAGATTAGGCACGGATAACATTCCTTAAGAGAAATGTACGACATTTTAAGATACAGTGAAGAAAGGAGGCAGGTAAACTCTTACCGTGACTGTTATATATGGAATGTACAGCTGATCCATACCCGTGGCCTTTGAACAAATCACCAAGGATACTTTGCCTTAAGTTACTAGGTGTGCGTCCAGGGGAAACTTTAGTAAACATCACCTCCTCACTGAGACAGGTTTGAACATGTGGCTTTAAAGCTCTCTGATCAACAGAAGTTAATCTATTTGTAATTATATAGTTTTCTTATTTGAAATTATGACAAGCAGCCTTAAACAAAATTAAAGTTAAAACTCTTTATCCAAGTCACCATCGAAAGCAGGTTCCTGATTAATTAATTCTATATTTTGCCCACTGTCTTCAACAAACCTGGTGTCCTATAATGAGCTACCCAGCATGAGGACATTTCATACTAACATTGATTGGTTGCCAAGGAGACTCCACTGCCACTCTGTACAAGCTCATGTTATCCACCTCCCTTTCTGCTAAAAGGAGGAGCTCATGGGTCAAGGGCAAGATGCTAGGGAAATAGAGGCTATAGATCCAGCCTAATAATAGAGATCTGAAGTGAACAATATGTTCTGTCCATATTCCATCTGTCAGCAGCAAAAGTACTTGAGTTCAAATGATAAAACATGAATTTTTATGCTAGAAGGAATACCAGCATCCAAGAGCAGTCAGAATATCCTTTCTTGCAAAAATCCAAGGGAAAGGCCAAGGGGAATCAGCTTTTACCTGTCAGGTCCAAATGTTTTCTATCCTTGGCTTGATCTGAGTCAGGAGACTTCCCCAATAAGAAAAATCTGTTATTCTGAACAAAATTATTCTTTACTAGGGACCCAACACCCGATTGAAATTGTGTGTGAGGAGGCGCCCCGCCTCCCACCTCCTTTGCAGCCACCCTCACACACCTCACTACGCATGCAGCCTCCTGCTGATTGGTCATTATGGCATGATGGTATGATGACCATTAGCATATTAGCTGTTTATTATATAGGATAGTAACAAAAATGAGAGGTAAGGATAGTTCCTTCACAGAGTTCCAGACTTTTGGACTTCTAGAAAGTACTCATTGTTTCTCTTCCAGTAGCATACCATTGGTATTGCATAAAATTCTGAAACACTGCTGTGCCATGGCTTTCCTCTCAGTATCATCAGTGTCACTGTCTGCTTCCTCTTCCACTTCATCCAAGTTTCTCCTGGGAAAGGTCAGGCCAGAAGGGTCAGACACAGGAGACAAGCCATCTGTCACAGTTCCTGTGTCCAAAGCTACAGAGCCCATATCTTCCTGAAGACGCTCCAGTTGTTCTTTCTGCTGCTGGCTTTGAGCACAGGCCAGTGATTTCTTTGGATGTCCATATTCAGAATGATACTCCCTTTCATATTCTTCCACAGCACTGGTGACTTGCACAAAGAGTTCATTTAAGCCTGTACCCAGAACAGCAGATGCACCTACCACCCTGAATGAGCTGTAAATCTAACACCAAGCTCATCGAATGACCCAGGTTATTGATGTATGTAGTCTCTTGATTCAAGGCAACTTGGTGGTCCTCCAAATCTTCACCCATCCCACTGCAAAGCTGTGCTCAATGATGCCAGTGTACTCATGACTGCAATGAAAAGGAGCTTGCTTTTGTGCACAATGCAGGGCCTCAGTGATGACTGTCCCAGAAACTGGCCAGGTGAATACTTTAATCTACCCAGGTGTGTCAATCAGGACATATTTAGACATGTTTGAGTCCTTCTCATCAATGAGATAGCATGGAGGGACCTGAAGAGTATTAGGCTAAATGAAATAAGCCAGTCAGAGAAAGACAAGTATCATATGGTCTCACTTACATGTGGAATCTAATGAACAAAATAAACTGTTGAACAAAATAGATCCAGAGACGTAGAAGCATTGAACAGACTGTGGGAAGGCTGAGGTGGGTGGGTGGGAAGAGATCAGCCAAAGAACTTGTATGCATATATGCATAACATATGGACACAGACAATAGGGTGGTGAAGGCCTGGGGCAGGGAATGGGGGAAGGCGGGGTAAAAGGGGTCAATGGGGGGAAAAGGAGGACATATGTAATACTTTCAACAATAAAGATTTAATTAAAAAATAAAAATACATGTCATCACCTGATCAAATCTGCTAGCAAAGAGATTAAGTGAGGTCACTATGCCACCATTGGGCCCAATTCCATATATGGATCCTTAGTTGAGGATTTAAATTGTTTATAGATGAATCTAGATAATGAATTTCACACCAATATAGCAGGAAAGGAAACTTCGTGCACAGGGGATCCAGATTGATCACATAAGGTGGAGAACTATGCAGGTGTCCTGTACAAAGGTGGTTTTCCCAGGTCTCGCCACCCCCAACACCAACACACACACTGGGGGCCAAAGATGCCTGAAATCTGGGCTCAGCTGCCACCGCTGTCACCTTTCATAAGGAATTAAAGTGAACATATATGAAATTTGGACTCACCTTCAGTATTCATTTGAAAAAAAAAAACCCACTATTGTTACTATACATGCATTAAATGTTTTTAAATGGAAGACTTACTCAGAAAATATGAAAGTATGAATGAATGTTTCTGGAGCAGAGGCTATTATTTCTATGTCTCAGAAGTGAAGAAGTCAATTTCAACTTAGTAAACATAATGGTATATACTTTTATTTTTGTCACTCACAAATAGATTACAGTAAAGTATTGTTTTATTCCGTTGCTTTTTTATGAACAGATCACAGTCAAAACTTTTGAGAAGTAAAGAGGTCCAGAGAATATGGGTGACCATGCAGCACAGTAGTCCTCTGCTCTCCATACCCTTCCAGGTGTAATGACTATTGTCAGTGTCTGTAAAATGTAGGTAAATCAACAAAACCCAAATCCAACTGTTCTGCAGCGAGCTCCTGATGTGAAGTCATCTATAACTTCTTTGCATTCAAATAGGATGTCTCCTTTCAAATTCCCTACTCCATTTAACAAGCTACATAATATGTTAACATTTTTTGGCTCTCCTGAGAAATGTGCCCTGATTGTGGCATGCTGACATAATTAAAGAAATTTTATTTCAAAGAGCCAAAATTTTCTAGGCTCATGGATTTATTCCAATCAGCATCCATCAACTTTTGAATATTGGTGTGCGTTTAGGGCTGTGCCAGGCATGGTGGGAGACATCAATGAAAGAACGTAACTCAATACTTGTTCTCACCAAGTTTATGATCCAGTTCAGGGAAACAAGACTAACATACAGGCAACAACTGGGAAACAGTTTGAGACAGTATATTATTAAGTGCTGAGTGTAATACTGGCTGTACATGCACAATACTTCACTAATTACCTATTCCTTTAAGGAAGTAATACTTAACTTTGGGGATTTCAATCACAATTTCTCTATAGGACTTCATTCTTGTAACCAGCAATTCAATTCATTGCAAAGAGTTACAAACATACCCTAGTTTTAGCAAATTATCAGTATTGTTCTCAAAAATGTTTTTTCCCATTAAGCAATTAATTTAAATCCTGATTGTTCTGATCTCCAGGGCCTTTTGGAGAGTGCTGGCTCCTCAGACATAATTTAATTTTTCAAATGAATATTTTGGCTGGTGGGGGATTTAGAGGCTTGAGGGGAGGAAATCTGCTTTCTCCCAGGGAACAAGAGAGCAGGCGAGCCTGGGTGCATGGCAGGCCCATTCTCCTCTCCGGCAGAGGCACTGGACTTCTTTACTCTTTCCAGTCTCCCTTCCTTCTCTTTTGCTTCCTTTTTGTTCCCTTTTCCTGTCTGCCCTCTTCTTTCCGCTATTCTACCTTTGTTACGGTCTGACCAGTAGCATTGCAGAAAAAGCTTCCTCAGCGGGCAACTTTTGGAGGGAAGGGGATGCTGATCGCCTTCTCGGGTAGAAGAGGAGCCCAGCAAGGATCATGGCCTCAGAAAATCAGCTCAGTTCATCTGTTGAATCTTTCGCCAGATTTCCTCAGCCAGCAGGTGTTCTGGGAGGAGTGCAAACATGTTTCAGGTGTACTTTCAGACAGAGTCCTCACTGGTCCCTCGCACTTCCCTGAGCACCTTCATGGCCTCAGTGCACCTGGGACAGCGTGCAGGGCTCTGGCCAGCCACCACAGGGGAGCATAACTGTATCCAAACCTGCTTCTTGTTTCCCTTGACCAAGAAATAATTAGACACTGATGTGCGTGACATGACACTTTTCTCCTTAGCTGAGTGTGGTGGAAGGAAGGCAAGTACAGAGTACTTCACTTCCCTGAACTTCAGTTTTGTTTTGTTTAAATGAATAAGTGATATTCACACAGCAGCTTGAATTAACCAGCACGGTGATAAAGAGCCACATTTCCTGGCTTCGAGTCCCAATTCTGCCTCTTCCTAGCTGGGTATCCCAAGCAAGGTGTGTAACTATTCTGCAATTCCAGTTCCTCATCTGTAAACAGGAAGAAAAATGGTGTCTACCTCAGAGACTTCATATCTCAGAGTTAATTAAGTTTAAATAGGTAATACATCTACAAAATGCTATAAATTAGCTTTTCTGATGTAGATTAACTTGCACATAATGGACACTCTCTGCATTACATGCAGAGAGTGTCCATTATGTAAGCTCTTCTTTCTGTTTATTTGTACAGTTAGTAGAGGGTAGGTCACCCAAGCGAGCTACTGCTCTGCCACATCCATCAGCAAGTGTCACCGCTTTGTCAGAGCTAGATAGATTTCAGCCCTGCTTCAACTCTCAAATGCACTGTACCCACCATCAGAAGTAATGCTTGCTGTGATCTGATAAATTTCGCAATGTGCATCGAATATTTCTTTAATAGAGCCTTGAAAAACATTAAAAGAGTGGTCAAAATAGGAGAAAATCAAGGGCCACCATCAAAAGCATTTTTGCAGTAGCCCATACTTTATAAGCTCTTACAGAGACTGTGTAATTAGGAGATTTTGATTTAATAAAAATATTCAAGAATACTCAATTTAGAAAATGGAAGTGGGCCAAATGAATCTGGGAAAGCTCTGCCATTGTTCTACTTTATACAAGTCAATGGAAAATAAAACTTGGGAAAATGGATGAATAAAGGTAGCTTTTCTCTTAACATACAGCCCTATCACAGTTAATAGTATTTCTCTTCTACTTAGAAGGAAGGTTTAAGAGTGCTTGGGACTGTGAACACATTCTTAGGTTGACTCAGCTGATGGTAGAAAACTAAACGTACAATCTTGGTAAGTCTCCCACTCTTCAATGCCTAAAGTTTAGATGAGCAATTTATTTCCAGAATCAAACTCATCAGATGCCAAATGACATAGATGGTGATAATGGTGATGATGATAATGATGGCTGATATCTATCAAGTGCTTGCTATGTATCAAGCACTGCCCAAAATATTTTACACACATTAACACACCTGATTCACTTATATAATCTCACTTAATCCTATTACCACCTAATGGGCAGAAACTATATGTTCCCATTTTACTAATGAGAAAGTTGGTTCAAAGAGTTTAAAATCAAGTTTCTAGAAAAATGAGCCCTGGTACTAAGAAAGCAGGCAAGGCAACTCTAAAAGCACTTTAATTTGAACTTTGAAAGCAACTGAAATTAGGTCAGGTTTCATCAGTGAAAGTTTGAATACTCATTAATTTTTGTGAGAGCAACATTGACTTTAAATACCAACCACCTTATTTACAAAGTCATATAATTCTGCTTTTAGGAAGCCAAGACCAATAAAACACCCACAGTTTTATTTGTGCTGCACCAGATCCTTCCAATTGGTTTATAATCCGGGAACCCTTTCAATATAGAAAAGATCAGAAGACAATTTAATCATTTTTTTCTTCTCATAAAGGAATAAGTGACAAGGCTGCTTGCCAGTTCATACAACAGGTACCATGGCTTTCAAATTCCTCACTGCCTTCTGGTTAACAAGAAAGTTAATTATTATCAAATCTCCACCTCCCAAAAATGAAGCCAAAATTTACCTTGTTCCCAAGCATTTGCCAGGTCAAACAATGTAGTAGTAAAATGGCAGTTTTATTCTGAGCCAAATTCCTGATACTTTAGAGTAACACAGATAACTTAGGAAACTAGATTAAATCTAGGGGAAAAGTTGCTATATGGGGCGGGGAGTAGCATGGAGGGGGACGGAAGAGAGTAAATTACTTAAGAAGCACAAGAAAAGATAGTTCAGATGATCAACGATTTCTAAGGCCACGTGATAGAGCTTGAGTAGTGTACATTAAAGCATTACTTAATGAAGAGCTAATCTAGTAAGACTGACTGCTCTCTTAGTGTTCCTAGAATCTTAAAAGCTATCCAGGGAGTGTCTAAAAGAGAAAATCTCATGAAAAAAAAAATCCAAATGCTTTGAAATTGGTGTCTTGCAGAATTCCTTTCATGCCCCAAACCAGTCTAGAGCATAGAATAAACAGAGATATGGAGATATGCAGAGGGAAACTAAGAAGAGAGAGGATGAATGATACAATAAAAAAATGGATTTAAAAAAAGCAGTAGTCAGAATTTTTTGTTTGTTTGTTTATAAAATAATTTGAAGAGTTCAAACTCTTATTCACATGGAATTTTGGAAAAATATTTTTTCCCCAAAGCCAAATGGATATTGACGTGCTTTCACAAAGATTGAAGTAAACATAATGACGACAGCTTTTAACATTCTCACAGATGGCTCTTTGGGATTTGTACATATTGACTGATATGGATTTAATAGATTGTAAAGAAATTCTAATTTATAAACTAAATTTGTTCAGGAAAAAATTAATAACCTATGCAAGAATATTTTGAATGTAGTTGAATCAAAGCGAAGTAACTTAACTTTGTAAGCAAATTGATAATGTATGTGAAGATTTGACTATGAAATACTGATTTCATAAGCCACACTAAAAAAAACACTCTATTTCATGACTACAATGATTGTTTTCTAGTTAAAAAAAAAAAAAAAAAAAAAAAAGCCATTGCAGCAAGGCCAACTGCCTGAATGACATGGAAAGTGTGTGTGTCACATACTACACTTCTTGAACTAAAGGAAATGTCTCTTTCAAATCAACAACTCTATGTTATCTCCTTTTGCAACAGTGATTACATTTGAGTTTTACATCCTGGGTGCAATGAAGCTGGGATTTACTGCCTGAATAATAGATCAAAGCAAATCAGAAAGTAATTAGTTGATAGAGCAAAGGGCTGCTTATCTGAATGACTTGGTTTATGGAACATAAAGGAACAGGAAACCCTTGACTTTGCTTTTGAAATAAAGAACAGGAAAAATTACATCCAAGTGCAATTTGTCCTAGGGAGGAAATCAACTACATTTATTCTTTTCTATTGCAAATTAGTTCTATATGGTCTTTGCTACTAGCTTTCTAATCAGAGAGTCCATTTCCCTTCATTGCATATGCTTTTCTGGAGTCTGCATATTCATTTTCTGGGTATTAGATACCCTATTTACCACAGTCTGTAGTTTGCAGACATTTGCTGGGCAGGGTTTTAACCCTCCCTTCTCAATGCAGAATTTTATAGTGAAAATCACTGATAAAGGAATTGTGTGACAGACTTCACTGAGCAGATCACTGCACATTAGATTTTATATTATTATTAGTTAGCATATTAAGTGCCCACTCTATCATCATCATGGGTGACTGCTCAGGGGGTAGCAGAACATTCAGCTTTAGGAGGACAGAGTTTAATTTGCAGTTGAAAATGGTTAACAACAGGCTGAAACCTAACAAAAACACATTTAGAAAGTCAACCAGAGGGATTTTTATTTTAATGAAAAAGAATAATGAAAAGCACTCTGCAGGGAGAGCAAATTTGACTTATTTAAACATATATGCGGGCTCTAACGCTTCGAAGTGTGTTTTTTAAAAAAATAATGAGCTTTTTTAAAAAAATAATGAGCTTTTATCTAATTTGTGGGTTTGGGTGTGAGTTGCAGAGTGGCTGCAAGATCATCTGAAAAATAAGTTAAAGGGGGGGGGATAAGTGGTATTCTAGAATTGTACCCCTGAAATTTATATAATTTTATTAACCAATGTCACCCCAATAAACAAAAATTTTAAAAAGCAAGACTCCTTTGCCAAGTAGGAACTTAGATTAGATTCTAGGATATTTGAGATGCATGAAGATTTAGAGATGATCTAATCTGACCTCTTCATTCATTGGACATGACACTAAAGCCCAAAAAATGTGAAATGATTTCCCCAAGGCCATGCAACTGATAATAGAGCTGTACTGAGAAGGACCATATGATGAGCACTTATGCAGGACATGTCTGTAATCCCCGTAACAGACTGTGAGCAAGCGTTATTATTGGCAGTTTACAGACAAACGAAAGCAGAGGAATTACATCATTTACCAAAGGTCACAGCTAGAAAATGTGAAGCACAGACTTAACCTGTATGATCCAAGGGTATGCCTTAACACCTCACCCCAACAGAAGGCACAGCTCTCTGCTGCCCTCCACAAAGCCTTCCGCCTCCAGGGCACCGATTTTCAGCAGAGCCAGTCAGACTCTGTCTACCGGACCTGTAATATCACCTGTTCTGAGTTGCTGATATTATAACCCTCACCCCTCTGAATCGATATATTGAACTCACTCTAGTTTCAATTCAGCCCCAACTCCTCTAGACATTAGATCCTATTCCCTTTGGCCCCTGCGTAGGATGACCCCATCCCCTTTCCTCCTCCAAGTGCAGCTCCTGAGACCCAAGCTCAGCCCAGTGTCCCTGGTCTAGAATCAACGGAGAGGCAGGTCAGATAGAAATAAAATTTATCCGATTCCAAATTCAAGGTGTAATGGAAAGTGAAGTAGAAGCCTGAGCCACCATTGGGCTGTTGAGAGCTCAGCAATTGAAGAACTAGGATAAAAGTAAGTTTTGCAGCCAGAGTTGCTAAGGAACAGAGAAAGACTGTGACCCAAGAAAGGGAGTTGGGAAGAAGGGAGGGATCTGGGACAAATCCAGCAGCCCTGTGACTTCGCTATGGAGTGTGCCGCCGGATCCTGGGCTCAGTAATAGAACATAATCCTAAAGCCCATTCCAGAGTGAGGCACACTCCTGCTTGAGGAGAAGCCTCAGAATTCAGTCAGAGCCAGTGGCAGCAGGGACCTGCTAGGGCCCCAGCAGTGAGGAGCTGGGACAGGTAGAAGCAGGGGGCATACCTGAGGCAGGATCTGACACATTGCCAGGCCTCCCTCCCAGTCTCCTTCCCTGACAGACAGGATCTGGGTAATACCATCTCCTTATCAGTCATAGTGGTCCCTGTAATTGAGTTAGTCTTTGATTTGGGTAAAGTTAACCTTTCTTGGCTTCTAGGAACCCTTCTCATTTCTTGATGACACTGAACAAGGCAGGCAGAGTTTGCTTGTCCCGTGGGCTCTTTGCCTGGTCAACTTGGTATCCTTGTGCCAGATATGGCCACCCACTCCTCTTTCTTTTTTTTATTAATGGGAGGCACCCTGAGAAAGCTGGCCATGCTTGGTTAGTATGCTTAGCTATGTAAAGGCCTGTATCCCCTGTGGTTCTGTGGATAAAGCCCTCCAGAATCCCTGCTAACATTCACCTTTTATACTGCAATATTGGATTTAGTATTCCCTTTCCATGACTTGAAAAGGTGCTGGGACCACAGGTAGCATGTCAGGTGTAGACTACCTGATCCAGTTTGGATTCAATCTCACCTAGTCCATGATGGAGCCCTCACTGTGCCATCCTAGGCCCCCAGGAGAGCCCTGTGATTGCCTCACCTGTCTGCAGGTGAGACCCGTTGCAGGTGGTCAGCACTGACAGGAACAACCAGGCTACCTTTTCCCCCAGACGAGTGCCACCTTGGTGGGGAGAATAATAGTTTTTGAATTTTCCTCATTTGTATCACAAGCCGACCTTTTACTATCTGTCAGTATTATCTTAAAAGAGTCTTTTAACCTCTTTCAGCTTTAGATTTATTTCTTAAACTGCATATACTCATGAGGTTGTTAGGAGGAATAAATGAGATTTTTCACAATTGTAGTTTCAACTGTAAGGCTCTTTAGTGTGTTAGTCAGGATTCTCCCAAGAAACAGAACCAATAGGATGCACATGTAATTCTATGTATTAATCTATTAGAAGGAATTGGCTCACATGATTATTGAGGCAAGCAAGCCCCAAGAGCTGCAGAAGTGGTCAGCAAGCTGAACATGCAGGAGAGCTGATGGTCCAGTTCCAGTCTGAGTGCACAGGTCTGCGAACCAGGAGAGCCGACGATGTAGTTACAGTCCAAAGGCTGGCAGGCTAAATTCCTGGGAAGAGATGCTGTTTCAATTTAAGTCTGAAGGCAGCAAAAAAGCCAATGCCCCAGTTCAACGGCAGTTCGGCAGAAAGAGTTGTCTCTTACTCGGAGGAGGGTTAGCTTTTTTATTCTATTCAGGCCTTCACCTGACTGGATGGAGTTCACTCACTTCACAGAGGTCAGTCTACTTGAGTCAGTCAACCCATTTAAATGTTAATCTCACCCCAAAACGCCAACATGAAACACCCAGAATAATTTTTGACCAAATATCTGGGAAGCCTGTGGCCCAGTAAAGCTGACAAATAAAATTAACCTTCACACTTAATAAACGTAAATATGTTAAACTTGAGCCAACTTGGGTCAGCAGGTACATGGGAATAAATTCATATATGTATTTCTAGTCTTTATGATGAATTTCTATGTCAGATCATATTATACATTTTGCAACTCAAACTCACAATTAGTGTTTCTGAAAACTGCCATTAATATGACACATAATATAAAATTATTTTGGAAGGGTCCAAAAGAAATTTAAGAAATTACTTCCTAACTAATTTCTATTCTTGGGTAAACTGATTGAGACTTTAATGAAAAGAAAACTAGTATGCCCGTAGTATAAAGTTTACAGAGTCAGAAAAACCCAACTCTCAAAAAAAAGGTGTATCCCTAATCTATTAAGTTGCTCCTATTTTGAGTAAGATCTAATCATAGCACACTATATAAGTGACCCAGTAGGTCTGAATTTCTCAGATCTTTCAAAAGGCTTTCTAAGCTTCCTTGTAATAGATTATTAAGGGAAAGAAGTCATGAAGGGCAAAGGGCAAAATACTGCAAGAGTTGCTTGTGAAAAGCATAGAAGCACAGGTAGGGAAGAGCCGTGGCAGAGAGAAAAGTTAATAATTTGACACACAAAGGTTTGGCATTGGTTCTGACATTGTTCAATATAGCCTGTTAATAAAGAGGAAGAGAAACTGGGAGGTGAGTTAGTAGAGGTACAGTCTGACTGCCAAGCCTGCCAATGACTGCTTTAGGGAAGTGAGGAAATCAATCAAGAACAGCGAACGTTATCATGTGGATTCAGTGCTTTGGAATTTTATCAAAAATAAAAGCACTTGAAATTTAATGTATACCAATAGTCAGACCAGCATAAAACAAGTCAAGTTTCTCTGAAATCTCCTGAGAAGTGAACCAGTTAAAGGAAGATCTAATGTCTACACAAATCAAATAGACAAGAGACAAGAAGAGAATGCAGTTCTAACATAAACCAGTTCTTCAAATAAGAAATGTAACAAGTTATGTATGAATTTCTATTAAATTATAGTACCAAAGACAACTGCTTATGGACTTTAAAAGGATTTGATATTCTTTGATTTCAATTTGAGTGACTCAATTTGAAGATGGATGCAGGGAGAAACAAAATAATTGCATATTGAGAAACAAAGTAGTTGGTGTAAAATCATACTGGATTAGAGTTATTGGTTGTGATTGTTGGATGTTCTCATTAGCCTGCATTGCTCTAGGCCTTACCAGCCTATGGCACAAATGAGTTCACATTAGCATTGATATACACATGTCCAAGGCTTTACTTGCATAATTGCCTCAAAAAGTCAGTGTTTCCTGGACTGCTGGTTTTAAGACTAGCATAATTTCTTTTCTGTTTGCTTTTTTTTTTTTTTTTTTTTAATCAGACTCCCCTGTGGTATCTTCTGTCAAAGAGCCAGAAGAAAAGCACCATCACCACTAGGACTGGCGCCTGGATGCTGCATCAGAAACCTGCATCCCTAATGTCCCTTTAGCATTTCTTCTGAAACTGTTTAACCCTAATGCCATTCTGCAACGCCATGAGTCTTCACGGAAGATGGTATTTTCCAAAACTGGCCACAGCATGACTTCTGGTCCCACATGCTCTTCCAGGGTTTTGCCACTCCCCCAATGAGAAATAAATTCTTCTTTCCCTCACCTTGAACCTGGGTAGCTTATGGCTGCTGCAAGCAATGGAGTAAGGCAGAAGTGATGCTCTGTGACTTCAAAGTCTAGAACACAGAAAGCATACAGCTTTCTCAAGGCTCTCCCCTTTAGGACCCTAGTACTTGGACCCCAGCCACCATCTTGTGAGGAATCACAAGGTACCTGGAGAAGCCATGTGTTTCCATCAGCAGCCCTAGTTAAGGTTATAGCCTACAACCAGCATCAATTGCTAGATGTGTGAAAGGAGAGACCTTCAAATCATTCCAACCCCCAGTTTTGGAGCTGACACCTAGTTGAGAGGCAATGAATGATTTCTGCCAACATTGCCCAAATTGCAGAAGTGTGAGCAAAAGAATTGCTGTCATTGCTTTACGCCACTATTTTGGGGTGGCTTGCTCTGCAGCACTACATAGCTAAAACAACCCTTCTTTGTCAAAACCACACATAATTCAACACAGAGCTGAGGAAAATATCAGTGTCCCCAATTCTATGTGGACCTTCAAACATAAGTTCCAAACATAGGCCTGTCCAAATACTAAACATTCTTTCATGATAACAAGCCTCTTAGCTTTTGCTCTAGGCACTTCTTAATAAGAAGCAGCTGAAGGTCCTTGGCCAGGCACCATGCTGACATCTTCATCTTACTATTTCTCCCTGAGGAACATTAATCCTAAACTTCCTCCTAGAAGATTCTTCTCTTGTATGAATTTGGGCTCATGTAATCAGATGATGGAGATTAAGGGCAGAGGTGAGGAACTGGTTCATAATTTCAGATGGAATAAGTAGATCCAGTCAAAACCCCACTTCAGATCCAAACCTACTTTCACTACTTTTTATAAACCATCTCTGAAAGAGAAACTTTCTAAGAGGCTGTGATTTCATTCTCTGTCTTGGTAATGTCATTTTTTATGGGGTAAAGTGATCAGAAAATACAAGTAAGAATAAAAGAGATATTGAAGAGAGAAACTTTCTTGTGAGGAATATACTTTGTGAGAGTTACAAGGCTATAGTATAAGAGAAAACCAGGAATTTTAGTAGCCCTTAGAAAGACTCCCATGCTACCAACCTAACAGTGAGGTGATGTGGGTTATAGAAAAAACCCTTTATGTTTTATAAAACTAAGATAAAGCAGCAGCTAAAAGATCCTACCCTAGACAATTACAAAAGAGCTGAAATGTGATCAAGAAGTGAATAAATCTCTTCCTAAGAAATGAATGGGCCGAAACCGCTTTGGCTCGGTGGATAGAGTGTCAGCCTGCGGACTGAAAGGTCCCAGGTTCAATTCCGGTCAAGGGCATATACCTGGGTTGTGGGCACATCCCCAATAGGAGATGTGCAGGAGACAGCTGATCGATGTTTCTCTCTCATTGATGTTTCTAACTCTCTATGTCTCTCCCTTCCTCTCTGTAAAAAATCAATAAAATATATTTAAAAAAATAAAAAAAAGAAATGAATGGGATCTAAAATCAGTTGACAAACTAAGTAACTCACTCCACCCTGTATGACTGTGTATGCCCTTTATAGCAGACAACTGGCCAACATAAAAATCACTTTTCAAGGTGGGTGACTGTGATATTCAGAATTTGAAGAGTAGAATAATTTTATGTTTTCCTTTTCGTTAACCTAATGTTACTAAGCAATAAAAATCGGAGAGATGAAGATTTATATTCAAAATAAATACAAATTTGAAAAACATACATAAATATACTTGCTATAATACATCATAAGTCCTTTTTAATACTTTCATTTTAGACTATTTTTGTCTTTATCATTTCTAAAGTATGGGGGTTTAATTTTAATATCTAATTATAGCTGGTAAGTGTGGTTTCCAGTTATTTAAAATTCAGTGGAGCCAGTTACTGTACTGTTATAAGTCTCTTACTTCATTCTCCTAGCAGCTCTTGAGGTAGATATTATTACAATTTATTATCTCTAGACCAAAAGGATTTAAATAACCTGCTCAATATCCCACAGCAGGTAGAACTAATCATCTAAAGCAGATATTTGACCTCAAAACTTAGGTTGGACTCCTGAAATAAATCCTCCTGCACACACGAGGACTGCTGCATCACACTTCTGTGTGTAAAATGGCCTTCACACCTTATTTGGGGAAAGGAACTAAGAAGACACTATAGCTGAATCCAATTCTGCTTTTTTTCCTATTCTCTTCCTGCCTCCCTCCTAGAACAACAAAAAAGCCAGCTTTCTTCTCTCTCCTCCAGTCACCACCACCACACGTTCTACGTCAGTGGTCTCAATTTTCCTGTATACAACAGGAGCGCAATCCAGCACTTAGGATTTAAGGGGTATCGGGTTGAAGAATTTAGTTCTAAAAAAAAAGCAAAAACACAAAATTATGACTCCCATGCCAACACTCACCACAACCACACGCTTCAAAACTCTGCCAACCTCCAACCTTCTCTTTTGCTGTTTTATTTCCTTAAGAAAATATTCAAAATATCTTTAAGCCAATGCAATGACACTGTATTTTTCTTTCCTCTTATAAAAGGTCAAGGAATTGGCTTTTAGAAAAGGAAGTAATGGTAGGTGAATTCCAAATATAGACATATCTAACTGGTTTGGGCAGAAAGGACATTCCAGTCTGTCAAGGTACTCAGCTCTTGGCTTTATATAATCAGCAGTGCCAGACATTGAAAGCTCAATGTGCCTTTTGCACTCTATCAGGATGACCATTGAATCTTAATGTTGTCTATTAGTCAGAACAATTCATCTTTAATAGGCCATATGTTTTAATGATTGAAAATTATACTATTTCATTTGCTCTCTGGAACATTTGCACGGTGGCTGATTTAAAACTTAGAAATTCACAAATAAAAAAATATTAACCTAAAACCTCTATGGAATTTTTTGGGGATGTGAATGAGGTTGATTGATTTTTATTTTCAGATTCCCCTGTGGTATCTTTTGTCAAAGAGCCAGGAGAAAAGCACACATCACCTCCAGGAATGGTGCCTGGATGCTGCATCAGAAGCCTGCATTCCTAATGTCCCTTTAGCATTTCTTCTGAAACTGTTTAACCCTAATGCATTTCTGCAACGCCATGAGTCTTTAAGGAAGATTGTAAAGAATGATAATAATCTTTCCTATGATCCTTTGCAAGGCAACCTTGTAGCTCTTCCCATCAAGAGGAGACATCTATATTCTCTACCTTTGTATCCATACTGAATGTTTGGCTTCATTGACCAAAAAATGTGTCAAAAATAATGCTGTGCCAATTCTAAGCCTATGCCACAAAATATCTGGCATCCTCCTTAACTCTTGAGAATAAATCCTGCCGCCATGAAAAATAGCTCAGGCTGTCTACGGAATAATGGGATCCTTTGGAGAGAAAAGTCCCAGCTGTCAGCCATCTCAGAGATAGAGTAGATGAGGACTAGGCTCTTCAACTCCAGCGCAGCAGACCCCTCTGAGCAGTGCCAGCAAGAGCAGCTTACGCATTCCACAGCCAAACCACAGAATCATGAGACATAATAAAACATTGTTATAAGCCACTAAATTTTGTAATAGTTTATTATCCAGTAATGGATAATCAATACAATAGGTTAAATTAACAAACACACGCACGCGCGTGCACACACACACACGCGCGCGTTCTGATAGCTTAATTATGCCAAGTAAGTCCCCCAAATTAATACACACTTCTATGTCAACAGGTCAATAAGCATTCTTGTTCAGTGTCAGATATAGACCAGATATTAGACCTTACCCTTATCAATGTTAATAAAGAACTAACACTGATAACTTAGTTCTATGTCGATTACCTTGCCTTAAAGAATTAGTCTATCATACACCACATTTTGGATTTAATAAAATTATTTTTTCTCTCTGAAACTTGAAAGAAACAGGACAAGAATGTCAGGTTTTCCCACATCACTCCAATGGGTAAAAGGGAGCCCCCCCCCCCCTTATCCTTTCAAATCCAATCCTAAGCCTAAAAGCTTTGACTCAAACTCCAGGTGGGTTAAAATTCAAAACCTATAAAATAAGGAAGACAATACTGTAAATACTAGAGAGAGAAAAAGAAACTTGTATTGAATCTAATTTACAATCCATTCATGCTTGAGTTGACTGCGTCACTTAGGTAAGAACTAAACTCAACTTTGAAGGGTCACTGATTCAATGTTTTTTAAATGCTATTTTTAATCACAGATGTTTTCTTTTCTTCCCTTATGCTTTATTTTAGTCATTATCAAACAAGTTAAAGCCTTACCCAGCTTAATAATAATTTGGTTAAAAAGTATTATATATTGAAATTTTCAGAATTTTGAGTGGGAGTATAATTTTATTTTTCTTTCACATAATCTTTTGCAGTTGTGTGGTAGTAAATGTTTAATAAGCAGTCCTCGGGAAGAAGAAAATTGTGCATTTACATATATTCATATTTTTCTATGAGTTTTAATGATATTAAAGAGGTATAGAACACAATTTACAAAAAAGAATAACATATGAACTATTATTTATTATAAATTCTGTGCAACCAGTGGATTCTCACAGGATGCTTTCGTTAATTTTTGCCAAAGTTTTTTTTTTTTTTTTTTTTTTATCTCTAGTCAAAGGTATAATTCAACCATAATTTGACAAATGGAATTGCATGCCAATCCAGTAATTTTTATCCCAATACATTTGCTGTCATTAAACATGATATGTAATCTGTTCAAATTACTTTGTTCAAATTCAGCACTGGATGTGGCACTGGATTAAACTTTTAAGTTTAATCTTCACTATTAATATTTTCTTCCTCACTTTCTTAAGTCTAGAAAATCAACAAAATAATAAATCTAACTTTATCATAGCATTTTCTGATTTCCAATGTGCAAATACTCTCACCATGGCTGACTTCAATCTACCACCATGACATCACTGAATTCAAAGTTAGAAAGATGTGTGCAGTAGCACACCATTCAATAGCATTTCTACTTTCAAAGTGTCAATAAGCTCAAGAAGTCATTCCTGGCTGGTGTTGCTCAGTGGTTGAGCATTGACCTATGAACCAGGAGTTCATAGGTTTGATTCATGCCTGGATTGAAGGCTTGATACCGCGTGAAGGGTGTGCAGGAGGCAGCCGATCAATAATTCTCTCTCATCATTGATGTTTCTCTCTATCCCTCCCTCTCTGAAATCAATAAAAATATATTTTTTTAAAAAGTCATTAAAATAATTAGAAAATGATGCAATTATAATTTATTACCTTTGTAGTATAATTTATTTAATGTTAACTTTATATAATTTAACTTTAAATAACAACTATAATTAAGAGTCAGTTTATAAAAGCTTGTGCATCTGAATGAGCTGAATCTAGTATATAGTATGTGAGTACTGTTAAGTGGAGGGTGTTCTTTTTGTTTTAATTTCTAATGAAACAATTTCTCATTAAGGCTACCTCTATGGCAAACTTAGGCCTGAGCAGAAAAAAACAGGACAAGAAAACTAAATTTAAAGAAATAATATTTACAGGCTTATAACCTCTCATATTCCTATTTCCTTATCCTGTTCTTTGTGGATATGAAAAATAAACCGGTTTTGACATATATAAAAATCTGCTTTATCATAAGCTTAATATCAATTTGACTATGATAGCTATAGTTCTTAAAATACAGTTTTACTGCCCTAACTGGTTTGGCTCAGTGGATAGAGCGTCGGCCTGCGGACTCAAGGGTCCCAGGTTCGATTCCGGTCAAGGGCATGTACCTTGGCTGCGGGCACATCCCCAGTAGGAGGTGTGCAGGAGGCAGCTGATCGATGTTTCTCGCTCATCGATGTTTCTATCTCTCTATCCCTCTCCCTTCCTCTCTGTAAAAAATCAATAAAATATATTTTAAAAAAATACAGTTTTACTTTTTATTATCCAAAGTAAAAAATTCTAAATGAGATAAAGATAAGGGATTTGAATTTAAGAAGAAGAATGATATTTTAAAGAGGAACAGGGAAAATGTTTAAGGCAATTTGTTTAAATAAGCATGTTCACTTTAATCTAGTCACAGTGTACATCCAGGCAGTGGTCATTCCTCAGAGAAGCAGTCTCCAGGCTGACACACCATGATTCCAGAAACCCCTGTACTCCCCCTCCACCTGATCAGATTGAAAACTCCCTCAGTTCCTGACACTGGGCTCCAGGACAGCGGCTGTTGAGATGAATGCCTTCTAAACTCTAGTACTGTAGCTATGCTCAGAACTTCTAAACAGCTCATTAATACATCAGGTTAATATCCCACTTTGCTGCTAAAGAATGCAGAGAATGCTCTCTTCTGTGTTTGCTGTACAGACTCTCAGAACCTCCATTAAGATAGCACATATTCCAGACTGAATTTCTACACTTGACTCCAGTTAAGTTTCTGCAGATAAGCTAAGTACTGATTTTAAGTAAATTCCTTTATTTCCCTGGCTTTCTTTGGCTACAGGTACATAGTTTCTCTGGGATCTTTGAATGCAATGTGCTTTTTGTACTTAAAAGTCATTTATGGCCTTTCCTTTAATTTTCTGTGTTTTGGTCTTTGTCTGTTTTAACAATCCCCCTTCCTAGACTATAAACTCTTTGAAAAAAGGCAGTGCCTTATTCTTTCTCCTGTCCTGTGACTACTCATAATCTATGTTCTGTAGGATAACCTATGGGATTTATATAAGACAAGTGCTGAGATTATGTCTTCTAGTTTAGAGTTTCACAAAATTAAAGAAAAAAAAGACTCGTTCGTTTTCTTTATGTCTAGGTAAGACAGGGAAACCAATCAAGAAAATAAATCTTGTATTTGTTTAAAGGACATTTCCCCATAATTAATAGTTGTTGTGCTTTGTTTTGTTTTTAATTTATTTCAGAGAGGAAAGGGGAGAGAGAATTACAAAAACTAATTATGAGAGTGAATCATTGATCTGCTGCCTCTTGCACGCCCCACACTGGGGATGGAGCCTGCAACCTGGGCATGTGCCCTGACTAGGAATCGAACAGTGACCTCCTGGTTCATAGGTTAACACTCAACCACTGAGCCATGCCTGGGTTTGTTTTTTTAATTTGACAAGAAGGTGAAGCACACTATCAGACACCAGGAATTTCCAGCAGTCAGTTGGCAAGTATCAAAAACAGTTATTAGAAAGTATAAACCACCATTAGTGATAGCTTAATTTAAGTAGTTAAGTTTTAAATATATTATATGGCAAATAGTTACAGTTCAGGAAGAACATTAGAGATTTTGCCTCTTCACCTTCACCTTGTATTCTTAAAACAATGAAGGAGAAGAAGAAGAAGAAGAAGAAGAAGAAGAAGAAGAAGAAGAAGAAGAAGAAGAAGAAGAAGGAGGAGGAGGAGAAGAAGGAGAAGGAGGAGGAGAAGAAGAAGGAAGAGGAGGAGGAGGAGGAGGAGGAGGAGGAGGAGGAGGAGGAGGAGGAGAAGAAGAAGAAGAAGAAGAAGAAGAAGAAGAAGAAGAAGAAGAAGAAGAAGAAGAAGAAGGTGGTTGCTTTTTATATATGCTTGTCTCTTCTAGGAAGTGCTAAGGACACAAAGATTAATGAAATATTGCCGCTACCTTGAAGGAGCCACAATCAAATGAAAAAAAGAATGTCACCCTTGATTGGGGAAAACCACCAACATTTCTATGTCAAGACAAGAGAAAAGCAGCCAAAATGCACTGAACATTTACTCTGTGTTAGACGCTGGCTATGTTCTTTGGGCACATTCTCTCATTTGCTACAGTGTTTATTGGGTACCAAACTTTGTGTTCCCTTATATGCCTTTGGGTCTTATCTTCCCAGTGGGTTTATAAATTCACATCTTTAAATTACGTATGCTGCCATGGCACCTTAGCAAAGTAAGTACAATCTGGGTAAAACATTTTCCAAATTAAATTTTATTTCCTAGTGTTTAAAGAATTGCTTCTTTGACTTCTTTTAGATTTTTTTCTTTATTTGTACTTTTCTGTGGTTTCTTTATCAATCGTATTCCAAATTCTTCTTTTAAAGCCCCTAATATCCCATCCATTTCATATACACTCCTAATATCTATATATTCATATGCATTTTCATGTTCTATCTACCATGACCCTCTAAAACAGTGGTTCCCAACCTTCTGGCCCTTTAAATACAGTTCCTCATGTTGTGACCCAACCATAAAATTATTTTCGTTGCTACTTCATAACTGTAATGTTGCTACTGTTATGAATCGTAATGTAAATATCTGATATGCAGGATGGTCTTAGGCGAGCCCTGTGAAAGGGTTGTTCGACTGCCAAAGGGGTTGTGACCCACAGGTTGAGAAGCGCTGCTCTAAAAGTAAAGACATTATTGATTATATCTACTTATTATTCCACTAAATATTTTTTTTTATATTTTAAGTTCAAACAATACAAAATGACAAAATATTTAAGGGAAAATTTAATGCTTATGTGATTGTATTACATAAGAAGTATTACATATCAATTAGTCAGCTTTTGCTGTTACAATAATCCTGCGTACCAAACTCCCCCAAACTCAATGACTTACATATATTTACTTTTCTTGCCAATTGGTCTGTAAATTGATTGACCTATCTCTTGGGATTGAAGTTTGGATTATCAAGACTTCGCCACATATATTCATTCTAGATCATTCTAGGTTAAAGTGATAATGGCTTCCAAGAGCGCGTTTGTTTTTGTTTTTTAATGACAGGTCAGAGGAGTAAAAGAGTAAGCTCTAAGATCTCTTGGAGCCTTAGCTTGAAATCAGTACTCTGCCATATCTGCTCTCAATCTATCCAGCAAAGCTATCTGTGTAATGTAACCCAGATCAATGGGTAAGGAATATACGTCACAATATCTTATGCACTGCAACACCACACGACAGAAGAGAATGAAAACTGGGGAACATTGACTCATTTATTGTCCATTTAAAGAAGTGTTAATAACCCCTTATAAACATGAATAAACCGAGGCTCTAGAAATTAAAGAAAAAGCCCAAAGTCCCATGGAAAATGGGAGCAAAAGTAGGAATTCAAATAAGATGCTGTTTAGACTTGATAGACCACATTTTATTTCCTAATCTCTTTTATAGCACTCGAATTGCTAGTTTAAAAAGAAAAGTTGAGATTTCACAGATGGTAGAGCTCTTTTTGCTGTAAAATGAATAAAGATATAACAACAAATGAAGGTACTCACAGTCAATAGCATCATTCACTCTGTGCGCAGTCCTAGAAAAGAAGTGTAGTTGGCCTTAGTGTGACTCTCCTTTCCATTGTTATATAACTTATCTATTGTGGCTGTAGTCACTGGACTCCGCAAGCATATGATGTTAATTAGCCATGTGTGGAGGCTTAAAATAAAGTCTTTCATTAGTCTTATAAAGTTAAATTAACTTTCTCTTTCTAGCTAAAGAGGGCAACTGTAGTAACAATGATAATAATTTTATGGAATTTTAAAATTAAACAATTTAATTTAAAACAAAAATAAGAACTAGTAGAAGGTGCATTTTGAAACTGATTTGTTTTTCATTAATGTTCTATGAATTTGGGGCTAACCCTATTATGATCAGTAGTTTATTTTGGATGACCAGTGAGAGTGAGAGGGTCACCTTGGGCTAAGGCATCCACTCAAAGTAACTTCTTTTTGTATATGAGATTATGTCGATGACTTTGGTCCTAATACTATTTTCCAAATTTGTCAGATCTTTAAAATTGCTTTGGGGTGCTTATTAACATTACCAATTACCAGTATACTTGTCAGGAGACTCTGATTCAGTAGATAAAGTAACTCTGTAAACCTGAATTTTTAACACATGCTCCTGATGATTCTCATAATCAAATAAGAAAGGAGATTAATTATACTTTAAAAAAATGACTATATTTAAGGAAAATAATATAAGTACACCTTGTTTTATTATGCTCTACTTTACTGCACATCACAGTGGTTGTGTCTTTTACAAATTAAAGGCAAGAACCTCCACCAGCAAAAAGATTATGACTCACTTTATTCAGGTGGTATGGAATTGAACCCACAATATCTCTAAGGTATGCCTGCATATCAATTACCCATAATGAGGACAGAAGCAGAGAGAATACTTCCTAACTTAATCTGAGGTTAGTATTACCCTAATACCAAAGCCAGACAAAGACATTACAAAAAAGAAAACCACCAATTATTATCTCTTATAAACATGGGTTGAAAAATCCTCAATAAAATATTAGCAAATCAAATCCAACAATGTATAAAAAGAATAATCACCACACCAAGTGGGACTTATCTTAGATATACAAGGCTATTTCAGCTTTTGAAAATCAGTTAATATTATCCAAAGTATACAAAGAACTCTTTAAACTCAACAAAAGAAAACAACCCAATTTGAAATAGGCCAAAGATCTTACTTAACAGACATCTCACCAAAATGATATAGAGCAGTGGTTCTCAACCTGAGGGTCGTGACCCCTTTGGCGGTCGAACGACCCTTTCACAGGGGTCGCCTAAGACCATCCTGCATATCAGATATTTACATGACGATTCATCATAGTAGCAACATTACAGTTATGAAGTAGCAACGAAAATAATTTTATGGTTGGGTCACAACATGAGGAACTGTATTTAAAGGGCCAGAAGGTTGAGAACCACTGAATAGAGTAACAAAAAAGCATATGAAAAGATGCTCCATATCATATGTAATCAGGGAAATGCAAATTAAAATAGCAATGAGATATCACTACACACTTATTAGAATGGCCAAAATCCAGAACACTGACAACACCAAATGTTGTTGAGAATGCAGAGCAACTGAAATTCTCATGCATTGCTGGTAGGAATACAAAATAATATAGCCATTTTAGAAGATAGTTTAGTGGTTTCTTATACAAATAAATGTACTCTTACCATATGATCCAGAAATCGTGTTCCTTGATATTTCCCCCAAAGGAGTCTACACAAAAACCTGAATATGGTTGTTTATAGCAACTTTATTCATAATTGCTCAAACTTGGAAGCAACTAAGATGTCCTTCAGTAGATGAATGGATAAAGAAATTAACAATGTATAAAAAAATAATACCCCACAAAAAGTGGGACTTATCTTAGTTATACAAGGCTATTTCAACAGCCTGGTATTGCTTAGTGGTTAGGCCATTGGCCCATGCACTGAAGGGTCTTGGGTTAGATTCTGTTCAAGGGCACTTGTGTGGGTTGCAGGTTTGATCCCAGCACCAGGTGGAGCTTGTTCAGGAGGCAGCAAATCAATGTGTCACTCTTCTCTCTCTCTCTCTCTCTCTCTCTCTCTCTCTCTCTCTCTCTCTCTTTCTCTCCCTCCCTCCCTCCTTCCCTTCCACTCTCTCTAAAAATCAATGGGCCCTACCCAGTTTGACTCACTGGATAAAGTGTTAGCCTGTATATTGAAGTGTCCCAGGTTTAATTCCGGCCAAGGGCACATGCCCGGGTTGCGGGCTTGATCCCCAGTACAGGGTGTGCAGGAGGCATCCGATCAATGATTCTCTCTCATCATTGATGTTTCTCTCTCTCTCTCTCTCTCTCTCTCTCTCTCTCTCTCTCTCTCTCCCTCCTCTCTCCCTCTCTGAAATCAATAAAAATATCTTAAAATAAATAAACAAATAAAAATAAATAAATAAATATCAATGGAAAAAAATATCCTGTGAGGATTAACACACACACACACACACACACACACACACAATAAGTGAGCCATCAAGCCATAAAAAGACATGGAGAACCCTTAAATACATACAGTGGTATCCTGGGTTAAGGATGGGAGGAGAGACGACTAGGCAGAAAACAAAGGCTCTTTAAGGCAGTGAAAATACTCATCTACACTAATAAAAGAGAAAAATGGTAATTGGCGTACGGTGATACCGTTTTCATTGGCTAATCAGGGCTATATGCAAATTAACTGCCAACTAAGATTGGCAGTTAACTGCCAACAAGATGGCGGCTAATTTGCATATGTAGGCACAATGCAGGGAGGCGAAAGGGAAAGCAGGAAGAAGCCCCCTGCCACTGACAGTGATCTGAAACCCAGGGGGGAGCTAAGAGCTGGGGGGCAGGGCAAAGGCGGCCCTGGGGCCGCCTTTGCCCTGCCCCCCAGCCATGATAGGAGAATCAAGCGTCTTTGCCGCCCTGGCCAGTGATAGCAGGAAGTAGGGGTGGAGCCAGCGATGGGAGCTGGGCACGGTCGAAGCTGGCAGTCCCGGGAGCTAGGAGTCCCTTGCCTGGGCCTAAAGCGAAGCCCACGATCGCGGTGTCCCCCGCTGCCACTGCAGGTCTCCGCTGCCTGGGCCGGACGCCTAGGCCAGAGGCATTAGGCCTGGGCAGGGGCAGAGCCTGCAACCGCGGGGAGCTGGGGGTCCCCTGCCCAGGCCTGACACCTCTGCCGGAGGCCTCAGGCCTGGTCAAGGGGCCGATCCAGTGATTGGTGATCGGAGGGTGATGAGGGTCTACTCCTCTGGCCGAGGCATCAGGCCTGGGTGGGGGGCGGAGCCGGGGGTTGGGGGGATATGATGGTCCCCTTGCCCAGGCCTGAAGCCTGGGTCAGAGGCGTCAGGCTTGGGCGGGGGGTGGAGCAAGCGATCAGAGGGAGATGGGGGTCCCTTGCCCAGGCATGATTCCTGGGCCAGAGGCCTCAGGCCTGGGCGGGGGCCAGAGCCAGTGATCGGGGGGAGATGGGGGTCCCCTGTCCAAGCCTGACACCTCTGGCGGAGGCGTCAGGCCTGGGCAAGGGGCCGATCAAGCGATCGGAGGGTGATGGGGGTCAATGCCTGAGGGCTCCCAGTATGTGAGAGGGGGCAGGCTGGGCTGAGGGACACTCTCCCCCCACCCCCACACCCAGTGCACGAATTTCGTGCACCAGGCCCCTAGTTATAATAATAAGTAGATGTCATCATACATTTTTCCAAATATATAGGCTCCACAGCACCAAGAGTGAACCATAAGGTAAACAATGGATTTGGGTAATTATGATTTGTCAATGTAGATTCATCTCGTTAAAAATGTACATTCTAGTGAGTGATGTTAATAGTATAGGAAGCTATGTATGTTTCAGAGCAGGGGGAATATGGGAAATTTCTGTACCGTCCCTTCAATTTTATTATAAACATAAAACAGCTCTTAAAAATGTTTTTTAAAAACAAAGAAAAACAAAAAACTGAAATCCAACTAGGCACAATTTGTATTAGATGGTTGATCCTCATTAGAATTTAGAAGAAAGCTGATGCTTTAAAATTGTCTCACATTATTGTTAAGCACTCCCTATTTTCCAACTTCAAAATTATAATATAAATGTATGTTGAATTGTAATTCTATATGGAGAAATTCAAGAAATTTTGAAAATTAAAAAAAAAATTGTATTATTCAATTGTTCCTTAAACTTCATTCTCTCCATTTTCCTTTTCTCTTCATTGTTTGATCCTTTGTATCTTGTCCCGGATTCTCCTACAGCATCCTTATAACTACCCTCTAAGCCACATGGATGCAAGTAACCACATTTGGTCGGTCTCTGCCCTGTGTACTGCATCCCTTCAGATTATAGCAGCTGCCTTTCTCAGAATTCTTTTTCAACAAATTGGGGTCATAAGCTTCATATACTGGTCATTAACTCAAAACTAATGGAGAAACAGGGAAACCTGATGGGATGACAAATAGTTTTATGTCTGCAAAAGGAGTATTGGAAAATACTGTAATTATGCCAAGATTATAGTGATATTAAATCTAAGGTAGGGTTCAGATTAGATTTATTTTGAAACTAACACTCTTGTGGCTATTTTGTGGACTGTGTGCCAGTTTGAAATGAGATTGTATATCTCGTATTAGCAGCAATTGCAGAGAGTGCTTAAATTTGGCTTGTTTTACAAAATGCTTATCCAAATGGTCCTTTTATGTATGCATCCAGCTATAACTTGATCACACCTTAGTATGTGTCATCATGAGCATATTTCACTGAATGGCAAATTACCCTGCATGACAGGAAGCTGAAATCTATTTCCTGTCTTGACTACTGATTGCTTGCCACTGTGGTCAAATCCTTCAACTTTTTCTGCCTTCAATTTTTGGCCTGTAACATGAATAAGCATATGTAAAACACGTTCCTTATAAAACAGCTGTCTTCAAAATTTTAAGCATAATCATTGGTGATTGTTAGTAGGCAGTTTAGAAGGAACTGGAAAAGTCAGTCTTGTCATTCCATTTTTAGCAGAAGCAACATACATTAGCAATGATTTGGTCAAGGAATAAACTTGATGGCATATCTTTTTTATTCTTCTTTTTTACAATCCAAAAGATTTTTCTTCATTCTCACTATACCATGAATTTGTAGAGAATAGAACATTATTTAAAGCTACTATAAGCATGAAAGAGATTGATAAATCCTTAAATCCCCCTTCCCATCCCCCAAAACCATAA
This sequence comes from Myotis nattereri, assembly GCF_964212035.1. Lineage (NCBI taxonomy): Eukaryota > Metazoa > Chordata > Mammalia > Chiroptera > Vespertilionidae > Myotis > Myotis nattereri. Next base: position 68,737,222 of record NC_138077.1, on the reverse strand, counting down.
CCCAATACCCATATCATTGTGGTCATGGGTGTATCATGTGGCAAACAACAAACAAGTATCTGTCATAATAACAGTAAGTTTTGTTGTTTTCTAATTTTGAATGAAATCTGCTACTCTGCAGGTTTCATTCACTGGTTATTTGTGCATTTGTTTATATAATGCTCCATCTCCTTACTTAGGAATATGTACACAATTAAATAGAATAAAATAAAATTTAAATTAAAGAAGTAAAGAAATGAGAAAAAGTAGAAGAAAAAATAACGTAAAACCAGGAACTAAATTATTGCATAATAGACTTTTCTCTATATTTTACATTTGCTAAAAATGGGACACCAATTTGCCCCTGAGATTTCTAATAGCTACCCATTGGTCTGACTTTTGCTCCCTATAGCTACACATAATAAATCAAGTCCCTTTTCCAGAAGAAAGTCCCTCAGAGATGCAAAACCAAGGTTCTGAGTCCTCTAGGCTAAATCAAAATGAATAGTCTTACCCATTGCCCAGAAAACATTATTAATTTACTTCACCTTTGTAAGAAAATTTTGGTTTGTTCTATCACTTATATGCTAAAGGACTCTAGGGCATTTGACTGCCTAACCTCATTCCATTTAACTTTTTAAAAGTAGAACACATTTTTCATGGGATTGAGACATTTGTGGGTGAATAGTGAAATTGATAATAACAAGGTTATGTTGGTAGCAAAGTTCACCTTTAAAATTTTGTATCCTGACCTAGGCAAAGTCAGGATCCATTTTTATTTATTTTTAATCTATTTTTTATTGATTTCAGAGAGAATGGGAGAGGGAGAGAGACAGAGAAACATTAATGATGAGAGAGAATCATTAATCACTGCCTCCTGCCACATACTGGGGATTGAGTCCACTACCAAGGCATGTGCCCTGACTGGGAATCAAACTGTGACCTCCTGGTTCATAGGTCCATGCTCACCCACTGAGCTATGCTGGCTGAGCAGGAGCTGTTTTTACATTCCCTCCTAGTGATGCACAATAGCCTACACAGATGGAGAGTCATTTTACTCCTAGGACTTGAGTAGTTATTGCTCTTCTTTCCTGGTTTGACAAAACTACATTGAAATCACTCAGGCATCCTATTTGACTGTGAAGTGTGCTAAGCCTTTCTCTCCTACTACTCTGTGTATGTTCCTTCCAAAGCTTGGTATTTGGAGAAGAAGACAGTGTTAGACTAGGACTCTCCCTCACAAAAGGCACAGGAGTGTCTGAACTCTCATGCTCAAACCTCCAGTGAGCCTTACTAAGCATATGTGAGCAAAAGAAACTGTAAACTCTTTTGATCTAATGGTCAAGGGAATCAGATCCTGCCTCAGCTTTTAAAGTGTAAGAAGTTTTAGGATATATTCAAGGCCACCCACCCTCTACCACTGAAGGCAGAAACTACCAGAGTTACTGTCTCAGTGACCCCACAACATATCAGTCAGAACCACATACCATCTGGCAGCTTTAATATGTTTAAATGTCCCTCAAATTCAAGTGGCAATTATGAATCAGCCAGCTGTGATCTTCATTTATTCACAACCAAATTCTTCTCAGAGGTCATTTGATTATAGAAAGAATCAAGATGCACCAAAACCCACAGAGATCAGAAGTAAATATGCTTCCTATGGTTATGTCCAAAGTAATTAGAGTTCAAAAGTCCCAAGAGATGAAAATATTGGTATGTTACATTGTGAGGTAACAACAAGACCCCTAAGCATCTTGATATTATCATAATAGCTTTAGTATCAAAGATTTAATAATGAGGTGTCCTGGAATTTACTTTACCTCCAACCTGTCAGAAATGAGTATCTTGGAGTTATAAAATGATTTTGAAGTGAAGCAGTTTCAGTCATCTTGGCCATAGACACAGAACTCAAGTGTTGCTCTTATATGCTGTTTTTGGTCCTGACCCCCATGGCCTTTTTCAGCATCCACTCACCAGACCAATAAGGCACCAATTTTTCATAATGCCATATAAATGTAATGATTTGAGAAAGAGAGCCACCATACCTCTGACCGACCAAGAGAATATAAGGTTTTTAATATTCATCCAAGATACTTTGAAAATCCTACAAGTGCAATATACCTTCCCTGGGCCAGTGTGGTGGGTTTGATCCCCAGTCAGGCAGGGTGCGTGTGGTAGGCAGCCGATAGATGTTAATCTCTCTCTCTCTCTCTCTCTCTCTCTCTCTCTCTCTCTCTCTCTCTCTTCCTCTCTTTAAAATCAATAAATATACCTATACAAGAAAGGTGTGGTCCAAATGAAAGGCAAACTATAACACAAAAACATGAGTTTTAGTGATTGGTGAAATATATACTGAAAGAAATAAATACACTTATACTTGAAACAAAGACACATATATTTTGTGAGTCACGGGGGTTGTGACACTTCAACTGCAGAAAAAGAAATGTGATCTTTTTAAACTACTTGGGTATATAGTGAACAAAGCCTACTTTTATGATGCAAGCATGTTTTTCTTTTTTAACTTTTAGTATCAATCTAAGGGCAAATTACAAACATCTTCAAACTTGACTATGCATTGGTCATTATAAGTTTGCAGGAAGAAGTAAAGAAAGTAGGCAAAGGAATTATGTCCAGCTCTGGCCAGGCAGCTCAGTTGGTTAGAACATCATCCCACTATGCCAAGGTGGTGGTTCAACCTCTGGTCAGGGCACATATAAGAAGCAACCAATGGATGTATGAATGAAGTGGAACAACAAGTCTCTCTCTCTCTCTCTCTCTCTCTCTCTCTCTCTCTCTCTCTCTCTCTCTCATAAATACATAAATAAATAAATAAATACATAAATACATAAAATAACACAAAGTTATTTTAAAAAAGAAATTTTGTCCTCATCTTTGAGGAGGAGAACAAAATATTTTATACCATTATAGAATATAAAATAAATATTTAAATTATGTGGTTAGAAGTTGAAGGAATGAAGAACAGCAAAACATACATGTTAGCAATAAATCAGAGACAGAGATGGGTAAATGACAAAATTCACATCTCATACAGCAGGGGGTAAATTTTAAAGTAATTTCTAAGGTCAGTATATTGAGCAGTAGTTACAGTAACATAGTTAATAGCGTATAGAGGCAATCATCAGATGAACTATGTGGAGAAATTATTAAAAGTAGTTGTTGCAGGGGATTGGAGCTGCACTGGAAAAGGACAGAGTAGAGGACTATTACTTTTTCATTATAAAATTTTCTGTAGTATTTGTATTTAAATATCCATGTAACTTGATGTTTTCAGGGCTATTCTAGTGTATTTACTCTGTGCATTCAACAGAAATTCAGATAGACAACCAGCACTACAGTAGAAACTGAAGAAAGGCCCAAGAACCTCTTCTTGACAGCCATCTGAAATGCCCATAACATTTACGTAGGGGCATGGTTGGGTTTTTCCACTCAAAACTTCATAAATTTTCTGATTTTTAATAATGAAAGTTATTTTTTTAAATTTATTGTCTAAAGTTTTACATATGTCTCCTTTTTCCCTGATTGATCCCCCCCTCCCCTCAGCCATTCCCACCCCAGGGAAGCCCCCACCACCCAGTGTCTGTGTCCATTGGTTATGCTAATATGCATGCATACAAGTCCTTTGGTTGCTCTCTAACTCTCTCCCCTCCTCTGCCATTTGTCTCTAGATCTATTCTTGTTCATCAAATTATGTTGATCATTGAATCCCATATATGAGTGAGATCATGTGATATTTATCTTTCTCCGACTGGCTTGTTTCACTTAGCATAATGCTCTCCAGTTCCAACTATGCTGCTGCAAATGGTAAAAGTTCCTTATTTTTTATAGCAGCATAGTATTCCACTGTGTAGATGTACCACAGTTTTTTAATCCACTCATCTGCTGATGGGCTCTTAGCTTATTTCCAAATCTTAGCTAATGTAAATTGTGCTGCTATGAACATAGGGGTGCATATATCCTTTCTGATTGGCGTTTCTGGTTTCTTGGGATATAGTCCTTAGAAATGGGATTACTGGGTCAAATGGGACTTCCATTTTTAACCTTTTGAGGAAACTCCATACTGTTCTCCACAGTGGCTGCACCAGTTTGCATTCCCACCAGCAGTGCAAGAGGGTTCCTTTTTCTCTGCATCCTTGCCAGCATTTGTAGTTTGTTAATTTGTTGATGATAGCCATTCTGACAGGTGTGAGATCGTACTTCATTGTTGCTTTGATTTGCATGTCTCAGCTGATTAGTGACTTTGAGCATGTTTTCATATGTCTCTCGGCCTTCTGTATGTCTTCTTTCAAAAAGTATCTATTTAGGTCCTTTGCCCATTTTTTGATTGGATCATTTGTCTTCCTTTGTTAAGTTGTATGAGTTCTCTGTAAAGTTTGGAGATTAAACCCTTATCAGAGATAACATTGGCAAATATGTTCTCCCATGCAATGGGCTTTCCTGTTGTTTTGTTGATGGTTTCTTTTGCTGTGCAGAAGCTTTTTATTTTGATGTTGTCCCATTTGTTTATTTTCTCCTTAGTCTCCATTGCCTTACAGGGGTGGGCAAACTTTTTGACTTGAGGGCCACAATGGGTTCTTAAACTGGAAGGGAGGGCCGGAACAAAAGCATGGATGGAGTGTTTGTGGGAACTAATATAAATTCAAACTAAACATCATTACATAAAAGGGTACGGTCTTTTTTTTTTTTTTTTAGTTTTATTCATTTCAAATGGGCCGGATCAGGCCCGCGGGCCGTAGTTTGCCCACGCTGCCTTAGGAGCTGTGTCAGTAAATATATTGCTACAACATATGTCTGCTATTTTACTGACTATCGAGTCTTGTAGGATTTTTATGGTTTCCCATCTTACATTTAAGTCCTTTAGCCATTTTGAGTTTGTTTTTGTGTATGGTGTAAGTTGGTGATCATTTTTTTTGCATGTATCAGACCAAATTTCCCAGCACCATTTATTAAAGAGACTGTCTTGACTCCATTGTATGTTCTTGCCTCCTTTGTCAAATATTAATTGAGCATAATGGCTTGGGTCAATTTCTGGGTTCTTTGTTCTGTTCCATTGGTCTATATGTCTGTTCTTGTGCCAGTACCAAGCAGTTTTGAGAACAGTGCCTTGGTAATATAGCTTGATATCTGGTATTGTGATCCCTCCAACTTTGTTCTTCTTTCTCGGGACTGCTGTGGCTATTTGGGGTCTTTTTTTAAATTCCAGATGAATTTTTAGAGAGTTTGTTCTAGATCACTGAAGTATGCCATTGGTATTTTAGTGGGGATTGCATTGAATCTGTAGATTGCTTTGGGTAGTATGGATATTTTAATCATGTTGATTCTTCCAATCTATGAACATGGTATGTTCTTCCATTTGTTTATGTCTTCCTCTATCTCTTTTTTCAGTGTCTTGTGGTTTCCAAGTACAGGTCTTTTACCTCCTTAGTTAAGTTTATTCCTAGGTATCTTAATTTTTTTGGTGCAATGGTAAATGAGATTGTTTTTTCTTTCTTTCTCTTTCTTTCTTTCTTTCTTTCTTTCTTTCTTTCTTTCTTTCTTTCTTTCTTCTTTCTTCTTTCTCTGAGTTCATTATTGGTGTATAAAAAGGCCATAGATTTCTGGGTGTTAATTTTGTATCCTGCTACATTGCTGAATTCATTTACTAGGTCTAGAAGTTTTTTGATGGAATCTTTGGGGTTTTCTATGTACAGTATCACATCATCTGCAAATAAGGACAGTTTTACTTCTTCTTTTCCAATTTGAATGCATTTTAATTCTTCTTCTTGTCTGATCCCTACGGCTAACACTTCCAGTACTATATCGAACAGGAGTGGTGAAAGTGGGCATCCCTGTCTTGTTCCCGTTCTCAGGGGAAATGAGTTTAATTTTTGCCCATTGAGTATGATGTTGGCTGTAGGTTTGTCATATAAGGCTTTTATTATGTTGAGGTATGATCCCTCGATTCCCACTTTGCTGAGAGTGTTTGTCAAGAAAGGGTGTTGAATTTTGTCAAATGTTATTTCTGCATCAATTGATATGATTATATAATTTTTGTCTCTCAAATTGTTTATGTGATGTATCACATTTATTGATTTGTGGATACTGTACCATACTCGCACCCCTGGAATAAATCCCACTTGGTCATGGTGTATGATCTTTCTCATGCAATGTTGAATCCTATTTGATAGAATTTTTGTTGAGGATTTTAGCATCTATGTTCATCAAGGATATTTGCATGTAGTTTTCTTTTTTTGTGATGTCTTTAACTCATTTTGGAATTAGTGTAATGCTGGCTCCATAGAAAGAGCTTCAAAGTGTTGTTCTTCTTGAATTTTTTGGAATAGTCTGAGGAGGATAGGTTTTAGTTCTTCTTTGAATGCCTGGTAGAATTCCCCTATAAAGCCATCCAGAACAGGGCTTTTGTTTGCTGGAAGATTTTTGATCACTGCTTCAATTTCTTCAGTAGTTATCAGCCTACTCAGGTTTTTTTATTCTTCCTTATTGAGTTTTGGGAGCTTGTATTTTTCTAAGAATATGTCCATTTCATCTAGGCTATCCATTTTGTTGGAATAGAGTTGTTCATAGTATTTTTTTTTTCATAATCCTTTCTATTTTTGTGGGATTGGTTGTTACTTCACCTCTTTCATTTCTGATTTTGTTTATTTGGGTTCTCTCTGTTTGCTTCTTGGTGAACCTGGCTAGAGCTTCATCAATCTTGTTTATCCTTTCAAAAAATCAGCTCTTGGTTTTGTTGATCTTTTGTATCAATTTTTTTGTCTCCATGTCATTAATTTCCACTCTAAACTTTATTATTTCCTTCCTTCTGGATACTGTGGGCTATTTTTGTTGCTCTATTCCCAACTCTTTGAGTTGTAGGGTTAGATAATTTATTACCATTTTTTTTTTTTTATGTAGGCCTGTAGAGCTACGAACTTCCCTCTCAAGACTGACTTCTCTGTGTCCCATAGATTTTGGATTGTTGTGTTTTCATTGTTGCTTGTTGCCATAATGCTTTTTATTTCTTCTTTGATCTCTTTGGTAACCCAATCATTGTCTAATAGCATGCTATTTAGCCTCCAGGTTTTTGTTTTTATTTTCATTGTTTTTATTGTAGTTGATTTCTACTTTTATGCCATTGTGATCTGAGAAGATGCTTGTTATGATTTCTATCTTTTTGAATTTGAAGAGATTTCCTGTTTCCCAATATGTGATCTATCTTTGAAAATGACCCATGTGCACTTGAGAAGAATGTATATTCTGTGGCTTTGGGTGAAATATTCTGAAGATGTCAATTAATTCCATCTGATATAGTGATTCATTTAGGATTGCTGTTTCTTTGCAGATTTTTTTTTTAGAGAATTTATCCAGTGGTGTTAGTGGGGTATTAAAGTCCCCTATGATGACTGTATTGCTGTGTCTCTCCATTGATATCCTCCAGAAGGGTTTTTTTTTTATGTATTTGGGTGCTCCTGTATTGGTTCCATATATGTTTAACAGAGTTATATCTTCTTGTTGAATTGTTTCCTTTAGTATTATGAAATGGCCTTTCTTATCTCTTGTTATGGCCTTCACTTTGAGGTCTAATTTTTCAGATATAAGTATTGCTACCCCAGCTTATTTTCATTTCCATTCACCTGAAAAACCTTTTTCCATCCCTTCACCATCAGTCTGTGTGAGTCCTTTTTACTGAGGTAGGTCTCCTGTAGGCAGTCATCATGTTTTCTTATCCACTCAGCTACCCTATGTCTTTTGATTGAGGCATTTAATCCATTTACATTTAAAGTCATTATTGATAGGTACTTGTTTGTTGCCATTTTTATTCTTTATGCCTGTTCCTTCTTCCCTTCCTATTTCTTCTTTTTACAGCAGTCTCTTTAGCATTTCTTGCATTGCTGGTTAGGTGGTAATAAACTTCTTTAGTCTTTTTTTTGTCTGTGAAGCTCCTGATTTCACCTTCAACTTTGACTGATAGCCTTGCTGGGTACAGTATTCTTGGATTCAGACCCTGCTTTGGATGACTTTGTATATTTCATTCTATTTCCTTCTGGCTGATGAGTTTCTGATGAGAAATCAGTCGATAGTCTGATGGGAGATCCTTTGTAGGTAACTTTCTGTCTTTCTCTGGCATCCTTTAAGATTCTTACTTTGTTGTTGGTGTTTGCCAATTTAATTATAATGTGTCTTGGTGTTGGTCTTTTTGGGTTCATCTTGTTTGGGACTCTGTGAGCTTCTTGGACTTGTGTGAGTTTTTTCTTCTTCCCAATATCAGGGAAATTTTCTTCAAACAGGCTATTTCTTGCTCAGTTTCCTCTTCTTCTGAGACCCCTATTATGTGGATGTTGTTTCATTTTGTGTTGTCCGAAACTTCCCTTAGGCTCTCCTCCTATTTTTTAAGGGTTTTTTTGTGTGTGTGTTTTTCCAGTTGCTGCTCTGCTTGCGTATTTTTTTCCTACCTTGTCTTCTAGCTCACTGATGCAATCCTCCACTTCTTCTAGTCTACTATTGATGCTTTCTATTGTGTTCTTTATTGCAGTAATGTCACTTTTCATTTCTTCTTGATTCTTCTTCATCTCCTCTTAGTTCTTACACATATTGTTGAATTTGTCTTCCATCCTTTTCAGCATCCTTATGACCATTGCTCTGAATTCTTTCTCTGACATATTGCTTGCCTTCATTTCGTTTACTTCCTTTTCCGGTAATTCCTCTTTTTCTTTCGTATGGGGACTGTTTCTTTGTTTCCCCATGTTCACTCCTCACAGGGTGTCTGGTTTTGTAGTTCTCTCTCTCCTGCGTTGACTTTAAGGCACAAAATAGAACACAATAAGACACAACACACAGGGCACCAAACACAAATGTATTCATGATACCAATAACCCCAAACAAAGGTGACCACCAGAGAAAAGAGAATTAGAGGAGAGAAAAGAGTGCAAAAATGATATTGGTAAAAGAAAAAAGTGTAATAGAGAAAAGAAAGAGAAGGAAAAAAAGAGGGAAATATATGTATATGGGGAGAAAATTCCAAAAAACCAACAACTAATCCAAAAAAATGCAAACAACAAATACCCAAATAACAAACACCCAGCTGAATCTGAGGAGGCAGAGTTCACTCTAGGTCAGTGGTTCTCAACCTTGGCTGCACATTAGAATCACCTGGGAATCTTTTTAAAATCCTGATTTCCAGGCCTCATCCTCCAGAAATTCTGTTTCTTTGTTATGGGGTGGGGCCACAACATTAGTAACAAAGAAACAGAATTTCTGGAGGATGAGGTCTGGAAATTAGGATTTTAAAAAGATTCCCAGGTGATTCTAATGTGTAGCCAATATTGAGAACAACTGCTCTAGGTGATCTCTGACCTTTCCATCCAAGGATTGCCTCACCAGCTGTGTTTAATTCACCAATTCCAGGTGGCTGTTATTTGATTCAGCTGTTCCTTCTATCTGCTCTGTGAGAAGGCACAGGGCCTGTTAGTGTATTCGGCACCACTTTGTCTCCCCCTGGACAAACTTTTTAGGTGCCCGGGGCTGGGGAGGCTGGAGTCTCGGTGTTCATGGGTTCACAGCTGAGGTCCCTAGGTGTTGGGGTTGTAGGGTCTTGGGAGGTATCCAAGGTCTCCCGGGTTGAAGGTAAGGCTGGGCTTCTGATCACAGCTGCTCTCCCCTTCAAGATGGTGTGGTCTCTGCGGCGGAGCTGGCCACTCCTGGAAGATTTCAGCAGTAGTAGAAGCTGCTTGGCCAGGGGAGCCTGGTTCGCCAGTCCCCAACAGTCCTATGAATATAGCTGTCCTTCACTCACAAATACAGACACTCCCCGCACATCCATGCACCCTCTTTTCGCTCTCTCACTACACACTATCTTGCAGCCTGCCATCCCATCGGCCACCATCTTCCTCTTCCCCATGAGAGTTAATTTTAATCTGAACTTTTAAGAACTATCACTTTTAGTATATAACTCTGAAGATCTACATATCAATTTGTACTTCCCACCACCCACACACAGCCTCTCTTCAATGAAATGTGATTGCACTATGTTAGAAGCCTGACAAAGATTTGCATTTAAGAACATGAAGATAGAGATGATATCACCATTTCCTCATTTACTTTGGCTCTTACCTCTTTTCTTTTGCTATTAATTTATCCTAATTTTAAATTGGGGAGTTACAAAGAGTGTGTTATTCCTCTAAAATGAAATGACTCGCTGTTAGGTCACATGTTAAATGGAGAATGCAGGCCTCAAATACAAGTGATTTGACTCAAATTCAGTGTTCAATTTGTTAAGTGCAGGCTCACAATAATAATACTTCCCCTTTGTTAAGAACTAAGTATGTGTTAAGCTCTATACATGACTCATTTGTTCCTCACATTGTTATTTTTATACCCATTTTACCAGTAATTAAACTGAGGAAATGAGAAATCAATTTACCCTAGCAGCTTGGCTAACAAGTGATAAATCTAGAAGTTGAAACCAGAGATCACTTGCATAACATAGGATTAGATTAGAAAGGACCTGTGAAAACATTTAGCCTAACTATTTTATAATGGAGAAAAGCCTGGATCATAGAAGAAAATTCACGTGTCCAAAAGTACACAGCTGGTTAGTGACAGAGCCAAGACTAGAACCCACGAGTTCTGGCTTCTAGTCCAATTATCTTTCATTCACAGAAGGTCAGAAAATGTTAAACTTTCTGAGACTCTGCAGCCCATCTGGGTTTTTTGAAGTGCCAACATTGCAAGCCTCAATACCAAGTAGCTTAGGATCTGAAGATATTTAGGACCTGCACACTTTCACATTTGTCAAAGCCATAAGATTGCATGGAAAATCACTGCAGCAAATGGTGCTACAACCTTTCATATTCAATAGCACCAAGCACACACACAAAATAATTTTTCTAGTTTGGTAGGGACACCTCAAAAAAATCAGAATATTCTTTTTCAGATGGCTTCAGCTTTTAATAAACATTTATTGGAATTTACACTAATAGATGGAACAAAAAGTGAAATGTATATAGTGAAATTCATGTATAAGAAAATAAAACACAGGGTCAAAAATTCAATCCAGACCATTTCCATGAACTTCTCATTTACAATACTCTTAAACTGTTGGTTAATACTTGTGGCTTTATTTACTAAAGTATTATGTTACCACATATATAAAAAAAAATATGGTGAAGGTATCCATATTTATACATAAGAATTTGAAACATCAAAAACAACAACTAAACACAAGGAATCACAATGAATTATTCCTTCAAAAATATCTTTCAATGGGCTCTTTATTTGCAATATTAACCACTGCAGTGCAAACTTTCACTGTAGGAAAATATTTGTGAGAAGAAAGTTTGCATTTAATGTAGCAGTGACATAAAATATGATTGTGGAAAAACTCCTCGATAAAAAGTAAAAAAAAACAAACAAAAAAAGAAAGAAAGAAAGAAATGAAGAATGGAGTAGAATTATAAAAGATCCACACAATTGTCTCCCTATTCTGACAGATGGATTGGATTGGGGAGGTTTGGGGAATAACAGGGATCTGCATACAGAATACCTAAGCAAAGTATTTGCAATAAAACTATTTCCCTTTGAAAATATCTGCTAGGCTTTGGATTATGCTGCTAAGCATTTATAGCTCTCTGAAGTCCATGTATCTGCTGCAGATTGCTTGAGGGAAAGAAAAATAAAGAAACTGACAAGGTTGGATATGCCTCCCAGAAAGCAAAGCAAAGGTATTTCCAGAACTGATTCAAATGCAGCCTCATGAAACGTAAAATATCAGAAAGTGCCCACTTAAACAGTCAAGGGACTCCTAATACTTCCAAGTACACCAGTCCTTAAAATATTTTCTCTTCTTTATTACAGCATCGTGTGCTCTTATCTTGTTGTCTAATCAAAACCATTTATGAAATATCTGACTATCCAGAAGACTCCTAATAAAAGTGACTTAAATTGGCTTAGGCAGTAAATCAACTAAAGAAGCCAAGTACTGCTTCCTACTCTAGCCTCCAATATTATGAATATTGACTTTTAAGTAGTAGAATGCCTTAGGAAAAGTGTTTTTATTCTAATTGTATCCATCCAAATTAAGTAACTATTGAAAGCAGGCAATTTGAACTGTTTGGTTCACCAGTTGAATTTGGTCCACGGAAAAAAAATATTATTGTGTCTACAGTCTACAGTTCACCACTGGTTTCACCAAGTTCAATCCACATTTTTATGCTACCTACCTGGTGCTTTTAGACATTTAAGTTGGTGATTGCTGTTAAAGCAATCTGCAGACTTCCTTCTTCTAGTTCTAGATTTAAAAGCTCTTAGATAAGTGTAGTTATTAAATTAAAAATATCTTCAAACTTTAGGGAAAATAGTCAAAGAGAAAAAATCTTAAGCCGCCATGGTTATACTTCTTTTAGGTATGTTTTCCTTTCTGTCTTAATATTCCTTCTTTATGTCCAAAACTAGGGACCCAGTGCATAAATTCATGCACCTTGAAAGGATCTGTGGGTCGCAAGGCTGCAGTGGGCACAGGAGCAGATTTTGGCCCATCCTCCATGTCCCCAGGACCCCTGTCTGACAGCAGACCCACTCCTGCCACCACTGCTCCCATGCGCTGATGGCACCTGCCACACTCACACCCACTAACGGCGCGGAGCGATTGGGGCCAGTGCCAGCTGTGGGTGCTAGCAGCATCTGCTGCCCTGATCGCCCTTCAGGAGCAGGGGGAGGTGGAGAAGCCCTCAGGGATGATTGGGGCCGGCAGCCTCCACTCACACCGCTGATGGTGCCGAGCAATCAAGACTGGTGCCAGGTGCTGGCAGCAGATAAGAGCAGTGGCTCTGGTGCCGGCTGCAGGTGCAAGCAGGGCCATTATTGGCAGCTGGTCCGAGTGGCAGTTTTGGTGCTGGCAGTGAGTTCAAGTGGGGCAAGCGCCGGCAGCAGGTGCAAGTGCCCAGCAAAACTGCGGCACTCGGGAGCAAAGAATTTTCAGTAACCTCCAGAGGCTCACCCCAATGACAGCAACCAGTGCCCCGCCTTGGTCTGGCACCCCTGCTCACCTGCTCCACCATTCCGCCGCGGCCCACGGCCCGTGGCTGATGCCCGCCATGTTCCATGTGCACCCCCTGGTCGTCAGCATACATCATAGGGACTGGTTGTTCAGTTTTTCGGTTGTTCCGCCATTCGGTCTATTTGCATATTAGGGTTTTGCATATATATATATATATATATATGCAGATCCCAGTGTCCTTAATTTTGGCTTTCATAGAAAGCCTTTCTTGACTCTTAAATTTCATGTAAAACTTATCAAACCACTGTTCTAATCCCTAAGCAAGCTAAACCTCTAGTTCCAAATATCTACTTAAATTGATAAATTAATAAATAAGGTATTAGTATACTGGTGTGTTCCTCACTCACATAATTTAATAATTGTGTTCCTCACTCACATAATTTAATAACTTAATTGAAGTGGAACGGGTTACTTTTAAATACATGCAGCATTACCCTAAAGACTTTGAGAATTTTGGAAACTGACAGACCAGAAAAGAAAATGTTTTTCATAGGCTATAGGCCTATCCATTGACCATCCTAGCTTACATGAAATACAAGAAGACTGTTTCCCAATAATTCATTTCTGTAATGATGGGAGACCAGAGCAAATGCTTTGTTCATAAAGCAGGAACTTCTAAATAAACTTTATTAAAAAACAACAACAACAATATACTACTGCTATAACAGCTACCCAGTATTTCTAGCTCACATTTGGTGACAAGACCTTCTCATGTATTTACAACAAATGGAAGCGCACTACAATGGCAATGATGTATTTGGTGGGGGAGAGAGAGAAACTGTGGACAAGCACCCAAACCTGAGAAAAAATAATATCCCAGAAAGATCTTATGATAAAGGCCACATATTTCTTTGAATAAACTATTGACCAATTAAGAAAATGTTTATTCACAGTAGAAGAATCAAGTCTTTATATTGTCTTTCAATTTGTTTAGTATTTTTCAAATATTCTAAACAATATTTTTCAAAAATATTCTAGGCAATCTGAATCTCCATGTGACTCAGTGGACACTAAAGGGGGGTTCTTTTCCTGAAGGAACTTACAGTTCCTTTAGGAGGAAAGATTATATTTGGAAACAGATTATTCTGCAAGCAAGTGCTTTTTTAGTACAGCTAGGTTCTGCTGAGGTTCAAAGACGAGATAAACTAAGGTGGCCTAGAATATTCACTCACACTGAAAGTTGAGAACTGGCAAATGTACAAACGTAAAAGAATGCTCAGCAACCAAAAGAAGGCTTCAACCCACAATTCTTGAGTCACTTTTACAACATCCTACTTCTACCTCAGTGATTTCCATCCCGACCATGGGTTCTAGATCCTATTTCTCCTGGCCTCCCCTTCGCCAGTTATCATTTTCATCCTTGATGCAGGCTCCAGACCTAGATGGTCACTGTTTGCTGCAAGTTTTAGTAAAACTGAGGGCAGCAAAATTTACGTCTAGTCATTGTACATGTATTGTAATATGATTAATATGATTATCCTGTACTATGTACAATTTATAGTTGTTGAAACTTAATAAATAAATAAATTGTTCAAGGTATATAGCTAGAAAGAGACGGACCTGAGATTTGAACTCACATCTCTTGAATTCAAATACATATTTTTTTTTTAAATATATTTTATTGATTTTTTACAGAGAGGAAGGGAGAGAGATAGAGAGCTAGAAACATCGATGAGAGAGAAACATCGACCAGCTGCCTCCCGCACATCCCCCACTGGGGATATGCCCGCAACCCAGGTACATGCCCTTGACCGGAATCGAACCCGGGACCCCTCAGTCCACAGGCCGACGCTCTATCCACTGAGCCAAACCGGTCCCGGCAAATACATATTATTCCTACTCTATTGTGATGCCATCCTGTGGAAATGGAAGACATTATTTCATTGCTCATCCAAACTCCTGTCCCAAAGTTCCCTTTTGTAGCAGATAGTAGACACAATCCAGAGAGAATGAGAAATGTAGCTAAAAGTGACATCAAATTTTATCCTAAAAAATTCACATGAATTTCATTTGCTATTCCATAACACATTCATATTTCTTTTATTTTACAAATAGTTTTAAAAGTCTTTATGTCAATTGATATCCTGAAGCATGTAATGTGTTCACACTGTTTCTTTGCATAACTTCTAAAGATCCCCTTAAGGAAACAGAAGCCCCAATATAAGAATTATGATCATTGGTTGTATGCCAAAATGGGGAAAAAATATAATTCAAGGTAAAAAGAAGACACTTTTTCAATAAGACTCTTTATAAGCTAGAAAGAATCTTACACAAACTCTTCTGTAGAATTGGAGAAAGTGTAAACTTTTTAAAACTCTTGCTATTAGGCAAGCATAACCCAGTGTTCTAAAATCTTCCAAAGATAATATATATATATATATATATATATATATATATATATATATATATATTTTCAACAAACTGAATAAGTAAACTCCAGGACACCAAAGATAATCCTCTGAAGAGAGGCGGTCTCAAGTACGACTATTAGAAGCAACTTTGTCCAGAAGCTGGGGGAGAAATGAATAGAAACAGTAATCAGGATTCAGAAGGTTCTGGGCAGAGCACCAAGAGAGTCCATATAGGCACTTTACCAGAGAAAATGGACAAATGGCCATTAGACACATAAAAAGTTTTCAGCCTCATCTTGGAAATGTAAATTAAAACCCAGTGAGATACCACTTCACACCAACCAGAATGGCTAAAAGTAAATAGATTAATAATACCAAGGGTCCACCAAGTGGTAAACGGTGGTGAACTCATATACTGCAGCCAAGAGCCTAAATTGGAAATGCTGTTTGATAATACCTATGAGTGCTGAACCTAAACCCCCTCTGACCTCTCACTGCACTTCTGGATATATGTCCCACAGAATTCATAAGCACACACATGAGTGTTCCTATCAGAGCTATTGAAAGTAATTCCAAACTGTGCAACATCACAAATGTCCATCAAAGTAGAATAGATAAATAATAATGGCTTATTCGCATAAGAAATGCTATACAATAATGAAAATAAATGAACTGTAGCTATGCACACCCACATGGATAAATTTTATAAGCATGATAGTGATCAAATAAGACATCCAAAAAGGAGTACATATTGTATGACTGTTTATATAAAGTTCAAAAACATGCAAACCTAATTGTGGGATTAGCATTAGGGAAAGCTTTTGAGAGGGTTAAGTAATGACTGAGTGGAGAACCGAGGAGAATTTCTGCTGTGATAGAATGCTGTGTTTCCTGCTGAGAGAAGTGGTTTTAATTGATATGTTTTTTGGGGTACATTGAAATTTGTACTTAAGATTTATACATGTTCCTGTACCTATGTTATACTTCAATGAAATTTACTTAAACCTATTAATTGTAGAAAACCTTATTTAACAAACACTTAACATTTAGGAAACAAAGCATTGTATATTCTAACATTCTTATAATTGACCCATGGAAATTATTAAGTTACAAATGAAATTGTTGATTGATTAAAATATTTACATAAGTGGGCAGAGAGGCTTTTAGATAAATAGAATATGAAACTTAATGTTATTGAATATTAAATTTGACTCTGTGTGTCATGACTGTCAAGAGAAACATGATGGCTTGTATATTCTCATTTCTTGAAAAAATGATCACAAAGCATACAAGTTCATTAGAAAGAATGATGGCATTAATTCCAGAACAAATTTATCACATTATTATATATCTTGGACATGGAGTGTTCCAAGCTTCAAGAGCATTGCTTTCTCACAATTAAAAATTTTAATTCAACATTACTGATGTCATATGAGATAAAGTTTTGGGGAATATTTGTTATCGAAATTATCTTAAACTCGGTAATTATCAATATTCAGAAAGCAATCAATATTTCTTGAGTATCACCATATTCTGGGCATACTATCAAGAATCACAGCAAATGAAAATAAATGTAAGTTATTACCTTTGTCTTCTTTGAGCCTTTAAATTAATTGAATCAAATTAAAGGAATAAACTTTAAAATAACAATAGATTTCATCTGTATTAGGTTCATATTAATACTGCAAAACAAATAATCATTAAGTCTCTGAAGCATCGAGTGTAAACATTTATTTAATTTGTAAATCTGCAGGTCACATGCGCTTTGGATGTTCTGAGATGATGTGCTGGGGCTGTCTGGTCATTAATATGCAAAGATGGCCCTCCTGTGATTTTCAACTCCTGATAGTCTCACTTTTGTAAAAACCTTCTTCTTGCATCTGAACTGGACCTAAAATTTATTTATTTATTTTTTTTACTTATAGAATTATAGATTCATGAAAGGTTGCAATGAAATGCACAGGGAAATTCCATGTACCCTTTTCCATCTTAACCCAATGTTAATATCTTGTAGTACTACAGTTCAATATCAAAACCAATAAATTAACATTGGTAAAATTATTAGAGTTTATTCATTTTCACCAGTTGCCCATGCACTATGTATGTGTATGTGTAGACAGCTCTACACAATTTTATCACATGTGTAGCCATACATAACCACCACCACAATTAAGGTATTCAACTTTACCATCACAAGACTTCCTCATGTTACTCCTTTATAGACCTACCCATTTCCTTCCCCCAATTCCTAACTCCTGTAAACCACAGGTTTGTTCTCCATCTCTATAATTATGTTACTTCACAAATAACACAGAAGTGGAAAGATAAAGTATTTATCCTTTTGAAATAAGTTTTTTTTCACTCAGCAGAATTTTATCAAGGCTCATCCAAGTTATGGTGCTTATGAATAATTTGTTTCTTTTTACTATTGGATCATATTTCTTGATATGGATGCACTAGTTTGTTTAACCACTGACCCATTGAGGAACATTTGGGTACTTTTTAGTTTGGGTTATTTTGAATAACGTAGCTAGAAACATTGGTGTACAAGTTTTTGTGTGAAAGTAAGTCGTCATTTCTCTGGGATAAATGTCTACAAATGCAATTGCTAGGTATTATGATAAGTCCATTTTTAGGTTTGAAAGACACTGACAAACTATTATCTAAAGAGTCTACAGCATGTCACTTCCCCACCAATGATAGATGAGTGATGGAGTTTCTCCTTATCCTTGGCAGCATTTGGCATTATTATTTTTTATTTTAACCATTCTGATAGGTGTGCAGTAATATCTCATTGTGATTTCAATTTGCACTTCTGTTATAGCTAGCCTTGTTGAACATCTCATGTGCTTCTTTGCCATCTGTATGTCCTCTTTGGCAGTGTCTGTGCACGTTTTATTTTGTTTCTTTTTTTTGTTTCCAATTGATTTTTTTCTACATCCTCTCCCCTACCCCCCAGCTCTTCCCCAAAAGAAATCTTCATTCTGAATGTCTTTCCTAATCACTCCAGATGATTCTGATACATACTAACATTTAATAAAGTATTGACAGGAAGTATTTAAGGAGAGCGTAACACAGCCAAACTACCGCTATGATCATTCAGAGGGCACCATCACTAAGGGATGGGGGAAAGGGAGGTGAGATGATGGGGAAGGGTCTCAGGAGAGAAGAGGAATGCCCCAAAGACACATATGATTTCCTTTCCATTATTATACCATCAACTGTGCTGTTACTGAAAATCACCTGGCAGAGGTAGGTCAATACTTTGCTGACAACATGAACCTGAGCCAAGTATCCTTTCAAAGTCTTTTCCATCTCCGTAGCTATTATGGCTGTGGGAAAGTGGCTATAGGGTGTACTGAGCCAAGGCTGTTAGCAAGACCCGATAGCTGCCAAAATTGCCACATTAACCTTAAAGCCATCACACACTCCGTTGAGTCTTACTTTGCTTCTAGAACAATATGAGACACTTGCACCTTAGCTGAAAACTTCACTGGCGTTCCAAACTGTGACGACAAGGACGAGATAGGAAGGAGCAAAACTCAGGGGTTTCCTTCAGTGTCACAGGAAGCAGAAAGGAACTTTAAGCTGTAGAGAGTTGAGCGTTGAGTGAGCGAACTGCAGCCCTGGTCTTGAACAATTATTAACTGAGAGAGCTCACTGCACACTTGACCCCCTGATGGCTGGCTTCTTTTTTATGGAGTAGCAGTAAACCGGGCAGATCCCTCAGCCATTCCAGCTAAGTTTACAAGAACCAATCTGGAGAGCCTCCCGGTGGTATTTTCAATAGCTGGTGCGAACTCCACCTTAGGTTGCTAACCTTCAGAGTTTGGGTTTGCTGTTTCCCTTCATTGACTCCATTTCTGTTTCTGTTTCTGTCTAGCAGAGCTTTATGTCCCCAAGTAGATGGAACTCACCTGAGCTGTCTTGGGAGTCTCAGCAATTCACAGGCAATTAAATGTTTTGTTTTCTTACATTTCCAGTCAGGGGGGTAAAAAATTGAACTTTTAGGAGGCTAATTCTCCTAAAAGCAGTATAGACCAAATGCCCCTTTTGCATAGTAAGCCCCAGTTTAATCAAACATACTTCAGAAGCTGTTTCAGCAGAGATTTAAAATAGTGCAAATACTCAAGCCTGAGGGAATAGTACATAAAAATTTAATGAGAAGTTAGGGGATCTTTTTAATTAAATTTATGGTTGAAAATCCTTTAATGAGTCAAGTATTTTTTTGTTATTTTTCTTAACAGCCTCCTGGCATCATCCAAGCAGCCACCAAACTGACCGAGTTCAACATAATTGCCATGAGGGGAGAGATGCCTCCAGCCATCAGCAGCATTAATTAGCTCTGACTATAAATTTTCAAGCAAAAATTGTCATCATCATGCATGGCAACAAGTTCTACAGTTGCTCTGTAAGGACAAAATCAGGCAGCGACTGAGGGAGGTTGAAAAGGAATACTCTGCTCAAGGCTTAATCACAGGGAATGTAAATCTAATCCACTGAAATTAACATTGCTTAGTGTCAGAAAGCAGTAAAAGGGGAAGAAGAGAGAGAGAGAGAGAGAGAGAGAGAGAGAGAGAGAGAGAGAGAGAGAGAGTCCATAAATAAGGCAAAGGAAAGGCACAGACAAGAGATAAATTTAAACCTTGGAGGTTGTGTTAATCAGAATATCAGTTTCCAGGAGCCTGGCAGAGCTCCAGGTATGTAATAGATTTATTTTATGTGTCAATAGAAAAGGCATGCCCATATGATGCCAGATATTCATTAGAATTGTTGTTATTATTCGTATTCTCCCTCACTATAAAGAAAAAAATGAAATAGATTACTACAAATACATTAAGTGCACAGATATAAAGGTAGAGAGAGTGTTGCTTGATCGAATGAACATATTAGCCTTTGAAGAGAATACAAAAAGCAATTTTTCCTCCAAGTCAACATAGGCAGCCAGGACAACAAGAGATAAGAAAGGTCAGAGGTGATGCCCTCTCGACAAAGTGACATTAGAGATAGTGTCTGTGCCATATGATCTTCTGTTCAATAGGAACAGCCACTTACCACCATGGCTTCCGGAAGACAGAATGTCAAGAGATCTGGCTCAAGGAGGCAGGATCTAGCCCTAAGCCCCAAGCAGGGGTGGTGGCCATCTGCCTTCATAACTAAATTCCTGGCACACAGAACAGAGCGCGGATGTCATAAATACACAGTGGGAAAGAGTGAGACTGGTTTGACCCAAAGTAGAGAAATACTTCTTCTAAAAGTCAGCCTGTACTGATGAGTCCTGAGGAACTTGAGGGGATAAAAGACATAGGAAAAGAACCCCCTGCTATTCAGAAAAATGAATTAAGAGTTATTAAATATAAAGTAATAATTTACATGGATTTTGCAGATTGAAGACCCCTAGGTATTATTAATGTCTATGTGCATTTGATATATTTCAAGTACCAAATGCACATGTTATACATTATTTATATATATATTATTAAGTAGTTGTTTACTCTGTGTAATATAGAGTATTATATTAGAACACTTTTGTTCATTAAATTTCTCAATATTATTTTGTGGAAAGACTGCTTCCCCTGTGTTTCAAATGTTATCCAGGGTTTTGGGAAAGTGGACTCTGTCACTCTGAAATATCAGATGGAACAAATCGCCTGGAGAAATTGGTACCAAGTCAGATGAATTACAGTGCTAAAAAGGAAATTTAAAAACTTGGAGCCAAGTTTGTAAATGGAGTTGAAAGTGAAGACTGGGATAAATAAACAGGATATCCAGGCCATGATCAGCAAATGCACACACATTCATGCGCCTCCCTTACATTCTCGCCCTACAGGGAAAGTTCTTATCTCCCATTTTGTAAAGGACAAGATAATTATTTTCCTCGCCTTTCTTCAAACTTCCCCAATTCACTGGCTCTCCCAGCCTGCGGAGTGACAGAGCCTTTCAGCTCAAAGCCAAGAACCTTCTCCAGTGCGCTGCAATAGACGAAGTCAAAAATCATCATCAGTGCAGGACCTGGGAAGACAGAGCGAAGGAAATAGAGGTGGTGACCTTTTGCATTCTTATAACATTTTTTGTGACAATCAAGGTCATCTTTGGAGAAAAGTAGTAAGATTGCCTTGTACTAGTCATAACCTTTCATTTACGTTCCTCATTTGTAAAGACACACTTTGGAAATATGACTTGAAATGTAATTATTCATTAAGAAAGAATGCATCCGCTCTGGCTGGTTTGCTCAGTGGATAGAGCTTCGGCCTGTGACTGAAAGGTCCCGGGTTTGATTCCGGTTAAGGGCACATGCTGGGTTGTGGGCTTGATCCCCAGGATCGTGCAGGAGGCAGCTGATCAATGATTCTCTCTCATCATTGATGTTTCTATCTCTCTATCCCTCTCCCTTCCTCTCTGAAATCGATAAAGAATGTATGTTTTTTTAAAAAGAAATGTTGCATCTCACTTCAGTAAACAGATAGTGAGCGCCCACTTTTCTCATGCACTATCTCAAATGATAATTCAATCCGAACTAAGAGAATAACAAACCAAGAAAAAAGTTACTGTTCTCGTTTGGAAGGCAAGAAATAAAAGAATAACGGCTACTCAGGGCTCAACCCTATCTCATATCACACAGTCAGATTCTTCTCCTTATCATGCCAGAAGCTGCGGAAAACAGAAACGTTGGTTTTGTTCTTTGAGATCAAAAGACAAATGCATCCCTGTCTGTGACCTCCCGTCTGACAGCGGCATTTCTGCTTCACCTTGAGATAAGGAGAGAGATGATATGGTTGGCCTTTTAACCCCTCTCCATTTTTCTGCATCACTAGCAGATTTCCTTGCACACTCCTGTCTCTTTCTATATGTACTGAACATGCATTAGCATCTGACTCACATAAGGAGACTTGCTGTGGTCAGCAGAGACACAAAGTCAGCCTTTATGCTAAGTGGTTGTCATAGATTTTCCCTTCTGTGTCATCAAATCTCCAAATAATGGCAGTTTTGGACAGCCCATTTGCTAAACCTAGGGGTGGAGAGGGGGGCAGAAGTGTGAAAGAAGAAGAGGCAAATGCAGTAAGTAAAGTACCTCAGAGTTCATGAAGGGTTAGGTCTTTTTTGCTTCACCCGTTCATCCCTATAGAGAAAATTTTAAATACTTGGGAGGGGGTGAAATCTAACAGATTTTCTACTTTCAAGGATGACTAGAACAAATATACTTAGAGAAATGTCCAACAATTTTTATAATATCATTCCCAGTGTGAGGAAAACACTAACAATCACTATATTTGAATTTTGTTTCTTTTGGCAAACCTGGATATTGGACCTGACCTTAATATTCCAGGGTACAGCTACTTCAAACAGAGGTAGAGTGTCCCAAAAAATGTAAGCACACTTTGAATGATTATAAAGTCGGTGTTTATGAACATGCAGTTCATTTAAAAAATTTAAAAGAATCTATAGAAATGAATAATTTTTGTTGTCAATGTCTGTTTTCAAACTGATGACCATTCTGGTCCAGGTACTATTGAGAGTGTGAAGCAATGAAATAGCAAACATCAAGAATTATTTTGTTTGGTATTTGTGTGCCCTCAATTCATGTACTGTTGCCGGTTTTGTACTGTAAACTTTACCTTTTATGTATGCCCATAAAAAAGTCTAGTGGATAGATTTTCTTTACTCAAAGCTTAGTCTGGCTTCGCCCATTATTTCAAATCAGTTAAACCTGAAAATAAATAAAAATTAAGTGAGTTATCAGCTGTTAAAGCGTGTACACATATTTTGTGAACACCCTATATTTTTGCTAGGATACTTAGAAAGGGACCAGAAGCACAGGATCGAGCATTTGTTGAATCCTCTTTATTTTGAGTCAGTGGAAGACATGTTTGACAAAGCATATCACATCCCAGTGAAATATGCTGCGATTCACCTCTAATTATTTTGCAAGGTCCATGTGCAATCTGGTTATTCTTTGCCTTAGAACTCCCTTGAAAAACAGCTTATCAGTTTCCACATCAGTTAATGTTAGAATTTCTGGAGTTTATATGTAACTGATTCTTGTGATACTACAAGTAGCTCCCTTTCAATGGGTTCATTCTCTTTCTTCCCAAAATCAATATGAACAATGATCGTAATCCTGGTCATCATCTACATTCTAAAATGATTCTTAAAGAAATAACACCTGACTTCATCTGAATTTAGAGTATACCTTAGAGCAGCCGTGGGCAAACTACGGCCCGCGGGCCGGATCCGGCCCATCTGAAATGAATAAAACTAAAAAAAAAAAAAAGACCGTGCCCTTTTATGTAATGATGTTTACTTTGAATTTATATTAGTTCACACAAACACTCCATCCATGCTTTTGTCCCGGCCCTCCGGTCCAGTTTAAGAACCCATTGTGGCCCCCGAGTCAAAAAGTTTGCCCACCCCTGCCTTAGAGGCTTTGCTTGAAAGCATTCAAACTGTACTTTAAAGAAATAAGACAAAGAGTATCCACTTTGTGTGGTAGGAGAGAGGGGGTAATGGAGAGAGGTAAGTGCTCCTTTTACTTCTTGAAGTAAATATTAGATACTCAGGGCATTGGCTCTGTTTTACTTTCCCAACATAGCGGGGGTGCGGGGGTGTTTTTCTCATTTGCCCCACTGCCCACACACTAGATTTGTTTAGGATCTCCTAGAACTTTGCTCTCCATGCATAATACACACACCAACAGCTTTTCCTGGATATGGGAGAGGAGCTTGTTAGAGATGCAGAAACACAGGCCCCACTTCCAATGACCTATTGGATTATAAGCTGCGTTTTAGAAAGACTCCAGGGTGATTCATATGCACATTCATATTTGAGAAGCATGTCCTAGAATAGACACAAGTGTCTTTTTTTTTTCCTTTTTCCATCACCATATATCTCCTCATATTCTCTTCCATCTCTGTCCACCCCTCCCCACCAACCTGAAATCACTACATTGTTGTCCCTGTCAATGAGTTCTTTCTCTCTTTTTTTTTCTGTTTTGCTCAATGTCTCCACCCCCACAGCACCCTTCCCCCCAAAAAAATACATAGGTTTATATAGGTGTCTTAACCAGTTCAGGGATGCTGTGACAAAATATTATAAACTGGGTGGCATAAAGAACAAACTTTATTTCTTACAGTTGTGAAATCTTTAAAGTCCAAGAACAAGGCACTGGAAGCTCCAGTGTCTGGAGAGGCGTGCTTCCTGGTCTGCAGAGAGTCATCTTCTGGTGGAACCCTCCCCTGGAGGAGAGCAGAGAGTAAGGAGGGCAGGCTCTAGGGTTTTTATGAGGGTGTTACATCCCACTCATGAGGGCTCTACCCTCATGACCTCACTACCGCCCAAAAGTCCATGCCCTAATACCATCACATTGGGGGGTGGGATTTCAACATGAAATGGGGAGTGAGACACAAACATTCGCCAATAACAATAGGAAAGTAAATACTACTGTCTTTTTGGTCAGACTTCAATGAGACAAATGCAAATATGTGAAAGTCTGTAAGGATCATTAAGAACTGACTTCATGCCGAAACCGGTTTGGCTCAGTGGATAGAGCGTCAGCCTGCGGACTGAAAGGTCCCAGGTTCGATTCCGGTCAAGGGCATGTACCTGGGTTGCGGGCACATCCCCGGTGGGAGATGTGCAGGAGGCAGCTGATCGATGTTTCTCTCTCATCGATGTTTCTAACTCTCTATCTCTCTCCATTCCTCTCTGTAAAAAACCAATAAAATATATTTAAAAAAAAAAAAAGAACTGACTTCACAGGAAGGCAAAGTATAAATCCGACCTTGTGATGTGATTTAATATTCTCTGAAAGGAATTAAGCAACAATTTTTCTGCTGGCACAGACCTAAGTTGCCAGCTCTCATGTAATTTGTTATTTCACAAACCTACTATGCTGTTATAGCAGAAAATAATTAAATGTCCTATTGTAAAACCTACTATACCCTTTTTGTTTTCATCCTCACCTAAGGAAATGTTATTGATTTTTTTAAGAAAGGGGAAGGGAGAGAGAGAGAGAAGAAATTGATAGGTTGCCTCCCATACAGCCCCCATCCAGGGATTGAACCCAAAACCTAGATATGTGCCCTGACTAGGAATCAAACTGCAACCTTTTTTGATATACGGGATGGCACTCAAACCAACTAAGCTAATTGGCAGGGCAACCACAGCACTTTTTACACAAATCTTCCCATGTGCCTGGCTCTGTGTTGTGTGCTTTTTTATGCAATTATTCTATGGTGTTCCAGGTTCATACCCCTAGTGTTTCTCAGGACAGGACAGCTACCAAAAAATATGCATAGCCCAGAACCAATTTGATGGGGGTGGATAAGTAGTAAGAAACCATGAAAAATGCCCTAGCCCTCAGGTTCCATATTGGCGGTTGCTGTGTAAAGAGATGTTACACATTTCTGGTAGGTGATTCAGGGGCCCAGGGTCCTAGAAAGAGCAAATGCCAATAGATCAAATGGGAAAGACCCCCCAAACCAATAGAATGTGCTAAAGATAGTGTCCATCACAGGCCAGGAAAGGCAAGATAAAAGAAACTAGCTGGAATGGAGATGCAGATTATGTGGAAATACCTCAGAGGCCTCCAGGAAGCAGGCAGAAAGCTGGATTGGAAGTGTTCGAAGCACAATCTAGAAGCAAAGCCGGGCAATCCTCGCTTTGGCCACAGCTCCCTGTTTGTAATGGCCTCCACCTGCTGCCTGCCATAACATGAACGGTGACCGTGTTCACAAGCCAACATCGGGGCAAAGGTGGATTCTGATGAAATGCTACTTGCACTGTCCCCATCCAGTGGCATATCAACCTCAGTGACTGGGAGGCTAAACAAATGATTACTTCCCCCCCACCCACCTTCTAAGTTTTTCTGGCTGGGCTAATCAAATGAACAGAAACGGATTAACAGGAGAAAGCCAAATGTTTAATGCATGAGCAAGGGGAATTCCCATAAGTATGAAAATTCCAAAGGCAGTGAGGCAACATTGGGTGTTTAGGACAATTTTAGGCAACAGAAAAGGGAGGTGGGGGAAAGGAGTATTAGGTTTCAGAAGTGAGGATGGGTAATTCACAGGTAATTCTTGCTCAGAGCCAATGGGATGGGGTGAGGTTGGGGGGTGGCGAGGGCATCTAATAGTCATGGGTCTTCCTATGTAAAGTAGGGTGAAGATTCTTAAGGTGATTAAGCCCAGGCTCCCTTCCTAAAGCAGGTTTCTCTATAGGAATCTCTGGAGCAGGATAGGTGGGAGGGAGGGCCAAAGACTTTTTCTGAGTCTTGTTTCTTAATAAACAGCTTAACATCAATATCCCCCAAGCAGCTTCATGGTGGCAAAACTTTGGTTCCCTTCCATTATGTGGGGCCTCAGAAGTCTGAGTTTTGAATTATAATTTGTGCCAGAAAACATCAAAGGCTCAAATACGTACAGGCATACACACATTTTAGAATATTTAGTTTAATTATATTTGTATAATTATCATTCTGCTCACTTCCAGGTTCTCCAGGGAAAGGTAATGCTCAGATGATATGATATGCGTGAATGACAGCTGGGCGGGATGACTTATCACTTCTGTAAATACTGCCTTCTGGGAATGCTGCTGCTCTGGGCACAAATACCATTTTTTTTAAAGAACTGAAGGTCAGGATTTTAAAAAGATGTTTGCATTTTTATGTGTCCTTATGGTTTAAGCGTGCATAGTTTGTAAGAACCAGACTTTTTAATTCTAGCAGCTCTTCTTTTAAAGAAAAAATATCAAAAAAATTTTTGTCTACCTTAACTGGATTTGGTCTGTATTTGCTGTGCATGAAAAGTCAAGAAGAGTTTTCCTTACTATTAATGCCCTGTGAACCACATAAATAAATACAGAAGAAAATTAACCTGTCCTGCCTGCAAAGCAGCATCAATTAATATTGAGTTTCTTGGGGGATTAGTTCCACAGGGCACTGTGTAGCAGTATATCTTACAATAATAATAAAAACTTTGACAGATCATTTTTATGAAACGTTTATATGACTTTTGCTGGTTGGTTTGTATACATTATCTCATTTAAGGCTTACAGAACCCTGGGAGGAGAAGCGAGTGTCCTCATTTGATGTCCAAAACATTGCAGTACAGAGAGGTTTTTCCCAACATGACACAGGTAAGAAGTGATGGAGACTGAATTCAAATCCAGGCAAGCTGACTTCAGAGCCCAACTCTTAGCCATCATGCTATCTTGATCACAAGGAGTTTTCCAAACTCCTTTTCAGGACTTTAACTAGACATAGCAGAGGAAGCTTCCAGCAGACCCATGAGGGGAAGGCAGAGAGTGGGGAGTTATCTCCTATGCCGGAGCACTCTCGTTCTCAACCGCTTGAAAGGGAAACCCAGATCTCAGAACAGTCTCTTTCCCTAAGAGGACGGAGTTGTGGATTCAGTGTAGAACAAGGGAAACAATGCCAACCAATGGTCCCAAACTTGAACACTGCTGTGCTAAGAATGACACACACTCTGTAGCTCTGTGTTTCCCATGAGACCAAAATAAGGAAAAGAGAAAAACCTGGACCAGAATGACCAAAAAAATAAATGTTAAAGCCATTTCTGGCATCAGGAACTCGAACTGTTTTAGAATGAAAAATGCTCTAAGTTCTGCTAATAGCTACAAAGACACCAGGATGGTGGTTTTGTGAAAAGTTAAGCAGAATCTGAAAGTTACCTAAGCAAGATTTGGGGACGATTAAGATCTTTTTGATACGCTTGTTTTATTTTATAATTTCTCTACCTCCCATTTCCCTAGCACAGGAGGCAGTCTCCTCTCTACACCTTCCTCCCAACATTGTTGAGCTCAGTCGTTTGTAGCAGATTTCCCCAGAAGCAAGTTTCACTTAACAGGCATTTACAGACAAGAGGGACGTAGGTGGCTTTTACCTTTCCAGATTAAACATGACTCCACCAGTCAGAGAAGCTTCCAGTTTTAGTTTCTATGTGGAATACAGTTTAAAGGCATTTTAATTCAAGTCTGGTGAGATGCTAAAGACTACATTGAGTATGATAAAACCCACATTCTGACATGCTTTCCAAACTTTCTACAAAAAACATAAAAAATGGTACTGGTTAATACTATACTTTTTTTTTACTGTGTGTGCTTGGACTCCTCTACTTGTGCTGTATGCTAACTTGTCTCCTGCTATCACTCGGGCATGCATGATGTGGGGGAAAGCTCTATATTTCATGCTTCTGCACATTTAGAGAATACCTCAATACTACCAAGAACAGACATTCACTGTTCAACACTAACTTCTTCTCATGAACATTTGGGGAGCTCATTCCATTCAGAATAAATGTTGCCCCTAAAACTGGGGAGTCACTGGCTGCATGTCCTTGACAAGATAGACTGAAGTTATCGCAACATGTGTTTATTTTCAGAAGTCCAGGTTATTCCGTCTTTGCCAGGGTCTCTATGCTACACTTGCTAAAGAATTTTTATTACTAAGCTTAATCTTAACTTTTGCACTTTCCTGAAGTGCACTCATTAAGTATCATCTATGGAACATGCTGCTTCCCTCCAATAAGCTGAGAAAATATTAGCTGATGACTAGCTTTCCTTTGTTAGCTCACTGGAATATCAATCAAAGTGAATAAGAACCCAGCCCATGACTTGCAAGCTATAAATCTCAAATCTGTGTAATTGTGTAGAAGTTATTTAACTCCTCTTATCCGGTGGACTTATTTAAATAATTGGTACTAAAGTGACCGTCTTAGAGAGTCAATGTGAAGATAAGATTACATGTATCATGCACCTAACATAGTGTCTGGTTTGCACTCAATAAGTGCTAGGCATTTTTATGATCTTCTTTTTCTTCTAACCCCTAATTCTTGAGTTTCAGTTATCACATCCTTCTTTGCCAGCATCATGAACCTCTTAAAATGTCAGACTGGAGTCATTTGCTTCACATTAAGATACCAGAGATTATCATTGGAGACCCCACACTGCAACTTCCCACTAAGTGTCTTTAATGTACAATTTCTGTTTACACAGAACTTGGTTCCTTCACCTCTCTCCATTCTGAAGTTGACCCCACCTATCTCAATCCATATTTTCTCTATGCTCACTGTAGCTTCAAGGCAATTCTATCAACAGGTTTTAGTCTTGCTCTATCAGGTATGATTTATTGTATATCTGCAGGGTTTAGGTTAAAATAGTCTAAATGTGATTAGCTATGAACAAAAGCAATACACGATAAAGAATGATACAGCCACTGTCTTGTCCTTCAGGGTGTTGAATGATCACATTTTCTATTTCATTGGGGAAAACTCATTGTGCTGAAGGTATTAGAGCAATGTGATTAAGTGCTACTGTGTATACTTTGATATTATTACCTGCATAATACCTGTGTCTTCCTGCCACTGAAGCCCAACCATTTGCAAATATTAGTGTGATGCAATTGAATGCAAACCATTTTATTTTGTGTCTCCTTGGCTGTAGTGGAGTTAAAATAATAATAATCATCATAAAATGTGTTTTGTTTGCAAGGAAAATGATGAGCAATAAAGATGAATAATACTTTTTATTAAAAATTAGAGTAAATAACAGATGGCTGAACCCTTAGATACCCCAGTAGAAAAAAATCTGTGATGTTCTGGCTTGAGCACTTTGGGAAATGTGTATGGTACTTACAATCTGATGAGTAACAGCATGTAGCATTGTTAAACTTGATTAAACAAATTTAATTAGTGTTAGTCAATGTATTTTGTAAGTGGATAAAATATATTCCAGCTTAAGCACGACTGTTAATCTTTAATTTATGAGATAAAAGTTAAAATGTAACCATAAAATATTAAAATTGCATTAACCACATTGGAAGGAACGAATTTTTGTTGTTTAATTTCCTCTATTATTTTTAACCCTGCAATTCAAAGGAAATTGCCTTAGTGTTTCCCTGTTTCTTTGGTTTTGCTAATTTTTAAAAATGTATCTTTATTGTTGAAAGTATTACAGATGATCCCCTTTTGCCCCATTGACCTCCTCCACCCTTCACCTGTCACCCTCCAGGCCTTCACCCCACTATTGTCTGTGTCCATGTGTTGTGCATGCTAACCAAAATAAGCCAGTCAGAGAAAGACACATGATTTTGCTATTATATACAAGTGGAAGTAAAATGGTAACATGAGCCCTTGAGCTGTAAATTCTCAATTTAGGATACCTAATTTCAAAATGACCTAGGAATGCATTACTAATTAACCAGGCTTCATATCATTCTTCAAAGCAGGGTTCCTTGTTTTATAGAACTTACTTATACAGGGTCCCTGAAACTGAAGACAGGAGGAAAATCAAAACACAAGATCTCATCTTAGAAAATAAAATGGCTTTAGGAAAAATAAAAAATAATCAGCTAATTTAAAAATTCAGAAATTATTTAAACAATATATTCTCAAGTTTGGAGGAAATTATATCCCAAACTAATCTAAAACTTTTCAAACCTAATTTAATGCTTTTAATGCCATTCACCAATAAGTAATTAAGTAGACACTGACAGAGTACAAGGCCTTCTGCTCCACACAATTAGCATTCCTGAAAAATGCTGCAGCCGGATCAAATACAGGCATAAGAGTTTAAGTTTTCCGGAACTTTATGTCACATTCAACCATGCTAGGAGAAAGCTTTAGAAAATCATTGTTTTATAACATTGCTTGAAATCATTCTCTCTCTAATTCATTTTCTCTGACTCTTTTCCTGACTTTTTCTTCTAGATCAGCTGCTCTAAAGTTTTTTGTAAAAAAGTTGATCGTTAAACTGTGTGTGTGTGTGTGTGTGTGTGTGTGTGTGTGTGTGTGTGTGTGGTTGCGGGGAGTGGGGTGAGCATTTAAGCTTAGCCACTTTATGGAAAAATGGGAGTATTGATTATCATCAACTTTATCCAAAAAAGTTATCAAATCCCAACAAGATCTCTAAAAATGGTAGCTGCATACATTGTTTCCAAGAGCATGCCATGCCATATAGGTAGACTCTCCATTTCCTACCTCCAGTAGGGCCAAAGACTGTAGACCTTCAGAGGCATGTGGTCATGTGGTCCTAGACCAAGGATATAGGGAAGAAGGGAGTGTGAGAAAAGGAAAAAGTGGTGTGGACTCACTGTGAGGAAGTGGATATAAGGTCAGAATAGAAGAGGTATTTTCATTCAGAACACTGATTTCATTTATTCATTCAGTCAATATTTGCTCATTTGCAAGGTACTATGTTAACTGCTGTTAGGGTAATTACACTGAGCAAGACTGACAGTCATTATTCTTCAGGGAAACTTTAGATGACTGATTAAAAGACTTACCAGAGGAAAGAGACAGGAAAATCCAACCAAGTCCTTCACGATCGGGCTCCTGTCTACTCCTCCTCTCTGACCTTCCATCACTTCTGACTTACCACCTTTGTACCAATGATACTAAACTAATTGAAGCTTCACCAAACACACAGTCATGGCTTCCTTGATTTTGTCACCTCTTCTGAGAAGCTCCTTGATTTCTCTCTATTGGTTTGGTGCAAAAAATGTGATCTTATCTTTTTCAATTATTAAATATAAAAGCTGTGTGTATGTGTGGGAGTGGTTATATATATATATTAATATATGGATATATATGGATATATATATGGATATATATGGGTATATGTATCTATATAGTTTTCTTCTCTTAATTTCTTTAAAAGTCATATGATAGTTAAAAGCAAAAATTATAATCTTGTATTATTGATATAAAACCATGTCAATGCCACATTATATCTATCTATCTAGAAAAAAAATATATATATATATGGCAATATATATATATATATATATATATATATGGCAATATATATATATATATATATATATATATATATATATGGCAAAAATGTAAGGTAACTAAAACTATACTATTAGAATTTTTCTATACTCCAAGTAATTCAATACTAATTTTTAATTTGTCTATTGTTTAAATGTGTCTATTATGATTCTGATTATATCTTTTTATATATTTTTAGTGGTTGTTTTAGTAATTATAAAATACATATTCAACATTTCACATGTTCTTTAGAATAATATTTTGCCATTTCAGTTACAATGTAGAAATCTTGATATTATACAGGTTCTATTATTCATTCTTTATGGTATAGTTGTCATATATATTGCATACATACACATGGAAAATTTCATCAGGCAATGCAATTCATTTTGTTTTCAACTGCCAAATATATTTTTAAAAATTCAAGAAAATGTTTTTCTATTATATTTACTGATTCTGTTTCTCTTTATTGCTGATGTTGCAAGTTTCTTTTCAGTGTTTTTTTTTTGTTTTTTTTCATTTCAAAATTTCTATTTTTTATATTATGTATTTCCTTTCATTCCTTTCAACTTTTCCCTGTCTTTATTGATTAAGGTATTACATATGTGTCCTTATCCCCCCATTCAAGAGTGTTTGCAAGTACTCTTTTAATTTTTATACTAATTGCTTTAAAGTCTTTGTCAGATAATCCCCACATGGTCATTGGCATCTTTAATCATCTGTTCCCATGACAGTTGAAACTTTCTTGCAGAATATTTTTAGGGTGTTTTGGATATTTTGAATATTACCTTAAGAGAACCTATATCACATTTAAACCCTATCAAGAACACTGATAATTTTGTCTTAACAGACACTCAATTTGGTTAGGTTCATGCCACAGGTTCCAAGACATCCTCTGTGACCTCTGCTTCCAAAGTTAGTTCAATTAAAATACAGGATGCTAAATATTGCATGAGATATGCATATACTAAAATATATATACAGTCATTTTTTATCTGAAATTCAAATTCAACTTCCATGCTGTATTTTTATTTGCTAAATCTGACAGCCCTATTTACAATACTATTGGAATTTGTCCTTTGTGTTAGCTACTCAGTGGTGGTCTATGTGCTAGTTTAGTTTTCAAGTTCGTTGGCATGCTAATAAGGAGCAGACTCTTTCAAGGATGAGCCTAGGAGTACACTTTCTCTTACTTTCCCTTTTCTGCTATTTTTCTAGTTGTTTCTGATCTCCTATGGTTTCTCTTTTCCATCCTCTGGCAAGAAATTTTCCACTTCTATAACTGTACTGCATCCTGACCCATGTGGATGGAGGCGAGAGAGAGAGAGAGAGAGAGAGAGAGAGAGAGAGAGAGAGAGAGAAGGAAAAACTGATAGGCTTTGGCAATGCTCTGATGGAGCTACAGTTCTACTTAAAGGAGAGGGAAATTGCTCTTCCTCAGCATGCCACTGTCCTCAATGCAATAGCCTGGTCCTGGGGATGAGAGAACAGGATAAAAGGAGGAATTGACTGCTATGATCTAAATGCTTGTGTTCCCCCAAATTCCTATGTTGAAATCTTAACCTTCAAGGTGATTGTACCAGGACCTGAGGTAGTTGATTTGATCATGAGTGCAGAGCCATCATAAATGGGATTAGTTCCCCCTACCTTTTTTTTTTTTCTGATCCCAAAGAGATCCCTTACCCCTTTTACCATGTGAAGACAGTGAGAAGTCAGCAGTCTACAACCTGGATGAGGGCCTTGATCTTAGACTTCTGGACCTGCCAGCACCAAGGTTTCAGCTTCCAAAGCTGTGAGAAATAAATTTCTGTTGTTTATAAGCTATATCCAGTCTGGGCTTTTTTGTTATAGCTGCACAAATGGACTAAGACAATGTAGTATTTTTCCTTAGTTTCTCTGAGCTATAAGGTTTCCTTTTTTTACTCCTTAAGCCAGAATTAGAGGATTTTTTCTGGATCTTACTGTATATTCCACAGTGCTCACATCAGGGTTTCAGACTGCTGTTGATTTCAGGCTGGGGGATACTGGAGGGAACAGAAAAATTCTAAATTCTCTGCCTGTTTGGTGGTACTGTAGAATTTGGTATTCTTTCCCAGTCTATGTGCTAATATTTGTTTTTAAAAGTTCTTTTTAGAGAAAGCTGCCCATGCTTTCTTTCACGTTTTCATAGTTGCGTTTAGTGGGAGAGGAAGATTGACGTGTGTTGATTCCATCTTACACAGAACACAGTTTACTTACTGCTTTAAATCTTGGAATATTGCAATGAGTTGGAGAAATCAATAATAAATAATGCAAACATATATAGTAACAGGAATCAAAATACTATACTAAAAACAGGAATTAAAATGCTATACTAAAAAAGATCTAGTTAACATAAAAGAATGCAAGGAAGGAAGAACAGAGGAATTAAAAAATGAGATGAATAAAAAATAGACAGAAAATAGCAAACCTAAATATAACCAGATCAATAGTTACATTAAGTGAAAGACTTCTGTATAAATTATTTTTTTTAAAAATATATTTTATTGATTTTTTACGGAGAGGAAGGGAGAGAGATAGAGAGTTAGAAACATCGATGAGAGAGAAACATCGATCAGCTGCCTCCTGCACATCTCCTACTGGGGATATGCCCGCAACCCAGGTACATGCCCTTGACCGGAATCGAACCTGGGACCTTTCAGTCCGCAGGCCGACGCTCTATCCACTGAGCCAAACCGGTGTCGGCTGTATAAATTATTTCGATAGGACTAGAACGGAGTAATGAACATACTCATCAGTCCTCAAAATTTAATTTATGATGGAGCTGAGAAGATGAGAGTGGAGAATAGCCTTAAGTATTTAAGATGGTTGTTTGTGGGAGGGAACTAAGAAAGAGAATTACCTGGAAGGAATCTAGAAAGAGAGCATGTTTACATCAGACACTGAGGTCATTCTTGGAAAAAAATGAAGTACTGATTAATTTAACTACTTCTGGATCTCTAAGTTTTAACTTCTCCTTCTGAATCAACAATTGATCCTCCTTTAGGTCACACTCTTCTGAGATGTTCAAAAATCACTAAGATTACCCAAAGCCTTGCCCCTAGTTTTAGTATAATGTTTAGACCCATCAGGGGCTAAGCTTTGATAGAGAGTAGGTAGAGAGATGATAGATAGATACATAGATACATAAATAGATACATAGATATATAGATAGGTAATTGGTAGATGTTAGGTAAATAAGATGATAGGTAGGTAGATGATAGATGATAGATGATAGATATATAGATGATAGATGATAGTAGATAGATAGATAGATAGATAGATAGATAGATGATAGATACTCTTTCTATACTTATAAAAGATCTCCACAGTAGGTATTTCCAATTTTATAGTTGAAGAAACACATTATTTAAAGAGTAAATAATTTGCCTAAGGTAATACAGACATGAAGCAGTGGATCTTGGATTTTGAATCCACGACTGTCTTTAAATCAAATCCATGTTCATTCCAGTATACAGTGCTTTCTCTTTGTTGACAGGCCTTAGCATCTATAGCAAACAAAGTAAAAACACTTCATTGGGATCACCAGTGGGAGTCTTGTGTAGAACTGAAGCAAGACAAATTTAGATTTTAAGAACACAAAGATGGGTAAAAATCACAAGAGGGAGACTAAAGACCTTTATGTCTTACCATTCAATTTTCATGTCACATTGCCAGCTCCGCAAGTGAAAAGGGAAAGAAAAAAAAAAGCCTGGCTCATTAAAGAGGTAATGTAAAATGAAGATCAACATTTCATGAACATCAAATTACTGAATATATGTTAACAGGCACAAGGCCATTTATTTGGCCCTTATGCAATTAAGAAGGATCATTAAAAAAAAATACATTATTTCTACTGCAAGTATATTTAATATTTCTAAGATGTGTTAATAGTTAAAAGGCAAGGACCAATTTAAATAGAACTATATTCAAATCAAAATCAAATTAAAATTGTAGAGATGCAAAGTATTTAGGAATGAGTCTTTTGCAAGACTGAAAGTTAACAGAATTCTAGGTGTTCAATTTTTTGAAAAAATTTAAGAATTCTGCATTCCAATTTTGAAGGCATGGCAAAGTATTTCTTAATTAATCAAATTGAGAGGCATTTTTCTTCTTTGTACTGGACATATAATAAAGACATTCTCCATTCAATTTATTTTGGAGGAAGAAAGCTTGAAAATATATATGCACTTAAATAGAAAAGCATAAATGAGCTGGCCTATGCCCTTACATCATATGTAAATACTAGGGGACTCCACAAATCAGAGTTAGCATTAATGCACCTTTGGCTTTCCTGCACCTCTGTGCTGCTATGATTCAGAGTTGGGAGAAGCCAGCTCATATTTACAGCAATAAAACTCTTTTTTTTTTTTTTTTTTACTTTCTATCCTTTACTTCTGTGCAGTCATTCACTGCCACCCCATGTGTTGAGAATGAGATCTGGTATAAAAGTAACTCAGCAACAGCAGCCGTGTAAATTCACTCTCAGGAGTGGCTGGCTCACAAGCGAACATGGCCTCTAATGAAGAAATCTGAGAACATATGAACTAGACAATCTCCATATATTCACTGAATGGCCAGATTATTATGACCACCCCATCAGTACTTCATTGGGCCACCTTTTGCCTTCAGTACTGCGGCTATTCTTCTTGGCATTGACTCCACGAGATGTTGAAAGGTGAGGCGAGGAATCTGACACCATGCCTGATGAATAGCACTGTCCAGTTCTGTGAGATTTGATGGTTGTGGAACCAGCTGCCTGATGGCTCTTTTAACTTCGTCCCACAAATGCTCAATTGGATTGAGATCTGGTGATTGTGGGGGCCACCTAAGCAAGGTAAAGTCTCCCTCATGTTCTTGAAACCACTCCTGCACAATACGAGCACCGTGGCATGGCGCATTGTCTTGTTGGAAGAAGCCATCTCCATTGGGATATGCCATCAACATGATAGGATGAATTTGATCAGCAATAATACTTAGGTATGTTGTGCTATTCAGATGTTGTTCCACACAAATTAAAGGGCCCAAATCATGCCAGGAAAACATGCCCCAAACCATAACACTGCCCCCGCCAGCTTGAAGGGTGGTACTCATGCATGTGGGGTGCATGCTTCCATGCTGTTTCCACCAAATTCTCACTCTGCCCTCTGCATGATGCACCTGGAAACGTGATTCATCGGACCACATGACTTTTTTCCAATGCTCGACTGTCCAATCCTTGTGTTCCTGTGCGAATTGGAGACGTTTTATCTTGGTATCTACAAACATCAAAGGTGTTTGAACAGGCCTTTGGCTTCTGTATCCCATACGATGCAGTGTACGGCTAATTTGCCTACAAACGTCAGGTGGTCATAATAATCTGGCCACTCAGAGTATAGACCCAGGTAAACCCACGGTAGTTTCAGTCTAAAGGCCAGGACAATCAACATCCAGGAAGAGATGATGTTTCTGTTCAAGTTTTGAAGCAGAAAAAAGTGATGTCTCAGCCTGAAGGCAGTCAGGCAGGAGGAATCTCTCCTACTCAGCCTGTTTGTTCTGTTTAGACCTTCAGCTGATTGGATGAGCCCCACCCACATCAGGGAAAGCAATCTGTTTGAGTCAGCCTACTGACTGAAATGTTACTTTCATCCAGAAACACTCTCACAAATATACCCAGAATAAGTTTTGACCAAATATCTGGTCCCAGTCAAGTTGACATAGAATATTAATCATCACACAATTGCTAGATATGTGGTATCATTAACATTACACTATCCTTTCAGTCTCTGTCCAAATGATTTTGCTAACAATAGTTACAACTTTATAGAACTATTATTGGTTATTTTGTAATCTGTCTTACTACTACTTTAGGACTTGTCTTAAATGTGATAGTTACCATAATCTTCAGTGGTGCCTACTAACGATAGTAAATTTAGCATTTAAAAACTTTAAAATATATACAGGAATGTATAAGATTTTATGTACAATATATAGGTGGATTCTAATATATATGTTTAAAGCAAGATAAATATCTAACAACTAGAGGCACGAATTCATGCACGGGTGGGGTCCAGCCAGCCCAGCAGTTGACTGACTGGCCCCACCCTCTGGTCGAACTCCTGGTTGGTCGAACTCCTGCCTGAGGGGACAATTTGCATATTAGCCTTTTATTATATAGGATGATGAAAGAGTTAATCATAATGCAATCAAACCATGGGATGAAATATAGTCATTAAAAATAATTCTGGCCCCAGCTGGTTTGGCTCAGTGGAGAGAGGGTTTTCCTTTGGATTGAAGGGTCTGGTCAAGGGAACATGCTCAGATTGCGGGCTTGATCCACAGTAGGGGGCATGTAGGAGGTAGCAGATCAATGATTCTCTCTCATCATTGATGTTTCTATCTCTCTCTCTCTCCATCTCCCTTCCTCTCTGAAATCAATAAAAATATATAATAAAAAATTCTGTTTTTATTGTCATACAAAATTTTCATGATGAATTTTATGATTATATTTTTGTAAAAATGCACATGTGTGTATATATACACAAAGATCTGGAAGTCTATAAATGGCAATGGTGCTGCCATTGTTGTGAGAAGAAATGATTCCTGCCATATGGCTAGAAACTGATGGTGCCCTCTAAGGGATGAGAGTGATCCCCTCTTCTGACAGCTGCAGGAAATGGGGGCATTATTTCTTCAACCACAAGAAACTGTATTGTATTCAGCCAACAACCTGAATAGGTTTGGAAGAGGACCAAGGTCCAGATGAAAATGCAGCCTGGCTGATACCTTGATATCTGTCTTGTGTGGCCCTGAGCAGAGGATCCAGCTATTCTGTGCCTAGATTTCTGATCCATAAATCTGTAAAATAATATATGTCTATGGTTCTTAACTGCTTAGTTTATAATAATTTGTTAAGCAGCAATACAAAACTAATATAACCATTTAGCATAATACAAAAACATGTATATTTTCTATTAAAAAAAGCTTCACATAATAAACAAGGAAAAAGACTAATTTTTTAAAATAATCATTTGATTTACTATATTGAATAATGTTATAGAAATATGTTCTTGACCAGAGCTTTAACTTAAATATCAAGCCAAAAAGAATGGTTTCAAAGCTGTTCAGGTTTGAAATTACCTGCATTTTCCGTTTTTAAAATATATACAATATCTTCAATTAAGTGACATGCGGGAACAGATAATAGTTTTTTATTACAACAGATTGGTAAGTTGTGCTGAAATAAATTTGAAAATATCAATGTTTTAAAAGCATTCACTTTTATTTCAAGACAACTGGAAATCTTCAATATATCAAAATAAATTGTACACTACAGCCTGACAAAGATCTCCACAATTAGATTCTGATTTTACCCCCAAACTATGACCTGACCCCACCTTATTGACCTAATCTCATTGATTGTCTAATTATTGTTTCTTTTCTTTTTATGCTCAGACACACCCTCATCCTGTCTTTTTGGTGAAGTCTTACTAGTTAAGCAAGACCCAGCTCAATCCCACTAGGAAGTCTGCCTTCTTCTTATTACTACCAATAGGACCCATCTCTCCATCCCCACATTTCCAAAGACTTTTGTTGGTTTTATTATGATATAACATACTGTCATCTGCTTTGTTTTAGATTTATGTATTCATGTGATGTCACTCTCACTAGACTGTGAGTTCCAAAATGTCACGAACTTTCTTTTTCCTGATTCACAGCCTGGTGAAGGCTAAACACTTTGTTCAAAAAATGATTATATCCAAGAACAAGACACACACAATAATTCACATAATTTAATTTAGGCAAATCTGAGCTAAAATAAAGTTCTGATGAGAAACATAGAGGAAAATATAGGCTTTTAAAAAATGAGAATGATTTTGTTCATAGATTGAGCAGATCATAACAATTGCTAAATGAAATTGGGAGCACAATACAAGAGATTCAGAATAAGAGGAAGGTCACATTTAAGAACTAGAAATAAAGCATAGTTTGTATAATATTTTTACACTAGTACATCTACAGTTTCTGCTGTAGCATTTTACATTATTCAAAACTTTTGATCACTGCTTATGACAATATTTGCCTCCCGTATGAATTCATTTTCAGTACAGTCTTGTTCTGTGGTTGAATTTGAAAGATATTCTAAATTAAGATTATCAGAATTGTACAGAGGACTTATTGACTGAAAACAGGAAGTTTCATGCTTATGAATTTCAAAATACCTCAAACAAAACTAAAATCACTGCAAGCCCAAGGGGAGTATAAAATATTATGCACTAGTAAGAGTTTACTATCTCTAGCTCACACACAATTATTTTACACTTCCTGAAAGCAATGTTGATGTACTTCTATAAACTACAAATAATATAGCAAGGCTGGTTGAGACATTCCATTCATTCAGTTAACTACTTACTGACCATATAGCGTATACAAAACAGCCTTAACCTATATAATAAAAGGGCAATATGCAAATAAACCGAATGGCAGAACAACCAAACAACCAAAGTGTAATATGCTAATGATATGCTAAGGCTGCTCAACCACTTGCTATGACGTGCACTGACCACCAGGGGCCAGATAGTCAGAAGGTCAACCAGTTGCTATGACGTGCACTGACCAACAAGGGGTAGATGCTCCAACTGGTAGGTTACCTTGCTGCTGGGGTCTGGCCGATCAGGACTGAGCAAGATGGCCCAGACATGCCCTGGAGCCCTCCCGCAGTCCTTCCCCAGCCCAACTGTGTACTGGTGGGCTCTCTCAGCCTGGCCTGTGCCCTCTCACAATCCAGGACCCCTCAGGGAATGTCAGAGAGCAGGTTTCAGCCTGATCCCGCAGGCCACTCCCCTTGTGGGGGCTCCAGATGCAGGGCTCATGGCCGGTGAGTGCTGCTGCGGCAGCATAAGCCTCTTCTGATTGGGACTGATTGGGTGTGAACCTGCGACAGGCACATTGGGGCCGGGATGAGCAGGGGCAGCAGGTAGGAGCTGCAGGCAGCGTTGGATTGCCAGTTTCGGCCCGATCCCTGCAGGCCACCCAGAGGGACCCCACCTGTGCATGAATTCATGCACCAGGCCTCTAGTATTCTATAAAGGATACAAATATAAGGAAGGATAGGAGGAAGAAAACAGAAAGTTAACCAATTGTATCTATACCAGGCACTGCATTAGAATAGTAATGATAATAATAGCTAATACTTACTGTTTATTATGTGTATATGTATTGTGAGTGTTTATATGTATGCCATCATTTAATCTTTAAAACAAATCTTTGAGTTAAGTATTACTATTTTTTTCCATTTTATAGATGAAGAAATTGCTGCATAGAGATTAGGTTACTTGTTACATGTCATAAAGCTACAAATTTCAAAGGTGAAACTTGAGTTTATCAGCCAGACACTTTGTACTTATACTCTACAGTACACACTCCTTGGTGGTTTACTATCTCCATTTTACTAAGCAGAAAGTTGAGGTTTAGAGAGATTAAAAGGATTTCCCTGAATCATGTCCCTGATTGATAACAGACAGCATTAAAAGTCAGATCTGTCTGATGCCAAATTCTTCCCTGACTCCTCTATATTACCTCCAAAACTACATGAGGTGAAATATTAATGAAACATATTCAAACTGCATTCTGACCCTTCCACTATTTAAATCCAACTGCTTTTCTTTCTGGCTGTGTGACATTAAGCAGGTCACTTAATCCCAGTCTATTTTGGTTCCCTCATTTATAAAATGAGTTTAACAATACTTTATACTTGAAATAATTATTTGGAAGGTTGAATTTGATAAAGCAATTGAATAGTACTTAGTACAAACTTATTATCATTTTTCCTATTATTATCTGCAAATTATTGTATTAAGAAAATAAGAAATATATATATCTTACCTACTAATAGACAAACATGCAAATTG
Source organism: Myotis nattereri (assembly GCF_964212035.1). Taxonomy (NCBI): domain Eukaryota; kingdom Metazoa; phylum Chordata; class Mammalia; order Chiroptera; family Vespertilionidae; genus Myotis; species Myotis nattereri. The sequence continues at coordinate 68,695,146 of NC_138077.1, read as the reverse complement.
ACCATACTTTCACTATGCCTTAAGCCATGCACACCAACCAATCAGAGCAACTATATGCAAATTAAGCCAACCAAGATGGCGGCCGGCAGCCACGGATCTGGAGCGAGCAGGAGGCATGTTTGTTCCAGTGATGGAGGAAGCCAGACTGCCGCCGGATCTGAGCTCCACTCAAAAGCAACAAAGTTTCAATTATAGAAGGTAAATAAAACCCAGATACCTGCTATCAGCAGGCCATGGCCAAGGAGCTGGAGAAAAAAAAGGAAAGGCTGGGAGCTTCAGTCGCCAGGGGGCTTGGTCAGTCTGAAAAGAGCCATCAGCCCCTCACCCAGGCTGGCCAGGCACCCCAGTGGGAACCCCCATCCTGAAGGGGGTGTGACCAGCTGCAAACAGCCATCAGCCCCTCACCCAGGCTGGCCAAGCACCCCAGCAGGACCCCCAGCCTGATCCAGGACACCCTTCAGGGCAAACCAGCTGGCCCCCACCCATGCACCAGGCCTCTATTCTATACAGTAAAAGGGTAATATGCAAATGACCCTAACAGCAGAACAACTGGGAATGACTGGTCACTATGACACACTGACCACCAGGGGGCAGGCGCTCAATGCAGGAGCTGCCCTCTGGTGGTCAGTGCGCTTCTACAGGGGGAGCTCTGCTCAGCCACAAGCCAGGCTGATGGCTGCCAGCACAGTGATGGTGGCGGAAGCCTCTCCTGCCTCCTCAGCAGTGCTAAGGATGTCCTACTGCAGCTTAGACCTGCTCCCCACTGGCAAGTGGACGTCCCCTGAGGGCTGCCGGGCTGCCAGAGGGATGTCTGACTGCCAGCTTGGGCCCGTTAACCCCGGGGAGTGGGCCTAAGCCAGCAGGTGGACATCCTCCAAGGGGTCCCAGACTGCAAGAGGGCACAGGCCGGGCTGAGGGACCTCCCCCAAGTGCACAAATTTTTGTGCACTGGGCCTCTAGTATATATATATATATATATATATATATATATATATATATATATGGTATGAATACTACTACAACTAATAAATTAACTCTTTTTCAGCATTACCTCACTACAAAAACCTCATTAGGTAAATACTGTTGTCATCATTTTACAGATAATGAATGACAAATTTCAAAAAGTTAAGGAAGTAGCCCAAAATGATCCAGCCAGTGAGTGGCAGGACCATATATCAAACCTGAGCTTCTTGACTCCAAAGCTGACAGGGTAGTATGTGATCTGTGTCAAAAGAAAGTGCAATCCAAATACTGTAGAAGTCAAAGAATGCAGATGAGTTTTTCTTACAGGATTGAGAAGGGTTTCCCTGGGTGAGCTGACATCTGAGCTAAGCTATGAAGGTAGACAGAGTTTCAGCAGGTTAGAAGTACACCTTCAAAAGTACAAAACACACTCACTTGGAACAGAAGGAAAAAAGGTCTCCAGTCAGAGTATCCATCTGACATTGTTGGGAAGCAGTAGAAGACAGAGCTAGAAAAGATAAATAATCCAATAAAAAAAATGGGCAAAAGACCTAAATAAAATCTTTTCGAAAGAGGAAATACAGAAAGCCAAGATACATATGAAGACATGCTCAAAGTCACTAATCATCTGAGAGATGCAAATCAAAGCAACAATGAGGTATGATCTCACACCTGTCAGAATGCTATCATCAACAAATCAACAAAGGACAAGTGCTGGAGAGGATGCGGAGAAAAGGGAACACTGGTGCACTGCTGGTGGGAATGCAGACTGGTGCAGCCACTATGGAAGACAGTATGGAGTTTCCTCAAAAAATTAAAAATGGAAGTGTCATTTGATCCAGTGATCCCACTTCTAGGAGTTTATCCCAAGAAACCAGAAACACTAATCAGAAAGGATATATGCACCCCTATGTTCATAGCAGCACAATTTATAATAGCTAAGATTTGCAAACAGCCTAAATGCCTGTCAGCAGATGTGTGGGTTAGAAGACTGTAGTACATATACACAATGGAATACTACGCTGCTGTAAAAAAAAAAAAAAAAAAAAAAAAAAGGAATTCTTAAGATTTGTAACAGCATGGATGGAACTGGAGAGCATTATGCTAAGTGGAATAAACCAGTCAGTGAAAGATAAACACCACATGATCTCACTCATTTGTGGAATATAAAGAGCATTATAAACTGATGAACAAAAATAGATACAGAGGCAAAGAAGCATGGGACAGACTGTCAAACTCCAGTGGGAAGGCAGGGGAGGATTGGGGCGGGGGGGGGGGAGGGGTGGGGGTAAGAGATCAATCAAAGGATTTGTATGCATGCAAATAAGCATAACCAATGGACACAAGACACTGGGGGTGGGGGTGGTGAGGGCATGTGCCAGGGGCTAGGGGAGGCTGGGGGGAGGTCAATGGGGGGAAAAAGGAGACATCTGTACTACTATTTGCAATACTTTATTCAATAAAATATTTTTTTTTAAAAAAGAGAGTTAATGTAAACTCCATGAGTACAGGGCCTGTGCTTCTAGACCTGTGCTATTTAATACAGCAGCTGTAGGATACATTTGGCTTCTAAAATGTGGCTAGAGAGCCCTAGCTGGTTTGGCTAAGTGGATAGAGTGTCAGCCTGTGGGCTGAAGGGTCCCAGGTTTGATTCCAGTCAAGGACACATGCCTGGGTTTTGGGGTCGATCCCCACTAGAGGGCGCAGGAAGCAGCAGATAAATGATTCTCTCATTGATATTTTTATCTCTCTCTTCCTCTCCTTTCCTCTCTGAAATCAATTAAAATATAGTGGCTAGAGAGACTAAAGTAATAAATTATAAATTCTATTTTTTAAAATATTTTTATTGATTTTTAAAGAGAGAGGAAGAAAGAGGGAGAAAGAGAGAAACATTGATGTGAGAGCAAAACATCAATCAGCTGCCTCCTGCACTACCCCTACCTGGGATGGAGCCCACTATCAGGAACGTGCCCAGACCAGAAATTGAACTGGTAACCTTTTGGTGCAGGGGACAATGCCCAACCAATTGAGCAACACTGCCAGGGCTAAATTCTAGTTATTTTCAATTAATTAAAATTTAAATCTATAAACTGATATCCAATTCAGTTATTGAGAAAATTTAAGTATGTCGGGAACTACTTAGATATGTGGGTCTACATTTTCAACTGTACATCTTGTTAAATCTAAATACCAATCAGGGATTTTCAATGAAAATTTATCATCTAAGTTAAGATGTGATGTAAGTATAAAATACATATTGGATTCTTAAGATCTTTTAAAATAATATAAAGTATAAATATTTCATGGATAATTTTAATATGCATTAGATTTTGATATTTTATATATTTGATTAAATAAAATATTGCATTTAAATGAAGCTTACCTATGTATTTATTTATTTATTTGCTTATTTTACCAGACTGTTTTTTTATTTTGTAATAGTTTTTTTTTAAAAAAAAATTCTCATCTGAGGATAATTTTCCATTGATTTTTAGAGAGAATGGAAGGGAGTGGGAGAGACAGAGAGAGAGTAACATCTATGTGAGAGAGACACATCAATTGGTTGCTTCCCGCACATGCCCCAACAAGGACCAGGGATCAAGCCTGCAACAGAGATACATGCCCTTGTTCGGAATCAAACCCAGGACCCTTCAGTCCACAGGCCGATGCTCTAGCCACTGAGCCAAATCTGCTTGGGATATCAGACTGTTTTTGTTTGTTTGTTTGTTTATTGTTAATAGTATTACAGATGTCTCCCGCCCTCCTTTATTACTAATTTATTTTTACTTTTACAATATGGCTATTTTAGAAGTTAAAATTATATATGTGACTCACAATATAATTCTATTAGAGGTGTTCTAGCCTATTCCTGGCACACTGTAGACACTCCATAAAACACTTTTTAACCAACGGCAGTAAGAGCCAGACTGTCACCTCAAAGCCAGGCTGAGGATTTGTATTTTTTTCAATAGACAGGAGACCCACTGAAACTTCTTGGTGGGAGAAGTGATATGTTCAGAGTGCTATTTTAAGAGGCTCCATCTGGAGAAGTAATTAAACAGAGGAGAAACTGAACTTAGGTTAGAACTATATTGCAATATTAAGCAGAGCCTGTACCCACCCCACCCCCAAATTTTTCCAAAGCAGTTCAGCTCAGTAGCATCACATTGGATAAATGTTCAACATGTCTTATCAGAATGCTAAACACTCTTGCAAGTGAAAGGCACGTCCTACTTGAGTCAAACCTTACCCCTCTGTGCATCTAACTTCAGGATTGTTACTTTTAAAGAGAATCAGAGTCAGAATCCATGTGGTTATCTTTGAGAAAAGTCCCTTTATTGTAGCAATGACCTGCCAAATAGAGCTTCGTATCATAATTTTGAAATATGCACAGATGAAACTATAGGTATGAAGAAGCCTGAATATCACTCCATCCTCTGCCCAGTAGCCAGATTTTTTATTTCTAGCAGATATCTGATGGTGTCATTCCATGTTGAACAACTTTAATGTTATATTAGCTTAAAGGACAAAGTCCAAACTCAAATTAACAACCCTTGCCCTGACTGGTTTGGCTCAGTGGATAGAGCGTTGGCCTGTGGACTGAAAGGTTCCAGGTTCGATTCTGGTCAAGGGCATGTACCTTGGTTGCGGGCACATCCCCAGTGGGGGGTGTGCAGGAGGCAGCTGATCGATGTTTCTCTCTCATCGATGTTTCTGGCTCTCTGTCTCTCTCCTTTCCACTCTGTAAAAAATAAAATATATTTTTAAAAAACAAAACAAAACAAAAAAACCCCTTGCCCAACTAATCCTGTTTAGCTTTAACTCTCCCCAGTTGGCATCTAGAAACTCTAACTCATTCAGGTCTCTATCAGTAGTGAGTGACAGGAATCCAATCCAAACTAGTCTGGGTATTTGTTGGTCCCATAGTGAATTTCAATAGATACATGAACAGATGGGTGAAGGGCTATCTCAATTCTGTTGCTATCTGGGTACTTGTCTCATTCACTTTTGCTGCAGACATATTTGCTCCATGTGGCAATAAATGTCTATCATCAGCCCCTACTTCACTTTCTACCCCTTGATCCAAATTTCAAGCCCATTTTCCTTCATGCTAAATAGATAAATAAGTAAGTAAATGCTACACGTGGAGAGCTACCATGTTCCAGGCACTGTTCTACACACTCACTTATATTAAGTAATTTAATCCATTTAAAAACCCTGTCATCTATCCCCATTTTGGAAATGAGGAAACGAAAGCACGGACAGATGGAGTAACCTGCTCAAGATCGCCAACTTTAGAAGTGGCAGGACTGGAATTTGAAGTCAAGCAGACAGACTCTGGTATCCAAGCAGCTCTACTGTGGCCAAAGCAAAAGTAATTTTGATTGGCTATGCCTAAGCCATTGGCCCACCCCCATAGGGGATTGGGCTATGATTGATAGTTCCACCAGAAACACAGGACATGATTAGAGTAGGAGTCACAAGGAGTGCTTGGCAGATCAAAACAACAGGGTCTGATGGAGATTCTACATTCCAACCACAGTGGACAGGACAGGTCAGTCTTTGCCAAATTTACTATGCACTCTTATGCCTCTGTAATCTGCCTTCATTTCCACCTCCACTCCCCAACTCTGTTCCTGGAGACCTGCTATTTATCAACCAATGAGGCCAAGCTTAAGCAATGAACTTGAGCAATATATCTCCACTCCTTACAGGAAGAATAATTACCTATCTCCTATGTCTTCCTTTGGTGTTTCAATGCAGCCCAGCAAGTGGGCAAGTGGAATTTCTCTATGGAAGTCTTGCGATTTCTGATCCTTTAAAAGGAGTCAGTGATAGCAAGACTCAGTCAAGATTCAATGAAATATACCTCCCACACTTTTTTCCTCCACTTAGTCATAATTGTTTCTTTGGATCTCTTCATTTTCTCGTGATTCATGCTGTCCTCCACCCCTGGGTTCTCACTGATACCAGGCATTGGTGATAGCTTCCCGCTCTACTCTCTCTTGCCTCCCAGTGTTTTCTGCATTTGAATGTCATTTCTTAAATGCAGACCCCTGGCATGTTTTTAAGTGGCTTGTCTCTGACATACACTCTGAACATGCCCCCCATTATGGTGCTCATTTCATTGATTTATAGTTTTTGTTCTGATGTCTGTCTCTCCTGTGAGACTTTGAGCTCTTTAGATTGTGGATTATGACTTAAATCACCTTGTTATCCTTGATGCTGAGAGGAGTTTTAGCCACAATAGGGATTTAGTGGATCTATTTCCTTGAGTTGAGGAAACAAAGAAAAAGAGGACTGGTGAAAAAAAAAAAAAAAAAAGGGAAGGAGGGAGAAATAAGGAGAAAGAAAAAAAAATTGTAGATTATTTCAGTGTCTACATTTTTTTTTTCTTGAGAAAGAGCAAAAAGGAAACATGTTCAACTCAAATAACCTCGTCTTAAATTTATCATAGTGAAAAAAATTAAATCAGTGAAACAATGAAGCAATTTCTGCTGTTGACTAGGGAAGAAAATTCTTAGAAACAAACATTTTCCTTAAAACCTTGGGCACATTTGCATTTATTTTACATGACAACTTGAAGCTATCATGGTGATACAAGAAAATTGAATTGATTGAAATAAATCTACTCTTCTCAGGCCACAAAAGTCTTTAGAAGACAGTATTGTGCATCTAATCATTTGTCCTAACCTCAGGGTAGCCTCCAAAGTGAAGATGGTTGGCCATTGGACCATGTTTGGAATCAGCATTGGCCTTGGTGTCACTGACTTTGTTGCCCATTCTCTTCTCTTGTTCTGCCCTAGACAGAGTGGTGTGGTCATAAATGGTTGATGGCTGAATCTCTGAGCAAGAGAGCTCACTTACTCACAAATACATTCTCATTGGCACAGGTTTCAAAAGCACCTGTGTCTGACTCTAAAGAACAAATATTGTGAGAAATAATTTCCTATGAGTAAAATCTGTAGCACTCTCCAATATGAAGATAATGCAAGCATTTAATATAGGAGAGTGGTTAAAAGTGGATGATTTTGGTTCAAATACCGGTTCTACCACTTTACTGGCTGTCTGACCTGGGGCAAGTTATACACTGTTTCCTCAGCTGTACACAGAGATAATAGCACTAACCTCATAGGGTTGTGATGATTAAATGGACTGGGATTTCTATAGTACTCATATACTAGTGTCTTTATGTGTTTGTTAAAGGAGTAAATAAATTCAGCAGAAACTTATAAGGTATATAAATACCTTTGAAACATCACCTAAAAGTACTGAGTAAAGAGCAAACAGAACAAACAAAAATTACATACATCTATAAGATACATATGAAGTAATAAGGAATAATCTAAAATTTCTTGAATTAATGTCGGTATAAATGTTTTATGGTTTCTTCGGTCAATATGAAATTGCATTAAAAAGTATTTCACTGGATAAAGTTCAAAAAAAACAAAACAAGAAACATCATTTCCTATAAACCCACTCTGTCTTTAAAATTAAGTTTAATGTTTCCAACAACTTCATGAAATATTGCTTAAAACGCTTTAAGTCAACTGTTAATTGCATTAAGTGTCCTAGGAGTGTGGTGCCATGTACTGTCACAGAGACTAATTCTAAGTTCCATAAATCCTACAAAAATGTGAAAGTACTCAGAGATCAATAAGTGCTGTGCCCCCTAAACTCTATCACTTCCTTCTCACATGCCTGTCCTTGTCTAGGAACAAAAGATTACAACAACCAATTTTTAAACCATGAATAATAGAGATATAATGACTGTGACCTTACTGTTGGTTGATTGTTTGCTGTGTTGCTTATTTTTAAAATGTTCATGAGACTCGCATTTCTGAGTAAAATCTTATGAAATCAATACAGAAAAGAGTTGTCCACAGAACATCACATCTACCTGCCTTAATCAAAGTATTATTGTAAATTCTCATCTGTTTTCCATCCTAATTAGATTTTTGGAGAAGCCCTCCAAAAACCCCAGAGAATTTTCCCCTTCCCTGTATTTTTGGGAATACACTTGAAAAAAAATCTAAATACTACAAAGAAAATCATCACGTGATTAGTGGGCATGAAAACATTAAGTTGAAAACAACATGGCCATGTTTTTGAGAAGTGAATAAATTATTTTTTTATCTGTACTGTCACAGAGGCACAAAAGTAAAGAGGATGAAAGGTTCTGTACACTTCTGCGTTGGAAGTCCCCAGTTATCACAGGGCAGTCATCTCCTAAACCTATTCTCCCACCTGCACTCATCCTCCCCCCAAAGGAATCATTCTATCTAATAAAAGACAAAAAGGGTAATTAACCATACCTCTGCTACGCTTCCCATTGGCTAATCAGAGAGATATGCAAATTAACTGCCAATGCAGTTGGCGGCCGGCAGCCATGCAGCTGAAGTGAGCAGGAGGCTTGCTTGCTCCAGTGATGGAGGAAGCCAAGGTTCCCCGCCTGCCACGACCTGCTCTAAGTTCCGAAAGCAACAGCTCTGAAAGCAACAAAGTTTCAATTATAGAAGCTAAACAAACCCCAGATATCTGCTTTCAGACAGCCGCGGCCTAAAAGCTGGAGTGAGCAGGATGGCAACAAAGTTTCAATTATAGAAGGTAAATAAATCCCAGAATTAAAAAAAAAAGAAAAAAGGAGAGGCTAGGAGCTTCAGTTGCTGGCTAGCCTGAAAACGGCCCTCGGCCCCTCACCCAGACTGGCCAGGCACCCCAGTGGGGACCCCCACCCTAAAGGGGTTGTGGCCAGCCTGAAAACAGCCATCAGCCCCTCACCCAGGCTGGCCAGGCACCCAAGCGGGACCCCCACCCTGATCCAGAACACCCTTCAGGGCAAACCAGCCAGCCCCACCCATGCACCAGGCCTCTATCCTATATAATAAAAGGGTAATATGCAAATTGACCCTAACAGAAGAAAGACTGGGAATGACTGGTCACTATGACACACACTGACCACCAGGGGTCAGACGCTCAATGCAGGAGCTGCCCTCTGGTGGTCAATGCACTCCCACATGGGGGAGCTCTGCTCAGCCACAAACCAGGCTGATGGCTGCCAGCACAGCGGTGGTGGTGGGAGCCTCTCCTGCCTCCTCAGCAGCGCTAAGGATGTTTGACTGCAGCTTAGGCCTGCTCCCCGCTGGCAAGTGAACATCCCCTGAGGGCTGCCGGGCTGCCAGAGGGATGTCTGATTGCCAGCTTGGCCCAATCCCCCAGGGAGCAGGCCTAAGCCAGCAGGTGGTCATCCCCTAAGGGGTCCCAGACTGCGAGAGGGCACAGGCAGGGCTGAGGGACCCCTACCCACCCCCCCACCCAGCCCCGAGTGCAGAAATTTTTGTGCACCGGGCCTCTAGTCGCTAATATAATTCATGTTCTTGCCAGATATGCTACCCCTGGGTTTAACCATTTAAGAGGATAATTGTGCAGCTAAAGGAAGATGAAGCAAACTATATAAAAGAAAAGATGAGCCCTAACTGGTTTGGCTCAGTGGATAGAACGTCGACATGCGAACTAAAGGCTCCCAGGTTCAATTCTGTTCAAGGGCATGTAGCTTGGTTGTGGGCACATCCTCAGTGGGAGGTGTGCAGGAGGCAGCTGATCGATGTTTCTCTCTCATCCATGATTCTAACTCTCTATCCTTCTCCCTTCCTCTCTGTAAAAAATCAATAAAATATATTTTTTTAAAAAAAAAGAAAAGAAAAGATGAAAACATTAGGAATACCTAAGGCACAAACTCACTGATTTGGTAACTAAAAGTGCTTAAGGGGAATTTATTGGAGGTATACAGAGTTATCTCCTGAAAATCCAAGGTCAAAATATGCAGCTGGGCCTTGTGGAGACTACAACCAAGAACAGGAAAGTCAGGAGGAGCCAACACAGCTGTTATTTCCCACATATTGTTTTCTCAGTGAAGCAAAGTCTCACATCCCTCTTTCTCTCTATAGACTGGCTTCATTCTTCAATCTTGACAGGGACCCACTTTCTAAACTCTGTTTACAAATGGATTGCCTGACTGCCAACATCACAAATTCCTGGGGGAGAGAATCTGAATAAAGGGGACAAGCTTCCTAACTGGTTCTCTTGGCCCAGTAAATGTTGGCCATTGCAGATATGGAAATAGTGTACAATGGGGTTCATGGCAATAGTCTACACCAAGAGTTGGCAACTATTTTTCATAAAGGGCCATGCAGTAAATAATTTAAGCTTTGGGATCCAAATGTTCTCAGTCAAAACTATTCAACTTTTCTTGCAAACCCAAGCAGCCATAGAGAATACATGAATGAATGGGTGTGGCTGTGTTCCAATAAAACTTTATTTACAAAAAAAGGGGGGGAGGGTATTGGGCCAGATTTGTTCTGCATGATATAATTTGCTGATCCCAGGTCGGCAGCTATGCTATGCACAGAAGAGACTTTAAAAAGAGGCAGGGGGAGGAGGCACATGGGAAAGATTGCAAACAGTATACATACCCAGCACTGAGCATGGGAATCAGAGACTTTCAATACGGTGGGGAAACCTAATCATGGCTGCACTATTGGCTACTAAGTCATTAAAGCATCAGCATCATATTCAGAAAAGGGCTTTTCATGCTATGAACAAAATTCCCATCGCAGGACCGTGCCTGTATCCCCTCAGGATAGACGGGGAAGAGAGAGCTCAGAAGGAAAGTGGCCATTTCAGCAGATTGGAGTTGGAATAGAGAAAATCATGCTATTGTAGGAGGGGCAAGTTTTCAGAAATATATACCTGACAAACTCATATGTAGTTACAGCTCTGCTGGGAATTGTATGTTGTAGGGAAAGTGGTAGATAAACTCACAAGGTGAAGTTGGAAAACAATGCAGTAAGCTATTTTCAAGTCCTATTTTGAGCTGGAGAGAAAAAGAGGATATAAATCTTGCATGAGGTAGTATTCTGAAATGGTATTCTATCCATTACAGCAAACCAGATACTCAGTGTCTAATAGCACCTGAAATCAGGTGTGATAAGAATGAAGAGAGACAAGTACCACTGGAACAGCCACCCCAATAGCATTGGAAGAGCTATAGGCAACAGCTAAAAGGCATGCTTATTTGATACCTTCCCTAAGCATCTAATGTGACTCAAGGGGCTCTGCAAGAAAGCATATGCTTTAAAAAAAAAAAAAAAGTTGTTCTGATTGATTTTAGAGAGAGAGCAAGGAAGAGGGAAAGAGAGAGAGAGAAACATGGATCATCTGCCTCCTGTACGCCCCCCACTAGTGATAGAGCTTAAAACTCAGGCATGTATCCTTACCAGGTGCCCTCTGGGTGCATGGGACAACATTCAATCAAATGTTGTCCCACACCGCCCAGGGGTACATAGGCTTTCGTTAGCACCCATTGCTGCCCAGATGTGGTCCGCAAGACCCGTCTCGGCAAACACTGGAGGAGGAGAATCAGAGGTGGGTTTCAGCGACCTCTCTTAACAGCAGTTTCCCTCTGCACCCCCCGTGGCTTTCATTGACTCACTCTTGTGCAGTCATCTCCTTGGCAGGACTGCTCTTCCTCTCTCCGCTATGCAGACAGGCGGGAAAAGAGATGGTGGTGGCCACTACTGAAGGAGGTGGGTATTATAATTATTTTTTTAAAATATTGAGTACTTGATATTAAAATTAAAAAAAATAATGGCTTGCAAATATGTTTTCTACAATCTGGAGGGAAAATAGCATAAGGGCTAAAAGCAAACCCAGGCTTAGTGCCTTAGCACCAGCCAGCAGGGAGGGGCATTCTGAGGTAGTTAATCCTCTCTCAGCCTACTTCCCTCAAATGAAAAATAGGAATGAGAGAAACTACTACCTCATCGAATTACCATGCCTTTTAGATGTGATAACATGCGTAAAGAGCAGAGCTCAGCATACTTGTGCTTACCATAAATGTTCGCTATTCTAATTACGTAATGCCAACAAACTGGTAGCTAGAGAGAAGTTAAAGAGACATGAAACTGTCATGCTGATGTAAGGCAGCTAGGGCTCAGCTGCGGAAGGTCCTTTTGTTACTCCTGGAGCCATTTTATACAAAACTCCAGAGTCTTGATTCTTTCTGATAGAAAAAAAATGGTAATAACTAGTTTCATTTGTCATTGTTTTATATGATTATCAGTATGTGATAGGTTTCCTTTACCATGCCATAGGATTCCTTTGGAGCTAACCAACATTTAATTACTCCTTCATTATTCAGCCAATAGGCCCTCTATGAGGGCAGCCAATGGTACACACTTGAGCTATAATTATGACAGAAATACTGGCCCTCTTCTCCTTGGGATTACTGTTCAATCCACAGGTATGTCCTGTTGCAGAGTGCTTTGGAGCTTGTCTGTTTTTTGGGGAAATGTGTTTACTTTTTCACAGTAAAGATGAACTCAAGTTGCTTATTCATCTGTTTAATGCACAGATGTTGTCCTGTGTATGATAATTCAGCCCACAGACTCATGAGGGAACAAAAGGAGGTAACTTTCTTTTTCCATAAACAAACTTAGTTTCTATCTTGAGACCCATTCTGTCAGGTAGTTAAAAGGTAATCTTGGTTGGTTTGGAGTAAACTCCCCGTCTCTTCATGTTTTTTGTTTGTTTGTTTGTTTGTTGTTGTTGTTTTTCTCTTTTGTGTGGAATTTCATCTCCTTCCTTGGACTTCACAGCATTAAACTATCTGGCCAGGAGAGTTGTCTGGTCCCTGGGACCTATCTCTCCACTCTGACATTCACTGAAAGATTCATTATCACGTTGTCTCCTCCACCATTACTATGCCCTATGCCAACAACTGCAGGCTCATCCACTTTTCTATTTGATGTACAGCTACACACTTATCCTTCCCTCAAGACCTCATCCAGTCTACCAGCATACCCCTCGGCTAGTATTTGCACCCTTCCCAGATTTACAAAAAATTGCCTACCATTCTGAAACTTTCTCAGGACTTCTTTGTCCAATACCCCTCGAAACTCTCTTGGAGATTTGACAATCATGACAATGCAGGAAAATCTGTAAGGCTGCTGTGTCCAGGGCCCCGGACAACACGGGAGCACAGGTCTATGTGGGAATTCTATTGATCTTGTCAACTCAAGAAGGTGTTGGGGGTGTCCTATCAGAGACCATACCAGCAACTCCTTCTACTGCTTTTATTCCCTCAGTGTCACTGTATCCCACATCTCTAGAGCTTTTCCCTTTCTCTTCAGGTCATAGAATTTTCATCTCTACTGTGGAAGGAAAAATTTTGTATCAGAAAGTATTTGTCCAATTCTATTGTTTTATTCAAGGTGCTTAGCTTCTGTAGCTCAAACGTCAATAAATAAGTAACTTTGTTTCTTTGTTTTATCCACTTGGAGAGCTCATATGTAATGTCTAGCTATCCCAATGAAATCGTGCAAAATAAATTCTCAATTTTGAAAGAATGACAATTTCTTATTCTGTTACAATGTGAAGAGTGGGAGTCTTCTTTGAGAAAATGGGGCAGGTGTGAAAATATCTGCAGTAACAGGAGCCAAGAACACACGTTCATGTCAAGATAATGATGGAATGTTTTTTCAATGCTTAGTCCAGCAATGTCTGTTCTTTTAAGTCACTTTGGTAATTTGTTACAACAACCCTGGGAAATGTATACACCAGTTAAACTCAGCACCTCAAAGGCTGCTCATCTGAAAGGATATAAGACTCCAAGAAATTGGCTCATATCATCTAAGCTGTCTTAACAGTTATTAATTTCCAGAGAACTGAAGAAAGCCTTACAAAGCCAGGGAGCTGATATTAACAACTTCTCCTTGGGGTTACATTGCCTGGAGCCCTGTGCTGAGCCTTAAGGCATCTGAGGAAGACAAGAGGTGGCAGAGCCTTCTCTAAAATGCAGCTGGAGTTCCATTTTTTCGGGGGGAGGGGGCACACAATTTTAATCCTGTGAGAAGGTAGGGAGAGGATGTCTGAAGTAGCAAGGAAGGATCTAAAATTCAGTATAAAGGGAATGGCCAAATCAAAAATGCACGAACCATTACAGACCATAAAGAGAAAGCAGGTTTGGGAAGCAAATCTTCAAAATAGACTTTGAATTACATGCCAGGGAGGGAAGAGACCTCACCTGAGTCTATGAGGTAGCAGCAGCTGTACAGCACAGGAACCTCTTTCAGGTAACCTCACTCCCTGGCGTCCTGCCATTCATTGGTGGGTCTTTCCCTTCCCTCAGGTGGGTTCAGAAGCTGGATGTTTGGCTCACAGGAATTCACAGTCCTGCAAAGCTGTATTCATGTTTCTTGAGTTCCAGCATTCCTACAAGAATGCTAATTTATTTATACATTTTCTATAAGAAATATACTGCTCATTGATGGCTTCTCTTCCCACTGGGGAAAACTACTTGAGAAAACTAAACTTTCAAAGCTGTTAGTGAATATAAAAAAAAAAAGAAAAAAATTACATAGCTGTAAGGAATTTTTAATCAGCCTATAACATTCTGATGAATCATCTCTCCCTATGAAAGGGATATATCTGCCAACAGAATGACAATGTTTGTGACAAGCCCCAAAGGTCCCTTCCAGTTAAAGCTGTCCACCAACTACTACTCGCCAACATTGTGTACAGAACTTACGTCTTTTTAAAGCATGTTTTTCTGTTTCATATATGCTTCAAGGAATGATAGCAATAGTGTTATTTTATTTTTAATGGATTATATTTGGAACACATCAAACATATAATGGTATGTTCAATAACAAGGGTAGGCCTTTCCAGGCTTAGTTATGTGGTACCTTCATGACTTCATAGCTGCTATTTCAACCCGTACATGTTTTGAGATCATACTAGAATGTCTCCTTTTCCAAAGAGTAACCACCAAACAAGGACAAAGGAAGTAGGTGGTATGATCTGAGGGAGAATTTTCATCTAGCTGCTGTAGCCTGATCCCTCACCTCCTCCATTCTACAGATGATTCTATTGAAAAACCAAAGCTAGTCAACAGGACTTTGAATGCACTTCTCCCCAAGATGGTCCCAAATAAATGGTGACTAATCTTTACTTTCAAGACACTGGACTGAGAGAGTCATTTTCTTCACAAGAATTAATATAATATCTAAACTGGTGGAGAATCTTGTGGCTCAATCCTGGGCCCTCCTTGCTTCACTTTTTAAATTTCCTACCTCGGTAGTATCTTATCCTATACTAGGGGCCCAGTGCACAAATTCATGCACCTTGAAAGGAACTGCGGTGACAGGGCTAGGTCTCAGCCCATCCTCCATGCCCCGCCCAGCCCCTCCTGCTGCAGCCCCTGGTCCTCTGTCTGCCAGCAGCCTCGCTCCCACCACCGCAGCTCCCACCGTCTGACAGCGCAGTGATTGGGGCTCGCAGGGCTGACACTGTCAGTGGTGCAAGCAGCTGCTGCTGCCCCATCACTCCCCAGGAGCAGGGGGAGGTGGAGAAGCCCTCAGGGGCGAACAGGGCTGGCAGCCACCACTCGCACTGGCTGATGGCACCGAGTGATCAGGGCCAGCTCCGGGCACTGGCAGCGGGTGCGAGCACCAGGCGGGACCGTGGTGCATGGGAGCCAAGAATTTTCAGTAAACACCAGAGGCTCGCCCTGATGATAGCGACTGGTACCCTGCCTTAGTCTAGCTCTCCTGCTCACCTGCTCTACCATCCTGCTGCAGCCAATGCCTGCCATGTTCCGTGCGCCCCCCTGGTGGTCAGCACACATCACAGTGACTGGTTGTTCAGTTGTTCAGCAGTTTGGTCTATTATGCCAGCAGTTTGGTCTATTATGCAAATGACCGGTCTCTATGATGCACACTGACCACCAGGGGGCAGACGCTCAATTCAGGAGCTGCCCGCACCCCGCAGGCCCCAGGCCAATTAAGGCGGGTGCCAGGGGGGCCCCTATCGCCCTCTGGTCGCTCCACAGATCAGCCCTGATTGCCAACCAGGCCTAGGGACCCTAGTTCCATCACTTTATTTTTATTTTTTTTTAATATATTTTATTGATTTTACACAGAGAGGAAGGGAGAGAGATAGAGAGAGTTAGAAACATCAATGAGAGAGAAGCATCGATCAGCTGCCTCTTGCACATCCCCCACCGGGGATGTGTCCGCAACCTAGGTACATGCCCTTGACAGGAATCGAACCCGGGACCTCTCAGTCCGCAGGCTGACGCTCTATCCACTGAGCCAAACCGGTTTTGGCAGTTCCATCACTTTAAATACCATCTATATGCTGATGGATACAGTGGCCTATGTGTGACTTCTCCAAAATGGTCAGATTTCTGCACCCAACTCTCTGCTTGACATTTCCATCTCATCACTGTCCTGCAAGTCAACTTTACCTTTTCAATTCAGAAATCTTGATCCTGATACTCTCCCCCAAAAACGGTGTCTACACTGCTGCTACCCACTGCTCCCCTGGTTGCAAGTCCTGTGGCAACCCTTAGAGGTTAGGAGAAAAAGAAAAAACAAAGACACATGCTTGAAGAAAGAAGTCACAGGCGTGTTCTATCTAGAGAGAGAGTATGTGCACTGGGTCCTTTGTCTTAAGGGCTTTATCTGTTTTCTAAACAGCAATTTTAGGGGAGGATCACAATAGAATATTCATCAGTTTTCCAGGTGTGTCCTTTAATATACTGATTTATCAAAATAATGAATATAAGGTCAGAGCCATGGTCTCTACTGATTAGTCAGCACTAGGGCAGGAGATCACTGGTCACTGCATCTGGTCCTGATGCTGGCCATGACATAGCTTCATCTGGTTTCACTTATTTTCTGGCCCTGGAGCTGAAACACAACTGAGGCCAAGAATCTAGGTCTTAGATATTATCACTAGTTTGACCAAACCTCTGTCTCTGTGGTCAAGAGAACTTTGTTGCTAAGATTATTTGAAGCTGACCAGAGCTCATTGTCCAAGGGCTTAATACTTAAGGGAATGGTCATGCAAAGGAGAAGGTAGGTGAGTCAGAGTGCTGGCTGAGGCCAGTTTGAATCAGCTGTCTCAGTTTTCCCATCCCACTTGCCAAAAATTGTCCTAACTTCTTTCTATCCTGACTTGAAAGAAAATACAAAAATGTCAGGAAAAAATATTTTTTGTCTTAAGACTGGAGAATGAAGGATACAATGGTGGTAAACAAAACAAAAAAATGATACAAGCAATGAGTTGACATTTCCAGGGAAAGCTAAGTGCTTTAAAATTCAGAATGAGTAAGTGATTATTATAAATATTTCAAGGAGAAAAGACAAAAAAATATTTACGAGCTCCTTAATAAATGAGAGCTATTAGATCCATGGTGGGTAAAATGCTGAGTCACTGAATGCATTTTAACTGTCTTAGGTAAAAAAGAGAAGATTTCAAAACAGGTACGTTTCACAATGGGAATTCTGTGTTCCGTTTGAGAAGATGGGGGGTATATATTCAATTAAAGGAGAAAGGTGCTCACCAGGAGGGCCA
The DNA here is from genome assembly GCF_964212035.1 of Myotis nattereri. NCBI lineage: Eukaryota > Metazoa > Chordata > Mammalia > Chiroptera > Vespertilionidae > Myotis > Myotis nattereri. Next base: position 68,677,764 of record NC_138077.1, on the reverse strand, counting down.
GGAAATGGGCGGATGGAGTATGTTTAGTACTAACTTCATTTGCTGAACTCCCTCAAACTCTAACATTTATTGTTAAAACTGACTCAAAGTTGCCCCATTTGCCACAAACTATGTGCAGGACAGAGCTTGCTAAGCAAATTATTAGTGTAAACACAATTTAAAAACTACTGTTTAAACAAATCTGGCAGGTGCTTTGTTTGGCAACCCTTGGTTAGCCATTAGTCAGTGTTACTAATTAACCTGCCCCTCCGCCATCTGCTCGGTTCTCCTCAGTCTCTCCCTGGGAGAGTGCTTCTATTTTTGTGCCTTTCACTATCATCTCTTCGCTAATGACTCCCAAACTTATGCACACATCTCTCAATTTTTCCCAGTGTTAGTCTCACAACTTCAACAGCTAAATCAAATTCTGTGTACATAAAATGAAGCTCATTGGGTTTTTCCCAAGAATTGCCACCTGCTCTAACTTCTCTATCTTTGCTAATGGCACCATCCTATTTTAAGCAGTCAGCATTTACGTCTTGGAGCAACGTAGGTTTACTCTCTTCCTCACAACCTGCTTGTAGTAAGTTTCCATATACTCCATTCAAATAACCCTACCCACCTCAGCTGTAAACCCACTGAACTCATATCGGTATACCATGTTGGATCCCAAACTCTTACTCTTCCCTAATATGTACTTCTTCATGGATAGTTTTTTGATTGTGTCAATCCCTTCATTTCCTACCTGCACCTTACCTTATCAGACAGTGTGACAGAAGTGTAAGAGCATGGATTTGGGAACCCGATTGCTGGAATTCACACCCCGGCTCTGCAACTTCTTAGCTGTAAGGCCTTTGGCAAATGATTCAAACTTCCTGTGAATCAGTTTTCTCCTCTGTAAAAATGGCAATAATAATATCTATATCATAGTGTTGTGACAAGGATTAAATGGGTTAATATATTAAAAGCATTTAAAACACAGCCTGGCACACAATGAATGGGCAATAAATATCACCTATCATTATAATGACAAAGTATCTCTGTTTAATTTTCAAGGTTCCCTAAATTAAACTTCATCTCTACCGAATAACCTTATTGTAAGTGACTTTGTCACATGTACTTCCTTTCATTAGACTGGGCCACTGCACCATTAAATAAGAACGTGGTATTTCCTGGCTCCAAGTCTTCCCTCTGAGGAATGTCTTGTGTTTCCCATCCCTCTAAGCCCAATGGCTCTAATTTTACCCCTAGCACAGCACCACTAGGCTGATTGGTCAATCTATTTGCTGAGATTCCCCAGTTACTCATGGGTAACAGTTTGGATTTTAACTACATATTCTTTTATCAAGTTCACTCTTGTTTCCTTTGCATGATTCTTGTTTTCCTGGCTATATTGCATGTGCAATAGAAAGAACCTGGACTAAAGTCATACAAACTAACTCTATGATCTCACCCAGTAATTCCAGAATGCTGTTCCTTGTTGCCTCCCTTCATCACACAGTACCTGGCATGTCATAGTACTTAATAAATATGTAATAGATAAATAAATGAAGAAAACCAAACAGGAAGAATTGAGGGCTATATCTTCAAAAAGGGTCATTTCAACCAATGTTCAATAATTCAATCAGTAGGCTGTCTTTTTTCTTTCCTGTATCTCAGAACATTGCTGGGAAAAGCAAATGAAGAGCAGTGTCAGGAAGGAACTGGTCAGTGACTGTGATAGGCAGCTCACTTACCCACTCTCAATGAATGCCCTGAGGAGTAGGAATTAACATCATTTTATAAAGAAAGAGTTTAGAAATATGTGCAATGGAAAAAGTGCACTCCATTGGGAAGTTCCAGAGCTTACCCAGATTTCTGTCCAAGAAAGTTTGAAGAAAAAACTAATTTCTTTTCACTACCCCACACTATTATTTCTCTCAAAGTAGTCACTCCATAAATAATTCTGATAGTTAGGCTTATTGTATGTACTTGAAAATAAGTTACACTTATTTATTACTTATTAGAGAGAGAGGAAGGGAGAGGGAGAGAGAGAGAAAAAAACATCAGTGTGGGAGGGAAACATCAATCAGATTGCTTCCTGCACACGTCCAACTGGGAATTAAACCCGAAACCTGGTATGTGCCCTACCTAGGAATTGAACCCACGACCTTTCAGTGCACAGAATACTCTCCAACCAATTAAGCTACGCTGGCTAGGGAAATCACATTTATTTTAAGACATGCATATTTTATGATGCTGGACTAGATGCTCTGTGATGTTTAAGGAGTTAATGTTTCATATTTCAAAAATGTTAATTTATTTATAATTTACCAAGTGTTATCCAAGTTGGTAAATGTTCAATGAGCTTTGTAAGTTGAAAATGTGTGTTGACTTATTGCTCTTTTGTGTCCTTGGCTAATTTCCTTAACCATCTGAATCAGATTTACTAGGCATCACTAATTAAAATAGCAGCTATCAGTTAACTAAACTGATCTTTAAGTTGCAAACCTGAAACAACACATGGGAAAATTACCAATTTAGTAAGTATTCACTAAATACAGGTTTTGTGGAAACTGCCTAATTCACTCTATAAGCAAAAAGTAGCTTGAAATTTAGATGAATTAGAGAAACAAATGTCAAAAAATTACAAAAGAGAAATTCAAATAATCTGCACAATATTTAAAAATAAAAATAATAGTAGCAATTACCACTGGACAGAATAATGTAAACAGAGATAGCACTGGACTTGGAGGTGACAAACCTATATCTGCAAACTAGCTGAGCCATTTCCTGACTATATGACATTGGACAAATCACTTTACCTTTCTCTAAATGTCAAGTTGTTCATCTATAATATTTACTACCTGGTTTGCATGTGTGCATATATGCATATACTATTCACCAAATTTACCTCCACATAAAATAAAATAATACACAAATATTAATATACTAGTGGCCCAGTACACAAAAATTTGTGCATTCAGGGGAGTCCCTCAGCTCGGCCTGTGCCCTCTCACAGTCTGGGACCCCTTGGGGATGTCCACCTGCTGGTTTAGGCCCGCTCCCTGGAGGATCGGGCCTAAGCTGGCAGTCAGACATCCCTCTGGCAGCCAGGGAGCCCCTTGGGGATATCCACTTGCCAGCACAGCGGTGGTAATGGGAGCCTCACCTGCCTCCTCAGCAGCGCTAAGGATGTCTGACTGCAGCTTAGGCCTGCTCCCCACTGGCAAGTGGACATCCCCAAAGGGCTCCCTGGATGCCAGAGGGATGTCTGACTACCAGCTTAGGCCTGATCCCCCAGGGAGCGGGCCTAAGCCAGCAGGTGGACATCCCCTGAGGGGTCCCAGACTGTGAGAGGGCACAGGCCGGGCTGAGGGAACCCTCCGAGTGTACAAATTTTTGTGCACCGGGCCTCTAGTATTACTTATATACTCTCTACATGTTTGATTTGTAAAGCATAAAGATATGTTAAATGGGAAACACTAACATAAATAAATATTGATAAAGTTTCTAGAAGAAAATAATACAAATGCTTTATAGATCAATGACCTTTTTAAAAAACAATACAATCAAAACCAAAGAATATTTTGAAGACATTACTGGAAAGTAATAAAACCACTTGATGGATTGTAGTATGTTTTAACCAAGATGTCTTGAAAAAATGCTGCCAAGTTTTTTCAGGGAAATATTTCAGAAATATTCCCTATGACTGAATACCACATAGCTTAAAAACCATTTAAAGGACATCTTCACATGCTGAAAAATAGAAGTAGAAAATAAAGAATCCCATAAAATAATAACATAGAGCTTAAAGCTTTATTTGACCTTCAAATAATCTTAACAAATTTTACCAGATTGTGTCCTCAAATATAAGGAATACCCATGTAAATAGGAAGACATAAATAATAAACATCTTTTGCATGCAGTACCATAGTCCACAGAGGAGCCCCCAAACTCTAAGTCCACTTAAAGTGAAGTTCAATTCAAATTGTGGCCTAATTGGCAGAAGTATTTCCAATGATTCATCTTTGCATCATTTCTCAATATAAACCCCCTTATTTAATCTCATAATTTCTTCAGCCTATTCTTTCGAATGTTTCCTCCTTAAAAGTAGGAGAAAGGAAGGATATAAAGACCACTGTAATGTTAAGTGTTGGCTATTTAAATTAGCAATGTCTGCTTAATAAATATTATGGGTATTTTTTATGTAAAAAATAAAGACAGGAAGATAGTTTGCATTAATTAAAATACAGTTTTCTAATGTATCTTTTCAAATTTCAAGTTTTTGTCTCAAATTTTAGTCTAAAGGGGAAAAGTCCTAGCAGCCACCTCAAGTACTGTGGAATGCTATAATTTTGTCCAAAAGGGTGAAAATGAATTAAGAAGGAACAGCACCAATGGCCAGACTATGAAAAACAAGAGAAAAGGAAAAACAAGGACATGAGAAGTAGTTGATAAAAGCAGGGGAGAACATATTGACTTCGCACATGCCATAGCTGAACAGCTGATAATGCCCCTCACTTTCCTTCACTAGGGAAAGGCACATTTGGCTCATTAAATCATCTGCTATAGTGGCTTGGTTGTTACTTCAAAAAAGAAAGAATACGTTTGCGTTGAAAGTAACAAGATGGGTTCATGCAAGGCAAATAGCTTACCTGAGACTCTTTCCAAAATACATGTGGAAAGAGATAGTTTGTCAGAGCTAGAATACATAAGCCAATTCAGTAATTCATGATTTAAAGCCTTAAAGTTTTTAGGTAGCACCACTTGCCTAAATGAACAAATCAAGTTTGTGACATCTTTGTTGGAAACAGAAATGCCTTTTTTAACTTTTATACTAGGTTTGTCTGTTACAGCTTCCTGCTCATCTGAAGTTTTCTGCCTTGAACCCTGGCCAGTTTTCTATGTGGTTAGAGTTTGGGTCTGCAGACTGAGGGTCTCTGGTTCAATTCTGGTCAAGGGCACATACCTCAGTTGCAGGCTCAGTGCTTGGCCCTGGCTGAGGCATGTGTGGGAAGCAACCAATTGTGTCTCTCTCACATTGATGTTTCTCTCTCTCTCGGTCTCTCCCACTCCTTTCTACTTTCTCAAAAAAAAAAAAAAAATCAAAGGAAAAAATATCCTCAGGTGGGGATTAACAAAAACAAAGAAGTTTTCTGCCTTGGTTTAACTGGGACCTGACATTGTCTAGAATCGCATTCTCCTTGTCTGATCATAAGAAATCCTAGTGGCACTTGTTAAAAACACAGCTTCCTGCCCAGCCGGTGTTGTTTAGTGGTTGTATGTTGACCTATGAACCAGGAGGTCAGGTTCGATTCCTGGTCAGGGCATATGCCCAGGTTTCAGGCTCCATCCCCAGTGTGAGAAGTGCAGGAGGCAGCCAATCAATGATTCTCTCTCGTCATTGATGTTCTATCTCTCTCCCTCTCCCTTCTTCTCTAAAATCAATATATTTTTTTAAAAAGAAAATAAAACAAAAAAAAACACAGCTTCCTTAGCCCCATTCCAAAACTACTCAATCAGAAACTTTCCCAGAGAATTTTAACCCCAGGTAATTTTGTTGATCAGTAAATTTGAGCTAACTGCCAGCAAACATTTATTTCTGTGATTCTCCCTGACCTTGACTCTGTACCCTGCTGTCCCTTCTTCTAATACATACACATCATGGGGAAGGAGCCAAAAAGATATAACTAGAATTCATTGTGGGAATTCAGGGGTCAGCAAAAGTAGGTTTACAGTTGTAATACAAATAAATAATACAATAATTAATAAATAATAATACAAGAATAAACTCTGTGTTTCGCATACTCATAAATGTAGACCTACTCTTGCCCATCCATGTAATTTCATCTATTTTTTTCTCACCATGTAATGTTAAGGACCTTAATATTAGAATTATGAAGATCTTTTTCTAATGGATAGAACTTAAAATATTTTTAAATATTAAATGGTATGTTTTAACTCACATTCTTGAAACCATTCAAGGTAAGAGACAATGAGAAGCGACCCATATGATGAAAGCAAACAACTATGGACCCTGTTTTTTCTCTTCCTAGGGTATGGCAGAAGGTTCTGAGAAGCCCATTTCATGTCATAAAGTGAAATTATACATGGTTGATTGAGCTTAGTGGTTTTTAGAAAAAGACTGACCAGCAACAATTTTGAAGATATAACACAGGTTACTGGTACACAAATAACCATTGGTAGTTCAAGAAACTAACTGCTTCAGATGCCAGTCTGCAACAGTAAAAGTCTCTAAGACAATATATAATTATTTCTCCTATTCTTAAAAATTTCTCAAGACAGAGACTCCCTGGGATTACTGTCCTATCATAGCTATATCATAACTTTTTCTTATGTATAATGGACATATAATTTCTCACCAAAGTTCAAATTCACTAGGTGTGTTCATTTGGGCACATCATCATTATAAGATTAACTAGGGGCCCAGTGCACAAAATTCATGCATGGGGCAGGTGTCTCTCAGCCCGACCTGCACCCTCTCCAATCTTGGACCACTCAGGGGATGTCCGATTGCCAGTGTAGGCCCGATCCCACCGGCAGTCAGACATCCCTCTCACAATCCTGGACCACTGGCTCCTAACTGCTTGCCTGCCTGCCTACCTGATTGCCCCTAACTGCTTCTGCCTGCCAGCCTGATGGCCCCCAACTGCCCTCCTCTGCCGGCCTGATGGCCCCCAACTGCCCTTCCCTGCTGGCCTGATTTCTCCCACTGCCCTCCCCTGCCATCCTGATGACCCCCAAATGCCCTCCCTTGCTGTGACCTGCCTCCTTCACCAGGCCCCGCCTCCTCTGCACCACATGGAGCATGGGTCCCCCAGGCCTCACCACACGTAGCAACTGCTGGCCCCGCCTCCGCTTTGCGCACGGCCATCTTGTGGCAGCCATCTTGTGACAATATCACTCACGAGGACCACCTAGGCTTTTATTAGTATAGATAACGAGGGATTTCAGGAAAAAAGATTCACAACCAGCTATCAAATCCACTGCCATCTGAATTCTCCTTATGAGATTTCTTCAAAATAATTCTTTAGCTTTGGCTTGGAAGTTTCCAATGAGGCAGCCAGTGCAACTTTGACACTCCTACTAGAAGCTCTTTCTTGTTCGAACTTTTGCCCATTGTTCCTAGTTCAACTCAATAAAGTCTGATCCTTCCTCCATTTGACATTCCTACAAATATTGGCATCAAATCAATTTGAATCTTCTATCTTCTTGTTAAGTTTATCTAATAGCTTTAACTCTTCCATATACAATACCATGTTGCTTGCTGCCAGTCACACTCTAGTTTGCTTTTGTCTTATAAATTATGAAGACCCAATAATATCCCAAGATAACTATTGGAAGAGGTCATTGAGAGGATGTAATTGCATTTGGCCCCTTGAGCTGGACCTGGCAATAGAAGGCTCCTCACCATCTCCCCCACCCTAGGAATGTAGATTCTACTCATTCCTACAGTGGGAGATGTTTTTAAGAACTCACAGACTTGAGAGAGCAAGGTGTTGTTGAGAGCATCTGTACTGACTACATGACTGAACCCAGGCAAGCCTCTGTATTGAGGATATCTAGTCTTGCAACAAGTCTGGCATATAAGATCCCTTGCTTATTAAACCTGCCACACCCCAATCTTGAGAGACCTGCCTCTTTCCTCAGTCTCTTCTTGCCCTCTGTGTATGGGGGCCAGTTTCATAATTCACCTGGAAAGCTCCCAAGGTTTTGAACCAACAAGAAAAACATCATCACTTGCTTAATCTTTGTACTGTGCATCTACTAATGTATCCAAGATCACAATTTTATTGTTATAGCCTCATCGTATTGTTGCCTCACCTTGCACTGCTCTGATGCAAGACTCCTTTCACACATGTCTTTGCTAAAGCAACATCTTTTACATTATGTATTTTTGAGGCTGTTTGTGAGCCCAGGGACCAGCCCTCAGATTTATTCATTTTGATAGATTTGGCCCTTTATTTCAGCCTGTCAAGATCATTTTGGATTTGATTCTGTCATCTAGTGCATTCATTAGCGTTCCCATCTTTGAGTCATCTATAAATCTAATAAAATAGCATCTGTATTTTTATAGATTAAAAAACTCTGACAACACAAGGCTTCAGAAAGTCATTAGAAGCCCCACAGCCGGGTAACTTGGAGCCACCGATGATTACCTTTTGGGGGTATTGCAACCATTTCTAGACCTTCTACTTTCCATCATGTCCAGGAGGCTAACATGAAATGCCTTTTCCAGAAGAAATACCATTAGAGAAAATTTTAAGAAGAACCAGAAGAATATTATGATTGTGTGATAAATCACCTAATAATATCCTTTATGCAAAATTTTTAAAAGCTCAAACTTCAATAATGCTTTACTCCAACAAATGAATATTTGGCATTTGTTCAATTCCCTTGCACCATTGCAAGAAAAATATCTCAATTTAGTGTTATTTGTTCATCAAAGAAGTAGACAAAATTTTCTTAAAAGAATATGAAACCAACATAAGCATCAAGCACAGAAAGCAGATATAGATTAAGGTTGATATTACTGACAAATCAAAGGCTCCTGAAAGTAATATGGCATGCTTTTCACACCTATCTTAGGGCTCTGTGCATTAGCAGATAATGAAAACAGGATTTCCAAATACAAACAGAATTTAGAACCAAGTATTTCACCATTTTCACATGGGACAATTTTATTGATTCTCAAAGCTAAGGGAAACAAACTAGCTAGCAGTAAGTAGAGAAGAAAGCAGGTGGAGAAGCTAATGGCTCCTTCAAGTTGGTCTCTCCCAGGCACTCAAAGTCATGCATCCCAGCTGGCTTTGAAGATTTCCCAAGTCCCTCAGAATCTGGAGCTCCAATTCAGAAAGCTGGTTCACCCATTATTCATCATTACTTCACACCAAATTTCTAAATTAGTATCTGACCTGAAAAAAATAAAAGACTGGCTCCTTTAAATTTGAGGAGTTGTGCAATAATGTGATGGGAGGTAACACAAGATGACAGATCAAAGAAAGGGTACCAATTGAAATTTTGAAACTCATTTTGAGATATTTCTTAACCCACACATAAAAAATCTAGTTGCCAACCATTTCTGAATACCCCAATCTCCATCTGTCAAAACAGTAATTGTCACGGGAAAAAAATACATTAGAAACTGTTGTAAACGTCTACTATGCTTTCTAAATACAAAAAGTTGGACATTCTTTCCACTGACTTCTTACTATGGGTAAGAGTTAAATGTTATCACTTGAGTTTAAGGAGAAAGAAGTTTTGCTAAGAGAAATGAAAACTGAGACCAACCCAAGGTGATCCCATGTTCCAAATATTCCATTTCTTTATTTTGGTCCTAGAAAGTATATTTCAAGGAAGTCTGATAGTTGTATAACCAACGCCATTAGGTGGTTTTCAGCGGGATTTGTTTCTATGGCAGGGTCCTGCTCAGCCTGTAGCAGCTCAAGTAATGAGTGAAATGCAAATGTTCAATGTGTTTGCTGTTGCAAGTCAAAGAGACTCTATTTACAGAGAGAAGGGCTGGAGTTCTGGAGGAGAGAGGGCTCCCTGAGACCATAGTAACTACTAAGATTGCTGTTGTCAGTTCAGATAATAGCACCACACACAACTGTGTTAATTGCCAGGAGGTTCTCTTAATTAGGATAAATGGATTTCTACCCAAAATTTTCAGCTTACTTTCAGGATTTCTATTGTCTATTCTGAAGCTGGCTTATTTAAGAGCCAGGGTTGGATGTTGTGTGCAGTGAATGTAAATGACCCCAAACAGAGGGATCTTCGCAGACAGACCCAGGTAGTCTTATTACCAATGCTAATAGCACTCTGCTTGTCAAGTGTTGGACTGCACGTGTCCTGGGTTTTGACATCTCTGCATTTCTGCACCTTGTGTACAGATGTGCTAAGGGCCTTCACTCACAGGAAAAATATAAATACCAACTCTTAAAACCAGGATGGAAAGTCATGCCCACTGTGCAATAAACGTGGTGGGGTATGCTGTATACACTGGTGGGAATGTTGTCTGCACCCTGTCCACCATACTAGGGCCCGCATGAATGAATAATCACCAGAAGTCAGATAAAGAGTCACCTAAGGGGTCTAAATAATAAATCTAGCCAAACTGATGAAAACAAAGCAGATCAAGGAAGGCTCTTCAATAGGAGCTGGTTATAGTCATTATAATAAATGAATAAATAAATGCCCATCCTATCTAATAAAGAGGGAATATGCTAATTGACCCTCACACCATTGCAAAGATGATGGCGACCACAGCCAATAAGGAGAGCATATGCTAATTGACTGCCACACCCTCAAAGATGGCGGCACCTACAGCCACAAGAGGGCAGTGCCCAGTCCCCTCAGCTCCGCTGGGGCAGCAGCAGCTGCTCCACACGCCTGCCTCTGGAGTCCCCCAGTCCCCTCAACCCCCAGCCGCCTAGGGCCGGCCCGAGGCTCAGGTAACCAGGGCCGGCCAAGGCTTGTGCTGCCGGCAGTGGCAGCAGCAGAGGTGTGATGGGGCATCACCTTCTCCTGATCGTCGAGTCACTTCCTGTCCCTGAGGGCTCCCGGACTATGAGAAGGGGCAGGCTGGGCTGAGGGGCCTCCCTCCAGTGCTTGAATTTTCATGCACCAGGCCTCTAGTATGAAATAAACACTGTATTTTTTTGAATAGGCAAAATTAAACTGCAAATAATAGAAAGGGCTTTATTTTTACACCTGATAAGTGAAATCAGTTTCAGCAAATCACCTATCTAATTTACCATTGACATGATTAAGGACACTATATTTCTAGCACAGTACTGGGTAAAATGAATGCTACAAAATATATATGTATATACAAAACAGGATCTTGTTTTAGGGGCTAAAAACATTATTTAGATTATAAATTCTGACTAAAAAGTCATGGGCAAAGCAATATCTTGAGTTCTGTGGACAAAGAAAAAGGAAAGTTAGAAAGGAAGAGAAACCCTCTTCCCCCTACACCCTTCCTGGTAGGAAAAGGATGAATGATTACAATTCAGTGTGAGTAGTGGATCTTGAGGTTAGGGAAGGGACGTGTCTTTGAGGTTAAGGGCATGGGTTTTGTCTTTAAATAAATCAGATTTCAATGATGGCTCTACTGCTTACTATGCAAGCCCTTTGAACAAGTTGCAGTTGTCTCGTGTTTAAAATAGGGATGACAAAACAACTCCTAAATTGTTGTGAGGGTGAGGTGAAACAATATATGTGAAGCACTTGCAAGAGGGCCTGGCCCTATCAATATACAGAATGTTTCCATCATCTCAGAAAGAAAGATCTCCACACTTCTCAAAATTCCAGCGAGGTTTTCAAAATGAGTGACTGAAACATCTCCCTGCGAAAAGAATACTGCAGGCTCCATTAGGAAACATCAGAGGGTTGGAAGTCAGAAACTCTAAATATTTGAGCCATTCCTACACACAAAACCAGACCAATAATTCCCAATCAGGATTCCTGAACCTACATGGGTTGTCAAGATAATCATGAAGGCATTCAATTATTTCATATCTTTGTGCAACTTTGGTAAAATATCAAACATACAAAAAAGTTATAAAAACCTCCTGTGCACCTGTTGCCAAGATTCACCAATGATTTACATTTTCCCCCATTTGCTCTGTCATTCTATAGTATTTGAGAGTAAATTGACAATACAATATCCCTTTGCCCCAATATACTTCATAAATATTTTCTAAGAACGAGGACACTCTCTTGCACAGCTACAGTACAATGATCAAAGTCAGAAAATTTAATATTCATACAATATTATAATCTAGTTCACATTCCTTATTCAATTTTTAATAGTTGTTTCAATAACATCATTTACAACTTTTTTTTTCTTGTCCAGAATCCCATTCAGGGTCACACATTGCATTTGTTGTCTGTTTGGTTTCCTTTATTCTGAGAAAGCGGTTAAAACTTTATATTTTAAAACTTAAGCGACGGTTATTTTTATTGAATGTCTCTCAATATGAGTTTGTTTAATGTTTTCTTTTCTTTTTTTTTTAATATATTTTTAAATATTTTAATAGTTTTGGTTCTTGAAGTTATAATTTTTAAAATCTCTTGTACATCTTCCTTTTTAAATTAAATCTTTATTGTTCAGATTATTACATTTGTTCCTCTTTTTTCCCCCCATAACTCCCCTCCTCCCAGTTCCCACCCCACCCTCCGCCCTCACTCCCCACCCACTGTCCTCATCCATAGGTGCACGATTTTTGTCCAGTCTCTTCCCACATCTCCCACACCCCTTCCCCCCCCCCGCAAGAATAGTCAGTCCATTCCCTTTCTATGTCCCTGATTCTATTATGATCACCAGATTATTTATTCACTTGATTCTTAGATTCACTTGTTGATAGATGCATGTTTGTTGTTCATAATTTGTATCTTTACCTTTTTCTTCTTCTTCCTCTTCTTCAAGGATACCTTTCAGCATTTCATATAATACTGGTTTGGTGATGATGAACTCCTTTAGCTTTTCCTTATCTGTGAAGCTCTTTATCTGACCTTCAGTTCTGAATGATAGCTTTGCTGGATAAAGTAATCTTGGTTGTAAGTTCTTGGTATTCATCACTTTGAATATTTCTTGCCATTCCCTTCTGGCCTGCAAAGTTTCTGTTGAGAAATCAGCTGACAGTCGTATGGGTATTCCCTTGTAGGTAACTGTGTTTCTTTCTCTTGCTGCTTTTAAGATTCTCTCTTTGTCTTTTGCTCTTGGCATTTTAATTATGATGTGTCTTGGTGTGGTCCTCTTTGGATTCCTTTTGTTTGGGGTTCTCTGCGCTTCCTGGACCTGTAAGTCTATTTCTTTCACCAGGTGGGGGAAGTTTTCTGTCATTATTTCTTCAAATAGGTTTTCAATATCTTGCTCTCTCTCATCTTCTGGCACCCCTATAATTCTGATGTTGGTACGCTTGAAGCTGTCCCAGAGGCTCCTTACACTATCTTCGTATTTTCGGATTTTTTTTTTCATTTTGCTTTTCCAGTTGGGTGTTTTTTGCTTCTTCGCATTTCAAATATTTGCCTTGATTCTTGCACTGCTCTGGTCTGCTGTTGGGAGTCTGTATAGTATTCGTTATTTCAGTCCGTGTATGCTTAATTTCTAGTTGGTTCTTTATCATAACATCGAGGGTCTCATTAGATTTCTTGAGGATCTCACTACATTTATCGGCGGCTTCTAGACAGTTCTTAAGAGACCTTAAAAGTGTGGTTCTGAACTCAATATCCTCCATTGACAGTTTTGTCCTGTTTCTTTGTCTCCGCATTTTTTATTCTTTCTTGGTGCACCCCCTAGTGGTCTTTGTGCGCAGTCTTGTTGTAGTTAAGGCTTGATTGTTGTCGGCAATAGTGGGGGTGATTTGACCTCCAGGCTAACTGGCTATGAGAGTCTGCTGTGTCTGCAGTGGGAGCGCTTCTGTGCTGGATCTCTAGGGCGGTGCTAATCTAGCCTTTGCCTGAGGCTATCCAGCAAATGGCTCTGCGCAGGGTTTGAGCGGGGCAGGTCCCCAGAGATCTACAGGGTGGGACGGAGCGAGCAGTTAGGCTTCTCTCAGTCCTGTCCCTAGGGGCTCTGCCTCACAGAGTCCCAGCAACCGCTGCAAACCTCAGAGAGAAAGCTGCCTTCGATTTCCGATCGAAGCCAGACAGTCCCGCTTCTCCCGTTTGAGTCTGGGTCCCTAGAGACTCGCCCGGATCTGGAGCTCAGAGCCTGAAACTCCCTCCGGATTGAAAACAACAACTGCGCCCTTCGCCTCCAGCCCGCTCCGCATGCACTCCACACCTTAGTATTTCACTTCAGCGCTGCGCCTCCTCTGAGTCTGGGTATGATATTCTCTTTCCTCATAGTTGTAGAATTTCCACTCAGCCAGCCTTCCTGTGGTTCTGGATGATGTCCGTTCCGTCTTTTAGTTGTTTTTTGAAGTGGTTGTTCGAGGCAGCAATCTCCGGCGTTAACCTATGCTGCCATCTTCTAACGTTTTCTTATGATTAGATTTGAGTAAGGTGTCTTGGGAAAAAATAAAAGAATGCTTTTATATTTTCCTTACTGTTTCATGTCAGGAAAACAGGTGAAAGATAATATAGTTGTTAGTTTAAAAGAAGAAGAAAATAAATATTATTCACTAACTGCAGCTTGATTGAAATATATATGGATGCATATAAATACATACACATATATTTAATATTGATATCCATGAGGGCTGATGTGAATTATAAAGGCCCTTGGTGATGACACATTAGTGAACTATTTAGAATGCAAGATGTGGCCTGGAGGAAAGGAATTATAGCATAAAATCCAGAAAGCTTCTGGTATATACAAAAGTTTGTCCCATTTTCTATAAAGGGCTCTCTTTCTGCCAGAGAAAATCCCAGAGCATTTTAGAACAACATATAGTGGCAATTCTCCACAGCCAATTATGCAAGGGCAATATCCTTGGTTAAATTGGGATGATACTGGGTAATATAAAGGCAAATTTATGAAATACCTAATTTGGATTCAAATAATCTTTTGATAGGCATGTTTCTGTTTAAGAAATTTGGAGGGGAAAGGATAAAGATAAGAGCTAAAAAAATGAAAGAAAGAATAATTTGTAGTATTTCTTTATCTGAAAATAATCTCAAATTCCATTCACTCCTAGAACATAAGGGTCCAGCTTGTTCCCCTTTGTCTCATGCCAATAGTCTTTGTCTTCAAGGCCAGGTTTTTTTGTTTAAAAATGAAATTATAATTTGGGGGAATTACTGACAGATTGCAGGAGATTATTTTTAGAATAGACAATTATATTATACATTTAATTCCTTCCTTTCACACTATAAGATTTCAAGGTCAAGTAGTTTAGATGCCAATGCATTTTCTCATCTGTTAAATGTAAAGAGTTTGTTTTAAAATACTGAAATGTTATTGTAGCAATTCTATGGATATGTCCCAGCATGAACAAAATATTCTTCCAAATTCCTTTATGTTATATGTAAAGGATGACATGGGTTTTCCCATGTCTTAGTGGTATTAAAATGTCAGTCAGCATCAAATATTAGTATCCATTTTCTGCCTCGAATTCCCTGAATATTGTGTATTTAGGTTGCACCTAAACATTTTATAATCTTACTAGAGGTCCGGTGCATGAAATTCGTGCACTGGGGGGTGGAGTTCCCTCAGCCCAGCCTGCCCACTCACAGTCCGGGAGATGTCCTACTGATAGCCACAGTCTGGCAGCAGAGGCTTGGAGCAGGCGTCGTGTGTGTGTGTGTGTGTGTGTGTGTGTGTGTGTGTGTGTGTCTGTCTGTCTGCTAGGGCCTGCCCCCAGCCATGCCACATAGGCTCAAAGCAGTTGCCGTGTGTGTGTGTGTGTGTGTGTGTGTGTCCCCACTGGGGGTCTGCCCCCAGCCACATTGGAGGCTCAGAGCAGGCACTGTGTGTGTGTGTGTGTGTGTGTGTCTGCTGGGGGCCTGCCCCCAGCCACACCATGGAGGCTTGGAGCAGGAGCCCCTCTGTGTTGATCTCTCAGGCTCCTGGCCTCCACTGCATGTTGTACTCTCCCTTGAGCTATGACCAGGATGGGGGTTCTGCTTGCAAGCCAGGCTTTCCTGCTCCCGGATCGCCATGGCAACTGGGGAGCAGGCCCAGCTGAGGGCTGCTGGCAGGCCGGGCTTTCCTGCTCCCATATAAGGCCCAGCTTGGGGCTGCCCACAGGCCAGGCTTGCTTTCCTGCTCCTGGATCACCATGACGACTGGGGAGCAGGGAAAGTTTGGGGCTACCCGCAGTCCAGGCTTGCTTTCCTGCTCCCAGATCCTCATGGCGACTGGGGAGAAGGCGCAGCTGGGGGCTGCCCGCAGGCCGGGCTTGCTTTCCTGCTCCTGGATCAGGCCCAGCAGGGGGCTGCCTATAGGCTGCACTTTTCTACTTACCGATGGCCAGATCACCACAGCGACCCTGGGCCCAGCGGCACTTTCCTGCTCTCCAATAGTCATAGGGTCTCGGCTGGGGGAGGGGCTTAGCAGTGCAGGGTTTAGGTGGCACGGGGGTCCCGGTTGGGGTTTCAGGTGGCACACAGGGGTCCTGGCTGGGGTCGGGGCTTATGCCCCACTGCCCAGGGCTGCACATGGGGCCCGGATGGCAGCTCTCACTGCCCCACCCTGCCTGTAGTATAGGATAGAGACCTGGTGCATGGGTGGGGGACGGCTAGTTTGCCCTGAAAGTGTCCTGGATCAGGGTGGGGGTCCCGCTTGGGTGCCTGGCCAGCCTGGATGATGGGCTGAAGGCTGTTTGCAGCTGGTCACACCCCCTTCAGGGTGGGGGTCCCCACTGGGGTGCCTGGCTAGTCTGGGTGAGGGCCTGAGAGCCGTTTTAAGGCTGGAGAGTAACTTAAGCTCAAAGCCTCTCCTTTTTTTCTTTTTTTTTTTTTATTCTGGGATTTATTTACCTTCTATAGCTGTCACTGGAGCTGAGAGCTGGCTCCAGCTCTGAGGGCTGAAAGCAGGTTTCTGGGTATGTTTGGCTTCTATAATTGAAACTCTGTTGCCATCACAGCAGCTCGAAGCTCTGAGGCCGAAACTAGCTAAAAGCAGGTTTCTGGGGTTTGTTTAGGTTCTATAATTGCAACATAGTTGCTTAGAGTGCAGCTCAGAGGCTGGCAGTGGCAGGCTGGGAACGTTGGCTTCCTCCGTCACTGGAGCAAGCAAGCCTCCTGTTCGCTTCAGCTGTGTGGCTGCTGGCCGCCATCTTGGTTGGCAGTTAATTTGCATATCTTGCTGATTAGGCAATGGAAAGGATGTCAGGGTTATGGTCAATTTGCATGTTTCTCTTTTATTAGATAGGATAAGTTTACTAGAGGCCCAGTGCACAAAATTCATTCCCGGGGGGGCGGGGGCCACGGGGGATCCCTCAGCCCAGCCTGCTCCCTCTCCCAATCCAGGACTGCTTGGGGGATGTCCAACTGCCAGTTTAGACCCGATCTCGCAACTGGCAGTCAGACATCCCTCTCACAATCTGGGACCACTGGCTCATAACCACTTGCCTGCCTGCCTGCCTGCCTGGTCACCCCTAACCACTCTGCCTGCCTGTCTGAATATCCCTAACCACTTGCCTGCCTGCCTGATCACCCTTAACCTCCCCTACCTCAGCCCCACTGGGGCAGCTGCATCTGGAAGGATGTCTGGAATGACGTCTGGAAGGTCCTCAGGCTGTCTGGTCTAATTAGCATATTACACTTTAATTACTATAGATGAAAAACTGAAAAGAAATACCATACATTTATTTATAGCTTCATCATAGTACTTAACTAAGTCAAAATATAAACTACCAAAAAAAAAAAAAAAAGAAAGAAAAAAAGAAACTGGCCAGTGTTGTGCATCAACCCACAAAACAGGAGGTCAGGGTTCGATTCCTGGTCATGGTACATGCCCAAATTTCAGCCTTGATCCCTAGTAGGGGGTGTGCAGGAGACAGCTGATGAATGATTCTCTCTCATTATTGATATTTCTATCTCTCTGTCCCTCTCCTTTCCTCTCTCTGAAGTCAATGAAAACATTTTTAAAAAGAACAATTTACAGTTTGTTGAAATAATAGTTTTGTTCATAATAAGCACTTATATATGCTTAAATGTGTGAATGAATGGATAAAAGAATGGTGTTACAGAGCTGCAAGAGTTTTAAAGATCATCTAGTTCAATTCTCAATTTATTGAGGAAAAAACCCTATGCCAAAATGTTTGATCAAAAAATTAATTTTTTCAAAGTTTTAATAATAAATACATCTAATAACCCACTGCCTACTGCTCATATTAATTATTTTTAAAATGGTTATATACAGCTACCCACATATAACCATTTATATAGTAATATATTTATCTATTTTTAATAGTTTTTATTATTATTTTAGTTGATTTTTAGAGAGAGAGGAAGGGAGAGGGAGGGAGAGATAGAAAAGGGGATGGTAGTGAGGAATTAAGTAGTCATAGCAGATGAGATCAAAGAGGCAATTGGAACTATATCATACAAGCCTCCCCCCCACACACACACACACACACTGGAGATGGAGCCTGAAAAGGGGCATGTGATCTGACCAGGAATGGAACTGGTGACCTCTTGGTGCATGGGATGACCCTCAATCCACTTAGCCACACTGACTGGGCTATTCATCTATAATAATAAAAGTGCGTAATATGCTAATTAGACCAGACAGCCAAATGACCTTCTGAACATCATTCCTGATGTCCTTCCAGATGAAGCTGCCATGGCGGGGGCTGAGGCAGAGATGGTTAGGGGCAATCAAGCAGGCAGGTGAGTGGTTAGGGGTGATGAGGCAGTCAGGCGAGTGGTTAGGGGCAATGAGGCAGGCAGACAGAGTGGTTAGGGGCTATCAGGCAGGCAGGCAGGCAAACAGTTAGGAGCCAGGGGTCCCAGATTACGAGAGACATGTCCAACTGCCGGTTTAGGCCCTATCCTTGGGCCTAAACCAGCAGTCAGACATCCCCCAATGGGTCCCGGATTGCAAGAGGGTGCAGGTTGGGCTGAGGGACCCCTCCCCCCCATGCATGAATTTTCTGCACCAGGCCTCTAGTCTACTTATAGAAATACATATTGAGCATTCCCTATGTAGTACTGGGCATGGCCCTTATGTACTATTGATATAGAGAGAAATGAGTCATAGTATTTATGTCAGGAGTGCAGAATCTGGTAAAGAGAAATATATGTAAAAACTAATTAAAGAGTAAAATATGCTATGACTCAAGAAGGACAGTTTTATGAGTAGAAGAAAGACACATTGATTCTACCTGTAAAAGCTAGAAATCACCCCCTCAAGATGATGAATTGTTGTTGGGTCTCATTGTTGAATAAGAGTATGATAGACTCAAACATGAAAATATTCTAGGCCAAGGACTGTGCCTGTACTAACTCCAATGTGTGAAAACTCAGAACGTGCTTGAGGAGCAGGGGGTACACACTGAGGAGCTGCGGAGTTGCGTCAGAACTTGCGTAATCTGACATATGTAGAGAGCCCTGGAAGGAGCCAGGCTGTAGAAAAAGTGTAAACTTCAAAGGGTATTTCATCAGCACAACACAAACAGATTAGTGTTTTCTAAAGATACCAGTTGGCAGTAAGAAGGATGGATTTGAGATAACAGAGAGACAGAGGCAGAGAAAGGAGATGAGGTTAATGCTGGAGTCCAGATGGCAGATAATGAGGGTCTGAACTAAGACAGTGTCAGGGCAGATAGAGAAGGGAAACTCAACCCTTGGTAGTTGCTTGGAACGGGCGAGCAGACAAGGGGGAAGAGATGAAGTAACTAAGATCTGGGGATTTTCTGAGATAACTAGCTGTATTAATCTCTTTGCTGCCATTCTTAAAAATATATTATAAATTAGTTGCTATATTCTGAGTAAAAGCCAAAATCTTTGTAAGGCCTGTAGGATATGGTTCCAATTGCCTCTGTGACCTCATCTGCTGTGACTACTTAATTCCTCACTACCAGCTCTGCTCTAGCCACACTGGTCTCAAGAATGCAAGGCAGCCTCAACCTTGAGACTTACCAGGCACAACTGCTTACCGTCAGCCCTCCATTTTGTTATTGTTCCCCATCTCTACTCCCTGCCTTACGTTCCCCTTTCTGTGCAGTACCTATAATGCATCCGCATAATCTTATACATGTGTGTATATGTATATAATTATCGCCTTCCTCTCTCTCTATTATGTTGTTAACACTAAGAGGACCAAGTTTATTGTCAGTGGTTATTCACCGTTATCTCCCAGAACATAAAAGAATGTTCAACAGATGTTCAATAAATATTTGCTGGATAAAATAATGCATGCAGGTATGAATGATGATAAATGGATGTTGATCAATATGGTCTGATTTAGAAACATAAATGTTTAAAATTTTAAGCCATGTTTCTAAATCTGATGATCTGCCTGTATTTAATTCAGAATAAGGCACAGGAAGGGAAAAAATTTGCCACTTACCTTCTTCACTTAATTCCAGACAATGTATTTGATGACTCTATTTTTAGTTCAAGCTTTCACCCTCTGTCTCTTACATGGCTTTTCGAATCTGAAAAATTTTGAGTAGGCTTACACTATTCATATTAAAGGATTTTATTTTTTATTGTCAGGAAATCTATCCTACACCTTTAACATCCGTGGTATTATTTAAATTATACTTCAGGTCTATATTTAAAATCATTTGCATTTCCACCCCAGTTAGTTTTTAAGAACCCATTCTTCCACCTTCACTTCACAGCCCCTTTTTCTACTCTCCATAAATTTAAAATAAGGCAGATCCTCTTTTATTCTCCTACTAGTTTCCTTCTCCATCTACACCCATATATCTAATCTCACGGCTACTCTTATTACATCTTCAGAATAAAGGAAAAAAGAAAGTGATATTATTAAATATGGCACTTCCTTTTACCTTATTTAAATGTCTTATAATATAACTTTTAACTTAAAATTAATTTTAAATTAAAATAGAAAAAAGCTTGTTACTATAGAGTTAAAATATAAGGAAGAAAACACAATTCTTGAGCTGATACTCTGCTCTAGGCTCTGAAGCTAAGCACTTTCCTACGTACTATGTTTCTACTTTCCATAGATCTGTAAACATAGTGTTTTTATTTTACAGTTGGGGATATGTAGACTAAGGGAGATCCAATGACTTGCCTGCAGTTTCATAGCTATGAGGTAGCAAGGCAAGAATGAATGCACTTCGAATGCTAAAATCCATACACTTTTTTATAGGGGTAGGGAAAAATGTCCCAATAAAAGAATTAGGCTAAACGATCCCTAAGATTTCTTTGAGTACTAACAATTTTTGAGTCTAGAAATCCATGCAGTATTTGCCTATAACTGTAGCAACTTAAAAACCAAGCAACCTCAAATTACTATTAATTTTAATCTAACAACTAAGGCTAAGCAAATATAAGCAAAATATCTGAAGAACACAACAGAAGTACATGACTCTTGAGCTCAGATGTGAAAGAGGTCCAATTCCTAATTTCTTTTCCACTGCACCCCAAGTCCATTCGTGACAAGTGTTTGGAATTCAGGTGGCAAAATTTAGATGAATGGACAAGCCATGGTTTAACTTAATACATATCAAGTACCAACAGTATGCATAGTATAAACTTGGATATTCACAGCATGCCTTGTCCTCAGAAAAGCATGCTATTATTACCAAATTAAGTCACGTAAGTATGCTTGTGCTCTGCCCTTCAGATTCAGAGCAGAGTTGTTGAGAATTAAGGCACCAACATTACAGTCAAGGTAATCTCGGTTAGCCCATGGTGCCCAATGTGCTTTCCATATACGGCAATGGCACGCCCTGAGATTCACAGTCAAGGGGCTCGCCAGAGATAGCAGGTTCTGAGAGGCTCACAGGTCACGCACATGAGCTCCACAAGGGCAAGAGAGCAAACGGCTCATTCTTCTCATGTGCTAAATGTGCCTATCATGAAGTAAGAGATAAAGTTCCCTCTGGGATAATGCCCAGCCCATCACCACCACCAATAGGCCCCAAGTCAAGAGAAGCATGGAACGTTTGAGCTGGAAGAGCTATTGGGCACATGTAATATCACCTTCTGGACTCATGAGGCCATAAGATATGAGTGACCCACACAAAGTCAGGGTGATGTTCAAGCAGAATTGGGGCCTCAGTTGACTTTGTTTTCATCCTTTCCTGAGGATGATATTGCACAGTGCTTAAAAGCTCTGAATCAGGTTGTAGCTCTTCTGCTTTGAAATCCTATTTCTGCTTTATGTTAACTGTATGGGTGAATCTAAGTCACTTAATTTGAGCCTCAGTGATAAGGACTGGATAGGATACTGCATGACAGATATTGCCACCAGGCCTTACACACAAGGTATGTATCAACAAATGCTAACTATTGATGTGATATTATTTATTCACAATATCAAATATAATATGAATTACTATTAATACTAAAAAGGGAAAAATAAAAAGTGGGGGTATTTTAAATGGTTTATATCTCTGTGGGTTTTTTTGAGGCATCCACTTTATTCTATATGAATGGTCTGAAACTCCTAGAGTCCCCCCAATGTAACCATAGATGTGTGACCTAGCAGTTTGGTCATTCACCAGCATCATTCCTCCCTGGATAGAGCCTCAGAGTCTGACCTGCACAAGAGATCCTGATCTGCCTCACAGCCTGCAGAACATTCAATTGATTTCAATTTCAGTTATTTCAATTTTAATTTAATTAAATCCAGTTTCAATTACAGTAATTGGAAGGATTTATGTTTGAAAAATTGAGTGACTAGATTTAGTATCAAACACTCATAATGTGTGGCACAATCTTACAAGTAGGATAAGTCCTAGTCGGGTTTAACAAACAGGCTTCCTCATTTCTCTTCCAAAACCCTGCTTCCCACTTCTGTGTCTGCCCAACAATGCCTTACACTGGCCCCCGTGCTGCTACCTTCCATGAACATGTGCAGCTTCCCTGAACATATCTCACAGCCTTTGTACTGACATCAGTCGTCTGAAAATTAGCCTATTGACTCACACTTAGAGTTTACAACAGAATGAGGTTTGGACCTTCCCAGGGACATTTGCATTCACAAGGAATTGAGAGTTTAACAAAGAAATTAACCTTCAGTTACAGAATTTTAAGTGAGAAAAAGAGAAATATATTTTAAAGTGCATTATTTTTCCAGTTCTCCATGGTAGTGTAATTTCAAGATCTGCCTATTCCGTTGATGAAAAATACTAGGTAAAAACTTCTTGGGAAAAAAAAATTAAGCTTAAAAGGAAACAATCCTGCTTGATATTTAAACTTCATTTCCTGTCTTAGGATTCAGTCCCCTGAGTGGAACTACGGCTATGTTGAAAACACTAAGAGAGGCCATCTCCATCACACCCCCACAGCAAGATGGCTCAAGAGCCTGTATTGATTTTAATTTACCCCAACAATTGAGCACCTACTATGTGCAAGGTATCCTATTAGACGACATGGAAAGGGAAAAATTAAATTTTTGTTTTAGTCAGATGCCAGTCACTCAGCAGCTAATCTCAGTGAGAATTAACTTTATTTGGGCCCACATTTCTTTCTTTATTGTTCAACATTACTATCCATCACCCAACTTAATTATGTGGTTAATTGTGTTCATGACTGCTTTCTTCAGTAGATGAGATCCCTCTCCACAGAAGAGACCATTTTCTGGATATTTCTGTATGCCCCAACACTTAACATGGTAACTGGCCCTTAGTAAGTACCTCTAGACACGTCAGCCTAAAAATTCCAACCCCATAGCCATTCCTTACAGCTGGTAAACAAGTTCTCTAGGTTAAAAGACTCACTTCCAAAGTGAAAAATTCAGTTACTATAATGTATAATGAGAGTCAAAATATAAAGTTATCACATATTATTTAGTATCTATTTTTAGGACAAAATGAGACACTTTGTTAAAAAATATTTCCACATCTTTAAATTAATATTTAGATCATAAGGTAATATAAAATTATGCTAATCATATGACTAAATACTCTTTCCTAAAAAGTAAAATTATATGATGCAAAATTCAATAAAATAATCACTTAAAATTAGGTTGCAATTTTATTTTACTAGTAGTAAGGTTAAAAAGACCTTATTAGAGTTAGTAAAACGTTTAGTCTGGTTTCAAAAAAATATATTTTTTCTTCTAAGGTTATCAGCAAGCCAGGATTATAAACATTTTATTTTAGTTTTATTTATTTATTTATTTAGGTTAATTATCACTGGTGGAAAATTTTTCCATTGATTTTCCTTTTTGAGAGTAGAAGGGAGGGGTGAAGGGGAGAGAGGAGAGAGAGAGAGAGAGAGAGAGAGAGAGAGAGAGAGAGAGAGAGAAAGAGAGAAACATAGATACGAGCCAGCCACATGAATTGGTTGCCTCCCACACATCCCCAACCGGGGAGGGGAACCTACAACCTAGATACATGCCCTTGACCAGAATAGAACCCACCACTTGAAGGGGCAAGTGCTCTAGCCAATGAATGAGCTAGCCAGGATGGATTATGAATATTTTAGAGATACATGTGTTTCTGATGTCCAAAAGTTATAATTTAGAGAAAACAACCTTTTTGTCATAGTAGCATTTGTACATAACCATGAGGCAATGAATTCACATTCCTCTTATCCTCTTGGTCCTTTCTGCTCTGGAGAGCCTGGCCACTCTCCTCATTCTGCTCACAAACTCTCATTAAAATGTAATTTTAGAACATATTTATTTAAAAGATTTACCTCCTTAAAAGTAAAAAAATAAAAATCCTTTTTGAATAAAAAGAAACACAAAAAACAACAACAACAACAAACAACACAAAGAAGGTCTCCCTTTTTCTACCTGTAAGTTAATAGAGCCTGGAGTAAATCACTTTTTCTTTGTCTGCATATATTAGTGATGGCGAACCTATGACACATGTGTCAGAGGTGACACGCGAACTCACTTTTTTGGTTGACTTTTCTTTGTTAAATGGCATTTAAATATATAAAATAAATATCAAAAATATATCTTTGTTTTACTATGGTTGCAAATATCAAAAAATTTCTATATGTGACACGGCACCAGAGTTAAGTTAGGGTTTTTCAAAATGCTGACACACCGAACTCAAAAGGTTCGCCGTCACTGGCATATATAAAGGCATGTCAAATTTCTAGTGCAAGCAACATTTATCTCTGAACATTTACTTCTGAACAGTATAACTTGTGATCACAAGTTATTTTTTAAAAGGGATATTTCTTTTAACCAATTACCTTGAAGGTACACATTTTCTTAATTTTACATTAATTTTGACATTAAAATGAAATATAATTTCTTTTGAACATACTTCAAAGAACTGCCTTCAATTACACTTAGAGATGGTTTGCCATCCATATCACCTTGAATCAGTGACTCAGCTTTGCCTTGCCCAGGCAAATGCAGCAATTGCTCTGGCATTAATACTAGGGAGGTATTTATAGAGAGTGTGATTAAGAAAGCACATAAAAGTCCCAATATATGTTTTTGTGAATATTCTATTTATTTTCAGCCTCTGACTGTTATTGATAAAATTTTGGGGGTTTCTGGGGCATTTGATGTTTGAAGGCACTGGTAAGATAGGACAGTTAAAAACTGTATGAGTGTCTGGGCCTACATCAGATCAAAGTAATTAAATATAAGGATGAGGTTCAGATAGCATTACTTACTAAAATTTTAACTATGTGATTACGACTTGTCACCAGCATTGAGGACCACAGATTTGTGTTGATATCAGAAGGCAGGAGAGGCTGAATAGAGAGTAGAGGGGAAAGTTCTCAAGGCAGAAGAGTAATATCTGCCAAAGCACTAGAACAGCGGTTCTCAACCTGTGGATTGCGACCCTTTCACAGGGGTCTCCTAAAACCATCGGAAAACACATATATAATTACATATTGTTTTTGTGATTAATCACTATGCTTTAATTATGTTCACTTTGTAACAATGAAATTGGGGGTCACCACAACATTAGGAACTGTATTAAAGGGTCGCTGCATTAGGAAGGTTTAGGACCACTGCACCAGAATGAGTTTACCATATTTAAGAATTAAAAGGTAAACTAGGAGGTAGATTAGGCAAAGACTTTGGATCTGGGCCCTTCTGTAAGCTCTGAAGGATTTGAGATTTGATCCTAAATTCAATGGAAAGATATTAAACATAGAACTGGTATGATCCATTTTAAAAATTATGGTGGCTCCTCTCTAGAAAAAGAATTGAGGGGTCAAAAGAGGAACAGGGAACTAAGAAGGTAGGAGAGTATGGATTCTTAAGTCCTATAAAAGGGAATTTGACTGAGGACTCCTCTTACATAATGGCTGGCAAGGGTTTTGAAATATAAACAGCAGAATGTTCTGAACCAAAATAATGCACCTAAACAGAAATATAAAGCTTATACATATGTGATATGTAAGTGGAAGTAAACAATGCTTTTTTAATAACATTTACCAGGGTGACATCTTATATAATAAAAGGCAAATATGCGAATTGTTCTCTGGGGAGTTTTACGAACCAGGAGTTTGACCACTCGCCATGACAGGTGCTGACCACCAAGGGGTGGCGCAGAATGAAGGAAGGCCCCGGCCGGCAGCCAGAGGGCCCCAATCAGCTCTGATCATCAGCCAGGCCTAGAGACCTTAACTGTGTACGAATTTCATGAACTGGGACTCTAGTTGATTAATACGATTATATAGGTTATATAGGTTTCTCCTGTACATTTCTAAGATACATGATCTATACATTTCATTGTGTGCCCAGAACCCAAAGTCAAATCATCTTCTTTCACCATTTATTTGACTTCTTCTACCCTTTACTATTCCCCCACCACCCTTCCCTCTGGTAACCACCCTACTGTTTTCTGTATCTAAGAGTTTTATTTGTTTTTCTTGTTTGCTCATTTGTTGCTTTTATATCCCATATATGAGTGAAATCATTTGGTTCTTAACTCTGTCTGATTTCTTTTGCTTAGCATGATATTCTCAAGGTTCATACATGTTATCACAAATGGCAGTATTTCATCTGTTCTTATGAGTAGTACTCCATTGTATATATTTACCACATCTTCTTTATCTAATCCTCTATCAAAGGACAATTCAGTTGTTTCAATATCTTGGCCACAGTGAACATATGAGTTCATATATCTTTGTGAATAAATGTTTTCAAATTTTTGGAGTAGATACCCAGAAGAGAGGTTGCTGGGTCATACGTTAATTCTAGTCTTAATTTTTTGAGGGATCTCCATACTGTTTTCCATAGTGGCTGTACCAGTTTACATCCCACCAGCAGTAAGTGAACATTCTTTTTTCTTCACAACTTCTCCAATACTTGTTATAATTTGTTTTGGCTCCAGTCTTCCAAGAAACAGATGTCAAGACAGGATTAGACATTCAAGAGATTTTAGGATTACAGAATCTTTATTTTCCTTCCCCACCTAATTTATGTAGCCTCTCCCCCGCTACGGATTCTTGTATAGTGATGTTTTCCAATATATAGTTCAGTAGGAAAAGAAGAGTATTTAGCTGAATTAGTAATAATACAACTGATATTCATTGGACTTAGGTCAAGTTCCTGGGACCACTGTGTTATATATTTTACATTCACTGTGTTACTTAGTTCTCACAGTAAAACTATGGAGGTTGTTATTATCCTCATCAGATGAGAAATTTTATTTAAGCAATTTATCCAAAGGTATAGCCAATAAATGTTAGGGCCAAGATTTTTGTCTAGACAGTTTGATACCATACCCCATTCCTTTAAACTAAATTATATCCTCCAAACAAATGAAAAAAAAATCAGTAAATTGATAAAGTTGCATTCATCAGGCATCCACAGTGTAATTGGTGACATGGAGGAGAATAAAGAACAGGGGCCCCTGACCTCTATGACCTTACAATGTAGCAATGTAACCAGGAAGACAAATATTTTTCAGATAAATGACATGAGACTATATATATTTAAGTACTAAATTATATGTCTCATTCTGGAAGTGCTGTGGGAATTCAGAGGAAAGATAATTCAATAAGTACTAAAGTTAGGCAGAGCAGAATTCCATAGAGATAGGCAGAGAGTAGAAGAGAGGCCTTACAATCCAAGGGAATCCTATATGATAAAAGCCTAATATGCTAAGTGTCCAGTCCCCCAGTCATCTGTTCAACCAATCAAAGTGTAATATGCTAATAATATGCTAAGGCCACTAAACCGCTCACTATGACACGTATTGACCACCAAAGGGGCAGACGCTTCAACAGGTAGGTTAGCTTGCTGCTGGGGTCCAGCCAATTGGGACTGAGCAAGACAGGCCAGACATGCTCTGGAGCCCTCTCGTGGTCCCTCCCCAGCTGGCCAATCTCCTATGTCCCTCCCTTCCCCTGATTGTGCACCAGTGTGGTCCCTCAGCCTGGCCTGCACCCTCTCATAATCCGGGACCCCTCAGGGATGTCGGAGAGCCAGTTTTCGGCCTGATCCCACAGACCAAGCTGAGGGACCCCACTGGTGCACAAATTCATGCTCAGGACCTCTAGTAATAGGAATAAAGTCTTATGAGAAAAAATGAGTAACATAATCCTGGGACTATTCTAGGATGAAGTCATAAGACAGGCAGCATATATATGCAACCAGAGTAGAAGGTTTCATTGAAAGTCAGGTGCTCCATAAATGCTCACTGAGTCAGTGAATAAGTGGATGAATGATCATATTTTCAAAATTATAAAATGACCAATTAATAAATGTAAATTTTCTCTCTTCTTTTTTTTTTAATACATTTTATTGATTTTTTACAAAGAGGAAGGGAGAGGGATAGAAAGCTAGAAACATCGATGAGAGAGAAACATCAATCAGCTGCCTCCTACACACCTCCTACTGGGGATGTGCCCACAACCAAGGTGCATGCCCTTGACCGGAATCGAACCTGAGACCCCTCAGTCTGCAGGCCCACGTTCCATCCACTGAACCAAACTGGTTAGGACTTCTCTTCTTTTCTGTGTGTGAGTGTGTGTGTGTGTGCCTTTAAGTCTAATGATAAGATGCTATGAAAAGGTTAAAACAAAATTAAATCTCTAGCATACACTTTCACTTTAAAATATACCATTATAAAGCAGACACCTAGAATTATAATAGAAAATTCTATATTTTATTATCTATTCCTATAAATTTCTATAAATTTCAGCCATACTGTGGTTTTACTACTACTACTACTAATAATAATAATAATAATTTTTTAAAAAACACATTAATAAGATCCCTTATTGAAGCTGAATCTCAAAAAGGAAATTTCTCTCAAGAGATGGAAAAAATCAGAGAAGGATGAAAAGCATAAAAGAAAAAAATGAATTACATGTTTTGAGTAGAAAAAGGAAACCTGAACACTTAAGTATTTCCTTTTAAATAAATTGAGAAACATACCCTATATATACATGGAAAGTTAGTGGTAACGTGATAGGTCAATTTAAGATTTCTAATGTTTCAGTCTTGAAGGAATTGGGGTCATAGAATACAGACTCTTTCTTTATCAAGCAATAGATCATGCAATGACAGCCCGTGTGAACACACAGCACATCTTCAGAATTTTAAAGCTGTAGGAAGGTCAACATGTGGCTGTGTTCTTTGTTTCCTATCTCCAGTCAAGCTTAGAATGTTTTGTGTATCACGATATGAGGAGAAAAAAATACCACAAAAAAACCTTTAAAATGAGCTTTGGCATGAGAAAAAAATTCCCCTGGCTTTGTTGAAAATTTGCATTCAATTTATGCCAATCATTTGACCAATTGTCCATCCTCACAGATGAAATATTCAGCAAAGATTGATACAGATGAAAATAAAATGCAAACCTCACCCTTCCCCATCTTATTAATCCAGTGAATGCAAATAGTAAATTAAGAAATTTGTTAAAAAAAAATCAATGACCAACCTAGCTCTGTATTTAGGGCTAGGACATCACTTGTGGCACTGCTTTGTCAACAAGGATTCCCATGACAACATGAGCCAGCAACTCCCAATTAAAACATTTTTTAAAAAATTTAAAGCAATTCAATGGCTACACAAATTATGTTTTCTCAACCGGATAGGATTCAATGACTCTTTGGGTGGATGGGAAGACTTGATTAGGATGATATCTCTCACTTGTGTTAAATGAAACATTAGTTCCATGGGATGTCCACAGCTGTGATAGGAAGATAATAACGCTATGATTAAAGGCTGGATAAAACAAAATGTCTTTGCTATTGGGATTCTCTGACTCCTTCATATGATGATGTGCATTATTAACATCAAGGGGAAATATCATGTGGTATTTATAAAATTAGCTTGATTATAGAACTCATTTTTAGTGGAGCTTAAGGTAAATTTCCAGGAAGTCAAATATTTTTTTAAAAGATAGGGGGAGATGAAAAACATAAAACCACAAAAAATAAGGCAACCCACTTTGAACACACTAAAACAGTATATATATATACTGAAACTACAGAGTTTTTCAATGCCAAAGAATATTTGAGTTTGGCAAAAAATATTTTTTTTAATGTGCTGTGTTCTTCCAGCTTCCTTTTTAATTTTTTTTAAATCCTCACCTGAGGATATTTTTTCCATTGATTTTTAGAGAGAGTAGAAGGGAGAGGGAGAGACAGAGAGAAATACCAATGTGAGAGAGACACATGGATTGGTTGCCTCCTGCATGGATTGGTTGCCTCTTGCAACAGAGGTACATGCCCTTGACCAAAATTGAACCCGGGACCCTTTGGTCCATAGGGCAGGCTGACACTCTATCCACTGAGCCAAACCAGCTAGGACTCCTTTTTAATTTTTTTAAACATTCTACAGGTAGAAATATTTTTCTAAAAGTAGGATTTCGTATGGAAGTTAAAACATCGGAGAATTTAAAGAAACATATTTTTAAATTAAATTCTTCAGAAGAAAATGAATAAAAATAAGAAATACCATAAAATATGGATAAATCTGAACTTGAAAAAAATTGGATATTTTGTCACCCTCAAACTTCTATTAGCATCCCTAAGAAAAAACAATAATTTAAAATAATTAAAAAAATTTTAATAACTTTAATAATTTTTATTTTCCACCAATTGTTAAGAAATAGAAATTAAAACTATACTTGATTATAATCTGGCAACAGATATTTACTATTCTTTGAAAATCTTAATCTCAAAATTTGGAACAGTCTATATTTTTAATAAAATGAGATTAAACTAAATCTGTGGATAAATACAATTTTGATAAATGATATGCATAGCTTGTAATACCTTTAAAGTGTTTAATTATTTCAGAAAATTGTCATGAGGATTTATTTTTTGTAATAAAATTTTCAGTATCTTATTACCATATTCAAACATAAAGAAACAACTGCTTCTTACAAAATAATAATCTCTAAAAAGACTTCAAAGATGAAATAGGAGAGCTGACCTATTTGCAAATAGCTGAGAGAAGATTTTACAGAAAAGTGGGTAGAAGAGTAAAAGAGGAACATGCTATGTAAACAGAGTAAGGGAGTCAGACAAGCAAGACGTGCCTGTGAGCCAGGGAAGAGAGTAACCCAGGACTTACATGTTCTGTGGCTTGTTAGCAGTGGAATAAAATATAAAGGTGCTACTCTCTGGATTAGGACAAGAAGTTACAGACAATGTGTTTGTTGTGTCAATTTCACTTAAATTCAGAATACAATAGGTCCCTGATGGTTTGTGTGTGTGTGTTTTGTTTCCCTAACCGAGGTTGGCAAACTGCGGCTAGCGAGCCACATGCGGCTCTTTGGCCCCTTGAGTGTGGCTCTTCCTAAGCCTTAGGAGTACCCTAATTAAGTTAATAACAATGTACATAACTATATAGTTTAAGTTTAAAAAATTTGGCTCTCAAAAGAAATTTTATTCATTGTACTGTTGATATTTGGCTCTGTTGACTAATTAGTTTGCCGACCACTGGCTAGCCAGTGATGGCGAACCTTTTGAGCTCGGCGTGTCAGCATTTTGAAAAACCCTAACTTAACTCTGGTGCTGTGTCACATATAGAAATTTTTTGATATTTGCAACCATAGTAAAACAAAGACTTATATTTTTGATATTTATTTTATATATTTAAATGCCATTTAACAAAGGAAAATCAACCAAAAAAATGAGTTCGCTTGTCACCTCTGACATGCGTGTCATAGGTTCGTCATCACTATAGAATTCAAGGAATAAGTATTTGGCAAAGCACGGTTATTTAAAAAAGGAAAAGAAAGGAAGGAAGGAAGGAAGGAAGGAAGGAAGGAAGGAAGGAAGGAAGGAAGAAGAATGCTATAGAAGCAAATTATTTTTTTATTTTATTGGGTAAATAGCCAACAATAAAAAAAAACTCAATAAATTCCCAATTGTTTGGATATTAAAGACTTTCACCACAGTTGAATTTGATTTCAGAGCTGGTTGATTTACCAGATCAAAATCCAGACTGTTTCCTCTTCTCAGGTCAGCCATCCTCACCATTGGCTGTACCCTTTAGACATAGAACAGTGTGGCCACCACAGTTTCAGGGAACATATCCAGATATGACAATGTCAGAGATATTATTTCCTCTTGTGGAATTTTCTTAGATGTGAGGAAAGCTCTTTCCAGATCCTCCTAGAAAAATTACCCTCATATTTTATTGGTTCATAAGCCCATTCCTCAGAGATATGGGGGTTACCCTCATCCAATGAGCCCCCTCCTTAAGCTGGAGGTGTGATCAGTTTTTCCAGAGGCATATGGCTGGTGGAGGAAGAGGTAAATATCTGGAAACAATTTTTTAAAGGAACATCTTGACTATGTTTTTAAAGACAAAAGAGACAAAATCTCTGGAGCTTAGATAGTAAATACTAAAGAAAGCTTAATTTAAAGCAATTATTTGATTAAGCATTCCCTATTTGCATAATTTTCCTCTTCTGAGAAGAGGAAAGCCAGTAAACTCTTAGGAGCTCAGTTTCTGGAAACCTCATTTTTTAAACATTTACTCTGGCATCGTGGTTCTTTCCTGCAAATAGCCTACTGCATAGATCCTTGCAATAACTCAGTTAAGAATAATGGCAATGCTCTCAGGCGGTTAATCTCATCTGCTTCTTAAGAAAAGACAAATCATGACATAGAGATGTCAGTGGCTCCCGGAGGTCTGCCATGGCCCTCTCTCCCTGCTGCTCGAGAGAACAAGTATCGATCCATCCAGTGCCCCATTCTTGTCCTGGCAACTGGTTGTTTACTGTTATTAACAAGTCCCCTTTAAGGTGATCCTAAATAATTAATGTGTTGGTGAGTTAATTAACTCAGTATTAGGAGTGAGATTTAAAAGATAACTGTCTCTATGAGCATTGCATTAAAAAGAGAGAGAGAGAGAGAGAGAGAGAGAGAGAGAGAGATGAAATTATCTTTTATTTCCACAATGCATGAGACCAGAGTGGCCACTAACATTTGATGGGATCAGAAGTGAGGCCAAGTGGCAGTGACGAACTACTGTTCCTGTCTGAAGAGCATTCAATCTGCCTAAGAGATAAGGTCTCTCTACCTGCTTCAGCCTTTCATCCCACCCTAGCCCCACCTTTGATGGGGAGAGCTCTTTAAACTCAATAACTCATAGAAGTTTTTCTCTTAGAGCTGAGGGATATTTGCGAGGTGACGTGTTTATTTATCTAGTATGTTCTCCATTTTTGAGAAATATAAGGTACAGCTGGCCGGCTGGAGCATAGGGCATTGCAATAGGATTAAATAGAGCAAGAGGAGCAGACAAGGAAAAAGAAATCAAAGGAGAGGGGACTTCTAGCACCTGTAAGAAGTTTGTGCGATACTGAGAAGCAAATATTTAAGGTAAGAATAAGGAAAAATTTGCACCCTGCTCTGGATCCTGGTTGATCATAAATAACATCCTATCCTTTCCAACAGTGAATCAAATCAATGAGCCTCTGCGGGACATAATAACACAGGCTCAGGCTCTTCAGGGAAACTTCACTCGAGATTCAAATTCCACCAACTCGCACACTGATTTCTGGCTCCCGGACTAGAAATAGCATGGGCAGCGGGCTTTCCCTTTGCTCCTTTGTTGGTCTGGGCGGATCATATGAATTTGTCAAGATGCCAGCTGATGCTAAATCTGCAGGTCCTGAAACTGCACTTTAAGAATCACTCTCTTGTTCAGTGCTTCTCAGTCTTGGCTACATATTAGAATCCCTTGAAGAAAATAATTTTTTTAAAATAGAGATAGGCAGTTTTTCCAGAGATTGTGATTCCAATGCCAGACTAAGGTAGGGCCCAAGCATCATTTTTTAAAAACTTCCCAGATGTTTCTACACTTACGGGAATAGGTAAGAATTTTAAATTGTGACAATACAGAATGCCAGCCAGGATGCAGAAAACTGGGTCTCTCATGCTTCACTAATGGGATTGTAAAGGGTACAGACACTATGGAAAAATGGTTTGACAGTTTCTTAAAAAACTGAACATACACTTAACACATAATACAGTAATTGCAACTCCTGGCTTTTATCCCAGAGAAATGGACACGTGTTTTCACAAAAGCCTGTACACAATAGTTCATAAAGAGTTTATTTATAATAGCCAAAAAATGGCCACAAACAAATGTCCCTCAGTAAGTGAATAGTTAAACTGGGGTGTATCTATTTAGATAGGAATTTTGATGGGATCAGAAGTGAGGCCAGTGGCAGGGACGCACTACTACTGCAGCATGAAGAGCATTCAATCTGCCCAAGAGATAAGGTCCCCGCCTGCTTCAGCCTTTATCTGCTTAGATAGTAGTAGTTGAAATACTACTTAGCAATGGAAAGGAATAAACCATTAATACATGCAAAAACTTAGATAGATCTCAAGGGTATTATTATGCCGAGTTTAAAAAAATACCAATCTCAAAAAGTTGCTTGCTATATGATTCCATGTATTTAACATTTTGCAATGAGGAAGTTATATTGACGGGAAACAATTAGTGCTGTCAGGGATTATGGGTGATTGGGGGCCTGGCGATGACAGTGACTATAAAGGAATAGTGAAAAGGAGACCATTGTGGTCATGGACTAGTTCTAATCTTGTTGTTGGTGGTGATTACAGTATGTGATGAATGATATAGAACTATGCACATGAATTGGGCCCATTTCAATCGCCTGGTTCGGATATTGTACTACAATTATGTGAGATGAAACTACTGGGGAAAAAACTGTGATATGTTTATATAGGTCTTCTCTATACTCTGTATTCTTTTGCAACCTCCTGTGAATCTATAATAATTTCAAAAAATTCTTCTCCTATACAGCCAGAGTTTAGAAACACAAAAATGACTCTGCATGAGGACAATTCTGATGTCCACCCCAATGCTTCTGTTTCAAGCCTACTTCTCGAGGTCCCTGCAGGGCTCTGCCCACACCTGGCTCAAATCTGTATAGAGTACTGCTCTTTTACAATCATCTAAATTGCTGACTTTTTGACATGCTGCTGTAGAGAATTAATTGGTTATCATCTGTCAGAAGAGGAAATTGAGCAATATCTATCAAGGCCCTTAAAAATATTCACAGGCTTTCATCCAATATTTCCCATTCTAAGAAAACACCAGAGGTGTAGTCAAAGACTTAACTACAGTTTTAATCACAATGGCAAAAAGTTGGATGCAAGCTAAGAAGCTACATAAATGCTAAAATGAGGCCTACTTTTAAAATGGAGCTATTTGAAAATATTCACTAAATCTCTTAAAAATTATACCAAAAACTGTAGGATTCTGTCCCCAATTATATTAATTTGTATTTGCAAAGAAAATATGCTAAAGTGTAAATGGAGATATTTTTGAGCAAATAAATTGTAAGCAATTTTGAATTTTCTTTTTTTTACATTTTTTCATATTTTCCTAATTTTATACAATGAGCATGACCTTTTAGAAAAATATATGTTTTTATTGATTCCATAGAGAGGAAGGGAGGGGAAGAGAGAGATAGAAACATTAAAGATGAGAATCATTGATCAACTGTCTCCTGTACACCGCCCCCCCCCCCCCCCCCCCCGCCACTGGGGATCAAGCCTGCAACATGGGCATGTGCCCTGACCAGGAATCAAACTGTGACCTCCTGGTTCATGAGTTGATGCTCAAGCA
This sequence comes from Myotis nattereri, assembly GCF_964212035.1. Lineage (NCBI taxonomy): Eukaryota > Metazoa > Chordata > Mammalia > Chiroptera > Vespertilionidae > Myotis > Myotis nattereri. The sequence continues at coordinate 68,642,183 of NC_138077.1, read as the reverse complement.
CTGAGCACACCAGTCAGGCCACACATAAACTTTTATAATCATTATAATGTTCTCTTGGAGACCTCTGAATTTTCCCAGTTAACACAAGTTAGACTGGCTTTTCCAAACATATGACAATGGCCCTTTATTCTGGCTCTGCCAGCACTCACATCATCCAACCCCTACCCCCTACCATTCTGTCCTCTGATATCAGGACAGTGTTGTCTTCTTTTCATTCTCGCAGATGCGGAAGTATTAGAGCTATTTAAAACAGACAAAAGGAGCCGAACTGGTTTGGCTCAGTGGATAGAGCGTCGGCCTGTGGACTCAAGGGTCCCAGGTTCGATTCCGGTCAAGGGCATGTACCTTGGTTGCGGGCACATCCTCACTGGGGGGCGTGCAGGAGGCAGCTGATCGATGTTTCTCTCTCATTGATGTTTCTAACTCTCTATCCCTCTCCCTTCTTCTCTGTGAAAAATAAATGAAATATATTTAAAAAAAACAGACAAAAGGAGAAGTCATTTCTGTTCACATCTAATTAAAGAGCTTTCATAAAGACTGAGAAATAGTGCTTTAGCTCTTGATCAACAATAAAAATTCATTTCAATAAATATTTTGAATGTTTATGATTTAAAAATACATGTTAGTGCCATCTTATTTTGTTTTCAAGTTCTTTTTTTAATAATTAAAAATTTCTCTGGAAGTAATCTAATGAAGTGCTTTAATAACAAAAGTGTTTATGTTTTACTTTTCCTGGATTCAAACTTCATTTTAAAAAAAGAACACACAATAACGTTATCTTATCTCTTTAATGTAATTATACTTCACCTAGAACAATATTTAGATTAATCTCATTAAAATATAAATGAATGTTTTTATGGTGCTTGAGTTTACAGCATTCCCTGGAGTTCTTTTAAAGGTCTTCCCTTATATATTTTCTAGATTACAGATCAGCACAGTGTTGTCCTTCACATTGCCTCATTCATCTTCATAATCTAAAAATCTTCCAGTAACTACAGTTCAAAGATATGCTTTCTGTTGGAGTTTTTAGTATCACAAGTCTGAAACTTCTGTTTAACCCTTTAAGAAACAGATATTGCCAAAAAGTGTCATGGAGTAACTGCTGGAGTCCCAAATTCTAGTTCAGCTCTCACATTCACTGTGTCTTCTGTGTCCCCCTGTGTAAACTAAAAACACTGGGCCAGATGATCTCTGGAGGCTGCCTAAAGGTTTCCATCTTGTTTTCTGAATTTAAAGTACTTTTTTATCTCTGTATCAAAACAGGACAATTGGACTACTCCCACTGCTGCCGTTCATTTCCCAGCAGCACTGATCTTGCATAGGCTTGCTTTGGAAAGTGAGATCAAACAGGGGGCGCCTGGGCTTCTGATGCCAAAGCCTGGTTCCTAACTATCAACTCTAAAGTTCACAGATACATGCCCTTAAAATATTATAATCTAAGTTCAAATGTTCTCAAAGCAGGCCCATAGTATAAAATTTTGAACATGAAGAAAAACAAATCAGTATTAATTTATGGGGGTTATAATTTATTGGAGCTGCAACCTGAGTTTATCTTTCCATTTATGAATCATTAATTAATAATTATCAGCAAGCACTTATCTACATTGTATATTGTTTTGTGTTAAAGTATATGTAATTGAGAAAACATTATTTGTTTACTCAATTGTGATTCTTTCTATAAATATTTATAAAATGTCTATGGTACTCAAAGCCCTGTGCCAGATGAAAGATGTATCTTAAATAAAGAATAATAATAATGATAATAACAATAGTAGCTAACAATTATGGAGTGTCCTAGCACAGTTTTAGCATATGTTATAAACATACATGTTATATGTATGATATATATGATATACATATTAGCTAATTAATCTTTCAAGCAACCCTATGAGGTTGGTAATGGTATATCCCCATTTTTGGAATAAGAAGACTGAGGCATAGACTATTAGATGCCTTGCCTAGAACCTGGCTCCCAGATCTATTATTTGGCATAAACTCTCAGTTCAGAATCTCAGGCTTTCAACTATATAAATTAAATATTAGGTTGAAACATTAAATTGCAGTGTTTGTTGGTTAAAAATGATTTTGAATATCATCAATTTCATATGGTTCAATCATATAAGTTTGCATGCATAAAATAACAATTCAGTTCTCCTAACAAAAGGGCTGTAAGAATTTACAGGTGGTAGAAAAAGCCAAAGGACTGGTGTTCTCAAAGAGGGCTCCTTGGAGAAGGTAGAAATTGAGCTCGGCTTTAAATAGGATTTAGACCAGCGGTTCTCAACCTGTGGGTCATGACCCCTTTGGGGGTCGAACGACCCTTTCACAGGGGTCGCCGAAGACCATTTGAAAACACATATATAATTACATGTTTTTGTGATTAATCACTATCCTTTAATTATGTTCAATTTGTAACAAGGAACATACATCCTGCATATCAGATATTTACATTATGATTCATAACAGTAGCAAAATTACAGTTATGAAGTAGCAACGAAAATAATTTTATGGTTGGGGGTCACCACAACATGAGGAACTGTATTAAAGGGTCGTGGCATTAGGAAGGCTGAGAACCACTGACTTAGACAGAAAAAATAAAATAGAGAAGGTTTTCTAGGTGAAAGGATGGCATACACCTAGCCAGGGATGTAAGAGTCCATGCATGTCTTTGTAAACATTGACTTCCATTTGTTTTCTGCTATTTGATCTTACACTCATCTTCTGGCTAATTTCCAGATTTCAGACACTTCCAGTCCCACCACCCGATTTGCCCCAAAGAGGGGAGTTGGGTTGAATTTTGTCCTCCCTAAAAGTCATATGTTGAAGTCCTAACCCCCAGTACCTTAGAATATGACCATATTTCAAAATAGGTTTGTTGCAGATATAACTAGTTGAGTTCATTAGCTTGGACCTTAATCCAATATGACCCGATTCCTTATTAAAAGGAAAAATGTGGATACACAGACATGCACACAGGAAGAATGCAGGTGAAAACGAAGTTAGAGGTGGAAAATGAAGTGCAGGAATGCCTCTGCAAGCCAAGAAACACCAAAGACTGAAAGTAGCCACTGGAAGTAAGCCAGAGACATGGGGCCCTCTCTCACAGCCCTCAGATGTAACCAACCTTGATCTTGAGACTGTGAGACAATAAATTTCTATTGTTGAATCCACCTTCTGTGTGGTACTTGATTATTACAACCTTAGCAAACCATTCATACAAGGGGAAACTCAAGGAGCCCTGCATCTTCCACTCATTACTTGGATGTCCTTAGCCTCTCTCCCTCCCTTGACATGCACCTGGAAAGAGAATCACGGGAATTCCTCTGCCTCCGAATTCTGATCCTTGATCAGCACATCAGTCCTTCTTTCTCAATGTTTTATCATAGCAAAAACTTGGCCATTAACCAAGCTCTCTTCTGTGAACATATTTTTGTGTTGTAGAATCTATCATTCCACTAGACCTGTGTCTACGGTGCTCTTTTTAAGTATCAGTATTTTAATCTCCTGATTTAAGAATTATTAATAAGCTACACAATATTTAAGACATTATTTCATAGTAAATTTATTATCTATAAAAATTCAAATCCACTTCTAAATATGACCACTTCAGATTTTTAAAAAGAATGTACCTCAATTTCCTGAGGCAATTCCAAAAGAAAAAAAATACATATATACTAGTATATGGTAAACATTACTTAATAATACTAAGACAGGTACTTTTTAAGGCAAATTTACATGTATTACTTCATCTAGTTCTCACAACAAACCATGAAAGGGGTTTTATTATCCTGAATAAAGATCAAGGAATTTACTCATGGTTATATAGCTAGTTAATGTTCTAATCAAGATGAAAAGAAAGAAAACATTTTGACTACTTAGTCTATATGCAACACTATGTCATCTGGTTTCATAGGTCAAAATTCTCTTACTTTTTGGTAACCTTGAACAAGACTGTGTGTGTAAGTCATTATTATGCCTTTTTTCCAGATCATGCAATTGAGGCTTACAGAGTTTATGAAATAGTTATTGTTCATGCTGCCAGTAATTTGGGGGACAATATTTGAAGCCATTTGCAATGTCTTTGGAATAAGTGTTTTGCCTCTGAAGTTAATTATATTGAACAGTCTCACTACATCTTTATAAATCTTTTCTTTTTCTCAATCTTCCCGCTGGTATTTCTTATCCACTCCTGTATGCACAGCCCCATTTTGTACTTTGGAACCATCTCTGTAAAGAGCAAATATAATAACAGCTTTATCAGTGCTCAAAGATCTCCTTTCCAAAGCTGAGAAACTGCTTTTCTTCTCTGGTTTAATACTAAGCTGGGCACCAAGCTGGTTTTTTCTTATTCCTTGTAGCCCAATTCCCTCTTTGAATCACTTGTGGAGTAATTAGGCTGCTGACTTGATTTCATCACTCTAGAGTATTCCTGATTAGCATGATATGTCTTTCTAAATATCAGTTATTTTAAATATTAGTTTTTGTTGGTGCTGATCAACATTGATTCATTTTTTTAATGTATTTTTTTAATTTATTTTTTACAGAGAGAAAGGGAGAGAGATAGAGAGTTAGAAACATCAATGAGAGAGAAACATCGATCAGCTGCCTCCTGCACATCCCCCACTGGGGAAGTGCCCGCAACCCAGGTACATGCCCTTGACCGGAATTGAACCCGGGACCCTTCAGTCCACAGGCCGATGCTCTATCCACTGAGCCAAACCGGCTTTGGCTACATTGATTCATTTTTAATCATGAATGTTAAAGGTTTCTGAGGCACAAAGGTTTCTGAAATTCCATAAAGAGCATTCTGTTGATTACACTATGCAAGCAACACAGTGCACATTCTGTTCTTTCTCTTCTCCAGCATGGGTGGAGTGAGGAAAATCCCCGCCATTGAAGATACCTGGTCCCAAGAAAGGAACATAATAATAGACTCCGATACCAAAGTGAGATAAAAGTCCTAAATACTCAATATAGGTTACAAGGTGGACACCAGAAGCACAGCACCAGTTCTCTACATTGCCAACCATTTCAAAATACAGTGTCTCAATAGAAAATTTGGGTTAGAGCAAGGCCAGTAGATCAGGAAATGATCACCATTTAAAAGATAATTTATTACTCACAGTTCCCAAGAAGAGGGGGCACACCACGCCACAGAAGATCACTACTAGGGTTGATCAGGAGGCAGAAGGAAAGGGAGAAGCTATGGATAGGAGCCGTTATTGTGGTTTCTATGAAAAAGAAAGGATGAGGCCAAAATAAGCAGGTTTAGGATTCGCTAGTTTGAGTAATTTTAGCAAGCTCTGAGGGATGGGGTCTAGCTTTCTGGTTCCTGGAGGGACTAGGGCAGGTGGAGAGTGGCCCAGAGTGTGAAAACTCAATAAAGGAGTGGTTGGGGCATGGATTCTAGATTGTTTAGTTTATATTTGAAAAGCGTGCTCAAAGTAGAGTTATTTACTATCTTTATTAATTAATCCTGGGAGGGCAGTCCCTCCAAGGCCCCAGAAATCAAAGCATCAGAATACAGAATGCGAAGGACATGATTAATACGCCAAATCAATAACCACTGAGCTATGGAAAAATGGCATTTTTTTTTAATTTTTAAAATTAAAATTTATTTAAATTTTACCTTTATTAGTTACAATTTATAGATCTTTTATTTTATATTTTCTAATGTTTTAGAAGAAAAAATACCTTTTTATCAACAAAAAATCACTTAGGAATTACAAGGTGCATCCAAATATTGCTATAAGAAACACTGAAAATCACAGTTTAGGTAATAATGATCCATTTAACATATTCGTCATTTGGAGCCTCCTTACAATGAAGATGGTATGCAAATTTTAGTCTATTTTCAAGGATATATGAAATTGTTGGCTGTTGTGTTGTATAATAATTCCCTTGAATAGTAAACATTTGGTGTGAATGCTTGAGGGTTGAATTGATCAATGAGACTTTCTGAGATCAGTTTGTGGGCAATGAGGGCAAAGAGTGGTCTTGATCCTGGAGACTAGGCGAGCATGGAGCATCTGGCCTTGCTGCACCCCAACTGGACCCTCTATTTCCAGTCATTTTCAGGCTTTGAGGGAAGTTTTTCTGATAGTGCTGCTGTCCCATGGTTGCTGCTCAGATGCTGCCAGGAAGCACGAATAAATAAAGCTATATATGTTTCAGGAAGAAAAGACTATTCTGTGGTCCAGGCTGGCACTGTGCTTTCATTAAGTACATCTCCGCAGACTCCACAACCCACATTACTGTGTGCAGTCTTCGATTTGGAAGCCAGAGCAGACTCACCAACGGCCCAAATAGCAGAAGCTCTTGCCAGTCAGCACTCTAGGTCACCTTCACTGTCCTGTATCCTGTAAGAGTTGATGTGCACTGACCTCAGCTGTAGTTCTAGATGCTCTCACTCTTTCCCAGCCTGGACCTGATCCAAAATATTCCTCACATCTAACATTTTGCTCACCCAGAATTTTAGGGATGCTTGTGCAGACAGGAATCCACATGACCAGCCACAAGCTTCCAGAAGTGGCTATGTTTCTCACATGCTCCTGAAGTCTGGGAAATATGGAACCCTTGATTACACTTCAGAGGAACAGCTTCAAAATTACACCCCCAGAAAGCTGACATGCATATCAATGAGTTTTAGACTTCAGAGTCAGATAACTGTTTCAGTTCCAATACATTATGGGTTACTGGGCAATTTGATTGACTACCCTTGCTCTGTTTTCCTCATCTGTAAAGTGCGGGGGGGGGGGGGGGACTCACCTCCCATCATGATAATCAAGTAAGATAAAGTGTAGTTAACTAATACCTACACACACTGTAAAACTGCAGAGAAAAGGGCCCCCGAGGTAACCCTCCAAAGTTCTGCTTTGCGCAAAGCTTTTCTTTAAGGCAGCGGCTCTCAACCTGTGGGTCGCGACCCCTTTGGCGGTGGAACAACCCTTTCACAGGGGTCGCCTAAGACCATCCTGCATATCAGATATTTACATTACGATCCATAACAGTAGCAACATTACAGCTATGAAGAAGCAATGAAAATAATTTTATGGTTGGGTCACAACATGAGGAATTGTGTTTAAAGGGCCAGAAGGTTGAGAACCACTGCTTAAGGGAAGATTTGTGACCAAAGTCTAAAAGGGGAAGGGTCTGAATGTTTGTTTTACATGGTATTGAGCAAGTCCTGGTACCAGGCCAAATTCACAAGCAATCTGACCAGAGACAACCTGAAGAAATAGGTTGCATGGTGAGAGTTTAATAAGAAGGGGAAGAAGGTTACATCTTGAGGGCTGCTACGCGGCAATGGAGAAGAACACAAACTGGCCTAGTATTTGAAGAAACACCAAGAGGGGGGCCCCTGTAACTCCCCAGCAATGCCATCTACGCCGGCATTGTGCAGTTTTTACAGCAAAATAGCTTCAACTAGGAGTTGCATTCACACTAAAGATTTTGCTTTAAAAAACTTTTAAATTGCTATGCTAAGCATTGTTTCCTTATAAGTTAAAATAATGATTATCTTATAAATATTTAAAAGAAATCACCATAGCATGCCTTAATATAGCAGTACACATAATAAAGGAAATTCCTGTAATCACAAATATGCACCAAATCTTCCAGAACTAAGTAAGGGCTCCAATAATTTTAAGTACATTTTATAAATTTCTGGGACAAGACTCCCATTACAAGAACACAAACTATATATTTTTTTTTTAAAACCAATGTCACTCAACCAAAGAAATGAGTTACTTTTTCAAAAAAGTAGATCACTGAAAAGGAAATCTCTCTCTCTCTCACACAGACACACACACACACACACACACACACACACACACATATCTTTATGCAATATTATATGAATTATAAATATCTGTATAAATACATGTAGATATAGATATTACATAAAAATTTAAAAATTAAAGTATGACCAATTCTCTTTCCAATTCCATACTATTTTAATGCAATTTTCAAGAGGAAGTCTTCCTTTAAAAAACAAACAAAACAAAAAAAAAACACCACTTAGACAAACAGTAAAATAATCTGCCTGAGAAAAGGCAGCAGAAACTATTCTTAAGACAACCTATAGCTCATATTCTTATATTCACTGAATATGTAGTCTTGTTAATATGGTGAGAAATTAGACAAATGTTTGTTTCTTTAAGCAGATGATTGTTTGAAACTAATTACTAAGTCAAATGTTTGTGTGATTGTTGTAACATTTCTTATAAATTAGTTATTTTTCCATAGTATGAAACCATTTGGGACTTACATTTTTGGGTTTTCATACCCTGATTGTCAAATTATTTAACAAAACAAAACCCTCAAGTCACTTTACACTAATTAAATGCCTGCATTTGCTTTGAATATAAAGCAATAATTACAAATTAATCAAAAGCATAACTGTAGGAATAAGTTCAGCAAATTCACTGAGTTAATGTACAGGTGTTACAGGTAGAAATATGCCTCTTTTCCCACGCTGTAATAACAGCCAGTTTTAAACACTTTCTGTTCTGAAAAAGGCCATCAGCAAGAGCTGATAGCTTGTAGAAATGTAAAGATATTCAGGAATTCTCTTGGCTCTGTTATTGCCTATAACTTGTCTCCCTTTCCTCTTCCTCTTTTCTTTCCTCAGAATGTTGAACAAGAAATCAAATAGGTTGGAGTACCTAGAAGAATAGGCACTTGCCAATCAATAATTCTTAAAGCTAGTGAGTAAATATTTAGCATCAATATCATTAATGCTCTATTCACTTAGTCATTAATCCATCCATTTTCACCACTTAGTGAACAACTATGATAGATGCAAAATTATGGAGACAAGAAGATGCCAAGTTTTTTACCTCAATAAAGTTATACTCTAACTAGAGGCCTGGTGCACGACATTCATGCACTGGTGGCGGTTCCCTCAGCCCAGCCTGCACCCTCTCACAGGGAGCAGGCAGGCAGACATCCCCCCAAGGGGTCTTTAGTGCTGCAGTGGAGGTGGGAGAGGCTCCTGACACTGCCTCGCCAGCCCTGATCCCAGCTTCTGCCTGAGCAGCACTCCCGCTGTGGGAGCGATGCACTGAGTGTCTGGCCCCTGGTGGTCAGTACACATCATAGTGACTGGTGGTTCAATTTGCATAATAGCCTTTTATTATATAGGATAGACACATAAGTGAAAAATACTACCAAATCACTGAAGAATTAAATTGGGGTATTTTCTGGAGGATTCACCAGTACAGGATAAAAATGATTACAAAACTTTGAATAACCTCAATAATGAATTATTCTTTTTGATGTACAGTCATATGACTTGTGAGTTTTGAAAGTATTTTACTTACTTGATGGCATTGATATGGATCAAAATTAATGAGTTTCTTTACCTGATAGGAGATAAATGAGCAACCATTGTTAGGCTAGCTCTGCCTCCCATCGCATCTCCATCTCTAAATGGCTGATATGAAGGAGATTTTTCTATTAAGTAGAGAGAGCACCCTCTTTCTCTCTTCTGGTAACCTGGTTTTCTATCTTTAGAGATCATATTTCAAAAGTAAAATTAGTATCTTTCAATATAGTCAGAAAAAAACACAAAAAAAACCTCTAACTCATTTGCCAAAGCAATCTATAATAATAAAAGCATAATATGCAAATCAACCGAACAGCAAAACAGCAGAATGACCACCTGGACGACCTTCTGGACAAAGCCAGGGCTGCAAGGGCCAAAGCAGCCAGGGCTGCGAGGGCTGAGCCCCTTGCACGAATTTTGTGCATCAGGCCTCTAGTCATTCTATAAATTTGGAAGTCACCCAAAACAGGATTTCCTTGTATAAGTGTTCCACTATTCAATATGGAAAAAGAAGCTACAGAAAGTATGAACAGTTTCCAAGTTGACAGACCCATCTCTGAATTATTGAGTATATATTTAAATCAGCAGATTTTAAAATAAGTGTCAGGTCAACATACCAAACACAATATTGTGCAACTTCTCTTGTTAAAAATGTAAAATTCTGAACCAAATTTTCTTTTTAGTCTATTGATGTGTATCTTAATAAAGACTTTACCTCCCACTATTGAAAATGATTTTACAAAGATGAAAGTGATTGTTTCTGTAAATTGAGCTCCTGTTTCCTAAATGTAGTATTTTCCTACCTTTCTTTATAAAGATGCTATAGCAAAGCTGGAAAGAATAAAAGACGGACTGGGGACTATGGATTTGGGAATAGTGATTATCCGGGACACAATGTGAGGGAAGGATTCAGGGAGGAAAGAATGTGCATTAGCCTCTAAGTTTAATTTCCATTTGGAGAAAGGAGCGAAAAAGGATAATAATGAAATTTCTACCATGCTTCAGATCTGATCATAATTTTATTTCATGTTAATGGCAACTGTGTGAGAGAGTATTTTTTTTCTGTTTCACTGGCTTAAATAAAATATCCCAGATCCCAATATGGTCAAGCTGGGGATCTAATCCACATCTGTAGGATCCCAGAACCTGCCTCTATTCCCTTGTAGATAAAATGATCTGATAAAAACAGGTTATTTTTTCAAAGGAACTATTTGTATGCTGGTATCAGGAAACACTGAACGAATGGCATAAATGTGATTGCTCTTTAATGACTCAATGATGATTTATTCAAGGTACCAGATTTTTTTCTATTATTTTTTTGCAGTGTAAGATTTTCTCAATCAACTTAACCATTAGACCACCCAAGGAGTTAATAATTCTTGTACTAATCAAATTTCCTAAGACTATTCAAAGATCTTTTTGCTCTATAAAATGCTTTTCACAGTATGAAAAAATTCTAAGGTATTAATGAGTTCATGCATGCGATGTTCTTTGGCTTCCTTGAAAGAAAGGGCTAAGTATATACATGATGTTATTCTCTTTTGTTTCCTTTCATGTGATGTCTTTCCTAAAATGACTGTGACTTGTTGATTCTGCCAGTCCCCAGAAAAATAAAGTTATCCTTCATTGCCTAAACAACTCAGTCAGTATTGATTTAAATTCTGGACTTCTAGGAACAAAGAAAGATGCTTTGATTTTCATAGCTTCATTGTTTGTGGATTGGTCACACAATCACAATGATGTCAGTTTAATTTAAGAATTCAGAAGCTATTGGTAAGGGAAGGTAATATAAACATTAGAGAGATTGTACTGGCAAATGGACCCAGCAATATTCGTAGTGAACATTAATTTCATAAAGCATTGAAGATGTCAGCAGTCTGGTGACCCAGAAGACAAGCTCAGATGAAGAAATGTCGTTTTGACAGGGGAATGGGTTGGTTGTAAGTGGATTTTAAATGCACTAGAGATTGTTTGCATCTGCTATTGTATTACTTGAAAACCTAATTGCGTAGTTTATAATTAACAGGAGATATTCCCTTTGTATCAAGAAAAGAATTTTCATTCAATATCTGTAGTTGCTAATTTTATTTTCTCAACTATTCTCAGCTTCCTTTTATCTTGTTCTTTTTAAGTTCTCATCAGGATCTTCAGCCTCTCACTTTCTACTGGCTCCTTTCCATCAACATTTAAACATGGCCAATACGCCCTTTGTCTAACACAAACAACAACAAAAACTTAACCTCACAATCTCCTCTACTTCCATAGCCAATTATTCTTGAAAATATTTTCTTTATGCTTTATACATAGTAAATTATATGTATTTGTCTAGTCAAAGAATGTTCTACTAATACTTCATGTATTCTTGTTATAACCCTTGTCATATTGTATCATGATTATCTCCATCTATAAGTTATATCAGATTGTTTTCATTCATAGAGGACTCCTAATCTATAGTCCCAGCCCATCTTCTTGTCCTACAATCCAATCTCATATATATACTACTATCTATTGTACTTCTTCACTTTGGTATCTCATAACACTTCACACTCAGCTTGTCTAAAACTGACTCCTCATTTCCTCTTCCAAATCTACTTTTCTTTTCTTTTTTTTCAAATCTTCCAAAGACAGTAGAAGGCAGGTCCATCCAGTTTATTTTTTAAGCTAGAAATTGCATAGCCATATTTTATTCCTCCCCACACTTCACCTCCAATATTTAGTTAACCACTACATATTGCCAGTTTATTCCCTAAATTCTTCTTGGATTTCACTCCATCTAACAGTCTCTACTCTAGGCCATACCACTGTTATCTTCTTCAATTACTGAAACTGCCCTCTAAGCTTCCCACTCATGCCACACATTTAATTTAGAATAATCTTTCTGAATATCAATATAGTCTATCACTACCCTGACAAAATCTTTGTCCATTGCCCTTATAATAAACTAGGGGCCCGGTGCACGAAATTCGTGCACTGGGGGGGGGGGGGAGTGTCCCTCAGCCCAGCCTGCCCCCTCTCACATACTGGGAGCCCTCAGAGGATGTCCTATTGACGGCTTAGTCCCGCTCCCTGCTCCCCTTGGGGATAGGGCCTAAGCCACAGTCTGGCCTCCCTTTGTGGGAGGTGACCGGGCTGATCAGGGGAAGGAACCAGCCCCATCACCCTGCTGCTGCAGCCACTGCCAGTCACCGCAGCCAGCAAGGTTTTTTCATCAACACAGACTCCAGTCCCGTCACCATGAAAAAATGACAACTATTTTTAGGCATTTTCAAGATGTGTCTTTCATATAATAATAACTTCTTTATTATTTTTTTTCTCCTCACCTGAGGATATGTTTCCATTGATTTTTAGAGAATGTGAAAGAGAAAGGGAAAGACAGAGAGAAACATCAAAATGAGAGGAACACTTTGATTGGTTGCCACCTGCATGAGCCCTGACCTGGGCCCCGGCCAGGGAGGAACCTCCAATCTAGGTACATGCCCTTGGTCAGAATTGAACCCAGACCCTGCCATCGGCAGGCCAGGGCATTATCCACTTAGCCAAATCGGCTAGGGCAGGATATGACATTTCTTAGCCCTCCAGCAGCGGACCTTTGTTTTTTTCACCAGGAGTGAGGTGGAAAAACCCTAGATCACCGTTTTGGATTCTTATTACCCAAGTTACTAAGAATATTACCAGTGGCATACAGGGAGCTTAACCAACGAACTGTCAGAAAAGTTGCTTCCTCTGTAATTCACACCAATCTGCAGCTTGGCACCCCACCCACCCCCATCCCAGGCTTGACACCTCTGGCCCAGGCTTCAGGCCTGGGCAGGGGAACCCCATCTCCCCTGATCACTGGCTCCACCCTTGCCCAGGCCTGACGCCTTGGCCAGAGGCATCAACCCCCATCACCCTCCGATTGCCAGATTGGCCACTTGCCCAGGCCTGATGCCTCTGCCAGAGGCGTCAGGCCTGGGCAAGGGACCCCCAGACCCCTCCAATTGCTGGCTCCACCCCTGGCCCAGGCCTGATGCCTCTGGCCCAGGATTCAGGCCTGGGCAGGGAACCCCTCTATCCCCCCGATCACTGGCTCCGCCCCCGCCCAGGCCTGATGCCTCGGCCAGAGGAGTTGACCCTCATCACCCCCCAATCGCCGGATCGGCCCCTTGCCCAGGCCTGAGGCCTCCAGCAGAGGTGTCAGGCCTGGGCAGGGGACCCCCAGCTCCCACCATCCTTGGCTTTGTCCCTGCTACCCAGGATCTCTGGCACCGCCCCTGCCAAGACCTAAGGCCTCTGGTGGAGGCATTAGTCCTGGGCAGGAGACCCCCAGCTCCCCGCGATCTCCTGCTCTGCCCCTGCCTAGACCTAATGCCTCTGACCAAGGGTTAGGCCTGGGCAGGGGACCCCCAGCTGCTCAACATTGCTGACTCCACCCCTGCTCCCCGCAATGGCTGGTTCCGCCCCTGCCCAGAGCTAACGTCTTTGGCCAAGGCTTTAGGCCTGGGCAAGGGACCCCTAGCTCCCCAGACTACCAGCTCCGCCCCTGCCCAGCTCCAATTGCCGGCTCCACCCCTGCTTCCCGCTATCACTGGCCGGGTGGCAAAGGCGCCGGTTCTCTAATCACGGCTCAGGGGCAGGGCAATGGCGGCCCCCAGAGCCGCCATTGCCCTGCCCCCAGCTCTTAGTTCCCCCCTGGGTTTCCGATCACCTCAGTGGCAGGGGGCTTCTTCCGTCCTTTCCCTTTCGCCTCCCAGCATTGTGCCTACATATGCAAATTAACTACTATCTTTGTTGGCAGTTAACCGCCATCTTAGTTGGCAGTTAATTTGCATATCGCCCTGATTAGCCAATGAGAAGGGTAGCAGATGTACGGCTAATTACCATGTTTCTCTTTTATTAGATAGGATGGTCAGTTCTTTAACATGGTTTGCAAGTTCCATTGTATCTCCAGTCTGATTCTTTGTTCTCATGTCTTCCTCCTAGACCGACCTATTCTAGGGTGACAAAGAGATTTTTTTCCTTTTATTCTTTGAAGCTGCCATATTCTCATGGTCAGAACTTCATGTACAATTGTCTATCTTCTTTAATAGTGTTCAAATCATATATCTTCTTGATTTACTCTATCTCAAGTTTCTAGGACAGTGCCTTTCAAGCAGTAGGAACTTAACAAAATCTGAATAATTGTATCTAAAATAAAAATGCTTGGTAGTTAATTGCATTCTCTCTTTATATCAGAAAACACAGATCCAGGTCCTTCTGGAGAGTATAACCATACAATTGTTCATCCATACCAGGACATTTTGACAGCAAAGAGGATAATATTAATGAATTATAGATCAACAGGAGTAAACTAGGACTGTAGCAAGCAAACCAGGAACTGTGGTTACCTTGACTTAGAAGCAAGGTAGATTACATAAATGAATAAGGCACAAGCATGCCTGTTTTCCCTGGGGATGAGGAATGTCTATTGATCTAGAGATAGCAGCAACTATGCAACTCCAGGAACTTGTTATCATGTCAGAATACAGACCCAGTCTTATCAGATATCCTGGTGTATCAAGAAAAGCAGAGAATACTGATTTTATCTGAAATATCCTAATGTTATAATGTTAGTAAACCACTAAAAAATTAAAACAAAACATTTATAAGAATAGGCAGGAGTTTAAATCAAAATATGTAATCCCCTAAATAGCCCAGACACATAGACATTAGTGTCAGCCACTGTATAGGATAGTGATGGCGAACCTATGACATGCGTGTCAGAGGTGGTACACGAACTCATTTTTTTGGTTGATTTTTCTTTGTTAAATGGCATTTAAATATATAAAATAAATATCAAAAATATAAGTCTTTGTTTTACTATGGTTGCAAATATCAAAAAATTTCTATATGTGACACGGCACCAGAGTTAAGTTAGGGTTTTTCAAAATGCTGGTACGCCGAGCTCAAAAGGTTCACCATCACTGGTATAGGAGAAGGGTACCCAAGGCATTACACCTTTAGTTGCTGAGTCATAAGGAGGTTCACAAAATCCCAAGAAAGGGGCCCAAGCAGGCAGGATATTGGAAGGACACTCAGGAGACCTGAAAACATCTTAATACTCTAAATCCAGGGGAGCCTCACCTGAATATCAGTCCCAATAGAGATATAAGGGATACTTCATGAAGCCTTCTAGAGTGTCTGTATTAAAACCCAAATAATTAAATTAACAATAGTGCTTTGAGTTTTATTTTCCTACTCATTCATTACACATCACTCCCTAAATGCTATCTGTGCTTGATTTGCCCCTATTAGGTATTAAAGGTTCAGAATTTTGTACCCCCTACCTCCACTACTGAATAGTACTTGTCAGTTACAGAGCACGTATCATTAGCTGCCCATGCTAAAATTGTCAGTTTGGTTAATATAACTTAGGTTATGAAGGTTTAGATCAGCTCCCACCTCCCCACCCACAACTAACTCAGAATTTTTCCATCAGAGTTCTTGTCTAATATTCATAGTTTAGTCTGCAAGCTCTTCCTTAATGTGGTAATAATGCATATGCAATGCTTTCATGATCAAGGACTGGATGAGTAACTCACCAACCAGCTTGTGTTATTTATGTTTTCCAAATATATCAAAACAAATTTACAAAACCAATTATGCTAAGGATACAATTAAACAATTAGCCTCAAAGGGCCTTTGAGATCATCTAGCCCAGCCTCTTCATTTCCTAGCTGAGGAAACTTCTTCACCTGGGGGAGGCTGAGCCATTTACTGAAGTCACACAACTTGCCAGATGTGGTGTTCAAGCTCTCTGAATGCCACCAAAGAGTTGATAAGTGGCAGGATTTCAGCATATAGAAGGGGATGAAGGTTTCAGAATTTGGGGGAGGAGTTTGGGTACCAGAGTAGTTACTAGTTGGTTAACAAAGATAGACTTTTCAAAGAAGTGAAGTAAATTGCCAATGAGCTCACCACAAAGCAGAGGCAGAATTCCCGTCGAGGCATGAAGGCCTTCACAGCCACCCAAGGAACAATGTGACATCCACCAGGAAATACCTCTGACCATAGATCCACTGAGAGTGGAAATTTTTCAGTCTTAATTTTGTTATTTTATTTCTATCCCCAAAGTCACTACTCTAGTTGCTCACCTACTCCCATATCTTTCTTTCCATTGGTGTGTACCTCTTCTTTGCCTTTTGTTTTCTACTTAATGATTTCTCTTATTCCATGCCTTCATGCTCTGAAATTTTTTAAAAAGTTTTAGATTCCTTACATTTTTCAGTGGAATATTTCATTTATCACCTCACTCCTACTGAATTTCCTGTGGCAGCATCACTTCCCTCACAAACTTTTCAAGTGAGGACTTTTTTTCTTCTTCTTGCTTCCCATTTCCTGGCTCACTGAGTCAGCCAGATCCCAGGTCACTCTTGACTTATACTGGACTTCTTCTGTTTTCTCTGTCACCAAGATTCTGATTTAAAAGTAGCTTCTTGCTTGGCCAGCATGGCTCAGTGTTTGAGCGTCGACCTATGAAACAGGAGGTCACAGTTTGATTCCTGGTGAGGGCACATGCCCAGTTGTGGGCTCAATTCCAGTCCCCCTCCCTCCCCGCCCAGTGTGAAGCATGCAGGAGGCAGCCAATCAGTGATTCTGGCTTATCATTGATGTTTCTCTCTCTCTCTCCCTCTCCCATTCCTCTCTGAAATAAATAAAAATATTGTTAAAAATAACTTCTTAAGACATCTCCTCTTTATCTCTATAACCACTGCCTTAGTTTATGCAGCTAGATGTTTTAACTGAAAACATTGTAATTGACCCTTAAATGATCTCTCCACCTTCATCTCCTTCCATACTCACATCTCTGAGCTGGGTGTGCATGGGAAACACCCAGCCCATTCTTTGCATGGCTACCAAGGTTTTGCTTCTAAAGCACAAAATTGACAATGTCACTAGGGCACATGTGTCCTATAACTTACAAGATGAAGTCAAAATACCTTAGAAATAAAAATGCTCATATGCTTTGATCTGATTAATTAATTTAGAGAAACTTATCTATAATAATAAAAGCATAATATGCTAATTAGACCAGATGTCCTTCTGAATGTCTTTCCAGACGAAGCCACTGTGGCAGGGGCCGAGGCAGAGGAGGCAGAGGCAGCAGAGCCCTCCCAGCCTCCCACTGCTACAGCGGGGGACGCCAAGCCCCATGCATGAATTTCATACATCGGGCCTCTAGTAATCATAATAATCAGAAGTGTAGAAAGTGTTTACCTTCAATAATGTTCTCTGTAGTGTTTTAGAATAATTTTTCCTCTAATAAAATAAACCTGAGTGTTCCCAAGCAGAAAAATAATTCTAAATTTTAGAATATTCATAAAGTGAATTATAATGTGGCTATTTAAAAAATATGTTTTTAAAGTTATCTTCTCAGCCAAAATGTATAAACCCATTGTAGTCTAACTCTCCAACTGATTATAACTAAACTCTAAACAAAATACTAAAGTAATTAATGAGGATGCTGAATAGCGTATAAAGCATATTGGAGAGACAGGTCAAAACTAGAGAAAGAAACCTATATAAAGTTATTTTTTTCTATATAATTTTATTGATTTCAGGAACTTTCTTATGATTTTTTTTCATTTCCTTCCTCCAGATGCAGACTTAAGAGTGAACCTCTATCATAGAAATGTAGTGTTGGCATAGATGCTTAAGACTCCAAGAAAAAAACCCTAATCTTTGTGTTCAGTGAACAGGACTAAAGATCCTCTGCAAGACAGAAAATGTGAGGGGATCCAATACAAAAAGAGAACTAAGGAAGGGAATTCCCTAATTCTATCTATGAATCAGTAAAAGTCTTGAGCTCATCTCTGAGCTGGGTGTGCATGGGAAACACCCAAAGTAGCATAAAGAAAGCTTTGAGACTTGAACTACAATATAAAGCACCATCTTAGTTCCAATCTAGTCCCTGAGTGTCCCATGAGTGGCACAGACCCAAAGCAATGCAGCAAAGGTTTGGAATGTAAATTGATCATTGAAACCACTACTGAAAAATGTGAGAAAAAATTATGGTCTGACTCTAAATAGGTTAAATGCCTCTTAAAACAACAATATTGTCAATAGGATTTTAACAGAACCCAGAAACACAAAACATAAAGTTCAAAGTGGGCAGTACATAATCCAAAGATACTCAACATGCAAAAAATTCAATAAAATATGATGAATTATCAAGGGAAAAAACAATCAATATGTGTCAACCACAATGCAATCCAAATGTTAGAATAGCACAGAATGAATATAGAGCAAATAATATGACTATTGCTCCATTAATTAAAAGTAAACACACATGAAATAAATGGAAAGGAAAAGGTTGTCAGCAGAGAATTAAAAACTAATAAAAATTAAAAATTGTTGGTACTAAAATATACAATATGTAAAATTTTTAAAATTTATGAATACAATAGAATGAGATAGACGAGAATCTGGGAACTTTGAGAGACACCAGCAGATATTATCTAGTATAAGGAATAGAGGGGAATACATTTTATATATATTAAATATAAAACAGATCTTTAGGTAACTTTGGAGTAATAATCAAAAGTTCTAACATTTTTTCCACTGAAGACCTACAAGGAGAGAGAAAGCAAATGGTGCAGAAGACAAAACTTGAAATAATATTGGCTAAAATATCCCCAAATTATTGAGAGACAAAGATTGAGAGATTCAAGAAGCTTAGTAAACCTCTTCTAAGAGAAAATCATGTCTAGACATATCATAATCAGACTGGTGAATACCAAAGTTAAAGAAAATATCTTCAAAGCAATGAAAGGAAAATGATAAATTACATATAGGGAGCAACAATACAAGTGACAGCAGTTCTTTTTCTTCTTCTTTTTTCTTTTACCAAAAAATAGTAAAACAAATAGAAAGCCAGAAAACAGTAAAACAAATCTTTTAGCTGCTGACAGAGAACTATCATCCAAAATTCTACAGTTAATGAAAATATTCTCCAGACATAAAGGCGAAATAAAGATATTAGCTACTAAGTGGGGGGGAAAAAAAGAACTTGTTGCTAGCAGACCTACTCCAAATGATATAATACAGGAATTTCTTCATATTTAAGAGAAGTAAAGCCAATTCTATACAATCTCTTTCAGAAAATAAATAAGAACTTTTTCCAAATAATTTTTGAAGCCAGAATTACCCTAATACCAAAACCAGACAAAAGCACTAGAACAACAGACCAATATCCCTCACAAACATAGATTAAAAAATTTCTAAACAAGATAATATCAAATTGAATCCAGCAAAATATAAAGAAGATAACACATTATAACCAAGTAGTGTTTGTCTCCAAATTTGAAAACCAACCCATGCAATTTACCATATCAACATTCTAAAGATTAAAAAACATATGATCATCTCAATCAATGCAGAAAAGCCTTGTAAAAAATTAACATGCATTTATGATCTCAGCAAATGAGGAATAAAAGAGAAATTCTTTAGTTTGATAAAGGTCTTTGTGATGGTTAATTTTATGTCACATTGACTGGGCCAATGGCTGGCCAGATTAAACCTTTTTTTTTGGGGGGTGGTGTGTTTAGGAAAATATTTCCCAATAAGATTAGCATTTGAATTTGGTAAAGTGGATTATTCCCCTCCCAATATACTGGGCATCACCCAATCCATTGAGGACCTAAATAAAACAAAAAGGTAGAAGAAGGCGGGATTTACCCTTTTACTTCTTGTTTGACTGCTTGAACTGGAACATCAGTCTCCTCTTGCCCTTGAACTGTGATTTACACCATCAGCTCCCCTGGTTCTCAGATCTTCAGACTGGGACTGAATTTACATCACCATCTTTACTGGGTCTCCAGCTTGCAAACAGAACATCACAGGACTTCTTAGCCTCCATAATCCATGAGCCAATTCCTCATAATAAATCTTTCTCTATATATTTATATGTCTTATTGGTTCTGTTTCTCTGATTATACTCATCTCAAAAAAACATGTACATTCATACATATATATATATATATATATATATATATATATATATATATATAAAACCCTAATATGCAAATAGACCAAACAGCAGAACAACCGAACAACTGAACAGAACAACCAGTCCCTATGATGTACTCTGACCAGCAGGGGGCACACGTGGTGGGATGGTGGAGCAGGTGATCAGGGGCACCAGACCAAGGCAAGGCGCTGGTCGCTGTCATCGAGGTGAGCCTCTGGTAGTTACTGAAAACTCTTTGCTCTCACATGCCGTGGTCTTGCCCAGCACTCGCACCTGCTGCTGATGCCAGCCCCACTAGCACGCACTACCAGCACCCAGCACCGGCCCAAATTGCTTGGTGCTTTCAGTGGGTGCAAGTGGTGGCTGCTGGCTCTGATCACCCCTCAGGGTTTCTCCACCTCCCCCTGCTCCTGAAGGGCAATCAGGGCAGCAGCTACCACTCACACCAGTTGACGGTGCTGGCCCCGCTCACACCTGCTGCTGGTGCTGGTCCCAATCGCTCCACACTGTCAGCAGGTGCAAGCAGGGGTCAGTGCAGTTAGCACATGGGAGCAGTGGTGGCGGGAGCAGGGCTGCCAGCAGACAGGAGACCTGGGGCCAAGGTGGGAGGGGCTGGGCAGGGGCATGGAAGATGGGCTGAGACCCACCCCTGTGTCCACCGCAGCCTTGCAGCCACAGTTCTTTTCAAGGTGCACAAATTCATGCACTGGGCCACTAGTACTAACATAAAAAACTATGGCTAATAGAATATTCAATGGTGATTCTAAACGTCTTCCTCCTAAGTTCAGAACAAGGCAAGGATATCCACTCTCACCACTCCTATTCAACATCATTCTGGAAGTCCTGAGTAATGCAATAAAGCTGTGGTTGGAAAATTGTGGCTCGCGAACCACATGCGGCTCTTTGGCCCCTTGAGTGTGGCTCTTCCACAAAATACCACGTGCGGGTGCACACGTACAGTACAATTGAAACTTCGTGGCCCATGGGCAGAAGTCGGTATTTTGTGGAAGAGCCACACTCAAGGGGCCAAAGAGCCGCATGTGGCTCACAAGCCATGGTTTGCCGAGCCGCAGTTTGCCGACCACTGCAATAAAGCAATAAAAAGGGGTACAGATTCTAGAGGAGAAAGTAAAACTATATTTTCAGATGTGATTATACAGCCTGTCCCCAAAAGAATATATACACACTTTAACAGCTAATAGCTCAATTTTGAAAATGAAGTGTATTTTAATAAACACTTCCTTTACAATTATTCAAAGTATGTGCATACATTTTTTGGGACACCCTATATTCATAAAATAATATCAAGAAATTGACTAAAAAGTACCTATCACTAATGAATGTATTTAGCAAGTACACAAAATTCAAGGTCAAATATGTCTAAGATCAAATTTCCAGCAGGATTATTTTGTCAATATTTACAAGATGATTATGAAAAGGCAAAGGGTAATATTTCTCTTTTTTTACGGCTATTGTGTAAATGTACCACAGTTTTTATCCCCTCCACTCAGCTACTGATGGACACTTAGGCTGCTTTCAAATATTGGCTATAAATTTTACCCTTTGTGACAGCATGGATGGACCTAGAGAGCATTATGCTAAGTAAGATAAGCCAGTCAGAGAAAGACAAGTTCCATATGATTTCACTCATATGTGGAATCTAATGAACAAAATGAACTAACAAACAAAATAATGACAGACTCATAGATAGAGAGCAGGCTGACAGTTTTCAGAGTAGGGGCAGAGTGGGGGCATAGAGGGATTGAGAGAAAAAAGAAGAGAAAAAATTCATAGACACAGACAACAGTATGGTGCTTGCTGAGGGGATGAAGTGTGAAGAGAGGCAGAGGGGGATATAGGGGGCTAAATGGTGATGGATGTAGACTTGTCTTGGGTGGTGAACACACAATAGAGTGTACAGATGATGTTCTATAGAATTGTGCACCTAAAACCTGTATAATTTTGTTAACCAGTGTTACCCCAATAAATTAAATAAAACGGAAAACGAATATTTAAAAAATAAATAAATGGAAAGGCAAAAGAACTAGAAAAAGAAAACATTTTCTGAATGAATAAAAACAGGAAAGTTGTATATGATTTGATTTCTAGACTCCCTATAAAAGCTACAGTAATAAAGGCAGTGTAGTATTGGTGAAACCACCATGAATGGTTTGGCTAAGTGGATAGAGTGTTGGCCTGCTGACTGCAGGGTCCCAGGTTCGATTCCAGTCAAGGGCATGTACCTTGGTTGTGGGCACATCTCCAGTGGGGGGTGTGCAGGAGGCAGCTGATTGATGTTTCTCTCTCATCGATGTTTCTAACTCTCTATCTCTCTTCCTTCCTCTCTGTAAAAAATCAATGAAATATATTTTAAAAAAAAGAAGAAAAGATAGACACATAGTTCCATGGAATAGAATAGAGAGTGCAGAAACAGACCCATAAACATAGGGTCAATTGATTTTGACAGAAGTGCAAAACCAGTTTGATGGAGAAATGTTAGTTTATTATACAAATGCTATAGAAAAATTAAATACTCATATACAAAAACATGAACTCAGTACATACATCACAAGTTATATAAAAATTAACTCAAAATAATATATACACCTAAATGTAAAAACCAAAACTATAAAACTTATAGAAGAAAGTACAAAAGAAAAACTTTGTGACTATGGGTCATAGATAATGGATACACCAAAAGCACAATCCATAAAAGAAAAACATTTATGAATTGACCTTATCAAAATATAAAATTTACCCTGGTAAGATAATGAAAAGCAAGCCACATCCTGGGAGAAAATATTTGCCAATTACATAGCCAACAAACAACTTGAACCAAAATATATAAAGAATTCTAAAAATTTGAAAAGAACTCCATTTATAAAATGGGATAGAGGTTTGAATAAACATTTCACCAAAGAAGGTATATGCATATGACAAAATCTTCAAAATCATTAGTCACCAAGGATTACATATTAAAACCACAATGAGGTACCATTACACACCTATTAAAATGGCTTAAAAATACTGATGTTATCAAGTGCTGCTGATGATGGAGAATAACCGGAACTCTCACAACCTTGCTGAGTACGGCCACTTTGAAAAAGAGCTTGTCAGTTTGTTATTTACCTAATCTTTATAATCAGCCAATCCTATTCCTCGGTATTTACTAAAAAATAATGAAACTCCGATTCACACAAAAACCTATTTGAATGTTTTAGCATCTTTACTCATAATTGCTAAAAACTGAAAGCAATTAGATGTTTTTTCAGTTGGTAAATGGATGGATATTTTTCTCATTTTAAATTTATTTGTAAAATAAAATTATTTTAAGCAAAGATAATAAAATTCTATAACATATGAAGAAGTAAAATGTCTCACAAGAATGAAAAGGACACTATGGGGGAAATATGATTGATGTGGTCTAATATTATTTGGTATAGACTGTGATATATGTAAACTGCATAGTAAATACCAGAATAACCACTGAAAACGTAAAACATACATACTAATAAGCCAATAGTAGAGATTAAAAGAATCAAAGTGTATCTATTTCTCTTACAGGAATATTGTTTTTGAGGATTTCAGATCATATTAACTGTAATTATACTTAGAGAAATCAAGTCTAGGTGGAGAGAGGGAAGTATTTTTATATTTCATTGTGTATTTAAAAATACTCTTTGAATATTCTTTCAATAATGAATGTACTAATTTAAAATTTACTTTTTTAATGGCAGTCATTAGAGGTACTTATGGGTCATTTTGTTTTTTTCATACGTTTCTGACTTAAAAACTAATAAGTGTCATCATTAACGAATATATATTAAAATGAAATTTTGTATCCATAGAATAACAAAATCATAATTATACTCCTGATTCACATATTAAAATTCCATGCCATTTATTAATAAATTTACATGAATAAATATTCACTCTATATGTATGCTTATCTTCTAACAATCTGAGAGAAAAAAATCTCTTTTTTTTCTTTTAAATTATGAGTAAGATTGGCATATTTTGTATTTTATCAGCCATTTCTTTTCATTGTCTGTTGATTGACTATTCATACCTTTGACCATTTTCTTTACTTTAATATATATGAGCTAATTGTATATGATAAATTTCATTTTTTATATTTTACAACTATTTTTCACAGTTAAATTGGTCTTTTAACTTTGTGTTATGAAATACAGAAGTTTTGAATATTTATGCAATCAAATTTTTAAATAATTTTAATTATGGGTTAGGAATTTTATGCTCTTTCTGCAAGCACTCCTCAAATATATATTTGCTCATCTTTTCTTCTAAAACTTCACAGTTATAATATTTTTCACATTTAAAATTTTGTCAATTTAAGCTTTAATTTGGTGCAAGGAATAAGGTAGAAATTTAAGTTTTATTTTTTACAAATAATTATCTAGTTGTTATAATTCTATTGACTCCCTTTCCCATCACTCATTTAATCAACCATATTTATCATTAAAAAAAATCCTTTTTATGAACTTTTATACCTACTGATATTCTTGGATATATTGTGTGTAATGCTGCTATGAACAAGATGTGCAACTTCTCTTTTAAATACTGTTCAATATCTACCTCAGTGTAACAGTTGTATCTTTGCCAAAACCCTTCTGCAGGATGGTCATTCTCTTTAATTTAAAAAAAAAATTGACATTTAAAATATTTAATAGATTAATTGAGTAATTTTCAATTTAGGGTAGTTCTTTCTTAGGATATTTAGAATCATGAGAGGAAGTTTTTGTTTTCATAGTGATTAGAAAATACTGTAAGCATTTATTGGGCAGGGCCAGGATTACTAAGCATCCTGCAATGCAGATTGTCCTGCTCAATGACGAGTAAATAGACCCACCTAAAACTCTAATAGTGCTTCCCTTGAAATATACTAGCCATTAACCATGTGGATTTATGTTTACTGCACTAAATGGTAAACTTTTTGCTATGTCTAATTGTTTTGTTGGTAAGTTTCCAAAACCTTTTTTTAAAATAATTATTTCATTTACTGGGATGCTGCAGAGAAGATATTTTCTAATAACAGAACTGTTTCTCTGGAACTGTGTCCAGTGAAAATCACTTGGATTGTAGGAAGAAAAAAAGTATGAGACCCCTCACTTATTGCATATTTTTGTATAGGACTAGAGGACTGGTGCACGAAATTCATGCACGGGGTGGGGATGCCCCTCAGCCTGGCCTGCACTGTCTCCAATCTGGGACCCCTCAGGGGATGTCAGACTGCTGGTTTAGGCCCCATCCCACAGTTGGACATCCCTCTCACATTCCCGGACCACTGGCTCCTGACAGCTCGCCTGTGTGCCTGCCTGGTTGACCCCAACTACCCTCCCCTGCCAGCCCAATTGCCCACAACTGCCCTCCCCTGCCGGCCCGATCACCCCCAACTGCCCTCCCCTGCCGGCCTGATCACCCACAACTGCCTCCTCCACCGAGACCTGCCTCCTCCAAGCGAGGAGGCAGAGACACAGGGACTGGCCTCCTCCGCACCACATGGAGTGCAGGACTCCCAGTCCTCACCACGTGGAGTAGCCACCGGGCCCGCCTCCGCTGTGCGTGTGGCCATCTTGTGGTGGTCATCTTGTGATGATTAGCACTCAAGGGCGCGAGGACCACCTAGGCTTTCATGCACCAGTGGGGACTCTCAGCCTGGCCTGTGCCCTCTTGCAATCCGGGAGCCCTTGGGGGATGTAGGACTGCCAGTTTCGGCCCCATCCCCACAGGCCAGGCCCGAAACTGGCAGTCTGACTTCCCCGGAGAGATGTAGTGGTGCGTGAAGTGGCAGGTGGCCGGAGAGGAGCCCGAGCCCAAGCTTGGGCAGGGCACCACACTGCTCCTGCTCATCTCAGCCCTGCTGAGCCTGTGGCTGCTGCCGCTCGGTAGTGCTACTACAGAGGCAAGAGAGGCTTACACTGCTGCAGCTGTGCTCACCAGCCATGAGCCCGGCTTCTGGCACCCGTCAGTCAGCTGAATGGTGCTCCCACTGTGAGAGCACACTGACCACCAGGGGGAAGCTCCTGCTTTGAGCATCTGCTCCCTCGTGATCAGTGTGCATCAGAGCCATGGGTCAAACAGTCAAACGGTTGAACGGTTGCTTAGGGTTATAGATAGATGATAGATAGATAGATAGATAGATAGATAGATAGATAGATAGATGATAGATAGATAGATAGATAATAGATAGATAGATAGATAGATAGATAGATAGATAGATAGATAGATAGTTCTGGTTTGATGACTAAAGCTGGGGCATAAATTGAATTGGATAGTAATCAT
Organism: Myotis nattereri; assembly: GCF_964212035.1. NCBI lineage: Eukaryota > Metazoa > Chordata > Mammalia > Chiroptera > Vespertilionidae > Myotis > Myotis nattereri. The sequence continues at coordinate 68,615,565 of NC_138077.1, read as the reverse complement.
TGTCTCCTTAAGGAAGAAGGCCATATCAGTTTGGATCATCAGTGTATACCTGGAGCCTAGTAGATTAAAGATGCTCAAAAAATAGTAAATGTTTTTAAAATATATTTTATTTATATCAGAAAGGAAGGGAGAGGGAGAGAGAGATAGGAATATCAATGATGAGAAAGAATCATTGAGCAGCTTCCTCCTGCAGCTCCACACAAGGGATCAAGCCCACAACCCAGGCATGTTGCCCTGACCTGGAATCGAACCATGACCTCCTGGTTCATAAGTCAAAGCTCAACCACTGAGCAACACTGGCTGGACAAAAAATAGTAAATGTTGAGTGACTAAGAACTAAGAAGAAAGGACAGGTTAAGTAGTGGGACTGGAAGGATTACAAGTAAAGATGTTCTAATTAATAGTTGATGCTTTCTGGAGAAGGTCCCAGGTCCTTTGGAAACAATCATGGAAGAAGGAGGAAGTGAGACTTACAGGCCTCCAATGTGGGTGTTTAAGAGCCTGGGAAGAAGTTGCAACCAGGCAAGAATTGAAACTTGATCCTGTGATGGAGCCTGGCTCTGGGCCTCCAGGGACTACAGGTTGTGAAGCTTGAAAGGACCAATGGGAGCTCCTGAGAGATTCTGCTTTAGTCCTCAAAAAAATATATATATTTGTGAAGAATTTAAATTATATAAATATCTAACCACTCTGCTGAACATCAGAAAGTAATATTGCATGTTGACTATAACTGAAAGATAAAACAATCATAAAAATTAAGTAAATAAAGTACTAATCTTTTTTGAGACTGGTTCAGGTTTCCGGAAAGCAAAAGCACTGTGAGTACATCAGTGCTGAGAGATTTGGCGGTTTGTAGATGAGGGAAATAAGAACAGCTCTTAGCTTCTGGATGGTGGGGTATTGATAGTTCTAATTGTATATTCTGAAGCTGTGGTTATCACACTTACTTTTTTATCAGAACTGCCAGGGAGCTTTCCAGAAACTGCACAGCCCCAGAGATTCTGACTGAACTGGGGCAGGACTCAGGAATCTGTGTGTGTGTTTTTAAGCTACCCAGATTATTCTGGTGTACAGCCAAGGATTAAAATTGGTCTAAACCAAAGACTAAAGTGTCCTTAGGTTAGCTGCACTTGTGAATCCTTAGAAATAGTGGATTGCAGGTGATAAGGTCTGTGGCTAGACTGAAGGGCATTAGAGGTTTGGAGTAAGAATATTTGGAAAGCGGAGCCTAAATAAAGGAGATAGGTTATTTTCCATACTTACATGTGAATTATATTTCTGTACTGATATTAGAGGCTAGTAGATTTGTGGGGGGAAAACACAGAATGCACAGTCAGACACTAGGGATTTAAGCTCAGTCTTGATTGCTTACACACTGACTGACTTTTAATTAGTTACTCCACCTCTCTTAACCTTATTTTTAATTATCTGTAAAGTGGAAAAAATAATTTTAAAAAACAAAGAATCACTGAGAAAGAAGGAATCTCTGTAATGTCCTTGCTAATGCTATTTATTATTAAATTCTGAAAAGCCTACCCATGCTGAAGTAATTTTTAATATAGGAACTTTGTCCACAAATTAAGTTCCAAAATGATTCATGGAGATAAGAAATGAGAGACAAAGTCATATGGCCACCAGAATCTTAAGTAGAGTCTCCATGATTCCAGGTTGAAGAGCCAGATAGGGGAGGAAAGTAGAATTTAGATACAAAGAGATTTTGAGGCTGAAAGGGTAACATAACTTCCTTTGAAGTTGTTCAAAAATGAGATCAATGGAAGCTACAGAGACTAGAAGAGCTGAGTCACTCCATAGCTGGGCTTTCCCTGTCCATGAAGTACCTTGTAGGACCACCCATCCCACGTACCTCCCACTGCACACAGAGCTCTGCATTCATCATTGAAGGCCTATGTCAGCTGTTCTAAAGAGACAAAGAAAACATCCTTTTCATTATAGCTTCACACGAAGAAAATATTTCTTTTTTTAAAGAGAATGGCTAAAAATTTAAATTGAAACAAAAGACTCCAGAAAATAAACAAAGAAGATGTAACCTTGCTATAATTCATGAGGTATCCCAGCAGAGGACTGAAGCGGCTTATGTTTTCCAAAAGCTCGCATGCATGGCCAGCTTAGCTACGGTAAAAACAGGACACTGTGTCTCAGAAATTGAAAATAAAAATATGTATTCTCTAAAAACATATTATGGCTAATTTATTTCAGAATTCTACTTTGCACTAAAGCACTTGGCTGACATTAATTTGACCTTCCATCAGTGAAATTATTGTTTTCCATGGACTTGGTCATATGACTATTAAATGGTGGATTTAGTTTTAGCGTATTCTTTATTATGGATTAATATCAGTATTTTATCTACCTATCTAGAAAATAGTACTGATGACTCACATTTCAACTATAATAAAGCATTTCATAAGCTTCACATGAAACGCTGCCTTGAGAAAATGTCACAACTAAAACCAGATAGCTGCTTTGAATATGGAACATTTCCCACCAAGAACAAAACCAGGAACACTTTGAATGTTGTCACTGAGGCTGGCATTTTTATTATTGCTGTTCTGTAGCCCCACTCCCCACCTTTCTTTAGGTCCATTCATTGCTTACTGCCAGCCCTGAATGAGCACACACCTCAAGCTATATTCTCAGTAGAATGTGTGACTGTGGAAACTCATGCTGCGACAACGCTTGCACCCGGAAAGGCCTGCTTATTTATTATCTGCCTCCACTTCCTTATACTTAAAGCCCTTGAGCTAAAAATGTTAAATGGAGGTGTGTCTGTTCCCCACCTTCAAGACTTTTTGTGAGAGGTGAGGAATTTTAAGAACATTATATGATACACAATGTCTTTCTCTTCACTCGGCTGGAGGAAAACAAAGGATATAATATAGGGAAGGGAAATAAGAGAAATAACACCACTTAAGCAGATTTCGGGTATAATATCAGTTTGGTCTCCTGGAACAGACACCAACCCAGCCACTCACTGTGGGGTGTGTGCAAAGCCTGGGAGCTGGCTGAAAGGGTGGTGCTCTGGTGCTGCTTCCTCAGACTGTGTTGTCAATCTGCAAAATAGGTCAGACTCTGAGGCACACCAGTAGCATGCATATACTTATTACGGGAGATTTATAAGTTATTTACTCAGCAAGCTTGAAAATATCACAGGATGAATTTGGCTCCTATTAGCATGAAGCCTTTTAAAATGACACTCAGGAAATTCTTTTCTGCTCCTTTATTTGCAATTCATATTCTGAGCACCTTTGTACCACATCTTGAACTTACAGAACCACCCACAAATTTCATCCTCTTCTTTTAGATAAATATTGATTCAACCTATCCTCCTAAGCCCAAGAATGTTGGAATGGAAATGAATGTCACATTCCTCTCTCTAACAGTATTTAATTATGGGATGCCCTTGGGTGTGGTGGCACTAGCCATGGAGTCAGTCATGGATTTTGGAAGGCGGGGTCCAGATACAGGGAGTAATTTCATTGTTTTTAAGCTCTTGCTTGAAAACCAAGGCTAAAACATGGTGATGTGGCTTAGGGCTGGGAATGTTGTCTCATTGAAGAAGAGCCATCCCTTCCCAAGTGCTCTATCTTCAAATTGTCTTCTGGAGAGTGGACTGCATTGAAGGGACCGAGACTCCTGCAGATTTTCTGTGTGAATTCTCCTTTGAGCAAAGTCCCCAGGCCCTAGAGCTGGTGATCTCTGATTTGGAAGAGCTTCCAAGCTTCCATGGAGGCTCCTCACAGAAGATCCAGTTCCTTCAGGGAAGCTGTACCACTTCTGCTCTCAGCTGTGTGAAATCCACAGAAGCTATGGGAAGGCTAAATACACATTTCTTGTGATTCAGCGTGGAGTTATCATAACTAACCCCTTCTTTTGAGAACAAAAATTGGCACAGAAAAGAGAAAATATGAATATCAGCTAAATAAAAATATTCCCAATGCTATGTAGAGGAAAAAGACCTAAATCTTGCTGACAAAACAACCATTCAGAAGGCTTTGATATACTGTGGAGGTGTGAAGAGTGTAAAGGAGAAAAGTCTGGAGTTCTCATGTGACCCTGGAACCAGTTTGATCTTGAACAAATCAGTTAGCCTCTCTGGGTTTTATAATGTGTTCCTTAACAACATGTATGAAGTTTTTTAGAGTTAACAGAGAATGTTCCATACGCACTTTATCTTGTAATCACCAATCTAATGCCATGGAGTGAGGATAAAAAGGAACAGGTAGAGAAGGAAGAACATCATTCAGCTATTACTAAAAGTCAAGCTTATTTTAGCCAAAGAGGAGCACCAGTGAGAGCATAAATGAGATGAGCATTACTGAGAAGTTTCAAGAGCCAATGTGTAATTTGTTATGCTCTCTTTTTTCTCTAACTTTCAGAGACCAGCAATACTTGCAGTTGGGTGCTGTACCAGACCCAAGTCAGGAGACATGGAACGATATACCCTGCCGACCAGCTTTAGATGTTTACTGTGAAGTGACTTTACTGTGTTAAGTCAATGAGATTTGGGAACTGTTTCTATCCTGTGCAATCTAACCTTCCTGATTGACATGAAGCCCTATAACTGTATTCATTAAAGTTCAATGAAAGAACTAGAAAACACTCTATGTATTATTTTAGCAGAAACATTATTAACAAAGCAAATTAAGTGTTATAAAACCATTGGAAAGCTTGAAGGAGAAGAGGTGAAGCCAAAGAGTGGGAAACTATGGAGAGCAGACCAAATTTATCTCTGTCACATGTTTTTGTAAATAAAGTTGCTGTTTTTTAACACAGCCATACTAATTCATTTATCTATTGTCCATGATATTTTCATGCTACAGCAGAGTTGAATAATTGCAACAGAGATTGCATGGTCCACAAAGCCTATAATATTTACTCTCTGTCCTTTATAGAAGAACTTTTCTTATCCCTGGTTTAGGCTAAGCTTCCAACAAGATTCAGAACTAACCAACTTAAGAAGTTACTACTGCCGAAACCGGTTTGGCTCAGCGGATAGAGCGTCGGCCTGTGGACTGAGAGGTCCCGTGTTCGATTCCAGTCAAGGGCATGTACCTGGGCTGCGCGCATATCCCCAGTAGGAGATGTGCAGGAGGCAGCTGATCGATGTTTCTCTCTCATCGATGTTTCTAACTCTCTATCTCTCTCCCTTCCTCTCTGTAAAAAATCAATAAAATATATTTAAAAAAAAAAAAGAAGTTACTACTGGTCTGGCTGCTTATTATCCACTAGAGGCCCAGTGCATGAAATTCATGCACTGGGAGGGTGTCCCTCAGCCCAACCTGCACCCTCTCCAATCTGGGACTGCTGGCTCCCAACTGCTCACCCTGCCCACCTACCTAATTGCCCCTAACCGCTTCTGCCTGCCAGCCTCATCACCCCCTAACCACTCCCCTGCCAGCCTGATTGATGCCTAAGTGCACCCCTGCCACCCCAATCGTCCCCAACTTCCATCCCCTGCTGGCCTGGTTGCCCCCAACTGCCCTCCCCTGCTGTCCATCTTGTGGTGGCTATCTTGTGATGACATGGGGGTGGCCATCTTGTGCGAGGGCATGATGGTCAATTTGCATACTACCTCTTTATTATATAGGATAAGCACACTACATTAATACCTTCTTCTGTGTCTCCTCCAATGCTATCTGTCCTTCCCCCATCCTTTACCTCCAGCTTATCTAAGTTCATTAGATCTAACTTCTTGAAGCAGCTTTCTATGTCTGTTGTCTCCTTTCCACTCTGACATCTATTTCCATCAGCTCATTGAATAGCAAAATTATTCAGTCATTATATCAGTGGACATGTTATCCCTCATTACTTGGTCTCTCAGCCATATTTAAAGCTCCTCCTACCTTATGGAAACACTGTCTGCCCTACATTTCTGTGACAACATTCTTGCCTGAACTGATCCTCTCACTTCTGCTGGCAAAGCTGTTATCTTCCTGTCTTAGTCAGACTGGGCTATCACAACATAATACCATGGTTTTGGGGGCTTAGACAACAGAAAACATAAATATATTTTCTTATAGCTCTAGAGCAAGGGTCCTCAAACTTTTTCAACAGGGGGCCATTTCATGTCCCTCAGACCGTTGGAGGGCTGGACTATAGTTTAAAAAAAAAAACTATGAACAAATTCCTATGCACACTGCACATATCTTATTTTGAAGTTAAAAAACAAAACGGGAACAAATACAATATTTGTATTTGCATGTGGCCCGCGGGTCGTAGTTTGAGGACCCCTGCGCTTGGATTGCAGACAATTGCCTATTTGCAGTGACTTCACATTGCCTTTCCTCTGTGCTCTTGCTCTTCCTCCTCTTAGAAGGACACCAGCCCTGTCACCTTAGCGTCCCAGCTTTATGCCCTCTTTTAACCTTAATTACCTCCCTTAAGGACCTCTCTCCACATTAGGGTTTAAGGCTTCAACATATGAGGGGAGACAGGAATAATTCAGTCCATAACACTTCCATTCACATACTGATGTTTTCTCAAGCCTTTGGGCTAGCCAGCCATAGGCAAACTACGGCCCGTGGGCCAGATCTGGACCGTTTGAAATGAATAAAACTATTGAAAAAAAAGACCGTACCCTTTTATGTAATGATGTTTACTTTGAATTTATATTAGTTCACACAAACACTCCATCCATGCTTTTGTCCCGGCCCTCTGGTCCAGTTTAAGAACCCATTGTGGCCCTTGAGTCAAAAAGTTTGCCCACCCCTGGTAGTCTCTGCCCCCTTGACATTCTCTTCCTAGGTGCATTTATCCAACACTATAGAATCAAATACAATCCTCACACTGACAATTTGTTGTGGTGTATGTTCTAGATAAGAGGAAGGCAATTCTCCCTCACCCCTTTCCTTTGATTTCAGAGAGTAAGGGAGAAGGAGAGAGAGATAGAAACATCAATGATGACAGAGAATCATTGATCAACTACCTCCCGCATGGCCTCCTCTACCAAGATGGAGGCTGCAACCCAGGCATGTGCCCAAACCAGAAATTGAACCATGACCTACTGGCTCATAGGTCAATGCTCAATCACTGAGCCACACCAGCCAGGAGAAATTATTTTTCAAATGCTAATTTTGAGAAGAATAAACCAGGAGTGCTTAGGTCAGCATAATTTTCTTTCTCTTTAGAAACCAGACAAAAAGAGCACATATTCTTTTCTCTTCTTCTGTTCTGTGAGTTTCCAAGCATGGAGTCCATCCATATATGGTATAGCACTGCCTGTGATAGGCTGAGTCTCTTTGTGGGGTTCACTATAAAGAAACAGTGCCCACAGTCCAAAGCCATGTTCAATAATATCAGTCTTATTAGTGATAAAAACAGTTTCATTCTCCATCTTACCTTTAGGTTTCTCTCTCACTAAAATTGGAAATGGAATAAGAAAAGCATCACTCTATATAGGGCTTACACATAACAACTCATAGAATTGAGCCCTGTTTTTTAGACATTTTCATTGGACTATGTCCAAATATTATACTATGTACTGAAAATACTACATGTATTCTTAATGAACAAGAAAGATAGCTCGTTTCCTTATTTATTCATTTATTTGATCAACAATTAAATGTTGAACATCTGTTGTATGTGCTTGATATACAGCAAATAAAATTAACAAATAGAAAATAGAAGAGGTGCGTGTCTTTATGGTACTTTATCTTAGTAAGAGAAGATAAACAGTAAACATAATAAACAGATTACATGGTGTTGTAGAAGATGTTAGGTGCTACAAAACAGCAACAACAACAATAGAGAGGAGTATGGGATCAGGATAGCTGAGGCCATATTGTGATTTTTAAATAGGTTGGTCAAGCCCTAACTGGTTTGGCTCAATGGATACAGCATTGGACTGCGGACTGAAGGGTCCCGGGTTTGATTCCACTCAAGGGCACATGCCTGAGTTGCGGGCTCGATTCCCAGTAGAGAGCATGCAGGAGGCAGTTAATCATTGATTCTCTCTCATCATTAATGTTTGTATCTCTCTCTCCTTTCCTCTCAGAAATCAATAAAAATATATTAGAAAGAAGAAAGAAAGAAAGAAAGAAAGAAAGAAAGAAAGAAAGAAAGAAAGAAAGAAAGAAAGAAAGAGAGAGAGAGAGAAAGAAAGGAGGGAGGGAGGGAGGGAGGGAGGGAGGGAGGGAGGGAGGGAGGGAGGAAGAAAGAAAGAAATAGGTTGGTCAAGGTAAATGTCATTGAGTGGTTGACATTTGAGCAAAAAGGTGAAAGGAGGTAACCTGTAAACATCTGGGGAAACTATTTAGACAGAACAGCCAGCGCAAAGGCCCTTAGATAAGAGCATGTCTAGTGTGCTGTGACACCTATAGTGGGGCTGTGTGGCTGGAGTGGAGGGAATAAAGGGAAGAAATATAGGATATGGGGGTTCACACAGACCTTGGGGCCACAGCATGTCATGCCCCTTCGACCATTATGAGGACTTTGGTATTTAATGGATTCAGTCTGGCTGCTGTGTTAGGAATGACTCATTGGAAGCCAGGATAGAATTCAGACACCAATTATGTGGCTTTTGGTTAGAAAGGACAGTGGCTAGATCAGTGGTGATGACAATAATAGTCAGATTCTGAATATAGTTGAATGTAAATCAGCTGGATTCCCTAAATAATTGGCTATGAGTTGTTAGAGAAAGAAAAAGCCATAGGTGACTTCAAAGCTGCTTTCATTTTGGTTTTATAATTTTTAGTATTTTTATTTTATGCTCTCCTTTGCCTTTTTCACTATACTTCTTCATACTAATTATTCTTTTACTTGTTTCTTTAGGGATTATAATATACATTATTTACTTATCATAGTATATTTAGAATCACTGTTGTACCACTTTCCATGAAATGTAAAAACCTTTCAAGAGCATAATTCCATTTTTTTCCATCCTTTGTGCAACTGATGTCACATATTTTATTTAAATCTACATAATAAATACCATAAGAAAACATTTTTATATTTGCTTTAAGCCATCAGTTGTCTATTAAAGACATTACAAGAAGAAAACAGGAGATCATCATTTATACTTACCCATCTATTTACTATTTCCCAAACTCTTCCTTCTTTCTTGTAGATCTGAATTTCCATCTGATATTATTTCCCTTCTGCCTGAAGAATTTCCTTGAGCTTTTCTTGTAGGGCAGGCATGCTGGCAACAAATTCTGCCAGCTTTTCTTTATCTAAAATGTCTTTATTTCACCTTCATTTGTGAAGGATGTTTACAGTGAATATAGAATCTGAGTTGAATTTTTTTTTTTCTTTCAGCACTTTAAAAGTGTGGTTTTATCATTGTTCCCTTGTATGTAAAATATTTTCCTCTGCCTATTTTATGATATCAAAGGTTTTTGAAAACCTTTGGGTTTTAGTAGTTTGACTGTGATGTGCATTGGCTTTCTTTGTATGTGTCCTGATTTGGGTTTGCTGAGTATCTTGTAGGTGACTCTGCTTTTTACCAAATTTGGGGAGAGTTTGGCCATTATTTCTTTAAATATTTTTCTGTGCCTTTTTTCTCTCCTTCTTCCAGAACTCTACATGTAAATGATAGTCAGTGGGAATAGTATTCAAAAATCACTGAGGCTTTATTCCTTTTATTAGTTGATGATCTTTTTGCTCCGTTTTACTGAAATACTTTATATTATAATCTCTTATAAGTTCTTATTTAAAATGTTTCCATGTAGACATCACTGTTAACAATCTCAATAGTCAAATACTCCCTAGTTTTAATGGTGGTATTGAAAACAAATTTCTAAGAAAATTACCTAGAAACTCTTATAGCTGTTTTTGGAAGATAACTCTCTCTCTCTCTCTCTCTCTCTCTCTCTCTCTCTCTCTCTCTCTCTCTCTCTCCATGACAAGAGTGAACTAAATTAACGTCTTGCATAAGAATTTGGACAAAGATGTGACACCTTGTTGCTGTGGAATTGGAGGATGTTTTGTATAGCGAAATGAAAGACATTTTTGTATTGGGGATCCTGTCCAAACGTGGATCAATTACTTATACAACTGTGTTCAATGATATTTGACTTATTTTTCCAGGATTTAAAGTAAATTATCATTAATTTGTAGCTTATTATTATAGTTACAACGACCTCAGAATATTCTCAGTGGGCACATCCTGATAAATAAAACAACTAGTAAAATGAAAAAGAAGGCTATTTGCTCCCAACTCTCAACAACCTCCTTTCATTCTCCCAAATTGCTTCTTTTGAAAAGAGTTTTTGTTGCTAGCTCTTGAAGCGATTCCGCCTTGTTGCCTAATTCTCTCTTCCATCTCTCACTTGACTCTCAACCACAGTGCCTGAGTAGGGTGCTTAAAAACAAGACCAGAGCCCCAGTGTCTCTGATGTATTACAGAGTCAATACATGATATAAATGGGAAGAGTGCTTCTCTGATTATTTATCAACAAGGTCCTGAAGATGTCATCTTGGATTTCTCCTGATTTGAGCAAAGTGTTGATATATTACTAAAATCACAAAAGAGGATTGTCGAGATGGGAATATCAAGGGAATTAGAAATGAGAGAATAAATCTTCTATAAAGTGAGTATGGGAATCAGGCTGTTAATTCATGTAGAATGATTATTGCAAATCCAAAGTATGTGAGTTGTGAATAGGAGGAAGAGGTACAGAGCTGCTGAACTATATGCCACTAAGAATATAAAAAGGCATCAAAGACACAGTTCTTGGCCTTCATATTCTCAAAATCTGTTAAAGGTAACAAGACACATGCAAATATACAGAAGGAGAAAAGGCAAAGAAAGTTATGTTCAAAACAAGAATAATAACATTAACTGGAAAAATAGATCAAAATTCTATAAGGATTTGTTTTATAGTATTAGAATTACAATTGATGTTTTTAGCCTCTCTTCTAAATTAGGAATAATGTTTTTATGACAAAAATAATGCATTTATCAATGAGATTAAAATAAATTGTGAACTAATGTACTAACAATTAAGAACTTGGATAATAGAAATCAATTAACAAGTACCAATTGCTTGTCTACTATGTGCCTAGTATGTGCTAAACACAGCAAGGGATACAGAGGAGCAGAAGGCAAAACCTCTGTACGCCATGATTTTGCACTCTCATGGGAAAAATAAAGCTAGGAACACCAGAGTAATAAAGCATAATATAGGGCAAACTATAAGTCATAGGGATAGATTCATTCATTGATTAATTTCTGCAATAAATGTTGCATCAGTATTTGTTACACGGTTATTATGGTTATAAAACAGCTGTAAAAATTGACCCTGGTACTCATGAAGTTTAGAGTCTGGCAGGTATAACTTGATGTTGACAAATCTTCTATACTAATAAAAGGGTAATATGCAAATTGGTCAGGACGCCCTCACAGTAACAACCAAACAGCAGGCTACATGGGGTGACCAGGCCGGCAGAGGGGTTAGTGAGGAATGACCAAACGACTGAACAGCAGTGTGTGTGGGGTGACCAGGCTGGCAGGGTGGCAGTGAGGGGCAACCATGCCAGCAAGGGGGGCAGTTGGGGGCGACCAGGCCAGGAGGGAAGGGGGCAGTAAGGGGCAGCCAGGCCCACAGGAGAGGCAGTTAGGGGTGACCAGGCAGCGGAGGGTGGGGGGGAGTTGGGGGAGACCAGGTCAGCAGGCAGAGGTAGTTAGGGGTGATCTGGCTGGCAGGGGGGGCAGTTAGGGGTGATCAGGCAGGCAGGCAGGTGAGCAGTTAGGAGCCAATGGTCCAGGATTGTGAGAGGGATGTCCGAGTGCCATTGGACATCTCCCAAGGGGTCCCGCAATAGAGAGGGTGCAGGCTGGGCTGAGAGGAACCCCCCCCCCATGCACAAATTTCGTGTACTAGGCCTCTAGTTAACCATAATAGGTAAATGTAAGCTCCATATCTTTTCTTGGTTCCAATATAAAATCTTAGATTTTTTTTAAGTCTACCCCACTAATCACTCATTTTCAATCTCCTTTCCTAGTCCTTGAGCTTCTTTAAAATTTTTTTATGCTTGTCTGGTTGGTGTGGCTCAGTGGTTGAGTGTCGCCTTATGAACCAGGAGGTCATGGTTTGATTCCTGATCAGAGCACATGCCAGGATTGTGGGCTGGATCCCCAGTGTGGGGCATGCAGGAGGCAGCCGATCAATGATTCTCTCTCATCATTGATGTTTCTATCTCTCTTTCCCTTTCCCTTCCTCTCTGAAATCAATACCAAAAAAAAAAATTATGCTTGCTCTCTATTACTAGTTGAATTATGTCCCCCCAAAATTCATGTTGAAGATCTAATCCCCAATATTTCAGAATATGACTTTATTTGAAAACGGGGTTGTATAAATAATTAGTTAAGATGAGGTCATACTAGAATAGGGTAGACCTCTAATCCAATGTGACTTGTGCCCTTATATAAAGTTCACCATGTAGACATGAGAAGAGATCAGAGTGATGTATTTATAAACCAAGGAACACCAACAATTGTCAGTAAACACCATAATCTAAAATAGAGGCATTGAACAGATTCTCACAGGCTTCAAAGGAACCAGCCTGCAGACACCTTAATCTTGGGCTTCCAGCCTCTAGAACTGTGAGACAATAAATTTCTGTTGTTTGAGCCACCCGATTTGTGGCTTAAACAACAGAAACCATAGCAAACTCATACAGTCTCTAAGTAATTCCATTTGTCTTACAGTTTTAAATACCATCTCTATATGCTAACACCTCTGAAGTTTACATCTTTACCCCAGAACTTTCTTCCATCCTCCAGACTCATACACAAACAATGGCATATTGAAATGTCCACTTGGTTGTCTTAAAAATATCTCAAGTTCAATATGTCCAATTCAGCCCTTTTAATCTCTTCCCACAAAACATGTTCATTTACAATCTTCTTGGTCTTATTAAATGGCAGTTCCATCCACTTGGTTTTCGAAACAAAAATCTTGGTGTCACCTGCTATGGACTGAATTGTTTCTCCCAATTTTTGTGCCGAAGCTCTAACTCCTAGTGTGATGGTATTTAGAGATGGGGCCTTTGGGAGGTGATTAGGGTTAGATGAGGGTGGGCTTTTATGGTGGAATTAGTGACTTTTTAAGATGAAACCTCAAACACTGGATCTTTCCTTGCTCTTTCTCGCCACTACATGAGTTCACATCAAGAAGAAAACTAGCTGTCTGCAAGCCAGGAAGTGAGCTCTTAGCAGAACCCAACCATCCTGGCTCCCTGATCTCAATCTTTCAGCCCCCAGAATGGTGAGAAAATGAATTTCTGTTGTTTAAACTACCCAGTCTGTGCTTTTTTGTCATGGCACTCTGAACTAATACATCACCTTTGACCCCTCTCTCTCCTACTCCACACTCAATCTTCCAAATATCCTGTTGGCTCTTGCTTAAAAATATATCCAACATATATTCTTCTTTTTACAACCTGCACTGCTATCACCCAGATCTGAGTTCTCATCTCTCTCTTCTGGATTCTTGCAATAGTTCTCTAACCGATCTCCCTGCTTTTAACCTTAAGACATTCAGTTCATTCAACACAGCAGTGAGAATAAGCCTTTAAAATATAAGCTGCATAGTATCAATGCTGCTCAAGGCCTGCAATGGCTCTCACTTTCTTCATGGCCTACACCAGGTATTCTGACACCCAGACTTTTCATCTCTGGCATATTCTTCTCTACCACACTGATGGGACAAATAATTACAATATTTCAGATTCCAGATATTGTTTTGAGTTACAATTAATTGCACTGATTGAATTGTCATTTCTCTGAGCCTCAGTTTCTTCACCTATAAAATGAGAAGATTTAAAAAATCTATAAGAATCCTTCCAGCCCCCACAGTTATAATTCTTCTATTAACAAGAGAGTTCACTCTGCTATGTGTGGTGCTGACACTGTGGTAAAGGAGCCCACCATGAAGTGACTGCTTTGTAATTATAGAGTTCAAGTAATCATTGCAGACAGCACACTAGGTAATTTAATATCTGAAGTGAATTAATTCATATTAGTTGTCTACATTCAAGCAAATGAGATAATTAGATAACTTTAGCCACTATGTAAGAAGCCAGTATCTTTAGACAGCTGCATGTTTTTAATAGGCCTGACCCACATCTCACATGAATCCAGGAGGGATTGGTTCCAGGATTCTCTAGGATACCAAAACCTCATCTATCCAAGGGATGATCAAGTCCCTTATTCAGCATGGCATAGTATTTGCATGTAACTTATACACATCCTCCTGTATACTTTAAATTATCTCTAGATTGCTTATAATACCCAATACAATGCAAATGCAATGTAAAGAGTTTCTTATACTGAATCTGGGGGCATGTTCAGTACAGATGCAATCATTGCAGGCCTAACTACATAGTACATATCAGCAAAAAAATAATTTTAAAAATATTTTTGATCCATGGTTAGTTGAATCCATGGATGCAAAACCTGCAGATATGAAGGGTCGACTGATATGTTAGGGTTTACATAGAGAAAAAATGGCTACTAAAACTTGATTTAGGCTTTTAAGATATGAAATATTTTTTTTAAAACACATTTAGTTAGAATTAAAAATTTAAAAAGCTGATAATACCTTTTAAATTTGATAAAATATTTTCATTAATGTACTTGTTTTATATTTATTTTATCAACTTAAATATTGTTTTTAATATTTAAGCATTTCTTCATTTCTGAACTTGAAAAATGCTTTAAAGGATTTGTTTTATGTTCCTTGCTCTGTTCCCTGCAAGTACAGCACCCACTTCTGCTGCTTATCTCTGGAGTGCATCAGGCACATTGCTACAACAGGGCCTTTGCACATTCCTACAACAGGGCCTGTCTGCTTAGCCTGTAACATGTTTCATTCGGATATACACATGGCTTCCTTCCTCCCTGCCTTGAAGTCTTGCATCAAATGTCACATTCTCAATTATATCTTCCTTTTACTCACGTTCATCATCCCACTGATTCTCTTCTATTTTTTTATCTATAGCACAAAACACCTCATAACATGCAATATAATTTTTATATTTTTAATGTATTTGCTTATTTTTGGTCTAGATTATTAGTTCTGCACTAGATTGTTAATTCAACAAGGCACAGATCTTTGTTTTTATTTGTTGATATATCCCAAATTTCTAGAATAGTCCTGGAATTTTATTGGTGCTCAAAAAATAGTTGTTATACTGAGTGAGTCTTACAATTTTCTTGTGTATATAAATTTAGATGGTGACAAATAAAGTCTGTGAAACAGTAAAGTACTAGAAACAAATAAATCAGTTTGTGATAATAAGATTGAGGTAATGTATACAAATATTAGTATAATATTATACTAATTAGTATAACATTAATTATAATTAGTATAATATTATACTAATATTTATATTTTTTCAGTTGATTTATAATATTATATTACTTTTAAGTGCACAGCCCTGTGATTACACATTTTTACAATGTAGAGTGATTGTCCCAATAAATCTAGTACCCCTCTGACACCATACGTAGTTACTATAATACCATTGTCTATTTTCTTTATGCTATACTTACAGTCTCATGACTATTCTGTAACTACCAATTTGTATTTCTTAATTCCTTCATCTTCTTTACTCAGTCCCCAAATCCCTTCTCACCTGGCAACTGTCAAAATGTTCTTTGTGTCTATAAGTCTGTTTCTGTCCTACTTGTTTATTTTGTTTTTCAGATTCCACATATATGTGAAATCATCTGGCATCTGTCTTTCTCTGTCTGACTTATTTCACTCAGCAGAATACCCTCTAAGTTCATTCATGTTGCTACAGACGGCAAGATTTCCTTTTTTATCTACGACTAAGTCATATTTCATTATATATATGTACCACTTCTTTATCTATTGATGGACCCTTAAGTTGCTCCTGTATCTTGGCAATGGTAAATTGCAATGAACATACAAATGCATATGTCTTTTTGATTTAGTGTTTGGGTTTCTTTGGATAAATACCCAGAAGTGAAATTGTTGGGGCCTTGTCTCTTGTTACAGTCTTTTTTAAAAAGTCTATTTTATCGGATATAATTACTGCTACCCTAGCATTTTTTAAATTTTTTAATTTTTTTTTCATAAAGTATCTTTTCCCCTTTACTCTCAGTCTGTGTGTGTGTCTTTTGATCTGAAGTGAGTCTCTTGTAGACAGCATATGTAAGCATCTTGTTTTCTTATCTGTTCAACCATCCTGGGTCTTTGGATTGGAGCATTTAATCCATTTGTACATAAAGTAATTGCTGATAGATGTATTTATTGCCATTTTATTATCTATATGTTTTAGCTTCTCATTTTTTTTTCTTCTTCTTTGTGTGGTAGTCGTAAACTAGACCTTTTAACATTTGTTGTAATACTGCTCTGGTGCTGGTGAACTTTAGCTTTCTCTTGTCTGAGAAGCTCTTTATCTGTCCTTCAATTCTAAACAATAGCTTGCTCAGTAGAGTAATCTTGATTGTAGGTCCTCACTTTTCATCACTTTGAATATTTCTTGCCAGTCCATTCTGGCCTGCAACATTTCTGTTGAGAAACCAGATGATAGTCTTATGGGAGCCACCTTGAAGGCTGTTCTTATGAAAAGGGTACTGGAAGCAGCTTGGATGGGCTGCAAGTTGGGTGGGGCAGGGAATAAGGGAATCACTGGGCGGGATGAACAGTGAGAGCTGGGTTGATGGAGACTAAATACAAAGCCCACCTGAGCCTGTGGGATGAAGACTCAGCAAAGAAACAATGGCTTCTTCCAGCATTTTTATTTGGGAGAAAGTGCCCCTTCCAGCCCTTGCAGTCAGACAATTCAGTTCCTCCCCATATATCCCTTTCAGGCTCTTGCCCTAGTGTTGGAGCTAAGAGTGAAGGAGTCCAAGTAAATCCATGCACTGATCCTTTAAGGGGAATTCCTGGGACTCCTGCTGTCCTCCGTCTCACTTAGCCATAATCACTGCTGGTTTTCACAGCCAGAAATTATGGAGACTTTTTTTCTGGCACTGGAACCCTGGGCTGGGGGACCTGGTATGGGGCTAGGACCCCTCACTCCTCAGGGGAGGCTTATACAACCAAGATATAGATCCTGATTTTTAACCACTATACATGCAACTAACCAGTCCCATAGCTCTACCTTTCCTACCATTCTTGATGTGCATTTTTCTTTATATTCTGAGTTATAGGACTTCTGTTCAGCTAGACTTCAGGTGGTTCTCAATGATGACTGTTCTCTAGTTTAGGTGTAATTCTGAAGTGGTCATGGGATTAGGCCAGTACAGCTTTAACCTACTCTGCCATCTTGAGCAGAAGCCCTTTACTAACATATATCAATTGCCCCCTTAACTTGTGATCCCTAATAACTTCCCACCTTCAATGCTGAACCTTGAGTATTATTGGCCCACAAAAAGGGAGGGCAGATCTTCAACTTATTTATATGCAAAATGATAAATAAGCTTAACACTAGCTTGGAAAAGGCATCATTTTTCTAAATTTCACTAGCATAGTCAGACGACAAAGTGCCTATCAGGGAGAAAATCAATGTCAACAAAGGAAGGCTAGACCAAGAGCTTGTGCCCGAAGGTAGAAGGGAAGGACCTTTTCCATGCTTCACAATAGGAAATGTTTAAGACAAGGGAAGGGGCACAGTGAGAGCAGATACTCCTTGCTTATGAATCTGGAAAAATAGCATAATAAAGAACAGTTCCACACAAACGTGGCAGGCCAATGCATGGTGAGAGGGCGGGACAACGTGAAAGCGAGGCTCCACTTGGTGGTCCTAAAGTACGCTCATCTTCTGTGTGGCATTTTTGATGAAAAGAGAGGAGGAGATCTGCTGAGAAGACTACTGTGACCCTCACATTCAAGCCAAGCATCCATGTTTTGCTGACACTTGCTGTTATCTGTATCAATTCAGAGACAAATTTCTCTGTGAAGCTCTCTTATGTTTGTTCATAAATCACCCACTCTTGGACTTTCTCTCTGGCTGCCATATTGAAAATCATGGTTTGCTAAGACCCTGAGGGGATCAACTTACAACTGCCACTTCTGCTGGGAACTAGCAAAGGGAATTCCAGGGGTACTTTTTCCTGATGTTCCCAAAGCATGCAACCCTCAATATTTCATAGCCTCTCCATTGATTTAAGCCATTAGCACTCTATCGTCCCACCCTACTCATAAATCTCAAATTACTGAGATGCCACTGTGTATGCCTCAAAGTCATGGCCAAAAGGCAGAAACTGAAGTAATCATAAAGGACTTGTAGTTGGTATTTATTTGCTAGGAATGTGCTAGGATGACCGGGGTAAACATATACTAGTATGCTTGACTTTAATCCAGAAAGATAACAAGGAGGAGTTGAGTTTTAAGCCAAATTCTTAAGGAATATTGAAAGGCAAGAAGGAGTTCAGAGATTTCAGCCAATGGTAATAAAATAGGGCACGCCAAGGGCCACTTATCTGAGATGTATAAAAGAAGCACATTTGTTTTGCTGAAATAGAAACTCCATGTCAGAAAACTGAGACAGAATCATTACACAGTAAAAACCGAGGGCAGCTGTGGAGAAATCATTTGCTAGAACTTCCTTAAGGTCAAATCTTCCAACCTCAAAAGAAGAGTTCCCACACTTCAGAATGAAAACTACATTCAGTATTACACTTCAGCGGAGATTTTATATATATAAATATATATATATATATATATATATATATATATATATATATATATATTTAAATGTTTTAAATATATATATTTAAATATTTTCCCCAGAAGACCCTAGGGAGTATTATTAAAACTATTGCCATAATTAAACTACCAGACAACTGTAGCTGCATTTGTAACACTTGAGTAGAGCTTAGCTGAAGTACCATGACACCAGAAAACACAACAAATCCTTTGGTGGGACAAGGAGTGGCCTCTATACTTAGCAACACTGTGTCTACATATATCATAGGTGGACAAACCTCCCGAGACAAGCTTTGAATAACAAAGAATTTGATTAACCTTTGCTAAAAATTCTGACAAAGAGGCTGAGTTCAACTTTATAGCTTTGGCAGCCAGTATATTAATTAGGACTGATGTATTAGAGATATGTGTATGAATAATACATACACACACACATATACTTACATATTTTGGGCAAAGCAAACTCACTTTTGTTTGAGAACTTAACTGAACTTAATTTAGCTAGTAGCCACTTCATCAACGCCGGATTAGTAAATATATATATATTCTGTGTTATGTGAGGTGGAAGCTTGAAACTATCTCAAACCCTCAGAGAACTTTAATTTGTCTTATCTTGAGCAGGAAGGGCAGAAGGACAAAGGATGAAGCTTGGACCTGGCAAGTGTCCAGATTACTGTGTAGCCCAGTGTTCATAGGACTCGACAAGATCAAGCATGCTTCTGGCATGATGAGAACTTTATTACCAAGAGAAAATCATAAGGTTGCAACAAGTATGCACTTTTTTTTCCTAAGAAATCCAATGCAGAAACACTCATGGTTTGCCTTCAGTAGTGGAGGTTTACTCCAGGATGAAAGTTACCCCCACTGGCCTAGTAATCATGCTGATATTCAACATGTATAGGACATTCAGGAAGCCCATATAAACTCAGAAAATATATTGAGCATCCGCTTGAGGACATCCTGAATACAGGGACTCTCCAAGAAGTTATACATCTCAAAAAATAAGGATCTAATTAGTATTTGTCACTATTATTTAATGCACCCATTGGTTCGAGATTATTCTGAGTCACCTCACAGGGCCCTAATCTCCCTTAGATGTACCCTTCACATTTGCCTCATGCCTCCATCCCTAACTCAATCATATCTGGCTAGGGCATCATAGCCACTTCCAGTAAAAATCAATACTGTGGGGGCTCTATAATGGCCTCTAGGAAAGAACAGTCCTTTTCAAAGGTAGTTGCATATGAAACAAATCTTTGAGGTTAATTTGTAGGCAGCTGAACCAGCACCAGGTGTTAGATCGTGGGGTGAGACCTGACCTGGGTTCAGCAACCTCGGTCCTTGAATTCAGCAACCTCAGTTCTGGCTAGAAAAGAATTCAGAGCCAAGATTCAAACTGTAAGAGAACATCTTCTTATATAATAAAAGAGAAACATGCAAATTAGCCATCCCTCTGCTACGCTCAAGCCACGCCCACCAGTCATGCCCACTGGCCAATGAAGAGTGAGTATGCAAATTAGCCCAACAAAGATGGCGAGTAACTTGCATACATAGAGCAGAGTGGGAGAGCCGGCAGCTTCGGGGGATGGGGCTCCCTCGGTCGGGGAAAACCCAGAGATTGGGGAGCACCAGGAATTCTGGGAATAGTAGTTTTGGTGGCAGCCCCAGGACTGGAAGCAGAAGCCCAGAGCTCAGGGAGCACCAGGAATGCTGAGAATCATAGTTCTGGTGGCAGATGAATCTCCTAGACACTAGAGCGAAGTGAGCCTGGAACAGGTTACTGTTGTGGTTGGGGATGGAGGGAAAGCAAAGGTGAGAGACATAAGTAAAATCAGAGTGTCTCGGAAAAATTAAAGGGAAGATATCCTAAAACTTCCAGGAAATCTCCACCAATGGAGCAAAGAAAAAAAATTCCTCTATTATTCTATGAGCAACAAACCAAACTGAGTTGGGGTCTCAGACAATTCGCTCATATGATTGCAAAGACAAGACAGAAACTCCCGTATTGGAGAGGGCTCCTCTGAGGGCTCCCAGATTGGAGAGGGTGCAGGTCGGGCTGAGGGACATCCCCTCCACCCTCCACCCCACCCCCTAGTACACAAATCTTTGTGCACTGGGCCCCTAGTTTATTTATAAAATCACAGAAGAAGTCATTGTAGGATAAATGGGCTTAGGAAACCAACTATAGTGGTAAAAGAAGGGTCCTTGGAGCTTGGGAGTGAGGAAGGTAATGCTAGCACACTTGGGAGGATGGGAATGGGGAAAAGAAAGAGAAAGGCATTGGTATGCTCCCAGGAGGGAGAGTGCTCTGGGTCTTTGTCTTAAGGGTTTTAAGGGTGGAGATTTTAGGGGAGGTCCCAGAGGAAGATCTCAATGGAATATTTAGCAGTTTTCCAGGTGTGTCCATTCAGGGTTGTAGTCTCTACTGATTGATTGGCCAGTGCCAGGGCAGGGGGTCATTACTCAATGCAGCTGGTTCTGACGTCAACATTGGTGTCACTTGTCTGGTTTTGCTGCTTTTCTAGGTCTGAAGCTGAAATTCAATAGAGGTCTAGATATTGTCTCTGGGGAGGGAAGGTCAGGAGGTCCAAACAGCATGACCATTGATATTCTGGGGGAGGAAAGTTCACCCTGGGGGTGAGGCTCCATGCTACAATTGTCCTTTGCTAGGCATGCACCCAGGGCTCCTGCCCTGGTGACCTTCTGTATCTGGCCTATCATCCTTGCTCTGCTCATGTCTGTCTAACTGCCTACCACAGCTACATAGCACCCACCAGCCTGCACTACCAGGCAGCACAGTATAAGAGACAAGGAGGAATCTACGAGTTCAAGCAGCAGAAGGTCACTTAAGTGGAAGTCTGTCCATGGGTGACCAGGTCAGTCAAGGAAACAGAAGGGAACAGTTGTCATCTATCAGGAACTAAAGTAGATTCCCAATCCTGGCAAGTGAATGACAAAGCAGAGGTCATCAGTGGGGCACCAGAGCAGGACCAGGTTGTGAACCATGTCTTAGGTATGGGTACAGCTAAATCTTCAATGCAAAAAGACAGGTGGACTTAGCTGAAGAGCTGGGACGATAAAGTTGAGGAAAAGGTAAAGTTAGAAGAAGCCAAATGGAGAAACAGCTAAAACAGGTGAAAAGATAAATAACAAATAGGTAATAAATCATGATTCATGGCACCAAGGTGGCACTCTGGTGCTTTTCAGGCCACCTCAATCCCTGGCACTGCCATCACTGTAGGAGCAACCCTCACAGAGTAGGAGATCTTTGAGCTTAATCATGAACAAATAGGCACTCATCAGGCAGTGAGGTGAAAATCAATGTGACTTGAACCTAAGGTGAATGTGGGGAAGTAGCAAAGATCAACCTTGTATAACAAAAGAAAAGGTGAAAGTAATCATATCACCAGAACAGACTTTAATAAAGTTTGCCTCCGTTATGTGAGGCCTAGAGGGAAATTTTCACTTCATGTCCACATTTATTTGAATATTCATAAAGAATATCCAGAAGAAATCTCATAAACATGAGACATTCTTCACAATGAACGTAAAAAATCCAAACTCTCCAGATGTAGTGAGTGTTACATCTGCCTTAATGAGGCAGGGCCCAGTCTGTCAACTGATTCTGAAATTAAGGCCTAGCTCACCAGCCCGGAAAGCACTGAATTAGATGTCTCAGTTCATTGATTTAATAAATGAGTTCTCAAATGTCATTTTCCCTCCATATGCAGCAAAGGTTTTTCTATTATTTAGTTGTTCACTGTTTTAGTTGGCTTAATTCACCAGCACGTTTCCTTCTGTGAGAAGTGCTTGTGTCACTACTTGGAGGGAAAGAAAGCTGCGAGGGAAAGGGTGACAGTTCAGAGTGGCATGTGGTATATATGCTCATCATGATGGAAAATAAGCATGCTAAATTCCTATTTTTCAATTAAAAATCATAAAATCAGATGATAATATGCCTTTAATTTCATTAAGAGAAACATTATTCATCTTGAATAACCTTCAAAGCAAAATAAACATTTTAATTAAATTCTACAAACTGGATATTTCCCTGGTCTATTTGCCATATGTAACAACTGTAGTAGAATTTTTGACAGCATTTTAGAAAAGAGCACAAAATTATATATGTAGGTTTTAAATCTGGGTGAAATAACTAGCCCATCTACAAATTAGTGTGTGGAACAGAAGGGTAGCAAAATATGCCACCCCAAAATCTGCTGTTTTGGCATATTGATTATTTTGAGCTGGAAAACGTGTGAGAAAAAGCAGATATATTAAAAAAGAAAACTCTCTGCTCTCTCACTGTTTTCTTAAAAGCAGGACATAAATTTGTAAAAATATCTGCACCTCCCTTCTCTAGTAGGAAGGATAGAAGTTAATCACTGGAGAGGACCCTAGGCCCTTATTCAGCCCAGAGGAACCTACATAACAACCAGTGCTAAAACTAGCCTTTATTTACCTTTAGTTTTTCTATATATTTGTCTTCCCCAAATTTAAGGAATCTAGAAGCTTGTCTTGTCATTTTGCTACAATGATTGTTCTTAACTAAAACACTATATAAGCCCAAGTCCTAACCATCCCTGTTGAGTTACTCATCGTTGAGTGCTGCCACATGTATGTGCAAAGCATGTCTTCTTAAACTTCTATTTGTTTTCGTTAATCTTTTCTTTTTCCCAGTCTAATTTTGTTGTAGGTGGTAGGAATGCCACTAGCTGTCCAGCGGTGGGCAAACTACGGCCCGCGGGCCGGATCCAGCCCGTTTGAAATAAATAAAACTAAAAAAAAAAAAAGATCGTACTCTTTTATGTAATGATGTTTACTTTGAATTTATATTAGTTCACACAAACACTCCATCCATGCTTTTGTTCCGGCCCTCCAGTCCAGTTTAAGAACCCATTGTGGCCCTCGAGTCAAAAAGTTTGCCCACCCCTGTACCCATGGGGTCAGACCAGACCTGGGTTCAGAAACCTGGTACTTGAGTTCCTGCTAGGAAAGAATTCAGACCAAGACTCAAACTATAAGAGAACATTTATTTGGAAAATCACAGAGATAGAGGAAGTAATTTGTAGATGAAATGGGCTGAAGAATCAAGTTATAGAGGTAAAGAAAGGACCACAGACCTTGGAACTGAGGAGGGCAATGGTAACCTACCTGGAGGAATGGGGAAGAGGGAGTGGGAAGGGAAAGGCTCCAGTGTGCTCCTTGAGGGGGAGCACAGTGTGCTCCTTGAGGGAGAGCACACTGATCCTCCATCCTAAGGGTTTTAAGGGTGGAAATTTTAGGGGAGGTCCCAGAAGAAGATGCCAATAAAATGTTCTGCAGCTTCCCAGGTTTGTCCTCTCAGGATCTAGGTCTCCACTGATTGATTGGTCTGCACCAGGGCAGGGGTCATTATCTAATTCAGCTGGTCCTGAGGTCAGCCATGGGATCTCTGGTCTGGTTTTATTGCTTTTATGAGCCTGGATCTAAAATACAACTGAGACCTAGATGTTATCTTTAGGGAGGAAAGGTCAGGGGGCCCAAACTGCATGACCACCAATTTGTTAGGAGAGGAAAGGTCACTCTGAGGATAAGGTCCCACCCTACACTTGTCCTTTGCTAGGCACCAGGGGCTTTCCACCCTAGTGACCTCCTGTCCCTAGCCCACTGCCCTTGCTCTGTTCATGTCTGTCTAACTGTGTCCCACAACTGCAGAGCCCCAGCCAATAAGATTAAGATGGTAGAAGGAAAATAATTATATTCCTCCCTTACAAGTACTTCCCATGTGCAGCAGAATCCCTGAATGAGCATGTAAAACAGCAATGAGTTTAATTATTAAAATATTTTGGTAGTTCAGAGTAGTTAAGCCAATATAAAAATATTTACTAAGTATTGACCGCAAACTAAAAAAGCATATTTATGTAAAGAAGTTTTGCCAAGCCCCAAAATGTTGTATTAACTTTTTAACAATATCAAATATTTTAAACTGAATCAGTTTCCCAGCACTTGGTGACTCATCTATACATGACCTTATTATACTAGTACATACTACTTCTATACATATGCATCAAGTGTGTGTGATCTGTGGTGGGCAGTTCGACAGACATAAGAGAGCAAGGACCCAAGGTCAATGAGCCAGGTACAGAAAGTCACCAAGGCTGAGAGCCCTGGGTGCCTAGCAAAGGACAATTGTAGTGAGGGTCCTCATTTCCAGGTTGACCTTTCCTCCCCCTAGCATATCGATGGTCATGCTGTTTGAACAACTTGAACTTTCCCCCCTAGAGATAAAAACTAGAACTCAGTTGTATTTCAGCTCCAGAACCAGAAAAAGCAGCAAAACCAGGTGGGCAACACCAGAACCAGCCGCATTGAATAATGACCCCCTTGCCCTGGTAAGGGCCAATCAATCAGTGGAGACCCTGACCCTAAAAGGACACACATGAACAGCTGCTGAATATTCTATTGAGATCTTCCCCTGGGATCTCCCCTAAAATATCCATCCTTAAAACCCTTAGGATGGAAAACTCAGTGTGCTCTTTCTCACAGGAGCATGCCTGAGCCTTTCCCTCTCCCCGCCCCCCACAGCCCCCCACAAGGTGCATTACCATTACCTTCCTCACTTCCAAGCTCCAAGAGCCCTTCCTTTACCATTATAACTTGTTTCTTCATCCCATTTCTTCTACAAATTACTTCTTTCACTTCTGTGATTTTCCAAATAAATGTTCTCTTATAGTTTGAGTCTTGGCTCTGAATTCTTTCCTAACCAGAACTCAAGTACTGAGGTTGCTGAACCCAGGTTTGGTCTAACACCTGGTGGGTGCCATTCTCACTGCCTACAACAGATCCATGTGAAGTGTGGATCAGTTAATTCAGAATTTACAATTGAACTGCAGATTGCTGATTTCTCTGATAGGACCATGGTTATGCAATTTCAATTTGTGTGATAAATATAGACAGCCAAACTAAATAAAACTTAATTCAGGTCTTATCTAGTTTGTCTGCTTTTATCAGACTTACCATATTATTATAAAATAGTTGCCAAAACCAGTTTGGCTCAGTGGATGGAGCATCGGTCTGCGGACTGAAGGGTCCCAGGTTCGATTCTGATCAAGGGCATGTACCTCGGTTGTGGGCACATCCCCAGTAGGAGATGTGCAGAAGGCAGCTGATCAACGTTTCTCTCTCATCGATGTTTCTAACTCTCTATCTCACCCCCTTCCTCTCTGTAAAAAATCAATAAAATATATTTTAAAAAAATAGCGCTGAAACCGGTTTGGCTCAGTGGATAGAGCGTTGGCCTGCAGACTGAAAGGTCCCAGGTTCAATTCCAGCCAAGGGCATGTACCTTGGTTGTGGGCACATCTCCAGTAGGAGATGTGCAGGAGGCAGCTGATCGATGTTTCTCTCTCATCGATGTTTCTAACTCTCTATCTCACCCCCTTCCTCTCTGTAAAAAATCAATAAAATATATTTTTAAAAAAATAGCAATTTCATTTTGTACCAGCTCCCCATAGCATCTAATCTAATAAAAGAGAAACATGCAAATTGACCGAAACTTTGCTATCCCCAAGCCATGCCCACCAGCCAATCAGAGTGACTATATGCAAATTAACCCAACCAAGATGGCGGCCAGCAGCCGAAGAGCTGGAGCAAGCAGGAGGATTGGTTGCCCCGGTGATGGAGGAAACCAAGCTTCCCGCCTGCCCTGGCTGGCTGTGGCCTCCGCTAAAGGCAACAAAGTTTCAATTATAGAAGCTAAATAAATCCCAGATACCTGCATCCACCCAGCCTCCACTGGGAGCTTGGGTGGCTGGGGGCCATGGCCAGCCTGCAAACAGCCATCAGCCCCTCACCCAGGCTGGTCAGGCACCCCAGCTGGACCCCACTCCCTGAAGGGGCTGTGGCCAACCTGAAAACAGCCATCACCCCCTCACCCAGGCTGAAAAGGCACCCCAGAAGGGACCCCTATCCTGATGGGGCTGTGGCCAGCCTGCAAACAGCCATCAGCCCCTCACCCAGGATGGCCACACCCTCATGGGGTGAGGGTCCCTGCTGGGGGTCTTGGCCAGCCTGAAAACAGCCATCATCCCCTCACCCAGGCTGGCCAGACACCCCAGTTGGACTGTACTCCCTGAAGAGGTGTGGCCAACCTGAAAATGGCCCTCAGCCCCGCACCCAGGCTGGCCAGGCACTCCAGCAGGGACTCCTACCCTAAAGGGAGTGTGGCCAGTCTGAAAACAGCCCTCAGCCCCTCACTTAAGCTGGCCTGGCACCCCAGTGGGACCCCCACCCTCATCCGGGACACCCTTCAGGGTAAACCAGCTGGCCCCCACCCATGCACCAGGCATATAATAAAAGGGTGATATGCAAATTCACCCTAACAGCAGAACGAGTGGGAATGACTGGTCACTATGACACACACTGACCAACAGGGGGCAGACGCTCAATTCAGGAGCTGCCCCCTGGTGGTCAGTGTACTCCCACAGTGGGAGCTCTGCTCAGCCACAAGCCAGGCTGACAGCTGCCAGCACAGCAATGATGGCGGGAGCCTCTCCCGCCTCCTCAGCAGCACTAAGGATGTCCAACTGCAGCTTAGGCCTGGTCCCCACTGTCAAGTGGACATCCCCCGAGGGCTCCTGGGCTGCCAGAGGGATGTCTGACTGCCAGCTTAGGCCCAATCCCCTGGGGAGCAGGCCAAAGCCAGCAGGTAGACATCCCCCGAGGGGTCCCAGACTGCGAGAGAGCACAGGCCGGGCTGAGGTACCCCCTGAGTGTACAAATTTTTGTGCACTGGGCCTCTGGCCTATAATAATAAAAGCATAATATACTAATTAGACCATATGTTTTTCTACAAACCTGAAAACCTGAAGGAAACCGGGACTGTGAGGGAAGCCTGGGTCTCAGGTGCCAGAGGGAAGTCGATGCCAGCAGCTGGGGGCAGGAAGGCCTACTTGTACGAATTTCCTGCATCGGGCCTCTAGTATAGTATATTCCTTTATTCATAAAGAATTATAGAATTTTTTAGCTAGGGGGACCTTAGGCAGCATGAACTCTTAGACCAGTCACCCAAGCCAAAATGACTCTCCACACATGCCAAACACTATCAGCTTCTATTAATTCAGTGATGTGAAGGAATTGACAAGAACTTGATCTTTAGTACTTCAGGCATTAATATCTAACCTATCCATACCTCAGACACCTCCTCTGTAAAGTTATGGACTTGGACTATATCACTTGTACAATATTTACCAAGCAGTTCTTTCACTTACCACATTATGAGAGAGCCTTGAGAGGATGCAGTTATGAGTAAGGCACAGTGAATTTCATTAGAATAAGCAAGTAAATACCAAAATTTCAGGGACTTATCCAAACTCAAAGTGCCTTCAAGGTTCCTTCCTCTATCTCATTGTTACACCATCTGGAGCATGTGGCACGGGAGGTTATAGCAATGGGGAAAAGGAAAATGCAGGAGACATACCAGCTCTTACCTGCTGACTAAGAAGTGATGCACATTAATTCTGTTCTTATTTATTTGTTCAGAATTAATTACATGTTCTGAACTTAATTACCAGGGTGATAGAAAATGTAGGAGATCATATGATATTTCAAACCTCTGCTTTATTCATGAGGAAAAAGATATATAAATAAACTTTATTTTATAGTAACTTTATCCTAAGATAAGATGCTATGCTGTGTTTTCCCTTATATAATTGTTAATAGACTCAATGAATCCTGGTTTAGTGGCCTCAAAATATATGGCAGTGGAGGGGATTCCTAACATAAAAAACACAGTCCTTTTATTCAGGTAAATTATATTATTATTAATAATAATAATGACTAACATCATTATAGGTCTTTGAATTTTTAAAATTATTTCACATACATGAAAATAAAAACTACCTTGTATGATTGTGCTAATATCATTGTCAATGGTGGCATCAGTATAATATTGTTGTTTGTCCTTATTTGATTCTTTGCAAGCCATGTTTAGCCTCACTGCAGAAAATTCGATTCAAAAGACTCAATCATTGCCAGAGAATACACAGTGGAATGTATAAGAGCAGGGTTGCTAATCTAACGAATATCCTGACACTAAGTCCAGTAATCTCTGCACTTTTTAATGGGAGAAGTAAAACAATTCTTTGTTTGGAGCCTCTGCTTTTCTGCTACAGCCTTTTGCAGCAAGGGTTCAGGAATTTGGAGAAGGGGCTGTGATTAATGAATACACTAGACAAGAAATATAAATTTGGAAGGCATGAGGGAAAGCCAGGTGGAGATCTCACCCTCTAGTGGAGTGGCTCCCGAATCTCCAGACTCATGGCCTTTTACTTACTAGCATATACATTTGCCCTTTAGCAAAGCAAACAGACATTTCAATAGTAAGGTTTGGTAAACAGTAAAAGATTATCAGGTTAGGGGATCACCTTCAGCCGTTTGGCCAGCATCAGGGTAATATAATGCTGATTTTTCAGCCCTGCTGAATATCAAAGTCCATCAGCCTTCTGATGGACTTCACACCCACATGCTAAGCACTTTTTGGTCCTTGCCTCCAGCACTTATCCTTAATTTCTAAACAATCTTTTAGTTGCACAAGATAGTGAGCTAACCAGGAAATGATTTGAGCCCCTTTTCTAAGATGTTAGCAGACCCCAATTATTTTACAATCATATGACTAATAGCACAAAAAGTTAAATAACTTTAAAAAGAAAAAATTATAACTATGATTTGGAAGTACTACAATTCTTATGATATCCTCACCTAAACTGATGACTGTAAAGGTCTCTCTCAATCCCAAAATTTGTTGATTCTGCATTAATTAAATATACCAGAAAAATTTCCCTGTACTTATTTCACTGTATATGTAACTCTCATATTCACTTAGGTAATAAAAGATATTTATTACTTTTTTAAATGGGACATTCTATTCAGGACTCAAATCATGAAAAGTAACTTTCTAGGCCAATTAATTTCATTTTTTATATTTTAGACAAGGTAAATTGTTAAAATTATCTAAGCATTTCACCTCTGTAGTGTTCATCAGTACTTCTGGTGTCTACTCTTTCTAGTGTAATATTCAGTAACATTCCAATATCATTTGTATATTGAGACAAATTTAGCCCAATGAAAGATTAGTATTCTCTCCTATCTTGTTTTTTTTCTTCTCTCCTCCCACCTCCCCCATTATTTTTCTTCCTTTTTCACAGCAAGTTGGTGAAAGAGCTTAAACCAGATCTAAAGTCTAAGGAAATCCTCACTATTCCACATAACTATTGCATAGGTAAGAAGAGACAGGTAAAAGAAGTATTCAAAAATGAGTAACTAATAATAAGTGGTCTCCTTCATCTACCCTTCTCCTCTTCCCATACCTGTGGAATGAGGGATGATTAGGGGTACTGGCAGTCAAGGGAAAGTGGCCAAAGCAGATCTGGCAAAAAATTGCTATGTCAGTGTTCACTGGGAAAATTCACAAAGCAGGTTCTGTCCATTGGGAAAGGGGGGTGCCTTAAGAATGGAACATTGAGTGTGTATGGATGTGTCAGCCCCACCCAGGGGTGGGAGAGCCAGAATGCAATAGCACTATAATAACAGAGGATCCCTGGTTATTGGAAGACACCCAGAAGCAATGCTGCTGGTCATGGTTAGCCTGTCATCAACCCCCAACTGAAGCAGAATTAATGGCCTTGTTAGACTTTCTAACTAGATACCTCTAGGGCTTTTCAAATCAGTGACCCTCTTCATTCTTCCTTAGGTAAACATGAACTACTCTTGGCAGTAGTTACCCAGCCATTCCTAACTGTTCTCCAGTGTCATCCAGTGGTGCTGTGACTAGCCACACAATACGTATGGGTCAAAATAATAGATTCTGATGACTGAACACCACTTTTTTATTTGAGAAAAGAGGGAAGAACTGAATAAAAGGTTAACTTCACTGATCCTCCAAAAGCTAGTCTCACATGAAAAGAGTTGATACCTTGCAAAGCTCCATGGAAATTGGCTACAGCCCAAAGATTAAGGCAATCAATCATGGTCAACTGCAATGCTTGGACCCCCAGACTCTGAAGAAGTCAGGTGAGGGCCTGGAGCTACACACAATCTGTAACTCAGAGAAGTGGCAGGGCAAGGCTGCAGCCCATGCACTACCATGTCATATAACCTTTGTATCTCAGCCCCTGATCATACCAGAGGAGTTGGCACTTTGCTAATCATGCAACTTAAAAGCCTACCATCCAAGGGACCGGGGTCCCTCTCATGGGGCCTGATGAAGAACCCTGATAGATTTTTGTGTACCACCTTATAACGAACGGGTGTGAGAGGGGCACGGCCCACATATCTGCCACTCATCCTATACCAATGAATTTCCACAGTGCTCTTCTGGTAGGCTTCTGTGAGTGCTGTTTTGCAATTCATCTTTATTTACACAACAGAGACATTACAATTTATCATTGAAACAAGATCATTATAAGGGTGAAAGAGAGCACTGTTACTATTTACACCTGAATAACAGTACTGTCGCTGCTAATCCAGGACATGTGCTCACCCCAGACACATTACCTTTCAGAGGACAAAATCAGTCAGAGAAAGGCCTGGAATCCTGGCAGTCATAAGAGCACACTGAAGATACTCAGCATAAAAAGAAACCCGATAGTGTGAGGCTTGTGTTGTGTATTTGTGGGCATTGGAGGCCAATGGAGGGCAACATAAACTTACCCAAAGGGCCACCATACGGCAGACTGAAACAGTTTATTCTCTCCTGCTACAAAGGACAGAATTATAATCAAGAAGCAGATTCAGACTCAATATAAGAGCAAGCTTCTCATCAGAGCTGCTCAACAATGGAAGAGGTTGTCTTGCCAGAGTACTCTCTTCACAGTGGAGGACAGTGATTTTCAAACTTTTTCAGTTCATGGCACACAGAAACTAATCACTAAAATTCTGTGGCACACCAAGAAATGTACTATATTTGTTGCCAATCTGACAAAAAAAATGAAAGTATAATTTTGATTCATTCGCACTGGGGCAGCTATTGTTTTGTTGGCATTTTTTAATTTGATAATCTAAGGGTGAAGAGGTCAGTGCCCCTGACTAAATAGTGAGATATTGCATGTTTTAAAATTCTTGCAGCACACCAGTGTGCCGCTGCATATAGGTTGAAAATCGCTGCTCTGGGAGTCTGAGAGCTGGGAAAGAGTGGATACCTTCCTTGAGTACAGGGGGCTGTTTATTATAATGAGTGAGAAATTGTATACATAGCTCCTCAGACACTTTAAAGATCCCAATTTACAAATGGCCATTATCAAAATAAAAGATATATTATTGTTTTCAGCACACTTGTAAATAGTCCACATGCAAACTAAGACAGAGGTTAAGAAAGGAAAATTAAAGATTTTCCGGTGTATAACTGGTCATTCAGGACAGGCCATGGAAAATAATACAATTCCATGCCTGATTTGCTTGCATGAAGACAAATCATAGCAATATATTGTTACCAAGGATGTAATAAACTAGCATTACCTCAAAAGTGCAAAAGTTCAGAATTCCATTCAAAATCTCTCTTTGCTTACATGAAATGAAAAGATTTAAGGACTAACTGAACAATGATGGAATTTTATTAACACGAATTATTTGGCTAAATGGCATAATTGTCTATCTTATTAATTCTTTTGAAATAGGTGTGAACTTTGGCTAAATAATGAAGGTGGTAAAATTTGCTTTCACATAAACTTCACCATCCTGTTCTCCACTTTCTCATCCTTGAGACAGCCCTTTTTATGTCTAACTTCCTACTGTTTCCCACCTCTTCTCTTTTGTCTTTTACTCTCAGGAATGGATTGAATCAAATAAGGTCTCCCACAATTAAAATGACTAAGAAAGGTGACATCTATAACCAGCCAATCATTTTGTATTTTAGATACATTTGTAATGCCTTAATTTAATGTGATGAAATTCAAATAATGGAATTTCAGGAATCAGGCTTATCAATGAAGAATGGTTTGAAAGAGCATTTTTAGCCTCTGAATTTTTGAAATGTAGGAAGCTACCAATTCTTCCTACTAGTTAATTTTGTACTACATTTGTCTACTCTAGTAATACCAATGTAAAACTGCTATGGTCCTTCTATGTTAATAATAGCTGGGTATCTATTCAGGGTTCTATTCGCTAAGCATTGCACTAATCACTTTACATAGATCATCTCATCCTTTAGCCCTCACAACTGTATAAATGATATATTATTGTCAAAGCAATAAAGATAAAAAAATTTTGGTGCAAAAAGGTTGAGGAATTTGTTTAAAATGACATGAGTGAGTACAGATAAAATGGACTGAGAGAAGTACATACTATTTCTGATGTTCTGTGTGGTTGAATCTTATCACTAGGTGGTCAAACGCATATGCCTGGGCTCTGAATCTGCAGGCTTTACTTCATATTAGCATGCTGAAACTGACTGCAGGAGTATTTTAAATGTGAGAATGGAAAAATATGCATAGAAATGAGAGTGCCCTTTATTTAACTTGTCCAATGTCTCATAGCTCTCTCACACCCATTGATGCTTATGCCTCTGGCAAATTAATCAGAACTCACCCAAATATTTCAGGATCAGTTAGAGACTATTAAGTTTCTCTCAGGCTTCAATACCTCTCCTCCCTTTCTACTTTTTCGTCTTCTTAGAAAAACATAAGTTTAACATTCCATTTTTCTTTTTGATTAAATTCTTTTAGGTAAAGTGATTTCTTCTTTCTGGAAATTGAAACATGATTTTCTACTAGCCAGTTTAAAGAGATGTTTGGCTGATTTTACAGAAGAACAGAATCAATTATCTTTATATAATATAAAGATAATCAATTATCTTTATATTAAATATTATAAATAAGATAATATTTATATATTATCTTAATATATAAAGATATATATTAATATATCTTTATATTAATTATCTTCCATTTCTACGAAGGCAGTAGAAATGGAAAAGTTCTAACTGATCAGAATCAAACATCTGACCATTGTCCAGTGATTCTTCAAGAATCATTAAATGGTCCTTCACCATATGGCCTGTTAATGGGAAGAAATTGGAGAGAGAGTTGCAATGGGGATAATAAGATGCTACAGCCCTATGTGTCCCATGCCAAAGGGCAATGGGGAATGAAGGTTTAGCCTGGCTTCATCGCCAGTGAATTCACTCTTTGTTCTCATAGCCCTGGCTGTTTTCAACTTTTGATGACACCTGGTATGCTGCCTTTGACATTGTCAATGCCTATTTCCTACCATGGCACCTCATTACCAATACCAATACCCATTCCTTTGGCAAATCTTCCAATATGTAGTTGCCAGGGCTACCTAAACTCCATTGTTATTTGTCATCAATGAGTGGGCCAGGATTTAGCACAAGTACCTCTACCCTGTAGTGTCCAAAGCTTTGACTCTATAGTCGATGTCCTGTGGGTCAGCAAAGCAGAAGCCTTGGTCTAAATGGCCCTAACGGCATTGTTATTGTACCTCTACCAGTAGGGTAGCTGATAACTGCCAATGAAATTCAACTTATTGATCAAGTTAACTTTTTTTAGTACTATGTGGACAGATTCACAATACTTAATTTCGTTGGCAGTCAAGGAAAAGCTGTGGTCTCTTTGCCTTTCCACTCCAAAAGAGAAGGCTCAGCACTTTACCATACTCTGAACATCAGAGATAGTATGTACCTCCTGCGGTCCATTTTATCTGTTAATTTGCAAATAAGTACTAGTATCTATTGAATAGACTGATTGAAGGCTGCATAACAAGTGGGGGTATGTGTCTACTTTGGGGCCCCTAAGTCATAATGATCTTTTTGAGCTACAATTCTCTGTGACTAATGATTTTGCTGATTGGAGCCTCTGGCAAACGGTATCTATGAAACTGGCAGGCTGTCTTGTTAGCTTGCAAGTGGAGTAAAAATTTTAGGACCTTCACAGTTAATGATACCTAATTGTTCCTGCATCCTCTTTTTAGAAGTTTGTGAAAATATACATTATACTGATTTCTGCTTTCAAAAAGCTTTGTGGGGTTTTTTTGGGGTGGAATATTTCAGTACATCTTTTTTTTTCTCAAAGCAACATTAACACCATCACTATATTTAATGGAAGCTACCTACTCAAGTCTCCTCTGGTAGGAATAAAAGTTTATGTGTCAGAATAAATTGAGAAAGAGGCAGAACTGGTCACTGAGGAGAATAGAGAAGCATTTTTACCTTATTCTATCTTTTTTAGAAGCATTACTGAAGAGAAATGATTAAATATTTTATAGAAATTATCACTTTAATTAAAATGCAGACTGGAGGACTTAGTATAGAAAGAGGGAATACTGAGGGCTTAAAATCCTTGAAACATCAGAATTTAAAGCATTTTTCACATTATCCTTTGGGCCATCTATTAAGATCCTGGTTGAATCTTCAACTATATTAATAAAAGAACAAAATATTTAATTCCCCCTTAATTTGGTATATAAGTACAGATCATAGAGGTGAGCATATATTGTTATTCCCCGAATTCTACATGAAACAGTGCTGAGGAGTCAGGTGAATTTATGTTTTATTTACAAACAGTAAGATTCAAGGTTTTGATTTATAGTCCTGTGAGAATTTAGCATGTATAGATTTTTAAAAAAGAAAACATGACTTCAGAGAGTGTGCAAAGAAGTTCCAGCAACCCAAACAGTTCCCTCAGGCTGCCACTGGCATTCAGGCTCTCCTCACACATATGCCCTGGAGAACATTGATCTGTTATTTATTCCTTTTCGGCTGTGTCACATAAATTTGGGGTGGTTACTGGTATAGTTCCATATTCATTCAGTTCAAAGTCATTTCTAATTTCCTTGAATTTTTCTCTTTGACCCATTGATTTTTTAGTAATGTTTTATTTAATTTTCTAATATCTAGGATTTTTACTAATATAATCCTATTAATGTTTTCTAGTTTAATTTTGTTATAATCAAAGAACATATTTTGGATGGGCCATGGCTCAGTAGTTGAGCATTTACCTATGAACCAGGAGGTCACTGTTCAATTCCTGGTCAGGGCACATGCCTGAGTTGTGGGCTCAATCCCCAGTAGGGGGTGTGCAGGAGGCAACTGATCAATTATTCTCTCTCATCATTGATGTTTCTATCTCTCTCTCCCTCTCCCTCTCCCTTTCTCTCTGAAATAAATAAAAATATATATTTTTTAAAAAGAACATTGGATAATTTCCTTTTTAAAAACAATTAATGAGGTTTTTCTTTGTGACTCACAATATGGACTACCTTGGTGAATGCTCCATCTGTGCTTGAAAAGCAATGTGTATTTTGTTGTTGTGAGGTGGAGTGCCCTGAAAACATGTATTAGGAAAAGTTGTTTAATAGGGTTGTTCAAGTTGACTGTATACTATTCATTTTTTACTTGTTTGTTTTCACACACATATCTTTTTCTGTGACATGAATATTAGATCTGTTGATACTGTCCCACAGGTCCCTGAGGATCTCTTCCTCTCTGTGTGTGTCTCTGTCTCATACGCTTTCTCTAATTATTTATATAGGACTAGAGGCTCAGTGCACAAAATTTGTGCATGGGTGTGGTCCCTAGGCCTGGCCAGCGATCAAAGAGCAAGTGTCTAGCATGGAAGGACAGGTCCAGCTGACCTCTGGGACCTGGGCAGCACCTGGGCCCCAAACCCCTGTGCACCCCACTCTGCCTGAGACATCGGACCCTGCCCAGCTCCCTCAGCACCTGAGAGCCAGGCGGTGGCCTGGCCCCCCACCCCCCACCACCGGCCACTGTCTGTAGGGTGATCAATGGGGCAATCAGGCCTAGCTCACACCCACTTTGGCCTGGCACTGCCCACTCACCTGCTCCACCATCCCGCTACAGTCCCACTCTCATTGGGGCCCATCAGGGCCGGCAGCACCTCTACTGCTGCCCACTGCCATCGTCACGTCACCGATGCCGCCATTTTCTGCATCACCTGGAGAACTTTCATCTTCTATTATTTTCAAGAATGTTTTCTCTTACTTTTTGAAGGATGGTTGTAAGTGCTGTTTCAGAAATTTTTTTTTTAAAATAATTTCAACATGTGAGTCATCTAGTGGTTGGTTTCTTTTGTTCTCTTTTCCTTTGATAATTCTTCAGATTTCCATAATTCTTGGTAAGTTGAGTAGTTTTGCATTGTATCCTCGACATTTTGAGTATTATGAGACTCTGAATCCAATTTAAATCTTCTGTAGAATATTGATTTTTTTTGTTTTGTTTTTTTTGACAGAGAGTCAATGCATATCCTGCCCAATGTCAATTTGGTTTCCAAAGAATTTGAAGTGACACTGGTTTGCACAACTTGTGAGTTACCCAGAGTTTGGACTGATACCTGAGCAGTGGTCCTCACTCTAAGTCAGTGTTTAAAAGACTTTGCTGGGCTGATTCCATTTAGTTTCATGCATGTGTAATTCAGAGGTTAGTCAAGGACTTTAAACATAAACTTACATTGTCACTTTCTCTAGCTACTTTCTCTTCATTACCATTACTTCTACTCAGCTTCCCAGGGTTCCATTTTTGGGTGTTCTTGTTAGAAAGATGGGAAGTTAGCCTCACTACACTACTGCAAGGGTACCCGATCATTAAGGTCTGCCATGCTACACCAGCGAGGAGAAGGAGGGGCTCTATCTTTCCGCTGGTACTCTGAAGGGTAAGCAGTAGGGCTGGGCAATTCTCCAGGGCCCTGAAGGTTTGTCACTCACTTGATGTAGGATGAGAAAATCCACAGAACTCCTCTCCTCTGAATTATGAGACTCTGCATCTGCCACCATGTGCTGGAAGGGGAGAGAGTGGACCTGAAAAATAAAAAAAAAAAAACAGGAAACTCACTACCAGGAAATTCCTCCAGTCTGAGATCCTTACCCAGTCTGCTTGCTTTATCTGTCTCTTCCTCTTAGGTTAGTTGCTTAATTTATTTTATTATTTAGAAAAAAATATTAAATATTTAATATTTAGTGGCAGCTATAGGTTGTAGTGTTTTTACTGCATGTGTCTAGAATCAAAAGTCTCATTTTTAAAAAAAATCTAAAATGCGAATAAAAGAAAAAGAAAACCTATCTCATAGGAGTATGTGCAGCAAAGAGAATAAATGGTAAAATATGTCTGGCAAGCTATAATGTTAAAAACAGAGTATATGTCTATATTTATAGATTTATAAATATAGCTATATCTATTTTTTTTTAATGGCAGATAATTTAAAAGTTTGTTGTCATT
This sequence comes from Myotis nattereri, assembly GCF_964212035.1. Classification (NCBI taxonomy): domain Eukaryota; kingdom Metazoa; phylum Chordata; class Mammalia; order Chiroptera; family Vespertilionidae; genus Myotis; species Myotis nattereri. The sequence continues at coordinate 68,577,699 of NC_138077.1, read as the reverse complement.
GTTTTCTATTATGTAGCCTTTTGGCTTTTTATATATCATCTGCTAAACCTCAACCAGCAAACAAACTAACAAGAAAATTGTGTTGAAATCATTGGAGAAACACTGAAATATGTCATGTGCATTTGCTTCAAAAACATCTTTAATAGCTCTATTAATACTTGTCAGTCACCACATGTTCTTGATCTCCTTGGTTATTTAAACATAATTTCCAGTTCCTTGTTGAAGTCTTTATCTAGTGCCATTAGTATCTTCTACATCATTGAACATTTTCCATATTAAAATAAAAATTCCTTTCCATTTGATTTGTCTTCATTTCCCTTCAATTGCTAAAGTTGCTACTACAATTCACAAAATATTCAAATTCCAAACTTTCCTGCCATTTGCCTATCAAAATACTCACCTGAGTGCTTTTTGGATAATTTTATTGTGTGTTTATTTCTGCAAAGCAAACCATTTCAGAATGCCTAACAATAAATTACCACCTAACTAAAGAAGTCATGCTGTTTGAAAGGTTTTTCTAAGCTTAACTCCTTCAGGTAAAATGTAACAGGTTCATTTGACATTTCTTTAGAAAGAAGAGCATATACAATGCAAAACTAGACCATTTATACGGTATATGTCATATTAGTATCTCAAGACATGTTACAATTAATTTTCTGAAAGCAATGGCAATCATTCAAGACAGAAATAGAACTTAGAATTTAAAGAGAATTAGGCTTGAAGAAGAGAGACAGAGCACCACACTCCACAGTAACCCCTTTAGGAACATGCCCCCGTACACAATAGTAAATGCATTTAATCAGTTCCGGGTCATAGGTTACAGAACTTGTGGAACTCACAGAAAATGTACAATTTCCAACCCCATGGATTGTCATCACTACAAGGAGATGAAATAAAAGCTACAAGGTTGTTTTCAGTTTCTGCCTATTGTCAGGGAGGATAACCCCAGCTGCAAAAGCAGTCACACTATTCCTATGCTTTGGCAGCAGCAGATGGTGTTAAAATTTAGGTGCTGTGATCAAAGCAATGCCCTTAATCCCGCATATGAAGTTGTCTAGACTCAGTAAGTTATTAGATACTAACAAGTAAATGGCAAGAAGGCATAGATGATATTGAGTTATATGATTCTACCATAGGGCTCTGCTTCAACTCTCCGATTAAGTGAGCCCGCATCTCCTTTCATAGAGTGCACAGGTGAGGATATAAAATTCTGCTTTGTTGTGTGTTCTTAAGTCTTTAGGTCTAGCATTTTCCATTCTAGTCAAACTACCAGAGATTACCTATCTTGACAACAGTGGTCAGACATAATGTACACATAGTTGTCACAAATGCATCATCATTCGCCTAGCTCTGATTCTTTATTGGGAAGCTAAATTATTAAATAAAAGAAAATTACAGAATCATATAGGATCAGTTAAAATAATATAATTGTAGAAAACAAATGATAGTACTACTCAGAGGGTAGTAAAGTAGGAGACCAACCATGACTACCTTTTTTTTTTTGCCAGGGCAGATTCTGTCTGCCCCATTAACATTCCATAGGAAGAGAAAAGAATTGCCATATCCAGTGGTCAGCAAACTGCGGCTCGCGAGCCACATGCAGCTCTTTCGCCCCTTGAGTGTGGCTCTTCCACAAAATACCGACTTCTGCGCATGGGCCATGAAGTTTCAATCGCACTGTATGTGCGTGTCCACACATGGTATTTTGTGGAAGAGCCACACTCAAGGGGCCAAAGAGCCGCATGTGGCTCGCGAGCCACAGTTTGCCGACCACTGCCATATCCAATTATAACTATTAGGTTTTGATAGTCTTCTTCTGGTGGAAGTAAGTAAGATGAAAGTAATGAATACATTTTAAAAAGAAAATGTATTATTTATGCTCTCTCTTTCCCACCCCAAATCCTACACACAGAAAGGCCACTTTTGGGGAAGCTATGACTTGTATGTTATTGCTTCATTATACAAATCAATAGCAGTTCAGTTGTGAATAAAACAGATGTAGGCAGATACTATGAAAAGTCACCTGGGCCAGCTGGTATGAATTTTAGCAAACTGATTTTGCTGGCTTTCCATGCAAAGTCTTAAAATAGATCACTTAAAAAACAATTTAAATGCCTCTGCACAGGCAGAGAGGTCAGAGCTGCTGGCATTTGATTTGCTGAATACTGTTCTCAGCTGAACTCTAATCTGCCTTGAAGGGAAACTGCAGCCATTATTTATATTTCACCTGTGAGAGCTAAATAAATATTTACTAACAAAGAATGTTGACACATACTTCACATATAGATTCCCCTGCTTGCTTTCAATTAGGTGGGTAAAATTTTCCTGAGCCTGTAGTCATGACAGAAAATTTTGTTCAGTCACAGCTAGAGACCAACTGGATTTAGCTCTGCATACTCTGTGCAAAGGAGCCACAGCTAAATCTGCTTGATTGTCAGAATATCCTCTTCCACTGGCATCAACGGGACAAGATGAAGATTCCTCACTTCATTTTTAAATTGCTGACACTCAGCTCGTCGTGCTAAATTATCTCAGTCAGCTAGTGCCCTCATTCGTGTGTCCTATTCACATTGTTTGGAACTTCCTTCAAAGTTAAGTATCATGGCACATAATTGGGACTAGTTTTTCCAAATCTCCATAAAAACATCTCTTCCCTTTGAACATGCTTCTTCCAGATAATATTTCCCACATAACCAGAATAGTCTTGTCTCTTTTGAGAACTTCAGAAGTGCCTGAATTAGCATTTCTCTAACGACTCCCTGTGTTTTTCAAGACAGGCTTCAGGTCTCCCATTCTGCATACCCCCTGTTGGCAATATGACATTGACACTCCTCCCCAGGGGAGGCGAGTTCTACTCTGTATTTCTCTCCCTCGAATCCCAGTAGCCTGTGACTACAGCAGAACTGACTGTTTTCTGAGACTAGGTCATAAAACCCAGCCTCCAGCTGGTTCTCTTGGGAAGATTCCTCTTGAAACACAGCCACCACGCTGTGAGTGGATGACAGTCCATGAAGAGACCCCCTGAGGAGAGGAACGGAGGCCCCTGGCCCGCAGCATGGCTGAGCAACCAGATGACAGCCAGCACTAATTTGTCAGTCATGTGAGTGTGCCATCTTGGAAACGAAACCTTCAGTCGAAAATAGAGCTGCCCCAGCTATGCTGCACGGAACAGAGGAGTCCTCCCTGCCAAGCCCAGGCCAAATGGCAGATTTCTGAGCGAAAACAAATGACTGCTATTGTTCTAAACCAACAATTTTCAACCTTTTGCATCTCATGGCACACATAAACTAATTACTAAAATTCTGCAGCACACCAACAAAATATATATTTTTGCCGATGTGACAAAAAAAAAGATATAATTTTGATTCATTCACACTGGACAGCCAACGCACTGAAACGCTACATACAAATGAAGCAAAATGTTGTTTCTGTGAATAGTACGTTTAATTTGACATACACTGGAATTCTGTTCTTCACTGAATTGTATCCTCATTTACTTGACAAACATTTACTGAGAAGTTATTATGCGCTTATTAGCCAAGCACTGGGGCTAAAAGATAATTACACTCCACAACTAGGTATGGTCATGTAATAACTGGGGCTCTGCTTACATACGTAACTTCTGTCTTGCCACACAGACTCTCTTTAGGTATGGCGATTTTACTAGATCTCTAAGCCATGTCAGAATATTTAGTAAACTTTAACTTTAAAATAAAACTGAGCCCTAGCTGGTTTGGCTCCGTGGATAAGCATCAGCCTGCAGACTGAAGGGTCCCAGGTTCGATTCCAGTCAAGGACACATGTCTGGGTTGTGGGCTCAATCCCTAGTGTGGGGCATGCAGGAGGCAGCCCATCAGTGATTCTCTCTCATCATTGATGTTTCTATCTCTCTCTCTCCCTCTCCCTTCCTCTCTGAAGTCAATAAAATATATTTAAAAATAAAATAAGATAAAATAAAACCTAATTTTAAATTAGGATGAATGGTAGCTTTTAGTAAAGGGGTTATGAGATTTCTGTTTTATTTTCCATGTACTATCTTCTATATATAAACTTTAGCCAGAGATTCTTATTCATCATCTCAGGCCAAGTAGGAGTTTTGATACTAAATACTAATTGGAATGTATTCTTTTTCTGATTTTTACAGTCATTATAAGTTTGCTTTCTTTCAAGTAAAGGGACAGATAGCAGGGACTATTTCCTCAGTAGTTATTAAAAATTCCAGTTACTGTTTCATCACTCTCTGTGAATGGATCTATTTTCCTGCTCACCAGAGGGCTCCCATTGTAATGATCCAGCGTTGTGTATTTTTACAGGCGTGCTACAAGTATAATGGTGATTACAGCTAGGAAACAAGTCAAGTTCACCTTAACTTGGGTTCATTTGCAATAGAACCCAAGAATTCTTTATTTGTTTAAAATGATTTAACTTGTATTAAGATTCTTTTAATCTGGTTTGAGGTTTCCTCTTCATTTAGATTATTTACACTTCAATTAAATGGCTTTTTTAGAGCCTCTCACCAACTGCAGTATTAACTCTATGGCAAAGGGGGTGGGAGTGGAGACAAGGATCCTATTCAAGGCCTTCCAACACTGTGAACCAGGAGGGTGATAACCATGGGTCTGAGGTGGTTCATCCCAGAGTTCCATGGTGGGAGCAGTGCTGCAATTCTTTATAGTTGACAGAATAGAGCTTTAAAAAAATCTGCACCAATCCTATATCCCATATATAACAGTTGTCCTCATGTCTTAAATTTAAAAAAAAAAAAATGAAGAACAACACTCTTTGACCCATACAAGTCCAGTGGTTCGAATCTTCTACTTTTGTTTATCTTTTGTCTTGAAAGAGGCCTTGTCAAATCAGAATGAAAAGAATGTTCTGAAGCGTGAGAAAATTCAAATTTCCTATTTAAAGCCTGGAGTTCATTAGCCTCGTACACTCACTTATTTCAAGGGTCACTGGGTTACACAGAAGAGCCTGTCTCTCTGCTCCCCAAGTCCCAAACCATTCACCTGAGATCGGTTTAGAAATACCAAGTCTATTAGCTTTCTATGGAATCTAATTCATCTTTGCTGTGCTTTGTCTTGTGACCCTGTCAAGTCAAGGGCTTTGATTATATGCTATCCCTTGTTTTCTTGATCACTTTTCAGTTAAGTAATTGTCTCAAGTTAATTGGTTATAATGATTAAAACTTTGTTTATATTACACTGCAATTTTCTTTTATCCGTGACACTTAAGTTAACTATTTTATTATTAATTGCTTAATACTTGGAAAAAATAGTCTTTTTAATTAGACTTCTTTTTATTGTGCTATTTTTATTGTGTGCATATTAAGGCTAAAATCTAAATTTTGGCAAATAGGAGAAATTGCCTGTTGTTGACATTACAGAGTTAGACTAGAAACAAATATATTTAATAATGTTATAATGCTGAGAGGTAGAATGTAATGCATACAGGCTTCACTAATAGATCTGGCTTTGGACTCTGCCTCAGGACTTAACCAGTCCTGGGACCTTTCTAAGCTTAAATTATTGCATCTATAAAATGAAGTATTAATACCAACCCATGTAGACTGAGTGAAGATTATACATAATGTGTAAAAAGCACAATATTTAATCTAACGTTAGCTGGTTCTTGTTTTTATCTTTGCCACTAACCAGATATGTCATCTTGAGAGAGCTGCTTTATTTATTTGTGTTTCAGGTTTCCCTGATAAATAGAGGAAAGGTCTTGAAAATTTCCAGTTTGTTTTTTTTTTTTTTTATCAAAGCTCAATTAGTAAGTAAACCCTCTCAATTGATTCTTTGCATAATTTTACATTAGCCAGAGTTTTTTTCATGTTAAAATTTTCTAGAGGAGTAAAGATGACAGCTGGAATTTGGGCAGTAATGCAGACAGGGTGATAAAAACAAAATGGTCAGCAGGGAGTGTTTCTATATGGAATGATGGGATAAGAGCCAGAGCAAGAGCAATCGCATTTAGAAGATAAAACCACAGGTTAGTTGTTCAATGATCTGTTTAAAGAATTTGTGTTATGGGGCAGGGTAAAGGCAAAGGGGGGAGAAAGAGAGGGTATTGGCTATAGAGTCAACAATAAAAATAAAGAACTTGTATTATAATGTCATATCAGATTTAATGAATGATTGGAAAACCACTGGAAAATTTTAATTGACCTGCTTACTCTTAGCTTAATCAGCCTGTAGCAATAAGTACTCCTGCCACCCACTTAGTCCTTTGAATTCCCATGGAAAAAAATTAACTAAACACAATAAATATGATCGTCTTTATACTTGCTAATTAATTCTGTTTACATCACATTTACAATATCAGTTTATCTGCCTTGAAGGGGAAACCATTTCTAAAAATAACCCCTAAGCTTTATCTTTCATCAGTCGGATTAGTTTTTATTTTTTAATTTGTCTTTAACCCTGATTTTACAGCTGTACTGTTTTTCTAAATATATTTTGCAAACACAACTTTATTAAGCCATAGACCATGTTTGATCATTCAAACCATAAAGATAGTTACACAAAATATGAGACCTGAGAACATACACTTTCCCAAGTGCAGCAGGGAGAAGTGGACACTGTTTCTCCTGTTTATAAACAAGGGGTCAAGACACGTGAGCAAAGACTTTCCAAACTAAGTGCTTGTTAGATCTTTCTTTATCTGAAATCTGCACTCTAAATTTGGAGTAAATAAACCCTATGTGAAAATCAGTATTATAGATGGGGGTTGAGGACATGGCTAATTAGACTCCAACTAGTTTTTCTATGAACAGCTCATCCTAAAGCATCTCATGATAAGAACTGATAACAATAATAAAGTATTAGTAGCAACACTAATATCTACCTTCCTTTGAGGTTTTAATCATAGGCTCTATGATTCAGGATTTTTTGTACATTATGCCTTTCCTGGGAGTATGTGTCTTGTACTAAATTCAGAAAATATATTTAAACTACATAAATATAGTTTAGGTCATTTGAATTTCATGTAATATCTTGAGCCTATTTATAATGGTCAGTTTGCCCTATTAAAAATCCATACTCTCCAAGACAAAAAAAGAAAATCAACCACCTTTTAAACAACTAAAGGTATCAAAGCATGATTGACTTTAGAAAGCTGTCCAATTTTACGCCAAGCACTGAGTATGACACTTCGTTAAATTTCTAATTCTAATTTGAAATCCCCACCACATCACAAGACTTTCAAGGTCATATATATATATATATATATATATATATATATATATATATATATATTTTTTTTTTTTTTTTTTTTTTTTTTTTGCCAATTCCCTCCAAGGCAGCCTTCAGGAAATTTGCCACTGCTTTTGCAACTCACTCTATTTCCTTCCCAACTATACAAAACCATGGTTCAGGCAAGAAAAGAGCAAACCTATCTGTCATCTTCTCCAGTTCTTAGTACTGTAACCATCAGGGTCAGTATGAAGGAAGGAAGAAAAGAAAATATACAATTTTCTTCTTATGAGAATAATACACACACTTATCTGTATTTGTACTTTTATTTATTGCTCCTATATGAATTGGGAAACTGGGATGTGTAGAAAATAATAATATGTAATTAAAGCTACGGGGAAACTCTCAAATTCTTTTTAAACCTACTCACTCAAAGGAGGGTATAAGATTAATTTAAACTTGTTTATTATACTCTACCAGTAGGAAGAGGCTTAACTAACATGCTGGGACAAAAAAAGGGGGTAAATAAAAAGATCTTGAACTTTTTAAAAAGATACTTCTTTATGATTCTCAAAAGTCTGTCTAAAAATTGACAGGAAGCAGCATTACCTTTTGTGGCTATGTTTTCAATACAGATGACTAGAGAGCAGGAGAGACAGAAGAAGAGCCAGGAATCTTACTAACAAGTGACAAGAAATCCAGATGATGGTTAGAGATAGGGGAGAGGATAGTGATATCCTTGCCAAGAACAGCAGGAAATACCCCACACTACCCCCAAGCATATCCAAATCAAGGTTAAAGTGGCAGAATTTCAACCAAGTACTAAAGGTAAATAATGCAAAATGAATCTTTAGCCAAAGGTGAAAGAAAATGAGAGTTATTGGACATGAGAAATCTCTACTTGGTGGTGACTATTGGGAGACATTACTCAAAAGAATGAAATTGCGTGGCTTTCATTCCCAGAGAAGTAGAGAAAATTAATCCATCTGCATACATGAGTGAAATGTGCATGGATTTTGGAAACCAATGCTTCAGAGTGGGTCCCACTTAGTCTAATGGGAAGAAAGTAGGAAGCAATCCTACTATTGGGTTAGTGTTAAAAGCTCTAAGTTACTTTGCTTTTCTACCTCTTTAGGCTTGAGGACATCAGCATAAAACCAGCTTTCTTTTTGACAGACAAGATCTCAACTAACAAGAACAACAGGGAGAAAACTATAAAATGAATCACAAGAGAAACCTTTATTAACTTCAACTTGCTACAGGCTTACATGGGGCTGTACTTTGTTTTTGCCCAGACCCTTCAGCCTGCCAGATCTGGGAGCCTTAGCATCACCTTCTGCCTCAGCTGGTGTTCTCTCTTCTAGGAGTCTTCCCCTTCCTAGACCTTGAAAAGTCTGTCAGACAGAGCTTAGGAAACAACCAAAGCCATTTGGTGGTGATTCCAAGGAAGTTACTTCAAGAAAAGAAGGCCCCTGGCTCCTGGGACACTGATTGCTCCCAGGGCTGGATTTGACATTCCTGATGCATCACAAAGGCATCCTCATCCTGCTGATTCTTTAATCTGTCCTGCAAGTAGAAGAAAGAAGTTAAAAGCCCTCAACAACAATGTACATATTCAGAAAGGACATGACCCTCTGAGCCAGCTCTTTCATGCTCTATCTGGATCCAAGGATCCAGCATGTTTCTCAAGCTCATTCTCCTCAATTCCATCCACTCTAGGTGAAGAGCTGTTATTTTCTTATTCTGTGGAAATGTGGCAAGCCCAGAATTTCACCACCCCATGCCTCATCCCCATCTCATTGGAAAGGTCAGACTCATCTTCCTGGGAACTGAATAAGACCAGCTTTGTATCTACCATCTCATCTCCTTCACTTTGTGGTGGTACCAAAAGTGTTGGAAGAGTGGTGGGGTTGTGGGTCTCCACTTTCTCTTTCTTATTCCTCTTTCTCATTCTCTTTGTCCTTATAACCTTCTTAAGATGTCTTGATTTGGGGGAAGTGCATAGAGCTTTCTCCTCTGGACTGGAGGCTGACAGGATCTTGTGAAACATCACCCACATGAATCTCAGATGTTCCCTCCAATGGCTCTGATGATGATTTTAAGCTTTTACTCAGAGTGTCATTCTCCCATAGGTGGACTCTACCCTCCATATCTTTAGTATCTGGTAATATATGACATGTTTTGGGATGGAGATAGGAAATTTCCAACTTCACTCATTGATGGCATTTTTTTTTACCTACTATGATGATCCCAGCCAGCTTTGCAGGAACAAAGAGATCACAACAAAAGGACAAAGAGTCTAATGGTTTACTATTTGACTAGTTAGTAAGCTGACTCTTTCTAATGATCTATCTTCAGCTATTATAGACCCAACAGCTGTACTGATCCCAGATTCCCCTTCTGGGCTTATCTAAGAAAGTTCAATGGCCTTAAGAAACAGAGGCTTCAGGTTGTTCTTGGCCTGGGAAATCTCAGATTTCCTAAAAGGAGAAAGAAAGCCATTGAAGCGATTGCTCTGTGGACAATGAAGTTCCTTCTAGTCATACTAAATCCATGGTTTGATAATACTCTGCCAACCCTAGGACAAATTCCTGGGAAGAAACAGTATTTAACAACTGTTAAAGCAGTATTTCTAAGAGAAAAAAATCTCCATGTATATCAGAATCGCCTGGGGTGCTCTCTGAAAAAGCAGATTTCTGGGATGTACCCAAGACCTACAATTTCAATCTCTACAGCAGGTTTCCAGGAATTTGTATTTTTTCCCCTAGTAACAAGTAATTTTCATGCATTCTAAATTTGAAAACTTTTGCTTTAAAGGGATACTAGATCGAATATTCTATGTGGTCATGAGCATGATGCTCTTAAAAAAAAACCTACCACTTTCCCCTATAGGTTTTCTCTAATTATCTCAACCCATATTATTTTTCTCCTCTGAATGCCTTTATTCATTATAATGCAATTTGGTACCTTATCCTTTATTACCTTCTGTTGTAATTTAACTTCTAAATATTATAACTAGGCCTTCTAACCAGATTATAAGCTTCTCAAGGGCAGGTATTCTCTTAAACTTGTTAATTGTCCACAGTGACTTGCCAGTACAAGGTGCTTAATAAATTGAATAAGTGAGTAAAAATATGAGTAGACTTATCTCTCAGTGTGCAATGATTAATATAAGATGAGGCTGCTTGGAGGGATTGCTATAGAGTGATGTAATGCTAAGAAGAACAAGGGCCCTGGGAGCAACCTAATGCAATTCCCAAAATTTACAGATGGGGAAACTGAGGCTCAAGCAAGATAATGACCTTCCTAAAGGTGGAATTGGAAAAAAAAATTCTGTGAAGAACCAGGTTCTGTGAGCCATAGGTTCTGATAGGTTCTGTCCCAAATATTCATCTCTGCATTATAGTACAAAAGCATCTATAGACAATAAATAAATACATACATAAATAAGGCTGTGTCTCAATAAAACTTAATTTAGAAAACAGATGATAGGCCAGATTTGGCAGCAAGCTGTCATTTGCTAACCCTGGCCTAAAATCACATCATTAGTTAACAGCATAGCTGGGATTAGAGATCAAATCACCTAAGTCCCAGCAAGTGCTCCTTCCACAAAGGAGTAGAAGTCTATATAGTGAGAAAGAACTTTTTCAATTAAAACAAGGGCTTCAAAATAAACTGACGAACAAAATATATCCAGAACATGGAAGCATGCAACAGACTGATGAATTTCAGAGGGAAAGGGAGGGTGGTGAAGGGGAGGCTGGAAGAGATTAACCAAATAATTTATATACATAAATGCAGAGCCTATTGGCAGACAATAGCACAGTGAAGGTCTGAGGTGGGGGTGGGATTGGGGTGGAGAAGGTCAATGGGGGTAAAAAGGGGACATTGTAATACTTTCAACAATAAAGAAAATTTAAAAAGTAAAAGGAAGCTTCAAAAGAGAAAAAGATCAAAATATGTTTGGGTATGTAGTACTTTTAAGATGATCTGTAATAACCTTTAGTCATTTATACAAACAATATAGCTGAATTCTGAAATTGGTCAATTTTCAAACAGATCCATCAGTTGGGGAGGGGGAAAAGACTGAATATTTTCTATCACAACTGCCCAGAAAAGCACTCTATTTCATCCTGTTCTGAGTGAGGAAAAAATCCTATCTATAATAATAAAAGGGTAATATGCTAATTAGACCAGACATCATTCTGGACATCCTTCCTGGTGAAGCCGGGGCTGGAGGGAAGCCAGCCTGGGTCCCAGGAGCCAGAGGGAAGCTGGTGCCAGCAGCCAGGGGAAGGAAGGCCTACTCTTGAACGAATTTTCATGCATTGGGCCTCTAGTAGATAGATAATAGAAAATATTGCACTATTTATTTCTCGAAGTTATCATGGCCTGTTGAATACAGTTCCAGAGTGCACAGTCCAATGATCAAAATTTCAAATAAATATCACAGGAACATGAAGGCAAAGATAGGATAGGTTATCTAAGAAGCTAAAACCTCACTTCCTAACCCAACATGCTCTTTAATATTGCAAGTGACCCTGGTAATAAAGATTAAATTGCCCAGAGTCTTAAGGTTATTTTTATATTCTGGGCTTTCTGAAAACTCTAAGGTCCATCCAGAACTCTCTGTTCTATTTTATTTCTCCCCTAAGGTGTTCCTCATGTTATTACTTTGCCTTCACAAAGTAGATGCTTAACAAATATTTGTTGACTGATGGATTGATAGATAGATGAGTGAATGATTGGGTGAGTGAACCAAATGCTTTTAGACAGTTCCTTGGTTTGTGTCTGTAAAGAATAAAGCAGAGGTGTCACATTCTGCAACAGGACATCCAGTACTTTCTAAGTTACCCTTCAGTGAAGCTAACTGTACCTTCACATAGCAAATGTCAGTAAAAGTCTCATGAATGAATTAATGCATTTGATGTAAGCCATTTAAATTACATATTAAGTCCAAAGGATATTGCTTGTCACAAGAGATGGTATCTAAGGACAGAATTTAATAACTAATATATTAACGTGAATTCTTTGCAATTAGCTTTAATTTCACAATGTTAGGAAAGTTTGGTAACATCTTCAAGAGAGATAAAAGCTCCATGTAATAAAGAAAAGAATTTAAGCTCAAGCTCTATCTGACCCCTTTATGAGAAGCAACTATGGAGGCAGCAATTATAGAAGCAGCAGCCCCAGAAGGTACATATACGGCTGTAAAAGAAAAGTCAGCTGGGCCCAAAGCCTCTAAAAGTCAAACTGGTTTCTCCACTGCATTGGCAATGGCCCTGAATCAGGCCTTCATCATGTCTCAACTGTACTTTGATGAGGTTCTCCTCCCTCTCATGCTCCCCCTACAAGGAAGTTAGAATGAACTTATGATCTTTCTGAACCAAATGTGATCGTTTCACTCTCCTATTAAAAGCATTGCTCTCCATTCCCCCAGCAAGATACAGGTCCTTTGTGATCCACCTCAGTGTCATCTGACCAATTTCAAGTCCACCTCACCCTCAGATATCTTATGCTGCTAAAAAAACAGACCACTTGCCAGGTCATGAGAGCACCAGACTTTTTAAAACAGTCTCCCTTTTGCCCAAAATGCCCCTTTTCTCTTCACTACCTGTCCTAGCTTTAGTATAATTCTTCTAAGAAGACTTAGCCAACTTCCTCAGGCAGAAAAAAAAGCTGATTCAATTCAATTCTGTATGTACAAAAATCAACCTACTGAATTATAAGCTGTTTAGATATCTTATCTCCTTCACTAGGCTCTGAATTCCCTGAGGACCGGAGCTCTTGCTCATCACTTGATCTCTAGTGTCTCCATGGTTGGCACCTGGAAGGTATTCAATATTTGTGGACTTCAAAATGCAGGTCTTTACAGGTGGCCTCCCAAGGCGTGGGCTCTAGGCACAGCAGTTCTCAACCTGTGGGTCGCGAACATCGGAAAACACATATAGCATATCAGATATTTACATTAAGATTCATAACAGTAGCAAAATTACAGTTATGAAGTAGCAACAAAAATAATTTTATGGAAATTACAGTTATGAAGTAGCAACGAAAATAATTTTATGGTTGGGGGTCACCACAACATGAGGAACTGTATTAAAGGGTCGCGGCATTAGGAAGGTTGAGAACCACTGCTAGGGGATGACTCTTCCTTCTGTCTGAAAAAAAAAAAAAAAAAAGAACACACTGAGGTTTGGGGGACAAAGCTGAGCAGCTCTGGCCAGGACTCAGAGCTATAAATGCAGCTACCAATCAGTGCCTTTGGTGTCAGTAGCTGGTTTCACTCAGAAGAGGAAGAGCTGCTCAGCAATGGCTAGCACTATTCAGCTGATTTTATTGCTAGAACCATCCTCCCACCCACTTCTCTAGAATCATAGTAATGCTACCTAAGGAGGTCCTACAGCTATGGAGATTTCTGGCTCTCTGCAGGCCCATATCCCCCACCCCCTGCCCCTATCACACTTCTCTGTCTTCTTGGTAGACCCTCAGCACCACTGACCATCCCTACTTCCTCACATCCCTACTGCTCAATGTGAAGCCTCCCCAAAGTCTCAGCAATCTCTGAATTGCAAGGTTTTTTATCCAGAATTAGCTATCTCATTCCCATAGGACACACACCCAAGTCCAGGTCCTGGCTCTCCTTTTTAGTGCCCCCACCTGAGGAACCTTTCCCCAAAGGCTAGATGTATACATATACAGAGATGCTGTTCAAACCACAGAGACTGTTTGCCTGACAAGATGTAAAAGAGGTCTGCACCACATGCATTTCGCTGACTCTGAAGTCCATGATGCCTCTGGATTTGACAAGATGTAAAAGAGGTCTGCACCACATGCATTTCACTGACTCTGAAGTCCATGATGCCTCTGGATTTGACAAGATGTAAAAGAGGTCTGCACCACATGCATTTCACTGACTCTGAAGTCCATGATGCCTCTGGATTTGACAAGATGTAAAAGAGGTCTGCAGCACATGCATTTCACTGACTCTGAAGTCCATGATGCCTCTGGATTTCACACATCAGAAATTATTGGGTGCATAATGCATATGAATTCATGTGTCACAATCTGAGTCCATTTGTCTCCATAAACCTGTTGCACTTCAGCATTCCTTGTGATGGATTTTCCCCCCGTTTTCACATATTAGTTGGAGCAAAGCTGAGAGTGTTAAAACCTTTGGATGAATTTGCTGCCTAAGCAGAATCAAAGAAAACTTAGAAGTCCTAAAACAACAAACTTTTGGCCACTGAACTTCTGGCTAGTCGTGCAGAAGAGACTACAAAAAAAAAAGTCACTAATCATTATTGACAGTAAAGTGAGTATCCCTTTTAAAAAATGGAAAAGAAATGTTTGGCATGAACCAACTTCGCTTTGCAGTGACTCTTTAGAGAATTAAATAACTGAAGCATCAGGCAACAATTTTCTTTGAAGATGACCTTTCATATTAAATAAAGAGCTAGTCTCAAAGGGAAAGAAAATGAATATTCTGTGAGGGCAACTACTCATTCCTGAGTATGCAGTAACAAAGAGATTAAAATATGATAATAAACACTATAGACAGTCACATTACAAATTAAGTATCTTTTAATTTTCCAGGGTAACATTCATTGAGAACCTACTATGAATCAGACATTGAGAAAGTTGCTTTTTGATATGGCTACCAAAAAACACAGTAAATAATATAATTTAAATAAATGGTTTTCTAACTTTAGCAGGCATCATAATCACATGGAGGGCTTCCAAAACATTAATGACAGGTTCCCATCCCTAGTATATCTGGTGGCAGTTGGTCTAGATAAGCAAATGATAATATACATTTCTAACAAGTTCCTGGGTAATGCTGCTGGTCTATAAACAGCATTTTGAGAACCACTGAATTAGATCATTTCAGTGGCAAGATGAGACACACTAACTCAGAAAGAAGTTAAAAATGGAGGGCATTCCTAACCACTTACTATGAAAAAATGAAGCTGTATTGTCTCAGAAATGATTATATTCTGGGTTGAATCTTCCAACCATGCTGCCATTCCCGCTACATTTTCTGCTTTCAGGAGGATATGGCCAAAAGGTAATATGCTTGAAATGTGAATAGTATCGACACTGGGCTTGCCAGCAGAACTTTTCTCTGTGGGCACCTCTGTCCCCATAATTCTCCTTTCAGTCTCCACCTAGAACTAGCTACAAACTCCATAATGTGAAAGTCAAGGAAGTTCTGTAACCATTAAAGAGCTAGGAATGCGCATAAAATGTAGTCATAAAATAATGGTAACTCTCTAAAGAAAATATTTGAGTATTATCCCTTTATTAAGTTCTTGCTCTTTTCTAAAATTCCATCATGTCATTTTAAAATGTTACTCCTCTGGGCTGAAATCAGCACAGAAAAGGAGATGCTATAACCTTTGATTTGGCCTAATAAAACAGTAATAAATAGCACACTCAGTGGGTGGCTTAATTTGATAATAATGTGTGCTGAATTTTCTGTAGTAATTCAATTAAAAATCTTATGGCCAACCACCAGAAAGCATACAGATCACCAAAGTTTTATTATATTATATATTGGTCTTAAAATAGCCTATATTAATTTGGTGTCTTTATTTATTAATCTTCAAGTAGAGTTTCACCCAAATATAATTTAGTATAATCATTTACTTTTTTATTGTTTAAAAACTTCAGCTGGCTCACATCATTACGGTACTTAAAATTCCAGTGAAAGATGGAGAAACACTAATCAAAAAGGAAATACATTTGCCCAGCCAATGTAGCTCAGTGGTTGAGCACTCACCTCTGAACCAGGAGGTCATGGTATGATTCCCAGTCAGGGCACATGCCCGGATTGTGGGCTCAATCCCCAGTGTGGATGTGCAGGAATCAACCAATCAATGATTCTCTCTCATCATTGATGTTTCTATCTCTCTTTCCCTCACTCTTCTGCTCTAAAATAAATAAGAATATATTTTTTAAAAAAGAGAATACACTTTAAAAGCTGTATAAATATGACCATCACAATATTACCATTTCTTAAAGGGGAACCAATTCACACTGGCTCCTCTATGTCCTCTTTCAATCAACAGGGCTCCTAGAAAAGGACTATAGCCACTCAAAGCAAGCTGAAGCCACACAGAATCATTGAATCATTTGGTCACATTTATTTCTGCCAGGGTTCCTAGACAAAGAGTCAATCAATGATCCTGAGCTCTCTTCATGCCTTCTCTAATGACAGCCTTAGAACATTCCAGAAAACTTTAGCGCTTCCTTTTTAACCATAAATTGCACATAACTCTTCCAATTTTCAGTCTATAATTTCTCATAAAACTCTTTGAGATCCTCTAGTAAAGACAAATGGAAAGAATTATTAGACTTTAAATTGTTATCCTGCAATATTATATGCACTGGATCATAACTCTATGGCTTTGGTTCCCTCATAAAACTAAACCACAAAGCCATTCTTTCAATTTCAAGCTTAGCAGCACACAGACCCATGGGTGAAGCAATATAAATATTCTTGAGTAAAACCAAATCTCTTCTGCAAAAACAGACGCAACTCAGTGGTGTATAATCTCTCCTTTGAACCTGTACAGTCTGTAGTTCTCAGGCCACCCAAGTAGAAGGGTGAGAATAATGTTCATGTGTAAAAGTGGGATAGGCCTAAGAACTGTCTATAATTATAGGGCTTAGGTTTAGTCCAGGCTGCACCGCTCTCTTGTCCTAGACAAGTCACCAAGTTAGATGATTGTTTTTTGAGGGGGAAGGTGAGACCTCAGGTTTACAGAATTTTTTTCACCTCATACTCACAGAATTAGTTTACTCAAAATTACTGGTTCATGACACACTCTCATCATTGCTCCATTCATGGCCTTTTTAATATTTATTTCCTTAAATGTTATATATATATATATATATATATATATATATATATATATATATATATTCTAAGGTATATACCTGAGAAAAATTTATACAAAATGTGCATTGGAAATAGGCATATAAGTGTTCATAGAGCACTGTGTACAAGTCAAAAAATCTGGAAAATATCCAAATACACATTGTCAGGTTCATGTGGTAGACTTTCACAGTGGAATAGTAAACAACAGTCACATAAAGAAGTTACAGCTACCTACAACAATATGGAGTCATTGTTTCTGGGCCTCCATTTTGCTCTCTGAAATGCAGACAATAATAGACTGGCCTTATCTTTTCCTGAGGATTACACAGACACTGTATGTAAAAATCCTTTGAAAATTGTAACTAATAAATTCTATTTCCCTCCTACATGCTTTGTTACTTCTCAAGTCATACAAGAATAATCTAGAAACAAAATAGTGAAGAACGGGAAGGCAATACAACCCGGAGGATACAGATTCGGACTTGCACTGAAGGGGTTCAGATCTCTAACTCAGCAATGATTGTGTGTGCACCTAGTTAAGTCAATTAAGCTCTCTGCACCTCAGTTTCCTCTCATGTGAAGTGGAAACAAAATTAGTACCTACTTAAGAGGGCTTCATCGCGTTAATCCACGTGCTTAGTGTACTGCCTGATGCATCTTAAGGGTTCACATTGCTGATAATTACTATATCAACAGGGATCCCTTTTATATTTGTCAGATGGATGGAGTTGTTCTCCACTATCCTTACTCCTCATTCTGCATTCTTCCAACACAACACTCACGCGCGCGTGCGCGCGCACACACACACACACACACACACACGTGTACACATATATTTTCTTTGTTTTTACCTGTTCTTCAGCTCTTTGTATCTCGATTAGGTTTGAGAGTAATTAGTACAATAATTAGGCACAGAGTTTCTGCCTTGGAGATCAGAACAGAAAATGCACAATTTTGTTAGATTATAGCACCTTTAAATATAAAATTCTCAGGCAAATTTTGCACAGAATTTCTATTAAAAGCAAGGCTTATTAGTATTTTAGTATTAAAAGGGCTACAAAGGGGGAAAGGCAACCATTCTCACAATCCACATAGGGTAATAAAACATGTTGGAATAACTCTTCAAATGTAACATAAACTAACTGGAGTAAAAATGATTAAACTACAGTATTTGAAACATGAACATTTTGAAGGACATATTTTACATTTGTCAAATTTGTTAAACCAAACCTGGGCAGGTCCTAGTGGAAGAAGTTGGGACCTGAAACTAGACCTGCCACCGGGTAGATGGCCAGCGGCAAGTGCTGGGAGCATGTCCCGTCTGGCAGGCAGAACAAAGCAGCTGAGGAATATGGCCGTACGTAAGAGTTGATGATGCAACCAGGAAACTGGCATCAGGAGTCAAACATGAAAGAGCAGAAGTTCACTCAATATGAAAGCACAGCCTTGTGCCAAGGAATCCAAAAGCAAAGGTGCCCCAAAATTCAGGCAGGCCGCATCAGACAGTCTAATCCAGGGGTGGGCAAACTTTTTGACTCGAGGGCCACAATGGGTTCTTAAACTGGACCAGAGGGCCGGAACAAAAGCATGGATGGAGTGTTTGTGTGAACTAATATAAATTCAAAGTAAACATCATTACATAAAAGGGTATGGTCTTTTTTTTTTTTAGTTTTATTCATTTCAAACGGGCCGAATCCGGCCCGCGGGCTGTAGTTTGCCCACAGCTGGTAATCTATGATGTGGAGCCTTACTCAGCCTGGGGTGCAGAAACTGGACCCTGGTAGCTGAAAAAGAGGGGGGTTAGCAAATGAAAGGTTGGGTTTTATGTGTTCATAATGGTCCTGGCCAAACCTGGCAAATTCCTAAAAACAGGAACTCAATCCTGGGTAATAAGACAAAAATCCAGATACCCTAACTGCAGTGCAAGGTAGATACTAAATCCAAGGAACAAGAGACATATATGATTCTAATTACATAAGCAAAGGCTGGCTAGAAGCCCAACTAACTTGATGCTGAGGAATGAAAGTGTTGGGTTCCAATTCCTTAAATGCCTCCTCTCCCAGGTTAAGTCTGGCCACAGAGAGCTGGGAAGGTCAGTGAGCAAGTTATAGACATAGTGAGAGGAAGGCAACAGAAACTAGGGAATAGGAAGGACTTGACAATATGAAGATCAGGAAAACCAGGCCCGAAGTTCTGAAATTACAATCAATATAATTACCTTGAAACTTTCTAACCAACAAGTAGCAGCACTCTTATTTAAACCAAATCCCTGTATATCAACCACAAAGATAACTAGGAAAGTCCACATGAGTTTTGTTTTCCTGAACTTGACCTTACAGTAAAAAGATAATCTTTTTTTTCCCTTCCCTATGCTCAGGGAAAAAGCAGCCTTTTTTCCTATTGTTCCTCCTTTTCATGATGATGTGCATTTAACCTATGAGAATGAACTGCAATTTGAATTCCTTTTCATCTCTGAGATACAACGTTTTTTTTGGTCTTTGTCCTACCTCTAAAGAACAATAAAGATATTTTCCAACATTTGCCATTCTGAGATCAACAGCTTCTAACAGGGCCCTAAAGCATAGAACTCTGATAATAAAAAATGTAATATAAAAGTTGTTTAAAGGATATATATATTTAGCACACCACTATGATCTACTACCTGGCACAGAATGGCACACACACATACTCACACGCACAAATGACTGTCATACCCATGGCCCAATTCATTTAGAACCATGGTCGGCAAACTGCGGCTCGCGAGCCACACGCGGCTCTTTGGCCCCTTGAGTGTGGCTCTTCCTAAGCCTTAAGAGTACCCTAATTAAGTTAATAACAATGTACCTACCTATATAGCTTAAATTTAAAAAATTTGGCTCTCAAAAGAAATTTCAATCATTGCACTGTTGATATTTGGCTCTGTGGACTAATGAGTTTGTGGACCACTGGAAGAAGCATCAACCAAAGCTATCCTTGGGTGCGAACACTCATAAGATGGGGAAAGAGTATTTTCATAAGTCAAACCTGCCCCATTCTGCTGTGGCAGCCTATTCCTCACCAGTGCAGTGACCACTGGCAGCCTGGACCTCTAGACTCTGCAGATGCAACCAATCAACAACTGGCAAGTATCTTCATAGGCTATGTGCTCATGTCCTAATGAGAAAGGGATCTTTAGCTAAATAGGTACTCATGAGCAACTGCTCCTGGAATGCTCCAAAGTCTGATAATTAACAGCTGTGTGCTGCAATTAATTGCTATTTATGCCTTAGATATTCAGGCAAGATATTATTTCTTGTGTATGACAGATTCATACTTCATGCCGAGTCCCAAAGCAGCAGTAAGAAAACAACATGAATTTGTTTTTGTTTCTATGCTCGTCTTAATTCTGTTCTGCAATTTGGATCTCAAAACACTGTGCTGCCTTGTGTTCAGCAAATTCCCAAGCTCAGGCAAAGGAGCATGGGGGAAAGCAAACAAAGGCATCCAAGGCTTTCCCAGGCATTCAGCAACCCTTAGAGCAGTGGTTCTCAACCTTGGCTGCACATTAGAATCACCTGGGAATCTTTTTTAAAATCCTGATTTCTGGGCCACATCCTCCGGAAATTCTGTTTCTTTGTTACTAATGTTGTGGCCCCACCCCATAACAAAGAAACAGAATTTCCAGAGGATGAGGCCCAGAAATCAGGATTTTTAAAAGATTCCCAGGTGATTCTAATGTGCAGCCAAGGCTGAGAACCACTGCCTTAGAGAGGATGCCAGAAGGGACGACCTAAATTAAGTCAATGGCACTGAGGTCTCAGCAGTCTTAATTCACCTCCGTGGCCCCTGTGGGCGTTTACTCCATTCAGCAATTGTTAATTGAATGTCCACTATGCACATGGTACTGTTCAAAGGTTTGCAAAATGAAGACATTTGAGAGTGTTTTTCCAGGTATTTTTCAGCTTTCTGATTTTATAAGTTAGTAAATCTAAAAAACACACAGACCAAGACCTCAAGAAATTTACAATTCTGAAGGTGAGATCAGATTACACAAAAATAGAGAAAATCTATAATACAAGGCAGGACTAATAGCACCGAATACAACAGGCAGTTGTAAGACTGTAGAGGAAAGAATGTTTGGAAAGCAAGGTTGAAGAGCTGTGGCAACCTCCAGCACACATCGGGGTTTATGAAAACACCAATGGGCCACACTACCAGAGTTTCTAATTCAGCAGAGCTGGGCTAGAGTCCCCAAATTTACATTTCTCACCACTTTCCAGATAGTGCTGGTGCTGCTGGTTCAAGAACCACATCATGAGACCCATTGCTTCACGGGAAGCCATCAAAGTTTATTGCACAGGAGAAAACCATGGTGGAAGGGTGTTTTTGGAAAAGAGATAATGGATAGAATCAGCTAAAAGGAGGCCGACAGATTTACAGTGGCCCAGGATGGGAAGTAGTCCAGGCCAGAGGACCTGGATTTCAAGTCCTCTTGACTAACATAGTATTGACTTGACTAGTAAATTGGATACTTGATGACTATAGCTCAGAAGGATTCCCCATGCACCAAACAGAACCTTGTATGAGGACAATTTAGCAATGCTGTTTTCAAATCTCTGCAGAGAAAAACCCTTAGAAACCACATCTAGCCTTAACATAGAGCTGTCCAGATTGACCACATCTGAGAGGTACAGAAACCTCTATTCATATTTATGTCGAGTTTCTCACTGTACCTTCCCACCATTTGAGTCACTACTTTAGGTTAAGGTGCTGACTCCCTAAAGCCTATTAAGGCTGGTTGGCGTACATTACCTCACACCTCAATTAGAAATTCTTGCTCCTCTTTCACTACTAAAGGACAAAAGTGGCTTTCTCTTGGAACTCCAGCTTTAGAAACTCAGCTCTCCCTAATACATTCTTGAGTGGTAGTGCTCTGGGACAGGGGACCTGGCCCTGAGGGGGTCTGCTTCGGGCTGGCAGGTAGTGTTTGGGTTCTTCACTTCATGCAGGAAAGATTTCACAGTACCAGTCCGGGTGATTTTTGAGAGTACGTTTCTTAAAGCTGGGGACAGTGAAACAAGGAAGGGCTTAGGATAGAAGAAGTAACACAAGAGGGCTTAGGTGGGGCTTCTTTGGCCCTGAGAAGTCAGAATAAAGGAAGCCTTGAAGACATGTTCAGAGGAAATGCCCAGGATGAGCTGCCCCTGCCCGTTGCTCCCCTGGTTGCAAGTGTGGTGGGGACAGAATCAAAGTGCATGCCTGTGGGGAGGGGAAAAGAGGGGGAGGGGAAAGGCATGGGCTTGCTCCCAGGAGGGAGAGTACATGCTGGGTCCTTTGTTGTAAGGGTATTTAAAGACTTGAAGTTTAGGGGAGGTCTTAGGTGAGATCTCAAAATATTCATCAGCTTTTCTGGGTGTGCCCTTTCAGGGTTGTGTCACCACTGATTTGTCAGCACCAGGGTGAGTGGGGGGCAGTGGGGGTCATTAATCATTGAAGCTGGTCCTGGAGTTGCCCACCTGGTTTCGCTGCTTTTCTGGGACTGGAGCTAAAATAGTACAACTGCGGTCTAGATGTTACCTCTAGGGCAGAAAGGTCAGTGGTCTAAACTGCATGACCAGCAACATGCCAGGAGAGGAAAGACCACCCTGAGGATAAGGTCCAGCTCCATTTTTGCCCAAAACTAGGCACCTGGGGCTTTCCACCCTGGTGACCTTTAGTATCTGGCTATAAATTGCTCAGCCAGTTTACTCAGCTATCTGTCTCAGTTCCCCCATTCCACTTGCCAGGGAATTTTTCCAGCTTACTATCCTGCCTCAATAGTGAGTCATTTGGATCTTCACACATTCCAGCCAGTAATTTAAGACATAGGAATCTCCGCAGCTTTACTACATAGAGAGGAATTTTGGAACACAAGCTATATGCACGTCAGCAAATTGCAGGCCTGTGGTAGTTACTCAGTTGTCTTCCTAGCTTGTCTTCAAAGGATCAGCCCTGCTTTACTGTTTCATGTCAGTCCGCCAAGGCCTCTTCCCGACCACCCCACACCATCCACCTACACCATCCACCTCTTTTCTCAGCTTCTCCGGGCTAAACGTCCCAGCCACTTCAGTTACTTGATTCCCTTCTGCTTTTCCCTGCACTCCAAACCCAAAGGTCATTTCTAACCTCCATTGTAAGCATACAGACTTTAAGCCAAATAATAGGGGAGTCTACCTAAAGTCACACTGAGCTATTTGTTCCCAATCCCTGGCCCTCCTTGTTTTGTTCTCTGTGCTGGTAATTCATAGTATATGCCAAAGTGCCTGTCTCTATTTCTTACAGATGAGGGGGCCTATTAACTCTGATATTTGTCACCTTGTCAGCCCAGGCCCTGTCCCAACCCTTTTGCAAACATTTCAGAATGAATTTACAGCTATCTGTAATCCACTCCATCCCTTTCCAAGCCAAAGAGCTTTAATAATGGTCTTTGCTATTCATTGTCCAAAAACACAAAGCTCCCACAGTTCACTAAAGATATGGAGGAGATTCCAGCTGGATCCCCCAGGAATCCTCTACCTGCTCCTTCTCAATTTGCCCATATTATGGCAGGTTACTCAGTCCCCTCTGCCCAGGTTGCTTGGATTTCTCTGTCCTTTATCTAGTCACCCTTCCAGGGAGAAAAGAGTTCTATTCTATATCCTGACTTAAGGGCTTTCTTCTACCATGTTCTGCTGGAAGTGTCAGACCTTAGACCAGATGCTGAGGATAAAGAGATGAATTTAACAAAACAAAACAAATAAACAACAACAAAAAAAAAACACAAACAAGCATTGTTCCCACTTTCCCAAGCTTCCAGTTTAGTGGTCAGGTACCACTGCCCTGACTTCCTAAATTTAAATAAAAGGCCAGAAAATTAATGTGTAAGTGAGAATCCTAATACTATTTGAAAATAGGCCAGATGGGTATTTTTGTTCTTTTTGTTTGTTTGTTTGTTTGTTTTAATAGCCAATGTGTATCTCAATGTATAAGAAGTCTCCTTGGAAATTACTTAAAAATAAATAAATAAAAAGGATTTACACCTGTTTCAGTCTGTTTGATGACCCAGACAGAAAAGCATTTCTAAAGATTTTGTCACAGTGTAATGCAATCTCCCCTGATTGTTGCCCCAGGTGCCTTTCCTTCAATGAAATCCATCATTAAAAGAGGCCTCTACATGTCAGATAAAATGAAATGGGGAGAAGAATGTCCATTTCCTACCTTCCGGAGTTGACACCAGTAAAAAATATATTCATGAAATTTTGTTTCTAATACAAACATCAATTTTTCACCTAGCAGCAAAGTTCTTTCTTTCACTTTCTTGTTAATGTGTTTCTGATTATAAAAATAATACATGCTTATTGTAGAAAATATAGGAAAGTGTGAAGAGAAAAGCACTTGTAATTTCACTGACTATCAATAATCACTTTTAACATTTTAGTTTATTTCCTCACAGTATTCTTTATTTTTCTATTTATTCTCATCATTGGAAAAAATCCTTGTATTTGAAAGCATACTCAAGGCTAAGTCTATCCTATATAATAAAAGAGTAATATGCAAATTGCCCCTCTACAGGTAGTTTGACCAGGGGGTGGGGCTGGCCCGCCAGCCAACCTCCCACATCCCCTTCTCCCAGCTGGTCAGGTCCAATTGGCCCCAATCGGGGCAGGCCAGCCGGACCCCACCAGTGCATGAATTCATGCACCGGGCCTCTAATATACTATAATGAGGTTATTTCGCCCATTAATCTAAGCCCCAAATTTTTGTTGAGAGAGAGAGAGAGAGAGCCCTATTTCTCATTTACTCCAAACTTTAAACTTCACCTTGAGATCACATCAAAGGAAAAAGGAGAAAAAAATTACTGATAATAAAATCTCTGAAATTAATTGAGGACTAGAACATTTCTGAAAACTGGTCTTTTCTTCCTAAAGAGAATTCTAGTCAACTCAAGAAAGGTGAGGATAGTGTCCAATTCTCTCTTCAGACCTATAAGTGGTTTTGTAAGAATTTACAGTAGAGATCAGTATCCTGACTACAGACTCTCATCCTACAAGCATAAAAGGCATTAAAAAAACTAAAGTTCAGAATTTCAGTTTGCAAACTCAAGGCAATCAAGCTTGGTAACAATCTATGTTTTTTTAAGAAAAGGCATTCAGAGATTTTTATTAAATTTACATGAGCTTGATATGAGCCAATATGTGATATATTTTCGATAAAAGCAAGATATAAAAACTTTAAAATATGAATATCTTATTTTACATGGCATTTTCAGGTGAAAAACCATTTTCTTTTTTGTTTATTTTAACTTTAAAATATATCTTAAATTTTAAATAGCTATTATTTTAATCATAGCTTCATGGCTATGTTGATTTAGTCATAAAAGGAAAACTGCTGTGTCAGTTTCAGAGACCAAGGTCCTTCAGAGTCTGGAAAAGTTAAATGACTTATCCAAGGTCGCATAAGAAGTCAAAGAACTAGAGTTAGAAACTTTGTTTTTAACATAAGTACACCATTCTTTTCAGATAATCTATTTTGGGCATCTTTTGTAAAACTATGGTTTGTCTATATTCTGTCGACTTCAAAAATGTATGGTATTCTATCAAATTCTGTCAGGAAGCTCATTTTAGAGGAAAATTGATAATCTCAAATTGGCTCCAGATGAGGAAGATCAAGATTGTGAGGACTATAGAAACCTTCTTCTATAACCAATAATGGATGAAGAAACTTGGTATATTTAGCTTGGAACAGAGATTTTCAACCTTTTTCATCTCATGGCACACATAAACTAAATAGTAAAATTTGGTGGTACGCATGCACACACACACAGAGAGAGACAAATACATATTTTTTGCTGAGCTAACAGAAAAAGGGCATAATTTTAATTCATTCACATTATACAGCTATTGTTGTGTTGGATGTTATCATTTGTTATTTGACAATCTAAAGGAAAAAAGATCAGTGTCCCTGACTAAATAGTTAGAAATTGAATGTTTTAAAAATTCTTGTGGCACATGGTTGAAAATTGCTGGCCTGGAAAGAGAATACCAAAAGGAAATAAGAGAGCTCCTTTAATGTTTATAAAGACTGTCACATGGACGGGTGAGCAAACTTATGCCATGTTGCTCCAAATATCAAGCAAGAACAGTGAACAAAACTTCCAAAGAAACAGATTCTTACACAACAAGAGATTTGTCTTTTGAGCCAATGGAACTATTCAACTGAGGACAAGACGGCTCTCTCTACAATAGGGAGCACCCTCCGCTGGCGGTCCTGAAGGAAAAGCTGTCAGGGAGGCCATCATGACTCTTGGCGTTCCTATATCTTCAGCCCACGTCTCCCCTGTTTTTCTTGGCTCACTAATGCAGCATACAGTGCAGAGCGTGTGAGAAAAAGAACCAGGTGCTTCCAAACTGTGTTTCCCGAATGATAAGTATCTCCAGGGTGGTGGGTGTCCCTCTCCCCCGTCAGCAGCCTCCGAGGAGGAGCCTGGGAAACGGCTGGTTTTACAAGTGCCCTCGGGTGATGTTTGTCATCATGGATGTTGGAGAAACACTTCTCAAACATAATTTTATCCACTTAATTCTCATAGCAATCCTGGAGCGCAGGTGAGGAACTGAAGTTAAGTTATTTAGCAACGTGCCCAAAGATACACTGCTGTGAAGTGGCAGAGCAAGAATTTGTACTCATGGAGTTTGATCTGGAGTCTGAGACTTACTTAACCCTCCTTGAGATCCTGAAAGAAAAACATGAAGCAAGGCAATGGGTAACTTGATGTTGAGTTTTATTAGATGCGCATTTGGGATTTTAAATAAACAAGTCAGGAGCCCTTGGCATGCATGGTAAAATGTGGAGGCACGCAATTGGTAGTGTTTTGATTTAGACAGGTACCTACTTCAAGTTCACTTTTTTGACTTCCATGAATAATTGTGAAAGGGGGTGTCCTAACCAAATAAATAATTTCACTATGATTACAAAGAGAACAGCATTTTTATGCACTTAGTAGAAACTATTTATGTGCATACAATTAATGTGCTAATTTCAGTGATCTTCAGCTATTCATTAAAACAGGCCTGGCAGGTCCTACACTTGGCAACACTGTGTCAGTCATTTCCTGCTATTACTTTATGTACTCAAAAGTAATCAACCATCTATAATTTAAGACTTTTCACTAATTAAATAGCCCTGTCTCTAATTATGTCCAAATTAGAGAGGTTAGTAAGTGGATAAATATATTTATGTTTGGTACATGTATTCAGAGATGGTGAATTCTCTGTATGTGTCAACCAAGACCAATATGTGGCCCGCAGGTCTTTAACACAGAGTAGAGAGGGATGTAAAAATGCACAATAAAGACCTTTTCACTTAAAAATCTGAGCAGCAGAGGAAAAGTGTTCTCCTTAAGATGGGCTTTGTGTTCAGTCTTGTAAACCTAGCAAAATCTGGATTTGTTGACTTTCAGGGAATAATAATACCAGGATCATGTTTTTTCAGGCCTTTGCCTGAGAGATGAGATGGAAGGAGGATTCAGGGAGAAAAGGAGTTAAAGGTTGTGTTTGCAGGAATGTGTTTGTTGACATTGATCAATGGGTCATTTTGTGACTGTAGTTTTATTCACATGGAGGATTCAAAAAACAGATCAATAATAAAGCCATGGTGACGATGCCAAAGAAACAGTGATTAATGAAAAACTGTGGTGGCTGCGCAATCTGCCATGTAGTATAAAGGCTCCTTCGTTCAGCACCCTATAAATAAATATGCATCAGATGGAACGAGAACATTCCCTTGGAATGTCGTTAGAGCCAGGCAGCATCTCATCAGAGCCCATGCTTCAAAGAGCAGTTGCTCATGTCCACAGAAGCAAGTTTAAATTCTCTTGTGTAAAGCCTCTGTAAGCAGTCCCACTCTTGCATAATGCATGATTCTGGCATCTTGTAACAGGAGCGGTGTTCTAATAGTGATTTTCAATTGTATTTCCTGTGTTCTGTTTTAACGATGCTATTTAGGTTAGCATTTAACTTCCGCCACATAATATCTTGTTACATTTCTTCGTCTAGCATTTAATTATGGTAGCAGCACTGTAACCATCTAATGTACAGACAGACAAGAATTTAGTGTAGCCTTTAAAGAATGTACTGCTTTTAAAGCCAGTGCTTTGTTCCATCATTTTCATTGTGCCAATTTAATGTGTAATGATGAGTGTTAGGCAAGATCCTGTCTCCTTACACTAGAGAACTGATAATAAGTAATAATGAGCTGTGCTAGAAGTGAATACCAGAATCTAAGAGGCAAGCATGACAATTGGTTATATGTCTTTCCTTGGGTAGAGAACACTCAAGTTCTTAAATATAAAACTCAGGAAGGGTTAGCCTAGGCCAGTGATGGCGAATCTATGACACGCGTGTCAGAGGTAACACGCGAACTCATTTTTTTAGTTGATTTTTTTTTGTTAAATGGCATTTAAATATATAAAATAAATATCAAAAATATAAATCTTTGTTTTACTATGGTTGCAAATATCAAAAAATTTCTATATGTGACACGGCACCAGAACTAAGTTAGGGTTTTTCAAAATGCTGACACTCTGAGCTCAAAAGGTTCGCCATCACTGGCCTAGGTAAACTTGTGAAGGAGTTGAAAACTTCACTCTTCCCCTTCTTGACTCTCCCTCTTCATCCTCTTTTTACAGAAGCCCAGGCTGTTCTCCCTATTAACCTTTGCCCTTAAAAACGGATTTGAGGATAGTTGTCAGCTCCTACATTATATCAAGTCAGGGAATATCCTCTCCACATTTCATGTGTAGCTAAGTCTAATTTATTACTTTGGAATGTGGGTCCCTATTTAATTTGTTCCATCAGTCAGTAGATAATCCATGGGTGGTATTTGAGTAGCAAATGTAAAACCAGTTTCCTCTCCAGATCTCATTTTTTAATGGTCCAGAGAGGACACATCTACACTGCTTTAAGGGTAAAATGAAATGCTTTCAGTTAACCTCTTAATGTGGTCCACGTGTTAGTCACACCATTGAGACACACAATGATTCTTTTAAAATTTTACAAGACAGTTTAAGCATCTTTGCTGATAACCAACTGATTACCAAGTATGCCCCTCTCCATGAACTGTAATAGATACATTTAGGAAAATTATGTTTATGTATTATGTATGTAATATACTGAGTGAAAAGCAACTGTTATATGCCAGTTGCTTTAGATACATTATCTCATTCAATAACTCTGCATATACTAGAGCCCTGGACAGAGGTGTCCAGATGAGCAGGTGGAAGCCAGGGCTGAAATCCAGCCCAGGTTCTCCTTGCCAAATTTAGGAAGATACCTAGACATTGTCAGCCCTAACAAATGGGTACCTTTTTCTAATTTACATCAAGGCATTATATGTGCTAGTATTAGTCAAATCTAATTTCATTCTCAAAACAACTAATGTATGCTTGTAGGTGAAAAACACAAGAGTTAGAGAAGTAACTTATTTCAAGCCCCACAATAGCTAAGTTACATCAGAACTTGAAATGATACCTTTAAATATCATGCTTCCTCCCCAATAAGGGAAAATGGGGTGGTGCTAGGGGGGAAACTCATCTCTTTCCTTTATTTAAGTCTGCTTGGCTCAATTGTTTGAAGCACCATGTTAATGAAACTACAAGGGCAGCAGTCTAAGCAAAGGCAGTGAACTGCCCTTGGGACTAAGTCATGGCAGCACTCCTTCTGTGCATGGTGTGCTAGGGGATGCAAAGCAAAGAGAGGAGGGAGTAGGATGGTATTACTCAGTAGTGCTCAGACTTTAGAGGGCCCCAGAATCACCTTGCCGGACTTCCACGAGCAGAGTTTCTGATTCAGTAGGTCTGGGATCATCCTGATGATGCTGTTGCTGCTCATCCAGGGACCACACTGGTACAATGTAAAAGATCCATCCATTTCAAGACGAAAACCAAACAAAAACCCACTCGTCTGCAAGTGACTCGGGAGTATTATGTAAAATCATAAAACAGGCCGAAACCGGTTTGGCTCAGTGGATAGAGCGTTGGCCTGCGGACTGAAAGGTCCCAGGTTCGATTCCGGTCAAGGGCATGTACCTGGGTTGCGGGCACATCCCCAGTAGGAGATGTGCAGGAGGCGACTGATCGATGTTTCTCTCCCATTGATGTTTCTAGCTCTCTATCTCTCTCCCTTCCTCTCTGTAAAAAATCAATAAAATATATTAAAAAAAAATCATAAAACAGTACAGGTCTTGGTTTCATTTTTCCCTCTGTTCAAATGAAACTACTTGCAGGATTATGATAGTATCTTTAGCTTTCTAGTTACAGCCACATTGTATTAAAGATTTAAATAACAATAAGCGATAACAGGGTACCGAATTGACTAATTTTGGTGTTAGATGTCCTGCTTAATATTATCTGTGGGAGAAATGGTACTGCTGAAATGCTAGAAAGCAAATAAAGATTTGGAAGCCTGCCATACTAATTGCATATTTATTCTTGTTCCTTTACTCATTTTTCATATGCGGACAATCACAGTTAATCAAAGCATTTCTCTCAGGATCCCTCCTGAAGTGTGAAATAAATATTTCAATAAAATGTTTAGTAGAGTGTATCCAGTTTCCAATTAAAGAAACATGCTTGTATGGTGTCATGAGTTCCTTCCACAGAACATTTCCTTTGTGCAGAAACAGTTTATGGTAAATCTTAAAATAACTCTATTTTGTCAGAGTTACTTAGAAGAGAATGGCTGGTGAATTCCCCTCTTGCCATCTACCCCACTCACACCCTAAGGAATAGTCTACACAAAATCACTTGCGCTTGTCTGTATATGCAGTCAGCCAGTGTTGTGTGACAGGCACTGTTAATCATCTTAATAATCAATACATACCACACCGTAGTCAATAAATACTATGACTAGCATACCACCTGAGTGATCACGTAAACCAATTCTGTCAACACACACTTGAATGATTAGCGAGGGCCACCATCTATTTATACACAGGGGATCCAGAATAGCCTTGTCCTTACTTTTTTCATACTTTTTTTGTCCCTTTCATGCTTTTGGAGAATCTCATTTCTCTTACTTTGTTAGTAACACGCAAAAAACAACAACACAATGAGGCTAAACCATTTTCCGAATTTAATTAGAGCTACTTTAAGAGCGTTTTCTTAGTCTTCAGGATCCCTCAAGGGCAACAGTGATGCAATTGTTTCATGTCTTTCACTCAGCTGGCTGGCTCACCTTTAGGGTCCCTAGTTATGTCTGGGAAAAACTCCGACAGGTGGGCTTGTCTTGCTTCCCAGGGGAGCAGCATTGCCCTGACAGTTTGATCACAGCTCTGGAAATCAAGTTTTTCTGGCTTTGAGTTACTGACAGGTCTGTCTCTGGCTTTAAGGACAGCCTTGCTTGGAGAGCTGTTTTCTTTGATGGAGATGTCAAGCTAACAATGAGCACACTGGAACAATGAGGCTCTTTCTCCCTTTATTAAAGCTGTGGGTAGAAGGTGGTTGTCTGGTTTTCACTCAAACTGTGAGAAATGAGATTTCCTAAGGCATTTTAAAAGGGACAATCTACTGAGAAATATTAAATAAAAAACTGATCATTGTGGTCATCTGAAATGAACCTAAAATTCAATACATCACATGAGAAAAACCTCATTAGAAGGCTAGGGTGTCTTCTTGTATACTTATGCATTATTTTAACGAAGGTGATACATTCTGAGAAATGTATCATTAGGCGATTTCATTGTTCTGTGAACATCAGAGAGTGCACTCACATAAACCTAGATAGTATAGTCTACTATACCCCCAGGCTATATGGTATACCACCATCGTATATGAAGTTCATCACTGATGGAAACACTGTTATACATGATTGCGCATGATTGTATTAGATATGCCAAAGCTAGAATGGTAATTGACTTGAGTACAGGATGTTAAAAGAATCATATTTGCCTCTCTCTCTCAAATTGTCTTCTCAGGAACCATTTTTTTTCAGCTCCTCAATTCTGAAGTGATAATAATAAGAATAAAGATAATAGTGTAGAGGAATAACTAGTGAGGCAGAACTTGAACTTTTCTAATGAGAGACTATGCATTTTAAAACTTCCAGTCCCTTTTGCTTCCACAAGCAGACACATCAATTAGCTGTAGAAAGAATCTTTTTTAATCAAGTATTGTAAGACAAATAGTACCCATTGTTACGGGGTAAAAGTATAACCAGCTTCCTTGTAATTTTTCCCTCGTTACTGATGCTGTTTCACCCTAAATCCCATTGAACAGGATGCTTTAAGGATGCTGGTATGTGTATTGGGCAAATTTCTAAGGTAATTTCTGGAAGGAAAAGAATGGAAAACTTCACCCTTGTTCCCTGTGAGGTTGCAGGTTATTCAAACATCTCTAGCTGGTTAAGGCTGACATGGCTGAGGTTAGCTGGTGGTTTAGGATTTTGTGAGCTGCTCAGAGAAACTCACCATGAGAATAAAGTTTGAACTAGAGAGCCAAGCTCCAGACTAGGCCTAGGTTGTCCTAGATGCAAATAACTTCTATGGAAAAGTTGCCTGAACCAGCCATCCTGCCACAGTTGGTTTGCCAGGGCAAGGGGAGAGGGGAGTGAATACTGCGTGAGCAATGAGCACATGTGTGTGTGTCTGTACAAACCTAAGAGCTGCATGATATTGGAGTTCCAGCTGCCTGCTGGCACTGTGACCATGGCTGGGGTGACCCTGGCTAGGAATGCTTCCTCTCCCTGTGCAGATCTGTAACCTGAAGAACCTCAGCAGGGCACAGTGGGAAGGCAATATCGTTTCAACAGCCAACACCTACCCAGTGTGGCCAGAGACTGCAAACAACCGACCAGCTGATTTCCTCTTGATGAGATTTGGTTATAATTCCAACTAACCCCAGGATCTGAGAGAGCCTCTGGGCTGATGGGCTCTGCCAGGACAGAGATGTTCTTACAATGCCAAGACGCTTGAGACAGGTCATGTTGAATAGAATATTTAAAGAAATATGACCCTATTTTGTTCTGGGGTTTATCATTTTATAATTGCTGGTGAGTCTGTGCAAAACTACATCACCTAACATTTTTCAAAGCTTACTATATGGCAGACACTGCGGAAAGCACTTCACATGTACAAACTCACTTCATCTTCAGCATGTTTCGTTCTACAAAGGGACCTGCTTTGACAAAAGATCACAAAAATTATTAAGTGGAGAACAAGGCTTCAAACTCAGCCCCTTCTGACTCCAAAACAGTGTAGCAATAAAGAAGAATTCAGCTAACATTACCAATCTCAAATTTCAGATGCTATTATGAAAATCTCTTAGTAAAGAAAATAATAATTAGCTGAAGTCCCTCTCATTTAAGGTGTTAGCTACTTAATCTTTAAAAAATAAATTCCCCTAGAGATACTGATTTATTAGAAAAAAATAATTCAGTTCTATATAAAAGTTATATATATATATATATATATATATATATATATATTTAAATATATTTTATTGATTTTTTACAGAGAGGAAGGGAGAGGGACAGAGAGTCAGAAACATCAATGAGAGAGAAACATCCATCAGCTGCCTCCTGCACAGCCCCCACTGGGGATGTGCCCGCAACCATGGTACATGCCCTTGATCAGGAGCGAACCTGGGACCTTTCAGTTCGCAGGCCAACGCTCTATCCACTGAGCCAAACCTATTAGGGCATAAAAGTTTTATTTTCAGAGAGTGACTTCTAACAAATTCCGAGGGGAGCATAGTCAATGATGCTGTCAATTCACTTAATACTATACTAACTTAACACTGTACACCACATTTCACATACATAATCTTCATTGCCCTCAATAGATGACCTGCGCCTTAACATTTGAATGGAATTAAAGGTTAATTGTTAAGTTGAAGAAGTTTATTTCTTTAAAAAAGAACATTTAGTAACTTTTAACAATAATCCAAGCAAAAACTACTTTCCTCTCTTGATTTCCCACTCCTATTATTGGTCCCAATGTGATCCCAAGTCATCAAAGCTTAAAACTCTGAGGTCAGTTCTCATTTTCCCTCTTCCTTCATCTTTAGAGTCAGTAAGTCACCAAGGCCTATGATTCTTCATGTACATATTTCTTTATTTAATGATTGATTCCCACATCCTTGAGGGTTTTCCTTCTAGATAAACTATCAGCCATTATAAATTCTACTACAGATCACCCCACACAATATTTCCAGCCTCTTCATTGGTCTGCCTACTTTTACTCTCACCTCCCTGATCCATCCCATACAATTTCAAAATTGCCTTCCCAAAACATTACTGAGTATATCAGTTTCAATGGTGCTCTTTTTGACTATTCGAGAATTTAATAAATCCTTAGTCTAGTACTCAAGAGAATTCAAAATAGAGCCTCAACCTCCTTTCCCAGCTTTCCTTCCACAACTGTTCTCCTAAACTCATTCCTTTGCTCCAGTCTAACTGGTCTATGTACAGCCCCCCCAAAACATCTTGTATATTCCTGTCTCTGGCTTTTTTTAGTTCATTATCCTAACAAAAGAGCTTCTCTCTTACTATCCACCTATATTTACTTTTCCCATCTTTCAAAGTCCAACTTGGATCCCATTTTCCATAGGAAACTCTCCTGGATATCCCAAATAAAAGGAATAGCCCATCCTAGGTGTCAGGTGTCTATTCCACATATTTGGCACAGAATTATTTCATGGAATCACCAGTTCCTTTTCCATGTGTATATATTAATTTGAACTAAATTGTAGAAGCTGACAAGTAAGAACTCCTTCATATACATTGTTAATCTCTTATGGCACTTATTGTTAAATATATATTTATACTCATAATATTATATATTTTATATTGTACATAAATATTCATATTCCTGCATTATAAAATTCCAATTAACTTATTTTGGGAAATCTACACCTGAGTGAAGCTTTGTCTCTATGACCCTAAAAGAAATAAAATGTCATGATGGCAGTAGACTGGGACTAGTCAGGTCAAATTTAGTTTCTATTTTGGTTGCCGCTTAACATTAAGCTCTTTTTTCAGATCCCTAATGTGAGTTACCTACCTAGTGGCTAACTTGGTTCTGCGCTTCCTCATATACAGTCAGTAATTGGCATAAACTTTCAGTTTCTGGAGCTGTACCAAGTATCACCTGTCTGACTCAGTGACTCAGAGAGATTTTACAGTTCCAACCAAAGGAAAAAGATTCTTTGATGACCAGTGACATCCCTTAAGCTGACAAATCACTTCCTTGTTATCCATGGCATCTCCCAACCTTGCCCATTAGCAAGTGGCAGCTCTAAGAGATGCTAAAAGTGAAAGCAAAAAATGAGAACCAATACCAGTCATTTAAGTACTGCCAGGCCTTAGGCAGACCAGATTTTTAAATTAGCCATTCTGTGACAGATACAGGATTTTTTTTGTTAAGATAAAAAAATAGTTGAGTCCCAGGGTTTTCTTGTGTGGCAGGTTTAATGTCTGGAAGAAGTTTTAACTATGACTCACCTGGTGGCTAGTCACATACACTGTGCCTTACTTACATGAGGTAACATCTTCCTTAAATTTGCTTAGGTGAGTATTATTGGTATGAATTCTACCTTTTGGATGAAATGAGTATTAGCAGGGGTCCCACAGCTGAGACTGGGACCATGCTTGCAGAACTCTTGTGGATTAGAGACCAGCTGCTAAGGTCTTTTTGTCCAAGAGGCACTGGAACCTCTTGGAAGATAATTCTTATGAAGAAAAGAAGGAGTTAGGCCCACAGACTCAGCTAATAAAACCAGCTTGATTTCTACCATTCCAGCCCTCAGGAATTTGTATCTGGATCCTAAGGCGACAGAAGCTGTGAGTAAAACCTAAAAGACACTGGAGTGCAAGTTACTCCTACTTTGGAAGCATTTCTAATAAAGGATAACAAAAAAAAATGGAAGAGAGACATTCCTCCTCACCCTAGCGCACTATAGAATAACACCCCATGTCAGTGGTGGCAGCAGGAGAGGCAGCTGAGCAGGAGACACAAGCAGCAGCCGGCACCCAGGAGGTGCTGCTGAGCCGATGCTCATGTGGAACCTGCAAGACACCGTGCGGTGCATGATCAGTCCTGCCCATGAGCACGTGAGAAACATCGTCGTTGCCTTCTCATAAATACCTGAGCAAGGGCAGTGAGCTGTTTAGAGGCCTGGAGTTCAGCAAGGACTGGCAACAGCCAGTGAAATATGCTAGAACTCTCAAAGGCCAATTTTCATTGAAGGCAGAAAAACAAACGTAACTAACTTTTACTAAGTGCTTGAATACACCAATGTTTCTGACTTCCGGTTTGTTTGATATGCAACTCAGTTCTCTGAAGCAGGTATTAATATTTTTTTTCCATTTTATAAATAAGAAACCTGAATCCTAAAGAGATTAAGTCATTGGTCCCAAGGCTAGGAGCTGATCAGGATAGCTCGGGGATTCAAACCCAAGCTGTGAGGTTCCGGGCCTGACGGGTAACCATGAAGGCATATGAGCTACTTGCTTGAGCTATAGAAAGAGCTAGAAGGGGCTTGTTGTGAAAGCTAACTGTAAATTCTTTTTTTTTTTCCAACCAAGGTCAGAACTACTGGCTGTTTAACATTAGCTGAGGATCCTTTACAGCCAGGTGAGGGTCAGAACCCCACTCTCTAAAATAGGCCAGGGAATCACCGTAGCCCGGTAAGGGGACATCCCAGAGCAGACAAGCTGACATCCAGCCAGACCCATGGAAGCAGGTGCAGGATTCTTGGCAGCTCCTGCAGCTGTTGCCACACTGTCTTTGAGACTTCATGGCAAGTGCTCAGAGGTTAGCACACTTGGGGAGCTCCCTTTGATGTGGCCAGAGAAGGAGTAAGACTGGTGATCTACCCTCTGTATGTTGGAAAGGTTCACTATTGCTACATTCCTGGGCTAGGATTTGGAAGACTGGAATTCTTCCTAATTTTTCCTGGAAAAGTACTTCCTCACTCTGAGTGTCAGTTCCCTGTGGTATAAAATGAGGGAGTTCAGGGCCCTGCACAGACAGGAAACTGAAACACACCCCCAGTCTTTCTGAGAAGGAGACCAGAGGGAGAATGGTGGGTGGGCAAAATGGGTGAAGGGACACAAAAAGGTACAAAGTTCCAATTATAAAATAAACAGGTTATGAGGATGGAATGAATATCATGGTGACTTTAGACAATAATATTGTATTGCACATTTTAAAGTTGTTAAGAATGTAAGTCTTCAAAGTCCTCACAAGAAAAAACAATGTGGCAGATGGCAACTAGACTTACTGTGGTGATCACTTGGCTGTGCATACAAATATCAGATCATTATGTTGTACACCTGAAACTAATATAATGAGATATGTCGATTATACCTCAATTAAAAAAATAATAAGTAAATACATAAATTAATCTTAAAAGGGAGTTAGAACAACTCACATCTGAAGTTCTCCATTTGACTCAGGAAGACTGAATTAGAACACTAGGAAAGAAGCTTTTACATTTCTATTGTAAACCTTTACTATGCTAAAAATAAATTAAAAAAGAAAAGGAACATTTCAAAAATAAACCAATGGAGGTAGGGCTTGAGGACTATAGTGACTGTCAGACAGGTAGAACAGGTAACAGAAAACAAGAGAGAAAAAGAAGGCATCCCAGGTTTAGTAGCTCCTGGAGAGGGGCGAAAGGTTTTCTCCAGGTTTTAACAGAAATAGATTAAACCTTTCTTTAGTGTGCTAAAACATCCTGCAGGGTATTTTATGGGCAAAGATAAGTCAGAGCTTTTCCATTCAAGACCCAAGGTACAAAAGGAATGAGGTGGAGAATACTAGGAAGTTCTGAAAGTGACTCCGTCGGCTGACAATCAGGGACACATTTCTTGACCTAGTAAACAATAGTATTTTTGGTTTCATCTCCTTTAGAAGAAAGGAGAACCTTTGTCCCTTAGAATGTTTTAAACCCAGTTAGACAAAGAATGCCCTGTTTTAGAAACCCTCTGTATTGCATTAAAGAGCTCACTGTAGACAATGGTCTGATGGAGATCCCTGGGGTAAAGAACTGGGTGACCTATAACTTCTCTATTCTTGTGGATTTCAGCTATCCTAAATCCTTTGCTGCAAGGAGCCAGATCCCTGGGGAATGGAGAATTGAAATACAACAGGTGGCTTAGCTGGCTCTTTCCAACAGATGTAGAAGAAGCATGCCAATTGTTCTCTCACCAACATCACTCCATTGTGGACGGAAGGAGCCACACGTTAACCCGACAAGCTCAGAAAAGGCATGCATTGGGCAGTCTTGCAAACTCAGAGACCTAAAGTAACTACAAAGGATGGTATGAAATTAAACTTTAACTAAAAGCAGTTATGAGGGGTAGTTATATCCTAGGCTGGTATCTTCACTGACAAGGTCAACCTTTACGTTAACTGAGCCTATCTGTCTTTTTGCATTTATGATAACACACCCTTTGAAATGTCTGGGTAACTGTAACTTCCCTTTTTCTGGACCCCTTGGGGCACAACCTAATGTGCTGGGTGCCAGGACAGATACCACAAATTCCTTCATTATCATGTTAATTGTTCCTGCACCCACCTAAGTATGTGTCTATCATTTTACTTTTTATCCAATCCCAGGGGTTTCCCCACTTTGCTTTCTCCTGCCTCTCTAGTCTATCACCAATGGACTTCATGTAACCCACCCAGGCCCCTTTCCTTTGATTGCAATGTATAAATACAGATGTAACCGCCATTCTCCAGATCATTACCTTCATTCATTGAGGTTCTGCTTCCCAGCATATGTCGACAGTTTGGCTCAAATAAACTCACAAAAATTCGTTACCGGTTTCCATGTTTTTTTACATTAACACCATGCTTGCTCTATCTCCACCTCCCTTTAGTTCTCTCTCTCTCTCTCTCTCTCTCTCTCTCTCTCTCTCTCTCTCTCTCTCTCTGACACACACACATACACTCACATATGCACACACACACACTCATCACACACACTTTTCTCCTGCCCTATACTTCTGGAAGGGCCACAGAGACAAGGTGAGTAAGAAGTCTTTACTGCTGCGCAGTGTGAGAGCTCCCCATAAAGTGGGGCCCAAGCAAGAGGCCAGTTATGCATTTTAGCTCACCATTGCCATAACAATGCACCCAATTAGATCTACCTGTAGGCAATTGTGGACAGGAATCTAAACAAGAAACCAAAACATCCTGAAATGTAACAATAAAATACAAACAGGCTGTCTCAGGAATCATTTAATTCTCTGATTTTAAATACAAACAAAACCTAAAACAAACCACCAAGTAGACAAAGTGAACTGAGATTATGCCACTGTCTGTTACAACTTTCTTGTCATATATACTTGATTGTCTTAATCAGATGAGAGATGAATGGGATATTTTTATGTATAGCATATTAATTAACTTGAAGAAAAAGAAAAGAAGAGAGGAGGAAGATAGGAGTGGAAAAATACAGCCTAGAGAAGTCAAATCTACACATTATCCCAAATCGACCATTTACTTAAATAGTTCTCAAAGCACTAGAAATTCCACCACTGGCACATGTTAACCTATTGCCAAGTTTTGTGGTAGGAGGAAGAAAGGCATTTGGTGTACACAATTTATACGCACCTACAAAAAATGCATGTCATTTTGACTGCTGTCAGAAATTGAATTTTGTGTAGAACCTTCAAATTCAGCCTAATTGCTAGACTTCTCAAAATATTTTATCTCATGACTGAATTTATTCTCAGGCTACGATTATACCGAATATGTGATCCACAAGACATACACTTAGTAAATGTGATTTGTTATAGTCAACCATATCCACGGTAATAATAAAATCCTTCTATACACTATAATCAAATTAACTTAGCAAATGTCCAAGTTTTCTTTTGAAGACTATGCTTTATATTTAAAGAATTAAATCTGAATGACTATGCTTAGTACTACTTCACTACTTCCAGAAAATGGATGTTCATGTTCACATGCTTCACTGTCCTTATAAAATATCAAACAAAAGTACTTGCAATATTTCCCTGCCAGGTCAAGAGAAATCCAGAAATTTACTGGGTTTCTATTGACCCAGAAATGTAAGACAGAAATCTAAAGGCTCTTAACATTATTTATGCTGGAAATGTATCAAATTCTATTCTGACAGGACACTGACCTGTCAAATGTATTTGTCTTGCTCTGGTAAATAGAAGCCTTGTGTAATGGATAGCTCAGCTTGAACTGAAGTTTACTTTGTTCTAATCAGAACTGATGTATCAGATCACTTGATGATGTCCCTGTTACACAGGAAAATCATCCGTTCCCCAGCCTGTCTGTGTTGCAGCATATGGTACTCCTCCAAAATTAACAAATCAAAAAAATCAAAAATTTTAATCCTACAATATTGATCAATCTCTCTGAAGACAGTTCATAACAAGAAATAATTTGTTGAAGATGTTGTTCTCAAAACTTCATTCCTCAGAAATAAAAATAACAAGCAACTTTCAAAACGGATTTTGTACAATCTTGTAGTCCAGAAGATTAAGAATCCAAAGGCACTGTGGATATTCAAACTTCCAGGATAGCAACTCTATCAAGCCTGTGAACTTGTACAACACTTAAAAGGATATTAGAAATATATATAGCCCTAACTGATTTGGCTCAGTGGATAGAGCGTTGGTCTGCAGGCTGAAGGGTCCCAGGTTCAATTCCGGTCAAGGGCATGTACCTTGGTTGTGGGCACATCCCCAGTAGCAGGTGTGCAGGAGGCAACTGATTGATGTTTCTCTCTCATCGATATTTCTAACTCTCTATCCCTCTCCCTTCTTCTCTGTAAAAAAATCAATAATATATATATATATATATATATATATATATATATATATATATATATAGAGAGAGAGAGAGAGAGAGAGAGAGAGAGAGAGAGAGAATTTTTCAGAATAACTTTTTTTCACTTCCTCTTGCCCTTTGCTCTGTCTACACCAAAACAAAATATGGAATAAGATGTCCCTTTAAACTTAGCTCAAGTGACACCTCTATGGCAAGTCTTCCTTTAATCACCAAGTTTCACTTAAGCATCACTCCTCCCTTATGGCCCCTTATGCACTGCGCTGAAGCTGCAATTATTTACATTACCCTGTAGTCTTTGATTTGCTTGTCTACTTGTTGGTAAGAACAAGGAGCATGGCTTACTCAGCTTTGTTTTCCCACTGCCTAGCTCAGTATCTGGGACAAAATAGCTGCCCAATAAATGTCTTTGAATGACTAAATAACAAATGAACAATGTCTACTCATATAATAGAAAGATAAATTTGTACATGTGTCCAAAATTGCACCTACCGACCTTTCTATTTATTCCTTGTCTTTTATTTTAATACACAAAGATATTCTAATTCTGTGCACAATCTTACACATTTTGACTTTCAGAATTGGATTTCCATCAGGCAAGACACCTCACCCAGGATTTAAAAATTACAAAATATAACATATATTACCTAAGTATTACTTGAAACAATGGCATGGGTTTATGAACACAATGATGAATAATAATCTGAAATTTAGTGACTGTGTTCCACTGTGACTTGGGTATATAATTCTTTCTTCAGGCAAGAGACTGTCAATAGGCAGCTTGGAAAAATAATGAATGTTTGCAGTAATAATTTCATGGGTTGACTGAAACTTAATAGCCTTTATTTCCAATATAGGCTTGTGATATGTTCAAGTAAAAACAGTCTCAAATGAAATATAGTAACAATACTATTTAAACCCCTCTTATTTTGTTAATCCTTTGTTGCTGTTTTACTTGGTTTTGTGTGTATAGTTACAGCAGACTGTGTAACTGCCTCACCTTTCACTTTGCTGCATCTCTCTCAGGCTCTCTCGGTCTCTTTTCTCCAGGAGATGAATGTCCAATGACTAATTATCTAGGTGAGGAGGACCCTTACTTCAGCTTACTACTGCCAACCTCCCTTTTGGCCCTTTTACTGTTCCTCATTGGGCAAAGGAGGAGACAAAAAAGAAAAAATCTAGATTAGTTCATCCTGCTTATTGTCAATCTATCAAATTGGGAATAAGGTTAAGACTTTCGAATTAATAAAAGTCTTTGGTGTTTATAGCTATGGAAAAGTTAGGCAGCCTTGAATTCAATGGGCTTGAATTTCTAGGCCTACATGCGCAGAGACAACTAAGCAAATCATCACTATGTACAGAGTACAATGTTAGCATTCCGAGGAAGAAAGGAATCTGCAAAAACCAGGGTAGTATTGAAACCTTTGGGTTGCCAAGTGCATGATACACAGCAGAACAGTCTTTAAAATAATGGCTCTTATTCAGGGGTATGCATTAGGTTGAGATGATTTTTGCAAAATTACACTTAGCTGGTGTCTACACTAGGACAAATGAATCAAATGCTTCAGCGGTGGCCTGGAAACCAGTATTTTAAACACAATCAAGAATCCTCTCCAAGTAGGTCTAATACACATTTCTGATAATAATACACCATTGCTTAGTTATTGTCCTGATAGTGCCAAAACAAATTCATTTATTGGAGAAAATGAACACGATAGCTTAGGGTAGTTACAGAACAAAAATTTATTGGCAGGGCATTTCCTTTGGATCCTCTGTCAGGGTGCTCATGGCCTCAACGGCTGCTAAGCTTTCCATGATACTAATGCACAGAGAATGTCTAACACCACAGACTCCATTCTGCAAAAGAACAGGTTAAGTCAATGAATATAGTAATCTCTTTGAATCACTATCATCTAAACTGACTTAAGAAAACACATATTTACACAAAGTTTCACCAAGGGCTCATTTTTATTTTATTTTTAAAAAAATATATTGATATTTTTACAGAGAGGAAAGGAGAGGGATAGAGTTAGAAACATCAATCAGCTGCCTCCTGCACACCCCTACTGGGAATGTGCCTGCAACCAAGGTACAAGCCCTTGGCCAGAATCAAACCTGGGATCCGTCAGTCTGCAGGCCGACACTATCCACTGAGCCAAACCTGTGAGGGCACCAAGGGCTTATTTTTAAGCCCAGTGAATAAACTCTAGTGGACAATGAGAGGTCAATCAGTAATTCTCTTTGCCTGCTCTAGAACTAAAGAGGTACTTAATACAAATCTAGTAACTAGATAATGTATGAAAGCGAAGTTATAATGCTACTAAATCATATCATTTTAAAATTCTGTGAGGTATTAGTAGGAAAAATAATGTGGATGAAACGGTATGATTTTTTTCTTCTAGCGTTGATGACAAAGTCATTGAGAGTAATGAGATGAGAGCAGCAGTACCAGCAGAATGAAATGTTCTCTGGAAACATAATATATCTAGGGTGGGATTGATAAAAGAAAAAGGCTCATCCTTTAGTTCAAGGATAAAGGACTCCTCTGCAGAGTCAAAATATAAGGGACCAGAACACCAAATTGTAGACTTCCTTACCAGAATAAATGATTCCCTGGACACTGATCAAGAATGTTTCTATGTTCTCAGCAGTACTCATCATCTTGCTGGCCCTCAGTCAATGTTAATAATTATAATATGTCTGTCCCTACTGTGACCTCTGAGAGAACTTGTCTTCCCAGTCCTTTCTCCTGAGAAGAGCATCCCTTTCCTTCTGCTCCAAGGCCAGCCCACTTCCTTAAGCAGGGATGGCCCTCATCCAGACACAGACCATTCCTGCTGGCAGCTCTTGTCTGGATCCACTTGGCCTCAGTTGGAGGTCCAGATGGCTCATTCCTTATTCCCCAGCAGGGTTTCAGCAGTATCCACCCCTTCCTGGTCTCTCTGCCATTAGTGCCATCAGGCCTGGAATGGTTTCCCTAAGTCCTAACAGCAGCTTAGTTAAGCATGTAGATATTATTCTCATAGAATAGAGTCAGTGCTAGAAGGAAGACAGCTTCAGAAAGGGTACAATATCTTCAGATGATGTAAATGAGCAAGGTCTCCTTGAAAAGTATTCAGAAAGTAGGTTTTTATTCATAGTATTTTCTGCATATGTAAATTACATATATACATATGTGTGTATGTATGTTTATGGCATATATATTTAACCCTTAAAACTGTTTGAAAAATGCCAAATATAGACATAATAGAGAGATATATAGAGGTAGAATAGATAGATATCCATAGCTATACCTAATCTACATAGATATAGACATAAAATTTCAAAAACTAAAAACTGGATAGGCACCCTGATTAAAAAGTTGTAATCATTAAATCTATATCTAGAGTCATCTATCTATATAAATACTTTTAAAGAGTCTCTGAAAATTTTCCAGTTTACCTGTGGTTGCCATACTGTACAAGATTTTCACCAAATTTGACAGGTATGCTTGGGAAGAAATGACAAAATATAGACTCTATGTCAAATGCAAAATTCAATCTGGGAGACTCCCTAAG
Source organism: Myotis nattereri (assembly GCF_964212035.1). Lineage (NCBI taxonomy): Eukaryota > Metazoa > Chordata > Mammalia > Chiroptera > Vespertilionidae > Myotis > Myotis nattereri. The sequence continues at coordinate 68,533,243 of NC_138077.1, read as the reverse complement.
GTAGCCAAAACTGGGAGTATATTTTCATCTTCTTTGAAATATACATTTGGGATGGTCTGACTTAAGCCTTAGGTTATATAGAGCACACACATTTCCCTTTGTGAACCCCAAAGAACCTCTCAATCATCTTCCAGAGCAGGTGACTTGAGGAAATTTGTTAGTTTCCTAGGGCTCCTGTCACAAATTATCACAAACTGAGTGGTTTAAAACATGAGAAATTTATTCTCTTACAGTTTTGGAAACTGGGAGTCTGAAATCAAGGTGTTGGCAGAGCCATGCTCCCTCTGATATAAAATCTTCGTTTTCTCTTCTACAACTATTTAAGGTAATTATTCTAAGATTTCTTTTATTACAAGGAAATATGTGGGGGGAAGGTGACTTTACACAGCTGCCTGTAGGAGCAGTTTTCAGGAGCTTGAATTTATATTAAAATAAGCTAAAATGCAAGGGTAAATGTATGAGTCAGTGTATTACCATTTTGTTTATTTCAAAACCATTTTTCTTCACTTCTTTGACATGAGTTACCAGATATTCTTTTTCCTCTCACATACAAAGGACCATACAGGAGGGGGTGGGAAAAATAATTACTTAATTCATTCTAAAAGTTGTTAAGCTAAGCTGCACACTCAGGGGTCAAAGTTTCAAAAGATTTCAAATAATTATTACATGGATAGTCTATATAGGAATGACTAACTGACAAATGATATCCCAGAAAAAGGAATTCCTTCGACTAATATAACTTTTAATGTATACTTCCTCATTAGTGGATAACAATCTATAGGTTTCTTAGTTCACAATGACAAAGGGAGCTATTGATGCCGTCTCTTTGCCTCTACATGTGGGACCTTATTTCTACTGGTTAATTAGTATTGGTAAAGCCATATAAAATCCCAAGATAAGAAAGCTACATATTCAAGGGCAGGGGGAAAAAAAAAGACACATATGTAATATCCTTTGTAATACTTTAAGCAATAAAAAAAAGCTACGTATTATGCATATGAGATGTTGGTAAATGTGTTACTAGAAGCATTATTTGAATTTTCTTACACTGAAATATGAATTCAGTTTAAGGTGCTTCATATTCCTTAAGATGAGAATTTTAGCAGGGTAACTTTTATACCCATTAAACTCAAGGTTTTAGCCAGGCAACCCCAAGCAGCTAGAAATATATAAAAATGCTTCCTCCCTGGACCAAAGTAGGCAGAGGTGCAATGCATTAACCTACAAACAGGTTAAGAGCAAAACAACTTTCCTTCCTCCGTAATTTGCTAAAGGAAACTGACTAGGAAAAGAAAATGGGGGAGGTGGGAAAATGTGCAATGTTTTTACAAGATTGTTGGACAGGATCAAATAAGAGCTCCCTCAGTTTATAACACCGGCTCATTTGAAGATTTTTACTATGTACCAGATTCTGTGTCAGGCTTTCAAGGTGCAACCTGAACATGACAGACACAGAGCTTGCAGCCTAGCCAGGGAGGCATACAAGTAAGTCAGCAATAAAGACAGAATGTGGTAGGTAATAAGGAGATTGCTCTCAGACTTGGAATATCACAGACGATTTTTTAGAGAAAGCAATGTCTAAGCTGAGACATAACATATGAGAATCAGGAAGAATCTCTTACCCTTTGAGACAGCATGGAGGGACGTGGAGAGTATCATGCTAAGAAAAAAAAAAGTCAGTCAGAGAAAGACAAGTATCACATGCTCTCACTCATATATGGAATTTAATGAACAAAATAAACTGATGAACCGAGTGGATCCAGAGACATGGAAGCATGGAACAGAGTGCGGAATCTTGGAGGGAAGGCGGGGGAGGGTGGGTGGGAGGTGATCAACCAAAGAACTTGTATGCATATATGCATAACCCCTGGACACAGACAGAGGGGTAGTGAGGGCCTGGGCCGGGGATTGGGAATGGGCTGGAGGGGATCGATGGGGTAAAAAAGGGGCATACATGTAATACTTTCAACAATAAAGATTTTTAAAACTTTTTTTAAATAAAAAAAAGGATCAGTTACTTAGATAAAGATTTGAGATGGACTGGATTGGGAGTCAGAGTGGGGAAAGGATTTATTGGGGATGTTTCAGGCAAAGGTAACCATGTGTCCAAGGGCCTATGACATACTCATATTATTCAAGAAATTAAAAATAGTTTAGTATGTCTAAAGCACAGAAAGCTCCTTAGCTTGGCCTGCTTCATACAAATACATTGAATGACAATGAGATTAAATCTATTTGGGCAGATGAAACTGAAGTGTGAATCAATCAAGAACTAACTACATAGAAAAAAATGCTCAAAGAAGATCAAATCAGAAGCGAAAAGGGGACCTCACTTCGCTGCCTCCACTCTTCAACACACTTTGTGCACTGTGAAAATTAGGAGCAGGATACCCACAATGACTCAGGCTACTTAGAAGAGATTTAACATCTATCTGAGTATAACCATGATCTCTGGTTCTCTGGCAAGAGGAGGAAGTAAATCAAAAGCGCACAAGGAAATACTAGGGAGTGTCAGTATCTGGCTGAGGGTGAGAGCATGTGGTAAAGAAATCACATGGCAAAAGCATCAGGTAACCTAGGAGAGGGCAGGAGTCCACCAAGAATTTAGTGAGTCAATACATATGGCCCTTTGATCTGAGTGGGAGTTCAGTAAGTGGACCAGAAAATTGCAACAGGAGGTATATATAGTAAAGAGGATAATATTAGTATTCACTAGGGGAAAATCTAAGACCTAATCACAAAAGTACTGAGGAAAAAGCGAATCCTGAGCTACCTGTAAATCTCAAATCCCTTATAATTGCATGCAAATTGTAGTGAGAATCCCCATCACCAGGAAAGATGCAAATTAAGACTGAGGCAGCCACAGCCACATTAATTTTAATGCACTATTCACTGCAGGAGTCAATCCTCATGAGGCTTATATATATCACCCTTAAATGGGTCATTTTCAATAAAAAGATTATTAGGCACTTGAGTTATTCAAGAGGTTGGGGGCTTAATCCTCTTTTGTAGGTGTGCACGTGCTGCTCTGTTTGCAGTAGTGAGGACCCCATCACTCTGAGGAACCTATGGGAAGATCGCCAGCATGAGGATGGCGAGGGCTTGCTATGCAGATTTTTCCATGTGCAGTTTAGGGGTGTGTGTGTGTGTGTGTGTGTGCGTGCATGCGTGCATGTGTGTGTGTGTGTGTGTGTGTGTCCTAGAAGAAGAAAAAAAAACAAAGATAGGGAAGGAAAAAATGTGAATGGAATGGAATTAGCCAAATATAAGTGTAAATGAAGAGAAAGAACATGCAAGAAAAAAATGAAAGACCAGGTAACAAAAGTATAAGTCAATATTTGGGTAGGTGAAGCACGCAAGACTATCATTTATATAAATTTTATATGAACAAATAAAATTGTATCTTGTTTCAGTGATATCACATTTATAAGTAGTTTTTAAAAACTGTTGGGAAAGATGACGTCAAGTTCACAAAATTGTTCCTTCTGGGAGGGGAATAGGGAGAAGAATTGGACTGATTAGGTGAAGAACAGAAAGTCCATTTCACCTGTGCTTTAAGTCTAAAGCAACATGTGAAAATAGCTTCATTTTTAAATTTCAGGTGAATACATCAGTGTTTGTTTTATTAGTCTCCATAGTTCCATGGTCTGCATGTTTAACTTTTAAAAATGGAAAAAGAAGGGAGTGATGGGAAGGGTTTTGATGACAAAGTGCAAAGCATCAAAGTACTTGGTCTACCAGCTCATTACCAGCCAAGGGCATCAGGCGGGGATTGAATGTCACCGCATTCTGGCAGCGGCTGGAGGGCAGTTTCCCATCCAGGAGGAGGAGAGTTCTCTCTAGTTTCAGTATCCTCTTCCGAACACCATCTCCAGAAACCATTCTGTCTGCTCAGCGATCGCTCTCCTGGCTCAGCTTTATTTACTTGCTGAGGATGCTGATTAACTGACGTGTTTTCTGTCAACTGAAATTTACCAACACATTACCATGTTTGACAGGCACCCGGAGCTGCAGTGCAAGAATTTCCTGAGGAGGAAAGTGCAGCAGGCACGATGGCGGAGCCTTATTCTCTCCTAGCCAAGGCTCTGTTTCCTAGCTCTATTAATGCCACTGGGGTGAAATGTTGACAATCCCTCACGAAAATTCTTCCTTATCAGGTACCTGTATTTCTAAAAAGGAATTTTTTTTTTCTAAGCCGAGATATCATGGTGTAGCAGCTACTTGTAACACAGGTTCTTACTAATGGGTGATACTTACCAAGCTTTTCCTATCTTATGAAGGAGAGCAGGAGTCAAAGCTTCCAGCCAACTGGTTCCCCAGGCTCTGCACAATTGCAGAGTTGGGGAAAGAGAAACAGAGGTGCTGTAAAAGACAAATGAATGGAAGCAAGTACATAGAAAAAAATGATTTGTATATTTCTATTGTGCAGTAGCGCTAAGGAATGGATGAGTTAATGCATTCCCTGAGGTCACATATGAGGTTAGTAGGAGGCAGAGTCAATGGATCACCTGCCGTCTGAAGGGGGAAAACATGTAGAGCGATGTTTACGTAGATATCCTTTGGGCACAAAGGGAGCCTTGAACACAAAATCCAGTTGTACTGAGAAAGTCTCACTGAAGATTAGCTGTAAAGTGGGATTCTGTGATTTAAGAAGTACATACTATTTACTGTCTATCTGTCTGATATAAGTCATGACAATACCCACCATCAGACCACAAGCCGCATTTTACCAGAAACAAAAACTAGGTAAAAAGTGGCTCAGGATCACAAAGCAGTGCAGATTATAAATTATCATTTCTAGGCCCCTTGCTTAGCTACCAAACCAGCCTGTCTTCTTACCCCATATTGTCTGTAACATCATTTGCAGTGGTTTAAATATATTTGAGCAAATTCTAAAGTAGAGATCAAGAAGTTATTGTATGAATTCAATTAAATGAAAGAAGAAAAAACTTGTGTGGGTAAGGTAACACTCTATGTCCTGGGCTAAAGTCTGAAAGTACTGAAAGGGTAACTTGTGGCTTTGGAGTATTTCTGGTCCACGGTAAAAATTTCTCTAGTAGAACTGGAAGCAAGGAAACAATTGATCCCTCACCTGAGAGTGTCTGCCAGATAGCACTGTCTCTTTGGTGGTTTTGTGCTAAAGAAGAGACTGTTTTGTTTCCTGTCTGAAAGGAATTAACAATTTAGCTGCCAATCTTCTATCCTTGTTATAAATATATGTTACTTACATGAGCATGTGCACTTATCCATGTGAAATACACACACACACACACACACACACACACAGAAGTATCATTCCCAAATATATTTACATAGGTATAAATTTAATAAGGAGATACTGGCACCTTGTTTGAAATGTTAAGAGCCAAGTATTACATTACCAGGGTATAGTTTCTCTCATTATTACATGAGTCAGAAAAGGAAAGAAAAAAATAAGCACAATGAAATTGAAGCAAGGACTGGAGTCCTGGCCCATGCTTCTCTTGTGTGATTTTTTTTCCTATAGAGGATGAAATGCAGATACAAACGAAAAGCAAAAGTTTAAATGTGTTTTGTATAAACATGAGGTGTATACATGTCAAATAGCTGAATAAGTTGCATGTGTGTTGATGGAGGTGTGATTATCATTTGAAGAGTTCAAATTGGATGTGAGCAATGACAATGACCAAGAAACAAATTGTCTAGGTGTTAGTTTCAATTTAGGAGATGAGAAACAGTACCGAGAGCCTAGAAAGAAGGTCGGGGAACATCCTGATCAAATTAGGTTTGGTCGGAGTTTGAGAAGTATGTGGGGAGAGGAAAGTGATTCAATGCCTGATTAAGAAAAGAGAGAGAAGCTCAAATCAACATACTATAAGCATTGAAATAAACATAATTTTAGGCTAACTTGTGATGGTGATATTTATATGCTTGAAAAGGACATATTTAAGGAGCAGAGGAAAGGAAGGAAAAGCATGTCATTTGGTAACTAAAAGAGAACTAAATGTTTACATCACAACACCTTAGTGGTGTCCCAAGAAGATGGAGGGTAGGTCTTCAAGTGAATATCTAGAATAATGAAGATTATCCCCTTATATCCTCTTACAAAGCAATGTAATTATTTTGCTGAAAATCTCACTGAGATATATACAAATTCCTCCCTGCTCAAGTAAACATACCAAACAAAATTTACTCTATTCTTGGTAACACAGAGTCCTTATCATGAGCACCACGCTGATGTTCTGGATGTCTCAAAGCCACTGAGGACTTCTGGCTTCAGTCTGAACTCACTAACTTCCTCCTACCCACTGCTAGTCTATTCTAGTTGCCAGTTTTTAGCATGCCTTCCCGAGGTAGCAAGTCCAATGGTATGGCGGGCAGTCTCTACACTAAATGAATTCAGACTCTGCTGCTCCAGTTAATTACTTACTCAGGTTATTCCTGTGTCCCTGAGCTGGCTTCTTAGACATCCTTTGCTCACTTTCTGGTTGTAACCTAACATGAAGATTGACAGAGGGAAAATTAGTTTTAGTCATGTTATGACATATTGACTCACAAAAGGAACATGTAGTTCTACTCTGCTAAGTAGAAAAATGTATGAGATTCTCTCAGGGGCTGTATTTTCTGCTAAATTTTGGATCATGAAAATTATATACTACTTGATAGCTAGGGAGTAGGGTGTCTTGGTATTATCACCTTGCCTTCACTCATCTCTGATTCCCCCACCCCACTACGTTCATCCTGTTCAGACTGTCCACACTTAGACTTGATCATTTTACAACTTTTCACATTATTACTTCTGGGCTGGAACAGAAGCTCCAAAGAAGCCCTGCTCTTTTATAGGATCCAAGATAGAATGTACACAAAAATGGCACTTTGGGAAAGCATGTCACCACCTAAAACTCAAAATCTTCCACAAGTCCTACTTCTTATCCATCTGTCCTTCTTTCAGAAAGGAGACAGACAGGAGAGGTTAGATGAAATGAGGTAAAGCATTTCCTTTCTTGAGAAACTGCTTGCACAATAACTTAAGCTCTTGCTACTATATCTAATATTTCCTTTGGTTTAAATGTCTTAAGTACAACCCATGGACATAATAGTGTGGTGGGTTTTGGGGGGTGCGGGGTGGAGGGGGCTCAAGGGGGCAAAAAGGGAGACATCTGTAATACTTATGACAATAAAGATAAATTTTAAAATAATAATAAAATATAAATGGATAAATAAATAAATACCTTAAGTACAAGATACAGTCACATTGAATGTGAATGTGTGCCCGAGCTTAATACAAATGACCTGGATGCCTCAAGGGGAGTTTTTCATACTTCCCTCGGAAAGAGGTAAATAAATGACCCCTCTTATTTTAGGGGGAGAGTTCCTGTATATCATTTGACTTTGTTTGGTGTTTGTTTCCTTATTTAAAAAATATATATCCTGCACTCAGCAGGCAGAAGAATTTCTTCATTGCGTAGGAGGAACTGGATATAATGGGGAACAAAAAGAAAAGAGAAGAAAACAGAGACAAAGAGTTAGAATGAAAAGTCTTAATGCCTTAATAGCTAGACACGGGAATTTTAAAGTCCCTCCAAATAAAAGGACAGTATGGAACTCAAGAAGAAGGCAGCATGAGTGAGCAGAGAAGGCAAGAGAACAAAAAAGCAAGAATGAGATACTGGCCTAGACTCAGGCTAGGGGGATACTACTCAGTCCTGAAGAAGCAGCTGGTGGTCAAAGGACAAACTGTGTGCGTATATATATTTGTTTCCCAAACGACTGATAACAAGGTGCCTTCAACCTTGAGTCCTCCAACATTCTGGAGTCACTAATCCTGTAGTTTATATTTTACATATCTCAAGCCTCAATCCTTCAAAATCCTGGGAGGATTTTACATGTTTCACAAGAATTACTAAAGTCAAATGATCTTATGCTTCATAAAAAGAACAACAACCTAAAATCAGATATTACACATTTATGTTTTCAAAGCCCTTTAACCAACCTCTACTCTTCTGTAGCTGCCACCGTGGACATTTCTCACCAGAAAACCTTTCCTCTCCAAGCCCAGCTGCCTAACACATTGCTGCATCACTCACCATAGACAGCCTTAGATTTCACCATTTATACTAGTAGTGTCCCTAAACCTCTATCTCCCAGTCTACCTGAGTAACCTCTAGATTACATATTTTTTGCAAAGTTATTCAATGGTCAACTTGGCCTTCTCTTTCACTATTGTGACTGCACATTGGAATCACCTGAGAAGCGTATTGCATATCAATGTCCAGGACCCACCTTTTACCAAATGAATTACAGCATTTGTGAATGAGACCAGACTATCATTGCATTCTCAAAGCTCCCCAGGTGATTGTAATGTAGAGCTAGAGTTGAAAACTTTTCTAGCCCTGTGTTTCTTGAGTCTCAAGGTGTATAGAAACCCTACGGTGTCTTGTTAAAAATGCAGATTCTGATTCAGTAGATCTTAGATGGGCCCAAGATTCTGTATCTATATATATAAAGAGCCAGGGGCCATCACAACCAAATGGATGACCGAACAGGCTGAGTGGGGTGACAAGGCCGGCAGGGGGGTTAGTGAGGGACAACCAAACGACTGAGCAGCAGGCTGTGTGGGGCAACCAGGCCAGCAGGGGGGTTAATGAGGGTCGACCAAATGACTGAAATCAGGCTGCATGCGGCAACCAGGCCAGCAGGTGGGTTAGTGAGGAACGACCGAACGACCGAGCAGCAGGCTGTGTGGGTCTACCAGGGGGGGCAGGTGGGGGTGACCAGACAGGCAGGGGGCAGCAGTGAGGGGTGACCAGGCCAGCAGAGGGGGGCAGTGAGGGGCGACCAGGTTGGAGGGGGGGTAGTTGGGGGCGACCATGCTAGCAGGGGGTGTAGTAAGGGGTGACCAGGCTGGCGTGAGGGCACTTAGGGGCAACCAGGCTGGCAGGGGAGCAGTTGGGGACAACTACACCTGCAGGGGGGCAGCTGGGGGTGACCAGGCCAGCATGGGGGGCACTTAGGTGTGATCAGGCAGGCAGGCAGGTGAGCAGTTAGGAGCCGGTGGTCCCAGATTGTGAGAGGGATGTCCAACTTCTGGTTTAGGCCAGGATCTGGTCTAAACTGGCAGTCAGACATCCCCCGAGGGGTCCTGGATTGGAGAGGGTGCAGGCTGGCCTGAAGGGATGCCCCTCCCCCTGCACGAATTTTGTGCACCAGGCCTCTAGTTTCTAATAAGCACGCAGTACCATACTTTGAGTAGCAAGATTCTAAACCAGTAGTTTTCAAACTCGCTGCACACTGAACCACCTGAAGAGCTTTAGAATATAATGAGGCTTGGGTGTTAGGCCCAGACATTGAGATTTTTAAAGTTTCCCAGGTGCTTCCAAACCCATTTTAGACCATGAATTCAGGAAGAGTGAATGTTTCATATCTTTAATCTCTTTCATTTTCAAATCAAAAGCCATCCTTCCAATATGTATCTGGCTGCTCCCCTTGTATGCAAAAGCTCCTGTATTTGGCTCTTATTTTAAACAGCGTTTTTCTATGACAGTTAAAGGATGTTGTGTGTGTGCTTAAGATAACTATTTAGTAAATCAGTATTAATTATTGTCAACTAATAATTTTATTTCCAAAACCCCAATACAATAATAACATTAAGTATTATTTTTAGCAGATATTTCTAAACCCAGGTAGACTCTTTCACCCATCAGGTCTCAATAATAAGACCAATAGGAGATTGCTCCATAATTGGTACCCTAATATGGGATTTTTATAAAATTGGTATTTAAACACATATGCCGAATTCTGACCCTAGGGGTAGCCAATGAGTTATTCATGGCACAGGAGTCCCAGCTAGATGTCAAGATATTCACTAGTGAGTCTATATGAACAGTCAGTGGTTGATAATAGCACTGACTTTATAGGCAGATACCCTGTGTTTAATGTCTCTATTCAAAATATTACTTGTGTGACCTTGAACAGGTTTATTAATTTATGAGCTCATTTTTCCCATTTATAAGAATTCGAATAATCAAGCCTGAATTACACACACAGACACAAACACTATATTTATACAGTATACATATAATGTATATGCTAACTATAATTAATATATAATATAGAGAGACTGTAAAGAGAAATATATATTGTCACTGTCTTCCATTACCCTATTCTCAATAAAAATCAGTACCCTGATTTTGCATATTATATTCCAGCCAGTTTGCCAGTGTAGTTGGCAAGAAAGATTTTTCAAAATGTCAGTACTTTCATAGCTTGAGTTTATATCTTTCTATTTCTAATTAAAAGGATCACTATAAAGCAGAGGAGTATACTCAATGCTGTGGAGTGTTGTGAAGGGGATAGATATGTTTCCTGTATTTGAAAAGCATATCACTACTGTCAGACAGGATAAACAAAAATATATAAGTATATAAAGACACATACTAAAACACACAGCGACTGTCAGAGAATCAGACATGAGGGCTGTGCTGCTGCTGAGAGACCAGGCCCTGAGGCCATCTATCTGTGAAAGCTGCATAAAAATGACGCATTTGTAGAAATTATAGGCACAAAGGAAGGGCCTTGATGTGACAGAAAAGGGACAGAGAGCAGGTGGAGCAAAGATGACTACTAGTTAAATAGTATCGTTGGCAGTGTTCAGTGGCAATACACTCCCATCAAGAAAACTTTACAAATCAGAATTTAAGGACCTACATATTTGAGTGACTGAATATAAAGTGAATTGGATTTTTAAAACTTAAGATTCAAAGGTACTATGGGATTCTTTCTCTTCTCTGTTAAGTCTGTAGTGTTATATACAAAAGAGACATAGTTCAAGGGACCTAAAGGGTATCCTATTACCTTGAGGATCAGTCTGATCTGAAATTGCCTTGCTGTTGTGTGTTCTTTCTGCAGAAACCAGAGACCTTTGGATAGCTTTCACTTAAGGGAACTTTAAAGTCTTTTTCTAAAGTGAAATGTGTTTGCCGTGTCTATTTGGCAGGAAGGACAGGAAGGCAGATAAAGCTTTTATTGTACTTGATTCTCTGACGATTTGAGTTTCATTCATCTATAATGAGATGGCTAAACTTCCCAATAAATGATAGTTGTACCATCCTCTGATCAACAGGCTCGATGCTTGTGTAACCAGATAGTATAAATGTGCATGCCAAACAGTCAGCAGTCTCACTGCATAGTAACAATGTGAATTGATCAAATATTCTTTAAGATTATGGGTAGTCACTGTGATCTGAGATAGCTGAAATGGCCAGCAGGTTTTCCAGCACAGTTCAGCACTATTGTGAGCTCAGCTGTATTTTTATCATTTTTCTTCTTTTCTTCTTTTTAAATCATCTATCAAGGACACTTGGAAACAAGAATTATTGCAAAATCCAACTCTTTTACTACATTGTTGCTACTCTAAAAAGGTCAGGAATCACTCTTCAGAACAACATAGGAATTACAGTAAACTTCTCATCAGAAACAAATACAAGGGGGAAAAATGAGTTGCATTTTAAAAGGAGCTGAAAGAAAAACTGTTAGCCCAATGTTACACCCAATGACATTTCTACTGAAGTAAAAGAGAAATAAAACTTTCCTCGGGCAAACTCAGAGAGAATTCATGGCCAGCAGACCTGCCCCACTTCTTTAGTCAGAAGGTAGATTATATCAGTCAGAAACTTGCATTTACAAAAATACAGGAAGATCACCAGAAATTAAATAATAAATAAAATATAAAACTCATTTTTCTTAATTTTAATTTCTCGAAATAATAACTGACTGCTTGCGCAATAATAGGTGCAATGCATTATGTGCTTATAGTAAATGTAAAAATAAAATGTGTAACAATAATAGTACAATGAGAGGCAGGGCCTGGGAACATGCTGTTGTAAGTTCTTTACATTCTATGTAAAGTGCTGTATTATATAAACTCTGACTACTTAAAGATGAACATTGTAAGTAGTAGGGCAACCATTACAATTTTTAAGAATAAATACAAATAATAAGTAAGTGAATAGTGGTGAAAAATAGAATCACAAATTATGCTCAGTCCAAAATAAGGCAGAAGAAGAGGAAAAGACAAATACAATGTATTAAATAGAAAACAACAAAGAAAATGACAGATTTTTAGATAGTCCAACCTCTAAACAATTATGTTGAATGTAAAGGGTCCAAAAACTTCAATTTAAAAGAAAAACTGTCATATTGAATAAAAGAGCACAACACAAATATATACTGTCTACAAGATACCCACTTTAAAGATAAAGCCACAGATCAATTAAAACTGAAAGGATGGAAAATTATATATCATGCAATGTTAAGAAAGAAACATTGGAGTATCTATATTAATATTAGACAAACAGATATGAGATCAAAAATATTGCCAGAAATGAAGAGAAACATTAAATAATAATAATGGGGGGTCAATTATCCAAAAAGATGTCATAATTAAAAATGTATATGCACTTAACCATTCAGCTTAAAAATACATAGGGCAAAAACTAATATAAATGAAAGGAGAAATAAATTCACAATTATGGTTGGAGATTTCAACACTACTCTCTCAGTAATGGAAAAAAAAAAGTAGGCAAAAAATCAATAAGGATATGGAAGATCTATCAACCAATTTAATCTCATTTATATCTATATACTATCAAACAACAGAATAAACATAATTTTCAAGAGCGCATGGAACATTCTCCAAGATAGGCCATTTGGGGGGTTATAAAACAAACCTTACCAAGTACAAAAGAATAAAAATTACACAAATTATGTCCTCAAACCTTACATATATTCAAGCAAGTACAATTCATACTTTTTACCCACTTACTTGGAAATGATTTTGTCATACTAAAATATAATTTTCTTTTTAGTTTATTTTTATTGTTGAAAGTATTACAGATGTCCCTCATCTTCCCCCCCGTTTTGCTCCCCCCTACCCAGGGCCCATCCCAGCTCAGGCCTCACCCCCACTATTGCTAGAAAAAACACTCACACACACTGGTAATGGGAGTGGTTATTGGTACATTCATTCAAGAGAATATAATTTATTACAAAGCTTAAATTATGCATAATTAACTTATAAATTCACCTTGTAAAAATTAACACTAAATCATAAGAAACAGGCTCTTGTTTCACTTTTCCACATACTCAGAACAATTTTTAAACCGTCAGTTCTATGCTTTTCCTGAAATCACTGGTCCCTCTTAACTTGCTGCTGTCTAGGTTTGCCGCACAGCTGTCACCCTGGCTCGTGCCTTTGCCATCATCTTGGGAACAGCTTTCACTTCTGTTGGGCCTCCTGTTCCCAGATTTATGCCATTTTTTTTTCTTGAATTAACGCATGATTTTAGAGTAACTACCTAAAATTTAGAGAATGGGAGGTAAAAGTGTTTAGATCTTACATGTTTGAAAGTGACGTTATGCTGTTCTCACAATTTCTTTATAATGTGTCTGTGAATAGGGTATGTTGTTGAAAATCATTTTCACCAGTTTTTAAGGCATTCGTCCTTTGAATGGCTATTAAAAATTCTGATGTCATTTTCATTCTTAATCCTAATAACTTTTTTTTTTCTCTTGTGGAAAATTTTAGGATTTTTCTCATTATCCTGGTGGTCTGAATTTCACTAGGAAATACCTTGGTTGGGGTCTATCATTTTTTTTAAATAAAATAATTAGTTGTCCTGGTCCCTCCAATGGCACTTTCAATCTAGATATTGATATTCTTCATTAATGGACATTTTCTTATATTATTTCCATTTATAATTTTTCCCCATTTTCTCTATATTCACTCTTTGGATCATTTATTATTTAACGATTAAAATTACTAAACCAACCCTTGATTTTTCTAATCTTTTCTCTCCTTTTACCATTTTATTCTATTTTCTGAGACATTTCTTTGACTTTATTGCTCAACTAGTATATTGAATATTTTTCTTCTTTTCAGATATCATGTTTTTATTTTATAATACTACTTTATTTGAAATAATTTCAAATGTTAGCATCTAGTTTGTATTATATGAAAACAGCATCATTTCTCCTCTGAGGGTGTGAATCGTACTTTCTTCTTTTTGAGAGCAAAAGAAAGTTTTATTTTGGTAGAGAAAAAGAGGCTAGGATGCGGGTTCTTGGAGACAGGATCAGGGGGTGAGCCCAGGAGGAGCTGCGGTTACCCTCTGCTCCCCTGCTTGCAAGTCTCACAGGGCGCAGCTATGAAATAAGTGAAAGTACACATCCAAGTTTCCTCTGATTCCTAGATTACTTATATTTTTGTCAAGTTCCTCTTCTTTGCTGTTTTACTCTTTTTCATGTTGGAGGAATTTCCCACCTGGCAGGTGATTCTTGGTGGCTTATTCATATTTAAAATTGATGCACTCTAAAGGTTATTGGAAACTCCATGATGGGCAAGGTTAGGTAAGAGTGTGCTCACTTCTCTATAGTCATTAGCTGGACCACTCACCTTTTTGCTAGACCATAAAAATAATCAATATCTGTAGTTAATTTTTCTGTAGCTCTTCAATTGCCTCAGAGAAGGATCCTCCCAATTCTTGCCTCAGGGAGATGGTGACTGATAATTTTCTGGGGTTTGAAGAGAGGGGTGTGTTTCCATCATTCATTACATACACTTTCACTTAATCTATTCTGCTTTGAATTAGCCAATTTACCCCATTTTTTTGTGCCTGAAAGCCAGAAGTCTAGAGTCCTAAGAGATTTCTTCTGAAACCCAACTGTCAGTTCCTCTGGAGGTGGCAGAAGAATTGGCAGGTGCTGCACGGGGTAGGGTGGGGAACTAGATGTCTTTGTAATCCTAATTCATATTTAAAACCAATTCATTTGTTTTTAGCCCCCATTTTACTCATTGCCTTCGTCCATTTAGGATGCTATAACAAAGACTGGGTGGTTTATAAACAGCAGAAATTTACCCTTACAGTTCTGGAGTCTGAAAGTCCAAGGTCAAGGTGCCAGCATGGTCAGGTTCTGGTGAGAGCCCTCTTCCAGACTGTAGGTTGAAGACTTGTATCTTCACATAGTGGAAGGGGCAAGAGAGTTATCTAGGGTCTTTAAAAAAAAAAATAAGGGAACTAATCCCGTTCATGTGAGCTTCGCCCTCATGCCTTAATTACCTCCCAAGGGCCCCACCTCCTAATACCTTGGGGGTTACAATTCCAACAGGTGAATTGACGGTGGGGAGCACAAACATTCAGATCATAGCAGCTTTCCTTCTGATTAACGGGTGCCTCTAATGTCTATATATATATATATATAATTATATTATATATATATAATTTCAAAGAAGAAGGTAGAGGGAGAAATAGAAACATCAATGATGAGAGAGAATCACTGATTGACTATCTCCTGCACACTCCACACTGGGGATGGAGCCTGCAACCTGGGCATGTGCTCTGACTGGGAATCAAACCTGGTTCATAGGTCAACACTCAACCACTGAGCCATGCCATCCAGGCATCCCTCTGCTTGTTTTTAAGCTCTATCTTCCCTGCCCTATTAAGTGTTTCTTCCATCCACTTGCCACATTTTCCCCAATTTTTATCTTTCTTGTCCACTTCTGTCTTCTATCCCATTCTCATTGTCTTGTATCATATAAAACCTACTGTACTAGTAATTTTGCTAGAAATTTGGGAAAAAGCAGAGTTTAACACATTTGTTCAATCAGTCATGTTTACCTGGCAGGTTTCAGTGAGTTTTAAAATGCCTATAGTGTGCTATGCATGGCATACCAAGCAGTAAAGAATTTGGTTTCTGCCCTGAAAATTTTAATAATTAAATTGCACCTTGACATATTAATCCATGAATAGCCACAAGGAAGTACAAATAAATGCTATAGACAAGAAGTCATATGATTGTTTAGATGAAGTATTGAGTGATGTGCAACTTTGATGTAAAAAAAATCAATAGGTTCTGGGTCCTTAGAAAGAAGGGAGGCTGAGTTCCAGGCCCAGAAACTGAAGAGCTATGTGACTGAAAGATTGCACCACATCATAATGGAATAAGAGGCTAAATTCCAGGACATGTTTTACACTGAGGATTGGAGTCTATTTGATCTATTGATCTATTCCGGAAGTTCATTCTCCTACCCATCAGCATAGAAAACTCCTAAAATGCTTTAATTGATTTGCTATAATATTGTAGTTTAAATTTTTTATGCAGACAGCATCTGAAATGATAAAGTTTAACTAGTCCCTGCCTAATATTCATCTCCAAAATGTTTTGTTAAAACTTACTCATCCAATCTTACAGTCTCTTACTTTTTACTTAATCTTCTGACTAAAAAAAAATAAAGTAAGATAACGAGTATTTTTTCTGAAGTCTTTCTCCACCTTCTCCTAAAGTCCCAGGAAACATCACATAGACACGCTAATTCTTATCTGGCACAAATGTATAGATATGTTTCTCTTGACCAAGAAAGGGATACTTGTACTGTGTTTGAGAAGTTCAAAGGTTCAGAAGTTATTATTTGATTTTACAAAATAAAACATAACCAACCCCTATCATAGCTTCAAGTTTTAAAGTTTTAGAACTTCACAGAATGTTTCAAAATGGCAATCACAAGTTTCTAATATTTTACAATGCTGCCAAGTTAAACAGCAACAGTTTGTGAGATTTATCGGCAGAACACATGGCTAAGGACCTTTAAGGCAACTTGCCTCATATGTCAACTAGAAAAAAGACATAAGCTATAACTATTGAGATGAGTTGCTTTTCTTATTTTTGCCCATTTATCTGGTATAATAGATGTAACATAGGGCATAGAGGTGTTTTTAAGGACAGTTTTCTGTAAAAGATGTGATCTTTTAAAACTAATTATTAAGAAAATTAGAGTTTTTGGCATTTTGATCTGTAATATGTCAGTGTTTCTCAAAATAATTGAGTTGAAATTTTTTACCAATGTGTATATGGCTTATGTTAATCTTGGCTGAACAAACTGTTATCATGAGATTGCATTTAAAAAACTGGTGGGATTTGTGGAAAACATATTTCAACCACTAATAACTTCCCTTCATATTATACATCTCCTCAAGCAGATAAAAGGAGTTTAAAAGACATTTGTTTTTATTATGAATGTCATACTATCTTACAAACACCAAACATTGCCTTTATTACAAAGAAGTTTTATCCTTTCTATTAGAAGTGGTTATCAATAAAATATTACAGGTAAGAAAACTAGATTATTTATGCCAGTTTTATTGATGCTTTGTTCTAAAACAGGTAGCAATAATCTTTACATTAGGTTCTGTGTTTATGATAAATTGTTATCATCAAAAGTAGGATAGTTGCTAGATTAACAATAGTCTACAAGATGAGAACAGAAAGGGTTTGGTACTTCAGGATGGTTATTGAGATATTTTCAGTCTTTAGTCACACAGGTATGATGTTAAATATTGATGTACTACATCTGCCAGGGGTACGGAATGTCCGGCCCATGGCTCTGAACTCATTTGGTCTGGCCCTGCCAAGGCATTAGGGGTGGGTTATTAAATGTTTGATCAAATGTAGCAAATTAATTTAATATTTTTGTTAATTCTCACAAAAGGATATTTTTTCCATTGATTTTTAGAGAGAGTGGAAGAGAGTGGGAGAGACAGAGAGATACACATTGATTGGTTGCCTCCCGAACTCACCCTGACCTGGGAGGGATTGAGCCTGCAACTGAGGTACATACCCTTGACTGGAATTAAATTCCTCTTCAGTTCATGGCCTGAGGCTCTATACACTGAGCCAAATTGGCTAAGGCCCAAGCTAATTTTTAAGTTGATAATTTTGTATGGCCCGCAAATGATGTTATAAATAGCCAAATGGTCCTTGGACCTAGCGAGTTTGGCTCAGTGGATAGAGCATCAGCCTGTGGACTGAAGGGTCCTGAGTTTGATTCCAGTCAAGGGCATGTACTGTGATTGCAGCTCAATTCCTGGCCCTGGTTGGGGCATGTGCGGGAGGCAGCCAATCGATGTGTCTCTCTCACATCGATGTTTCTCTCTCCCCGCTTCCCTTCCACTCTGTCTAAAAATCAATGGAAAAATATCCTCTGGTGAGGATTAACCAAATGGTCCTTGGCAGAAAGAATGCTCCTTACCTGAGACAAGTTGCTTCACTTCTTAGTTTGTTGATATAAGTAAAGGCACAGATTATACCAGATAACAAATGGATACTATTATTAACCTATATAGCAGAGGTAGAAGTTAATGGGTCTAGACTTGCTAGTCCTTGGTTAAAAGGGCAGGAACTTGCCTGTCATGAAGGAGATGATGCATTTAGGTGAAAAAAATTTTCAACAAACCTCTTCAGGAGAAATCTGTTCTATTCCACTCTGTTCTATATTTTAGACAGTACTTCATAATTTTGCCTAATAACCTAAGTTTTTCTTTGTTTTATTTTATTCTGTATAAAAAAATTGGTGCCTTCACTATTGCTTAAAACATAGAACTAAAAATAAATCACAGAAAACCTTCATATCTTATATCATTCTAGATAACAAGTTTTTCTGCATTTCTGATGATATGGATCATGCTTAAAATGTTAATTTGGACTGAAGCATTTTTAAGACATATTACATACTTTCCTGCCTTAAATAAACCATATGAAATGTAATTTAAAATATTTGTAATGGTCCATGATCTCCACTGTTAGCAACTATTGGATCATGCTCTATTCGTTCTTTAAATGAACGATTACTGAGTACCTCAATGGAAGGAAATTTTCTTTTCTTGATGAACTTACAGTATAGTATCAGAGATAGACAGGAGAATTAAAAGCTATAGAGCAACCTTACACTGTGCTGTAGATAACCACAGGTACTATACTGGTACTAAAGATGGAATGTGTGCTTTGGGATAAGGAATAGGAAAATTTTTGTTCCAAAGAATAAAGAGAAGTTACATAATTAGGCAAGAGGGAAGGACATAGAGAATTCTAGGAAGTCAAAGGAGTTTTGCTTGGCACTATAATAAGATACAGGTGGCAGAATTGCAAGAATGTTAATGATGGAGATAATGAAGAATTCTGAATGCCAGGATTAAGTTTGACATTTATCATGTAGGCTACTAGGAGCTATTGAAGACTTTAAGGAGAGACTTGGGTAATCAGGCTCATACTTTGGAAGGATTATTCTAGCAGAAATGTGAAGAATACATGGCAAGAAAATGAGACTAGTAATAAAAAGGCAAATTAAGATTCCTGGTGATGCAGGTTCTGATGACTCTGGAATTATGGGGGTGGATTGGAGTATAAAAAAAAAAAAGGATAAATTTGGGAGTTAAGAATAGAATATGAGTTAATAATAGAACTTACCTAGTTCCAGCAATTACAAAGTAAGGCGTATTGGGCATATTCTCCACAGTAAATGCCTATTACACTAGAAAAATATATGAAGCAATCATAATTTGTTTTTCCTGGCAATGGATGAGAGACAAGAGAGCTGTGATCTTAGAGAGAAAGGAGATAGATAGTATAAGCTTACAGTCAACCCAGGTTTCTGGCTGAGGATACTTTTTAAACTGTAACACAGATTAGTAGGGCCCACACAGAGATAAATGATCGTACTGGTGAGAAGAGATATTAAAGTTCACATATCTTGAGGTGGCTAGAATTAGTCAGAATACCAGAGAGCAGAAACCTATGTAGAGATAAAGCTGCAAAAATTTGCATAGAATTTCGCTTCCATCTTTGGCTGCATTCTAAGTTGTGTAAGCACAAGTAAGGAGTAAATTATTCCTAGCAAAGAACAAGCACTGGGAAGATGTAAACTGAATGAAGATGTCAAAATTGCACAACACTAGAAGATATTAAATCAAAACCAACAGATGTAGTGAGACCTTGTTGAACACTCTAGACGTATTGAGATTCTCAGAAAGGCCATGCTTAGGAGTAGGGCTTTACCAGTCCTAAAATAAGGATTATACTAGATTCTAATAAAGCCTAAAATGAAAAATTAAATATTTAGCAAGCAAAATTGCTGGTAAATTAACTCACCCTTCAAAATGTTAATACCCTTTAAAAAAAGACAACATAATCTAGATTCTCCACAATGTATTTTACACAGCAACAAGCATGTAATCAAAACTTATCCTATATAATAAGAGATGAATACACTAATTAGCCATTACACCCTGAGGCGTAACTACCAAGCGCCTCATGACCAGATCACAGATCAGCAGGAGGGTGAGCCAGCAAGGTACAAGTGGGCTGCAGAGAGCCATAGGAGGGGGCAGGGTAGCAAGCTAGGAGTCGGGGGGGGGGGGAGAGAAGGGGGAGCTACAAGAGGGCAGCAGCGACCTACTGGCTACAAGCGGGAGGCAGAGAGCTACAGGAGAGGGTAGGGAAACAAGCTATGAGGGAAGACTGGGGGGAGCTTCAGGAGGGCAGGGCAGAAACCTACTGGCGCACAGATTTGTGCACAGGGCTACTAGTAATACATATGAGGCAATGGGAGAATGTGATACATAACTACCACTCCCTTAAATAAAAAGTAGTAGAAATAGAATAAGATATTAAAAAGATGTTAGAATGACCTAGCAAGGATTTTAAAACAGGTATCATAAGCATATGCTAAGTGATTAAAAAGAAAATATGGATTTAATGGTAGAGAGATGGAAAATCTGAATAGATAAATGAAAACTATAACAAATATTGAAATTAATTTTGACCTCAAAATAACAATACAGATGGATGCCAGCTTATGATGTTTCACCTCAGAATTTTTCAGCTTTATAATGGTGTAAAAGCAATATGCATAACAAAATACATGAATTGTTCAACACTTTATTATAAAATAAGCTTTGTGTTAGATGATTTCTCCCAACTGTAGCTTCAGATAATTTTTTTTCACCACTGTTTTTATTTTTTTATTATTTTTTTAATTAAATCTTTATTGTTCAGATTATTACATTTGTTCCTCTTTTTTTCCCCCCATAACTCCCCTCCTCCCAGTTCCCGCCCCACCCTCCGCCCTCACTCCCCACCCACTGTCCTCATCCATAGGTGCACGATTTTTGTCCAGTCTCTTCCCGCATCTCCCACACCCCTTCCTCCTCCCCCCAAGAATAGTCAATCCATTCCCTTTCTATGTCCCTGATTCTATTATAATCACCAGTTCATTCTGTTCATCAGATTATTTATTCACTTTATTTTTAGATTCACTTGTTGATAGATGTGTATTTGTTGTTCATAATTTGTATCTTTACCTTTTTCTTCTTCTTCCTCTTCTTAAAGGATACCTTTCAGCATTTCATATAATACTGGTTTGGTGGTGATGAACTCCTTTAGCTTTTCCCTATCTGTGAAGCTCTTTATCTGACCTTCAATTCTGAATGATAGCTTTGCTGGATAAAGTAATCTTGGTTGTAGGTTCTTGGTATTCATCACTTTGAATATTTCTTGCCATCCCTTCTGGCCTGCAAAGTTTCTGTTGAGAAATCAGCTGACAGTCATATGGGTATTCCCTTGTAGGTAACTGTGTTTCTTTCTCTTGCTGCTTTTAAGATTCTCTCTTTGTCTTTTGCTCTTGGCATTTTAATGATGATGTGTCTTGGTGTGGTCCTCTTTGGGTTCCTTTTGTTTGGGGTTCTCTGTGCTTCCTGGACTTGTAAGTCTATTTCTTTGACCAGGTAGGGGAAGTTTTCTGTCATTATTTCTTCTAATAGGTTTTCAATATCTTCCTCTCTCTTATCTTCTGGCACCCCTATAATTCTGATGTTGGTACGCTTGAAGCTGTCCCAGAAGCTCCTTACACTATCTTCGTATTTTCGGATTCTTTTTGCATTTTGCTTTTCCGGTTGGGTGTTTTTTACTTCTTCACATTTCAAATCTTTGCCTTGATTCTTGCGGTCCTCTGGTCTGCTGTTGGGAGTCTGTATAATATTCTTTATTTCAGTCAGTGTATGCTTAATTTCTAGTTGGTTCTTTTATCACAACATCGAGGGTCTCATTAGATTTCTTGAGGATCTCATTAAGTTTATCAGCGGCTTCTAGACAGTTCTTGAGAGACCTTAAAATTGTGGTTTTGAGCTCTATATCCTCCATTTCTGTCATTTCTGTCCTGTTTCTTTGTCTCGGCATTTTTTATGCTTTCTTGGTGCACCCCCTAGTGGTCTTTGTGCGCAGTCTTGTTATAGTTAAGCCTTGATTATTGTGGGTAATACCGGGGGTGATTTGACCTCCAGGCCAACTGGCCGTGAGAATCAGCTGTGTCTGCAGTGAGAGAACTTCTGTCCTCTGGGGAGGTGCTACTCTAGCCTTTGCCTGAGGCTATCCAGCAAATGCCTCTGTGCAGGGGCGGGTAGCATGGGATCAACAGGGCGGGCCGGAGTGAGCAGTATGGCTGCTCTCAGTTCCATCCCTAGGGGCTCTGCCTCACAGAGTCCCAGCAACCGCTGCAAACCTCAGAGAGAAAGCTGCCCTCGAGTTCCGACTGAAGCCAGACAGTCCCGCTTCTCCCATTTGAGTCTGGGTCCCTAGAGACACGCCCAGAACTGGAGCTCAGAGCCCGAGACTCCCTCCCGATTGAAACACACAACCGCACCCTCAGCCACCAGCCCGCGCGCACCTCCGCACCCTTGTATTTTCCGCACTGTGCCTCCTCTGAGTCTCGGTATGCTGTTCCCCCTCCTTCTAGCTGCAGAATTTCCCCTCAGCCAGCCTTCCTGTGGCTCTGGGTGATGTCCGTTCCGTCTTTTAGTTGTATTTTTGAAGTGGTTGTGCGAGGCAGCACTCTCCGGTGTTTACCTATGCCGCCATCTTGGTTCCCCCCCACCACCCCCCCAGATAATTTTTCTCAGCACATTTAAGGAGGCTAGGCTAAGCTATAGTGTTAGGTATGTTAAATGCATTTTCAACTCACAATATTTTCAACTTATGTTGGGTTTTTCAGATCCTAACCCTATCATAAGTTGAGGGGAATCTTTATGTATTATAGGGGGAAAATCAGTAACTGGTCTTAATAGCAGATTGGACTTGCAAACAAACAGACAAACAAAAAAACACACCATTAAACTTGAATATAGATCAATAGAAAATAACCTAAGTGAAACAGAGGGAAAAATCCAAAAAGGCAAAAAAAAATAGAAGAAAGAAAGAAGAAGAAAGAAAGAAAGAAAGAAAGAAAGAAAGAAAGAAAGAAAGAAAGAAAGAAAGACAGTGGCCTCTATGGAAGATTATTATAAAGTTTAGCATAGAAGTACTCAGAATTCAGGAGGAGATAAAAAGAAGTTTGGGTAGAAAAATATTTTAAATATATATTTTTATTTATGTCAGAGAGGAAGGGAGAGAGAGATAGAAACATCAATGATGAGAGAGAATCATTGATCAGCTATCTCCTGCACATCCTACACTGGGATCGAGCCTACAACCTGGACATGTGCCCTGACTGGAATTGAACCGTGACCTCCTGGTTCATAGGTCAATATTCAATCCCTGAGCCAGGCTGGCTGGACTGGGTAGAAAAATATTTAAATAATGACCAAAATTTCCCCAAATTTAATTTAAGAAGCAACACAAAAAGCCAAAAAAACTCAATAAACTAATAAGAGGCATAATGCTGAAAGCAAGAAACAAAGAAAAAATGTTAGAAGCAGTCAAGGTACTCAGGAACAGCTAACCTCTCCTTAGAACCAATGTAAGCCAGAAGACAATGGAATGGAATCTATAAAGCACTGAAAGAAAAAACTATCAACTAGAATTTCATGTTCTTCAAAAAAAATCTCTCAGAAAGATCAGGCAAAATAAATACATTTTCAAATAAACAAAAACTAAAAGAACTCTTTTGTCAGTAAACCTGTACTATAAGAAATCAAAAAGGAAGTTCCTTAGGCTGGCTGAAATGAAATGAGAACAGATGAAGAAATGAAGAATACTAGAAAAAGTAAATATTCAGGTAAATATATAACATTTTTCTTCTTGTTTCTTACTATCTTTAAAAGGCAATGATTTTTAAAGAAAATTTAATAAAAATGAATTATGGGGAATCTCATTAATGTAAAAGTAAAATGGATAATGGCAATAGAACAATAATCTGGTAAGTACAAGAATAATATTCTAAAATTCTTAAATTATGCATCCTATGGTATTATATTAATTCTTTCAGTTCATCTGTTCATTGCCATGCAAGATACTAATTGGGTACATTCAACAGTATACCTACTGCATTAGGCCACTCTACCAAGCTTGGGAGATATAACAGCTCTCCCTAATACATAGAAACAAACACAGGAATACTGCCAAAATGGGGAAACAAAGAAACAAGGCCCAAATGAAAGAACAGAACAAATCTCAAAAAAAAATAGCTAAACAAAATTGAGATAAGCAATCTATTAGGTACAGAGTTCACAACACTGGTTATAGGGATGCTCAGTGAACTTAGTGAGAATCTCAACAGCACAAAAAAGAACCAGTCAGAAATGAAAGATACACTAATTGAAATGAAGGATAATTTACAAGGAATTAACAATAGAGTAGATGAAACTGAGAATCACATTAGCTACTTGGAATATAAGGAAGTAAAAACACACAATCAGAACAGGAAAAAAAGAATCTAAAAAAGTGAGAAGAGTATAAGGAGCCTCTTATATGATCAAGCATACCAGCATTGCAATCATGGAGGTACTGTAAGGAGAGGAGGGAGAGCAAGAAGTTGAAACCCTATTAGAAAAAGTAATGACAGAAAATTTCTCTAACTTGGTGAATGAAATAGACATACTGCCTAGGAAGCACAGAGAATCCCAAATAGGATGAACACAAAGATGCTCACACCAAGATACATCATAATTAGAATTCAAAATGTTAAAGACAAAAAAAGAATCTTAAAAACAGCAAGAGAAAAGCAGTTAGTTACCTACAAGGAAACTCCCAGAAGATTGTCAGCTGATTTCTCAAAGAAACTTTGCAGGTCAGAAGGGATTGGCAAGAAATATTCAAAGTGATGAAAAGTAAGACCTACAACCAAGATTATTCTACCCAGAAAAGCTATCATATAAAAGCCAAGGACAAAGAGCTCCCTAGACAAGAAAAAGCTAAAAGAGTTTAATCACTAACAACGAAGTATTATATGAAATGTTAAAGGGTCTTCCTTAAAAGAAGATAAAAAATATGAACAATAAAATGGCAATAAATACACAGCTATCAACAATTGAATGTGAAAAAAAACACCACATAATAAATGAACAAGCAAAACAGAAACAGTATGATAGAAACCGAGAACATTTTGTTGGTTTCCAGATGGGATGAGTGTTGGGGGGATGGGCAAAAAAGGTGAAGGGATTAAGAAGTACAAATTGGTTGTTACAAAATAGTCATGGTAATGTGAAGTACAGCATAGGGAATATCTATAATAATAAAAGTGCAATATGCTAATTAGACCAGATGTCCTTCTGGATGACCTTCTGGACGAAGCCAGGGCTGCAAGGGAAGCTGGTGCCAGCAGCTGGGGGAAGGAAGGCTTACTCTTGCGTGAATTTTGCGCATTGAGCCTCTAGTAGTAAATAATAGTCTAATAACAAGGTATGGTATCAGATGGGTATAAGAATTATGGGGGTTATCACTTATTAAGTTATATAATGTCTAATCACTGAGGTATATACCTGAAACTAATATAATAATGTACATCAACTGTAATTGAAAATTAAAAATGATATTTAAAAATATAATCTAATTCTGGAACTTTTAAAGGAGAGAATAATGTGGAGGCAAAAAGGGAGGCAGAGCCTAATCCAGGGAAGTTGGTAAAGCAAGTGGTTCGAAAGAGAAAGCATGTGGTCTTTAACAGAAATTTTGATAAAACAGAACCCATCCAGGTGACTATAGTTGCACCAAGTTATTGGTAGCCACTGATCCCGGTCTCACTTCTCCTTGTAGTAGAGCATGCCAGCGAAGCATTCTGGGAGATGCAATTTTAAGTTCAGTTGCTATGTCATTCTCTACAGTTTTTGGAAATCCAGGAAGTGACAAGCAGCCTGAAAAATGGGAACAGTGACTGCGCCAGTAGGGATCATATAGTAAACCCTAAAGAAACCACACATACACAAGTTATAGTGAAACGCCAAGAAAGAGTTACAATGGAATACCTATAAAGACTGTTAATCTCAAAAACAGAAAAAAAAGAACAAATGGGACAAATAGAAAATGATCCGTAGGTTAAACACCAAAGTATAGATAAATACGTTAAACATAGTAGCACTGAACATATAAATTAAAAAGCGGATATTGTCGAGCTCAATAAAAAAAATAAGATCAGAATTATTCTCTTTAAAGAAAATGTCTTTGAAATAAGTATAGAAAATCAAAAGTGAGTAAGTAGTTACAGAAAATCAAAAGTAAATAAGAAAATAAATGAATACAAAATAAATTGAAGCTTAAGTGTCTATATTATTAGCAGATAAAATAGACATTGGGACAACAAATATTACCATAGATATAGAGGGACATTTTATAATTAAAAAATAAATCAAATCACTAAAAAGACGTAACAGTTATTGATGTGTTTGTACCTAATAAAAGAAGTTCAAAATGCATGAAGCAAAAACTGAAAGAATTAAATAAAAATAGACAAATTAGTGTGAGATTCTGAAACTTCTTCTTAAGTCATTGATAAAACAACTACATTAAGAAAGTAACTATATGGAAGACTTGAATAATAGTTGGTACCAACTTAAATTCATTTATTTTGTAGACCACTACATCCAACAATGGAGAATACACATTTTTTTACAAATACACATAGAATATTCACCAAGACATAGCATATGCTGGACCATGTAGCCTGCCACAGTTTCAAGGATGCTGACAGAAGACATAACACTCCAAGATCACAGATGAAGGACTTTATTATTCATGGGAATACCTATGGCTAGAGTATCAGCATTAATGCCAGTTCACAGAGCACCAGTTCTCACAGGAATATACAGAGGATCAGATGATGATTGCCCACACAGTGAAGAGCATTACAGGAGAGGAAATCTGAGTTTTGGAAACCCAAATCTTATTATAATAGACACTAAGGCTGCCTGACCTTTACCCAGGAGAGAGGCATTATCTTTATTATATTTATTAGAGTGAAAAGAAAACTAGTCTGCCTTTTGTTCTGGATGGAGATACTATCTCTGTTTTCCAAGATTGTTAACTATATAAATACCCTTGAAAAGATATTCTAGGACTAAGACCATTAGTACCTCTGCTCACAAGACATTTAGAAATGCAAGAGATCCATAGATATATATCCTCCAACAGTGGTATTGGCATAAGGATAGGTAAATAGTTTAATGTAATAGAATAGAGCATCCACAAAGATATGCACAGATTTGGTCAATTGATTGTCTGAAAAGATGCCAAAACAATTCAATGGCTGTAGAAAAGTCTTTCAATAGATGATGCCAAAACAGATGGGTATCTATATGACAAAAAAAAAAAAAGAACTTTTTCTTACTTCACACAATACACAATTCAGTAGAGATGGATTTCTGAACTAAATATAAAAGCTAGATATCTAATAGAAATATATGAGAAATTCTTCACGACTATTTTGTATGGAAAGGTTTCTTAGGACAGAGAAAGCACTAACAAGGAAATCTGATAATTTGACTTTATAATTATAAACTTCTGCTCATCAAAAGATACTGTTTAAGAAAATGAATAAGCAAAATATAGCTTGAGAGAAAATATTTGCAACAAGCGTATCTGATAAGGACTTGTATGAACAGAAAAACTGGATTGGACATATAACAGAAATTTGAAGTGGGTACATTAGAAGGACAAAGAGCAAGAGAGAAGAAAGTCCTGTATGAGCGTTTGAAGTCTTGAGTCACCAGATATAGACTGGATAGGGAAAAATGTAGACTTGATATATTGGAAGATAAGCAGTTATTGGCCTAGAGGTTATAGTGCTTTCTGAAAACAAATATAGACACAAGAAAAGAATGCGGGTGGAGGAAAAGAAGACAATAATCAGGAAAAAGCCTTCCTTAGAATTTAAGATTTCAGATGTAGAGCAGACCTGGAAAACAGTGAGAGGAAAGAAATATGACTGATACCAAGGCACAAATCAGTCCCTGGCAATAGGCTGCTGAAAAGCAATGAGGTAATAATGGTATAGGAATAGCGAATGGATGATGTCAGGCACTAAGAAGGAAAAGAAGCCAGTGGGCCAGGTGCCAAAGCTTTCAATGATTATGAAATAATCAGAAATTCAGCAGTTGAGAGTGACCAGAGTAGAGTGAGGGTAACTAACTTATAATGTCATCATGGACATTTATTCTATACCATGCATGGATAGGCATTTTCATATTCTATTTTCATAATAAACCCTTGATATTACTACCTCCTTCTCATTTCACCCATGATTAAACTTAAGTTCATCGAAATATTTCACCCCAGGTCATAGAGTTTGTGAATGGAAGGGCTGGACTCAAAATGGTATTTTCTTGAATCAATTATTAGTGTCCTTTCTACCATATCAAACTAGTGGCCAGATGACCTGGGATATAAGTGAGAAGGAAGGTGAAGAAGGAGTGGTGCCTCCCAGGAAGAGGTTAGAGGATCAAAAATGTGTGAGCAACTTACTCCTACTCCCCAGGAGACTAGAGTAGGACAGTAGGTATCTACTACTGACAGGGTTGAGAGAGCTTGGAGGAGATCTTTTAGAAGAGCAAGGTTTCAGTTAATATTATTGTCAAGTTGATGAATTCTTCCATAAAGACTCTGGATTTTTTTTATTCTTTTATTCTTAGGTCTACTATGGAACACTCAAGGACCTATTACTCCAAACCTAAACTGAAATTTTTAAATAATTAGGTCTGTCATGTATAGATGTTTTTTAAAATTCGTTTTCCTTTGTTTTCAAGCTCACAATTCTTACAATTGCTAATGTCTAAAATATAGAAGTACCTTCCCCCTGTCCTAATGTGTTTCTTCTAACTTGTTAGAGGGTTATAAGCCAGACAGCCAAGCTTATTAAAATCATTGACTATGAAGCTTAGTAAAGTTATGTGCTACATAAGAGCAAATTGGTTTTGAGAGGGTCTGAGAAGACCTTCTACAAATGAGAGCAATAACTCTTGTTCATGTGGTTTACTTTTGGTTTTATTTTTGGTTTCAAGCTATGGTCTGGATGGGTGAGGTTGTTGCGTAAGTAAATTTCAGATAGGTAAGGTGTTATTGTATAATAAAATTATTAAATATAAACCTTTAGTAAATTTTAAATGAATAATATTAAACCAAAACTTTTTCAATTCTGATGTTTTCTTTCTAACCTATGTATTTCTTCATTGTTTGGAAAGTAAACTGAAGATATTTTTAATGAGCCAAGATCTAAATTCAAACAAAATGAAGTTCTTTTGGGGAACTGCTGACATCATCACTGGATTTTTGAGCTGAGCCTTGAGCTATTCTTTACACTGGATTAAAAATGGAGGTATAGGAGAAAATAGATTCAGAAAGAGGTATAACAGGGGTCAGAAGATACATATTGAACTTTAGGGTCACCCATCTTGTGGTAATTTCAGAGAAATTCTAACTATATCCTAATTTTCCATAAGTATTCTCTTTTTCATAAATCAGGCTATCATCAGATTGTTTTAAGCTATATAATAATGTCTTTAGGAAAGCTTATAGGAGACATATTTCTGTAATATTTGGATTTTATATAATGAACATATGTTACTCTTGCGCTAAAAAAAAAAAAAGCATGATAAAAATGGGGTGGGGAACTAAGAAAAATACTTAGAGAATTTGCTAGATGTTCAAATTACAATAGAATTAAATTGAAGTTCTACTAATCCAGAAAATGTATTTTAAAAAAAAGTAATTCTTGAAGCAAATTGTTTTTGTCTAGCTTTGGCTAGCTCTAAACTACCATGAGGGCCCCAGCAAATCAACCCAAGTGCCTGCTAACTTTTTCTACATATTTAAAATACCTTAAAGAGAAAATCCAGGCCTACCTTAAAAAGAAAAGACATTTAAAACCACCATCCTTGCCCTGAGGAGGACTTGAGAAATGAAAACTATATTACCTCACCAGCTTTTAATTGATGAAAGCTTATATCTGAAGATCAGAAGATAGAGAGAATGGATGCTGTGGATTTTCTTTTATCCTTCTGAGTATTCCCTGGAGTACTGACAAATCATGAAATTCTTGCACCAAAGCTCAAATATAGGTAGCAATTGCCTTTAATTTTAGAATCATCATCACCTACAAACAAAAGAAATGTTAACTGGCTTATGTTCTCTTTTTTCCCAACTCCACAAGTTTAAGTTATAATTTATAAAAAACAAACTGTCAGTTGTTTCTAACTCATTATTTAGGTAGAAAACAGTTATGTGAAGTGGTTGTTGCTTTTTAAAGAAAAAGCACACATTTGAGTTAATGTTGAATTCCAAGTTTGATTCAATAAACAACATATTTTCAGTTGGAATTCTGAGGAACAGTGTAAGTAAATGTTACTGGTTTTTTTCTCTTTTGAATATTTGTTGCATTTAAATTTGAAGTTGAAATCTTGGGCAATTCATAAATGAAGTGGTGGAAATTGTATTGTAATCAACATGTTTGAGTTTATGTTTCCTAACTGTGCAATTATGTTTACATGGAGAATATAAAACAGAGGGCCTTCTAAAAAGGCATTAAAAGTAAATTTGTCTTTGAAAAATAAATTGTCTCTTCAACTATTCTATAGCCTCTTGTGAATAGTTACAGAATTCATACAGGAATTGTCATAAAATGTGCTGGAAAATCTAGACTGAAGACGACTGAATACTGAAGAGGCTTGGCTTCTCCGCTGCGGCCGGAGTGGAGAAGCCTAGCCTCGCTGCAGCGGCCAGCGCAGAGATGCCAAGCCTCGCTGCAGCGGCCTGAGCAGAGATGCCAAGCCTCGCTGCAGCGGCCTGAGCAGAGATGCCAAGCCTCGCTGCAACGGCCTGAGCAGAGATTCCAAGCCTCGCTGCTGCGGCCTGAGCAGAGATGCCAAACCTCGCTGCTGCGGCCTGAGCAGAGATGCCACGCCTCGGGACCCAAAAGGCCTGGGTCCCAGGTGCCAGAGGAAAACCAGTGCCCGCAGGCAGGGAAAGGAAGGCCTATTGCGTGAATCTTCGTGCAGCGGGCCTCTAGTTATTGTATAAAACAAAACATCCTCAGTATTGAGGAGTCAAGAATCATCTGAGAGAAATTTCCTAGACCAGTGAAAATGTATGGTTTGTCGCTGAAGTGTGAAAATCTCTAATCTGGAAAGGTTTTAGTTGTGGAATGGCTTTTTGTATAACCCTAGCATGGTGAATGGTGAATCTGGCCATTTGAAGAGCTACAAAGAAAAGATGGACCTATGTGACTATGGGATGGTCAACAAAGAGAGCAGCAACATCTTCAAAAGGCTCTGATTAGAACATACTTATGTTTCCCAGATAGAGTACCCAGTAGGAACTTTCCTTTCCTTTGTCTCTCCTTTGCCTATCTAAAGCGTTTCTTTTTGAAATGACTCATTCATTTAACAACTATTTATGGAGTGCTTACCACAACCAGACTCACCTGGAATGTTGAAACTTACCAGAACACAAAACAGACAAAGATCTTAATCTCTATCTCATATGGAGTGTTCATTCTAATAATTGGAGACATAATTAAATAATATACAGGGTGGGGCAAAAGTAGGCTTACAATTGCTCCTTTGGAAAATAATACAGTAATTAATAAATAATAATACAGGAATAAACTCTGTGTTTTGTATAATCACAACTATTAACCTACTTTTGCCCCAACCTGTATGTCCCCATGAGCAGTCTGTTTGCCCAGCAGCCACCCGAACTGCCAGGCAGGTGCCCTGGGAGGAGGCCTTGGTGACCCAGGGCCCTGAGAGAGCAGTGACAGGCCCAGCATCCCAGGAGACCAGAGCCTATGGCCCTTGGCCTCAGGCCCTGCCAGGCTGTTCAGGAAACATGTTCCCCACCAACATGGACCCCCCAGAGAACAAAAAGACAAGATAATAAACTATAAAGTGTTTCTTTACATCAGGACACCATTCATGACTATGAATGTAAGCCCTGCCTGTCTGGACAATCAAATAAGAGTAACAGTTACCCCACCATGGCCAATCCCTACCTGGCCAGCTATTACTCACTGTCCTCATGGATTCCCTTACTCCCTCCATGAGGTGTACCCAGGGTCCACTGAAAGGGAGCCTCCCATCCCCTGGCCATCTGTGTATAGCTCAATAATGCACAGATAAAAAGGAGGTTGTCAAATAGTCTGTAGAGTATAGACCCATTTTTTGTGTGATTATATACGTATAGACAACCCACAGAAATACACACATACACACAGAAAAAATCTTTAGGAGGTCAAAGATGTTGTTAGCAGGGATTATTGCTAAATTTTCAGATCAGTGCTGCTATATTTTTCTCTAATTTTAAAATGTATTGCATTTTATGATTTAGCCATGTCCAATGAATCTCAAATTTTTTCTTTTATTTTTATTTCCTTCTTTTATGCCCAGAGGAGGTAGAACTTTCTGCTTTTTTCTTCCTCTTCTAATTTCTCTTCTCTCTCTTTTTTCCCCCCTTTTCCTTCCACCCTCCTTTCCCCCCTCTCTGGCCCTTCCTTCCTTCTCAAGAGAAACTACTTCTAATATCAATATTTTTGAAATTTTTTTATGGAAACTTATTTGCATAATATTAGTGGCTTCTTGGGCATAAGAGTTCAGGAGTTCAAACCACTTTGGCCCATGGTTCAAGATTATTGAAATTTGTTAGAATAGACCAGCATAACCCCAACAGAAGCCGAGTGACAAGGAAAAGCAAAACAAACACACACAGAAATACAATTACCATGAGGGCAGAAAAAGACCAAATAGCAGGACTAACAGAAAAGAGGATCTGTGTAGGTGAACCTATCCCAAATGAGACTTCACACAGGCAGGCTGTGTCTTCCTGAAGTAATTATGTCCATGAATCTGAAAAGCTACAGTATGAGGACCACACGATAATTTTACCATGGAACACCATTGTCCTAGTAGAGCACTGAGGAAGATGTTAGGGAGAAAGATGATCCTCCCCTGAAATCTTGAAGAACCACTGGACAATGATGTGCACTGAGTGATCCAAAAGCTACTGGAGCTCTGGCCAGGTGGTTGGAGCAACGTCCCATACATCTTGTCAGGGTACATACCTAGATGGCAGCTCAATCCCCCATTAGGGTGCTTATGGGAGGCAACCAATCGATCTCTCTCTCTCTCTCTCTCTCTCTCTCTGTCTGTCTCTCTCTCTCCCTCCCCTCCTCTCTCTCTAAAATCAATGAACATATCCTCAGTTGAGGAGTAAAATAAAAAAGTGACTCAGCATGAAATCTATCCTAAGCCTCATGCTCTTGGACACCAGCCACTCTTAATGATTCCTGGACTTCTGGCTGCCTCCAACTTTGGCCTCAACACCAGCCACAAGGCCATCGCACCCTGTTGGAGGAGGCCATGACTTTTTAAAGAGCAAAAAACATCTACTGGCAGCTATGAAGTTCTCCAACTTAAAAGGTAGGATTGCCATATTTAGAAAACTAAAATACAGGATGGTCAGTTAAAGTTAAATTTGAATTTCAGATGAACAATGAATACTTTTTAGTATAAATTTGTCCCAGTTGCATAGGACCTACTTATACTAGAAAAGTGTTCATTGTGTATCTAAAATCCATTTTTAGTTGGGAGTCCTATTAAGGTGATGAGTCCAAATCCCCACTCTAACAAGATAATCATATATTACTTTGCATTTTTCTAACCGAAAATGTTACTAAATAATATGTAATGAGAAACATTTGAGTTAGTCCTCATTGTAGCTTTAATGTTTTAGCAGATTGATATTATAAACAAGAGAAAAGATGAAAAAAGGCAGCTAACCTCAGACACTCTTCCAGTAAAAGGGTTCCTGTTATGGTTGAGTTAGAAGTTTTTACAATTTGGGGTTAAAGAACTTTTAGCCATAGGAAGTGTTTTAGGCATTGTTTAATTGCAAGATATATAAAAGCAATAGAACTGGCAACAAGACAGGAGCAAAACAGGACTGACCCTTGGAACATAACAGGGTGTGTGAGGAGGAGATGAGTGTTCTTGAAAAGGAGATTGTATTTCCAGCTAACCTGCTAATCTAAGTTGGTAAGGTCAAATATAATACTTGGAAATGAGATTTACTGCAGGAGGCAGTTATTCATACATCAACTGTCAATTTGGGAAATCCCCAGTCATGCGCCTAATGATCATCTGTTACTTGGACAATAAAGAATAATGGCGACTAAGAAACAAAAGAAATAAGCTAAGCTTTTGTCAGCCAGGAATTCAGATAAGTAAAGCAAGATAAATCAGGTAGGTCATTTATGCCGGGGCAAGCCAATCAGAAATCTAGAAAACTGAATCTTAATCAACAACCTTGCCTTAAGGAATGGATTCCTAATCCCTGCCTAATGCCAAAGCAGGTAGTACTTGACCACTTAATATTTATTGTTAAAAGGGAAGATGATGAGCAAACTCAGGGCTCCCTGGAGCTGCAGGTGATTGCAGAAACATTATCATCGTTACCCTTGTGTTTCTGACGTGTGAGCCTTTGTTGGCATATACATAATTCAAACTGCAAGGAAAGAATTGATATCACAAGAGTTCTAAAAATAGTTATAGGTTGAACAGAATTATTAAACTTTCTTCAGTAAGAAAACATACAGCCCTTTTACACTAATCCAGCTTGTAACCATGATTAAACTTGAAGGACAATGAATAACTAAGTGCTTAATACATGATTTTTGATGGGGATGTTTTGAATGGTAATAAAGGGCCAGAAAGAGACCTGAAGGGAAATTGATTGCCACCCACATAGAGACAAACTTGACAGAAAAAGTCAGCTGGACAAATATTTGTCTTACTGTACTTGTTTCTATCTGTCCTTGTCCCAGAAGTTTTTAAGAGGGCTTAGCTGGACAAATGTGTTCTTGCTTGGTGGCCTAGCAAGAAACACACATGATGGAAATAAGGTATGCTTTTCTAGTTCTGGTGTATTTTCTTCAGTGAGGATATAACAGTGATTTGCCTCTGAACAGGCAAATCACATTAAATAATTACTATGCCTCTTCACTCTACATTCCATCTGCCAATATGTTTTTCATATTTGCTCTTTAGTACATATTTGCTATACAATATTAAAAAGACTTTGAATCAACTATCAAACTATTAAAATTAACTCACTAAAGCATTCCTTAGGTTCTTCTGTGTGCAAGGACCTTTGCTTTGTGTTAAAAAAAACGTTTTCTGATGGAACCAAGCAATCCCTCTGCTAGAAAAATATCTAAGAATGTCTATGAGCATTATCAGTAATAGCAAAAACTGGAAGAACCCCAAAGTTCATCAACAGTATAATGGACAAATAAATTATCAAGTATTCATGAGATGTTTTTCATCAATAAAATCAATGAACTCGACTCATACTCGTCAACATGAATGAATCTCGAAAATTATCTTGCTGAAACCACAGAAAAATTCCTACAATATAATTTAATTTGTGTGAAGTTTAAGACTTAGGGAAACCAAATAACATAAAAATGTTTAGAGGTAGATATGTAGGTGGCAAAAGTACAAAGAAAAACAAGGAGAATAAAAATTTAGGATTAAGATTACCTCTGGGATAGAGTAAAGAGATATATTTGTGATTATAATGTGCTGTGTCCTAATGCTGGGTGGTGGGTACACAAATTTTTTAAAAAATATATTTTCTTATTGGTTTCTGAGAGGAAGGGAGAGGGAAAGAGAGAAACATCAATGATGAGAATCATTGATCAGCTGCTTCTTGCACGCCCCTTACTGGGGATTGAGCCCGCAACCCAGGCATGTGCCCTTGACTAGAGTCAAACCTGGGATCCTTCAGTCCGCAAGCTGACACTTTATCCACTGAGCAAAACCAGCTAGGGTCCGATATTTATTTTTATATGACTTAAATTTGACATATTTTATATACTTTTTTTGTATGTTGATATATTTACTAAGTTATTTTTTTAAAAAAAGGTTTAAAAAATAATTTAAGGAGAAGCCATTGGGAGACATTTTTTTCTATTTGTATTTCTCAGAAATTACAAGTCTATAAAAATGTGTTTTAATGAGCTACCCTAAAAAGAACTTTCTCTAGGTCTATAAGCATTCAGATGTTAATGTACAATTTAGATGGTCGTGGGAGGAGTGCAGATGAATGGGGAGTATCACTAAAGAAAATCTGTTCTATTTCTTTGTCTTAAAATAGTCACATTATTTAAATGAGAAACTTATGTTTCTATCTGGTATAAATTTTAAAAGAGACAATAAATTTACTGAGATGACATCCCACTATACATGACTATAATATTTATTAGCTGAGAGTAGTCAACTGAACGTCAAACAAAATTAAGCCACAGAACTGACTGGATGAGTCAATGACTCCACTATTCAGATGGTGAGAGTTTGATAGAAAACTAGCCAGTATTATTATATTAGCGATCTTTAAAGTTTTTTTATATTAGAACGCTTAATTCCAAGATCAGATTTTCTTTTGTAATGAGAAAAAAGAAAAATGTATTTTTAAACATATTTTAAAAAAAAATAAAATAAGGTGATGGAATTGGGATTGCTTAACCTGGGGAGAGGAAAACTGAAAAACAATAACTAACCTCAGACCCATGAGGGCTTATGCCGGAGAATCCTGAGCAAAGGTTCCTGTATCTAGACAAGGATAAACAAGAGACATTGTATTTAAATTGAATGAGGACTAAGTAGATAGATAGATGATAGATAGATAGATAGATAGATAGATGATAGATAGATAGATAGATAGACAGATAGATAGATAGATAGATAGATGATATGCATGTACATTAATGTATGTTTTTTGTTTGTAAGTATACAAATCTAGAAGGTTAAGTAACAACAATTAATAGGAATTGACTTCTCAGGAATGGTATCAGGAGAGAGTGACAAATTAGGTATGCACCTTCAACTTTCTATTCTGTAATATGGGAGTTTTTAACAGGGAGCATGTAAGACGTTTTACTTTTCTCATTTAAATTATTAATAGAGAATAAACTGTACTAGGAAATATTTGGGTTGGAGAGCATGGTGGCTCTGACATTGAATCTGTTATCCCTGTTACCCTATTATCCCTCCAATTGGAAATAAAGAACTTATAATAACAAGCATTGTCTTACTTAAGCATTGTTTAGTTGTAAGACAGATATTCATAAAGCTAGCTTAAGCAACGCTATTGGCAAGAACAGAAAGTCTATCTGGGATGGCCAGGAATTGGAAAGCTGACAAGAAACTTTCAGCTCAAGTGCTCTGTTTTCCCTGCTTCTCTGTGCTTGTTTTATGCTTCTCTTTTTCTATGTGCACACAATTTTCTTATCTTTTTCTGTGCAAAAGAGTTGGTGTCCTCCATCTCTGGAACATTATTTCCCAAGACTTACTTCTACAGTCAACTACCTAAACATTCTAAATCACATTTTTTAATCCCAGATTGCTCCTCTGAAGTCAGTCATCTGTACCAGAGTGTTAGATTTGCATGTGTATCACAGGGATTGAGGAAGGGCTCTGGGAACGGAAATGGACAGGTTCTCTAAGATGGAATGTGGGACAGAAAGGGAACAGCCTCTTTTCTAACGGGTCTTAAATAATTGCAATGACCTAAGGGTTAACTTTGGGGAATATGCTGCCTACTCCATGTGCTCTAAGGTTTAATGTCATATATATACATAATATTTTTAATAACATTACATTGAAATTTTCATCAGACTATTTGATGCATGCGATTTTCTATCCAGACTATTCAGAAAAGATAATCTTAAAAAGATATGGGTTGCTTTATAACTCAGATGCACTTCTGCAAACTCCAAAGCCTGGGCAAAGCCTAGTGAATATAAAATTCAATGTCATCAGGAAAGGTGAAAGTAACAAAGTCACCTTGGGTCAACACAGGAAGGGGCTGGGCATCCACCCCAGATATCCTTAATGATAGTGTGTCCAGGGAGATGCTGCCAGTCTCCTCTAGATAAGACAGATCATCTTGGGTGTTTTGCTGAATATCTGAGGTGAAAAGACAGGCTGAGAGCAGAAGTAGCAGCATTAGGTGTCTTCATAAAGATAATGTTTAGAAAAGGAGCAAGAGGAACCATTTTCTAGCATAAAAATTAAAAGCTCCAGTACTATGTATAAAGAGACAAATGCAATTAAGTCAAATTGAAGAAAAATTTATTGCTATGACCCTGGAAGTGGATTTTCTACTCCTTTGTTCCTCTTCTTTACTTCATCAGTGCCTTCCTTCAAACTGGATATTTAAAATTGAACAAAAGAAAGTTGAGAGGTGAGGAACTTATTTGCAAAGACAATACATCCATTGTGAATCATATAGTAATAGCTTAGCATTGTACATGTGGTAATACAAAGTTTTTTCAGGCAAAGGAGGTAATAAAAGTATAGACTAGTTCAAGGACTCTTTCAAAGTTATCTAGGTTCAGTGCATTAATAAAGAGTTCCAGAAGTGGTTCAGTGTAAATAAAGTATTAGACTAGACAATCAATGAATACAATCCAAACTAGAAGATTTTTCATTTAATCCTATATAATAAAAGGCTAATATGCAAATTGTCCCCTCGAGAGTTTGACCTCTCACTATGACATGCATTGACCACCAGGGGGTGGTGCAGAATAAAGGAAGGTCCAGGCCAGCAACCGGCAGCTGGGGGAAGGAAGGTCCCGATTAGCCCTGATCACCAGCCAGGCCAAGGAACCCTACCCATGTATGAATTTCATGCACCAGGCCTCTAGTATAATCTACACTTTTCTTGAGTTAATTAATTTGATTAATATAAAGAGATGAACGTAATGGGCTAATAGCTTTTTAAAAATATAGATGACCCTCTACAGCTGAGATTCAAACTTTGCAAAGGCCTGCACTGAGGACATGTGCAGTTGATAAGTCCCAAGTAAGAATTGGGAAGACACATTAGAAATCTTGGTGCATTTAAAAAAAAAAAATGTCTGAACAATATATTTTACACATTTTTTCTTGCATGATAAACATCTTTACATTTAAATAATAGACATAAATTCAAACAAAATGATTTGTGGGATAACACTTGCCTTAACTTAAACCAGTGGCTCACTGTTCTCAGAGTACAATCCCCAGACCAGCAGCATAAGTACCACAAAAAGACTTCTTGGAAATACAAAATTTTTAGGCCCCATCTTGACCTACTAAATCAGAAACTCTGAGGATAGGCCCAGCAATTTTAACAAGCCTTCCAGATGACCCATATACACATTAAAGTTTGAGAATCACAGCTTTAAAAGGGGGGAGGGGTGGAAATCTGGGTCATTGATAGAAATGAATTCCCCACCAAAACACCTGCAAAAGTATTTTTAAGCTTTGATGGATTAATCATTCAGCCTGGGATATAAAGATCAACAAAAATAATTGCAATTCAGCAGCCTTTAAGCATTATATTATTTTAGATAAAAGAAGTCAAATTTCCAGATGAAAAGTATTTCAATAATATTACAATATGTGTTTATTTTGCTATTGAAGATTCTAATTATGGCATTCGCTGTAATCAGAGCATTGCAGAAATTATAACTGAGAATGCTTGTTTAGTGAGGTTGTCTAATTCAAGAACTTGAATTGACAAATTTCAAGGAAGTTTTCCCCTGCAGGCCTGGTCCCCCTCAACTGCCCTCCCCTGCAGACCCGGTCCCCCGCAACTGTCCTCCCCTGCAGGCCTGGTTGCCCCTAACTGCCTTCCCTTTCAGGCCTGGTTTCTCCCAACTGCCATACCCTGCTGGTCTGGTCGCCCCCAACTGCCCTCCCCTGCCGGCCATCTTGTGTCCACATGGGGGCGGCCATCTTGTGTGTTGGAGTGATGGTCAATTTGCATATTACCTCTTTATTAGATAGGATTGTGTATGCATGAATTTATTTTATTTTTTAATCCTTACCTGAGATATTTTCCATTGATTTTCAGGGAGAGTGGAAGAGAGTGGGAGAGACAGAGACCAACGTCAGTGTGAGAGGAACACATTGGTTGGTTGCCTCCTGCCCTAGCCCTGACACCGTGGGGCTGGGGAGGAGCCTGCAGTAAAGGTATGAGCCTGGGACCCTGTGTCCAGAGGCCAGTGCTCTATGCCCAAGTCAAACCAGTGAGGGCAGAATGTGACCGTTTTAGAGAGCTGAGAATTAAGTGAGATAAATAACTTTATGAACACAGGATTTGGGAAGGAGGGGTGAGTGAAGTGACTGGGCATTAAAGAAGATGATGTATTAGATAGACAGGAACCAGATCACTAAGGGCTGTGTAAAACAAGGTAAATCCTTTGGGTTTCATTCTGAGTGAGATAGAAAACATTGAAGTATCTAGAGCAGAAACATGGCATGGGTATTGAAACGATTACTCTGGCTGCTCTATTTGTGGCAGAGTTGGAAACAAGGACATTTCTTAGAAACTATTATAATAGCCCAGGCAAGAGGTGATGGAGAGTTGGGTTAAATGATGGAGGTAGATTAAAATGTCCAGAGAACCAAGATGGTGGCATAGGTTAACGCCGGAGTTTGCTGCTTTGAACAACTACTTCAAAAGTGAAACTAAAAGACGGAACAGACATCACCCAGAATCACTGGAACTCTGGCTGAGTGGAAGTCCTACAACTAGGAGGAAAGAGAAACGCATACGGACACTCAGAGGAGGCGCAGTGCTGAAGTCAAATTCTGAGGTGCGGAGTGCGTGGAGCGGGCTGGCGGCGGAGGGCGCGGTTGGCGTTTTCAATCGGGAGGGAGTCGCAGACTCTGAGCTCCAGATCCGGGCGAGTCTTTAGGGACCCAGACTCAAACGGGAGAAGCGGGACTGCCTGGCTTCGGTCAGAGCGAGTGCAGCTTTCTCTCCGAGCTTTGCAGCGGGTGCTGGGACTCAGAGAGGCAGAGCCCCTGGGGACAGGACTGAGAGCGGCCATAACTGCTCTCTCCGGCCCACCCTGTTGATCCTGTGCGACCCGCTCCGCCCAAGCCCTGCACACAGGCATTTGCCGGATAGCCTCAGGCAAACGCCAGATTAGCACCTCCCTAGAGGACAGAAGTTCTCTCACTGCAGACACAGCTGATTCTCATAGACACTTGGCCTGGAGGTCAAACCCTCCCTGGAATTAGCTACAACAATCAAGATTTAACTATAAGACCACGAACAAAGACCACTAGGGGGTGCACCAAGGAAGCATAACAAAATGCGGAGACAAAGAAACAGGACAAAATTGTCAATGGAAGATCTAGAGTTCAGAACCACACTTTTAAGGTCTCTCAAGAACTGTTTAGAAGCCGCCGATAAACTTAATGAGATCTACAAGAAAACTAATGAGACCCTCGATGTTATATTGGGGAACCAACTAGAAATTAAGCATACACTGACTGAAATAAAGAATATTATACAGACTCCCGACAGCAGACCAGAGGAGCGCAAGAATCAAGTCAATGATTTGAAATGCGAGGAAGCAAAAAACACCCAACCGGAAAAGCAAAATGAAAAAAGAATCCAAAAATGCGAGGATAGTGTAAGGAGCCTCTGGGACAGCTTCAGGCGTACCAACATCAGAATTATAGGGGTGCCAGAAGATGAGAGAGAGCAAGATATTGAAAACCTATTTGAAGAAATAATGACAGAAAACTTCCCTCACCTGGTGAAAGAAATGGACTTACAGGTCCAAGAAGCGCGGAGAACCCCAAACAAAAGGAATCCAAAGAGGACAACACCAAGACACATCATAATTAAAATGCCAAGAGCAAAAGATAAAGAGAGAATCTTAAAAACAGCAAGAGAAAGAAACTCAGTTACCTACAAGGGAATGCCCATACGACTGTCAGCTGATTTCTCAACAGAAACTTTGCAGGCCAGAAGGGAATGGCAAGAAATATTCAAAGTGATGAATACCAAGAACCTACAACCAAGATTACTTTATCCAGCAAAGCTATCATTCAGAATTGAAGGTCAGATAAAGAGCTTCACAGATAAGGAAAAGCTAAAGGAGTTCATCACCACCAAACCAGGATTATATGAAATGCTGAAAGGTATCCTTTAAGAAGAGGAAGAGGAAGAAAAAGGTAAAGATACAAATTATGAACAACAAATATGCATCTATCAACAAGTGAATCTAAGAATCAAGTGAATAAATAATCCGATGAACAGAATGAACTGGTGATTATAATAGAATCAGGGACATAGAAAGGGAATGGACTATTCTTGGGGGGGAAAGGGGTGTGGGAGATGTGGGAAGAGACTGGACAAAAATCGTGCACCTATGGATGAGGACAGTGGGTGGGGAGTGAGGGCGGATGGTGGGGCGGGAACTGGGAGGAGGGGAGTTATGGGGGGAAAAAAGAGGAACAAATGTAATAATCTGAACAATAAAGATTTAATTAAAAAAAAAAATGATGGAGGTAGATTGGTGAAAACTGGTCACATTTGGGATAATAAAGGTAGAGCAAAGAGGATTTACTTATGGATTAGGGATGAGCTGTGAAAGAAAGTGAGGAATTGAGGATGATTTAGGTTTTGAGCCTTAACTCCTTGAAGAATGAAAACACAGCAAAGAATATACTAGTACTTATGGCAGGAGCAAGAGAAGGTACTTTATTATTAGTGGAAATTTTGACTTCTTGGAGGACTCTGTCATATCATCTGAAGGAGAGCTTAGTAGGAGAAAGAAATAACTAGCAAGAGAGAGCAATGTCCAGCAAGAATGAGGGCCATTCCGATCAGAGCAACCTGCAATGGATGAGCAAGTGATCTGTCAGAGTCAGAAATGCTTGTCACGGACTACCTTCATGTGGCCTATAAACAACAGACCCTTCAGTATCGGCATCCTCAGATTCAGGTTAGAGTTAGAGATAAGGGAAATGGAGATAAGTAAGTAAATGACACCATATAGTAACAGCTGAAAGAACTTGGGAATAGCGATAAACATCGCCAGGGAATCTTCAGAAGTAACTAGGAAATTTTGCAGGGGGTAGGAAGTTCTCCAATAGCAGATTTGGAAAAGAGCCATTAAAACACAGGTTAAAGTTAGTTTGATATTTACTTCATTCAAATAGGGTATGGCTCATCTAGGATTTGTTATGTGTTTCTCTGGTTCTAGAAATGTTATACATAAAAAAATGAAATTTCTTTCATTGCTGCCATTTTCCATTAGTGTAATGTTTTGTAATTATTTTTTTTATATTTTGATATAGAAAATAAAAGTTCTAAACTGGCACCACAAAATAGCATTTAAAATGTCTAAAACCATTCTTTGCATATGAATTTTATCAATAATATATACATGTACTAGTATAGTTTATCACTAATAAGCAACAAAGCAGATTTCCATGTGATTTTATTTTTATATTCCTAATGCAAGCTATCAGTACTCTTCTAAGAGTTAAGATATATATGCCAAAACCGGTTTGGCTCAGTGGATAGAGCATCGGCCTGCGGACTGAAAGGTCCCAGGTTCGATTCCGGTCAAGGGCATGTACCTGGGTTGCGGGCACATCCCCAGTGGGGGATGTGCAGGAGGTGGCTGATCGATGTTTCTCTCTCATCGATGTTTCTGACTCTCTATCTCTCTCCCTTCCTCTCTGTAAAAATTCAATAAAATATATTTTTTAAAAAAAGAGTTAAGATATATAAAGATAGCCGCCCAACAGCTTTATTTAAAATAGGTGTGTTCTAAGATATATTACACATTTTAGGTGTACAGTATACTGTGTAGATACAGC
Source organism: Myotis nattereri (assembly GCF_964212035.1). Taxonomy (NCBI): domain Eukaryota; kingdom Metazoa; phylum Chordata; class Mammalia; order Chiroptera; family Vespertilionidae; genus Myotis; species Myotis nattereri. Next base: position 68,489,507 of record NC_138077.1, on the reverse strand, counting down.
AAATGGTATTTTAAGTCACTATGAATATGGTAAAGAAGTGATAGAGACTTTCCATATCGTATTTAGTAACATAAACACCTCTTCTTTGAATATATGATCTCAACTGTCAGTAAGAGCCAGTGATCATTTACATAATAGGAAAAAATGCATTTTGGCTTTTGTGATACACACAGCTATTTTTCTCTATTATTTTTGCCATTTCACTCATCATACCAAGAACTACCTCAGAGATAAGAAACAATGACCATTTTCTTCCAGGAACAAAGTGAGAATTACTTTGTTTTCTGATGTGATTTTTCTTTCACAGTTCGGAAAGCCCTGTTGGTGTGGAGGAGTTCTTTCTTCAAATCTTCTTCACACCAAGATAGAGTAAAAAAGAAACAGAAGCTATCAGTCTAGTGTTATTTTCATATTTTTAAAGAGCACTGAAGATAAATTAAAGCCAAATGTTTGTGCGTAGCTTTAAGATCATAACTGATGAATTCTCCAATGGATAATTGAGTTTTGGGTTTAATTTACTTTGATAAGAAAAAGTGAACCCTATGAGTTAGGAATGTGACTGCAGGTGACATTAAAACACATTGTTCCTTATAGCAACCTTGTGACAATTAAGAACCACAACATATTAAAAGCAACTGTTTGTGTGTTTGTGGATGATATGCTAGTGAGCTTAACATTGTGAAAAAGAATATAAAGAACTATTTGTACAAAATCTATAATTAACCCAAGGGACTTTCCTCTGAATTTATAGTTTAAAAAAGATTCTAAATGAATTTAAAAGGGAGGCAAATGTAGCTATTGCATTTTCATTAATAACTCTAAAGGGCTGTAATTGAGGTGAAATAAGAGACCACTTCTCCTTTCTAAATACTAGCACTGCATCCAAGATGTGGGGAGAATCTCAGTGAAATACAAGTAGACGATTCCATAAGTGAAGCTTGAGACATAATTTTCACTTTATTAGACAGCCTTTTGGTCTCATTCATCATTAGCACCTGCCACAGTATCTGGCACATAGTAGGAGATCAACAAACATATTCAGTACATGATTGAGCCCATTTAGGAAACCATACATGTTGGATGTATCTCAACATAAGTCCCTGATATATGAGTGAGCCAAAGGAAAAATTAACTGGAAATTTTGAAGTAATTCTCTTCAAGGCCAATTAATGAACTTCCTACGAACTCATTTGAAAGGTAAGAGTAATTACAGGAAATGATGTCTACAGTTTGAATCTTTGACCCTATGGTATACTAATACACTCTTGGTGTCCCACCTGTATCTCCTTGGGCTTTTACCACTGTAGTCCACTGTAGTCTCCAAATACCAGCCAGAGGATTCATCTGGCTGGCAGAATAAGAAGCTATCTAGGTTTGGTTTTAGGTATATGACCAGCACAGCTTTATAGGTTTCTGTACTCAGAAGGTGACCTCATGCTTGGGGTTTAATTATCCGTGGTTGCTATTTGAAATTCTTAGTAAGTCTACCTTTAATTCTGGGTTCTGTAAGTGAAGTCCAATGGAACAATAGAACATGTACAGGAGGTGGGAGCCTCCACTCACATGCACTCCTTCTTCCCGCTGCTTCCCTACCTTTCCCTTACTCTGACCCAGTGATCCCTGGCACAAGTTGGGTGAGAGTCAGGCACATGCATACAACACATCCCATGTGCCCAATTGTGGGAAAGGAAAGGTGAAGGACCAGGCCACTGTGAGGATTTGTAGTTGGCCTGTGAGTATCCATGTAAGGGAGTGTGACATTAAATAGCAAACACACACACACACATACATTCACCATGACAGAGAGGGAAAGAGAAAGAGAAGGGCGAGTCCTTCTTCTGGCTTTTTGAGCAAGGGACTCCACGTTCTCGTTTTGCTCTGGGCTATGCAAATCCACTAATGTTGACTTAGTGGAACCCTCTCTGCCCATAGACATGGCAGACCAGCCGTGCCAGAGGGTGACTTGAGTCTACCCCAACCCTTCACCACCCTTCGCTAATGACTGACTGTGGGGATGGTGGGAGAATTACGAGGCGAGTGTTCTACGTTGGCTCCCGAGTCCCCCGCAGGCTGCAGCTCCTTTCACCATGTGATAACTGCTCTGCAAAGTGCTCTGACTGGCTGCCCCTCCTTCTCTGTCTCACTGTCTTATTTCCCACTGGTGCTTCCTAATCACCTTCCAAGTAAACCAACTGGATTTCCATTTTAAGTCTGTTTCTTGAGAAAACCTAAGTAAGATAGATTTATCAGCCAACATTTGAGACATTTCTCATATCCTTGCCTAATTAAAAAATAAATACCTCCAGTCGAGTGGGGTCCTTTCTCTGTAATTCAGAGGTTGTGGGGTTCATATTTTTGCTTACCTTTTACCGAATAGAATGTATAACCAACCTTAATAGTTTCCCCTTTGTTTATTTCCTCCTTCCCTGATTTGAATATAAAATGTTAGAGCTCCCTACCCACTCTATAATTCTTTAAATCTCCTGGCTGGCTTCTTTCTGAAAGAAAAGAGAAAATTGTTCTGTACCTATTTCATAAGATGCAATACTTTTCTATGGATTCCTGAATTCTATTTTAGAGGTGTTTGTTTTTTGTTAAATATTACCTTCAAATTACAAATAAACTACCCAATGATTTCTGATTGTTCTGGAAAACAATATTCAACCTAATCTGAAAGTGTGATTTTAACATTTCTTCCCTGATTTGAGAATGGCGGAAAGGTATAGTGGAGTGGGGTATGAGATTATTTTTGACCAATGCATGTTTTATACTTAATTTTTTCTAAGTTTTAAATCTTCATTTTAGAACTTTTATACCAGGAAACTTAATTTATAATAATATTAATAACTATTATTAATTATCCTATATAATAAAAGGGCAATATGCAAATCAACTGAACTGTGGAACGACCGGTTGCTATGATGCACACTGACCACCAGGGGGCAGATGATCAATGCAGGAGCTGCCCCCTGGTGGTCAGTGCGCTACCACAGGGGGAGCACCACTCAGCTACAAGCCGGGCTGATGGCAGGCGAGTGCAGCAGCCGTGGCAGGAACCTCTCCGTGGCCGCGCTAAGGATGTCCACTGTGGCTTAGGCCCGTTCCCCATAAGGAGCAGGCCTAAGCTGTCAGTCAGACATCCCTGGAGGGCTCCTAGACTGATAAAGGGTGCAGGCTGGGCTGAGGGACTACCCCCACACCATACCCCCACCCCCACCTGAGTGCACGAATGTCATGCACTAGTTTTCTAATAATAACTATGAAAGCAGAAATAATAATAACAGAATGCAGCTGACATGAAAATAAAAGATAGTTTAGAGAAGGTGATGTCAGGGTTCTAATCAATCTCTCTATTTTTAGAATGCCTTAGAGAAAAACATATATATTCAGATATATAATTACATAAAAATATAATTTCCACCTGCTCCCTCTTCCTTTCAATAATTTATGGACTCTTGGATAAATCTAGTTGCAAACATTGATTAAAAAAAAACTGTCCTGTGCTTTGCCATGTCTGAACCCTAAGAAAAGTGTAATGGATAAAACCAACTTAGGCTGCTAAGGGAAATTCCAGATCCTGTCCCAACATACATACTTTATGCAGATCTCATCCTCTCTAGATGTAACCCTGACCTTCAAGCCTCTTGACTTTGAGCTACCAACTTGATCAATCTCCCCAGGTTCTTCAGTTCTAACTATCCTCTATATCTATCCATCCCCTGTCCCAATTCCTTGCCATGGGGAAAAGTTCATGCTTTGAACAAAAATTAATTGCTAACCTAGAGTGAGATTCATTGATCTATAATTCAAATACAAATGTGATCTGAAGAATGTGGCAGTATGAACATTACCTAGGAATTTGTTAGAAATGCAAATGCCCGGTTCCCAACAGAGACCAACTGTATCAGAATCCCGGATGGGACCCAGGAGTCCGTGTTGTCACTAGCTGTCCAAGTGAATCCTATACACCTAAAGTTTGACAAGCACTGTTTTGGTCTGAATTGGGATCCAGCGACCACACATTGAGAACCACCAATCTAGAAGTTCAAGTTATTATTTCTGCTACCTAACAAAAACCTGTTCCAAATTTCCCCAAATTATTTTCAGCTTCAACCTCTGCTTTGTCCAAACTAAAAGCAATTTTACTATGAATGTTTCAGTTGCAATTTGCCAATTCTCAGCTTTTTAAATTCGGTAGCAATTTGAGATTGCTGCCACTGTACCCTGTGGGTATTATTACACTGAAGTTATTTATTTATTTATTTATTTGTTTATTTATGTATTTATTTATTTATTTATTATTTTAAATATATTTTTATTGATTTCAGAGAGGAGAGGAGAGGTAGTGATAAAAACATCAATGATGACAGAGAATCATGGATCAGTCGCCTTCTGCACCCCACTACACACACACACACACACACACACACACACACACACACACACACACACATTGGGGATCAAGCCTGCAACCAGGGCATGTGTCCTGACCTGGAATAAAACCATGATCTCCTGGTTAATAGGTCGATGCTCAACCGGTCAATAAGTCACACTGGTCGGGTTTCATTATATTTGTTTTGTTTCATGTGCTTTATCTGAAAAAATCTCATGGCATGTTGAACTGGTCACAAACTCAGAATTGGATTCCATGAGTTTAAACTATAAATTCACTACATTACCTGTCTAATTTTAAACAAGTCCCTTACTATTTCTGAAACTTATTTCCCTATTTGTACAATGGGGTGGATGGATTGGAAGAGATAATATATTTGAAAGAAGCTAGCAAAAAAGTATGGCATATAGTAGGTTCTCAATAAATGTTATTTAAGTTTTTATATCACAGTACTCTTCTCTTTCTTTAACACCATGGAAATCAGATAAGACATAAGATATGTTAAAAAATCATTAAACCTTTTAATCTTGTATATATCTTCAGAGTGCATTTAGTTTCATTTAAAAATTGGTTTAACTTTATTATCTACATTTTATTCCTCCTTCATTTTGGTGATCTCTAGGACGTGTAAAAATGCTAATTTCCCTTTGATTTTCAAAAATATCTATAAAGTTTTAAAAAGTAAAGCAGACTGTAAAAGAAAGTTACAATGGTAGTTCTAATGTTCCTATATTTCCATGTCAATTGAAGTCAAATAAAAGTCATAGCTAAATGTACTCTAAAATTTCTCATTAGAAAAATAGCTTCAACATTGACTAAGTCTTCCATCCAAGCACCTAGAATCTCTTTATAGGCATTAGTTAATTAAGTTTTAAAACACCTCCATCAGTAAAGTAAGAATTAAAACAGATGGACTACAACCATGTAGGACAGTTTAAGAAATAGGGGCTCATACTAGGCTTATCAGAGTAAAATGAAAATATTATACAATATCTTCATTTCTATCATTTTAATGACTGATGTGGAACTCCAACTTTGAAGTAGATTTTTAAAAAATCACATTTACATAAAAGGAATGCATGCACATGCTCATAAAAGTAAAACAGGACTGAAAGGTTATAATATCAACAGTTTTTTTCTTCATACCTCCTCAACCCAGGTCCTATTCCCTAGAGACAACCTTTCTTTAATTACTAGCTTCTATATTTATAAATAGCATGCTTGCTTGGAAGATGGCGACTGGCAGGAAGGTAGGGAGGGAGAGCGTGTGAGAACGCAAGGGAGTGATAGAGGAGTGTGTGGACGTGTGTGGTGTGTGTGTATGAGCTAGGGACAGTTAGATTCTGCAGGTCTTCTAAGGGGCTATCAAACGGGGCAGTCTTAGACGGCGGAGCCCTGCTCCCTGCGCGGACACTCCTGGGCGGCCAGCACGGGCACAGTAACCACGCCATCTTGAGAAACAGAGCTGCTTGAGACTAGGATCCTGGCCTCAGCACCACCCAGTCTGGTCTCAGATGCAAACCAGGACCCTGTAGCCACTAGGGACAGAGATCTGCGACCACAGCTACAGACCCATGGACACCAAGAATCCAGACATCCCTGGGCAGATCTCTGTGAGTAACAGAGCCCATTCCCCTCCCCACGGGCTCTCGGGCAGCATCATAGTAACTGATAGACCCACCCCTTGCCCAGGCCTCAGTGCTGCTACAGGAACCTTAGCCTGGAAGTGCTCAAACACCAGGAAATCAAAATAAAAAGCTTTTGCACAGCAAAGGAAACCATCAACAAAACAACAAGAAAGCCCACTGAATGGGAGAACATATTTGCTAATGATATCACCGATAAGGGTTTAATCTCCAACATTTACAGGGAACTCATGCAACTTAACAAAAAGAAGATAAACAAGCCAATAAAAAAAATGGGCAAAGAACCTAAATAGACACTTTTCAAAAGAGGACATACAGAAGGCCGAAAGACATATGAAAACATGCTCAAAGTCACTAATTATATGAGAGATGCAAATCAAAACGACAGTGTGGTATCATCTCACACCTGTCAGAATGGCTATCATCAACAAATCAACAAACAACAAGTGTTGGAGAGGATGTGGAGAAAAAGGAACCCTTGTGCACTGCTGGTGGGAATGCAGACTGGTGCAGCCAGTGTGGAGAACACTATGGAGTCTCCTCAAAAAACTACAAATGGAACTCCCATTTGACCCAGTGATCCCACTTCTAGGAATATATCCCAAGAAGCCAGAAATATCAATCAGAAAGGATATATGCACCCCTATGTTCATAGCAGCACAATTCACCATAGCTAAGATTTGGAAACAGCCTAAGTGCCCATCAGTAGATGAGTGGATTAAAAAACTTTGGTACATCTACACAATGGAATACTACGCTGCAGTAAAAAAGAAGGAATTCTTGCCATTTGCAACAGCATGGATGGAACTGGAGAGCATTATGCTAAGTGAAATAAGCCAGTCAGAGAAAGATAAATACCACATGATCTCACTCACTTGTGGAATATAGAGAACTACATAGACTGATGAACAGGGACAGATCCAAAGACAGAGAAACAGCTATCAGACTATCAATCCCCAGAGGGAAGTAGGGGAGGGTGGGGGTAAGGGGAAGAGAGCAACCAAAGGACTTGTATGCATGCATATAAGCCAAACCAATGGACACAGACAACAGGGGGATGAGAGCATGAGTGGGGGTGGGGGTGGGGGGGGTGGGGGTTAATGAGGGGATGAGGACACATTTGTAATACCTTAACCAATAAAGAAATTTAAAATGAATAAATAAATAAATAGCATGCTTATATTACTATTCTTGATTTACCAATGTTCCATTCTATTTCTCTGATGTACAAGGATTTAGCTTTGATTTTACAACACAACCACCATCACCCCTCCCCCATTTCTTCCACTGTCATTATATCACTTTTAATTATTTAACCTCTGAGTGTTCAGGATATTTTGAGTAATACAAACATTCACTTTAGGCTGAAATAGTTGTACTCTCAGTCAAATAGTTGTACTAAGGTTACGTTTCATTTCTTACACAGCTTTTTGTTTAGTTTCTGGAGTTCCTAATTATTTTATTTGTTCTTTCTGTTCTTATAACCATCATAATTTTTCTTTCGGATTCCTATCATATCATGTATTTTTCTATTGAGACCTCCCCTCTTTCTCCCACCACAAGCACAAAGAGTTTGCACATTAACTTTCTGCTTCACTTGGGGCTGCTGCTCTTTAGACTTGCTGCACAGCTATCCTGGGACTACCCTTGACTACTGCGCTGGGTGGTAACCACTGTTTCCTGCATTTCAAGCCTTTCTACTTCCTAGTTTACTCCCTGTATTGCTAGAGGAAAATTTTCAGAGTCTTTGAGACAATGTTTTTCTTCTACTTTCTACCCCACACTCGACAGATAAAATTCTAGTTAGAAAATCATTTTCCAACAGAATTTTGAAGGCATTTCTTTGTTGCCTTCTAAAGACAATAAATGACTGGCTATGAATAAACTCCAAGTAGCTGATTAAACATGCCATGGTCTACTTTGGTGTCACCATATATAAGCCTCTTTAAAATTCTTACAGAATGAAAGAATATAGACCACATGCTAACAATATTTTGGTTTAAGGCAGGACTGGCTACATAAGTTGAGGGGCCCAGTGCAAAATAAAAATATGGGACCCATTGTTAATAAATATTTTAAAATGTCAAAGCAATGACAGTAAAGCAGCAAACTTAGCATGAGGGAATTTTAAATTCTGGGTCCATTTTGAAGTTCAATCACACAGGTAGCAAACCTGTGAAGCTGACCCTGGTTGAAGGTCTGACTCTACAGACATCCTAATCTTCAATCCCTCACTTAAAATAGAAATAATAATATCTATCCTTCCAACCATCCAGGATTATGATGAATTATACATAATAATAATAGTAGTAAAACTAATACTAGTAAAAATAACATACATATAAGCACTATGTAAGTCATAGGAGTGTAAAGAGGAGAAGTATATATGAAATATTTTCCTGTTACATTGATAAAAAGCATTAGGTTGGTGTGTGCTTCATTGTACCTCTTTTACGGATTGATAACTATACAGACATTGCATAGCTTCAAATATATATATATATATATATATATATATATATATATATATATTAGAGTTATTTCAACACTAGAGTTTTGTACAAGAGAAGCTACAATTCATTGTTATCAACACATTTAAATATGAAACTCTAAAGTAATTTTTTTTTTTAGATTAGCCTACAAACATTAGCCTACTCCTGTTTTAGCACAGCTTGTGAGTTAACATGATTTTTACATGTATTTTATTTTGAATGAGGTATATTTGGCATACAAATTGTATATGTTTAAACTTATTTGGTTGATACATTTATATTTACGAATGCCACTATACATTTAGCTAACATCTCCATGATGTCACATTATCATTCCTTTGAGTATTGGGAATAATTAAGATCTAGTCTCTTAGCAACTTTAATGTATACAGTTCAGTTGTCTATAATACATTTTTATAGCCAATATGTATTTCTTTTTTAAACTAGTTGCATACTTTCTTTTTGTACTTGAACTTGATTCCCAGATATGTAAAATGAAACATTAATGTGTCTTTACATTCAGCATCTGATAAAGCCAATATCATATATACCTTTAATATAAATATGTTTAATATGTACTTTAATTTGAAAAGAATTATAAGGAATAAGTTACAGTTTATCCAATTAACTCTTTCTTTGCTCTTTAAAATTTGGTAGCACACTTACCCGCACCAATTCCAAGTGCTTTATGTAGATTGTAATTGACTTTAGTTTTTAGGATAGGTGATGGGCTTAAGATATGAAAGCATTAAAAATTTTTATGCATGTTGATATATATGTTCATAGTAGACATTAAATTTATAGTTGTGTTTTTAATAACTTAAATGATTAAAAATAAAATAAAATTTTAAGACATGAAAATTACATAAAATTTAAATTTCAGTGTCCATAGTGTTATCGCAATACAGCTACACTCATTCCTTTACATATTGTCTGTGGTAGCTTTTGCACTACCAACAGCAGTTGAGTAATTACAACAGATACTTTAAGGCCTGAAAAGCCTAAAATATTTACTATCTGTATCTTAAAAGTTTTCCCATCTCCAACCCCCACCCCCATTAGATTATCAGTCCCCACTTCTTACTGTATATGAGACTATCCTAGCACTCTCACACTGTTGCCCCTCTACCTAAAAACTGGTCACCCTGCAGCAGGTCGCATTCCACCAGTCAAACCATGGTGACCCCCAGCTCCTCACCCTTCTTCACCCTTCTCCCAATATCTGCTGCTGCTCCAGTGGCTCTGACCTCCGCTTCTTGTCTTAATCACAGCTCACACCTCTGACATGATTTCTGCTCCTACTAACCAGAGAGAAGAGACCTACAGATCCCATTCGGATGCAAAGCCCTATCCAGTAAGAATCAAGTGTTTTATGAATGCATTTTCAGAAAATTGGGTGCATTTCTTCACAACGTATATTTTCACTCTTATACACTATGGCTTTTAGACATCTGCTATATGCCTAGTATTCTACTATGTAAGAGGAAGAGGGCTAGAATATGGAGGGAAAGCTGATTCATAGAAGGTAAAAGGGGCAAAGGAAGGTGGTGAGATTAAACAATCAAGAAAATGGACCAAATTAGTGGTAGACTGTAAGGCACAGAATGATGGAGTGATAAACTGTAAGGTACAGAATGATGGATTGAATGAATGAATGAATGAATGAATGAATGAATGAAGTGACTAAGAAAAGCTTTGCTGAGAAGACAGGATCTGAGCTAGCTAAGTCTTAAAGCAGTGGTTCTCAACCTTGGCTGCACATTAGAATCACCTGGGAATCCTTTTAAAATCCTGATTTCTGGGCCTTATCATTAGTAACAAAGGAACAGAATTTCCAGAGAATGAGGCACAGAAATCAGGATTTTAAAAAGATTCCCAGATGACTCTAATGTGCAGCCAAGGTTGAGAACCACTGTTTTAAAGGATGGTGTGGATATAGGGAGGAGTAGGAAAAAATGGCAGGTGAAAAGAGTTCTGCATCGGAACACCCTACAACAGGGGTCACAAATTATGGAGCCATCTCCTTTCCCCAAACTCCCTCCCTCCCTCAACACCGACCTGCCATGCAGTCCCCATTACAATAAATTACAGAAAGACATCTCCACTGACTAGACCGGAAAATGGCAACTTTCCTTGGCTGGACCAATTAAGTAAAAGCACTCTCCCCCAGGAATGCAGGCGAGCCTGCACCAGGGCACAAACTTAGGTGAACAGGAATGGCTCTCAGTCTCCATTTGTACTGCCAGCACCAGACACCCGCACTCAGAGAATAACCTGACTAATAATACATTGCTGATTCCTACTTGAAATTTTTTGTTTAGACATATTTTGTTGGAGTCTGGATTCCAATGCGTTAAAACAAAAATTCACATTTGGCACTATGCTCTGTTGGTGAGGCTGTAGCTAAACAGGTATTCTCATACATTGTTGGCAGGAAAGCAGAAATCATGCAATCCCTACAAAGAGGAATTTGCCAAATTCTAGTGCAATACATATGCATTTACCCTTTAACACAGCAATTTCAATTCTAGACATCTGTTGTAAAGATATACTGGCAAAAATACAAAGTGACTTATGCCCAAAGCTATACTTAAAGACATTACTTAGAATAGCAGTAAATTGGAAACAACCAAAACATCTATTAATAGTAGACTGGCTGAATGAAACAGGGTTGACAAAATTTTTCTATAAAAGGCCCAATAGTAAATATTTTAGGCTTTGTGGGCATCTGACCTTTATTGTAATATTCAACTTTACTATCATAGTACACAAGCAGCTAAAGACAATAAATGAATTAGTATGGCTGTGTTTCAATAAATCTTTATTTGTGGATGCTGAAATTTGACTTTTATATAATTTTTGTGTCACCAATTCTTCTTCTGACTTTGTTTTTAGCCATTTAGAAACATAAAACTCATCCTTAGCTTTAAGTGTATACAAAAGCAGATGGCAGACTAGATTTGGCCCTCAGGCTGTAGTTTGTCAGTGTCTGGAATAAACTATAGCACATCCCCACAATGGAATGCTATATAATTGCATAAAGAAATGAGGAAGAGGTCTACATACTGGATCCAGAATTCAATAAGAAAAAAACAAGGGCAGAATAGTATTTATGGTATGCTATTGATTGTATAAGAAATTGAAGGAAATCTATCTGTACTAATAAAAGGGTAACATGCAAATGGTCGGGACACCCTCACGTGTAATGACCGATCAGCAAGCTGCATGTGCAGCAGGTGCGGGTGGGTGAGGACTTGCAGCATCAGGAACTTGCATCACGCTATCACAATCCATCACCAGGAGTCCTGGGGCCTGGCAGAGGCCTCCACACAACTCCACCAGGAATCCAGAGGCCTCAGTGCGGCCTGGCACAGGGGTGGGGCCCAGCAGAGGCCTCTGTGTGCCTGCGCTGGGGGTCCAGAGGCCTCCATGCTGCCCGGCCTGGGGGCAGGGCCCTGTGGAGGCCTCCATGTGGCAAGGCCTGGGGGACCCTTGGCTCCATGCGGTGAGGCTTTGGGTCCAATGTCTCCTTGTGGCACAGAAGCGGGACCCCCAGCTCCAGCCTACCTCTTTGGGTCAATCCATCGAGGAGCCCAGGATGGGTGGGTGGGGCCTACCTCTTTGGGGCAATGGATTGTGGGGCTCCCGCACTGTGAGAGGGCACAGGCCAGGCTGGGGGACACCGGGCCACTGGTACACTGGTATATATATATGCCAAGCGACCTGAACAGCAGGAATGACTGGAACGACAGGTCACTATGACATGCACTGTGGCTGGCCAACCGATTTGATGAGGGAGGGACTAGCCCGCCAACCTCTCGCAGCCCCTCCACCCAGCCGGGCACCCCCCCACCCTGATTGGGGGTGGAGCCAGCCAGCCAACCTCCTATGGGCCCTCCCTGTGGCCTGCTCCACCCTGATTGGCTCCCCTACTTTGATTGGGGGTGGGGCCAGCTGGCCAACCTCCTGCGGTCCCTCCCCCCAGCCAGCCCTTCCCCCAGCCAGCCCTTCCCCCAATCGGTCTCCCTAACCCGATCGGGGGCAGGGCCAGCCGGTCAACCTCTCATGGCCCTTCCCCCCCACTGGCCAGACCCCAACCATGCACAAATTCATTCACCAAGCCTCTAGTCTATATATATAAAAGCCTAAGTCACCTACATGGCTAGTCAACTGAATGACCGGTCAACTGGTCACTATGATGCGCACTGACCACCAAGGGGCAGACACTCAATGCAGGAACTGCCCCCTGGTGGTCAGTGTGCTCCCACAGCCAACCTCCTGTGGCTGCCCAACCTCCCGCAGTCCCTATCCCTGGCCAGCCAGCCCCAATTGGCCCAGAACAGCCCTGATCGGTCCTGATTGCCAGCCAGGCTGAGGGACCCCACCCTGCACAAATTTGTGCACCAGGCCTCTAGTAAGAGTATAAATGTATAATGTTTATAGTTTCAAGAAGAAAGATGGAAGGAGACAAACCAAAAACTAATGAAAGCAGTTACTTGTAAGGGAAAAGATAACAGGGTAGAATGGACATGAATGAAAGCAAGACTTCTGTGAATGTAACTTATAATATTGTTTTAACTTTGGAACATTGTTTTAATAGAATTAACAAATAATATGAGATAACAAAGGAACACATTGATTTAGTTGTCCACATTTAAAAATTAGGACATTTTACAAAGAAATCTAAATTTCCTTTATGTTGAAATATTGAAAGATCTGGCTGACATCACTGCACCTACTTTCCCACATGGCAGCTGACTGAGAAAGCCAAGTTTTAGCAACTTCCTTTTCAGCAAAACGTATATTCTCTACTTTGCTATAGGACTCACCCACTTGGCTTAACTGTACCTTGTCTACTTGGCCTATGTTGGCTTTAAGTTTGAAACTTCAGCCCTAGGAGAAGAAAATGAATTGATTTTTGGTGCTTAGCATAGCGGTAATGGGAAACTATTCTGTATTTTGAACACAAATATATGATAATAAATGTAGTATTTCAAGGAGATAATCCTGTCAGTGTTATATGTAATGACTGAGCCTGATTCCAGAGAGACTGATCCAAAACAGGCTATGCTCACATGGTCATAAGATAAATTGACCAAGATATGTGACAGCTATAGGATGGAGAGAAACTGAGTAAAAAGTCATCAGGATAAGGAAAGAGAATGAGGAAATTACATTAGAGTTAGAAATAACCTTAGAGAACATCCACTCTCATACCCGCTTTTATAGGAAACTGAAGCTGAGGGTGGTAAAGGATTGTATTTGAAATTTCATATCTGGTTAACATCAAGGTTAAGATCACCATAAAATGGGTCTAAGCCAGCCGTGGGCAAACTACGGCCCGCGGGCCGGATCCGGCCCATTTGAAATGAATAAAACTATTGAAAAAAAAGACCATACCCTTTTATGTAATGATGTTTACTTTGAATTTATATTAGTTCACACAAACACTCCATCCATGCTTTTGTTCCGGCCCTCCGGTCCAGTCTAAGAACCCATTGTGGCCCTTGAGTCAAAAAGTTTGCCTGCCCCTGGTCTAAGCTGAGAAGCGTGCACCCACCCATCCCCCTGAGAGCCATTACTGTAATCCAAACTCTTTATTTTAAGATAAAGAAACTAAGGTTCAAAACATTGGTTGATTTTTCCAAGCTATTTAGATATCTCTGAGCACATCTATATGTCTTCAAAATAAATGTAACAGAAACTTATGAATATTTATTTGTAAGTAAAGGTCTATTTGTTTTTACTGGGTTGAAACTAGTGTACCTGCATTTTCGAGTACTATGAGAGAAGACTGCAGATAAAAATGGACTTGAATCCATTTCTCTCATCCTATACACAGCTTCCTTTCTCTCACAATACATTACCTCAGATCAATTGACTCAGTTTATGTATCCTCAGTCTACATCAATAAAAAGCAAGTTCCTATATGTTAAAATGAGATCACTAGAGTCCTTCCCAGCTCTACAATTATATCAGTCAGTGAGCTGTGTATAAGTATGTGGGAATGGATATGGGGGAAGAGGTAGTAGTATTTGGCTTCCATTCTTTTTCCCCCCTTTTCCTTAACTATAATGCAAATAAGGAAATAAAATATATTCGATCCAGCATGCCTATGGAAATGAGACTGTAGTTGGTCTGAAAAGTGACTTCTAAGGTCATCCTGTATGTCACTATAGTAGGCACATGGCAGCTCTCATGAGGGCTCATCTTTTGCAGGTAGACTAGCTTACCAGTTTTCACCTTTCACCCAACTATTCCTCCAAGAATAGGGTTTTTGTTACACACACTGGCATAAATGCTCAGTCTTAAAGTCCTATTTGTCTCCAATGCATCTAGGCTGTAATACCTGTGAGAGCTGTTATTCCTGCTTTACCTGAGTATAGTTCTACATAATTTCCTTTGCACAAATTAAATATCTTATTTATGGTTATCTTACCTCTTATAGAATGATATTATCTTCTTTCTGCTTAGGACAGCGGTTCTCAACCTGTGAGTCGCGACCCCTTTGGGAGGTCGAATGACCCTTTCACTGGGGTCGCCTAAGACCATCCTGCATATCAGATATTTACATAACGACTCATAACAGTAGCAACATGACAGTTATGAAGTAGCAACAAAAATAATTTTGTGGTTGGGTCACAACATGAGGAACTGTATTTAAAGGGCCAGAAGGTTGAGAACCACTGGCTAGGAGAAAGGTCTGAGAGTAAGAAGCTTTAGGGAGCCTGGTAAATTACTGTTTCTCTTGTACTTCTTCAACTCTGTGGCTTATATTCAGCATCATACAAGGTAGATTCTTTTTAAATATACTCTCAAGTTTTGAGAAAAACAAACTACCAGGAGCTGAATTGTGGCGAACAGGCAATTCCTCGCTTCTGGCTCCAACTACTCTGTACTTCTCTGAATTATGAAGATTAGTGACCCAGTAGGTCACTCTTGGCCTTGTGAGAAAGTCTTTTGGATACATGTGGTCTCCTAATTAACCCCTGAGCCCAAGGACACAGACAGCAGGAATCCTTAAGAACAAAGGTATGCCACAAGCACAAGTATTATAATCTTTGTATAGTGTAACAGGAAATCCAGTACTCTGTGGAAAAATAAAATTGGAGGTACAATCATTGAAATCGTAAAAACCATGCTTTAAACAGAATCCTATTAATGATTAACACAGCTGAGATTGTTTATCTTATAAACTGAGGAGAGTAACTCAAAGAGTTATATTTTAGACCTGTGGTCGGCAAACTGCGGCTCGCGAGCCACATGCGGCTCTTTGACCCCTTGAGTGTGGCTCTTCCTGAGCCTTAGGAGTACCCTAATTAAGTTAATAACAATGTACCTACCTCTATAGTTTAAGTTTAAAAAATTTGACTCTCAAAAGAAATTTCAATCGTTGTACCGTTGATATTTGGCTCTGTTGACTAATGAGTTTGCCGACCACTGGTTTAGACAATTAAAAATCACATTTGCAAAAATATACTAATTCTACTTATTTCACATACAAGTCAAGAAAAGTCTCATAGATGGATTTCTGTCAGAGGGCTTTTCATTAAGTCAAGAAAATATTGCTTCAAATACACTTTTTTTATATATATTTCAAGATAATAACCACAGCTACCAAGACAGACTACTTGGGAGCTCCAAAAGCATCAATCACTTCCATAGTTAGCAGCAGCATCTTTCTTTGGGGAACAATTTGTAGGAGGTAGGATGTGCCCTTGTTCTCACCAGGGCAGGCAAAGGGTGCTGAATAGAGAGGATGAAAGTCTGTCTTTTCTCCATAGGAGGACCAGGGAAAGGGAGAATTCGTCAGCAGTCACTTTTTACCTGTTTCCCAGATCTCTCTTTCCTTCTCTCTCCTTATTTGCCTTTTCCTTCTAAACTTGGACTGCTTGCTTACATAGAAAAAAACTGTCTTTCTCCTTGTCACAAACATTGGACAATTAAACTGGATTTTCAAGAATTGCCTGATACCACTTCCTCTGGACCAGATTTTCAGGTTTGGGACCTGAAAGTTGAAAATAAAGCAAAATATGAATGCAGAATGCCTTTTAAATTGTGCAGTTCCTCTCCTTTTTTTTTCTCACCCTGCCTCTTTTCCTACTTCCCATTTTTGGAAGGGTAAACATGTGAATTAATATAAACATATTCATTAAAAGCATTATCTATACTTTGCTGTTATTCATTAGTTTCTTTAACAAATATTCTTTGACTATATTAGCTCAGTGCTGAAGATATATGGTTTTAATGAAGCTTATACCTTTGTAAGTTAGACATTAAATCAAATAATATTTGCTCTTTGGAGAGATAATTTAGCCTGGAGGGTCAGAAAGGCTCTTGGGGAAGTATTACATAAACAAATCTGAAAAATATTTAATGATGATTCTAGATATTCTGGGAAAATTAGCCTCCTAAATGTTATGATATAAAGAAATCACTGAGCATATCTATATATCTCCAACATAAGAGTAATGGAAAGGTATGAGTATTTGTTTGTAAATAGAGGTCTATTTCATTTTCCTGGATTAAAACTGGCTTTATCCAGTAAACTTGCATTTTTAGTACTATGAAAGTAGACCCAGATGAAAATATCTCTTTACTTGATGCCAGTGAGGATTACTAAATAAAATGGTAAAGAGAAAGGCAGTGAATCAGAACTTTTTTTTAGATGTGAAAAGAAAGATTTAACATTCTGCCTAATATTATCAATAGACTCAAACCATTTTTTTTATTAAACCTTTGCTATTACAAGCAAATCAAAGGAAACAAGGAACATACAAGCATGTAGGAGGAATTTTTCTAGACACTATCTTGGTTAAACTTTAGAACTTTTGTTGTATATCCATGAAAAATAGTCCACCTCAGATTAGGTCCACAATGGACCGACCCCAAATAAAATTGTTTAATTAACAAAATAATGCATTCAAACTTGCCTTCTCATTTATGACATGCTTAATTACCATTCCACTTGATTCTCAAAACAGAAGTTTGAAGTATTATTACCAGTATTTATCCCCATTTGAAAGAAGAAATAGTGTGTAGATGATACGCTCGTAGTGAATTAGTGAGTGGAGAAACTTGAGCTTCGAAACTTGGTTTTCTGATACCAAAACCTATTCTCTTGCTTCTGTCATAGATTGCTCAGCCTTATTGTAAGTGAGAGAGCCATGGAGGCTATCGTGAGGAGTGACTGTCAGATAATCATACTTTCTACCCTCTCACTTCATGGAGACCAAGGGGTCCAAATCTCATCTCATCTTAGTTTAGAGAAGAATTATAGTTTCGCACATTCAAAAGCAAAAGATTAGTTAAATCTTAACTTTTAACTTGCATTTGAGGTATTTTGTGACTTGTACCTGCAGAAGCAAACTTGGCTCAGATGAGACCCACACTTGAATCTCATAGATAAATTTCTGTCAGAGGGTCTTTCATTAAGAAGGATGCAAAAGAAAGGGGAGAGAGGTCCCTGAATAAAGTAAGAACTTGCAAGCATGCTGAGAAATCTCATCCCTGAGCAATATTTAGTGGAGAGGGTTCTTCATAAGCCTGGTTTTCTCTTTAAAGGAGACCTAAAATCCTTCTAAAAAGAGGTTTGTGTCCCCCAATAATTACAACACTTAAAGAAAAATTCCTGCCCTTAAACAAAATGATGATGATGATGATAATCCTATATAATAAAGAGCTAATATACTAATTAGACCAAACAGCAGAACGACCATCCGGACAACCTTCTGGACGAAGCCTGGGCTGCAAGGGCCAAGCCCCTTGCATGAATTTCATGCATTGGGCCTTTAGTCCTATATAATAAAAGGCTAATATGCAAATAGACCGAACTGTGGAATGACCAGTCTCTATGACATGCAATGATCACCAGGGGGCAGACGTTCAATGCAGGAGCTGTCCTCTTTTGGTAAGTGCGCTCCCACAGGGGGAGTGTCGCTCAGCCAGAAGCTGGGCTCACGGCTGGTGAGTGCAGCGGCCGTGGTGGGAGCTTCTCCTGCCTCCGCGGCAGTCGGACATCCCCTAAGAGCTCCTGGACTGTGAGAGGGCACAGGCCGGGCTGAGGGACTCCCCTCTGGCCCGAGTGCACGAATTTCATGCGCTGGACCTCTATTATTATTAGTAATAATAATAATGGCAGTGTGGAGAATGGGACACTTTACTGGCATTTTCTCCATTTTTCTGAATTAACTCCACTTCAGGCAACTTAAACATCTTTGAATTATTTTCCATCTCAGATTATTTAGGGAGAATATAGCTAATTTCTAATTGTATAAAAATTGTTTTCTAAAATCACAGTAGCAGTGTTTGACTAACATTGTTGGTTGGCCAGACCCACAATCATTCCTAAAATGATTCTTGCAAAGAGCTAAAAGGCTCATACTAGAAGTAGCCTTGTGAACCATTTTGAGACCAAGAAACATGAGGGAAGTCTCTTGGAAGGCTTCTGAGTAGTTTCAATGTACTGTTGAAGAGACAGACATTGACTTCCAATTCTCCTTTCTTCCTGCCTTTAACTTAATCATAAAGCTCAGAGCTGTCCCAGCCCTTTTGTGACCATGAACATTGAGATTGTGAGGGGGAAGAGCCAGAAATCTTTGGAACCATTGGTAGAAATATTGGAAAAAACCTGGCCTGAAATGTTGTTGATCAGCTGAACTAATGCCATAACTGGCTATTTTCAGCTTCCTCATTATATGAGAAAGTAAGCCCCTCTTTGTTTAAGCTACTATTCCTGAGATTATCATGCAGTCAAAGGTATTCAACTACTAAAAGTTATCAGTTTTGAACTAATTATGTAAAGAGTTTGAACCTAAGTTTCTTTGTGTATCTAAGAATTCTGATTTAAAAAGTATATTGGCCTTGTTGTCTTTTTCAGAAGCAAAAAGACAACCTATTAAATAGAAGATATTCACCAATGATATATCTAATAAGGGGTTAATATCCAAAATTACCAAGAACTCAAACAAATCAACACACACACAAAAAAAAAAATAAACAAACAAAAAACCCACCAAAACTATTCAATTAAAAAATGGGCTAAGGACAGGACCTAAATAGACACTTCTCCAAAGAGAACATACAGGTGGCAAATAGATAAATGAGATGCTCATTGCCATCAATTGTCAAAGAAATGTAAATTAAAACCACAATGAGATATCACCACACACCTGTCAGAATAGCCAGACTAGCTATCACCAATAAATCCACAAAAAACAGGCGTTGGCAAGAATGTGGAGAAAAGGGAACCCTTGTGTACTGTTGGTGGGAATGCAGATTGGTGTAGCCACTGTGGAAAACAGTATCGATGAACTGCCTTGTGACCCAGTGGTTCCACATCCGGGTATTTATCCAAAGAAACCGAAAACCCCTATGTTCACTGCAGTGCTATTTACAATAGCCAAGCTATGGAAGCAACTCTCAAGTGCTCATTAATAGACAAGTGAATAAAAAAGCAATGGTACATAGAGGGTGGAGCAAAAGTAGGTTTACAATTGTTCACATGGAAAATAATACAATAATTAATAAATAATAATACAAGAATAAACTGTTTCACATAGTCCCAATTGCAAACCTACTTTTGCCCCACCTTAAATATGTAATAGAATATTACTCAGTCATAGAAAAGAATAAAATCTTACTATGTGCATGAGCATGGATAGACCTAGAAGGTATTATGCTCATTGAAAAATATTAGTCAGAAAAAGCTGAATATCATATAATTTCATTTATATGTGGAATCTAAAGAACAAAATAAACAAACAAAATTAAAACAGACTCATAGACACAGAGAGCAGACTGGTGGTTGCCAGAGAAGAGGAGTGTTAGGAGACTCAGTGAGAGGTGAAAGTATTAAGCACAAATTAGCATTTACAAAATAGTCACAGGGATGTAAAGTACAGCATTCGAGAATATAGTCAATAAAATTGTGATAACTATGTATGCTGAAAAAGATTGAGGGGAACACTTTGTCAGTTATCTGATTGTCTAACCACTGTGCCGTACACATAAAACCAATATAAAATAATACTTAAAGTGAACCTTAACTGAAAAAAACTAAAGATGCAAAAAATAAACAAGACAATTAGAAAAGGCCTCTCAGTTCAGTTCTTACTCTAAGGCCAACACAAGGAAAATACCTTTTCTTGTGGCAACTTGAAGAAAAATGTCTTTATTGTTGCTATTTAAAGATCACTATTGGAAGTAATGCTTCCTCACTGAAAAGGAACTATCTCAATAGCCAAAGCAGGAAAGTAGAGATTTTAAAGCACTTCTTAAGTAGATTTGCAACAGCAGAGTTTCAGAGAATGAATACCACCACCACCACCACACACCCCTGTTCCCCCCCCCCAATCGCCCCTCCCCCGCTGC
Organism: Myotis nattereri; assembly: GCF_964212035.1. NCBI lineage: Eukaryota > Metazoa > Chordata > Mammalia > Chiroptera > Vespertilionidae > Myotis > Myotis nattereri. Next base: position 68,468,604 of record NC_138077.1, on the reverse strand, counting down.
CGGCCAACCTCCCGCGGTCCCTCCCCCTGGCTGGCTGGCTCCTCTCCTTGGTTGGCCAATACCCTGTGGCCCCTTCCCCTAGCCAGCCAACCTCCCACAGCCCCTTCCCACCCCCTACCCGCCCGGCCCCCACTATTGGCCCCAATGAGGGGGGCTGGCCAGCCAACCTCCCGCGGCCCCTCACCCTGGTGGGCCAACCTCCCAAGGTCCCTCCCCACTGCCGGCCAGCCCCTGCAATAGGCCCTGATCAGGGGGCCAGCCAGCTCCCTGGGGTCCCTTCCCCCAGCCAGCCAGCTCCCTGATAGGCCTCAGTCACCAGCCAGGTCGAGGGACTCCACCCATGCACGAATTCGTGTACTGGCCTCTAGTTATTTATAAAATTTGGACCCTTGGCAGACAAGTCTCTTCTTGGGGTTTACATCAAATGAATCTTCTTGGGGTCCACATTATAAATCAGCATGATTCAGGATATAGTTTTAAATTTGGTTTAAGTGATAGAATAATTTTAAAGAAATCAGTTTAGTTTCCTAGTCTTTTGTTAAGTTCCTTTAAAAATAAAATTCAAGCCCTAACCGGTTTGGCTCAGTGGATAGAGCATTGGCCTGCGGACTTAAGGGTCCCGGGTTCGATTCCGGTCAAGGGCATGTACCTTGGTTGCGGGCACATCCCCAGTGGGGAGTGTGCAGGAGGCAGCTGATCGATGTTTCTCTCTCATCAATGTTTCTAACTCTCTATCCCTCTCTCTTCCTCTCTGTAAAAAATCAATAAAATATATTTTAAAAAATAAAAATAAAAAAAATAATAAAATAAAATTCAAATCAGATTCATATTATACTGGATTTAACATGAGATATAAATAAGTAAAAAATAGTTTACACTAAGCTGACAACTTGTTTACAGTTTTTATTGATGAAGTTTAAGTTGGTTGGAATTTCACAAAATGTCTAAGAAGTGACAAAAATCAAATAGAATTTGTGTTGCTTCTATGTAAGCAAATTCTTGTAAATTTATTCTTGTTTCTGAGTGACAGATGATTGGAAACAATAAAATGGTACTTTTTCTACTGATTGGCATGTCCAGGCAGCTAAATCACCCATTCTTAGGATGTCCTCCAACTCATAGAGATCATCTCTTCCTCAGTCTTCCTATTAGCAAGAAAACAAAAGTGAAAAAGTAAACACTTCACTTTCTTTGATCTCTCATTCCAACAGCTAAGAGTTGGAGACAAATTAGACAACTGAGCAGGAACTGGTTTGGCTCTAATAACCAACCTCTACTTGGCCCTCAGTATGGCCTTGCAATTTGACCACATTCCTATGGTCAGCTCAATCTCCTATACTCCACAATTATTTTGAACTTCTACTCTTCTCAGATTCCATCCTCTTGTGTACTCATACTCAGGACTCTGCATTCTCCTCTAAAAAATTAAAACTTTTTTTTAAAGTTTCAAACAGAAAATTTATTTAACCCTTTAATTTCCTGCCACCAAATCAATGATACCATCTCATATTTCTGACCCGCAAAAATGGAGAAAATGTTTCCTCTTACTATTCAAGGCCAAAATATCCACATATTCTCTGGATTATATTCCCTTCTATATGTCCACGAAACTCATTGGCTTGTTGAACAAACTCAAAAATAGTAGAGAGGCTTTGGTAGAAAATAAATAACAAAAATGTACTCAAGGATCTTTGAATTTGCAAACTTGAAATACATCCAAGCCAAACCTAGAAATATTTTCAAGGAGAAAGAAGACCTGAGGGTACTTGTAGTAAAAAGTACATTCTTAAGAAGAATCAGTACTGAATTCTTAGCTTCAGGATTGGTCCAAGATGGTAATCTTCAGATGTCCAGTGGTATGAACAATGGAACAATTTCTTCTTGAGGTCATTTCGATGGTCACCTATTGGTTTAATGCATGTTCAGGCACTGATGCCCAATAACCTAATGTTCCTGCAGGTATTAAAAAAGGACTGGACAGTTCGGAAATATAAGTTCCCAGATTAGTTAAGGCAAAAATAAAATCATTTCTGATGCACCATCCTACTTTAATAATTTAGCAGCTTTACCATATTGACTTTATTTTATTTCTTTATCCCACAGGCTTTTTATTCTCAAATTTTGATTGTTTTGAGTAGGCAGTATATATATACTAGAGGTCTGGTGCACGAATGCATGCACTAGTGCAGGGGTGGGCAAATTTTTTGACTCGAGGGCCACAATGGGTTCTTAAACTGGACCAGAGGGCTGGAACAAAAGCATGGATGGAGTGTTTGTGTGAACTAATATAAATTCAAAGTAAACATCATTACATAAAAGGGTATGGTCTTTTTTTTTTTTAGTTTTATTCATTTCAAACGGGCCGGATCCGGCCCGTGGGCCGTAGTTTGCCCACGGCTGCACTAGTGGGTTCCCTAGGTCTGGCCTGTGGGATTAAACTGAAACTGGCTCTCCACATCCCTTGGGGGATGAGCCAGATCATGAGAGGGCGCAGGCCTCTGGTGAGGATCGTGGACCCCACCAGTCCACGATCAGAGCTGGGGAGGGACATGGGAAATTGCTGGCCAGCCAGGGAGGGACTGCAGGAGGGCTCCAGGGCATGTCCAGCCCAACTTACTCAGTCCTGATCGGCAGGACCCCAGCAGCAAGTTAACCTACCGATTGGAGCGTCTGCCCCCGCTTAGTCAGTGAACATCATAGCGACTGGTTGACCAGCTGACTGTCTGCTCCTGGTGGTCAGTGCAACTGAGCAGGAACCGCGCAAGCGGTTGAGCGGCCTTAGCATATCATTAGCATATTACACTTTGATTGATTGAATGGACAACTGGACAACCAAACACTTAGCACATTAGGCTTTTATTATATAGGATGATTCAAAGTTCAAAAGTTATAGAAGGGAATATGATGAAAAATCTCTTTTTCATTTCTAGTCCCAGTTACCTATCTTATCCTTGGAGCAAAAATCCTGCCAAAGATATTCTAAGCACCTACAAGTAAATTATGCACAGTATCTTTCTTAAGTGTTTTCTTTTTAAAGCAGTACATTTTACACACTGTTACATATCTGGTTTTTTTTTTTTCATTAAAAGTATCTTGGAGATAATATTAATTCATAAAGTACTGGTTCATTATTTTTTAGCTATACAGCCTCAATTATAAATGTCCTATAAATTATTTAACCTAACCTTATTGATTGACATTTAACTTGTCTCCAAATTTTATTGTTATAAATGACATTGCAACAAACAATTTCATACATTATTTGGCATATGTCAAGATATACCTGCAGATTAAATTATTTGACATATGTCAAGATATACCTACAGGTGGGATTACAGGGTTAAAGCACAAACATAATTGTGATTTGAATAAATATTGCCAAATTAACCTCCACAGATGTCAAATCAAACTACAGTCCCATCAAAAATGTATGAGTGATAACATTCACCCAACAAAAGGGTATCACTAAGTTTCCTGCAGATCTCGTAATTTTAATTAGCAGTTTATTTATTATGAGCATGATTGACAACCTTTTCAAATATTTAAAAGTCATTTGTTATTCCTTTTCTAAAAACTCTGTTCATATCTTTTTTTCATTTTCTCATGTTGTTGTGTTTTAAAAAACTGATTTGTATAAGTCATTTATATATAAAGACAGCTTTTTAAATATGAGTTGCAAATTTTTTGGCCTTAAATAAAATATTTTATAGTCAGATTTACTAAAGTTTTACATTTATGCTTCTGGCATTTGTGATATACTTAAGAGAGTTCTTTCCTACTCAAAGTTTATAGGGGGAAAATTCTTATGGTTTCCTCTACTATTTTTATGATTTCTGCCTTCAAGTTTTCTTCATAAAAATTTTACATATTTCTTGTTAAGATCATTACTAGGTATTTTGTCATTTTTATTGTTATTGAAAGTGGATCCTGTATTTTATTAGTGCTCCTAATTCATTTCACTATATAGAGGCTACTAATTTCTAGATATTAATTTTGTGGTAAGTTACCTTACTGAATTCTCTAATTTCATTGGATCTTTAGTTAATTATCTTGGGATTTTTAGGCATGCAATAGTATTGCCTATGAATAGGCATTAAGTCAATATCTCCCTCTCTGATATTTAAACCTCAAAATTCTCTTCTTCATTTCTCTATTTAGTATCCCCAGAATGTTAGACAATAGTGTGATTGTAAGTATTCCTGTCTTATTACTCAGGTGATCTTACATTGTAGATTACCTTCTAAAATCTCATCAGCTTATCCCTATTTCATAGATCCTTCTAATCATGAAAACCTCTCTGTGGATACCACACTGCCCTCCAGCTATTGCTCTCTCCTCTCTTTTTTCCCCCCAAAGCCAAACGCCTTGAAAAAGTTATCTATGCTTGTTCTCCTCATATCCTCCTCTTTCATTAATTCCTTCATTATTTCATTCTAGTTTCTATTTCCACCACTAGGCAGAGTAGATGCACTGGTACATCAATCATGTGGTACTCAAGAAACTCTTTAGTGGTGCCGATGGTTGCAGGCAGACTGAGTCTGTGGTGGCAGTTGCAGCAGTGTAATAGATGGTATCTGATGGGTTTCAGAACATGCTATCCCAGGATATGGCACATTGGCCTATTTAATATTTTAATCTGAAGGAGTTTTAAAAAATGCTGGAAACAAGAAGGTCATTCTGACCTTGCCCCTGCTCTTTTCTCCTGAAGCAGCTCATAAGACCCTCAGATACAAAGTGCCTTCGCTATACCTGGAGGAGAGGAGGATCCTTACTTCCAAAGACAAGGGACACCAAGAAGGCTTAAACAAGCAGGCCTTGCTCATTTTCCCCAGTTTACTAAATTTATCACATTTCTCCATGACTTCTATTCCTCATAGAATGTCAGATAAAATACTCAGGTTTAGCTATTTCTTTGGATCTTCACTTCCTCATAAAGGCTCTCCTGTAAAACTTTAATTCAGTAAATTTGTATGCTTTTCTCCTGTTAATCTGGCTTTGTCAGTTTAATTTTCAGACCCAGCCAGGTCCCCAAGAGGGCTGAGGAAAACTTTTCCTCCTCTGTGTGTCTAATGTACAGCTCAAGCCTTCTCCTTGGTGTCAAATGTGTTGTCTAATGTCCAGTGACTGTAGCAACAGTATCTTCTCTTGATCCCTTGCAGTGTGATTTTGGATATTGTTTCTGGCTGCTAATCTCCAATATTGATTAACAAGCCTCCCAGAAATGTAATGAACTACCCAACAAATTCTTTTAACAAATTCTGTTATATTAATATATTATTTCATGGTATTATATTAATAAATTATGCTTATATTATCCACTTATTTTTTGTTACTTGCTCTTCCCAAGATTACCAATATCCCCATTCACACCATAGTGTTCAACCTAATTGATTATTTCTTCATTCTAAAAGCACTTTTGTCTCTTGGTATTGATGATATCACATCTGCAGTTTCCTTTTTTTCCTCTCTCTCTCTCTGGCAACTCCTCAGTCTCTTTTGCTAGAGCTGCCTTTTCCTCCATTTCTCAGGATTACACCTTATCTGCTATACTCATGTCCTAAGTGAACTAATATACAGTACTTACATGGATTGAATACAATCAATTTGCTTATAAACTCTAAACTTATTTCCCCAGCCTAGACCAATGTTATGAGTTCTCTTCTGGATATCTGATAGTATACTGCACATACCTGCTTGGATATCTCACCTAGACCTCAAACTCAATTGTCTTATTTCAGTGAATAGCATCAACACCTACTCAGTGCAGATGTTAGAGACCTTAGAATCATCCTTGACTTTGTTCCTCTTTCCCTCAAAACCCAACCAAACTCCTCTGTCAACTTCTCTATTTTCATCACTTTGTTACTAACCATAATCACTTCTTATTTGAATTTCTATATCTACTTAACTAATTCTTGAATTTACTATTTTTTTAAAAAAAAGTCTGCTTTATGGCTAGAGAGTCTAGATTCTTTTTTTAAATATATTTTATTGATTTTTTACAGAGAGGAAGGGAGAGAGATAGAGAGTTAGAAACATCGATGGGAGAGAAACATCGATCAGCCGCCTCCTGCGCATCTCCCACCAGGGATGTGCCCGCAACCCAGGTACATGCCTCGACCGGAATCGAACCTGGGACCCCTCAGTCCGCAGGCCGACGCTCTATCCACTGAGCCAAACTGGTTTCGGCTTGAATTTACTATTATTCTTGTCAGTCCATTCTGTGTATGGTAGACAGATTGCTCCTTTTAAAAATGGAAAGTTGATCATGTCACTTGTCCATTGAGAATCTTTCAATGGCTTCGAATTAATGTTAGGAGGAAATCCAAAATATTTAAGATTACCTATAATCTCCTTTACTTGGACTTTTTCTGCTTTTCTAGTACCTTATGTCATTCTTCTATTCATCAGGGTACAGCCAGAAAAATCGATCCCAAGGACCATTTCAGTGAGTGGGCTATTGCTCAAGATCAGGAGACTGCTGTCCCCCTGGGCTGGAGCCTGCTCGCCTGTATTTTTCTTTGCTATGCTGGAGACACGAGGCCTGTACCTACTGCTGTTGGAACTAAACGGACATTTGCCTTTCAAGAGATGCTGCTAAATCCCTTTACTGACTACTGGAGTCTTCTACCACTTTTGTTGCTGCTACCTGAGGTTCCACCAGAAGCAGAAAAAAAAAAAAAAAGGCTTATTTCTCTGACTACAAATGTCCTACCGGTGCTGCAGCGTGTCAGAAACTAACAGGAAATGTGCTGAAAGGGGAGTCGGCAACATGTAGTTTGCTGATTTCCAGCTCCTGTGATTCAGAAAACAAAGAAGGTCAAGAATGAATGGAGTCAAGAGCTACACACAAATAACTGGCACATTTTAAAAACTGACCAGACTGTGGGCTTTACACTGAACCCTTTTCACACACACACACACACACACACACACACACAGTGATTGGTTTTCATAGGGTTAGTACCAATTTATTTTGGGGGTTTTAGCTTAAGTAACAGTTCATCAATAAAGCTATTTTTGACCCCATGTACTAATTTGGGTCCCGAATATACACTCTCTGATAGCCTTTCCTCACAAAACTAATAAAATTGTGGCTAAAAAGTTGCCTAGTTATTTATTTAAATATCTGCCTCCCGTGCTAAACTGAAAGGTCATTGAGAAGAAGGACCTCTATAGGTCTTCTTTCCTGTGCCATCTCTACTTCAGGGAGCATGAACAATAATATTCACTGAATGAATGAAATGTATCTTCTATCATGGCATTTGAAAGGGTAGTTCATTCATTGTCAATAATCCCCCCAGGTACAACAAATATAATAGTTCTGAAAGGTTATTTTATTATTAGGTAAAAGAGTCAGTTTCCAAGAGATTTCTCTCATGCTGTTGTATAGCTATTGGCAGAAATGACATATTAGTTTTTCTAGGTGAGTTGTATTAGAAGAATGAATGCCTAGATATTTTTCAATAATATAGTATATTTCATAGTTATTTAAGTAACCATAAAGATAGTTACCAAAATAGAGACAAATTTAAGAAATTAAATAAATGGAATTCTTATGAAACATACAGTGGGCAAAAAGGACAAAGAAAATCAGCAAAGATGTCTCCCAATCCTGAGGTTCTAGCCATCTAGTTACACGCTTACATATGAACCCGTTTATTTACCCAAATACTCACAGAGACTTTATACCAAAATCATATTTCAGTTAATAGCTAATCATTAATGTATTTGATTATGAGAGGGATAGAACCGATTTCCTTGACAAATAAGTGGCTTATAGCTCCTCAATTTAGTTCTAGACATTAGGTCAACTCCTTTGTTTGGCTTTTTATTCCCATACAGATTGTAGGGTACAACTGGGTAGCAGAGCTATCAGCACTCTCTGTTATCTTTAAAGCTGAGCTCCTGATTCTGAAAAAAGATTTTAAGGATTCTAATAACCAAAGTATTTGATCTGTTTCTATAAGATAAGTTGTGTCTCTTCCATCCTCAGCTTCTTAGAATATAACTATCTATAGGTTCTGATTTGTGGTAGAAAGTGGAGATGAGGTTACTGTCAATGAACTTTTAAATTATTGCTGAGGAAAGGACATACAAGTTAAATTAGAAGATGATTGATGCAATTCAATCTAGGAGAGCTTCATTTTTTTTTTCTGGAAAATAAAAAGCAAGGAAAGGAATGGGAGCCTGGGGAGAAAGAAAAACATTTGGAGCAGTCACTGTAAAGATTTCAATAAGGATGGTTACAAGTACTATTGAGTAGCTTTGAGAATCTGAGGGGAAATTTGATACCATGATTTTGAGAATAATAACAGGTGCCCTGTAAGATTTTATCAAGCAAGTTCTGATCTGCACAGGAATACTGAATGCTGTTAGTGAGGGTTAGCAACTCAGGCAAGGGCTGGTGAGTGCATTATTGAACCATTATCCATAGAGCCCACTTTGGATAAGAAGATGGAAAAGCCAGGGAAGAATAATGGATTTGGATAGAAGTAATAGAGGAGAAAAATTGGAAGAGAAAAAGTAAATTCAACAGTGATGATAAACTGGTAGGAAAACAGGAGGCTAGCTTCGAAAAAGCTTTTCCATGAGAAATTTCCACTGAGACCAAGGGTCCAGAGGAGGTTGAAACATATTACTGTTATCAAGGGTTTCCAGTAGAAACAGAAGATAAAGATGTACACAGAAGTAGAGAGAGAGAGAGAGAGAGAGAGAGAGAGAGAGAGAGAGAGAGAGAGAGGATATGTTGTTGAGTGAAAGCTACTGAAAAATAATTTAGAAGTAGATACATCCAGCCCTGCTCAAGACACACTGGATTGAAGAAGTAAAAAACAAAACAAACAAACAAAAGAACACCCAGAAGTTTTCTGTAGATGTGGCAAAAAATCTTAAATTTTAAGAGAAAATCTGCCCCCCCCCCATTTAATTTGTTTATTTATTTATTTTAATCCTCACCTGAGGATATTTTTCCATTCGTTTCTTAGAGAGAGTGGATGAGAGAGGGAAAGACAAAGAGAAACAGCCATGTGAGAGAAACAGCCTCCTTCCTGCATGTGCCCTGACCAGGGCCTGGGCCAGGGAGGAGATTCTGCAAACAAGGTACGTGCCCTTGACCAGAATCAAACCCAGGAGCCTTCTGTCTGTAGGCCAATGCTCTATCCACTGAGTTAAGCAGTGGTAAGCAAACTCATTAGTGAACAGAGCCAAATATCAACAGTACAACGACTGAAATTTCTTTTGAGAGCCAAATTTTTTAAACTTAAACTATATAGGTAGGTACATTGTTATTAACTTAATTAGGGTACTCCTAAGGTTTAGGAAGAGCCACACTCAAGGGGCCAAAGAGCCGCATGTGGCTCGCGAGCTGTAGTTTGCTGACCACGGGCTAGGGCATCCCCCCCATTTAGTTTTAGAAGATAGGAATGTAAAAGGCAATGTGGTGATGAGGTTCCTATACCAAGCAATTTTCCAACTCTCTAGACCAGTTGGGTGTTCTATAATTCAATTATGACACTAACTACCTGGAATTAGCACAGATCCCATAAGTCCCACAAGCCTACCCCCACTTCAGATGCCAATCACAAGTCGTAGGGACTTATATTTTTGACCAACTGGCTATGACTCTCTTCTTGGGTTTGACAACTTTTTAGAAGGGTTCTCAGGACTCAGCGAATAACTTATTGCTGGTTTATTATGACACAACTCAGAAATGGTCAAAGGTAAAATATGCATAGAGCAATGCACGTGGAAGGGGGCAGAGCTTCCATACCTTCTCTGAGTGCTCCAACTTTCTATGTGTTCACCAACCTTAATTAGATTAACTAGGCTACGATCCATTGAAACAATCATGGGGAGAAAAGTGGCTCTTCATTGTACTGAAACCACACAGACACCAGACTTATTTAGTTCAGTTCCATCTAAAAACAATAGCAAGACCATTCACAAAATGATTCTTTTTTTCCCACCCCCTTCCATTCAATAAATACTTATTAATGATATTATAAGAGAAACTGTACTGGACATAACATGAATCTGAGACATGCCCATAAGAATTAAAGGAATAATATAAAGTAGAAATAAGTTGCAAAAATTTCCCAATAATTTATAAAACTATCAATTATGTTATTGCAACTGTTGTCATTTGATCTGGCCCCATTTTCTTCTCCATATCCTCTCTTCTAATATCCTTCTGCCTCTATCCACATTTTCACTACCTTGTTTTGAGAGCTTCTTTTTCATCCTCTTGCTCATGTCTCTTTTGTCTTACTTCCCTCATTTGCCTGTATTACTATCTCTTAACTAGACATACCACATTCAAACCACTGTGGGAACAAACTAGTTTGTTTTAAAATACTATGTTCTTCTCAATTAATTTTCTTTTTTACATGCACTTTATCACACCACTCAATTCAGACCTTCATTATTTCCATTCTTACATTTTCCTTACTAATTTTCTGCCAAATCACCTGATAATTCATCCATCCTCATCTTTACACTGGTCTCTGACTTTCCTAGGAAACCTAATTTTGTCCTTTCCTACTCAAAAGTCTTTGTTTCATGATTTACCAGATACAATCTGAACTTCTTTATGAGGTTTAAAAACACCCTGCATACCCATCCAACCCTTTTTTACCTTTTCTCCTAATTTCCTTTTGAATTTTACCCACTAGCAGCACAGAAATACTTGTGGTTTCCAAAACACATTATACTCTATCATGCCTCTGTACCCTTCCATCTATCGTTCTCCTATTCCCGCGGCTGTTTTTACCCCATTTGTATGAAAAACCCCCACTCATTCTTGAAGACTATTCAAATGTCATCTTTGCTGTTAAGTCTTCCTTAAGCATACATAGGACTCCTCCTCTGTTCTCTCCTATATTGTACAACCATTCATTATTTGCAAGAATATTCTGGTTTGAGGGTTAAGGACTTGGGTTTTTCCATTCCCAACACCTAATATAGACTCCAGCACATAATAGCTCAATCATCTTTCCTAAATTTAACCTGCCTCTTTATTTTTGTTTCTGAGAACTCTGTTATTTTCTAATTAAATTTATTATGGTAACATTGGTTAATAGAATTATATGGGTTTCAAGTGTACAATTCTATGATATATCATCTGTATACTACATTGTGTATTTACCACCCAAAATCAAATCTTCTGTCACCACATTGCTACTCCCCTACCCCCTTCCCTCTAGTCACCACCATACTGTTGTCTGTGTTTGTGAGTTTTTGTTTGTATGTCTTGTTTGTTCATTTGTTGCTTTCAGTTCCCTTTTATTTAACCTACCATAATGCAGTTGCATAGCTCTTCTCTCTCTCTAAAAATCCCTTTCTCATACTGTATTCTTTGGAACTCTAGTGTTCTACAAAAGAGTTGTATATTATTTTTTAAAAAGTTAGCTTTTAGATAGTTACGTGAAGTGTATGTTTGTTTTATTGTAAGTTTATTAGAGAAGTCCAATTCTCCCCCCCCCCCCCCCACATAATCCTATTATCTTTTAGCTCTATAATGATTCTCAAGTGTACTCAAGGTCTGTAAAAAAATCACCAAAAATTCGAAATTTCTTTTTGTTTTTACCGTGATCTAGATGAGGAATATCAACAAATCATATGTACATATGACTAAAACACCAACATAATTTCCTCAAAATTTACTTATTTCAAACCCACCTTTGCTCAATCTGGATTATTGCCAGTTAAAGAAACACATTTTGCTCATTTTCCTTACTGCTGTTATTTACATTAATTGATGGATTGATGTTGCCTCTATTTTAAATAATTTGACTTAGAGAAAATAACTGTTACAAGGGAAAGTTTGAGAACTAGTCACTGACAAAGAGAGCATCCATCAAGATCTGATCAGAAAAAGAGAAACCATACTATGTTACTGAAGGAACTTAATAATAGGGTATTGTTACACAGGGGTTGGAAGGGAGGTCTCCAGACCAAATAGGGGAAACTGAGGCGATCCAAAGATATGAAACGTAGGAATCCATTACCACCTTTAGAGCTGGAGGAACAAAGGGAAAAGGTTGGGTTATTAGAACTCAGAAGCTCAGAGGAGGGATCCTGATGAGCTAGGGATTGGACCCCTGAGAAATGGGCACAGCCTGGCTGGTGCTGGGTACCTCTGAGGGGTTGTGATGAGTCTGGTTCTCAGGGTATAAAACAAGTGGGAGGCTGGGACCAGCTGCTGATGACAGGGTGAAGGGCTATTACTGCTGAGGCGATGCTGGTAGGAGCAGTAAGCAAACAGAAAGGAACAGGTCTCTTCTCCCTCCTCTTGCCTTCTACCCTCCCTCAGTGACTTCTACTGATAGCACCTACCAGGAAGTCAGTTGGCAAAGGAGGCAGATTGCAGAACCATAACTCCCATATTACAAATCAGGCATCTGGAAGGGTGACTATGGAGGGGAAAGACAATAGTTTAATAAGTAGCACTAGAAGAAATTAAATGGAGTCTCTTAAGCAAGAGTCAGTGTAATTATCATCCAGCTTAAAAACTCAAGATGATCATATACTCAAGACCTTAAAACATTAAAATTCTTTTGAGTTTACCTGCCATTAGATGTACATCTGAGTATGCTATGTCATTATAATCATTTAATCATCCAAACAGGTACCTATATAGTAGATATTATTCTAGATCGGGGTGGGCAAACTTTTTGACTCGAGGGCCACAATGGGTTCTTAAATTGGACTGGAGGGCCGGAACAAAAGCATGGATGGAGTGTTTGTGTGAACTAATATAAATTCAAAGTAAACATCATTACATAAAAGGGTACGGTCTTTTTTTTTTTAGTTTTATTCATTTCAAACGGGCCGGATCCGGCCCGTGGGCCGTAGTTTGCCCATGGCTGTTCTAGATGGTTGGGTTTGAACAGTGAAAAAATATACAGCTCCCACCCATCCTTATGGAACTTTAATTTTAGCAAAGGGAAAACAGACAATATATAAAGATATACCATGTCAGATGGTGAGTACAGTGGAAAAAAATAAGAGAGGATAAGAATTGAGATAGGAGGGCTCTTGATAGAAGATCTCAATGATAGAGTGAAATTTGACCCCAAGAAAATATGAGGAAGAACACAGTATAAATCTATGGGAGTAGGGAGATCTTTTTAGTAGGAAATAGTTACATTTGGTAAATGTGGGGTTGGTGAAGATTTGTAAATGTGTGGACTTTTTCTGTGGGGTTGCAGTTTCTTTTTAAACTATTTGCATAGTTCTGCTTTAGAAGATTATGATTATAGCTGGGTAAAACCAGCTTATTATCAAATACTAGAGGCCCAGTGCATGAGATTTGTGCACTGGGGGGGGGGGGGAGGGGGGCTCAGCCTGGCCTGCACCCTCTCTCAGTCTGGGACCCCTTGGGCGATGGCCACCTGCTGGCTTAGGCCCATGGGATCGGGCCTAAGCTGGCAGTCAGACATTGCTCTCACAGTCCAGGGCTCTCATAGTTCGAGACCTCTTGCTCCTTACGGCCTGCCTGCAGCAGAGGCAGGAGAGGCTCCTGCCACCACTGCTCCACCACTGCTGCGCTCACCAGCCATGAGCCTGGCTCAGGGCTTCTGGCTGAGCAGTGCTCCCACTGTGGGAACACTCCTGCATTGAGTGTCTGCCCCCTGGTGGTCAGTGCGCATCATAGCGACCATTTGATCTGCTGCCATGCAATTTGCATATTGGCTTTTTATTATATAGGATAGTACCAAGTTCAAACATTCCAAAAAGCATTGCTCATCTCTTCCACTGAGGGAAAAGCTATACTTCTTCATACAGCAGGTTATAAAAATTTTGCTGATGGTAAGTGGAACTACCTAGAGTACATAATGGCCTACCTCTACTATAAAATACTTCCTTTGTTTCAGAGTCAGCTATGAAACTCTAATAATAGTCTTAAACCTTTAATTTGGATTGTTTGAGTAAATGTAAAAATGTCCAGCACTGTACACAATTACTTCTTTAACATGTCAACCTTTGTTTTTTAGTTAAGAATTAATGAAACTCAACAATTGGCAGTCTTTTGAGGCAGAAAGTGGGAAAGTATTCTTAACCCAAAACAATGAAATCATTTTTGGCATTAGAATCATGTTGTTTTTTAGTCAGATAAATTTTTTTCTTGGAAAATACATGCATACTTTGGATTCAACGCTACTACAAATATTAGTAAGTTAGCTATAATTAAGCATTCTTTCAACCAGTTTGTCCCTAAAACAATAAAGGTAAACTTATCTATAAATTTAGACAAAAAAAAATAGAATAAAACCAAGTAATGCTCTCATGTTAAAGATTTTTTTTAAAACCAACAATAATTCTGCTCCTTGAAAAAAAAAAAAAAAAAAAAAAGCAGCTGAGCCCAACCAGTATGGGTCAGTTGGTTGCGTGTCCTCCTATGCACCAAGAGGTCACTGGTTCGACTCCAGGTCAGGGCATATGCCTGGGTTGAGGAGGTCCATCCCCAGTGGGGGGCATCCAGGAGGGTGCCCATGTTTCCCTCTGGTGGATGTTTCTCTCTCTCCCTTCCCCTTCTCTCTCTCTAGAATCAATAAAAACACGTTTTTAAAAAGAAAGAAATGAGCTGTACTATGTAATGTAAAATATTTTTCTGTAACTAATTTCTAATAAGAAAGCTTGGGGTGGGTATGTCTTTATTTAAGAACATAATTTATGACTGGGCGCTTAGAAAGTAGAAATTTGAGTTTCTTCAATAAATTTGTTTTTAAGTTAAGAAGGAATCTTGAGAGCTTAGTGGTATCCACTGGAAGGCAAGACCTTGGTTCTGGCAGAAAAACCACCACACGTGGCTTGTAGTACTTGCACTTAACCTCTGTGCCTAGGTTTCTCCAGCTGTCAAGTAGGAACAGTAGTAATTGCTGCCTTCTGTGCGGTTTGACATCTCTGGCTGAAGATGCTATATCAACACAAATCATTATTATTAGAACATAATGCTTGTAAGTACATAAAACACCAGCATGGTGCTCTTTTAATGCTTATATAACATCTATGAATACTACTCTTCCAAGCTCTCTCTTCACTTTGGGTCAGAGGAAAGTATAACCATAGCATGCCACTAATCCAATTTTTCAAAATATGCAGGATATATAGTTTTAAAGCTCCGTAACATCCTTTTGAGAAGACTAACCCTGCTAATCCCGTGCTTGGTCTCTGTAGCAATTGCACCTTGGCCCCCACATTAACCACTTGGCACCTTTTCAAATGTTGGCTAAATTACTTTTTTTTTTCTGGAGCCTGGAATGATCAGGGAAAGGCTGCAGGCTGGGGGTGGCTAGTGATCTTAAAATTTTCGTTATTTACTGAGTATCTGCAACTAAACAGATAATTAGCTAGTCACTGTGCAGTGGGCTCTGTCTAAATTTAGCAGTGATTTTTGGTTTAGGGAATGCGAAAGTAGAAAATAAATCTTCTCGGGGAAAACGGCGGTGTCAGCAGAGCTTAGGTGAGTCACAATAGCTACTTTTCGTCAGTTTTGATCATCATTAGGGGATTTCCCAGAGCAGATGCAGGACAAGTTTTAGTCATAATGCATCCTGAGGCTAGAGGTGATGGAAAAGAGCGGCTGCTGGAGGCAGGCTTACAGGGGTCCGGGCGGCAGGCAGGCAGGCACAGAGTGGGAGAAAGGCAAGGGGGTGGAGGAAGAGAGATTCCAAACTCAGAACTAGGATGGGAGGCGGGAGTTAAAAAAAAAAAAAAAGAAAGAAAAGAAAGAGGAGGGCCTAAGGGTGTGCAGCCTTGGAGGTAAAACATAGCCAGTTGGTGAGTGGGAGACCCTCGTGATTGAAGGGGGATGACTTAGTGATCTGGGGGGCAGGCAAGCATCAGTTCAGCTGAGACAGGCGGCTAGATCCCAGTTCGACTTCCTTCTCATTGGAGCGTATCTGTGACTATAGGTGGAGATGGCAAGATCTACGTGAAATGAATGGTGCCGGGGCTGAGGATGTGCGTCCCCTGCCTCCAGTTCCTCTCGGACAGTTCACACTGTCCGCCCCCGCCGCAGCACCGCCCGCGGCTGTGGTTCCGAGGTCCGGCCACCAGAGCTGTGCGCCGAGGGCGGAGGAACAGGGCAGGCGAGCAACCCGCCGGGGGTGAGGGCGGGTGGTGGTGGTGGTGGACCCGAGACGCTCTTCTTCGGGGCAGAGGGTTGAACAGTTCCCGAGGTCGCTTTCCCCGCCATAAGTTCAAAGGAGAGCAAGCAATGAAAACTAAAACGGCACGTGCGAACATGCAAATGAAACAAACCCCAAGAAAAACACCACCGCGCTCGGGGCGCTCCGATCGGGGAGATCCACGGCCTCCTGTTGCCAGTCGCCAGGCGAGGAGAGCCGACAGCCTGGCAGCCGGGAAGAAGCCAGGGCGGGAAAGCAAACCTTCCGGGACCCCCACTGCTCGCCCGGCAACGCTGACCCTTCCTCCGAGCCGCCCCTCCAGTGAAACGAGCAAAAAAAAAAAAAAAAGAAAAAGAAAAAGCCCGTGCAAAGGTGCCTCGGCGGGCTGTGGGGGAGGGAGGCTGGGAGGAATTCGGGGAGCAAAGCTGTCCCGGGAAGCAGGAGGAAGGACAAAGTCTCTCCTTTCGGCCCCGTGCGCCCCCGGCGAGGAGAGAGGACAAACTAGTCCTGCAGGCTGCGTCCAGCTTCCCGGACAGGAACCTTTCGCAGGGGCAACGGAGGGGCCAACCCCATCCCGCTCTCCCCTCCCCACGCCCTCCTGGCCCGGGGTCCCCGCCAGACGGAGAGCCCGCGCGGGCGAGGTCGGCCGCGAGCCGATTGTCCCGCCGCCGCCCTCCGCCTCTGTCTGCGTCGGGGCAGCGGTGGACCCACTAGGGGCGGAGTGGGCGAGACCATTGGAAAGGCTGGGCGGGGGGGTGCGACGCCGGGGCGAGGGGCGGGGCCTACTAACCCATTCCAGATTTCCCTGTCCCTTTTAGAGCCCTGCTCTGGGAGAAACCCGTTATCAAAGTGGAGAGAAGAGATTTTTTTTTTTTTGAAAGGGGTGGGGCGTGTGGAGGGGAGTGGGGCGGGAGGAGGCGCGGCAGGCAGTCCGGGATCGGACGGGAGCCGGAGTTGGCGTGGGGCGGGCGGGCGGGTTCCAGCGGCCGCTCGGGGGTCGGCTTCCTCTCCCCTCCCGCGCGGGCGGGGTGGTGCGTTCCGAGTTCTCAGGAGTTCGGAGCGGGCGGGTGCCGGGGGGGCGGGGAGTGGCGGCGGCGGGCGGCTCCCGCCTCAGCCTCGGCAGTGGCGTCGGCGACGGCGGTGTCGAGGCAGCCGCGAGCGCTCGGCGCAGTGTCAGCCGGCGGCCGAGGCTCAGGAGCTAGGAGTTGGGGAGGCGCGCGCCCGACCTTCCGCCGCAGACGCTGCCGCCGCCGCCCAGAGCCGGAGGCGCCGGGTCCCGGGGAACCGGAGGGGGCGGGCGGGCGAGCGGGCCGGGGGGAGGGTGGGGAATGGCGCGGACCCCGGGGCCGGCTCCGCTGTGTCCCGGAGGCGGCAAAGCACAACTTTCCCTCGCTTCTCCCCCCGGGGCCGGGCTCCTGCTGCCGCCCCCGACGCCGCCGCCGCTGCTGCTGCTGCTCTTCCCGCTGCTGCTCTTCTCCCGGCTCTGCGGTAGGTGGACCTCGGCGGCGGCGTGGGCTGAGGGAGGCGCGGCCGGGGGTCCCGGCACCGCGGCCGGGCCCGCGTGGGCGGCTCTCCCGAGCGGCGAGGCGGTTGCGTTGGGCGGTTGGCTGCGCGAGCGGGTGCCGCGGACTTTGGCTGGAAACTTTTCGCCGCGCCCGGGGCGAGGCCCGGGAAGGGCCGGGCCCGCGAGTGCGACGCCGGCCGCCCGCTCCCTCCGCCGCGGCCGCGCTGATGGCCAGGCTCGGGCGGTGCTGCTTTCTGCCCGGATTCCACCGGGCGTGCTCCGGGCACCGTTACTTCCTCGCTAATTCGAGCCGGAAACCGAGAGCGCGGACTTTCTGGGCTGGGGCTGGGGTGCCGGGATGCACGTTTGCCGCCGCCCTGTTCCCCGGTGAAACTTGAGCTGTGATCCCAGATACCTTTAGGGACCAGGGTCCGACGGAATGAAGCCTTCGGGTCCGTCTCTCCCCGCCTTCCGCCCGGGAGGAGGCATCCTTGGCGCCCACCCTGCAGCATCCCCTACAGTCCGTTGGCCTCCGTCCTCCGGCCCGGTTCTGCCCCGCCTGCCTGCCTCGGGATGGCTTTGCGTGGAGCCCGTCGCTGCCTCCGTTTGTGGGACTTCTCTCACACTGTCAGTGTTTATTTTTGCAAACACGATTTGTCCCCAGGGCTTTGATTTATGTGTTAAATATGGCATCGACTGTGCGTGGCTCTTCTGATCACGGCAAACACCAAGCCTCTTCCCCATCCCTTCCCTCGTGCTGAGGGTACGGTTTTCCTGGGAGCGATTCTCTTTGTAAGTTCTGTCCCTAGATACGGGAAGCTAGAAGCCTGCTTGCTCAGGATCCTGTAAGAAATGTCTTTCATGCACGAGAGATGGACATGAGTGATCATTCATAGAAGGTGATGATTTGGCAAAATAAGGCCACCAGTCTTCGGGGATTAGCTGTATCGGCCCGTTGGTAATACCATAAACACTGCAGGACTTGATTCATTCAGAGGCTCCTACTCGGCGAGGAGGTGGAGGAGCAAAATTGACGTTTGCCCAGAGATTGGTTTACCCAATACTTTTTTTTTTTTTTTACCGGTTCATGAGGCAGCTGTTGGATCTCCGTGTGTCATGCAATGTTAAATGAAACCAGTATTTATTACAAGGAGAGTTTTACCAGTATTTATTAAAAGGAAAGATGTGTGCGGATTTCTTGGGTATTAACGATTTAGAAAAAGGAGAATCCTGTTGAGGTAGGTGTGTCAAGGTGGTTGGTTATGTGGGAGGCAAAGTTTTCAAGAGATGGAGTGCCTCTTGTAGGCTGAGCATTTCCACCAGCCAGCAGTTCACCACCACGGTTCAAGCACTGTCATGAAAGTTTGCGATTTACAAAGTATACGATGATGAAGGGTATGTTGTCCAGTCTACAGTGTTTTCGTAGCCCCACGCTCCAGATGTTTGGTTCCACCACCCAATTTTTAATGCTGTTGCCTCTTTAAATTGATGCAAGATTCTAGATTGAATTTGTGCACTGTTCTTTGCCATCAAGGGAGGACTGTGGATTACAGTTGGGTGGGAGAAAAGTGTTAACAGTTTTACTGTCTTTACTTAGATTGTGTTAAGGACTGAGGAATATTACTTGTACCCCCAGTAAAAGCTTATCTAGCTAGGCAAAAGCCCTATGGAAGACTGAATCTAGCTAGACGTACAGCTAATACAAGGAAATAGAATTTGGGTAATAATTTCACAGTTCTGCAAGTGAAGTGTTGTTTGCTTTTTGAAGGAACACATTGGTTTTCTCGTGGAAGAAGAAAAGAGGTTTTTAAAAATCTCTTTAATAATGTGCTATAGAAGGGACTTCATCTTTTAGAGTCCTAAAAATCCAAGCAGTATAGGCACATGGACTGTGACTTAGGAGAGGTGTAAATTGAAGTTTTTAGAGTCAACTCTGCTTGTAGTTGTAGAGGCAGACACTAGTTTTGTGTTCATGTGCACTGCTCATTTTAAGAGTTTCCATTTTTGGCTTATAGTGTTATAACACCCTAATTTGTGAACCTTTATGATGATTCTTTTCTATCAACCTTTCTCTATTTTAAATTCATTCTGACTAGGGCACAGTTGTGATGTATGGATGCTTAGTAAGTATGGGAACAGAATTTTCTTCATTTAACCTGTTCGTTGATCAAACATTCCTATACTGCTTACAAGGTTTAGCATGTACTAATGTTTGAGTAGTTAGTTTCAGAGTTGAAAAAATTTTTAGGCTTTAAAGAGATGTCTGTCTGATGATTTGTCTTAACAGAATGCTTTACTTTTTTATAATGCACAGATCTTTTTTAATTTTGCTAGTGTTTTTGATATGTGGTTTACATTTTGCATAGTCTTATACTCAACTTCTGCAATATCATCTTTAGTACAAGGTTATTTTCATAGGTTAATTTGACTGCTAAAAAGAACCCCTTGCGATTGGTAGATTCAATATTCTGAAAGCTATAAAAATTACATCATATTTGCTGTTTGGGGATACACATTAGCTATCTTATTTGAAGAACTGAACTTTTTAAGTGAGAATTTTACAGGTTGACAAACTGCCAGGTTTTGATATATTTTTTAAGCCTAACAAATTCCTAGGCATAAAGGTTAAGGAGACTAGATTTACAATACCATCTGACTTGAGAAACCTCATTTATTTAATTCTGGAATTTCATGTTTTTTTATGATCAATTCATAGGTGATCAGATTTATCTCACTTTTCTTCCCAACATTTTTCTTGAGATATAGAGTATTAGCAGGGATATAGTATTAATGAAAGAGAAGCTATACTATTTGACCTTAATTCATAAATTCCTATTTGAATCTAGGATTTTACTATTTCCACTTTCAGTAAGGTTTTATCTTAAGATGATGTTTAGAAGATTATAGAAAAGATCTAATATGATGTTGAACCTCTAACTGCACTTTCCATACTTTTTATATTCCTGGCAGTTAACAGGTTCTTGGGGGCATAAAACATGACTAAAGCAGAATCCTGACTTCAAGGAGTTTATAGCATGTGGTAGACATAAAGGAAATAGATGATTATAGGACAGTTTGGAGTTTATAAAAGAGATCTGCATGAGGTACTATGCCCAGAAGAGGGATACCTAACCCATTAGATAAAGATATAGGAATTAAACTGAGGAGGGCGGGGTAACTACTTTACAAAAATAAGTTGAGTCATATATTCTTATTGAGGTTAGACGTTATGGTAGATAGTACAAGTTTGTTCTTTCTCTGTCTCTGCAGTTTATGGTTTAGATAGTAAATAATTTGATTCTGAAAAAAGACTGCCACTTACTAGATGTGTGAGTCTTTGGCAAGTTATTTAACCTCAGTAAAGTTAAGGTTTCTCATCTTTTAAACAAATGGATGGTACTACCTTGCCTATAGAGCTCTTCTGAAGATTAAGTGAAATAATAAAATAAAATATTTAGTAGAGTGCATGCAATATAGTAAACATTTAAATGTTATCATTTAGTTAGTGTATTGCACATTAAAACCAACCAGCCTGGTATTTGTCATTCTTAAATTCTACTAGGATATCTTGAATAATTGAGTTTTTAAGTTCAGTGACTTATATGTGTACTTTACATCATTATTTTAAGTGTATAGTGCAGCCAGTACTTTTTGGATATCTGTTAAATTTACTTCAAGTAAATGTATAGATGACCAATTTTCAGAATATTGGGATATGGTGAAATCAACTGTAATTATATGAAACCTAGTTGAATCTTCCCTTCGTGATGTAGAATGTATTTTAGGACTTGGTAGTTCCATAGAGTCACTTAGAATATTAGTGATTATGTTGAAAATGTGGAGTTGAAGAGGAGAGTGTCAGCTTCACTTATACTTTATCAAGTTACTTATAGTATCAGGTTGGGGCCTATAATTCATATTGCATGTATGAATCTTTCTGTATCCTGAACAGATATAATTGAAAAGTGAACCAAACTTAAAAGCAAGCAAAAAAGATAAAATATTTTCTTGTGTTTAGCTACGGCATCAGAAATAGGAATTAGAAAATATATTTGTGTGTGTGTGTGTTACCTTGTGTATGTCACTTATGTTTTCCAGTACATATATTTTTATGTACATATTTTTATGTCCAGTACATAATTTAGTGACCTGGCAACTCTGATGTACATTTTGTATCTGCATAGTAAGTCAAGGAATAAAATTTATGGCTTTTGCATATTTGGAAATTATTGACGAGGTGTTTGCTAAAAATTAATGTTTTGACATTTTGTAATTTACTCCTTAAAAATTAGTGAGTAAATAATATATTGCTATAGCATATTCTGTAACCTATTGAAGTCTTCATAAAAATTGAGAAGAAGGACTATATGGTTTACAAAAGATACGGTATTTAATATTATTAATATGAAATCAAATAATCTTTAAGTCAGTAAAGATGGTTCTGTGTGCCAAGCACTCAGATCCAAAAGTGTTTATATCTTTAATGTTGTACTTTTGATTATCTTTTATATTTTAATCTAAAATTGTAAAGTCTTGAACCCGTATTCTCTCCAGAAATTTATAAAATTTATAATTTTTATTTTTATAATAGGCTTTGACATAGTCTAGTCATATATTTAAATAGTATTTCTTGTGAACCTTTATCAAGGGTGAGCTTTAAGTGTTTTCCTAAGTGACTCACTTCTTATAGATCACTGTTTTAAAATTTTATTAAGAGCTGCTTCTTATGAACCTGTAGATACAAGCTATATTTGGAGATAACTGTAATTGCTTTAGAAAGGATATTATATTTATTGCATACTTATATTGTGAATTTTCAGCATCCGGGGAGATTGTTTTTCTTGTAACCTTATTGACTATCCAACATTCATTCTGCTAATTAAGATGAGTAGGAAAGAGCTACTTGTTGCATTGTGAGTAGATACTCATAAACTGGAATTTGACTCATAAACTGCTGTGTAAACATACCAGCTCATAACTGAGTTAATTGGATAAGAAATGATAGTATGCTTTTCAACACTTTAAATGATTATTTTGTTAGGTGTAAGATAGTAAATGTGACTTTATAAATAGGAGAAGTTTATATAATAGTTTTTTAAAAAACTTTATTTGGTCTCCTTTAACTTTAATCATTAAAAATAAAATAAGCCCTAACCGGTTTGGCTCAGTGGATAGAGCGTCAGCCTTCAGACTCAAGGATCCCAGGTTCGATTCTGGTCAAGGGCATGTACCTTGGTTGCAGGCACATCCCCAGTAGGGAGTGTGCAGGAGGCAGCTGATCGATGTTTCTCTCTCATCGATGTTTCTAACTCTTATCCCTCTCCCTTCCTCTCTGTAAAAAATCAATAAAACATATTTTTAAAATAAATAAATAAAATCAAACTTGTTCTTATTTTAAATAGGTTGGCCATTACACCCAGCAAAGGCTCTCAGCCCAGGTTTCTTCAAAAGAAATAAAAAAAAATTTTAAAGCAGGGAGGGGCTATAAATCATTATTCTCAGATAGCCAGGGTCAGCAAAAGTAGGATGTGTGGATGGATTCAAATTATAGGTACTAGGTAATCTTTTTCAAACATTCCAGGCCTCACTATGGACTTACTGGATCATCAGTTTTTTGCAAGAGGGGTGGGAAGTGGAGCCTGGGAGTTGGGGCATTTGAATTTTAAGAGACCTAAGATGATTCTGTTTTCCCTCCAAAGTGCTCTTACAGAATTTTTATTTATGATTTGATCAGATGTAGTCACTCTTCTGAAAAAAATAATACTTCACTATTTTTTTCATGTGTCCCCATGTGCTTGATATGGGTAGGCTCTCAATTTTCTTTATTTCAGGAGTTTAACAGCAAAATCAAACTTAGTTTTAAACCAGCACTGTCTAATAGAAATCAAATGTGAGCCACAAACATAAAGTCTTCCTGATGCCACATCTATATATATAAAAATAGCCTAAGCAACTGGCCAACCAGCCAACCAGCCGGTAGCTTATGACATGCACTGACCACCAGGGGGCAGATGCTCAATGCAGGAGCTCCTGAGTGACAGCAACTTTGCAGAGTGCCCTGTCGCACTCCAGCACCCCTCAGGGGATGTTGGAGAGCCGGTTTCGGCCAACCCCCGCAGGCCAGGCCGAGGGACCCCACTGGTGCATGAATCCATGCACCGGGCCTCTAGTTAAAAAATAAAAGAAGCAGATGAAATTAATCTTAATATTTTATTTAATACAATATAACCAAAAATATCATTTCAGCATGCAATTAATATTTAAAATTTGAAATACATTTGCTTCCATAGTAAGTCTTTGAAATCTGGTATATAATATAATTTGAACTCGCTGTATTTGATGTGCTGAGTAGTCAGGTGTGGCTGGTGGCTACCATATTGGACAGCGCAGGTCTAAATTATTTGTTATTTCTGAAGTAGGTATGTCCTTCTCTATTCCTTATAAGGCCTAAAATGATATTACTCTTCTTACCTAGTCAGATTCTGAAGTGTCCTGTTTAAGATTTTCTCCATGCAACCTTCTATACTACATAGTATAGACTAGATACTATAATTAGTTAGTATTTAATTACAAATTTGTTGTAATATGTGCTCTTTGCAGTAAAGACTTTGCTTCAAGCTTCATTATATACATCATAGCACATATCTGAATAAACACAAATTATTTTTTAAGTTATATTGATTTCAATATTTGCTTTTCTCCTATTATAATGGTTTAAGGAATTGACCAAATTTATTATACAGTAAACTGGTATCAGTGAGTACTTGGTTTATGATTTCATCTTCCATGTTGAAATTAATAATAAAGTAGAATAATAGTTATAATAAATAACTATAAAAACTTTTCTGAATTTGCTTTATTTCCTATCTGATCCTAGATATCTTTCAAATCCTTAGTCCCTGGAGGCCTACCCTGTTCTGTGTTTAACAGTGTGCATTTGGTCATTAGTGGGAACTGCATGCAAATTCTGTTTATTTTTTCATGCTTTTGGTAGAGCAATGTTTGCCAAAACATTTCAGTGGACTACTAGTCTCAGAAGATATGTTTTTGGAAGAAAGTAATATAATTGAATACATTTGGGAATGGGAAAAGCTAACCATATAGCACCCGCATGAAAAGTCACTATGTACATTAGTTTGTTAATGGTCTAAGAAATTCTTCAGTAAAATATTGTTTTACAAACTAAACAAATTATTTTTTTATGTGTAGTATCTGTTATGTTGCAGAAGCTATGTTGTGCAGAACACCATCTAGGAAACATATCCTTAGGGAGGTCTGTACACTTGTTATTATTCTTGTCTTGATATTACTCCTATTCTTACCTGCCAAGATGGGTGGGAATACACACACACATTTACTTAAACAGAAAAGCGTGGTAGATTTTAAAGAAGTTGCTTGATGACATAGTTCTTTGTGGTTGTCTTTTTTCTAAAAATTGTCTTTGCTTGCTTTACTTCCATTTCTTTATTCCACAGTGTCTTACCCGTTTTGAATCTTAAGTGTTTGCAGAATTGAACTATGATGAATAAGTTCTTTGGTATTGCAAAATCAGCTGTGTTTTATTTACTCCAGTTTAGATACAGTCATACCTCACTTGATGTACAATAAACCTTACTTTGGATTTGAGTTTTAGTAATAAAATAGGTAAATTTAAGGTGGCTAATCTATTTTGTAATGTTGGGGAGGACAAGAGAATACCAAGGGACACATAATAGGTGTACACAGCTAGGACTCAACTCAGTGTTTAAGAACATTGTTTATAGTTAAGAGTGTGTTTTGACACTTCTAATGGTTTTAATTCAGAGGAAAAACAATATTAATGAAATGTTAGTATGGTGAACTGTGATAAGATTAATTTCATATAGTAACTATTTCTGTATGTTATGCATGATAGTCATGATTGTCATTACTAAAATATCTTAGACTATTGTTTTTGAAAATTACTAATTTGATTTCTAATTTAGTCATAGTTACTGTGAGAGAGATTAAGATTCATTTCACAAGTGTCATTATTATGAACTCCAAATTCCCTTCTAATTTTATTTAGATTAGAGAGAATTGTTCATGGCTATAAGTTCAGTTTAATACTAAGTCAGACAATAAACTGGCTTTATCTGCTCAGAGATAATCTGGTTCCATTACTTTAAATTAAAAAAAAAAAAAGTTGTTTTTTTTTTTAAAGCTTCTCATTTTCTTTGTTTTTGAAGAGATTTAAGTAGGGAAAGGTACATAGCTAACAGTTCTATCCTTACTGTTGGCAAAGAGCTAGAACATCATAGCATTTTTTCACTAAACTGGAGTCTACACATGTTAATGACTGTAGCAGCTACTTTAAATCTCTAATTTCTGCTTTTTAAACTTAAAAGAGGTAAAAAATTACCTCTAACAAAAACCTTGAAAAACATGTGCAAATAATGCAGTTGTGTTGAATATATATTTTTATACTTTTTCCACATTCTTTTAAGCAATTCTGAGATTATATATATGATTATTTTGATGATACAATTCATTTGCCTGGTTCATAATAGAACCAAAATGGACTTTAATATTGAAATAATAGTAAGACACTCCTATTATCTTTCAAGGTCTTACCTTCTGTTTGTTGTACATTAATACAATGTCAGAGGATTTATTTATTTATTTTTCTATTAAACTGGGATAATCGATATAGTTCATTGACTGATTTTGAATAACAAAAAAAGACATATCAAGTCTAGAGTTATACTAATGAAGACATGTTATTTCTTAGCAAGAAATAAGACTGCTTACTAGTGACATTGTTTTCTGTATTTAATACACGTTATTTTTACACTTCGATGGAAAAACATTTTCAACTTTTAGATTCATAAATGAGTTAGCAATTATGGTGGCTATTTTGAAGTCATGTAATTGTTCATGAAACTAATTTTTTCAGTTGTGTATAAAGGATCTGGGCATTGATACATTTTTGTTATATTTGTAATTGATAGTGAAAATGTTTAAATATATGAGTAATTGGTGAAATTTGTGTATAGCACACTAAAAGGTCTCAATTCTAAAAGCTTTAATCATAACAGCATTTGCTAGAAAATAAAAAAAACAAATCTGAAATTCCCTAAGAACACATTTTTCTTTGAGGACACTCTACTGTTGCTTTGCTGCCCTCTACAGTCATCTAAAATAGTCACTCTAGATTTTTCTCCCATTAGATGATTAAAATTTTTCCTTGACCTGTGAGCTTTAAATTTTAGGAGTGGTTTGAGTAATATTTACTGTTAAGTATGATAATTCTTCCAATAGTTGATATCTACCTATAATGCAAAAAATAAAGGGCTTAGAAATTGGAGCAGGGAATAGACTGGGGACTATTAAGCATTATTCAGGAAACAAGTGACAGGGCACTGACTACCTATACTAGGTAGTATAGACAATACCACAGTGGAATAAGACATGGTGGTTACACCCAAGCTTATAAACCCATTACTACAACTAATGCATTTAAAAATATATATGTAGCCCTAACTGGTTTGGCTCAGTGGATAGAGCGTCGGCCTGCGGACTGAAGGGTCCCAGGTTCGATTCCAGTCAAGGGCATGTACCTTGGTTGCGGGCACATCCCCAGTGGGGGGCGTGCAGGAGGCAGCTGATGGATGTTTCTCTCTCGTCGATTTTTCTAGCTCTCTATCCCTCTCCTTTCCTCTCTGTAAAAAATCAATAAAAAATATTTTAAAAATTTATATATGTAAAAGACATTTGTAACAACATATCAAGTAGTATGATTCAGCCTAAAAAAGGTAAGCCCTGGAAGAGTTAAGGAAAGCTAATTAGAGATGAAACTTTTGAGCTATGTTTTCAAGAATAGATCAGAGTTCAGACAGGTAAAGCAGGGTTATTTCAAACAGAGAAGAGAATGTTTATTAAAACACAAAGCATCTGTTACACAGAAAGGACTGTGCTAAGCTCCTTGGAGTCTTTGCCCTTAAGAAATACAAAATTTCATTGTTTGGAGATTTGGAATCAGGAGAGAGAGAGAGAGAGAGAGAGAGAGAGAGAGAGACTATTTTAAACCCAGTTACTAACCTCTCTTCCTGTTTCATTTCCAGTAAAATGTACAGAGTTTCTGTGAAAATTAAATCCTTATTAAATTGCAATAAAGTGCTTTACAAATACAACTAATAGTAATGCAAGGGAAAATGAATTGTCTTAGTTAGAAATACTATAAACAAAGTGTTACAGGATTACAGAAGAAGTAGCAGTTTAACTATGAATAGGATAAGACTTAATAGAGGACCCAATTTTCTAGCTGAACCTTGAAGAAAGAATTAAGATTTCCATCTGTGAGGGAATATCAGTGAAAAAGAGGGCATTCTAGACTGCAAAGAGACTGGGACGAGATTGGACTGAGGACTCTGCAGGGAATTAATGTTCTCATGTGGTTTAATAAGCATGAGCTTTATGGAGGGAAGTAATGGATTTTTAAATACTTTTGCTAAAGGGATTAAACTTTATGTGGTAGGGAGTGAGGAGCTTTTGAATGTAGGTAACTACTAAGTCTGATTTGAGAACATTGTATAGCTCTGACAGCAATGTATGGATTCATGAGGGACAAGCAAAAGGGAAAACCATTGTAGTCATTAATGGGAAGAGAAGATTGTGGAGGTAAAGACAATTTGGCAGAGGGATTTTAGGGGAAGGATGGATCTGAGAAGTAAATTACATGGTGTTTGGAGATCATTGTGGGTGAGGAAGAGTTTGATATGAATTTAGAACTAAATAAATCAAGAACTAAATAAAGCTAGGGATCCAGAACCACAACCAAGATAATGAAAAGAGGCTGTCTTTCAAGGTCATTCATTGCTTACTGCCCCTAGAGACATTGGATATTATAATATTGCCTCTGACACTGGTATTGCTGCTCTTAGAAACTGGATATTTTTGTCACCATAGTCTAAGGGAATCTCTTTTCCATGGGCCCTTACAGAAGGTTGAAGAAAATCTTTTTTTTATGATGAGACGTCTCTGTCTTTGGGAGGGTGGTAGGAGAAGCACATTGATATGGCAGGAACAGAAAGTACAAACATTATAAACACAAATGTGAAAAACCAGCTGATGAAAGAAAATGTATTCTTGGGGACCAGTTGTATTTATGCATTGAAGGAAATAGAACAGAGCTAGATTACCAAGTGTCTTCTGAATATGATGTAATAGGGTGTTGTCAGAAGTCTGAGAACAGAGAAATAGTATAGTGAAAGTGGTATTTAAGAAATACTGAATTATCATAAAAAGGGTAGTCTAGATCAGTGATGGCGAACCTTTTGAGCTCAGCATATCAGCATTTTGAAAAACCCTAACTTAACTCTGGTGCCATGTCACATATAGAGATTTTTTGATATTTGCAACCATAGTAAAACAAAGGTTTATATTTTTGATATTTATTTTATATATTTAAATACCATTTAACAAAGAAAAATCAACCAAAAAAATGAGTTCGTGTGTCACCTCTGACACGCATGTCATAGGTTCGCCATCACTGGTCTAGATGTAGAATTAGTAGGCCAGAATTGGGATGGTAATAGAAATGAAAGGGAAAGGTTTAAAAAACACGAGATAATTAAAAGGCAAAATAATACCTCTTAATGATCCCAGAATATGAGGTATGGGGAAAAATTAGTGCATTTGGAATTTTTGTATTAGGCAGATGGGAGAATAGTGTAAATATTGTTGAAAAGGAGGTTGAGCTAAGAATTAGATGTTACATGGAAGAGTGTATTCATTTCATAAGGCTGCCATAACAGAGTACCATAAACAGGGTGGCCTACAACAACAGAAGTTTAATCTCTCACTAGTGGCCCCATGCACAGATTCGTGCACATTGAAAGGAAATTAATTAGAAGAAATATTTCTCTATAATAAAAGTGCCAATAGTTGGTCTTCAGATACATTCTGTTGTCAGTGCTGGCTTCTCTCAGCTTTAGAGGTATGTTGTGCCAATAGTTGGTCTTCAGACATATTCTGTCCATGACGCTGCTTTCTTTCAGTTCAGAATGTCAACAAAAACAACCAAATTCATGGTCAACAGTGACAGCTTGAAACACATGCGTGTGATTGGCGTCAGCAAGAACTTTATATGTATCGTGCATGTGCAAATCAACTTAGCCTTTTGTATATATAGAATAAACTTGCTTAATTAGACCTACTTTCTGATTTAGCTAAACTTTTTCCAGCCCAGTGAAACACCCCAACTTCTCTTTCAGGTAATTGTCAGCAACACAGCAGTAAATATCAACACGAAACACATTATTATTGTAGATCACAAAGGGAAAACAAATGGTAAAATATAACTGCAGCAGTGTTTGACTATATTCTGTGCAGTGAGAAAACCTGAAGTCATTTTCAGGGTCCACCATTTCTTATTTCTTTTCAGTCAGGTCAAATTTCTAAATTTTCTAAATCTCTGTTTTCCAGCTAATGAAAAGAAAATAGGTTTCTACCGAGTCTCCTATCTCCCTACTCCAGGACTTCTGTGAGGATCAAATGAGATGAGGCATGGGAAAACACTTCACAGACATTTGGTTAAAGTGTAAAATGTTTGCACCTCGCTATAAAGCAAATCATGTTCCTGGGCTAAAGAAACTGCAAGAAGGCTAGTCGGTAGGGAGAGAAATCTAGGCGTTGCTACGTGATGTCATTACCCTAGGCCAGTGATGGCGAACCTATGACACGCGTGTCAGAGGTGACACGCGAACTCATTTTTTTGGTTGTTTTTTTGTTGTTGTTAAATGGCATTTAAATATATAAAATAAATATCAAAAATATAAACCTTTGTTTTACTATGGTTGCAAATATCAAAAAATTTCTATATGTGACATGGCACCAGAGTTAAGTTAGGGTTTTTCAAAACGCCAAGCTCAAAAGGTTTGCCATCACTGCCTTAGGCCCACAGCGACCATTTCCGGGCTGGGCTGGGCTATGGGCTGCATTTTGCGCCATGAAGTCTCGGCAGCATTGGCTGCGATTTGGTGGGCTGTTGCTCCGGGGTGGTGGCGGGGCCTGTGTCCCACTTGGGGGAAGTCAAGTGTTGCTTTGTGGGCGCCAAGTCCACAGTGCCATTTCTTTGTAAATGGCCAATGTGCGTCACAACAGCTCCTGCGTTGAGCGTCTGCCCCCTGGTGGTCAGTGCACATCATAGCGACCAGTTGGATGGTTGGAGGGACACTTAGCATATTAGCCTTTTATATATATAGATTGCCAGTGCGCGTCATATGTACTGGACAGTCGGACGGGTGGACGGTCGACCACTTAGCCTTTTAGATAGATAGATAGATAGATAGATAGATAGATAGATAGATAGATAGATGATAGATAGATCTGCAACCTAGGAGTCTGAGATTTTGGGTAGAATCCTTTATTGCCTCATTCTAGCTTCTGGTGGTAGCCTTCAATCCATTGCATTCCTTGGATTGCAGCTGCATCACTACAGAGTCTGCCTCTGTTGTCACATGGTGTTCTCCCTATGTGTTTCTGTCATGGCTTGTTATCTTGTAAGGACAGCAGTCATATTGTGTTAAGTCCATCCTACTGTAGTATGACCTTATCTTAATTTATATCTTAACTACATCTGCAAAGACCATATTTCCAAACAAGATCACATTCACAGGTACTTAGAGTTAGGGCTTCAAGCCACTTATTTTTTATTTATTTACTTATTTTTTTTTACTGTTTTTATTGATTTCAGAGAGAGGAAAGGAGAAGGATAAATAGTCAATCAACTGCCTACTGCACGTCCCCTACTGGGGATCAAGCTCGCAACCAGGGCATGTGCCCTAACAGAATTGACATTCTGGTTCATAGGTCGATGCTCAACTATTGAGCCAGGGTGGTCAGGCCAACCTACTTTTTTAAGGGGGACAACTCAACTCATAACAAAGCAGTAATGATTTTGGTTTTCACTGTGTTAACTGTGAGATTTGAGGCTTGATTCAAGTCATACTTGCAGGTAAACACAGCATTTGAAGATGTTTAGTATGAGCTGGTTTGAGCAAGATTTGGATTCATGAAATGTTATAACTTTTTTTTATTGATATATATGTATTCATGGTATATAAGTGTACAGTCAGATGAACTACTACCAAGTGAGTATATCTATGAAACCATCACCCTGGTCAATAAATAAATCATTACCAGTACTGCAGAAGCACCTCACAATCCTTTCTAATCACAATTCCTTCTCTCTTCTCCAGTAATAGCCACAGTTCTGACTTATAACATCATAAGTTAATTTATCCTGTTTTTGAAGTTTATATAACTTTGTTGATTTTCAGAGATTCTTCCATATGTCGCATGTAGCAGTGGTTAATGTTTTCTTTTTTTACACAATTGTTCAGTATTCTGTCCCATGACCAATCCATTATTTTGGGCAGACATTTCGCTTGTTTACACTTTGAGGCTTTTATGTATAGTACTACTGTTATGAACATCATTGTAACTCTCTTTCGGTGGCGGAATTGCTGTTTCCTTTTATGTATGTTTTTGCTGAAAAAGTTTTCCAAAGTGCTTGTAACAACTTATACTTCCCACTTGTAGTGTGTAAGAGCTTCAGTTGCTCTACATCCTCACCAGTTCTTTATAATCCTATATAATAAAAGCCTAATATGCTAAGTGTCCAGTTGGCCATTCAACCAATCAAAGCATAATATGCTAATGATATGCTAAGGCTGCTCAACCGCTCGCTATGATGTGCACTGACCACCAGGGGGCAGACGCTCCAACCGGTAGGCTAGCTTGCTGCTGGCGTCTGGCCAATCGGGACTGAGCGAGATGGGCTGGACACACCCTGGAGCCCTCCCGCAGTCCCTCCCCGGCTGGCCAACCTCCCGCGTCCTTCCCTAGCCCCGATTGTGCACCGGTGGGGCCCCTCAGTCTGACCTGCACCCTCTTACCCTCTTGCAATCCAGGCTGAGGGGCCCTCCCCCCCCACCCCCCGAGTGCATGAATTTCATGCACTGGGCCTCTAGTATCAATAATTTCTTTTAACTATTCTAATCAATATGTAATTGTATAACATTGTGATTGTAATTTGTGTTTACCTGGTGGCTGAGATCTGAGGATTAGGGTCATTTGAATATCCTCTTATGAAGTCCCTGTTAATTATATTCCCGTCTTATTCAGTTGGATTGCCTTTAGTCTTTTTATGGATCTCTAGGAGTTGTTTATATATGCTAGGCATGAACCCTTTGCCAAATCAAATAGTTTTCCTTGACTCTGGCCTTACACTCCATTAATGGTATCTGCAGATGAACAGAAGTTTCTTAATATCTATCTGTGTAGTCAAAAACAGTCCTTTCCTGTATAGTTAATTCTTTGTGTCTTATTTACAGAATTTTTCTGTAGTATACCGTTATGAAAACCTTTCCCTAGGAGCTTTATTATTTTGCCTTTACTGTGATACATCTATAATTTATTTTTATGATTTTTGGTAGGGTTCATATTTTTAATTCCTTTACTATCCAGTTGACCATCACCATTTATGGAATAGATCCTCTGCTATGCAATGCTGCCTTTATAAGTTAATTAGCCATATATGCCTGCATTTATTTTTGGACTCTCCATTTTCCTTTGATTCATTTTACTATCTTTGCACAAATACCACAGTGTCTTATTATAGCTTTACTAGAAGCCAGGCGCACGGATTTGTGTACCAGTTAGGCCCATCAGCCTGGCCTGTGCCCTCTTGCAATCTGGGACCCCTCGGGGGATGTAGCAGTGTGCAAAGCGGCAGGTGGCCAGGGAGGAGCCTGTGCCGGCGCTGCTCCCACTAATCCCGGCCACGCTGTGCCTGCCACCGCCACTGCCACTGCCACTGCTCAGTAGCACTGCTGTGGAGGCAGGAGACGCTCCCACCACTGCAGCTGTGCTTGCCAGTCGTGAGCCTGGCTTCTGGCTGAGTGGCGCTCCCGCTGTGGGAGTGCACTGACCACCAGGGGCAACTCCTGTGTTGAGCATCTGCCCCCTGGTGGTCAGTGCATCATCATAGTGACCGGTTGAGCGGTCGACTGGTTGTAACGGTCGCTTAGGCTTTTATATATATACTAGAGGCCTGGTGCACAAAAATTTGTGCACTGGGGGGTGGGGGGGTCCTGCAGCCTGGCCTGCGCCCATTCACAGTCCAGGACCCCTTGGAAGATGTCCACCTGTCGACTTAGTCCCACTCCCCGGGGGATCAGGCCTAAGCTTGCAGTCAGACATCCTTCTGGCAGCCAGGGAGCCCTCAGGGGATGTCCGACTTAAGGCTTAGGCCCCCAAGGGATCAGGTCTAAACCGTTAGTTGGACATTCTTAGTGCTGCCACAGAGGTGGGAGAGGCTCCTGCCACCACCACTGCGCTGGCCAGCCATGAGCCAGCTTCTGGCTGAGTGGCACTCCCCATATGGAAGTGCACTGACCACCAGGGGGCAGCTCCTGCATTGAGCATCTGCCCCCTGGTGGCCAGTGTGCATCATAGCAACCGACCATTCTGCCGTTCGGTCAATGTGCATAATTAGCCTTTTATTATTATTATATAGGATGTCCCTATTTCTCCCCTTTAGCCCCCTCTACCCAGCTCTTGCCCCCCACTTCTCTCTGGCCATCACCATACTGTTGTCTGTGTCCATGGGTTGTGCATATATTTTCTTTGGCTAATCCCTTCTTTAAATTCACTTCTTTAAATTTTTAGTTTCAGATTAGTGCTTATAACTGCACTATTATATATTTTCTATTACATCATTTAGAATTAAGATATTTTTTAATTGAACCCTTGCAAATTTTAGCACAATTTAATAAATTGTGCTAGAAGCAATTAGGAGATTTTTCATGTAATGCAAATACAATTCAATTAATATTTTATTAATTTTTAATTTTTTAATATTTTAATTTGAAATAATCTCATACATGTAAAAAAACTATAAAATACTACAGCATATTATATGTACCCTTCACCCAATTTCTTAGTTGTTAATAATTTAAACATAACCATTATACAACTAACAGAATTTGGAATATATTTTTCTTATAATCTCTTTAATGTTACTTAATCCATTTACTTCCTTTTTGTTAATCTTCACCCAAGGATATTTTTCCACTGAATTTTAGAGAGAGTGAAAGGAAAGGGAGAGACACATTGATTGGTTGCCTCCTGCACATGCTTTGATAGGGACTGGGGATCAAGCCAGCAACTGAGGTACATGCCCTTGACTGGAATCGAACCTGGGACCCTTCAGTCCACGGGCTAATGCTCTATCCACTGAGCAAAACAGGCTGCAGCTTAATTCATTTACTTTTAATCTGTATGTGTCTTTATATTTAAAGTGGATTTTGTTTTTGATTCACCCTCATAATCTGTCCTTTAATTGGTGCATTTATGCCACTGACTTTCAAAGTGCTTACTGATAGAGTTACTACCATATCAGGTGGCTTCTGGGTCTTCTGGGTTCTGCCCTGCCTTGCCTTTTTTTTCTTTTTTTCTAAGACATTTCACTTTATTTAAAAGAAGCCAATATACAGGATATAAAGGGTATGATATTTACAGCAGTACAGTAAACAGGTTGGTTTCCCGGTAGGATCAGTAGTCTTTCAGTCAGTATTAACCCCCCTTCCCCTTGATGCTCGACCCAGCTGGCCGACAAACAGCAACAGTGGTGTAGGATAGGACTGCAGGATAGAACGTCTCCCTGAAGGGATTAAAAATCACGAATATGCTAAAACATCCATGAAGGGGTCTTGGGGGTGAGGGGTTCCTCTGCCTCATTCCTTTGAGGGCTTGGCAGCAGGAATGCTGAGGGATTTGCCCCAAACTAACACACGGCCCACCCTGAGCCTGTAAATCTTTCACCCATGGAATATTCTGTTCCCGAGAGAATCAGCCCTAATCCCTCAGCCAGGGCCTGGAGGAGCAGCCCAGGCCGTGGGCACAGCCAGGACTGTGGACATTTCATGGCCTTTCCACTCCCACTCCAGCTGCCTAACAACCCTGCACTGCTCCCCTCACCCACCTCCCCCGTCACCCCATCAAGATGCCATGCTCAGGAGGGGACACTGGTTTTCCCATGCCCATTGGGAACTGGCTGTTTCTGTTTTCTGGAGTAAAAAGGTTCCTGTGGGTCGGGTAAGGTCTCTGCTTGGCAAGAAGTTCTGTAACAGAGCCACTGACCAGACCCACCTCCTCTGGGCATGGAGCAGCTCTGGCCCTTGGAGCTCATCTCTCCAGCAGAACTGAAGGGAAAACCCTGTGTACCCTTTGGTCCCTCACCCTTCACATGCCCAGAACCATCAGTGTCACACTTCCTAATTCCTATCACTGTATTTCATTAGTTCCATACTGTTTTACTAATCCTGAATCTAAACAGATTGGTTCAAAAGGAGATCATTCTATTTTTACAGTAGCTGGGGCTTCTGGGGATGGGCCTTGCCTTGCAGGCCCAGACCGCTGATGGGCAATTCCCAGGCCGCAAGGCAAGACCCGTTGCTGCGGCTTCTGGGGGTGGGCCTGCATCGCTGCGGGAGACACGATTGCCTGGCTTCTCAGATCACTGGCAGGGGGTGGGCAAAAGCGGCTCAGTTCCCCCGGTTCTCACGGGCTGGGGCCGCCTTGGTCCTGCCTCCTGGCTCTTGGCTGCCACCTGGGTTAACGATCACTGTCAGTGGCAGGCGGCTTCTTCTGTCCTTCCCCTTTTGCCTCCCAGCATTGCTCCTATGTATGCAAATTAACCGCCATCTTTCTTGGTAGTTAATTTACATATCTCTCTGATTAGCCAATGAAAAGCGTAGCGGAGGTATGGTTAATTTCAATCTTTGTCTATTATTAGATATTGGCTGATATTGGGTGATATTGGCCAGAGCAGTGGTTCTCAACCTTCCTAATGCCGCGACCCTTTAATACAATTCCTCATGTTGTGGTGACCCCCAGCCATGAAATTGTTTTTGTTGCTACTTCATAACTGTAATTTTGCTACTGTTATGAATCATAATGTAAATATCTGATATGCAGGATATATTTTCATTGTTACAAATTGAACATAATTAAAGCATAGTGATTAATCACAAAAACAATATGTAATTATATATGTGTTTTCCGATGGTCTTAGGCAACCCCTGTGAAAGGGTCGTTCAACCCCCAAAGGGGTCGTGACCCACAGGTTGAGAACTGCTGGGCTAGAGTAAGTCCATTTGTTCAAGTTTATTATGGCTAGTCTTGACCCATTTCATTTCCATAGAACCAGTTTACTACACACTAATTTTTACACATACACACACACACATACAATATCACACACACAATATTGTGAGCGCATTAAACCTAATTAAATTAGCATCTTGACAGTATTGAATCTTCCATTCCATGAACCCGGTTTATCTTTCTGTATAGTGAGGTAGGTTTTTAATCTTTTTGTCCTAAAATAGCCCAGTTTTATCTGTTTCAAGAGGTTTTGCATTAGTATACATTTTAGATTAAATTTCATCTAAGTTTATAGATTTTTAAGTTACTTGGTTTTCTTGATTTATTGAAAATGATATTTTAAAATATTACTGCTTTCAGACATATAAAATATAGTTTATTTTGGTATGACCTTATATCTAGATACCTTGCTAACTTTATTTTCTAATATGTACTTTGTTGAATCTTTTGGATTTTTCATCTATGCAGTCATGCCATTTGTAGATAATGAAAGCCTTATTTCTCTCCAGTCCTTACACTTTTGTCTTTGTTTCTTTTGCTTATTGCACTGGCTAGGACCTCCACTATGATGTTGAAATAAAGTGGTGACTGCAGACATCATTGTCTCATTCCTAATCTCAGAGGTAAAAAAAGTGTTCAACATTTCAAAATTAAGTATGATGTGTGCTGTATCTTTTTAAAAAATAGATCTCCCCTTTTTTCATCAGATTAGGAGTTTCTATTTTTAGTTTGCTAAAAATTTTTGTTAATGAATGGTGTTTGATTTTATCAAATACCTTATCTTAATTTTGAAATGATCAGATGATAATAATTTTTTTCTTTCTTTATGATGTGGTACAACAAACTTGGAAAGGGTTCAGACTTAGTTGAGAAGGTGTAGTTCAACTTGCCTGATAGCAGATGAGGCTGGAACTGGTTTGGAGTTGTTAGGTAAGGAATAAGCTAATGGTATCTTCTGAGAGTGCAGGTGGTGGATGGGTGTGTAGTGTGAGTTCTGGTGCTAGTAGGGACAATAGACCTTCAAGAATATTTGGGCTGCTTGGGGTCTCTGGTTTTTGTATTGTGAGTTCTGAGGAATGGTTATTGCTAGACCATGGTTTCAAGGTTGTAGAGGGACTGAGTTCTGGACTCATGGATGGGGCTGGCTCTGTCTGATATTTTCTTACCCTCACTGGCTGATCCAGGGTCCTCATAGCCACACTGTTGACTCCTAGCATGCTTTGAACATGGCAGGAGAGTGTCTTCCTTTTGCAGTAACCCTATAGCATCCATCAGCTCCTGAGAAAGCTTAACATCACGTTCATATTAAAGGAGAAATACTTGAAGGAATTCCATTTATCACAGAGCATGCATGGAAAGTGCATTTGGAGTTGAGAAGCAATAAATTGATAACAAATATATCTCTATAGCATAAAGGTACTTTAAAGTTCCTACATAAGATTTGAAACTAAGTTATTATGTATTTTTTGCACCTCTTAAGTCGAATGCAATGAAAAATGTCTATAAACTGCTTTTCTAGAAACTGAGAATTATTGATTCAAATAAAACATTTAACTTAAATACTTAGAAAGTATATGAAATGTAGAAACAATATAAACATAATTCTTTTTAAATCTCTTACTATATTTTTTGGGTGTCATACCTTGAATTGACTTCTGATTTGTGTGTGTACTTATTCTGTAGATGCTTGCTTATTCTATTAGGATATCAAATTTTGACAATCATATTTTATCAAATAGAAGAGGTCATTAAGAGATAAATTATATACTATAAAGAAAAACAAAAACTATGGCAGTGCTTTACTATCACTTAGAATTTGTATTTTATATGTATTGGCTTATTTTATATTTATTATACTTTTATTTCATACTTTTAAATATTGTAGTCATAGTTTTGTTTTGTTTTTTAATTATCCAGCTTGTGAGCACACATGAAAAGTCAAAGATAAGTGGAAAAATGTTGAAGGTGCTTCTGTTACTTCTTCACATTGAGAATCCTACTTTCCTTGTATTGCTTTTTGCCTCTATGCCAGTGATGGCAAACCTTTTAAGCTCGGCGTGTCAAAATTTTGAAAAACCCTAACTTAACTCTGGTGCTGTGTCACATATAGAAATATTCATAATTTTTTTTTGATATTTGCAACCATAGTAAAAAAAGATTTATATTTTTGATGTTTATTTTATATATTTAAATACCATTTAACAAAGAAAAATCAACCAAAAAATATGTATAAAATGAACAAAAACAGAAAAACAATGTACATTTAGGAAAAAATAATAATAAAAACAATGATAATCAGATGGTACAAAACTAGAAATTAGCGACTTTTTTGGTGCTGAAGTTTGTCTGCTAATTCTTTGATTGCAGGCTCATACTTGGTGCACTTCAAGGCTA
Source organism: Myotis nattereri (assembly GCF_964212035.1). Classification (NCBI taxonomy): domain Eukaryota; kingdom Metazoa; phylum Chordata; class Mammalia; order Chiroptera; family Vespertilionidae; genus Myotis; species Myotis nattereri. The sequence continues at coordinate 68,429,382 of NC_138077.1, read as the reverse complement.
AGCAAGCGCCACTAACTTCATCTGTTAGCTGGTTTCTTTGGTTCGTTTTAATATTATTTAATGCTGAGAACAGTCTCACAAAAATATGTTGATGAAAAAATTGTTAGCAAAGCCATCGCTAGATTTTTTATGTCGCTAAAAGTGTCAGGTACTCTGTTCCAAGCACCCAAAATTTCTTGTTCGTAGTTGCACTCTCCATCATTATTCAAACAATTCGTTCCAGAATTTCAAGTTTCGACCTTAAGTCGACAAACACATGAGTCCAAATGCTACCTTGAAAATCTGCAAGTTGCATCTCTAAATCGTCAATTTGCATCCATTGGAAATCTTTAATTCCAAAGTACTGTAGACAACTACTTCCGGATACTTAATTATTTTAATGGTCTGTTCTAGGCTTCTAAATTGGTCAAATCTTTCACTGAACTGTTCAAATAACGAGTTTACTATATTCTGGTACATAAGTATGGACTCCATTACACTCATAGTGGCCTTCTCAAAATACTTTTTTATCCAAGGAAAATACTTGAAAAGATCTGTATATTGTACCATGTAACTTACCCAAAGGAAAATCTTCTGTCCATATATTAAGACTCCCTTCACCCCCTTACCCCTTCCCTCTGGCAACCACCACACTGCTGTCTGTGATCTCGAGTTTGTTTTATATCCACACTAGAGGCCCGGTGCACAAAATTCATGTGGGGGTGGGAGGGTGGGCTCAGCGCAGCCTGCAACCTTTTACAATCCTAGTGCCCTCAGGGGATGTCCAACTACATTTTTAAAAAATCACCCTGTACTTACTTTTCTTACTAACTCCTCCTTTTAAATGCCCCTCACTCTTACATTCTGTTTCTTCTTTTTATTTAACTACTAGGGGCCTGGTGCATGAAGATTTGTGCACTTGGGGGGGTGGAGGGGGATGGGTCCCTTAGCCCGACCTGTACCCTCTCCAATCTGGGAGCCCTCAGGGGAGCCCTCTCCAATCTGTGAGTTTCTGTCTGTCTTTGCAATCATATGAGCAAATTGTCTGAGACCCTCAACCCAGTTTGGTTTGTTGTTCCCAAAATAATAGAGGCATTTTTTTTCTTTGCTCCATTGGTGGAGATTTCCTGGAAGTTTTAGGATATCTTCCCTTTAATTTTTCCTAGACACTCTGACTTTACTTATGTCTCTCACCTTTGCTTTCCCTCCATCCCCCACTGCAACAGTAACTTGTTCCAGGCTCACTTCTCTCTAGTGTCTAAACAGTGGTTCTCAACCTTCTGGCCCTTTAAATACAGTTCCTCATGTTGTGGTGACCCCCAACCATAAAATTATTTTCGTTGCTATTTCATAACTGTAATGTTGCTACTGTTATGAATCGTGATGTAAATATCTGATATGCAGGATGGTCTTAGGTGACCCCTGTGAAAGGGTTGTTTGACCACCAAAGGGGTCGCGACCCACAAGTTGAGAACCGCTGGTCTAGGAGCTCCATCCGCCACCAGAACTATGATTCCCAGCATTTCTGGTGCTCCCCGTGCTCTAGGCTTCCGCTTCCATTCCTGGGGCTGCCACCAAAACTGCTATTCCCAGAATTCCTGGTGCTCCCCACGCTCTTGGTTTTCCCCAACCGAGGGAGCCATATTCCCCCAAGCCTCCGGCTCTCCTGCTCTGCTCTCCGTCCAGTGACCAAGGGAGCCACTTCCCTCCAAGCTACCGGCTCTCCCACTGCTCTGTGTATGCAAATAACCCACCATCTTTGTCGGGTTAATTTGCATACTCATTGGCTGTTGGGCATGGCTTGAGCGTAGCAGAGGGATGGTTAATTTGCATGTTTCTCTTTTATCATATAGGATTTTCCTGGCCTCACCCCATTTTAGCATCCTTCTCTTTCCTGCTTTCTTTCCCTCCCTCCCTTTGAACTTTCCATGGCCCCTCTCTGTCTCTCCCTCCTCCCTTCTTTCCCTTCATTCCCCGTGTCTGTCTCCTTCTTACTCCTCCCACCCTCCCCCACCATTCGCCTTTCCCTTGTGAGCCTGAACCCTGCCTCCCTCCTTCCATCCCTATTATTACCCCCACTATCCCCTACCATGTTCACTGGTTTCACTTTTAAACCTTCCCCTTTGTCTGGGACCTGCTTCCAGCCCTGCCTGAGCATGCTTTGATATTAAAGCTTTCGTTTGGGGGACGTTAACCCCCAGCCCAGGGCCCAGCCTCAGGCAGGCCTTTGCCGCCAACCCCCTCCGGACTACCCGACGCCATCCTCCTCCCATCCCCTGCCCAGAATGCCCCAACTTCTAGTCAACAAAGTACACTTAATGCGCCGCCAACCTAACCCTGGCCAGTGTCTTTGGGGTCCAGCCCTCAGGGACGAAAGCAGTACCCTCCTTAGTGTCCAACTCCGCCCAACCTAAGCTGCGCCTGCCCTCCCAGTGGGGGGTGCCTGGCCCAGCAAGTGTGGCCAAGGCCCGCGTGGCCCTGTCGCTGCTATCACTTCTGCCCGGAAGGCCTCGGACCGTCCATCCCTCTGTCCCAATGCCCTCCTCCCATGTCTAGGAGGGGCTACCTGCTTCACATTGCCTGCATCCCACCCTTCACCGGGCACAGCTGCTCCTCCCCCCCACCCTGGGGTCGCCACCCCCTCCCTCGTGCAGCCCCGAATTCCCTTCCCTTTTCCATTCCTGCGTCTTTTTGTTGTTCCCTTTCTGTATTTCTGTTTCTCCTCTTGGCCTGTCTGCATGCAGGCCTGCCTTCCTCTCCCTCTCCTTTCTTATCCCCTCCTATCGTATCCTATTCTACCTACCTACCTCGGGCCTCACAACTTCCTGAGCAGGGCCAGGGCTGCAGCCTGTTAAACGGTCATTACGTGATGGTGTCCTGGACATTTTGCATATTCCTCTATTATTATTAGTATAGATATGAGTGAAATCATATGGTTTTTAGTTTTTTTCCTGAATTATTTCACTTAGCGTAATGTTCTCAAGGTCCATCCATGGTGTTGGAAATAGTGCTATTTCATCCTTTCTTATGGCCGTGTAATATTCCATTGTGTATGTTTACCACATCTTTATCCAGTCCTCTATTGCAGGACACATTGGTTGTTTCCATGTCTTGGTCGTCCTGAATGATGATGCAGTGAACATAGGGGTGCATGTATCTTTGTGAATATCTGATTTGGAGGTTTATGTGTATATTCCCAGGAGAGGGATTGCTGGGTGGTGTGGTAGCTCTATTCTCAATTTTCTTGAGGAATTGCCAGACTGCTTTCCATAGTGGTTGTATCAGTCTACATTCCAACCAGCAATGAATGAAGGTTCCCTTTTTTCCACAATCTCTCCAACAGTTGTTATTGCCTGTCTTGTTGATAACGGGCACTCTAACAGGTGTGAGGTGGTATCTCATTGTAGTTTTGACTTGCATTTCCCTAATTGCCAGTGAGGTTGAACACCTTTTCATATATGTATTGGATACTCATATGTCTTTGTGGATGAGGTGTATTTTCAGGTCTTCTCCCTACTTTTGATTGGGTTGTTTTTTTGTTTGGTATTGAGTTTTATGATTTTTTTACATATTTTAGAAATTAAACTTTTGTCAGAGCTACTATTTGCAAATATCTCTCATCTGGTTGGCTGTCTCTTTGCTTTGTTGTCAGTTTCTTTTGCTGTGCAGAAGCTTCTTAGTTTTAAATAGACCCACTCATTTATTTTTACCTTTACTTCCTTTGCCTCTGGGGTCAAGTTCATAAATTTTCTCTAAAACCAAGGTCCATAAGTTTGGTACTATATTTTCTTCTATGTAACTTATTGTTTCAGATCTTATATTTAGGTTTTTGATCCATTTTGAATTGACTTTTGTACATGTGGACAAACTGTAATCCAGTTTCATTCATTTGCATGTGGCTTTCCAGTTTTCCCAGCACCATTTATTGAAGAAACTCTCTTTACTCCATTGTGTGTTTCTGTCTTGTTTGTCGAAAATTATCTGCCCATGTACATGTGGTTTCATACCTGAGCTCTCTGTTCTGTTCCATTGATCTCTGTGTCTGTTTCTCTGCCAATACCATGCTGTTTTGATGATTGTAGCTTTGTAGTATACTGGTATTTTGAAGTCAGGTAGCATGATACCTCCAGCTTCGTTCTCTTCTCAGGATTGCCTTGGCTATACAGGGTATTTTGTGGTTCCATATAAATCTGATAATTTCTCGTTCTATTTCTTTAAAAAATGTGACACTGGGATTTAGATGGGGATTGCATTAAATATGTATGTTGCTTTCAATAATATGGCCATTTTAATTATATTGATTCTTCCAATCCAACAACATGGGATATTTTTCCATTTTGTTGTGTCTTTTTAATCTCTTTTAATAATGCTTTGTAATTTTAAGGATATAGATTTTTCATGTTCTTTGTTAGGTTTATTGCTAGGTATTTTATTCTTTTGGTTGCAATTGCAAAAAGAGTTGCTTTTTTAATTTCTTTTTCTGAAGTTTTGTTATTAGTATATAGAAAGGCAATGGATTTTTGCACATTGATTTTGTATCCTACAGCTTGACTGTATTTATTGTTTCTAGTAGTTTTTTGGTAGAGTCTTTAGGGTTTTTTATATACAGAATCATGTCATCTGTGGAAAGCAATAGTTTTATTTCTTTTCCTATTTGGATGCCTTTTATTTCTTTCTCTTGCCTTATTGCTCTGGCTAGGACTTCCAGCACTATATATCCTATCTAATAATAGACAAACATGGTAATCAACCATACCACAGCTATGCTTCCCATTGGCTAATCAGCAGGATATGCAAATTAACTGTCAACAAAGATGACAGCCGGCAGCCACGCAGCTGAAGCGAACAGGAGGCTTGCTTGCTCCAGTGATGGAAGAAGCCAAGGTTCCCTGCCTGCTGCGGCCCAGCTCTGAGCTCCAGAAGCAACAATGTTTCAATTATAGAAGCCATACAAACCCCAGATACCTGCTTTCAGCCAGCAGAGGCCTCAGAGCTTAGAGTGCCAGTGATGGCAACAGAGTTTCAATTTTAGAAGCTAAACAAACCCAGATACCTGCTTTCAGCTGGCAACAGCCTCAGAGCTGGAGCCAGGCCTCAGAGCTGGAGCTGGCTCTCAGCTCCAGTGACAGCTATAGAAGGTAAATAAATCCCAGAATAAAATAATGAAAAGAAAAAAAAAAAGGCTGGAAGCTTCAGTCGCCCGCCAGCCTGAAAACGGCCCTCAGCCCCTCACCCAGGCTGACCAGGCACCCCAGTGGGGACCCCCACCCTGAAGGGGGTGTGACCAGCTGCAAACAGCCATCAGCCCCTCACCCAGACTGGCCAGGTACCCAAGTGGGGACCCCCACCCTGAAGGGGGTGTGACCAGCTGCAAACAGCCATCAGCCCCTCACCCAGACTGGCCAGGCACCCCAGTGGGGACCCCCACCCTGAAGGGAGTGTGACCAGCTGCAAACAGCCATCATCCCCTCACTCAGGCTAGCCAGGCACCCAAGTGGGACCCCCACCCGTGCACCAGGCCTCTATCCTTTATAGTAAAAGGGTAATATGCAAACTGACCCTAACAGCAGAACAACTGGGAATGACTGGTCACTATGACACACACTGACTAGCAGAGGGCAGACACTCAATGCAGGAGCTGCCCTCTGGTGATCAGCGCGCTTTCACAGGGGGGAGCTCTGCTCAGCCACAAGCCAGGCTGATGGCTGCCAGTACAGCGGTGGTGGTGGGAGCCTCTCCGGCCTCCTCAGCAGCGCTAAGGATGTCTGACTGAAGCTTAGGTCTGCTCCCTGCTGGCAAATGGACATCCCCTAAAGTGCTGCCGGGCTGCCAGAGGGATGTCTGATTCCCATCTTAGGCCCAATCCCCCGGGGAGCAGGCCTAAGCCAGCAAGTGGTCACCCCCGGGGTCCCAGACTGCGAGAGGGCACAGGCCGGCCTGAGGGACCTCCTACTCCCGAGTGCACAAATTTTTGTGCACCGGACCTCTAGTATATATGTATGTGTGTGTATATATATATATATATATATATATATATATATATCTAATATGCAAAGTGTCCTCTTGGGAGTTCGACCCAGAGACTGGGAGTTGGATCATTCGCTATGACATGCACTGACCTCCCTGGGGCGGTGTGGAATGAAGAAAGGCCCTGGCCAGCAGCCGGGGAAGGGAGGCCCCAGACGGCAGCTAGGAGGCCCCTATCAGCTCTGATCGCTGGCCAGGCCTAGGAACCAATACTAGAGGTGAGAGTGGTGAGAGTGGACATCTTGTCTTGTTCCTGATCTTAGGGGAAAAGCTTTCAGTTTTTCGCAGTGAGTATGATATTAGTAGAGGATTTATCATCGATGGTCTTTATTATGTTGAGGTCCTTTCCTTCTATTCCTATTTTATTGAGTGTTTTAATCAGTCACAAATGGATGTTGTGTCTTATCAAATGCTTTTTTCCACATCTGTTGACACGATCATATGATTTTTATCTTTTCTTTTGTTAATGTAAAGTATTATGTTGATTGATTTCCATATGTTGAACCATTCTTGTGTGCTTGAGAGGAACCCCACTTGATTGTGATGTATTATTTTTTGGATGTACTGTTGCATTTGATTTGCTAGTGTTTTGTTTAGGATTTTTGCATCTGTATTCATCAGAGATATTGATCTGTAATTTTTTTTGTGTGTGTTATCTTCGCCAAGTTTTGGTATCAGGGTTATATTGGCCTTGTAGAATGTGTTAGGAAATATTGCCTCTTTTTCAATTTTTTGGAAGAATTTGAGAAGGATTGGTTTTAAATCTTTAAGCATTTGGTAGAATTCACTGGTGAAGCCATCTGGTCCTGAACTTTTGTTTTTTGGGGAGGTTTTTTATAGTTGTTTCAATTTCCTCACTACTGATAGGTCTATTTAGATTTTCCAGTTCTTCATGTTTTAGACTAGGAAGGTATGTTATTCTAGAAACTGTCCATTTCTTCTAAGTTAGTAATTTGGTGGCATATAGTATGTCATAATATTCTAGTATGATCCTTTCTATATTTGTTATGTCTATGGTGACTTCTCCCCTCCCATTTCTGATTTTTTAATATGGGTCTTTTCCCTTTTTTCCTATTGAGTCTAGCCAGGGTTTGTTAATTTTATTAATCTTCTCAAAGAACCAGCTCTTCGTTTTATTAATTTTTTGTATAGCCTTTTTGTTCTTTATTTCACTCAATTCTGCTGTAATTTTTATTTTATTTTTCCTGCTGACTTTGCTTTTCTTCTTCCTCTAGTTTTTTAAGATGTGGTTGTAGGTTGTTTTCTTAGGACTTCTCTAGTTTCTTGAGATAAGACTGTACTTATATGAACTTCCCTCTTATTACTGTTTTTGCTGCATCTCAAAAGTTTTGATGTGTTGTATTGTCATTCTCATTTGTCTCTATATATCTTTCAATCTTATCGTTTATTTCTTTTTTGATCTAGTCATTTTTTAGCACTATGTTGTTTAATCTCCACATGTTTTCGGGTTTCTTTGCTTTCTTTTTGCTGTTGATTTCTAATTTCAAGGCATCATGGTCGGAGAATTGCTTGGTATAATTTCACTCTTCTTAAATTAGTTGATGCTAGTTTTGTGATGCAGCATATGGTCTATCCTTGAGAATGTTGCAAGTGCATTGGAGAAGAATGTATAATCTGATGTTCTGAGATGAAAGCTTCTATAAATGTCAGTTGTGTCCATTTGGTCTAGTGTTTCCTTTAAGGCCAATACTTCTTTATTGATTTTGCGTTTGATTGATCTATCTAAATTGTCAGTGGAGTATAAAAATCACCAACTCTGATTGTTTTGATCTGATTCTTTCTTTAATTCTGTGAGTAGCTCTTTTATATGTTTTGGTGCTCCTTTGTTGGGTGCATATATATTAAGAAGTGTTATGTTTTCTTGATGTATTGTCCCCTTTATCATTATAAAGTGTCCCTGTCTCTTGTTATCTTGAAATCTATTTTGTCAGATATAAGTATGCTTATACTTGCTTTTCTGTGGATGTTACTTGCTTGAAGAATCATTTTCCACCCTTTATCTTAGAATCTTCCTTTGTTTTGCAACTTAGATTTGTCTCTTGTAGGCAGCATACGGATAGGTTTTGTTCTTTGATCCAGTCTGCTATTCTGTGCCTCTTTATTGGTGAATTCAGACCATTTACATTTAGGGTAGTTATTGATGTATGAGGATTTCCTTTAGCCATTTTAGCTTTTATTTTCTGGTAGCTTTGTGCCTCCATTGGTTCTTTTCCTTTGTGTTTCTGTCTGTTGTTTTTGTTTGGTGGTATATCATACATTTTCCTCTACTTCCTATTTTATTAACCCATGTGTTCTGTTTTGTGTTCCGTTCACCCATACATTTCACCTCTGATGGAAGTAGTGCTGATTAAAGAACTACAGTTCCCCTCCAACAATTTATTTTGAAAATCGCTGAGCTTTTGATTGTCTCAACTAATAGCCCTTCTAGGTTTTCTTCAATTAAACATTTATGTGTGCACCGTGATAGAGTTGGAAAGATTACTTTTTGAAGCCAGGAGGCTTCTTGTTTGTGTGTTTTCACTGACCATATGATGAAGACCAATCACTTCACTATTTAAAATGAGGTTAGATAAGTACCCTCTAATTTCTCTTCCTGATCTAAGATTTTGTGCTTCTATTTTGAAAATTAGAGGGCCTGTGCATGAAATTCGTGCACTCAGGGGGTGGGGGGAGCCCTCAGCCCGTCCTGTGCCCTCTCGCCCTCTGGGAGCCCTGCGATTGATCACCCCACAGAGGGAGGCCCTGCCCACCTTCTGCAGCACTGCCAGCTGGGTAGCCTGGGCCTCCCTCTGCAGGGTGATCGATCATGGAGTTCCCCCGATCAATCGCCCTGAGAGGGTGGTCTGGGCCTCCCTCTGAGGGGTGATTGCGGAGCACGCCCCTCCCCCCCATCAATTGCCCCGCCGGCCGGTGGCCTGTGCCTCCTTCTGCGGGGCAATCTTGGGGCAATAGTGGGGTCCCCCAACCAATCGCATCGCACCCGCCTTGTCTGGCCTGGTGCCAGTGCGTGTCATAGCCTGGTAGTCCAGACAGTTGTTTGCTGTTCAGCCGTTAGGTCAATTTGCATATTATGCTTTTTTTATTATAGATATGAAGGAATTGTGCTTTTAAATATAAAGTAAATTCAAGAGAACCTTTATTAACGTTGATTGCTTAAATTAAGATTTTTTTATTAGAAATTAAAAGATATTGAGAATAGATGGTAGAAATGACATTTTAGAAAGATCATTTTATAAAGCTGAAGTTGCTACTTAAAGATTAGTAGAAATAAATATGATATAGTGGGGTGAAATCTTTATTTAATATTAATATATAGGAGATAGTGTAGTAGAAGTTTGTAATTTCTGTATCTTTTATTGCTGTTGGTTACATGTAAGTCATTATTATAGAAATCTAAACTTTAAAAAATTAGCTCTCTGAGACTGAATTTTTTTAGCTTTGTAGAAAACACTAGATCTGTCATTAGAAAATAAGTTAACTTTTATTGAACTTCTATTCTAGAATTGTGCTACCTAGAACTTTCTGCAATGAAGCAATATAAGCTGTACTTTTCATGACTAGAGTCACTAGCCACATGGGGCAATTGAACATGAAATGTAGCTAGTATAAGTGAATACCTGAAATTTAAGTCTTATTTAATTTTAATTTAAATAACCACAGGTGGCTTAGTGGCTGGGACAGTGCTCTTCTAGGAAGTTCTGAGCACTGTGTCAGAGGATAATTTGAATATGAGTTCTAGTTCTTTCCTATGTAATTTCCAATTACTGCACTTTACCAGATCTTTGCTTAATCTGAAATGGTCTTCCTAGCCTATGAAAATCTTAATATTCAGAGCATAGCTTAAATGACACCTCTTGCAAAGCATTTCCTGATGTCTAGACTATGATAAATGTCACTGTCTTATTACAGTAGTTTCCATTTGTTCACCACGGATATGTTCGAAGAACCCCAATGGATGCCTGAAACCGTGGATAGTACCAAGCTCTGTATATACTATGTTTTATACAGTAAGAGAGTAACAATTACAGTAAAATAAGACAATTGTAATAATATCTATATATATAAAGAGCCAGGGGCCATCGCAACCAAATCGACGACAAAACAGGCTGCATGGGGTGACCAGGTCAGCAGGAGGGTTAATGAGGGACGACCAAACGACTGAGCAGCAGGCTACATGGGGCGACCAAGCCAGCAGGGGAGTTAGTGAGGGATGACCAAACGACTGAACAGCAGGCTGTGTGAGGCGACCAGCCCGGCAGGGGGGGCAGTGAGGTGTGACCAGGCCGGCAGAGGGGGTCTGTTGGGGGCGACCAGGCCAGCAGGTGGGCAGTAAGAGATGACCATGCTGGTGGGAGGGGGGCAGTTGGGAGCGACTTGGTCGGCAGGCAGAAACGGTTAGGGGTGATCAGGCTGGCAGGGGGGCCAGTAGGGGCGATCAGGCAGGCAGGCAGGTGAGCAGTTAGGAGCCAGCAGTCCCAGATTGGAGAGGGTGCAGGCTGGGCTGAGGGGACCTCCTCCCCTCCCCACACCCCACCCCCCCCCCCCCCCGCATGAATTTCGTGCACTTGGCCTCTAGACTGTAATAAAAGTTATGTGAATGACTTTGGGGCCATTATTAAGTAAAATAAGGATTATTTGAACACAAGCACTGTGATACTGCCAACAGTCAGCTACTAAGTGCTGTTGTGTAATCAGAGTGGATATACTGAGCAAAGGGATGATATACATACTGGGGGTATGGAGTGAGATGTCATAAGATTTCATCACATTATTCAGAACTGCACAATTTTAAACTTATGAATTATTTCTACAATTTTTCATTTAATATTTTCTTAACCTCAGTTGATTGCAGGTAACTGAAACTGCAGAAAGTGAAACCACAGATGGGGGTGGGGCTACCCGTCTGTACTGGGAGACTCTTCCTGCCATGATGGATGCATAATGAATGGCCGATGGTATCCCTTCCAATCCTGTTCCACACTGTCCTCTCTGCTCTAAGATACCACTTTAAAAATTGCACCATCTGTTCTGTCATACATTTTTTTCAATTATTTTAATATGTCCCATTAAAAAATATACTCTCTTTAACCTCATTTTTCTTGATCTTCTGTCTGATCTCTTTGCCTGACTTTAGAGTAAAATTCCTAACAAAAGTTACCTGTATACTAAGTGTTCTCCAATCCCTCTTCTCACTTTTTTATATAACGGCTTTACTAGGTATATGTGACATATAATAAGCTGCACATATGTAAGGTGTACACTTTTATAAGTTTTAACAAAATGTAGACCTGTTAAATTACCAGTACAATAAAGGTAATGAATGTTATCCATCATCCCAAGAGTTTTCTTATGTCCTCTGTTAAATCATCTATCTTATCACTTCTCCTCTATCTCAAGCAAACACTGACCTGCTTTCTGTCACTATAAAGTAGTTTGCATTTTTTAGAGTTTTAAATGAATGGAATCATACTCTTTGTATTCTTTTTCAGTCTTCTTTGAGCATAATTATTGTGAAATTCATCCATGTTGTTGTGTGTATCAGTTTATTTTCTTTTATTGCTGAGCAGTATTTTGTTACATGTATATTTAAAAACACTTTTGATGTTAATTTTTTTTTTAGAGCAGTTTTAGTTCAGAGTAAAATTAAATTGAAAGTACCAAGTACCCCTGGTGCCTCTCACTCTAACCTCCCTCTCCCCTTCCAGGATGATCAACAGATCATCATCCCCTACCTAAGTGGCACATTTGTTACAGTGAACCTACACATCATTATCGCCCAAAGGCCATAGTTTACATTACAGTTTCCTCTTGGTGTTGTACATTCTGTGTCTTGTCAAATGCATACTGAATGGCATGCATCTGCCAATATAGTATACAGAGTAGTTTCATTGCTCTAAAAATTGTGTGTTCCACTTATACATTTCTCCCACCCCTCAAACCCTTTACAACCACTAATCTTTTTGCTTTTCTGTTTTGTCTTTTTCAGAACATCATATAATTGGAATCTTAACCTTTACAGATTGGCTTTTTTAACTTAACAGGTGCAATTTAAGGTTACTTTATGTCTTTTTGTGGCTTGATAGCTCATTTCTTTATAGCACTGAGTAATATTCCTTTGGATATACCACAACTTATCCATTCACCTATAGAAGGATACCTTGGTTGCTTCCAAGTTTTAAAAATTATAAAACTGCTAGAAACAAAGTGTGCAGGTTTCCATGTGGACATAACGTTTTCTACTCATTTTGGCAAGTATCAAGGAAAACAATTGCTGAGTCCTATGATATGAGTATATTTGGTGTTGTAGAAACTGCCAAACTTTTCCAAAGTGACTGCACCAATTTTCATTCTTACCAGCAATGAATGGGAGTTCCTATTGTTTCATGTTCTTGTCAGCATTTGGTGGTGTCAGTGTTTGGATTTCCACCATTCTGATAGGTGTGTAATGGTGCCTCTTTTCTTATGGTTATTTACCATCTGTATATCTTCTTTGTAAGGTATCTGTTTAGGGTTTTGACCCATTTTTTTAATTGGATTGTTTGTTTTCTTACTGTTGAGTTTTGAAAGTTAATTTTATATTTTCAATAATGGTCCTTTATTAGATATGTCTTTTGTAATTATTTTCTCCCGCTCTGTAGCTTGTCTTCTCATTCTTTTGATATTGTTTTTTGCAGAGCAGAAATTTGAATTTTGATGTTATCCAGCTTATCTCTTATTTCTTTAATGGATCATGTCTTCAGTATTGTATTTAAAAAGTTATTGTCATAACCAAGATCATCTAGATTATTTTTATGTTAACCTTCTAGGAGTTTTATAGTTTTGTGTTTTACATTTAGGTTGGTGATCAGTTTTGAGTTAATTTTCGTGAAGGGTGTAAAGTCTGTGTCATATTTTTGCATGTGAGTGTCCAATTATTCCAGTATCGTTTGTTTGTAGACTCTCTTTGCTGCATTATATTGCCTTTGCTCCTTCATCAAAGATCAGTTGACCACAGCTATATGAATCTATTTCTGGGCTCTCTGTTTCATCAGTCTATTTGTCTTTTTAATCAATGCCATACTATCTTGATTAGCTTTATAGTAAGTCTTGAAGTCAGTGGTGTCAGTTTGGTTGTGTGTTTTGTTTTGTTGGCGGTTTCTTTAGCTGTGCAGAAGTTTTTCTTATTATGTATTTATTTACTTATTTTAATATATTTTTTGTTGATTTCAGAGAGGAAGGGAGAGGGAGAGAGAGATAGAAACATCAATGATGAGTATCATTGATTGGCTGCCTCCTGCCCGCCCCCTACTGGGGATCAAGCCCACAACCCAGGGCATGTGCCCTTGACCGGAATCGAACTCGGGACCCTACTCTGTCCACAGGCTGACACTCTATCCACTGAGTTAAACCAGCTAGGGCTTAATTATTTTTTTAATCCTCACCCAAGGTTATGCTCATTGATTTTAGAGAGAGAGGAATGGGGGTATGGGTGGGGAGAGAACGAAACCTGATGAAACAGAGAACATTGATTGGTTGCCTTACCTGTGTGCCACAAACGGGGATCAAACATGCAACCCAGGTATGTGCCCAGACTGGAAATCAACACTGTAACCTTTTGGTATACCTGACAACATTCCAACCAACCAAGCAACATCCGCCGGGGCAATGCGCAGAAGTTTGTTAGTTTGATAAAGTCCCATTCATTTATTTTCACTTTTATTTTCCTTGCCTATGGGGTCAAATTCATAAAGTCTAAGACTGAGGTCCATAAGTTTAGTATCTATGGTTTCTTATATGTAATTTATTGTTTTAGGTCTTATATTTAGGTCTTTATCCATTTTGAGTTACTTTTTGCATATGGGACAAACAGAGAATAAAAAGAGTATACAAAAAAATTAATGCAACGAATACCTGGTTCTTTGAAAAGATTAATGAAACTGGCTAGACTCACTAAGGAAAAAAAAAAAGAGAAAAGACTCAAAGAAAATGTCAGTGTTTTTCATTTTAGCTACTCTAATGGATGTGTTATGGTATATTTTGTGATCCTATTTTGCATTTCCCTAATGATGTTGAGCATCTTTCCTTGTGCTGTTTGGTGATGTCTGCTCAGATCTTTTGCTTATTTTTTATTGGCTTGTTTTTTTGTGTGTGGCGTTTTGAGAATTTTTAAAATGTATTTTGGATTAAAGTTCTTTATCAGATATTCTTCCTTTATCAAAGATGTTTTGCACAGATTTCTTTCCATATTAAGTGTAATGTTTCAAAAGTGTCTTTTTGAAGTGCAGAAACGTGGTGTGTTTTTTGTTAATCCTCACCCAAGGATATTTTCCTTATTTATTTATTTATTTATTGAGAGAGAGAGAAAGAGAGAGAGAATGGAAGGAGTGTGGGGAAAGACAGAGAGAAACATTGATGCCAGAGAGACACAGCCACTGGTTGCCTCCTGCACATGCCTCAACTGGGCCAGTAATGGAGTCTGCAACCAAGTTATGTGCCCTTGACCAGAATTGAACCTGTGACCCTCTGTCTGCAGACTGACACTCTAACCACTGACCCAAACCGGCTAGGGCAGAAACTTTTTATTTTAATGAAATTCACTGATTATGCTTTTGGTCACATATCTGAGAAATATTTACCAACCCAAGATTAAAAAAACTTTGTTTGTGTTTTCCATGTGAAATTTAGAAACAGTTTGTCAATTTTTATTAAATGTCCAATTGGATTTTGATTGGGGTTTTCTTGTACCTCTTTTTATGCATGTTGATTCTTCTATACTTCAAAGAGTATCTTTATATTTATGTGGGTTTTAAATTCTCAGCAAATTTTGTAGTTTTAATTGTACAGGTTTTTCATAGCTCTTGTCAGATATATCCCTTTTTCATCTTTTTGTATGTGTGATACTATTCTAAACAGCAGTATTTTAGTATTTTTCTCCACTTTTTTATTGCTAATACATAAAATCAAAACTGATTTTTACATGTTGATCTATGTCCTACATAAGGACTTCTACTGTCCTTGATAAATACAGGCTGACAGCTGTAGAGGGCAACACCTCATAGACTCAGGCAGTATGTGATTACCAGAGGGAAAGGGAGGTGGGGGGAGGTATAAGGGAGAAAAATGGTATGGATGGGGTCTTGGGGTGGTGAACATACAATACAGATGTATTAATAGAATTGTACACCTGAAACCTATAGAATTTTATTAACTACTAGGGGCCCAATGCACGAAATTCGTGCACTGGGTGTGGGGGGAGTGTCCCTCAGCCCAGCCTGCCCCCTCTCACATACTGGGAGCCCTCAGGCATTGACCCCCCATCACCCTCCAATTGCAGGATCAGCCCCTTGCCCAGGCCTGACGCCTCCGCCAGAGGACAGGGGACCCCCATCTCCCCCTGATCACTGGCTCTGACCCCCACCAAGGCCTGAGGCCTCTGGCCCAGGAATCATGCCTGGGCAGGGGACCCCCATCTCCCTCTGATCGCTTGCTCCACCCCCCGCCCAAGCCTGACGCCTCTGACCCAGGCTTCAGGCCTGGGCAAGGGGACCATCATATCCCCCCAATCCCCAGCTCTGCCCCCCACCCAGGCCTGATGCCTCTGGCCCAGGCATCAGGCCTGGGCAGGGGACCCCCAGCCCCCCGCCCAGGCCTGATGCCTCGGCCAGAGGAGTTGACCCTCATCACCCTCCGATCACCAATCACCGGATCGGCCCCTTGACCAGGCCTGAGGCCTCCGGCAGAGGTGTCAGGCCTGGGCAGGGGACCCCCAGCTCCCCGTGATCTCCCTCTCTGCCCCTGCCCAGGCCTAACGCTTCTGGCCGAGGCGTTAGGCCTGGGCAGGGGACCCCCAGCTCCCCGCGGTTGCAGGCTCCGCCCCTGCCCAGGCCTAATGCCTCTGGCCTAAGCGTTCAGCCCGGGCAGCGGGGACCCGCAGTGGCAGCAGGGGGCGCCGCGATCGCTCGGGCTCCGCCCCTGCACGATACCTCCGGCCCAGTCAGCGGGGACCTGCAGTGGCAGCGGGGGGCACCGCGATAGTAGGCTCCGCTTTAAGCCCAGGCAAGGGACCCCTAGCTCCCGGGACTGCCAGCTTCGACCGTGCCCAGCTCCCATCACTGGCTCCACCCCTACTTCCTGCTATCACTGGCCAGGGCGGCAAAGGCGCCTGATTCTCCGATCATGGCTGGGGGGCAGGGCAAAGGCGGCCTCAGGGCCGCCTTTGCCCTGCCCCTCACCTCTTAGCGCCCCCCTGGGTTTCCGATCACTGTCAGTGGCAGGGGGCTTCTTCCTGCTTTCCCTTTCGCCTCCCTGCATTGTGCCTACATATGCAAATTAACTGCCATCTTTGTTGGCAGTTAACTGCCATCTTTGTTGGCAGTTAACTGCCATCTTAGTTGGCAGTTAATTTGCATATAGCCCTGATTAGCCAATGAAAAGGGTAGCGTCGTACGCCAATTACCATTTTTCTCTTTTATTAGTGTAGATTGTCACCCTAATAAATTCAGTAAAAAACAAAGAAATAAACCATAAAAGATTACTGGGGGTGTGTAGCTATATAATCTATAATTCTCTCTCTAAACAGGAAGCAAAACTTTTCCTCTTTGTAATGTGAACCCTACTATCTTTAGAGTATCATTTTAATATTGAAAATTCAGATTATATATTAGAGAGAGGCTTTATTCACGGAGACTTAGCACCAGGAGGAGTCAGGACAAGAGAGGAAAATAGTAGGCTTTAGGTCAGCGGTTCTCAACCTGTGGGTTGCGACCCCTTTGGGGGTTGAACGACCCTTTCACAGGGGTCAAGTCACCTAAGACCATCGGAAAACACACATATAATTACATATTGTTTTTGTGATTAATCACGATGCTTTAATTATGTTCAATTTGTAACAATGAAAATGCATCGTGCATATCAGATATTTACATTACGATTCATAACAGTAGCAAAATTACAGTTATGAAGTAGCAACAAAAATAATTTTATGGTTGGGGATCACCACATGGGGAATTGTATTTAATGGTTGCGGCATTAGGAAGGTTGAGAACCACTGCTTTAGGTGAATCAGAATATTTGTTCAAGGAAGTTGATTAAGTGGCTCTGTAATATTAAGTTTATTTAAGTTGGTATTATAGAATTGCAAAAACTAGGAAACTGTTGAGGAGATTAGATGTTTTGTGTATTATCAGTCAGCATGTTGTTTTTTTTTTGGACGCTATTGTGGGACTGGTCCTCACATATAGTTTGTCAGTCCTGATCTTCACTTCCAACCCAGCACTGAAAGGAAAGTCCTTATGATACAACCTGTCTCACATATTGTAAATGGAGTTTCATGAAGTACCATTAATCATTTCTCTGTATAAGTTTATTTCAACAATGATCCTTTTAAAAGATAAGCGCTAGAATGTCACTTTTCTGGTAAAAAAAAAAATCTCTCCTGGTTTCCTACTGTATTCAGGATTAAAACCAAGTCTTACCCATGTGGCCTGGCCCCCTGCCTTCCATTTTTCCTTTCCTTTCACTCAAGGGACACTGCAAGGGACACTCAAGGACACTCTTACTCTTTCACTTCTTTCAAGTCTCTGTTCCAGTGTCCTCTTCAAAATGTTTTCTTTTATCACTCTTAGATAAAAAAAAGCTATGGTGCTACCTTAAAATAATTACCATTCCTCTTACCTTTATTTTCCTCTGTAGTTTTTACTATCTGATATTTTTTATTTTCTTGATTATCTGTTTATCTGATAAGAATATACCTTCAGAAGGACATTGATATCTTTCCAGTACTATGCCCAGCTTCTAGAACAGGGTCTGGCAGAAGTACATACTTAATACATACTGATAAATGAATGCCCTCAGTTATCTCAACAATTTTTTGGTATGTGATCCAGGTTTTCGCTTTAGAATATAAGATCTTCTGTGATCCCAGAGTTAATTCTTTTTAGTTATGACATGACAGGAAGTTAGATATTCTTCCACATTCTAATAGTATTTGATTTTGCACTATATCAGTAGTTTTCCATTTTATAATTTCATTTTGTTGTTGATGCTCTACTCTTCTATGCTTATTTCTGTTTTGAATGTGGATTTTATTGAAAATACTTTTTTGCTGCATTTTCAAAGTTGAATAACTTAAACATCAGTTTAAAACAATTCACATTTATTATTGAATTTGCTGGTGGTAGATTTGATTAAATTGTATTTAAGTATGCTGAAATTTTTAAAAATATCTAGATGCTGTGATTTTGCTAGTTTCTTGAAAATATATACTTATTTTAGTTGCTTCAAAAAAGTATTCTAAATTCTGAGGCGTCTGAAAGGAGATCTTTGGAGGTAATGTTTGTAGTTGGACACAGAGTACAATAAATGTTTCATTTGTAGAGTATTTGCACATACCTATTTTATAGATCCTAACATTTGAAAGATCCTGGTGGGGGTTGAGAGGGGAGTGCGGGCTAGAAGTCAATGGGGAAAAAAAAGGACATCTGTAATATTTTCAACAATAAAGATAAATTTAAAAAACCAACAGGATAGTATTAAAGATTTGTGATGACTTCTATTACTTTTTGGTTCATTGCTGGGAGTGGGAGAGGTAAGAAAGTGAATCAATGCCAATTTATTCACACTTACATTTCAAATACTTTAATGTGATCTCTAATAGGAATCTCATATTTTTTTTTTGTTTTTAAATAACCCATAGAAGTTATAGTACATGAGTCATTATATTTTCTTTTTCTGTCACAAGCTTATTTTTAACTACATATATTTTCAGGTGATTTGTATCCTCTGGGCATTCTAAATCCTGACTGAATTACTCTTCCAGTTATTTTCAACCCTTTTTATCTAATAGCACTCATAAACTAATTACTAAAATTCCGCAACACACCAAAAATGTATTATATTTTTTGCCCATCTGACAAAAAAATAGGTATAATTTTGATTCATTAACACTGGACTGCTATTGTTGTGTTGACTGTTGTCATTTTTTTAATTTGATAATCTAAGAGAAAAGAGGTCAGGAATTGTATGTTTTAAAAATTCTTCTGGCACACTGAAAATTGCTGGACTATTCAGATACACATGAAAACTCCAAATAGTTGTATTTCCATAGTTATAGTGTTTTCATGAGAACTGCATGTAGTGGAAAAGCACTCCTTTCTCTTTTTCTCTGAAAGATAAGTTCAATTTAATTAATTAGTTAAGGATACAAAACTCAACATAAATCAAGTAGACTCACAGAGCAGAAACAGAGCATCATATCTTACCATGTTTTTCCAAGGCCCCTAGATTGTACAGTAGCCAGGAACACCTTATGACAAGTTTAGGGTCTTGCAGATATGAAAGGTTCAATCCTTTGCTGTTCCTTAGGCTCTTTATATTCTAAGCTTACATCACCATTAATGAAGTACATGCTTCAAATAATTTAACTCTTCAGTAATAAAGATTTATGTTTCTCCAGGACACAATGTGTATGGGGAAGTAGTGGGAGGGGGAGTAGGTTAAATGTTCAGGAGACCTTGAGTAGTGAGGCATTATAATATTGACTTTGTGGTCCAAGAACCACAATGGAAAATCTGTTTCATGGTTTTAAGATTCTATGGGGGAAAATCTTATTCAGAAGTGGTTTAGTGAGAGAACCAAATTATAAATACTTTGTAGGGTAATATTCTTGCTCAGTGGTTTAAGAGTGGAACCAAGAAAAAAATGTACATCAATATTTACTTTTGCAATTAACATAAAACTGCTCAGAATATTTTTTTAGGAAAAAATTAGCAAAAATCACTCATTACCTCCTAGATATTAAAACAAAAAGTGAGAAAAACCTGATATTTACATTAATATTAGTAAAGTTGAATACATTAAAATAGCCATTTATAGTTTTTATTTGGTCAGTATCTACTCAAGCTCTTCTGTCATTAGGGCAGATTTGGTTCTTGGTGAGGACCCTCACCTTCTCACTTTGTTCTAATATGGCAGAGAGAGAGAGAGAGAGTTCTAGTCACTCTTCCTGTTGTAATGCCAGCGTGAGGGTCCCACCCTCATGACCTCATATAAATCTAATAATCAAACAAAGCCCCACTTCTAGATACTGTCACTTTAGAGGTGAGGCTAGGGCTTCAACATAAACTTCAAAGGGGTGAAAACATTCAGTTCATAATACTTTCTTTATCCTATATCTTGCCTACTTCCACCTGAAGAGGGTAATTCTGTTTATTTTTAATTTATTTTTATTATGAAAATTACTGTAAATCATCTGACATCAAAGAACACAAATAATGAAAGTTCTTTCTTTAATCTTCTCCCATTTCCTAGGAATAGCTAATATTATCTGCCAGAATATACAAAAAGTTGTCATCAGTATGTATGCATGCATATGTAACTAATATTTTACATTTAGGTCGTCAGTTAAGCTGTGTGTGTGTTTAGTGTAAAGCAGAGATGTCTCCAAATATTCAGCTGTCTTTTTAGCATGTCTTGACTAATTCATTATCCCCCCACACACACTCATCTATAATAATAAAAGCGTAATATGCTAATTAGACTAGACAGCTGAATGACCTTCTGGACAACCTTCCGGAAAAAGCCAGGGCTATAAGGGCTGAGGCAGCCTCTGCGGCTGTGAAGGTCGAGGCAGCCACCGAGATTGCGAGGGCCAAGCCCCTTGCATGAATTTCATTCATAGGGCCTCTAGTACAACATAATTAACTGTATTATATACCATACTAGAGGCCTGGTACATGAAATCAGCGAACAGGTGGGATTCCCTAGGCCTGGCCGGTGATCAGGGCCAATTGGGACCGGGCCAGTCGGGGCCTGCTGGCTGGGGGGAGAGACAGGGCATGGGAGTTTGGCCGCAGGCCCCAATGGGGGAGCTAGCCTTCGCACCCCCTGAGAAAGCTATGTCATATTCCTAGATAAAAATACATAATACTATATAAAGGGCAAACCTCCCCATATTAACACACAAATTTTATGCAATTGAAGTGAAAAGCCTGATAAAAATTCTGAGAAAGGGACTGCGTCTGCTGCCACCCAGCCTTGATTTCCCATCCCAGCCCAGGGCACAAAGGCCCCGGCAGGGTCGGGAGAGGAGGTAACAGTCGTCAGGCCGGGCGCGGAAGGAATGGATGCCAGACGCGAGCCCATGCTGGAGCCCCGCCACCGTGCATTTCCCCACCTCCCTTCATCCTCCTTCCCCCACCACCCCCACCCCCATACTGCTGAGGCCTGGGGGGGGGGGGGCTGAGGGAGGTTTGCTGGATGGGGGGAGGGACTGTGGGACGTTGGCTGCTGGCCCTGAGGAGGGAGTCAGCCCTCCGCCCTCTTGGAAAAGGGAGTGTCCTCCGCCACCCATCCCCAGTTTCTCATCCCAGCCCGGGGCCTGCTGGCCAGGGGGAGACCACGGGAGGTTCGCTGGCCAGGGGCAGGTTGGCTGTGGTAGTGCACTGACCACCAGGGGTCAGCTCCTGCTTTGAGTATCTGCCCTCTGCTGGTCAGTGTGTGTCATAGCGACTGGTCATTCTGGTCGTTCAGTTGTAATGGTCACTTGGACTTACATATATATATAGATGCCATTATATATGTTGGTCTGTGTAATTTTCAATTGTTTTAGGATACTAATAGTAAGATTTTTATTGTTTTTACTTGAATATTTTTCTCTCTCCAACTGGACCTTTGTTGCTTTTGAAGTATTTCTTAGCTGTTATGGTCCTTTGTCTAGTTTCAAGAATTTTTATCAGGCTTTTCACTTCAATTGCTTAAAATTTGTGTGTTAATATGGGGAGGTTTGCCCTTTATATAGTATTATGTATTTTTATCTAGGAATATGACATAGCTTTTATTTATTCTAGTCATTCAGTTTTATAGGTTCTTTACAGCTTTATTTATGGGTGTTTTAAATATTAATGCTTTGCAAATATTAAGCTTTTTTTCTGCAATAAATTTGTAAATGTAGCCACCTATTATAACACGATGCTTTTATATTTTGCATGCTTTGTAAGCAACCATATTATTGGTTCTAATGCCCTTTACTTGCCTTCTTAAGTTTTTCAGGTAATGGGTTTTCAAATTGTGTCTGTTCCTTTCTAATATTTTTTTTTCCTGTTTCTTTCTCTTATCTCCTTACATTGTACTTTTCAGTCTCAATTGAACAGTGATAATAAACCATCTTGACTTGATTTTTCTTAATAGCTATATCCCCTTTTTATTTTATTGTGATACCATTTTAGAAGAATCAACTTTATTATTAAGAATCCTTTTCTCAATTGTTCAATTTTAAAAAAATCAGATTATTAATGAATGTTAAACTTTATTAAATGCCTTTTTAGCATCAAATGAAAAAGTTGTGTGAGATTTCAGTGTGATGAGTAGCCTCAAATATTCTTACATTCTTAGAGTTTCTACTTGCTCTTTGAGTCTTTTTCTTTTATTTCATAGTATGTGAGTATTTTTATTAATATTCAAAAATTACTGTTTAATTGTCTTTATATTTTCTGGTTTAGTACTAGGCTTATGATATAGGTTGCTAAAATCCATTAGAATAATTATGTTTTATGTTTCAGATTAATTTTAAAAACTTCGTAATTATCTACACTTGAAAGCATGTCAGAGCATGATGGTAAACTTTTTGGAGCATGATACTTTTTTGAGACAATGCTTCAAAAACCCCTCTTTCTTCCATAGCTGATAAGAATTGTTAGTACATTTTTGTAATATCCTCAGTCATTTTTTTTTGGGTGGTAAAATTTGCTCTCTTTTATCTATCTATCTATGCCCGTCCTCATTTATTTTTCATGAATTCATTAATTTATGTGTTTTTTTTCTCTCTCAAAAAGGTTCATGGAAATAATTTGTAAAGTTTTTGTTGTTACTTAGAAATGTTTGAACGTATTTAAGCAGATTTTTCTTCAGTGATACCCTTCTGCATTTCTGTATTCATTTAAAAATATTTAGACATAACTCTAAACTTTAAAGGTATTGTTTATACTTTCTATTTTGAGTGCTTATATTGGTTTACTTCTTAGTTTAAGATTTTTTGGGGGGTGGGGGGAATTAGGGGTCAGAACGCATATGTGAGTTGTAAACTCTCCAAGGACTATGTTTTATATTTTAATATAGTTGTCAGTGATCAGTGTCTTATTTGACTTTAGTATTCATGAATATCAGTCTTACTTCTCTTAAAATTATTTAGATTTGGTCCATTGCTTTTAGGAAGGAAATTAGTATTATAAGGAAGAAGTTTGTTGTAATTTTATTTTAACTTTCACTTGTGGCGTTTTTTTTTCTTTATCTGTGAAATGGGAAAATTTATTTTACTTTTTTGTTTGTTTCCTAAATTAATGTTTTCTGTCAGTTGGTGTATCTTAAATTAAGTTTTTATAGAGATTTTGATAGAGAGGACCTTCAAAGGAAGATACTTTAGTATTATATGTGGTTTAACAGATCTATATGAATTAGTTATATATTGCTGAGTAACAAATTACTCTAAAACTTAGCAGCTTTAGAAGAACATAGACTTATTATCTCTTAGTTTCTTTGGGCCAGGAATCAAGTCATGGCTTAGCTGGGTTCTTTGCTTCAGAGTCTTATGAGAATGCAGTCAGCTCAGGGCTGGGATCTCAACTGAAGAACTGACTGGGGCAGGATCTGCTTCCAAGCTTACCCTTGGCCCAATCTAGTGTTTTTTCCACTGCAACAAATATCGTTGGGTATTTACTTTATTTAAAAGTCACTCTTTGGGTCTTACATCCAACCCCAAGAACATGTGTGTGAGTATGTGTACCCATAGGAGGGGAAGAAAGGAGGGAGAGTAAAAAAAGGGGAGGATGATTTTAGCACAATATATTTTTAAGAACTATATTTTTTTCCCCCAATAGGTGCCTTAGCTGGACCAATTATTGTGGAGCCACATGTCACAGCAGTATGGGGAAAGAATGTTTCATTGAAGTGTTTAATTGAAGTGAATGAAACTATAACCCAAATTTCATGGGAAAAGGTACATGGCAAAGGTTCACAGACTGTTGCAGTTCATCATCCTCAATATGGATTCTCTGTTCAAGGAGAGTATCAGGGAAGAGTCTTGTTTAAAAACTACTCACTTAACGATGCAACAATTACTCTGCATAACATAGGATTTTCTGATTCTGGAAAATACATATGCAAAGCTGTTACATTCCCACTTGGAAATGCTCAGTCCTCTACAACCGTAACTGTATTAGGTAGGTATGCTTGAATTATGTGTTTTGGTGGTAGTTCTGAGGATTATACTAAAAATATTTTAAAGAATTCAAAATTATTGGAATGATATATAAATTTAGGTTTAAAATAGGTTTTTCAAGTTCTGTATTAAAATCCTTTGATTCTAAGTTCTTAATTTAAACAAACTCTTTTCCCTACCTACCTACCTACCTACCTATGTAATTGTATGTAGGTATTAGCTATTTTACTTTTTTCATGAGATTATTTTTTATTTATACTAAGTTCTGAGTTTTTTTGACATAGTTCCAAAAAGTATTTTTATTGATTTTTAGAGAGGAAGGGAGACGAAGAGAGAGATAGAAATATCAATGATGAGAGAGACTCATTGATCAACTGTTATCTGCATGTCCCCACTGGGGATCTAGGCTGCAACCAGGGCATCAAACCGTGACCTCCTAGTTCAAAGGTCAACACTCAACCACTGAGCCACACTGGCTGGGTATGCCATACTTTTTAAAAAATATGTTTTTATTGCCCTAGCTGGTTTGGCTCAGTGGACTGAAGGGTCCAAGTTTCATTCCAGTCAAGGTCACATGCCAGGTTGCAGGCTCGATCCCCAGTAGGGGGTGTACAGGAGGCAGCCGATCAATGATTCTGTCTCATCATTGATGTTTATATCTCTCTCTCCCTCTCCCTTCCTCTCTGAAATCAATCAATCAATCAATATATATATACACATGTGTATATGTATATATATGCATATATGTGTGTATATATGCATATATATGTATATGTGTTTTTATTGATTTTAGAGAGGAAGGAAGACACAGAGGAAGAGAAATAAACATCAGTGTGAGAGAGAAACATTGATCGGTTGCCTCCTGTAAGCACTCCAACTGGGGACCAAATCTGTAACTGTGAATCATATAGACTATCTTTTGGTGCATAGGATGAGGCTCAACCAATTGAGCCACACCAGTCAGGGCTCTTTGTCGTACTTATTTTCTGTCAAGTTTTCACCTTGTAATTAAAACCTTTAAATAGCTTTTCCATTTTTTAAAAGGACTTTCTTCTTGGAGCCATTGACACTTCAGGTTTGTATTTCAAATAAAATTTTATTTCTGCTGTCATGGATTTGCATAGCTATTTGAATCCTGGGTTATTGTTCCTAATGAAAGATCTTTTCTGTCTGATAACTGTTAAAGTTTATTGTGTAATTTAGAATGAGCTAATGTATTAGCATTAAGATAGCCATTTGCTGTGAAAGATAAACCAATTTGGAAATGCTGGTGAGTACTTTTGAATAATAAAATAAAGATTAAGGAGTTACAGTACCTTAGACATTTCCACCCAAAGTGGGACTCCTTTAGTGGGGCAGTCTCTGCTTCAGATCTGCCTATTTACCTGTCAAGGATTTTGTCAGGTCTGCTGATAGCTCCCCCTACTCCATACTTTTTCTTTACTTTTCTCCCAGATGTTACTTCCCAATAAGCCTTTAGTACTCCTCACTTGGTCTCAGTGTCTGCTTTCAGAGAAACAAATAAGTACATAGCCCCTAACATTTAGCCCGTTGAGTGCCAGCCAATATCCTAGGAACTATGCTAAAATTGCCAAGGCATTTTTGCTGATTTTACAGCAGTTTAGAAAAAAAATTATGAATCGCAAGTAAATGAAGTTACATATTCAAAAACTTAAGGAAACCTTTAGTAACTTTGTTTTCATCTTTGACATATATTGTTTGCTGATTGTATTATAAAATACTACTAGAAAAAAAAATTTGAACAAAACATATAATAGTGACACTGCAGGAGGAGCGCGATTGCGCTCCCGGCACTCTAGGGGTTAATGCAGTAATTTTAGGGTCTCTTGAATGCAGGAAAACAATTTGGTCCAAATTTGTTATATATATAGTAGAGGCCTGGTGCAGGAGATTCATGCATGGGGTGGGGGGGTGGCGGGGGTGGGGGGAGTGTCGCTCAGCCTGGCCTGCACCTTCTCCAATCTGGGATCTCTCTCGCAATCCAGAACCACTGGCTCCTAAGTGCTCACCTGCCTGCCCAATGTCCCTAACTGCTTTCCGGCCTGCCTGATGCCCCTAGCTGCTCCCTGGCCGGCCAGATGGCCCTACCTGCTCTCCCCTCCTCTCCTGCTCCCCTAACTGCCTAACTGCTCTCTCCTGCCAGCCTGATCCTCCTAACTGCTCTCCCCTCCTGGCCTGATCCTCCTAACTGCCTAACTGCTCTTCTTTCCTGGCCTGATTCCCCTAAATGCCTATCTGCTCTCTCTTCCTCTCATGCCTTCAGACCCCAGGTAGGAGTGCTGAGAGCTCTCTGCCGAGGCCCTGCCCCCATCCTGACATGTGCCTCCGCTGGGGGGGGGGGGGGGGCGCTACCCCCAGCAGCAGCCTCATGTCTCAGTGGTGCAAGTCCCTGCCCACCAGCTCCTGTGCGCATGCAGCCTGTTGAACAGTCGTGACTGGGACACCATTAGGACCAATTAGCATATTACCTCTCTATATATAGATTTTTATATTGAGAGATAGTATGCAAAAATAGAAATAAAATAAAAATTTTGAGGAATTTATATGTTTAAGACACTATCCTAACGAGTTGTGAGAAAATATAACTTACATTTATGAAAATTGCTATTTTTAAGAAATATTTTGGAAGGCAAGGCATAAATATCTGAAAAATCAAGTACAGGCCAATTAAGTGCAGTATCAAGAACATAATAGATAGTTTGTAAATGGAAGAGAAACCTGGTGGGAATAATTTATTTTTGCTTTAAACTTTAGGAATTTCTCCTAAATTAATGCAGCACTCAGTGCTTTAAAACTCAAGACTGTTTACAGTGTAAGACTAATTATAATTTTACCCATGCTTACTTCTTTAACTTCACCTATTTCATTCCTTTCTGTTCCTCTCGCAGAACTCAAATTTTACAATCCTAGTAAACTATTTGTAGTTCTTTTAACACCTGTCCACGTTTTTATGTTTGTCATTTTGCCTGGATTACCTTGTTATTCCTTCTATCTCTCTCTTCCTACGTTCTTCTATTTAACCACTGTCCATCAAAACACATTCTTTTGGAAGCCATTCTTGAAAGATCTACTCCCTCCACAATTTGATGATTTTTATTCTTTTGCCCAGGGGTCCTCAAACTTTTTAAACAGGGGGCCAGTTCACTGTCCCTCAGACCTTTGGAGGGCTGGACTATAGTTAAAAAAAAACACACAAAAACTATGAACAAATTCCTATGCACACTGCACATATCTTATTTTGAAGTAAAAAAACAAAACGGGAACAAATACAACATTTGTATTTTCATGTGGCCCGCAGGCCGTAGTTTGAGGACCCCTGCTTTTGCCATTGTATGTAGAGCGTGACTATATTGTAGCAGTTACCATACTGTTCATTATATTTTTTCCCCCACTGTAAACATGTGGTGGGCTACAACTTTGCACTTTAAAATCTAACATGATATTCCTCAAGCCTGTAACAGTCCCTAGTTAATAGCAGTCTCATACATTAATGTTATTTAAGAAGGATATAGGAATGGACTGGTGAACTTGTCAGTTTAGAAATGTTTTGTATAAAAAATAGTTGCCAGTTCTTGAATGGTGGGTAGGTTTGGGGTAGGCAAAAAGGAAAGAAGTATAGAGAGTGAACTGACAGAGGCAGGTAGAAAACAATACACACTAGGGCAGAATTTCTTCAAAGTCAGCATTGTTGAAATTTGGGCCTGGAATTTGTTGGACTGTGCTATCCTGTCATTGTAGACTGGTTAGCAGCCTCAATGGCTTTTCCCACTAGATGCTATTAGCAGTTCCTCAGTTGTGCTAACTTAGAATATCACCAGACATTGCCAAGTGCCCTTTGGGGAGAGGGGGAGAGCAGGAGAACACTCAATGTTGAAAACCCCCATTAGTTGAAACATCGAATAATTTCTTGATTATTCAAAGAATTAAATGCTAGAAAGGTAGTGTAGAACCACATTAAAGTAACTTGAATGTTAGGATGGGGAATTTGATTTGTATATTACTAGAAATTTGAACTTAGTGTACATTGTTGTGCTGCTTCTCACCTCCCTTCTATTCTCAGGCTCTTGCTGTTTTAAAGTGTGGTTCATGAACTGTACAGCATTGATATCACTTTGGAGCTTGTTAAAATACAGAATTTCAGTTACCTATCAAACTTACTGAGTGATAAATCTACATTTTATCAGGATCCCTAAATGATTTGGGTGCACAGTAAAGTTTGAGAAACACTGCTTTGACCACCTTCTCACCTTGCTTAGAGGCATGACTTAGACCTGATTTAGGTAGTAATGTGATAAAAGTTGTGATTCAGGATCATCAGTCTGGTGTTTTTGATTAATTAAAATGAAGACGTCCTGAAATTATAATGCTGTAGCTATGAGGTTATGAGGGCTTGAAATTCATTTACTAATTTCTGCCACTTGACTGAAGAAGGGAGCTATTATAAAGGAATAACTAGCAGATCTTTGTAACTGGCTGAATATAAGAAATAAGGGAGGTTTGAAAAATAACAGGTCTTGAACCTTGGTGATTGAGTAAATTATGTTACCATTAATTTAAATGGGAATTTCTTTGAAAAACAGGTGTTAGTGATTGGTAGCAAGATGATAAAAAGTTCAACATTTGTTTTTTTGAGTTTGAAAATATATAGGCAAAAAATACCAGGCAGATGGTTAGAAAATGTAGAGTCAAGACATATATCAAAGTTGGAGAAAATTAGGGATCATCTGGGTAAGTAGTGTTTATCAGATAAAAGATTTTAAGGGGGATACAGAAAATGATTGAAGGCCTTTGATAGAAAGTGTCTAACATTAAGGTTACTTATACCGGGAAAAAAATAGGTGGCATGCACATTCCATTGAATAAGTATTAGTGATATTCTGTTTTAACAGTGTCAGTTCTATACTTATATTTTACTTTTAAATATGCTTTATATATTTTTGCTGCACAAATGAATCATTAAGTAGTAGAACTACTTTTTTCTTTTCAGAGTAATAATACCTTTAATTTCATAGTGGAAATTATGGTCCATTTCACAGTAATTTTTGTACATGCTGATTTTGAGAAGGACTCATCTGTCACTAGGAGAGCCATCTTTGTAGTGTTTCTATAAAATCTTGGTTGCTTATTTGCCCTGGCTCGTGATCATCTTTTGTTCCAAGACTTACCGTAAAAGTGTGTGTCTATACTTTATACGTATTTACTCCTAAATTTATGAAATATGTCTAGATGTGGCTTGGGAGGATATAAATATAATCTTAAATGACATGTAATTTTTTTTTTTTAATTTGAACAGTTGAACCCACTGTGAGCTTGATAAAAGGGCCAGATTCTTTAATTGATGGAGGAAACGAAACGGTAGCAGCCATTTGTATTGCAGCAACTGGGAAACCAGTTGCACATATTAACTGGGAAGGTGATCTTGGTGAAATGGAATCCACTACAACTTCCTTTCCAAATGAAACAGCTACAATTGTCAGCCAATACAAGCTGTTTCCAACCAGATTTGCTCGAGGAAGGCGAATTACTTGTGTTGTAAAACATCCAGCCTTGGAAAAGGACATCCGATATTCTTTCATATTAGATATACAATGTAAGTAAATGGTAACATTAGCTTTTTAAACATGTGATGCATTTTGTTTTCATTTTCTTCCTTTAAAATTATTCTGTATCAAACTGTGTTTAATTTTAATATTTAGTATTCAGAAATTCTTACAGCTTTTCCTTACTGACATTTTTCCCCCTTAATTTAAAAATATTTTTGTGGAAATTTCATTTAACCAGAACAGTTTTTATCAGTTTGTAAAGTTGGACAATGATATTAAAGATATTCTCTAACTTAGAATTATTTAGCTTTATTTTTTTTTTAGACCTTAAAAATAAGGTGGACTTAAGCAAATTGTGGAAATTTATACTTCAAATGTACAGTACTTAGAGACAAACTACTTCGCCAGTCCAATTATTTTAGCTGTTAATCAGTTTTATTGATGCCACCCAGAATGTTTTCTCTTTTCTCAGCAAAAATCTTTTACTTCCTAAATGCATTTAAATTATTTTGAAAAATCTATATTCTTTCAGTATACGAACCTAATTTTATTGATTGTGTAAGATTCTCATATAGGTAAAACAATATTTTGACACATCATTGGGATAATAATCATTATAAATAAGTTTAAAGTTGGCCTAGCTTGTATTTTTTTGTTATGGGATACTCTGTTGTGCTTATGTTTGTATGTGTGTGTATACTTTTCCCTTTATATTTTTGCAAAGCATTTTAAAAGTTGAGCAAGATAAAAACTGATGGTGCATATCAATAAGGGCAAAGAAAGTGAAAATTAAGCATATTAGAAATAAATTTTTTTAGGTTCTACTGTCATTTATGTTATTTATGATCATTGTACAGATCATAAATGTAGATAGGTTTATGAAGTTCTAATTTTTGTGGGGTTTTTTATATAATGCATGGAATTTAAAATTAGTTAGACTTGGTGTAATGGTTTCTAAAGCTAATTCTAAAGATTTTTAAAAAACATTTATAGGATTAAACTTGAGAAGATACCTATGTGAATGTTATTACCATTGTATTCTTCAATATGAGTACCTTGTCCCCTTTCTTCTGAGGAGAATCCAATTAAAGTTTCCCCCCTTTCTTACCTTACTTTCAGACGCTTAACTTTTTCCTTTTCTTGTAAAATGCAGATGTTAATTGTAAGCACTATTGATATTTTCTTAGATATATTTTCTTTTCCTGTATCTAATCATTACTGAAATTTTCTTCCATTTGTATTATGTATGTTATTTTTTGTTTGCTTGAATGCAATCCTAAATATATAAATACATTTTTTCTACTATAAGATATTGTAATTATTATTTAGATTTATTACCATGCTCCTAAAATGTTGTTAGAGTGTTTATGGCTTTTTCCTCTTAATAGGGACCATAAAACATGTGAACAAAGTTTAATCTCCCTTCCTTTTAAAATAAAACTCAGAGATATCTATACTATTATTTCAGCAACATTTTTAGTTCCAATTTTAAGTTTCAAAAATGTTTGTTAATTCTTGGAATGTATAAGAGGCAGGCATTTCTTTTTTAGAATTCTAAAGTAATTGTACCTTAGTGAAAGTTTAATTTTTTACTACTTTTTTATAAACCTTGCTTGATAGTAGGTCAAGCTTTTCTGGCATAGTTACAGACTAATATAGTCTCTCTCTAACCTCCCATCTGACCATGTACTATTCATATAATTTACTATGTCGTTCACAGAAACATGGAGGGTCCCTGTACCTTATATTAGTTCCTTACAGAAGTCTTTCATGACATCCCCAACCTCATCCCCAATTTAAATTAAGCCCTTCCTCTTGTCTTCTCTGTTACCATCCTATTCTTTTCCATAATAGATTTTAGGTAAATAGGTTTAAATGCCATGTCTCATTGTCAAATTAAGAACTGAAATGTATTTTCATATATATCTATATTTTTCATAATAGGGTTCTTTAAATTTTGCTTTTGGTGATTATAGATTTGTGGATATTCTTACATTCAGTGTTTATAATAACAAGAACTGTAAGTGCTTGTAGTTGCTTAATGTTTGGGTACTCTTTGTTCATTTATTTACTCATTTGGTCAACTAATATTTGTTGAATACTGTCTTCCACATTGGTTATGTACATTGAGAGAAGAAAAATTTATTTCTATTCTTCTAAAGTTTAATTTACTATGTTTATGCTTTACCATTGTATGTTGTATTTATCATTAACAAAAAATAATCTGTTCTGTCATGAATTTATTTTATAGATGCTCCCGAAGTTTCAGTAACTGGCTATGATGGAAATTGGTTTGTAGGAAGAAAAGGTGTTAATCTCAAGTGTAATGCTGATGCAAATCCACCACCCTTCAAATCTGTATGGAGCAGGTAATAATGTTAGATACTTGTAAATTTATTTATTTAAAAGTGAAAAGAATTTTTAAGTGCTTAAAGTTGTTTTTTATCAGTGTAATACACGGTTATATTAATAGGTGAAAATTAAATTAAAGGGTTTCTAGGTGTTCTATTGCACCTCCCCCCACCTTTCTACCAACCACAGTTCTTTCTACCAACCACAGAGGCTACTTTCGCAGTTCCTTCTGATAGTTACTATTATAGGTCTTAAACTGCTCCTTCTTCATTTAGTCATTTTTTTTTTTAATATATTTTATTGATTTTTTACAGAGAGTAAGGGAGAGGAATAGAGAGTTAGAATCGATGAGAGAGAAACATTGATCAGCTGCCTCCTGCACACCTCCTACTGGGGATGTGCCCGCAACCAAGGTACATGCCCTTGACCGGAATCGAACCTGGGACCTTTCAGTCTGCAGGCCGACGCTCTATCCACTGAGCCAAACCGGTTAGGACCATTTAGTCATTTTTAATGCTACCTACTCACTTCTTATTATGACTGATGAAAATTTAATTTTAGATTTACCCCTTCACACATGTATGTACCCATATACATACATATTCCTACCTTTTGTAATCCCAATGAGATTAAGTTACTTTTTTAAAAATATTTTTTTATTGATTTTAGAGAGAAAGGGAGAGGGAGAGAGAGATAGAAACATCAATGATGAGAGAGAATCATTGATCGGCTGCCTCCTGCACACCCCCTACTGGGGATCGAGCCCACAACCCAGGCATTTGCCGTTGACCAGAATCGAAACCAGGCCCTTTCCACAGGCTGACGCTCTAGCTACTGAGCCAAACTGGCTAGGGCGAGATTAAGTTACTTTTAGTTAAATTTTTTAATTGTTGTTTGCCTCTATGTGACAGGCAAATACTATTTACTGAGAGCTAAGTGGTGTATTGGAATTCTGTTTTCTTTTGTATAAGCTATTTTCCCTGAGGCTAGTAATTGGCTTGTTTTTACTTGTGTAGCTTACTATGTATATCCATAATTCTCTTTAATTATGAAATTTTAACTATTACAATAAAGATTTTATTCATATTTCTCAATATATAGGGGCTCCTTCAAACTAGAGCAGTGATGGTGAACCTATGACATGCGTGGCAGAGGTGACACGCAAACTCATTTTTTTGGTTGATTTTTCTTTGTTAAATGGCATTTAAATATATAAAATAAATATCAAAAATATAAATCTTTGTTTTACTATGGTTGCAAATATCAAAAAATGTCTATATGTGACACAGCACCAGAGTTAAGTTAGGGTTTTTCAAAATGCTGACATGCTGAGCTCAGAAAGTTTGCCATCACTGATCTAGAGAGTTGTATTTTTCAACTGTGCATAATTTTTTTGTTTATTTCCCACTCCCAGCGGCCCCACTCCCCTCTCCTGGCTGGATAGTTCGCAGGGCAAAGGCGGCCCGGGTATGCGTTTTGGCAGATCGGTGCATTAGCACCTGTCAGCCGGGTGTTCCCCCCCCCGGAGGGCCGTTTGTGGGCATGGCCGGTGGCCGATGGCTGCGGTCCCCCTGCCAGCCCTGGGTCTGTTCCCATATGGGCTGCCTGCCACCCAGGTCGCAAATAGCAGGCGGGGCAGGCGGGATGGCGCTGTCCCACCCTGCCTGCAGTATGCAAATTAGCCGCCATCTTTGTTGGCAGTTAATTTGCATATCTCCCTGATTAGCCAATGGGAAGCGTATCGGAGGTATGGTTAATTACCATGTTTGTCTATTATTAGATAGGATACTAGACAGGACTAGCCAAGTTAGTGTAGGTACCATTTAAAAATGGTGCCGTGGTTTTTACAGTCACAGATGTCCACCTGACAAATGAAATTATTTTATTAGAGGATCCTTCTTGGTGGTTTAAAAACTAACCATCTTTGTGTATTTTTGTTTGTTTGTTTGTTTTTGCTAATCCTCACCCAAGGATATTTTTTCCATTGATTTTTTAGAGAGAGTGAAAGGGAGAGGTAAGGTTGGAGAGAGAGAAGAACATTTATGTGAATCATCAATTGGTTGCCTCCTGCAAGCACCCCAACGAGGACCAGAAATTGAACCTGTGACCCTTCGATGCATGGGCTGGAACTCTAACCACTGAGAAACACTGGCCAGGGCCAAAAAACTAACCATCTTTGGATGGAGCAAAGCACAGACTTGTTCTGCATTAAATGATGCTTTTAAATATATTACAGAAATTGCTAAAACATATCATGTACTTAAATGAGATGATGTTCCATTAAGAAAACTGTAGATATATCATGAGTAGGTCCATAATTCATAGATAAGTATTTTGATTCCATTGATAATATGAGTATGTTTTCAAATAAGATGTTTTTCTAATTTTCTAGCTTTCTGATTATAATTCTTGAGAATCTCATAATTTTGTTCTCTCCTCCCCTCCCATTCTAATATGTTGACCTAGGTACACTTATATGAATTGATATTTTGAAAGAATTCTTAATGGGCTTTATTAGTTCAACTTTATAAAATTAAAAATTCATAATTTAGTACATTCTTCATTTTATAGTGACTTTTACATATAGGATACTGGTTCTTTCACTAACATCTTAAAAGTTAATATCTTATTTAAACAGCTATCAGTAAATAGAGACTAAAGATATATAAAATAATCTCATTCTTTTTCAAATCTAGGTTGGATGGACAATGGCCTGATGGCTTATTGGCTTCAGATAATACTCTTCATTTTGTCCATCCACTGACTTTCAATTATTCTGGTGTTTATGTCTGTAAAGTCACTAATTCCCTCGGTCAAAGAAGTGATCAAAAGGTCATCTACATTTCAGGTAAGTTAATATCTTCTTACAAAATGGGTTACTTGAATTATTCCTATAGTGATAATCATAACAATAATACTATAATTATGGTGATAATTTATACTTGTGAAGATATAGATTCCTCAGAGATTTTCCAAATAATCTAAAGATAAAATAAAGTAATCCTATCTGAAATACATGTGCAAAGTGGCATTCCTTTACTTAAAGAAATATCAAAATGTCTATGCAACAACTTTAAGACCTATGCATATAGTTAAATTTACTGTTAAATAGTATTATTTATTACTTTCATAGGTAGTGTGTGCCTTTCTAGGTTCTTTACACCAAGAACAAGCAGTGGGATTTTTTTGTCTTGGATTGGACACTCGGCACACAAGTGTATGATAAATAAAGTAGGATATCAACTTTGATGACCTGGCTAGTTAAATAACATTGTCACTCAGTGTTACTATGCCATATTGGTTACTGAGAGGTAAAGTAGGAATACTACTGAAAATGTTCTAATGAAATAAATTTTAGATGTTTTTTATTGTTAGTCTTTAAACCACTAAGAACTTAGATATTTCACATTCCATTTGTTTTGCTGTGAAACTTCTTGTTAATTTGACAGTATAAATTTGAATATTCACAAAATATAGTTGATGCTAAAAACATTGTTTTCTGGGTGTGGCTAGAAGTAATAAATTCTCAGTGGAATTCTTATTTATGCCAATTATGTAAATTATTTTGAGCATCTCTTTACTGACTATAAGAATGCAGCAATCTTCATGCCTAACACATGGAAAATTAAAGGCAAAAGGAAGAGAACCTTGAGAAATACAGGTTTGTATGGTAATTCTATAATAGGTAGTTAGAGTATTCATTTCTGCTCAAATCTAAAACTAAATTAGAGATTTTAGAGAAATTTTAAGCTTGGTTTTATGTTATATTCTCAGTCCTTGTATGATCACTCAACTTAAGAAAAGTCCCCTATATTTCTCATCACAATTTGTAATCACATGTTCATTTATTTACTTGCCTATCCTCACATTTAAACAATTGTGTTCACTTAATTTACCACTTAGTTAATGCCTGGCATATGATAGGGGCTCAATTTTTTTTTTCATGAATCTCACAAGAAGTTTAGAACTATGTACATCCTTAGCTCTCCCTTTCTTCCAGCAGCAGTGCTTTGGTAGAAATCTAAATAAGATTAGATATTAGTATACTAGTCTCCCTTTTTCCCTTAGAGATTTTTTATTAAAAAAAAAACAAAAAACCTTAAAGCCACAGGAAATGTATATTTAAAATGTACCTATTTAAGGACTGTTTACTTTTTTCTGTTGTACAAAATTTAGTGTGAGATATTACTTGTAAACTTTAGACCCAATGTGCTATGATTATGTAATCCTATCTAATAAAAGAATAATATGCAAATTAACTGTCACTCCCTCACGCCATTACTCCATCACAAAGATGGCGGTGGCCACAGAGCTAGAGCAAGCAGGAGGCTTGGGTTGCCCCAGTGAAGGAGGAAGCCAAACTTCCTGCCTGCCTGGCTGGCCCTGAGCTCCGCTCAAGGCTACAAAGTTTAAATTATAGAAGATAAATAAATCCCAGATACCTGCTTCCAGCCTGCGGGCATGGCCAGCCTGAAAACGGCCATCAGCCCCTCATCCAGGCTGGCCAGGCACCTCAGTAGGGACTCCCACCCTGAAGGGGGTGTGGTTAGCCTGAAAAAGGCCCTCAGCCCCTCACCCAGGCTGACCAGGCACCCCAGTGGGACCCTCACCCTGATCCTGGACACCCTTCAGGGTAAACCAGCCGGCCCCACCTGTGTACCAGGCCTCTATTCTATATAATAAAAGGGTAATATGCAAATTGACCCTAACAGCAGAACAACTGGGAATGACTGGTCACTATGACACACACTGACCACCAGGGGGCAGGTGCTCAATGCAGGAGCTGCCCCTTGGTGGTCAGTGCGCTCCCACTGGGGAGCTCTGCTCAGCCACAAGCCAGGCTGATGGCTGCCAGCACAGTGGTGGTGGTGGGAGCCTCTCCCGCCTCCTCAGCAGCGCTAAGGATGTCCGACTGCAGCTTAGGTCTGCTCCCCGCTGGCAAGTGGATATCCCCCAAGGGCTCCTGGGCTGCCAGAGGGATGTCTGACTGCCAGCTTAGGCCCTATCCCCCCGGGGAGCGGGCCTAAGCCAGCAGGTGGACATCCCCTGAGGGGTCCCAGACTGCGAGAGGGCACAGGCCGGGCTGAGGGACCCCCTGAGTGCACAAATTTTTGTGCACCGGGCTCTAGTAATTTAAATATTAGGGCTCAATTTGGGAAATCTCACATATATTGATTACATTGGTGGTAATCCTAAATTCATATATTTTGGCATTCTGGATCCACTTCCTAGTACTCCTGACTTTTGTGTCCAACTGACTATTAATGATTATTAACCCTATGTAGAAGTATAAATAGACACAATTTCACATTGAAAATTAAGGTCCTAATCTTTCTCCTGCCCCTTGCCACCAAATCTCTTCCTCCATTAGTCTTCCTCCCTTCACTTATTGGTTGCTCTTTCCATCTGTGTCTGAGGATATAATCTTTGAGACTTACTTACCTTTGATACTTACCTCTCATACCCTATTCAATCCATCAACAAATCAATGTCAGCTTTCCCATTATGTTATATACAGAACCTTACCAATTCTCTACTTCTACTTCAAATATTCTGGTCCAAGCCATCAGAAACTCTACTTAACTATTGGAACAGCCATTTAATTGTTCTACTTTTAATCTGTTATCGAATGAGCAGCCAGAATATTTTTAAAGGATATGTCAAATCATGCCACTTCTCTCTTTTAAACTTTCCATGGACTTTCCATTCTCACTTCCTTTAGGTCTTTAACAAATATCACCCTTACAATTGTATTTAAAATTGAAACCTCTCTCTTCTTGCCTCGCTACTAGTTTCTGTCTTCCTTCTCTGCCTTATTTTTCTTTACTGTACTTATTGCCATGTGACATACTACATATTTTATTTTATTTATATGCGTCTCTTTTTACCCTAACTAGGACATAAGTCCTAAGAGGGCAGGATTTTTGCTTGCTATAATTACTGCTACATTCTCATCATTGGCAATAATAATAATGCTTACTAGCACATAGTAGGTGTCCAGTGAACTTTTGTTGCATGAATGGATAAATTTGAGAAGAAAGCAATCAGGAAAGAATTAAAAATCAAGAATCTATTTTATGTAACTTTTTTTTTTTTTTACAAAGTAACTGGTAATAAACTTCATACATTTTTTGATTATTTTCTAGTAAGTCTCCTAAGAATCACAGTTTTTTTGCCACTAAGAACTTAAGAAAAAGATAGCATTATATGACATGGTTTTCTTCAAGAATTAGACTTTATTTTTTTATCCACAGTGTTTAATACAATACATTATGCCGAGTTTATTTAAATCGTCTAAGAGCTTCTTAGGAATATATCAAAATTCCTAGATAAAATACTGCCTTTCCAAAATGACTGATAAAGCTTAGTAGGCTTTTATTAGAATAAAAGGTCATAATTCACACAGAGTAAATTGTCAAAGTTAATCTTTTTCATTGGAACTTTTTTTTACCTCAGTATTAAAATTGGTATTTATAGCCCTAGCCGGTGTGACTCAGTGGGTAGAGCGTCGGACTGTGGACTGAAAGGTCCCAGGTTCGAATCTGGTCACGGGCATGTACCTTGGTTGTGGGCACATCCCCAGTAGGGGGTGTGCAGGAGGCAGCTGATCGATGTTTCTCTCTCATCTGTGTTTCTAACTCTCTATCCCTCTCCCTTCCTCTCTGCAAAAAATCAATAAAATATATTTTTTAAAAAATAAAATAAAATTGGTATTTATAATTTTTAGAAATAATTAAAAATACCTGTGAAAGGAATGTCTTATGACTGGAGACTGAAAGTTCTACTCAGAACAAAGTAGAGTTAGCAATCCTGTTTGAGAGAAGTTGTTCATAATTTTATTATACGTTTCCTAAGTGGGTAAGCATAAAATTTTGGACAAGAGGTGATTGATTCAAGATTGCAATATTCGACTTCAGTTCTTACTCATGGGAATACAGTGGCTCTTTGTCCAGTATGTGTTTTTGTAGTTGCTTTTGCTCTGTATTTTTTCCTTGATACCTCTTACTGCTAAGAATAGGGAAGCATTTTTTATATATCACATAAGTTCTTCCCTGCCTAAAACTCAAAGTACTTATCTAAGCAGATCTTGAATTTCAAATCATACTGATTTTTAGGATCCAGACATATTATAAGACTTAGAATCCACATATTCTTAGCAATCCTTAAACTTTTAAGATTCATAGATTTTGTTTACTTAAAGAATTTATATAAAGTCTAAAGAAAAGTAATCAATTTAATTTTTAACATAGTAATTATTATGCTAAAATATACTTTATCACTAAAGGGCCTTACTG
Source organism: Myotis nattereri (assembly GCF_964212035.1). NCBI lineage: Eukaryota > Metazoa > Chordata > Mammalia > Chiroptera > Vespertilionidae > Myotis > Myotis nattereri. Next base: position 68,389,954 of record NC_138077.1, on the reverse strand, counting down.
TAATTTTTCCCCCCCATTTGGCAGAACTCATTAATTTGAAAAAGAAACTTAAGAAGTTCTTCATTTAGGTGTGAAGAACTCACTGTATAGTTCATTGCATTTGTTATATACTCATTTATCACACATTCAGCAAATAATATAAAAAAAAAGTCTGACTGAAAAAATAAGAAATGCTGTTGTGAAGGATATTAAATAATGATAAATAAGTACCTATTGGTGATTACAAAATACTAGTCTTTCTGTCTCCTTACATTAATTGTGACTTTCATTTATCGTGGAGGAGGGAAATAATTTAAAAATATGAATAAATGTCATATGCATTGCCATATGTCCATTGCTTAAAAATACAAAATAATAAAGTATTAACACTAGTTCCATTTTCATGCAATCATATTAATAGTCAAGGTATGCTATTTTTAACATTGGTTGAGAAGGGGATGGTTTGCTTAAAAATTTCTAGAACCACTGACAAAATTAAATAACAAGATTTTTTAATTGGCATTTTGGGGGTACTTTTTTAAGTTAGATTTATCTAAAAGCTGTAAAGAACAGCTTTCACATAAAGAACATTGCATGTAGAAGTAGTAAATGTTAGATTGTTGGTTTTTTTTAGGACACTTTGCAAAAATGTTATATGTCTTACACTTGTTGAGAGCTCAGGTATATATGCATTGTTCAGTAAAAATAGCATTTCATTAAGAGCCATCAAAAACTTTAAAATTTTCTGTGCATAAAAATTTGAATTATAAATAATTACTTAGGTGATTGACTTTCATTTAAATATGCTGTGCCAGTTTATTGTAATACTTTTTCTTTGGGAATCATTGTAAAAATGACATTTAATACTTAAAACTTGACTTTTCTATTAGCCCTCCCTCCTCAGAAAATACATGACTTGTCTTACAAATGATTAATTTTTAGTTTATTTCTTTAATAGCCTGGTTCTGTGAATTTGGTTTTATAAGGCTTTATTACTTTAATACTAGAAATGGTCCTGCAATTCCACAATTGTGGGGTTTTTTTGAGATTTAATTTGTTCAGCTAGTGAATTTGTTCTCACAAATTAAAACTCTTCCTTGATTCACTTACATATAATATAACTATTATCCAATTCAAGGTACTTGACAGGATTGCCTATTCGATTGGTTTACACTCATAGGAAATTACTTATACTGTACTTATTAAATTTATACTGTACTTGCTAAATTTTTACCACATTCTATACATATGGCATTCCGTGATGAAACCTGTTTCAGTAAGTATATTTCTTTAGCTTGTAATTTTAGAATAACTTATCCCATGTAGATTTAGTATTTTTCTAACAATCATTTTTAAAAACTATCAGTACCACTCATGTAAAAATTAATAATAGGAGATTACCATTTGGGTCATTTATTTTTTCAGTGAAGAAATTCAAGATTTTTTTGTCTCATCCTTTCTTCAAACTCTAGAGTTTTATGCAACATGACCTATGAACACCACCTAATTGATAATTAACCAATCTTTAATTTTTACTGTTTATGTTTAGTTGCTTTTTAATATTAATGGCTATTTTCTCTGTATTCTAATGGCAATACACAGGATCATTTGCATCTAATATTTAAGTATTATTAGAATGTTCTCTCTAAAATATTAGCTACTTTTTTTGAAACTCCATCATAAAGCAATGTAACATTAAATTTTGCATATATGGTTGAAATCCCTCCATTTTCTAAATGTTCACATATTTTTTCATGGGCTATAGACATTTTTATAATTTATAGTTTACATGTTTTTACTTTGTGAGTCTCATTTGATAATAGCCCATTTGGCTAACACAGTTTAAATATGCTTTTTATTTTTTTAATTATTAAATAATGGCATGTACTGTATATATCCTTTTTAAAAATTGAAGTTCTCTTTATTTAAGGAAAATATTTTTGAGAGAATTATTAAACCAACAGCTTATTCTATGACCACTTAACAAGATTCTATAGTTTTTCATTCTTTTATAAATTAATTCAGATCTTATAAAAATAAACTATATTAGGTAAAATGGATATTAAGAAAACCTACTTTGATTATTTTCAGTCTTTTTTGTATTTCCTTGTGCTACTGGCCAAAAAAAAATTACATTTTATTTATTTGATTTAATTTTTGGTATGATAATTATTAAGCCAGCTATATATATAGGACACTTAAGTAATGCTTTTCATTTAAAAAACTAAGAAAAAACTCCCAACATTTCTCTGAGTACAATATAATGCTTAAACTTGGAATAGAATAGTTTAGGTTTACATCGTATGTAATTTTTAACTCCTTTTGCTTTATTGGTAATTGTCAGTTTTGTTATTTTTAAAAAATATAGAAATACCATTACATTCTAATTTAATTAAGAATGAAAAACTATTGTTACTATGAATATATATTCATTAGCTGTGCTGTCTTTTCAACTTGCTGCTGAATCAGCCTGCATTGACATTCTTTGCCTTTCTGTGTCTTGTCTATCTTTACTGTTTCCATTAGATCCTCCTACTACTACCACCCTTCAGCCTACAGTTCAGTGGCATCTCTCAACTGCTGACATCGAAGATCTAACAAAAGACGTAAAAAAATTGCCCTTCCCATTGTCAACTTTGGCAACAATTAAGGATGATGCAATTGGCACGATCATTGCTAGTGTAGTGGGTGGGGCTCTCTTCGTAATACTTGTAAGTGTTTTGGGTGGAATATTCTGCTATAGGAGAAGACGGACGTTTCGTGGAGACTACTTTGCCAAGAACTACATTCCACCCTCAGATATGCAAAAAGAATCTCAAATAGATGTCCTTCAACAAGATGAGCTTGATTCTTACCCAGACAGTGTAAAAAAAGAAAACAAAAATCCGGTGAATAATCTAATACGGAAAGACTATTTAGAAGAGCCTGAAAAAACGCAGTGGAACAATGTAGAAAATCTCAGATTTGAAAGACCAATGGATTATTATGAAGATCTAAAAATGGGAATGAAGTTCGTCAGTGATGAACATTATGACGAAAATGAAGATGATTTAGTTTCACATGTAGATGGTTCCGTAATTTCCAGGAGGGAGTGGTATGTTTAGCAACCACTAAATTTGACTTAACTATGTACAATGTTTCATTCATACTAGTTGATCATTTTCAGATTGTTCATACTTTTTCTTGAGGAAGAATAAGCTTTTACACCTTGATTTTCAAGCTTTTTTATATTCTAATTTGACAGATGCAAATGTAAAATCTGGGTTCGATGTATGTGAGCTGCTTTACAATTTTTTTTTCAATGCTGTACTACTGTCTCAAGATTTAATTTTTAATGCAGAGTACTTTACTGGTCTGAGGCACACAGGTAAGAAGAAATGTCAACATTAAATGTATGACGTTTTTGGTACACAAATTTAAAAAAAGAAAGGAAACTTCCTTGGTATTGTGTATTAAATGTTTACCTAAGACTATAATCTCAATTATAATGTTTGTTAAACATACCTCTCAAAATTTATCACCACTAAATGATACTACATTTAAATTGACTAATTCAAGAAATGTTTATATATATTTTTAGTATACAAAAAATATTCAGTCTAATGAAACACCTTTCCTTTCAAGCATTATTTTCTAAGTTTCTCTACAAATGGAATCTTTACCTCTGCATTTTAATGAGCCTTGCCATAATTACTGTAGAATGGCTTTTCAAAGATATTTTGTTGCACTAAAACTGTGTTAGTAAACTCAGTGAACATGATGTGTGGAAGAGCATAATTAGCTGCTCAGTATTTTTGGCCAGAATACATGCAAGAGTAATAAAAACATGCCTTTTAAACATCGTAATTACAATATTTTTCATCTCTGGAGGACATTTCTTATGTAGTCATGTGAACATGAAATTTGGTACAGTGTTAGTTTGTTTTGATGCTTTATGTCCTAAATATAAGAATAATAATAAAATATGGTACACAGTTAATAATAGTACAGAGAGGGCATTTCAGTATATGGATAAACATGGGCAAACTAGCATTGGAATGCCAATTTTAGGAATAAGATGTTTCAGCCAAGAATCTATACAAAGAATTTTCTAGACCATGTTGTTTTAGTCATTTATATTGATATTGTTCAAACGGGTAAATATACAGAAAAACATTTAGATAAACTTGGGAACTTGAGATTTAACAATAAAAATCTGAATTATAAAACCAATCACTAACACTTGCTGATGGATATTGTCAGACCATCCTCCTTTTCCCCCCAAATGTATGTATATGTTTCAAGATTTTTGTTTTTCCAATTAAAACTGGAAACATCATGAGGTTTTTGTTTTGTTTTTGTTACCTAATTCATTAAGTATATTCTTTCCAGAAATGTATCTTGAAAAAAAATGTTATATAAATCTTCAAATGTGGATTTCCTTTTGAGGTAATTAAGTTGCTTCTGTGGAATCCTATAAAATTGTAATAATGACAACTATTTTGAAGCCCAAAGAATATGGTTTTTGTATTTTTTTCTGTTGATGATTCATTTACAAAAGGACTGTATAGAATTGCCTTAGGTGTTTTGCCAGGGAATTGAAGTGGAAGTTAGTAGGAGAATCATAAATTAAATAAATTATTTTGTTAATAAAAAAACAAAGTAGGTCCTTTTTTTTTACCATCCCAACTACCTCCCTTTTCATCCTTGTCAAATCTAAAAAAATGGTTTATACGGCAAAGCTCTAACATGTTCATAGGATTTTACAAGTAGTTAAGGTTTTATTCTAAATGAGTATAACTCAGTTTCCTTTGTTTTAACTCAGTATTTTCTGAAAATTAGAAACCTATTTTTCCAAACACTTAGTATAAGGCTATAATGTCCATTAAGGATTCAATCCAGTTCACTGATACCTTGTTAAAAATATCTGATTTTAAATATAACTGATAAATAAATATTAAGTCTCTTTGGTCCAACTCATTGGAAGAAAAACTCTTGACAATACTTGGTGGTTGAAATGACTTTTTTTTTTTTTTAAATTAAGTATCAGCAATAATATAGCCACAGAAAGATGGGTTCTAAATTTTCTTACCATGGATGATTTGTGGCTTTTTGAACAAATTTTATCTTTAGAACAATCATTTGCAATGCAATATGAATCAGCAGTCACATTTATAATACTGTATTAATCTCAGCTTAAGTATAATCTGAAGGAAATTAGAACTGTATTTCAAAAAATTACTTAGTGCCCTGACCGGTTTGGCTCACTGGATAGAGCATCGGCCTAGGGACTGAAGGGTCCCAGGTTCGATTCCCCTCAAGGGCATGTACCTTAGTTGCAGGCACATCCCCAATCGGGGGTGTGCAGGAGGCAGCTGATTGATGCTTCTCTCTCATCGATGTTTCTAACTCTCTATCCCTCTTCCTTCCTCTCTGTAAAAAACCAATAAAATATATTTTTTAAAAAATTAAGTGATTATGAACTTCCTTTATATTATGGCTATTGTGCAGTTAGGGTTTTTTGTTTGTTTCTTTTGTTTTTGGCTGGAGAGGATGCAAGGAAAACTGCAAGTGAGTATTTGACATAATTCTGTATCTTTAAACTATTTGGCAAACTAAAATATTCCAAAATTTTAAGAATCTGATACTGATGCTTAAGGCCTTCTGAAGCATTGCATTGTTGTTTGTTAGAGCTTTATGTGTGATTACTGTACATAGAGACTTGTTTTTAAACATGAGTAGTTATAGGAAATAAACAATTTTCTTAAATTAATTTTTGAATATCAGTGGTGCATAGACAATTGATATATATGAAAACCCTACTCAGAAAAAAATGAAAGAATAGAATTTTGGCCATCTTTATACCTGTTTATTTCATATTCTTTGAACTGGTTTTTCATTTTTGTATTTAGGTAAGGTTTTTCTTTCACATTGGTAAAAATATTTCTATAGTACAATGGAGATTAATGCAACACTTATTTTTCCTGCCATTCTTTATTAAAATACATCAAAATTTTAATAGGCTAGTGATTACTTCAAAAGTGATGTTTGAGAAGTACTAGTAGTTTAAAGATTTATCTTACCATGTGCCTAAAAGGTTTCTGTTTGACAAGTCTAACATTAAAACATTAAGGTTTTTCAATAATAAGTTCTACTTACTGTAAATTGTTTCTGATAGTCATATAGTGAAAAGTTTTATAAAGATAACATTGGCTAAATGTTTAGCATAAGGGGCTGTAAGAAATACAATGTATTAGTGCAAAAATGTAGAAAAATGTAGCCATTTGATATGTGAAAACATCTGAATTGAGTTTGATTTTGCTTTTGATGAATACTGCTAAACCAAAATATATGAACAAGTAAGAAATTGTTATATGTAGAAGTAATTAATGTAAAAGGGAAGAAAGGAAGTACCCCTGTTGAAATTTAATTATAATAGTGGAATGATTTATAGTTCAAATTACTTTTCCTGTTTATTGTTTAGAAACGTAACATCTATAAAAAAAGCTTCTTTCTCAGATTTTTGGCACATTTGGTTTGGATTGAATTTTAATTTGTACCAATAATTTTTATTTTATTTTTTTGACAAGTTACTTATCCAGTGTTGGCCCCAGTAGCCACACAACAATCTTTAAATAAAAGCTTTTTTAAAAAATTATTTATAGAGGCATATTTCTATAACAAGTTATGGCTCTTGTATTACCTTCTTTGTTCTTATTATGATATTTGCTGGTGTGTGTGTAACCTAGTTTTTCTTTAATTAATGATATTTTGTGGGATTTAGAAATCTTATATCTCTTCCAAATAAGAATGTATCAGGTTAAGGATACATTTAAAGTTCAGGGAGCATCTAAATTGATATGTTAGCCATTTTAAACCTTTGCTTTTAATTAATCATTTAATTCTCATCTCATGTATATACATCATGAATATGTTTTCCACCGTCACAAATTATCTTTATAGCTCTACCTTTAAGTGTTTTTGCTGTCACTTTGACATAAGTCAAATTATATAGATTGACTTTTAATTTGGAATTAACATATTTAATATGATTTATAAGTTGGCATTTAGTGTTTTTCTTTTTTGTTTGTTTTTGTTTTTGTTTTTTTAAATTAAATCTTTATTGTTCAGATTATTACATTTGTTCCTCTTCCCCCCCCCCCCATAACTCCCCTCCTCCTAGTTCCCACCCCACCCTCCACCCTCACTCCCCACCCACTGTCCTCATCCATAGGTGCACGATTTTGGTCCAGTCTCTTCCCCCATCCCCCACACTCCTTTCCTCCCCAAGAATAGTCAGTCCATTCCCTTTCTATGTCCCTGATTCTGTTATAATGACCAGATCATTCTGTTCATCAGATTATTTATTCACTTGATTCTTAGATTCACTTGTTGATAGATTTGTATTTGTTGTTCATAATTTGTATATTTACCTTTTTCTACTTCCTCTTAAAGGATACCTTTCAGCATTTCATATAATACTGGTTTGGTGAGGATGAACTCCTTTAGCTTTTCCTTATCTGTGAAGCTCTTTATCTGATCTTCAATTCTGAATGATAGCTTTGCTGGATAAAGTAATCTTGGTTGTAGGTTCTTGGTATTCATCACTTTGAATATTTCCTGCCACTCCCTTCTGGCCTGCAAAGTTTCTGTTGTGAAAGCAGCTGACAGTCATATGGGTATTCCCTTGTAGGTAACTGAGTTTCTTTCTCTTGCTGCTTTTAAGATTCTCTCTTTGTCTTTTGCTCTTGGCATTTTAATTACAATGTGTCTTGGTGTTGTCCTCTTTGGATTCCTTTTGTTTGGGGTTCACTGTGCTTCCTGGACTTGTAAGTCTATTTCTTTCACCAGGTAGGGGAAGTTTTCTGTCATTATTTCTTCAAATAGGTTTTCAATATCTTGCTCTCTCTTATCTTCTGGCACCCCTATAATTCTGATGTTGGTACGCTTGAAGCTGTCCCAGAGGCTCCTTACACTATCTTCGTATTTTCGGATTCTTTTTTCATCTTGCTTTTCCGGTTGGGTGTTTTTTGCTTCTTCGTATTTCAAATCTTTGACATGAATCTTGCAATCCTCTGGTCTGCTGTTGGGAGTCTGTATAATATTCTTTATTTCAGTGTATGCTTAATTTCTAGTTGGTTCTTTATCACAACATCGAGGGTCTCATTAGATTTCTTGTACCTCTCATTAAGTTTATCGGCAGTCTCTGGAAGACTCTTGAAAGACCTCAAAAGTGTGGTTTTGAATTCTATATCCAGCAGCCTGCTTTCCTTCATTTCTGAGATTTGTGTCCTGTTTCTTTGTCTCGGCATTTTTTATGCTTCGCTGTGTCGATACAGTGGTTTTCTGTGCTAAGTGTCCCAATTACCTGAGGTAGACACTCTTGGTGCACCCCTTGTGGTCTTTGTGCACAGTCTTGTAGCTAAGCCTTGATTGTTCCAGGTAACACTGGGAGGGATTTGACCTCCAGGCCAATTGGCTGTGAGAATCAGCTGTGTCTGCAGCGGGAGAACTTCTCTCCTGGATCTCTAGGGCGGTGCTAATCTAGCCTCTGCCTGAGGCTAACCAGCAAATGCCTCTGTGCAAGGCTTGGGCAGGGCGGGTCCCAGGGTATCAACAGGTCGGGTGGAGTGAGCAGTTATGGCTGCTCTCAGTCCCGTCCCCAGAGTCTCTGCCTCTCAGTGTCCCGGTAATCGCTGCAAGCCCCTCGGAGAGAAAGCTGCCCTCGAATTCCGATGGATGCCAGACAGTCCCGCTTCTCCCGTTTGAGTCTGGGTCCCCAGAGACTCACCCGGACTGGAGCTCAGAGCCTGGGACTCCCTCAAGATTGAAACAGACAACCGTGCCCTCAACCGCCAGCCCGCTCTGCACGCACCTCCGCACCTTTGTATTTTACTTCAGCTCTGCGCCTACTCTGAGTCTCGGTATGCTTTTCTCTTTCCTTCTAGTTGTAGAATTTCCCCTCAGCCAGCCTTCCTGTGGTTCTGAGTGATGTCCTTTCTGTCTTTTAGTTGTATTTTTGAAGTGTTTGTGCGAGGCAGCAATCTCCGGTGTTTCCCTATGCCGCCATCTTGGTTTCTCCGCCTAGTGTTTTTCACTTATAGCTTGTGAGCTACTTTGGTTTGAAATGCCATTGGTTCTAATTGTGTGTAATCACCTTATTTTGTGTCTTTGATGTTTAAAATTATAATTAATTTTTTCTAAGCTTTGTTATTTTAGAGCAAGTTGCTGTTTTTTTATTTAAATAACATTTTGACTAGACTAAGTTTGGTTTTCCTTTTATTATACCAATAAAAATTCATGCATAAAAAAATCTTTAGTATACACAGTATACAGCTTTCTGTTTTTCAAAATGCTTTCTGTTTTCTTCTATTATATTCCAGTAAGCGGTAGTTTTCTTTTTTTAATTGAGTTGTGATAAGTTTACATCAAGAACTTGAAACTAAGCATAGCTTACCAAAGCTTTTGGAAAAAAAAAATATATATATATATATATATATATTTCATCTTAGTGTTTTTTAGAATTTTTTTTTATTGATTTTTAGAGTAAGGTTAAAGGAGAGAGGAACATTTATATGAGAGTGGAACACCAATTGGCTGCCTCCTGCACACCTTATACCAGGGATAGAGCCTGCAACCTGGGCATGTGCCCTGACTAGGAATCAAATTGGCGACCCTTGGGAGCATAGGAGGACACTCAATCGATGGAGCCATATTGGCTAGGGTCAGTTCTTGAACCTTGATAATAGTTATGTTCATTTCAATTTAGATCTGTTAACTATTCTTTAACTATACAGTGTGCTTTGATGTCTGAGTATTTATGTCGATGCTGCTCCCTTTACCTGAAAGTCCCTTTCCTCCCTTTTCCACCCTGGGAAACCAGTCCATATACAAGGTCCTATTCAAATAATAGCTTTATGAAATTTCTTTCCCTTTTAGTTTTAACTGCTACCATATTCTTGAAGGTCAACTTTTAGCTATCATAACTTCACATTTTATTTTAGCTTTTACCTGCCTTCTCTATATCATTGGTCTTCAAAAGGCTTTTCTGTACCCATTGGTTAAAAATTATTATGTACTCCTAATAAGTATAAATTATATATGTGCAGTGATAGAAGTTTGCTCTATGCATTATAAAATATTCAAAAATGGAAGTTTTAACATCTGATAAAATACTTTAAAAATACTTGTTTCACTAAAGCAATAATATTTGGGGAAACAGTGTGTCCTTCATGTTAAAAGTTAACTTATGTTCTCACTAAAACATTTTAATTGTGGTAAACACACACACACACACACACACACACACACACACACACACGTGTTTGTTTTTTTTAATCTTGATTTTATACTTTTTGATTCAGTGATTTAAAGTTGTGAATTCAGGTTCAATATATTTTGATAACTTGATTTTTAGCTATGATAGTTAAAATGCTACCTTTCAAAAACAAGTAGATTCAGATAGAAGTATATTGTTGGGGACCTCTACAGTTTCATTACAACTACTGTTCAGAGCTTATCTTCATGTTCAAGATGTTTGGTATTTCCTTGTCTTGCTAATCACAATAAACTTAGCCCTCACATTAGTTACTATTCCCACATAGTACTGGTTTGGTGTGAGCTTTACTGTTAAGAGTGAACATAAATTTTTATTTTATTTGGACTCCTAATGTGTTCGATGTTTTGTTTGTTTTTTTGTTGGTTGACTCATCACAGTTGATTGGATTGCCATGGTTTTACTTCACAATGTAACTGCTAAAGTTTGTGTATTACTAGTAAGAGTGACATATTTGCATTGACAGTTTTTGTTTTTTTGTTGTTACTTCTGACAATATTGGATTATCTTCAGTCTGCCAGTTCTTTGGAGGAATGAGACTCACTAGGAATAAATGCTTACTAATAATATATAACATGGATTAGCAGTGATGCCCTCACTTGGTCCACGTATCAGATGGTCACTTCTCACAAGGGCACCCATTTCATTCCCCCTTTACATTTTTTACTCTTAGTTAATTGTAGATAAGTTATTTGTTCACTCAGTTGAGCTCTCATACATCACAATTTGGCACAGGATGCTGGCTGTGCTAAGAGGGAACAATTAAGTGAAGGTGTAACTATCTACTTGATTTCATTCTGGAACTCCACACATAACAAATATGAATCCATGTGACAGGTGAACACTCCTGACACATGGACCAATTGGAACTACCCATGAATACTAGAACAACATTTATTTTTATTAAATGCCCTCCTCTCCTATTTTTTTAGATAAGTGATAATTTCTACACTTTATTGGAAAATATATTAATGGATTGTATGGCCCCACTTTGGGGATTTTGTGCTGTACTATGACGACAGGAACTATGTAAAACTCATCCTTGCTGTCCTAGAACTTAGTGTAAGACTGACACAGATTACTATAGGTAATTTGTTGGATGAGTGAGACTGACCCGACCTAAGTAGAGGACTTTTATTACAAAGTAGTAAGATAAATATTGGCTGGATATAGATATTTAGATGTCATATTGAAAAGATAAGTATTAAATAGGCTATTAAAAAATAAAAGGATGGGGTTATTTACGCAGAAAAGTGGCAATACAGTGACATACTGTACTATGGAAGCAAATAAAAGGTAGGAAGATAAGTATCACATTGACCTGTTAGTCATGATGGTATTGCTGAAGTTTTGATGAAAGGAATCAAGAGGGAAAAGACACAAAACGTAAATGTTTTATTTAATTGTTTGGACTGGGTATTGGAATGTACCAGTAAGTAAAAGGGGACTTATAAATGTTTTTAGAAAATTACTATAAACATGTATTTCCATGTATAGAATAGTATTTTTTAATTAAATCTTTATTGTTCAGATTATTACAGTTGTTCCTCTTCCCCCCCCCCATAGATCCCCTCTACCTGCCCCCCCCGCCTTGTCCCCCCTACACTGTCCTCATCCATAGGTGTACGATTTTGGTCCAGTCTCTTCCCACACCCCTTCCCCACCTCCCGAGAATAGTCAGTCCATTCCCTTTCTATGTCCCTGATTCTATTATATTCACCAGTTTATTCTGTTCATCAGATTATTTATTCACTTGATTTTTAGATTCACTTATTGATAGATGTGTATTTGTTGTTCATAATTTGTATCTTTACCTTTTTCTTCTTCCTCTTCTTAAAGGATACCTTTTAGCATTTCATATAATACTGGTTTGGTGGGGATGAACTCCTTTAGCTTCTTATCTGTGAAGCTCTTTATCTGACCTTCAATTCTGAATGATAGCTTTGCTGGGTAAAGTAATCTTGGTTGTAGTTTCTTGGTATTCATCACTTTGAATATTTCTTGCCACTCCCTTCTGGCCTGCATAGTTTTCTGTTGAGAAATCAGCTGACAGTCGTATGGGTACTCCCTTGTAGGTAACTGTTTTTCTCTTGCTGCTTTTAAGATTCTCTCTTTGTCTTTTGCTCTTGGCATTTTAATTACAATGTGTCTTGCTGTGGTCCTCTTTGGATTCCTTCTGTTTGGGGTTCACTGTGCTTCCTGGACTTGTAAGTCTATTTCTTTCACCAGGTAGGGGAAGTTTTCTGTCATTTTTTCTTCAAATAGGTTTTCAATATCTTGCTCTCTCTCTTCTTCTGGCACCCCTATAATCCGGATGTTGGTACGCTTGAAGTTGTCCCAGAGGCCCCTTACACTATCTTCATATTTTTGGATTCTTTTTTCGTTTGGCTTTTCCGGTTGGGTGTTTTTTGCTTCTTCGTATTTCAAATCTTTGACTTGAATCTTGCAATCCTCTGGTCTGCTGTTGGGAGTCTGTATAATATTCTTTATTTCAGTCAGTGTATGCTTAATTTCTAGTTGGTCCTTTTTCATAACCTCAAGGGTCTCACTAGATTTCTTGAGGGTCTCACTAAATTTATCGGCGGTTTCTAGAAAATTCTTGAAAAACCTAAGAAGTGTGGTTTTGAACTCTATATCCAGTAGCTTGCTTTCCTCCGTTTCTGTCATTTTCGACCTGTTTCTTTGTCTCCGCATTTTTTATGCTTCCCTGTGTTGATAGAGTGGCTTTCTGTGCTAGGTGTCCTATAGGGCCCAGTGGCTCAGCCTCCCCAGTTACCTGAGGTGGACACTCTTGGTGCACCCCTTTGTGGGCTTTGTGCACAATCTTGTTGTAGTTAAGCCTTGATTGTTGTAGGTATCACTGGGAGGAATTGTCCTCCAGGCCAGTTGGCTGTGAGAATCAGCTGTGTCTACAGTGGGAGAACTTCTGTGCTGGAGACACCCTTATGAGGCAAGACTTGCTTCAGTGGGGCTTTGGTGCTCACTAAGTCTGCCCCCTGAGTGTGTCCCTTATGGATCTGAGGAGTTGTAATCCGGATGGTCCCCCCTCTGACCACTGGGTACACTGGCTCTTGGATCTCTAAGGAGGTGCTAATTTAGCCTCTGCCTGAGGCTACCCAGCAGGAGCTATGGAGAGATCTCCAGATTCCTCTTCTTTGGGGTTTTGAGGTGCCCAGATGAGGCCCAGCTGTGAAGCAATGCAAGCTGCTGTGGGGCCTTGGGCCTTCTTTTGGAAGTTCTGGGTCTCTCTGACCCAACTGCAGTTTGCTTGGTAATTTTCAGATTGCAAAGGGACAGGCCTTTCTTATGCAAAAGCCTCTGTGCACAGCTTGTGTGGGGCAGGGTCTCAGGGAATCAACAGGGTGGAGCAAACAGCTATGGCTGATCATCAGTCCTACCCTAAGAGGCCCTGCGTGTCAGTATCCTGGTAATCGCTGCAAGCACCTCTGAGAGAACGCCACCCTCGAGTTCCGACCGATGCCAGACAGTCCAGTTTCTCCCCATATGAGTCTGGGTCCCCAGAGACTTGCCTGGAACTGGAGTTCAGAGCAATTGGGAGCTTGAGACTCCCTCCTGATTGAAAAGACAACCGTGTCCTCATTTGCCAGCCCTTTCCAAGTGCGCCTCCGTACCTCTGCACTTTACTCCCGCTCCTCTGAGTCTCAGTGTGCTTTTCTCTTCCCTTCTAGTTGTAGAATTTCCACTCAGTCAGCCTTCCTGTAGTTCTGGATGATGTCCATTTTGTCTTTTAGTTGTATTTTTGAAGTGGTTGTGCCAGGCAGCAATTTCCAGTGTTTACCTATGCCGCCATCTTGGTTTTTTCTAGAATAGTATTTTTAAAAGTATTGTCATGTTTCAGATGTCAGTTTCAGATGTAAGGTGAGCGTGTGTTTGAATAGCTTTCACATATTTTATTTGTAATAAAGACAATATTAGTTTATTATCTACAATGTATGTATTTTTGCAAAAAGTAATGAAAGTTATTTCTTTTTTTCAGTCTGATTTGTTACTGATTTTTGAACATTTTTTCTCATAAGACATATGCATGGTATCTTTAATTATGAGTGGTATACTTAAGTTGTTTGGGGGAATGTTATTTTTCTGGTTTTAGAAGTGAGTTCTCAATGTATTTGAGTTCATATAACTGCTGTGAGGACAGGAAACTGTTGTTTTGAGAGATACATGCACTAGTCCTTTAATCCTAAAAATTTTAATGTTCTCTTTTCTGCTTATCATCACAGGCTCAGATTTAGTAGATCATCTCCCCAGGTGATGGTAATGTTACTTGGTGTCAGTAAACTTGCTTAATGTTTTCAAGGTCCACATTTTTATATGATTGGTTACTTAATTTTTTTCTCAATGTAGGCCTTTTTGTTGAATATAGAGTCTATACAGGTTATGTGGGCAGGGATATAGGGGAGGCAGAGCTGGGCTAAATTCTAAATTTTCACCAAAATTCTTTGACTTTAATGGAACTATTTCAGCTCTTTGCACTTCATACTAGTGTTCATCATCTGTTAATGCCCTTAAATATATTATTTTTTCTTTTTTTTGTCAATTAGAGGAAGAAAAAATGGAAATATGAAACATAACCCATATATATGTTTAACAATTGATTTACCTATATAGAGCAGATTAAGAGAAAGCTTTCATTCCAATTGTGCTGTTCAGCACTTTCCAGCCTCTGATCCTCAGAGGAGGTGTGCAAATAAGAGAGGATAAATATGAATAGTGTACGGACCCAGGTGAAATAAATACACCCAAATTAAGATAGAAGGAAGTGTTATGGTATACAAACAGCCCTCAGTTAAGGAATGGAAGAGCTATAAATTATAAGACTAATTGGACAGGTCTGCTACCTTAAGTAGACCATAATTTAAATGTTTAGAAAATTGTATCTTATTTGGATTTTAGAATTCAGGATATTAAAAATAGTATATATTCAGAGTCAGGAATTACTTTAGGATATTAAAAGTCTGATTATGTTTTAGTACTTACAAAGCACTAACAAATTTAATATTGCTAAGACTAAATGAAAACCTTTTTTTTGAGGTGTGAGGTTTGAATTTATAATCTGTGCATTCAGAATCTTACTTTGGACTAATTACATAAAAGAATAACCTGAGTTTTTCAAACATAATTTCAGAAGTATTACTATAAATATAGTATCAACTTTGACATTATCAGCAAAACAATATTCATTTCAATTCTGTATACTTGGACAAAATATCATCAGGCTACTTTCTCCCTTAGCAAAAGAAAAATTTCCATTAACAGGATATCTTTAGAATAACGTGTGAAATAGGTAACAAGCATACTTGACACATTGAGATTTTTTTATTTGTGCCAATGCCAAGACGTATGATCTTGGTCAAATAAGCTTGATCACGTAACCTTAATAGGTTTCAATTGGCCTACTGTTAAAGACTGAATACAAAGCTATAATTTCATGGTGGCAAAAGTGATAGTGTAGAATAGATTACCCCCCCTAAGTCATCCCAAATCTCTCACCTTTGCAAGACCAGAGTAGTATTTAACTGGCCTAGGTTTCAAATCTTTTTCTCATCTAGCACTTATTCAAATGGAGATATAGTAGGTTGTAGAATAATGAGCAACACAAGGAAGATAAGCTAGGCATGTAGTAGTAAATGAGGGTAACATCCTGAATGACAGCCAGTTATATTATTTAAAACTAGAGTCACAGTGCACAAAATTTGTGCACTTGGTGGTGGAAGGGGTGTCCCTCAGCCCAGCCTGTGCTCTCTAGTAGTCTGGGACCCCTCAGGGGATGTCCACCTGCTGGCTTAGGCCCGCTCCCCAGGGGATCGGGCCTAAGCTGGCAGTCAGACATCCCTCTGACAGCCTGGGAGCCCTCGGGCGATGTCCACTTGCCAGTGGGGAGCAGGCCTAAGCTGCAGTCGGACATCTTTAGTGCTGCTGAGGTGGTGGAAGAGGCTCCCGCCACCACCACTGTGGTGGCAGCCATCAGCCTGGCTTCTGGCTGATCAGAGCTCCCCCTGTGGGAGCACACTGACCACCAAGGGACAGCTCCTGCATTGAGCACCTGCCCCCTGGTGGTCAGTGTGTGTCATAGTGACCAGTTTTCCCAGTTCTGCTGTTAGGGACAATTTGCATATTACCCTTTTATTATATAGACTAGAGCCTGGTGCCTGGATTTGTGCACTGGTGGGGTCCCTCACACTGGTGCATGATCAGGGCCAGGGAGGGACTGTAGGAGGTTTCCAGGGCATGTCCAGCCCATCTTGCCCAGTCCCTGGTGGTCAGTGTGCGTCATAGTGACTGCTTAAATGAACAGACACTTAGCATATTAGGCTTTTATTATATAGGATAATTGTACGTTTTACTATTGTTAGATTATATTCAATGTTTAGAAGGTGATTGAAATGGGTTACTTGGCACTCACTGGTGTAAGATTTTTATTCTAGAATGAAGTTAATAAAGTGACCAATTAAACCCAGAATTTTTTTTAGTTCAGTAAAGAAGTTTTTACAATTGGATAGAAAGCATTTTTTTTTTTTTTTTTAGCAATCTAAAGCACCACATGATACATTTTAATAAAAACAGTTGGAAAATATTTCTAAATATTTATTTATATGGACTACTATGGTAAGTAGGTGAAACATATTTCAAAATTGTTAGTGTTTTAATTCTGGTTAAATTTGCCATATCTGGATCCCAAAAGTAATTTCAAGTATTTAAGAGTATTTGTGGATGTCAGTTTAAAAACTAAGAGCTCTTCATTATCAAGTAGGGGATCCAGAAAGAGCATCTACATTAGATGCTGCAAAAAAACATTCTCTCACAACAAGAACTTAAGGATAGAGGCTTCCATCCTACTCCAACCTCATTTTATTTTATTCTGTATTCTTTACTACTTACGGATTTAATGGTCTTGGGCAGAATGTCTGCATTGATAAAATGTTAAATATCTTTTTAGTTAGATAAAACAAAATATGCATATTGAAGGTACTTTGTAACAAAATTTAATTGTTGGATTTAATGTGGCTAAAATTGTCAAAATAATACACATTAAGAATTGGTGGTTTTGTCACCATAATACTTATATTTGAAAATATATATAGTAATCTTAGTAATTTTTCTTATTTTGGAGTTAATAAAATAGTGTGACTTGATTTTTAGGAATTATGTGAAATTCTAACCGTTATATACTATGTTTTAAAAATCCTAAGTTTGTGGTGAAGGCTGGGGAAGAAAAACTGGTATTCAGAAATGTTAGAGTGTATCTGTAGTGAGGAGACAGGGATGAATTTTCATTTAATGTTGTAATAGAGATACTATCTTAAGTTTACTTTTTATTAAATGTGCATTTATCAAGGGAAATTATAACAGTACTATTTTAATAATATTTGTATTTTTAAAATGTTTAAGTTTTACAATGTGACTTTTTGCCTATTTTAAATAAGTGGGATTTTTTGTTGTTGATGTTTTGCCCCTTCTTGAAGGTTTTTGGTTCCTTTAATAGGATATCTTTATATTTAAATAGAATAAAGATGGTGCCCGGCCAGCGTTGCTCAGTAGATAGAGCGTTGACCTACAGACTGAAGGTCCCAAGTTTGATTCCTGTCAAGGGCACATGCCTAGGTTATGGGCTTGATCCCCAGTAGGGGGCGTGTAGGAGGCAGCTGATCAATGATTCTCATCATTGATGTTTCTATCTTCCTCTCCCTCTCTGAAATCAATAAACATATATTTTTTAAAAAGAATAAAGATAGTAAATGTCTGTATTGTTGGTTAACAATACTGAATTTTTTTGTTTTAGCACCTTTTAAAGTCAGAACTTACAAATTTTCATCCTTTTCTCCTCCAGATAGTCTTTGCCCATAGAGAATAGATGTACTTGTTGAGATGTGACTGGGTTATTTTCATAACTTGAGAAAAGCAAAGCTGGCCTGCTAAGGTGGTATCTTGAGAGCAAGAAGGGTGTTAGTATAATGCTACAAAAGAATCAAGTTTGGGATCCTCTGAGCTTGCTGTTGAATGACATACTTCGATCACATAGCCTTTGCACATTGTAAAATTAGGATACACAAATTTAAGAACTCTAAAATTGTTTGAAAAGCCAAATTTTTATTACTTTGCAGATGTTCCGTTTAAGCCCACCTCTTCCATAGCCATAGCTGGAGCTGTAATTGGAGCTGTCCTTGCCCTTCTCATCATTGCTGTCTTTGTGACTGTGCTGCTGACTCCTCGAAAAAAGAGACCATCCTATCTTGACAAAGTGTAGGTAACTTTTTTGCCTGTTTTCAGCTGTGAATATTTGGTCTGTGTCAGTATTTACCTTTATAGCTACTCATATGGAAAGTGACAGGGATGAAAGTGCATAAAAGTATTGTTAGATCTTTGTGTGATGACCAGGGTTTCATCAGAACGTCTCAAATTACATCTCAGTAAATAAACTGTCAAGGGGCTGCTGGAAACAAGTATATTAGACAGCTTTTTCACCTACACTACATTAGACACCTTTCCATATGGTAACATAATGGCACTCTGTGTTTTCCTGCCTTCTGAATAAAAATGTAGCTCTTAATGAAGTAGTTGATAGACATAAAAAAAAATCTTAGAAGTTTAATTGCTTTTTTAGATTATATATGCCTGTCTTATGTATAGATATGATTTAACTTTCAACTGACAGTAGTTATTAAACACATCTAATTTTAAAACTTTTATCCTTAAAGAATTTTTGTTTTGGTGAATTATAAAATGGGCATTTTTTATTTAAAGGGAAAGCAGTGGTTTCGGCCTAATCATTGAGATAGAATTATAAAGCAGAAGTTGCACTTTGCTGTAGAATTAAAAGACTATGTCTCACCTAGCCTGTGTGGCGCAGTGGTTGAGCATCAACCCATGAACCAAGAGGTCACCAGTTTGATCACCTGGTCAGGTCACATGCCTGGGTTGTGGGCTTGATCCTAGTAGGGGGCTGCAGGAGGCAGCAAATTGATGTTTCTCTCTCGTTGATGTTTCTAACTCTGTCCCTATCCCTTCCTCTCTTTCTAAAATCAATAAAAACACTTATTTAAAATTAAAATACTAATGTTCCAATTCATGTATTTGCATCAACAGCTTTGTTGTTTCATCTGTGAAATGAGAATTACTTGTCCTACTTACCTCACCTGGTTGTGATCAGAGAATAAAATGTTTATAGACTCTGAAGTTCTACACAGATGGCATTATTTCGTGTGTGTTATTACAGTTTTCATATTAGGACATAGGCTGGCTCTCAAAGAATAGATTTCTTATTTTTATAAATGTTTTGCATATGCCTCTAATCTGGCACAGTTATAGCACTGATCTTTTTGTTTTGAAGACACCTGGGAGTTAGTCTCAGCTTTTATCATGATCAAATTAGTGGTATGAACATGAACAACTCACATGACCTCCATGAGCTTCAGTTTTCTCACCTAAATGACCTATGACATCTTGGAGCTATAAATTTGCTGATATTTTTGTTAGATGAAAGGAAGTAATTAATTTAGATAAAAGGACCGTAAAATACTCTTTCAGTGCAATACCTGTAAGATGAGTTTTATAACATTTCAAGTGACGAGGGTGTGGTTAACTTCATCTTAGTTCCCAAATTATCTCAGGATTTTCTATAATTTCAAAAACAAAATTTACTAATAGACTAGTAAATCCATGTAACCATTTTATTATTTGAATTCTGTTCATTTAAAATATGATTTCATGCTCTCATTGAGAAGTTTATCAGACTGCAATTTTAATTACTTTGGCCTCTATAGTTTTCATTCTCTTTATCCTTTAATATAGGTGACATTCTTGTTTGATTTACTGATTATGAGTACTGAAAATTATTTACCTGTGATCTTCAAGAGTATGAGAATATATAAAAATTACCTTCTAAAATGCAGAAAGCTACAAGATATATTGAATTTTATTTATTTAAACAGTGTTTAAAATGCATGATACTATTTTTTTTTTAATAGATTAGGTCATTTTGGCAAAAGAAATGATCTAAGGTCCCCTAAGGTGCCTTTGTTTATTTCAGGTTGCAAGGTTTATAATGGTCTGTAGATTGAAAATATTAATTTGCATTGTGAATATTCTGAGTGGCCATGCTTTTAAAAAATTAGTTTTAGAAGTATTTCCAAATACAATTTAAACTTTTTTCATTATCATTTTAAAATATAGTCTTAAATCACTT
The DNA here is from genome assembly GCF_964212035.1 of Myotis nattereri. NCBI lineage: Eukaryota > Metazoa > Chordata > Mammalia > Chiroptera > Vespertilionidae > Myotis > Myotis nattereri. Next base: position 68,369,456 of record NC_138077.1, on the reverse strand, counting down.
TTATGACACTTTAGGGGCAAGTACCTTCCATTACATACATGTTTTACAACCTTTAAAATGTTGGTAGGCATGTAGATGTAAAAATATGCAATGCATAAATAAATGGGCCATGTACTATATTGCTTGCTTAGTAATAATTTGAAGAAATGTTTCTATTTGAGTTGCTTTTAAAATATGCATCTGTTAGATTGTCTTAAGTGTTGAAACCTTTAAAACTAGTTTATTTTCCATCTATGATAGGTTAGTGGAAATATAAGAGCAAATTAAATATATAATGTACAGTGATATATAAATGTTAGAATGAGGAAAATATCCTCAAAAATTAAGAGAACCTTGATTGTTTTCCCCTTCTCTTTTTTTTAATTTTTGCTGAATATGGCAGTCACATTTTTTAACCTTTTTAATGCAGGATTGACCTTCCACCCACACATAAACCACCGCCTGTGTATGAAAAAAGATCCCCCCCTTTGCCTCAAAAAGACCTTCTATATCAGGTAAGTGTTCATGAGTGCACTTAAAATGGAATAAAATAAAAGGTACTAATCAGTATATATCATTTGTTTCAAAATATTATCTAGTCATGGTATATTAAACATTGCACCTGCAATGGATAACAACACTGGGCTTTGGGAATCAGAGACCATTTAGGAATATTGTGATTTTGTCCTCATCTATAAAATTAAGCAGATGAAAAACGTAATTGTTTATTTTTCTCTTCTAGCTGTAAACATTCTATAAAATATTGCTAATTGTAGACTAGTTGCTATCATTCCACCTAGAAGAGTCAGAACTTGAGTTGGAGATGAAATAACTTAATACAATAAAGCTTTTAAGAAAAATTTAGGCTAAACTCATTATCCATCAGCAAGATAATTTATGATTCATGCATTATAATGTCAGATATTTACTGTATGTCTGTTTTAAGTAATGTTGTGATATCAAAATATAAATTACATAGAACTGTTTTCTGGTTACTAAGAAATCAATATGTAAGTGTGTAATTACTATCTAATTAGTTTCATGCCAGGATAGCATGTTATAATAATAAATGTCTTCTAATGTTCTACTTAGTAGACAATGTGTCAACTTCAAACTAATTCCTACTTGAAGGCATTAGCCCTCAGCCCTCAGAACTAGGCCTAGTGACCTAATAAGCCAGGCCATGCTCCCAAATGTTCTGCCCATCAGTGTTTTTCTACCACTGAGAAACCACAGCAAGAAGCAGTTTCTCACTACCCACATTTGCCCTGCTTAACCATTGCTTTTGTGGTAATAGTGCCAAATTCATCCCTGATAATTTTCATTCTAAATATGTTAGTCAGGAGAAGGAGGCCTGATATTGTGAATAGTTCCTTGAATGGGAATATTTCTGTATTGCTGAGATAATGCATGGAGACACGCGTAAGTATGAGGGAAATAAAAAGGAATGTCTTGCATGTTGTCAAAAAGTAATTAAAAAGTACCACCAGCTTGTCAGGATTTTAGATGATAATACTACAAAAGTGAAACTTCATTTAAGAAACAGATACTAACTCATGACATTAAAATGTATTTTACCTTTTTATTATGTTGTATTTTCTTAACATTGTTTATTTAATACTTAAGTATATTCTTGCTATCAAAAAAATCAAATACTACAGAAATCTATAAACTGTGAAAGTCCTCCTTTATTTATCCATCCCCTCATAGCTCATTTCCTTCCTCAGAGATCACCATTGTGATCTCAGACTTTTTCCACAAATTTACTTTCATGCATCTATCATTTACATTTAAATCTACAAATATTCTTAAAAAAACATAAATGTAGTCATACAATACATATTATTCTAGAAATTGTTTTTCCCACTCTGTTACAGACCAATGTTTTTCAGAGTGGCCAATGTTACCATGTATCAGAATCCTTTGGGTTATTAAAAATGAAGATTTTTTAACACAATTTCAGGCTTACTAAATCAGAATCTCTGGGCTGGAGGCAGTGCACATTTTACCCAGCACATCAGGTGAATTTTAAATGCACATTCAAGCTTGAGATATATTGCTGTCTCTGTATCCATTTTAATGGCTGAAGTAGTATTCCATCATGTTGACATACCAAAAATTACCTATCTATTTTCCTAGGTTGTTTCCAATATTTTTCCATAACTATAATTGTTGCAGTAAGGATGCTTCTATATACTTTATAGTACACGTGTTCATAAAATATATGCAAAGAAATAGAGTTGCTGTGATTTTTTAACATGTAAATAGGTGCCACAGTGCTGGCCAAACTAGCTATATCAATTTATATTCCCACTAGAGGCCTGGTATACGAATTCATACACGGGTGGGGTTCCTAGACCTGGCTGGTTATCAGGGTTGATTGGGGCCAGGATTGGGACTGGGCTGATCAGGGCCTGCCAGCCGAGGGGAGGGACCACAGGAGGTTGGCCAGCCAGCGGGAGGGACCATGGGAGGTTGGCCAGCTGGCCAGGAGGAGGGACTGGCCAGGGGGAGGAACCGCGGGAGGTTGGCCAGCTGTGGGAGGTTGGCTGTGGGAGTGCACTGACCACCAGAGGGCATCTCCTACATTGAGCATCTACCCCCTGGTGATGAGTGCTTGTCATAGTGACTGGTTGACTGATTCTTCCAGTCGTTCGGTCGTAAAGGTCACTTAGGCTTTTATATATATAGATAAATAGTGCAGTAGTCCCCCTTATTCATGGTTTCTGTTACCCAGGGTAAGCACATTCTAAAAATATTTAATGGAAAATTCCAGTAATAAACAATTCATAAGTTTTAAATAGTGTGTCTTTCTGAGTATGGTGATGAAATCTCATCTTGCCTCCGCTTCACCTGGGACATGAGTTATTTCTTTGTCCAGTGTATCAACTCTGTATAAGGTACTCGTCCATTAGTCACTTATTGTACTTAATAATTACAATATATTATTATAGTTATTTTATTATTAGTTACTGTTGTTAATATCTTACTGTTCCTAATTTATAAAGTAAGCTTTATCATAGATATGTGTGTATAGGAAAAATATGTAGTATGTATAGGTTGTGGTACTATCCGTGGTTTCAGGCATCCACTTGATATGGGGGTCTTTAAACATATCCCCCATGGAAAAGGGGTGATTATGTATCTTACAACACATTTCCTTCTCTAATAGTATCCCCCATGATAAGGGGGAAAATGGGTTTTATATATACTAAAATCCGTTTCCCTCTCTAATACTGTTTAGTAGAACTTTTTTGTTTGCCAGTTTGATAAAATTGAAAAAATAGCTCATTCAAAAGCTGTGTAGAATACTTGACAAAGTTTTATAATTGATTGCCTATTTATTGTTCTGTAACCATACCTGCGCACGAATTTCGTGGGCCAGGCCTCTAGTCTGTATTTTTATGTTTTTTTATTTTTTTATTAAATCTTTATTGTTCAGATTATTACATTTGTTCCTCTTTTTATCCCCCCCCCCATAACTCCCCTCCTTCCAGTTCCCACCCCACCCTCCACCCTCACTCCCCACCCACTGTCCTCATCCATAGGTGCACGATTTTTGTCCAGTCTCTTCCCTCATCTCCCACACCCCTTTCCCCCCCCAAGAATAGTCAGTCCATTCCCTTTCTATGTCCCTGATTCTATTATAATCACCAGTTCATTCTGTTCATCAGATTATTTATTCACTTGATTCTTAGATTCACTTGTTGATAGATGCATATTTGTTGTTCATAATTTGTATCTTTACCTTTTTCTTCCTCTTCCTCTTCTTAAAGGATACCTTTCAGCATTTCATATAATCCTGGTTTGGTGGTGATGAACTCCGTTAGCTTTTCCTTATCTGTGAAGTTCTTTATCTGACCTTCAATTCTGAATGATAGCTTTGCTGGATAAAGTAATCTTGGTTGTAGGTTCTTGGTATTCATCACTTTGAATATTTCTTGCCACTCCCTTCTGGCCTGCAAAGTTTCTGTTGAGAAATCAGCTGACAGTCGTATGGGTATTCCCTTTTAGGTAACTGAGTTTCTTTCTCTTGCTCTTTTTAAGATTCTCTCTTTATCTTTTGCTGTTGGCATTTTAATTATGATGTGTCTTGGTGTTGTCCTCTTTGGATTCCTTTTGTTTGGGGTTCTCCGCGCTTCTTGGACCTGTAAGTCCATTTCTTTCACCAGGTCGGGGAAGTTTTCTGTCATTATTTCTTCAAATAGGTTTTCAATATCTTGCTCTCTCTCATCTTCTGGCACCCCTATAATTCTGATGTTGGTACGCTTGAAGCTGTCCCAGAGGCTCCTTACACTATCTTCGTATTTTCGGATTCTTTTTTCATTTTGCTTTTCCGGTTGGGTGTTTTTTGCTTCCTCGCATTTCAAATCATTGACTTGATTCTTGCGCTCCTCTGGTCTGCTGTTGGGAGTCTGTATAATATTCGTTATTTCAGTCCGTGTATGCTTAATTTCTAGTTGGTTCCCCATCATAACATCGAGGGTCTCATTAGTTTTCTTGTAGATCTCATTAAGTTTATCGGCGGCTTCTAAACAGTTCTTGAGAGACCTTAAAAGTGTGGTTCTGAACTCTATATCTTCCATTGACAATTTTGTCCTGTTTCTTTGTCTCCGCATTTTGTTATGCTTCCTTGGTGCACCCCCTAGTGGTCTTTGTGCGCAATCTTATAGCTAAACCTTGATTGTTGTAGCTAATGCCAGGGAGGGTTTGACCTCCAGGCCAAGTGGCTATGAGAATCAGCTGTGTCTGCAGTGAGAGAACTTCTGTCCTCTAGGGAGGTGCTAATCTAGCCTTTGCCTGAGGCTATCCGGCAAATGCCTCTGTGCAGGGCTTGGGCGGGGCGGGTCTCACAGGATCAACAGGGTGGGCCGGAGAGAGCAGTTATGGCAGCTCTCAGTCCTGTCCCAGGGGCTCTGCCTCTCTGAGTCCCAGCACCCGCTGCACACCTCGGAGAGAAAGCTGCACTCGCTCTGACTGAAGCCAGACAGTCCCGCTTCTCCTGGGTCCCTAAAGACTCGCCCGTATCTGGAGCTCAGAGTCTGCGACTCCCTCCCGATTGAAAACGCCAACCGCGCCCTCCGCCGCCAGCCTGCTCCGCGCACTCCGCACCTCAGAATTTGACTTCAGCACTGTGCCTCCTCTGAGTGTCCGTATGCGTTTCTCTTTCCTCCTAGTTGTAGGACTTCCACTCAGCCAGCGTTCCTGTGGTTCTGGGTGATGTCCCTTCCGTTTTTTGGTTTCACTTTTGAAGTAGTTGTTCAAAGCAGCAAACTCCGGCGTTAACCTATGCCGCCATCTTGGTTCTCCTAGTCTGTATTTTTAAAAGCCAAGCGACCTGAACGTTAGAACAACCAGAACAACTGGTTGCTATGATACGCACTGCGGCCAACCAACCGGCCTGCAGCCCCTCCACCCGACCCTTGATCAGCACCCCACCGCCAGCCTGCCCCTTCCCCCAGCCAGCCCTGCCCCCGATCACTCCCCCACCCCGATCAGGGTCGGGGCCGGCCAGCAAACCTCCCACATCCCCTCCCCACACTGTCCTAGCCCAATCGTCTCCCATCACAGCAGACTGGCAGGACCCCACCCATGCACAAATTAGTGTAGTGGGCCTCCAGCATTCTTATAAATGAGAAAGTAAACCTCCTCTATAAGATTATTTATAGAGATTAATAAATTACCAAATGTTACACCCTAGAAAATTACCTGAAATCTAGTGAACTCTATATATTTGATGTTATTATTATTGTTAAAATATATAATTCCCAATAAAAATATTGAAGAGAGCAAGCAGTGAAATTATTATATATATATAGTAGAATAATAAAACTAATACTACTTTGACTAATATAAACTCAGCCTCTACTTCTTTTGTAAGTTATTTATACTTTTATTATAAGCTTAGTAATGCTTGAAATGAAATAAAAATGTATGGAGTTATATTTTTTTATTCATAGTTCTGTTTTGTTTTGTTTTTTCACTGTCATTCATTTATCAAACAAACATTTCCTGAATGCTTAATATGTTCCAGTACTGGGAATGCTTAGTTAATTAAGCAAATAAAAAAGTTAATGTCTTTATGGACCTCACATATTTAGTGACAAATAAATGCCTACTATGAAATCTTTTTTAAAAATAATTTTATAGAAGTAGTAGTTGGCATACAACAAACTATACATATTTAAAGTGTGAGTTTGATACATTTTACGTATTATTCATAAGCACATACATAGATACATGCATACATAACAAACTGACCCAGGAAACATCAGCATAAAAAAGATAACGCAGAGATCCATCATTTTCATAAGTTTCATTGCACCTCTTTGTAATCTTTGCTCTCCTTCCACATCCCTAGGGAAACAAACACTGATCTGCTTTCTGTCTACATGTATTAGTTTACAAGTTCTTGAATTTTATATAATAGGATCATACAGTTACATTCTCTTTTTTGGTCTTGCCACATAATGATTTTGGGATTCCTTCATGTTGTGTTGATCAATAGTTATTTCTTCTAGATATGTGTACTTTGTAAATATACTAAATTTTGAAATTCATTTACTAGTGGATGGATATTTGAATAGTTTCCAGTTTTGGGCTATTACAAAACAATGCTGCTATGAGCACTTACATATGTCTTTGTGCAAATACTAGAGGCCCAGTGCACGAATTCATGCACCAGTGGTGCCCCTTGGCCTGGCCTGTGGGATTAGGCCAAAACTGGCTCTCTGACACCCTCCGAGGGGTCCCAGATTGCAAGAGGGTGCAGGCCAGGCTGAGGGACCCCACTGGTGCATGATCAGGGCTGGGGAGGAACATGGGAGGTTAGCCATCCAGGGAGAAACCATGGGAGGGCTCCAGAGTGTGTCTGACCTATCTTGCTCAGTCCTGACCCGCTGGACCCCAGCAGCAAGCTAACCTACCAGTCGGAGTATCTGCCACCAGTGGTCAGTGCACATCATAGCGAGCAGCTGAGCGGCCTTAGCATATCATTAGTACATTATGCTTTGATTGGTTGAACGGCTGACCGGACACTTAGCATATTAGACTTTTATTATATAGGATATGCCTTCATTTCTTTTGGGTAAACACTTAGCTATGAAATGACTGGGTCATATGGTAAAGGTAACTTAAAATGTATTTAAAGAAAATGCTAAAATGTCATCCTAAGTGTTTTTTTCCATTTATGTTCCCACCAGGCTTGCATGTGTTGGTCTATACCAGCCGTGGGCAAACTATGGCCCGCGGGCCGGATCCGGCCCATTTGAAATGAATAAAACTAAAAAAAAAAAAAGACCGTACCCTTTTATGTAATGATGTTTACTTTGAATTTATATTAGTTCACACAAACACTCCATCCATGCTTTTGTTCCGGCCCTCTGGTCCAGTTTAAGAACCCATTGTGGCCCTCAAGTCAAAAAGTTTGCCCACCCCTGGTCTATACTCTAACTACCACTTTCTATGATCAGACTTTTTAAACTTTAGACATTCTAATAGATGTATGTTTGTACTTCATTATGATTTTAATTTGTATTTTTAATTTTTTTTTTTTTAGTTACTAATATGTAGAACTTTTTTCATTTGCTGATTTATGATTCATTTATCTTTTTTGGTGAAGATACTGTCTAACTATTTACTTCTCTTTCTTTTTTTAATTTTTTAGTTTTGAGATTTCTTTATGTATTTGTGTCTCCCCCTCCCCCCAATTTATATTTTGAAACCCTAATCCCTAATGTGAAGGTATTTAGAGATGGAGCCTTTGTTAGATAATTAGGTCACGAGGCTGGAGCCCTCATGATGGGATTCGTGCCCTCTTAAGAAGAGTCAGGAAAGAGCTCCTTTCTCCCCCTGCTCTCTGCCATCTCTATTATAAAAACCCCTTGGTTGGGACACCGTCACAGCAGAACGACCAAAGACTGGTCACCAGCAGGCCATGTGCGCGGGTGGGCAAGGCCGCGTGATTTCGCATGCTGAGCTTCTAGTGTAAAGATATAAGAAGACAGCTGTCTATAAACCAGGAAGAGGGCCCTCACCAAGAGCCAAAATCTTAGACAAATATGAGGCTTGTACTTCCTAGCCTCCAGAACTGTGAGAAATAAATTTGTTCTTTAAGCCACCCAGTCCATGGCAATTTGTTATAGCAGCCCTAGCAGTAAAGACATTTTGGATACAGGTCCTTTATCAGATATACTAGAGGCCCAGCACGCGAAATGGCGTGAGACCTAGACCTGCCGCACTGGCGGGACCCCAGACCTGCCCTGCGTGAGCAGCAGGACCCCAGACCCACCCTGTGTGGGCTGCGGGCCCGCCTCCACTGTGCCAGCCCCGCCAGCCCCATGTGAGCCCCAACAGCCCCACGCGAGCCCAGCCTGCCCTGGGCAAGCCACAAGTCCCGGCCCGTGAGAGGTGCTCCATGCACCGCCTGGTGACCAGTTGTTTGGTCGTTCTGCCGTTACAGCGTCACAACCACAGAACTTTTATGATATAGATGATTTGGAAATATTTTTCCATTCTCTTGTCATTCTTTTAATAGTGATTTTTGAAGGACAGAAGTTCTTAATTTTGATGAAGTACAATTTATATGATGAAAATGTAATGCTACGCTTTCTTTCTGGAATGGGGAACTAGTACTTTTTTTGTTAGTTGCTATTAATACAGTTGCTATTAATAGTTGTTTTTATAATACATCATTTCATTTTTCCTGTGTAAATTTTATAAAGAAGGAGATTTAGTGAATTCAAAGACAGTAGTGGTTTAAATTGGCTACTAAAGTTCCTTCAGTTTCTGTATGCTTAGGAGATAGAAACAGTATGAGTAATTCTCATCTCACTTGAAAAATGGGAATTATTAGAAAAACTTGACCTCTAATAGTGTTTTGTAACCTGTGGCACTAAAGTAGCCAGTATCTCTTTATATGTTCTATTTATCTCTGTATAGCCATAGTAATTAGCATAGAGAAGAAGCTTAATAAAAAATTTAAAATAGGACATAAATGAGTTATAGGAAGGACAATTATTTTAGAGTCTTGTTAACTCTTATCTTCTGTAGAATCAAATGTGATCTAACAATCTTGTTATAATTAAGAAGATTGAGATCCAATGAATTTGACTTGCTGAAAATTGTAAAAATATTCAAAGTTTATTTTAGACTTACTGTAAATATATAAGTCAATATAAATATATATTGATCAATATATGTAAATTGATCAATATAAATAAATCAATATAAAACAATAGTCTTGGGAAGCTGTAGTGGTAATTTCTAGACAACAAAGCTTCCAAGTTGTATTGCATCTCAGTGTTTTTAATGGTATCAACAGCATCAGTGAATTAATCGTGGGATTTTTAGAAAGGACTTGAAATCCTTTGACCTCAATTCTCATTGCTACCTATTTCTGATTTGTGGCTGAACTGTCTGAGTAGGGAAGTTAGGACTGTCTTAAGAAAGGAAAACAAAAGTATGAAACCAAGTTATGCAATAGTTCCTTCACAGCTATTTCTCAAACTGATTGAATTACTTTATGGAGATTAAATGATCTAAAATAGCTAGCTTCATTCTAGTCCCCAATAAAAGAAAGTAGATGATTGAAATAAAAGAATTAAATGTTGGCTTTTTAAGATGTTCTGAGCATTCACACCCTTTTGTAAGACTTTATTATAATTCTTCCTGGTTCGATCTATGCTAAAACATCCCATCTTCTTTCTTTGCTTTGAATCCTTAGCACTGTTATGATAACTGATTCACTATAAAAATTACATACTACTTGTACTTATACATGTGCGCTTGTGGTTCTCCTGTTTTTCAGTTTTCTTGATTATACGCTCTTTAGAAGTGGAAACCATGACTACGATTGCCTTTGTAACCTTTCTTGATATTTAGTAAGCTGCTCTGCACATAGGCTATTCAGAAATTGCTGTTGAGATTCAGTTACAGTAAAATTATTTATAAAATCACAGTTTCTCAAGCTTGTTGAGGGTAATTGCAGGAATTGGTGGTGAACAGGGAAGACATCGGACAGTGTCACCTCCTCCTTCTGCATGTGTAACATTTAGGAAATTTATTTTAAACAATTTGGAAAGTGTATTGCCAGTCCATCGTTGTCTTTGAACAAGATGATGTAATAAAGTGCCAACCTATAATATCATTTCCAAAGAATTATCACTATCAACTCATAATAACTGGAAACAGACCTCAATTCTTTTAACATTACCGCCAAAATACTGTAAAGCATCTCATAAGCCATGTTAAAGGTGAAACATTAACTCAGATGTAAAGCTAAACTTTGGGGAAGAAAACTGTTTTAATGGCTCAACGCTATTTGGGAATTCATGCAGTAAGATATTATTATAACCATTAATTTACTTAAATTATGTTTTTTGCCTTGATTTTTAAAGAATTAAATTCAGACTATTCATACTTGAGATGCAATCAGAACATTAAATCTTGAGTGGTTTATTTGAGACCTGTGTTAAGTTCACACTGCCATCAGGGAAGTAGAAGTCTTAATTATAGGTGACTCTTGATTGACTTATGAGTAAGTAGAAGTAGAAGAACTATTGAAGTTTAATACAGTCAGCTAAGTACAATGAAATTTCCTCCCAAATTTATGAGGATCTAATAGTTTTCTTTGTTTAAAAGAACTCATGATTTTCTGTTCAGGGAGTGATTCATTTTAAGTACAGAGAAGTCTGGACAGAGAGCTGAGTTATTGTAAATTTTCAGAACAAAGCAACTAAAGTGTTTTCAGAGAATGGATTTTTTCATTATTTGTACATCGTTTCACACAGACATTATCAACCTAATTTAACTCTAAATTTGGCTACTTATTCTTGATTTTAGTCCTGGCAGATTGTTTGAATATGTGTTCTTTGGGTTTTTTGTTTTTTTTTTCAAGTTCTTTTGACATGTTAAAAACAAAATAAAATAAATGATAAAGGCCACATATGGACTTCTGAGAGAAAGATGTAAATGCTATATTATTTAAGATAAATGTTACCCATACATCTAAACTTAGAGAATTCATTCATTCATTTAGTGAATTATAGTGATTTATTTTTAAACTCCTTTAAAGTTAATTCAATATGGAGTCCTTGGTCAAATTGAACTGAGCTAAAAGGAGAGTTGCTTTGGGTATCTACCTTCATGTTGTAATGTGTGTAATGCCAATGAGGCCTCATGTCTGCCACACTGCCTCACATCAGAGAATAATAGATTCATAGAGACTTACAATAGAGTTTAATAGAGATAACATTTAGTAATATTTTTTACTATCACCTGTTAACATGATGGGGAGGCTATCTCAGGCTGTTGATTATCAGAATCCTCCTTGTGTGTTGGTATAGCAGTCTTATATTTATAATTTCAAGGTTGGTCCTGATTTCACTTAGTTGTACCCTAGTGTCAGTATGCATATAAGTGCACTTACCCCTAATTTTGAGACTGCTGTTTCTCTAAGAGACATCCCTAGCCCTCACTCTTACCCCATGCCTTTTCTCAATTCTGATCATTCCAATTCAAAGTACCTTCTTCCCATAATTATATGACTCCTATATCTTAACCTCTAAAAAAATTTCCTAAGCTAATTGGAATATCGAATTTAGAATATAATGTACCAATGTGAACTATAGGTAAAGTATTTGTTATGTAGTCAGTTTCCAAAGTGTAATTGGAAATCGTGATCTTATTTGGAGTGCAGCCTGGGTTCTAATATTGTGATGTGCTGTGTATAATAGTATATCATATATTTAATATTTTACTGTAATTCTCTTTCATGTAGTGATGGAGTGCTTAGAAAAGAGTGTAATATATATTTAGGAAGAGCTAGAAAATGGGTAATTGATCACTTCATTTAAAACAAAGTTCATTTAATGACAGATTTACTGAATACTTAATACACTTTCGGTTATTTTAGAATCTATTTCAGATGTCTTAAATGAAATTAAATTAGAATACATTTTCATTAAAATAAAATTTTATGTATTTTATGTTTGAAACCTCTTAAATATGAGGAAAGCATGTTTGAATGAATTAATTTAAATGTTTCTGAAGGGTTTATTGGCTTAACAAAACAACAATAAAGCAGAGGCCATAATTTTTTGAATGCTACAAGTTAGAAATCAGCTAGAAATACTCAGTTAATTTCAAGATGCTTATTGGTTTAGAAGTCTTTAAACTGCCAAAAATTAAATTTTAAAAAAATCAGTATATAAAAAACAAAACAAAAAAAGGTTTGTTATCCTTGGATGAATTAACCTTAGTCATTTGAGCTAGAGCCACAAAATTATTTCATTTTCTTACGTGAGTATGGGAATCTTTCTCCCTGTCTGCCCTTGGCAACTTGTCAGATGAGTTTCCATAGTTACCAAACTACCATAGGACAAATGTTCTGTTCCTAGGATAAGTAAGAGTAGACACAGTTCCCACTCTCTTTCCCCTAAGACATGTTTTCACCACCGGTTAAGTTTGGTTGTGGCAGGATCCCATATTTATTTTGTTGATTCTTTGACACATATTCTCAAACCAAGATGTTCGTCTCCTCAGTTCTATATACAGCAATCTCCCTTGGTTTGCTTTACTGAACTATGCGTAATTAGGAACGTGTGCTAGGCAAGTAGTTGGCTCAATGTTTTATATTTAATATGTTGCTTGCTATTTGGGACTCGGATTCTGAGAAGAAATAAGCCCCAAAGTGCTATATATGTTTCCTTGGGCTTGTAAATTAAAACGTTGATCATATAATTCAGATTAAAAAGCATTTTGTCATTGATGCATTCATTAAACCCACTTTTTGGAGGGAACAATGTATATGGAATGGTACTTCAGTTTGAATCATGATGCTACCTAATAAATATTTTTCAGAAATCAGTAGGCCTGTGGAAATCATTGCTGTACATATTTACAAAGATGTCACAATTCACATTCCTTACCTTTGTGTGGTGACGAATACCAATCACATGTGTAACACATTCAGGATCATCCCTTACAATGAACTCTTTTAGGCCTACTAGTTTTTCAGGAGACCCAGCTAGAGTTCATTTTAGCCCTCCTGTGATGACATGGCTGCTTATCCATGATGATTTCCTGTTGTTCCACTGATTTGGAAAGTATTCTTTTTCTTTGTAGTTTTAGAAAACAGAGCCAGGACTAGAAAGTGAAGGTCATAGGAACATAGATTTGAATACTCAATAGAAAAAAGATGTTTCCTTAGGTTTCACATATAAGTGAGATCATGTGATACTTGTCTTTCTCTGACTGGCTTATTTCACTTAGCATAATACTCTCCAGGTCCAAAGTAAACTGAGGAACAAAATATTGAAGCATTCAACAGAGTGATGTATTTCAGAGGGAAGTGGGGTGGGGCGCGCGAAGAGATTAACCAAAGAATTTATATGCATAACCTATGGACAGACAATAGTGCAGTGAAAGCAGAAGGAGAGGGTGGGAGCAGGGTAGAGGGAGTCAATGGGGGAAAAAAGAGGGGGATCTGTTATACTTTCAACTATAAAGATAAGTTAAAAAATAAAAACATTTATTTTCATTTAAAGGATGTTTCCAATAATTAGATCTGTCTGATAATGAGGCTGATACATCAAGAAGTAATACATAGTTCCTAATGGCCTTGTTTAAAGGACTCCGCCACCTTTGTTGTATGTTACAGGAATCATTTCTGCAGTTGGAGTAATGTTGAATTTGAAGGCCCCTTCTCATCCTGTCTCTTGAGTCTTTTTCTCCTAAGAAAATAATATGGGTGGTAGAGTGCAAAATAACGTTGGTGTTACTTAGGAGCCAGTGTTCTCTATAGATATCTTAATGTGAACTCTAAGTGTAATATTTACAGAAAGCATGTATTTTAGAGGTAATTGATTCTATACATAGTTTAATTAAGTTTCATTTCAAGATCTATTGCCCTTTACAGATATTATTGTCTTTATAAAAAGCAAAAATTACTTCAAATTTTTTTACTGTTTTTTGAAGAAAAATATTATACATTTTTTATGTTGGTTTACAATTATGACTGTTTTCTCACATAAATACTAAAACTTGAACTACACTTTGAATGATATCCTTGCAGTAGCTTTAACTAGGCACTACAGTGCCTATTAGATGAGATATAAACTTGCTAACCAGAATATTTCATGCACATAAGTAACTTTGGAAGAATAAGGAATTGTTAAAGGTCTTTAAAAGGAAATACTCAACTTTTTCATGATTCCTGTTTTAAATGCATTGATACTTTACAGAAGATAATAATCTCCATTTCAAATGTTTGGTGGGCAGTAATTATTTAGGCCATCATTCCTATTTATTAAAAGAAATGCCATGTAAATGTATTTGTTTGAAACATTTTAAATGCCTTATTACTGATGTGTGTGTTCCCATGGTAGCTTTACTTTTAAGCAGAACCTAAGAAATTACAGGCTATATTCAAGAAAGGGTAGCCTGGCCTGGTGTGGCTCAGTGGTTTAGTGGCGACCCAAGAACCAAGAGGTTGCTGGTTCTATTCCAGGTCAGGGCACGTGCCGGATTGTGGGCTTTCTCCTTGGTGGAGACGCCGGCGTGCAGGAGACAGTCAATCAGTGATTCCCTCTCATCATTGATATTTCTTTTTTTAAAAATTCTTTATTGTTTAATCATCCTTGATGTTTCTATCTCTCTCTCTCTTTCTCCCTTCATCTCTGAAATCAATTAAAATATATTAAAATAAAAAGAAAGGGCAATTTACAAAGTTGAAAATTTTCACATCTTGCTAAGATGTGAACTACATATAAAACTGGAAACCATGTGTGCCTGTGCATACACACACACCAAACAAATTAATTGTACTATAACACAAAATGAGATATAAAAAATAATAAATTTAACTTGGTTAAGTTAAAAGTTCTTATTAAAATGCAAATTATAATATAATCTCATAGCTGTTTGAGCTATGAAAGATACCATTAAGAGAACAAAGGCAAACAACAGACTGGGAGAAAATACTTACAACACATAAATCAGACAAAGGAATTGTATTTAGATACAACTCAGATACAATAACAGGAAGACAGCAACCCAATTTTTAAACAGTGAACAGAATTTTTAAAAATATATATTTTTATTGATTTCAGAGAGGAAAGGATTCAGAGAAGCATCAATGATGAGAGAGAATATCAATCAGCCACCTCCTGCATGCCCCACATTGGGGATAGAGTGTGCAACCTGGGTATGTGCCCTGATCAGGAATTGAACCATGACCTCCAGGTTCATATGTTGACATTAAATCACTGAGCCATGCCAGCTCAGTGGGCAGAAATATTTTATTTATAAACTTTTCATTAAGGAAGATATGCTATTGGCTAATTAGCACATGAAAAGATGCTCAAAGGAAAATGATACTCAGCATCATTAGTCCTGAAGTAAATACAAATTAAACCACAATAAAATGCTACTACACACCCATTAGGTTGACTAAGATTAAAAAAGACTTGCCTGGCCAGTTTGGCTCACTGGATAGAGCTTCGGCTTGGGGACTGAAGAATCCCGGGTTCGATTCCAGTCAAGGGCATGTACCTTGGTTGCAGACACATCCCCAGTAGGGGGTGTGCAGGAGTCAGCTGATCGATGATTCTCTCTCATCAATGTTTCTAACTCTCTATCCCTCTCACTTCCTCTATGTAAAAAATCAATAAAATATATTTTTTAAAAAAGATTAAAAAAGACTGACTTACTAAGTGTTGTTATTATAATTAATAATAACTTCAATTTACCTTGTATAAGTCTACTTTTGTATTTAGTTTCTATGAAAGCAGTTTGTACTAGGTTAGGTTTAGTTATTATTTTCTGTCATTCTGTTTCAAAATACTATATGTAATTAGAAGTAGAAGCATCAAAATTATTTTCAGAGAGTAATCTCTCACCCTCATGCCCATTACGATTTTAAAGTTCTCTACAACTGAGTAATCCTGTTCTGGATGGTAGTTTTTTCCATAATGAACTAACTGCCCATGATCCATCATACTTAATTTTTTAAAAGGAGGAATGTGAATAGTTGTTAGGGCATCATATGGCAAATCTGAGTCATTGCTCTGCAGCTGAAACACCATTTGAGGTTCCACAGCTCCTCCTCCCACTCAAGGCAAAATTTTCTTCAGTATTCCAAGAAGGTAGTCATCCGGTGTCAAATTAAAACACTTGCATAAACAACTTAACTACCTCACAATGCAGTATATTTCATTTTTGGTAGCCAAAATGGCTAGAAAATCAGAAATCTAAACTATCAACTTAATTAGTCCTGATTCTGATTTCTAAAATTCTTTTAAGTCATTTAAACTGCAATTATCAAGCACATGTGTGTGTTTTTTTTAATCTAGATGCTTTTCCGACAGACCTTTTTGACTTTGATTTTATGTAGTTTTATTTTAATGTGACTAGGACAAAATTATTTTGAATTGAAATGATGGGGTGACCTATTACCATCATGAACTTGGATGCCCAAATCTCCCCTGGTTTGGGAATTTCTTAGTCATTAGTTCTTTACGTAAGCATTCTGCCCCTCTCTCTTTTCTTGCTGGGATTCCAGAGATGCATATGTGATGGTTGACCTTAATGGTGTCCCGTAAGTCCTATGGGTAAGCCCAGTGGTATAGGGCAGTGACACAGGAGAGAACTGAGTCTGGGCCACAAGCATCTGTGAGAGGCCTTGACTGTCAGTGTGTACGTCTGTGACTGCAGGATCTTGCCAGGGCCGCATACACAGCAGTGGAAGCCAGTGATGGGCATGAGCTGGTGGTATGCAAGTGCACAGCTTGAGGAATTACCTCCAGGTGCATGCACTGTGGTGGGATTCAGCCACAGAGGTCTAGGCTGGTGCCTTGTACTCATGTGGCCACACAGACCTGGGCTGGCTGCTGTTGAGGGGAACCTCGGGCTACAATGAAGTCAGGGAGGCTGAGGAATGGGTAAGTGGCTGGTGATCTGCAAACATGAATACTGGGAGTGAAAACTGGTAAAATCTGCAGTGATTCCTTGGTGGCTGTGTTCGCTCTGGTTTCTTTGGTGATGGAAGCTTCTGGGGTTTTCTGCAGAGCTGGTCACTGGGAACTGGTTGCATGGGTCGCATGGCAGATACTGGTAGCCCCCACTCTTCCTTATTCCTGGCTGTCTCTGTACATCTCAGCTTTGCCAGTCTCTGGGTGGGTGAAACCGAAGTTTTGTGGGGTGTCCCAAAAGGCTGGAGAGTCTGGCTGTCCACCCCACCCTCCCTTTCCAAGAAGGGGAACTCTTTCTATCTGGAAAGTTCTCTCTCCTTGAACAGCACTGGCCTGGGGGATGGAGTGATGCAGGCAGGATGAAGCCGCCCTTCCTTCCCTTTTCCTGCGGTTACCCACGGCTATCCTCAGGTGGTTTGTTCTGCTGAAGTTTCTTAAATGGACTCCTGAGCACTCCCTGAGCTGTTTTTGTTTGTGGATAGATGTCTAATTGTTCATCTAATGGGGGTTGAAGTCTGGGCTTTCCTACTCCCCCAAATGTTTGATACTATAGAATTAAAATTTGACATTAAGCATGATACAGCATGATATTGTGATATTGTCAATAAATATGTTTTTCGCTGAGAGAAACTAAGATGGCGGCATAGATAAACACCGGGAAATAGTCGCCCCACACAACAATTGAAAATTAGCCCAAAGGACGGAGCAAACATGGTCCAAAACAACAGGAAGTCTGGCTGAGTGTAATTTCTACAACTAGAAGAAAAGAAAAGCACGCTGAGAGCCAGAGGAGCTGCGGAGGCTGAGTGCAGAGGTACGGCAGCGGCTCGCGCGCGCGGAAAGGGGGTGGCACCTGAGGACGCGGCTGTCTTTTTGAATCACAAGCTCCCAACTGCTCTGATCTCCGGTTCTAGGAAGTCTCTGGGGACTTAGGACTCATACGGGGAGAGGCGGCTCTCTCAGGCGGCAGCGGGCGAACTTGAGGGCCGCTTTCCCTCAGAGGTGCTTGCAGCCGTTACCGGGACACTGAGACGCGCGACTCCGGGTGCGGAGAATCAGCCATTGCTTCTTTCTACGCCCTTTGACTCCCTGAGACCACGCCCCACCCGGCTGCGGCAGAGGCTTTTGCATGTGAATGCCCCAGAACTTTGCAACCTGATAATTACCTAACTGCAGCCGGGCCAGCCAGACCCGGAACTTCCAAGAGAAGGCCCAAGGCCCCGCAGCGGCTTGCATTGCTTCACAGCTGAGCCTCTTCGTAGTTCCTGCTGTGTGGCCTCAGGCAGGGGCTGAATTAGCACCTCCTTAGATCCAGGAGCCACTGTACCCAGTGGTCAGAGGGGGACCATTCTCCCACTTCAGACACAGCTGCTTCCCACAGCCAATTGGCCTGGAGGTCAATTCCTCCCAGTGATCCTACAACAACCGAGGCACCAAGAGTGCACCAAGAGTGTCCACCCCAGGTAACTGGGGAGGCTGAGCTACTGGGCCCTAAAGGACACCTGGCGCGCAGGGACACTCTATCAACACAGGGAAGCAGCCAAAATGCGGAGACAGAGAAACAGGTCACAATTGTCAGAAACGGAGGAGGCCAGACGACTGGATATAGAGTTCAAGGCCACGTTTATAAGGTTTGTCAAGAATTTTATGGAAACCGCCGATAAATTTAATGAATCCCTCAAGGAGTATGGTGAGACCATGGAGGTCATGAAAAAGGACCAATTAGAAATTATGCATACACTGACTGAAATAAAGAATACTTTACAGAGATCCAACAGCAGACAAGAGGATCCCAAGAATCAAGTCAAAGATTTGAAATGCAAAGAAACAAAAAATACCCAACCGAAAAAGAAAAAAGAAAAGAGATTCAAAAAATATGAAGATAGTGTAAGGAACCTCTGGGACAACTTCAAGCGTACCAACATCAGAATTATAGGGGTACCAGAAGGAGAGAGAGGGCAAGATATTGAAAACCTTTTTGAAGAAATAATGACAGAAAACTTCCCCCACCTGGTGAAAGAAATGGACTTACAAGTCCAGGAAGCGCAGAGAACCCCAAACAAAAGGAATCCAAAGAGGACCACACCAAGACACATCATAATTAAAATGCCAAGAGCAAAAGATAAAGAGAGAATCTTAAAAGCAGCAAGAGAAAGACAGTCAGTTACCTACAAGGGAGTACCCATCCGACTGTCAGCTGATTTCTCAACAGAAACCATGCAGGCCAGAAGAGAGTGGCAAGAAATATTCAAAGAGATGAATAGCAAGAACCTGCAACCAAGATTACTTTATCCAGCAAAGCTATCATTCAGAATGGAAGGTCAGATAAAGAGCTTCACGGATAAGAAAAAGCTAAAGGAGTTCATCACCACCAAACCAGCATTATATGAAATGCTGAAAGGTATTCTTTAAGAAGAGGAAGAAGAAAAAGGAACTCTTACCATTTGCCACAGCATCGATGGAACTGGAGAGCGGATAAATACCACAAGATCTCACTTATTTGTGGAATATAATGAACAACATAAACTGATGAACAAGGACTGATCCAGAGACGGAGAGGCATTGATTGGACTGTCGGGCCTTGGAGGGAAGGTAGGGGAGGGTGGGGGCAAGGGGGAAAGATCAACCAAAGGACTTATATGCAAGCATATAGGCCTAACCAATGGACACGGACAATGGGGGGGTGAGGGGGTGAGCGGGGAGAGGGGGGGTAGAGGGTACACATATGTAATATCTTAATCAATAAAAAATATTAAAATAAATAAATAAATATGTTTTTCCTGTAGCAAATTGTGCTCAAGGGTAAGTAAAATGCACTATCACAGAAAATTAGTATATTGTAAGCATGGTTAGCATAGCATACTTTAAAGCTGTTTATTCCATTTCCTTAACTTCTAAGGTCTAATGGGAGGATATCACTTCTGCATTAAAATCCTCGATGATAGGTACATATGACTAGAGACTGGAAAGATGCCAAGAATCTTGAACTAAGAATTAGGGAAACAGTTTTACATTCAGCTGCATTGATTAACTTGTAAAAACAAATTTTTATACACATGGAAGCATACTTGTTAATTCTCTAAGTGAAAAATTAATGGGTATATGGATTTTTATTTTGATGGTTATTGCCAACAAATTTATACTTTATACCAGTGTACACTGTCACTAACAGTGTGTGACAGGAAAGCATGTCTTTTTGTTCATTTATTGGCTAGTTCTGCACTTAGCAAAATTATGCTATGCTACATTAAGGCCCTAGATGGCATGCTGGTGAGTTGAAAGTGTGCTCAGGCATCCACTTTTTCCTGTCTTCAAATGTCAGCTGTTAGCCACTGATATATTAATTTGGCTGTTTATATAGTAAATTAAATCCTATTTTTGAAACTTTTTTCTTCCTTCCCTTATTTAATATTGAAGAATAAAAAAAAATCCCCTACTCTTTTCTTCTTTGGGGGCATAGGGATGGAGACAGGTGAAAGGTAGTGAAAAGGAGGAAGTAGGTTGGTAAAAGCTTTCATTGAATTACTGTATTATGAATAATACCTATTAATTATTGAGCACCACTTATATGCCATGCACTACTGTAAACATTTTGCATGAAGTATCTCACTTAATCCTTACAGTCACCTTGTCAGGTAGGAATTACTATTTTCCTTATTTTTTAGATTAGAAAATGAAGGCTTTGATGGGTTAAATTTTTCCCCAGGGTCATTTCCAGGAAAGGGCTTCTAAGTTTGGGCTCTTCTATTCCCTGTTAACTACCATTTGAGAGAACAAATAGTAGCACTTACTAATGAGAGCTTACATTTATTTAGCTTTTGTTAAATGCAAGGCATTGTCCTAAGTGATTTATATGTATTAACTCAAGTGGTCCTCCTGACAACTTTGTAATACCATGCTAGTATTATCCTCCACTTTCAGATGAGCACACTGGAGCCCAGAGCATCAAATAACTACCAGTGTTGCCCAGCTAATGGAGCCATGATTAGAACCAGGGATCTCTCCGGTATTTGAGAGTCCACACCACATCGAGTGTCCACCACATTGCAAATCCCGGAGATATCCCTGGCCTGGGAGTCAAGAAATGTGGATCCAGATTCGTGTCCAGCTCTGTCATGAATGAATCCTTGGGGAAATCCCTATACCTCTCTCTCTGGAACTCTGTTTCCTCATATGTAAAAGATGGGCATTTGTTTCTGAATAACTCCTGAGGCCCTCTTGCACTGACATTTTAGAATTCTTCAGATGAAAAGGGCTAAGCAAGTCTGCTGCTTTGGTTCATCAATTATTAAGGACAGTCTTAGACTTCTGTAGCTGTGTTAGCCCACAGCCCCTGGGGTTGTACCCAGAAGATGCTCAGCTGCTGCAATTTAATACATCATCCTTTCCCAACACATCAGGTGCCTTTGCATCTGCATTGAACAGGGCTCCATATGCAGTGCATGTTGCCATTTGAAAGCTATTTATAAGGAGATATCATATGACTCCAGTGCACATATGGGTGGAACCTCATAGGGAGAGAAAAAAACCTCTTAAATTAAAAACAGTTGAAATATATGTCATCCCCTACTAAGTTAAAAATAAAAGAGTTTAGCTACAATGTGAAGTGCATGTATTTTCTCAGAACAACTCACTTCGTCATCCGACTTGCCTGTTTAAAGTCTGTTGCACAGATTTGTAGCCAAGTACTTGAGGTAGATCCCCCGCCCCCCTCCCGCCAACATTTCAAAGCAGGGAAACATTCAGACATTTTGGTTGGCATTAACCATCTAAATATTTTGAGCCCTTCTTGTTTTGAACTGAATACAAATTCAACTAAAATGGTACTTTATTTTATTAGTATTTTTTAACCCTCACCTGAGGATATGCTTATTGATTTTAGAGAGAGGGGAAAGGAGAGAGAGACAGACATTGATCAGTTCCCGTATGTGCCCTTACTGGGGATCGAACCCAAAACCTAGGTATGTGTCCTGACTGGGAATTGAACCCCCAATCTTTCAGTACACAGACAACACTCTAACCAACTGCGCCACACTGGCCAGGGCTAAATGGTATTTTAAAAATAAAAGGACGTACTGTTATATATCCTTCGCCTGAATACTTGCCATATTTTATGACTTTTCTTTATGAGTTCTACAAGTAGATTTTAAGCCCTCTAATCTTGGTGCTGATCTTTTCTCCTTGTGCGTCTGGCAGCTGCTGCTTTCCATAATCCTTTTTCCTTCCTTATTCTAGAGTCTCACCACCGTTGCCCACCTCAGCTTACACATGCATATGCACACACATCACCCCACATTGTGTGTCCTTCTGGGCCCTGTCACTTTGATGCAAAAGCCTAAATCATGCTAAGTTAAAATGCATATTCATCAATGAAGATAAGCTTGAAATGTCATAAACATGTTTAAATCTAAATGAAGATGGTTGAAAATATACGCCTTTCCATCTAACTTGTACACATTTAAAGGGTCTAAAGTTAGCCTGGATTCTGTGTCACAGAAAAGAAATATGTATTAAGTAGCTTCCTTATGTACTCATTTAAAAAATTTTATATTTCCCCAAACCATACTAAATATACAATGATAATAGTATTCAAAATTGATTTTAGAAGGAGACAATTAAAGAGGGTCTTTACGTTCAGTAATTGAACAGGCTAAGCAGTAAAACCTTCATCTTTAATGGTGTCATAATATCTGTTAGAGAATTCTCCACCCACAAATTGTTACCAGGAGGGTATTTGTCCTGTTGGCCAGTTTCTTTGATCTGCAATTGCAATACACATTGGTTGTAGCCCTCATGTGCTCTGTTAACACAGCAGAGCACCTAGACTTACTCTGAAATCCAGACAGATCTTCCTGAGAACCTTTGTTCCACCCATATTGCTGAGTTTCCCCAAATCCTTTTAAACTAAAAATGAGATTCTGGAGAAGCACTCCCAGCTTCTTTGGAGGAAAAGTAATAGAAAATGTTTGCAGCTTTTGAAGCCACTTACATTATATATGTTCTTTCCCTCCTCTCCTCTAAGCACCTTACATAGAAATGCAACAGTTTTTGGTGTGTTTTTTTTTTAAACCAGCTACAATCAAAAGCAAACATTATGCCTTTCCCTTTAATACACAGATGGTGCTCACTCTCTGATGTGTTACCCATGCTGGTCTGCTAGGAAAACATGACTCCTCTTCCAAGTGCATGCCACTCTCCTTTAATACAACATGCTTCATCTCTGTGAACAAGGAGGTTTATTTCTGAAACTCCAGCTGCTCCTCATCTCCACATGCATTTCCCTCCATGTGATAACATTTAACCCCTCCCATTCTGTTGCATCTAGTCATTTCCAGGCCTTGAGCAACTTTCGCCTCTTCTAGATCTTTCACTCAGATGCTTTCAATAAGAATGTCTGGATTCAACTCTGATTTGCCTTTATCATTCATTGGGGCCCATAAAGTCCTACCCACTTTTCCCCAGGTACTATCTATCCCTGTACTCCTCCCGAACCTCACAACTGGTTCAATACCTGTAACATGCACTGCTCACTAGCTACCTGGAGACTTTTGCAGCCTCTGTCCTCTCATCAAGATGAGCCAGCTCCTGTATATACTCCCTCCTATAGTTAGGCTGATATTTCTTTCTCCTTTTATCATGCTTCTGAAAAATCTATGTTCTGTTTTCCTGGGTCGGGTGTGACCTTTTTCACAATTCCACTCAATCTGTAGTAACAACCTCTGCTGTTATCCACACTTTTCCTTTTCACAGATTAACATACTTCTCTCCCATAAAATTGTAATGAAGTATGTGGCCTACATGTCTCCGTTTTTTCCTCCTAGTCTCTCTCTTTGGCTATGCGTGCAGCATCCGCAGTCTTGATTTAGGCCTATAGGTCTGTTGGTGTTTTCTGCCTCCTCTCATGTCCTCTTCTCTGTTCCCTACTATTAGTAGTAAAATGCTAAATTCTCCTACATCATCATCATCATCATCACTGGTCAGATTAATATTTATCAAGCCCACTTTCACTGTGTCGCTCTGGAGAAAGGGTAGGGAACGCCTGGCTCACGGGCCGTATAAGACCTGCAAAATCAGTTGGTCTAATCCTGCCAAGGCATTCGGGGTGAGTTAATTAGATGTTTGACCAAATATGGCAGGCTAATTTTTTAAGTTGAAAAATTGGTATGGCCTGTGAATGATGTTATAAATGTCCAAATGGCCCTTGGCAGAAAAAAGGTTCCCCACCCCTGTTCTGGAGACTTGGAACTCCGGGTCTGGCCCTTGGGGATTGGGCCCCCACCATATCTAGCCCAGTGTCCTCAGTGTAGTCACATGGGTTCCCCATCTCACCAGTAAAGGCTTGGCTCCTCACTAATCCTGTTCAGCCTCCACCTCTCCGTAGCTTACCTTGCTTATTGTGGCCTCTGAAGTCCTGTCATTCTGTGGTAGGATTACAGCTCCACAGTCTGCTATCAACACTGCCAAGCACCTGATGTTTTTCCTGACTTGTTTTGTACCAAAATCTGATCTGAACTTGCTGACTCCCCTGAAATTATATATATTCACTACTTTCTTCACTTAATGGAGGATATTCATATTTCCACTACAAAAATATTTATATGCTTGGTTATGGGATTTTGTACCAGAGATGTTTTATAAATATATGGAATAAGTACCTATCACCTTTCTAAAAATCTGAAAAATTCTGAATTCCAAATATATCTATCCCTAAAAGATTCAGATAAAAATTGGGGATCTGTAGTGATTTGGGCATCTAAGCAGATCAGATCATCAGCTTTCATATCCCTGTAGTGACCTGGGTATGGTGATAGTAAAGAAAAAGTAAAAACATAGGACAGGCTTCCCAATTTTAAGGAGGTTGCATTCAAACTGAAGAAGAGCCACATGAAACAAGATTATAAATTCCTGGAGAGCAGGGGCCCATAAATTCTTTTGCATCCCCATTAGTAGAGTATTATTCATGGTGAGGGTGTTTTAGAGGGAAGACTATTAATTTCTAGTCCATTAGAGAAGACTTAAATGTACCTCTGTAGTGCTCAGTTCTCATAGACAGCAGAACAAAATCCCCATCAGATCTCAAGACAGTATTTCTGCTTCTGTATCCTCTGGTTCACTTTCCTCCTCAAACCACAGTGCTGGGATCCTTCCTTCTAATCACTGAGGCATCACCTGGCTGTGCTTATCTCATGAGCTTGGATTCCCACTTATGATGCCTTTGTGCAAATCGCTTAAGACTTTAGCAACCATGTGCAGGGAAATGCCAAACTGGGATTATAGTTACTTTTCTAATTCAAGTAAAACTACCTACTCTGGGTTTTCTATGTACAGAATTGGTGTCCCTGAGATTAATATTAGCTTTCCATAGCAGGTGATTTTTCTTTGTCTCATTTTCTGTGCTGTTACTAGATTATCTTCCTTCAGAAGGAGAAAAAGTTTATGTTATCTATTTTTTTTTCCCTTTCAGGAAAATAGTAAAAAATAAATAAATAAATAAATTTAAAACCCTGAAGAAAATACATGCAATTATTAACTAAATATGTTCAAGAGATTCCTTATTTAGTTTATGGGATAGTAATCATTAAGCAAACAGATAAAGAAATTTATTTATCATTGATAAGAAAGAACATTGACTTCCTTTTGGATAAGACCAGATTTTCAACAACAACTAGGTTTGTTATAATTCTGCAGTGACTTGAGAAAATTCCAGTGCTCCCATATGTCATTCTCTACCTTTTTCAGTCACACCCTCAATAGAAAATGTAGATTATTGGTAAGGGAAGTCAATCCTGTATTGTCTCACCTTTCAATAGGAAAGAACATAAGGAGAATGGTGTTCGACATTTAGTATATTATAGTGGTTTGGGATACAATACTGTGCCAGATACAGAGAGACAGTTAACACCTTTGAGGGTGTTTGGGTACATGGATTAAACTACATGATCAGCTCTGAATTGAAAGTTTACCTTGTGGGCAATTTTGGAGATAAAGTGGGTAATCCGGTGCAGCATTTGGGTTTGGGTTTGAAGAGCACAGATGTGACAAGGACAGAGTAGCCTTCTGATGTTAAAATGTGCAGGTATTTACTTGTTGTGGGAAATAGTGCATATGAATACATAATCATTTGACTTGTGCCCTAGAAACGGTTAGGATTTATGGTTAGGGACATTTTAGGCTTCTTTGTGTGTTTCTAGTTTGCCTGCAAATCATTTTCCATCGCCTTTATCATCTGTCTGCTTTAATTAGATATTTGGCTTTGCATACATATTACAATTTAGGTGAAATATCATTTTCTTGTGCACTTTAATGTAAGGATTAAGCAAGGCCAAAACCAAGATAGGAAATTTTATTAAAATGTGTCATATCAAATTTCACTTTGGAAAATTAAAATCTGGAATGTATACTCTGTAGAAGTAATGAAATTTATTTATCATTGATAAGAAAGAACATCGACTTCCTTTTGGATAAGACCAGATTTTCAACAACTAGGCTTGTTATAATTCTGCAGTGACTTGAGACAATTCCAGTGCTGCCTTGTGGGATTAAATATCCAATATTCTTCTGTTTATAAATCAACCTCATGTCTTAAGCCTACATTTGAAATTTGCCACTAGGACATTCTGTAGTCCTGTCTTCTTGTTACTGGCTCATTGCAATCTTTAATATTATAAATGAGGGGACTAGACATTGCATTCTAAGGTGCCAACTACATCACTGCAGGATATCAACCAACAACAGGACAGTAGGGAAAATGCCCTCTAAATTAATTTTTTTTTAAATATATTTTATTGATTTTTTACAGAGAGGAAGAGAGAGAGATAGAGAGTTAGAAACATCAACGAAAGAGAAACATCGATCAGCTGCCTCCTGCACATCTCCTACTGGGAATGTGCCTGCAACCCAGGTACATGCCCTTGACCGGAATCGAACCCGGGACCTTTCAGTCCGCAGGCCGATGCTCTATCCACTGAGCCAAACCGGTTTCGGCTAAATTAATTTTTTTTTAAGTATCCTCTAGCAAATGACCATGGGCTGGGGCAGATTAAAAGAAAAAAATCTCTTGAGCGTCTCAGACTGCTCAAGAAAAGCCTTGCCTTTGTTCTCCTTTAGTGGAGGCTGGAGCGAAAGCAGGGGATGGAGTAATGCAGGCCAGAGCGTCTGCGTGGCCAGTGCATGGAGTAATGCAGGCCAGAGCGTCTACGTGGCCAGTGCATGGAGTAATGCAGGCCAGAGCGTCTACGTGGCCAGTGCATGGAGTAATGCAGGCCAGAGCGTCTACGTGGCCAGTGCATGGAGTAATGCAAGCCAGAGCGTCTACGTGGCCAGTGCATGGAGTAATGCAGGCCAGAGTGTCTACGTGGCCAGTGCATGGAGTAATGCAGGCCAGAGCGTCTACGTGGCCAGTGCATGGAGTAATGCCGGCCAGAGCGTCTGCGTGGCCAGTGCATGGAGTAATGCAGGCCAGAGCGTCTACGTGGCCAGTGCATGGAGTAATGCCGGCCAGAGCGTCTGCGTGGCCAGTGCATGGAGTAATGCCGGCCAGAGCGTCTGCGTGGCCAGTGCATGGAGTAATGCCGGCCAGAGCGTCTGCGTGGCCAGTGCATGGAGTAATGCAGGCCAGAGCGTCTGCGTGGCCAGTGCATGGAGTAATGCAGGCCAGAGCGTCTACGTGGCCAGTGCATGGAGTAATGCCGGCCAGAGCGTCTGCGTGGCCAGTGCATGGAGTAATGCCGGCCAGAGCGTCTGCGTGGCCAGTGCATGGAGTAATGCCGGCCAGAGCGTCTGCGTGGCCAGTGCATGGAGTAATGCAGGCCAGAGCGTCTGCGTGGCCAGTGCATGGAGTAATGCCGGCCAGAGCGTCTGCGTGGCCAGTGCATGGAGTAATGCAGGCCAGAGCGTCTGCGTGGCCAGTGCAGATGCGGAGAACCCAGAGCAGGTGGCAGTGCTGGCGCGTACTGAGCATGCCAGTCTTCCCCCTCAGTCTTCTGCCCTCTCTCCTTTGATGTGCTCATCTTCCTGCTTTCCAGTCCCTTTCTGCTGTCTAGTTGGCAAGAGACTGGTTATCCTCAAGATGGGCAGCCTTGTATGATGGTTTAAGACACAGACCTTGGCATTACATACGCATGCATTTGAATCTCAGCTCTATGAATTTCGGATCATGGCTACATCTCTCTAAGCCTTAGCTTTTCCTCTTCTTTATGATGGCACCAGTGATAAAATTGCCTTCAAGGAGATAGTATAAGAATAGGAGCCCATGTAAAGCATCTTGTACAACACCTTACTTAAGGGTCAAGGAACAGAAGAGTGTGGTCCTTGCAGTTAGGGATTCAGGCCCCAAGGTTTGTAGTCCAACTGGCACAGGTTTCCCAGCATGCTGCAGCACCAAAACCTCCTGTGCATGGATAGTATGTCAGCAAGTGTTCGTTGAGCATCTTCTCTGTGATAGCAACATGTGAGGTTTGGGGGAACCTCCCTGTCAACCTTTTAGGGAGTCCACAGGAAATCATTTATAGGATGGAATGCATGCACAGAACATAGACGTGAACCTTACTTCCCAGACTTTCAGAAAGAGGAGCTGTAAGGAAATCTCAATTCTTGGGAGACAAGGTCACACAGACTTTGTACATTTAACCTGTACAATGTGTAGTGGCAATCTGTATCCATCATGAGTGATTGCAGACACTAGAGAACAAAGAGCTAACTAAAAAATAATAAGGAAATGCTTATAATTTTTTTAAAAAGTTGATTAATAATACAGCACCCCCCTTGACATGCATAGGTTTTTGAAAATGTTACTAATACATCTCTAAATGCCCGTATCTTTTTTAAAACTCAGGGTTGATAATGATAAAGACACATTGAAAGATGGATATTGAGCAATTGCTAAGCTCATTAACTAGCTAAAAAATTATCCCATTGCAAAAACATCCCAGGTCTTGATTTCCATTTTTGTCTCAACAAAATTACAAATTAGTAGTTGTCATAACCTTTTAAACTCACTCATGAGTAGTTAAAAACCAGCAATGTTAAATCTGTGAATGGCAAGGGTCTACTTTAATAATAGAGACATTCGTGTGAATAGCTCAGTCTTATGGGTAATTATCATGGAGAACAGTAACAATTATGGATCTCATTAAACAATTGCCTAATTAATGTTATAAATTTTGCTTGATTAGAGCACAGTCTTTATAGTTGTTTCTTATGCAACATGGTCAGCAGCTCTCACAACTATTTAAAAAAGTGAAAAGGAAAATTGACCTTTGGTTCATAATTTTAATAATGTTTTATAAATTTGTTCAGAGATAGTTAATAGATAGGAATGTAGTAATCTTTATGCCTTGAGGAATCCATATTTTGTGAGTTATGTGTGGTAGCCATTTTTTTAAATCTTACTCCTTTGGTGTGCTGAAATCATTTCTATAGGTTTGCAATGCAATCACTAGAACACAAATAGACAATCAGATACAATAGCTGAGAACCTCATGCATCAAGGACAATCTGTTGTAAACTATCAAGAATTTACCATGTACTTGTATCATGTCAGACTCTGGACTCTCAGTGGCTACTTCACCTCCACATGCATGCTCCTCCAAAATGTAATAACTATGATAAAATGCAAAGATACAGTTTTTTAAAAACTCAACTTTACTGAGATACATATGCCCCACTTTAAGTATACAGTTTGATAAACGTTGCCAATGTACACACTGATGTAACCACTACCCCAATCAAGAACATTTCTAAAAAATTACCTATCTATAAAATTTCTTGCATAAACCCTCTACCACCACCCCACCCACCCATGCACACACACCTCCTGCCTCAAGGCAACCATTAATGTGATTTCTGTCACACCATATTAGTTCTGCCCTTTTAAAAGAACTTCTCATAAAGGGAATCACTGTGCGCTCTTTTGCATCCAATTTCTTTTGCTTAGCATGTTTTTTAAGATTCATGCTGTTGCATGAATAAATTTCCTTTTATTGCAGAGTAGTATCCCATTTTCTGAGTATACTATAATTTGTTTATTCATTCATCTGTTGAGGTCTGGTCACCCCTAACTGCCCTCTCCTGCAGGCCTGGTCCCCCCAACTACCCTCCTCTTCAGGCCCGGTCGCCCCCAACTGCCCTACCCTGCCAGCCCAGTTGCCCCCAACTTCCCTCCCCTGCTGGCCATCTTGTGGTGGCCATCTTGTGACCACACGGGGGTGGCCATCTTGTGTGAGGGTGTGATGGTCAATTTGCATATTATCTCTTTATTATATAGGATCGCATTTCACATAGATGCCATCTAGTTGAGAATTGCCTTTTTTGCCTAGTCTCAGAATCCCTCACTTTAGTTTAGTCTATTCTTAATACATTTCTTGTTGTGTTTGGGCCTTGTTACTTGTTTTGTTTGTTCCATGAGTTATTTGTCCCTTTTTCCTTCTTCTCCTGCCTTCTTTTAAATTAACTGAGATTTTTAATATTTTAACCTCTTCTATTGAATTATTAACTATACCTCTTTGTTTTTACTTTTTTAGTGATCTCTCTGGGTTTTAGAATGTACATTTTTAACTTACCACTATCCTATATAATAAAGAGCTAATACGCAAATGGTCCTTGCACCAGAACTCCTCAGACGCTCAACACTGGGGAGAGAGGAATGGTGACCAGCCAGGCACAAATCAGCTCACGAGAGAGGAATGGAGATCAGCCAGGCACAAATCAGCTCATGAGAGAGGAATGGGGACCAGCCAGGCTCCGGCCTGAGAGAGGGTTAAGCCACCCGACCCAGAGTCCTGGGCACCAGCACCTACGCCTATGGCCCAGGAGAGGGACTAGCTCCATGCCCCACGGTCCCAGGTGCCTATGGCTGCGGCCCAGGCAAAGCTGCCCACCCATGGTCTGCTGCCACTGGGACCGGTCTGGGTCCTGAGTGCCTGCGGCCAGCCAGAGGGAGGGAAGCCCAGGTCCTGGGTGCCTGTGACTGGCAGGAGGGAATCCTGGGTCCCAGGTACAAGGTGAAGCAGAGGTGGTTAGGGGCGATCAGGCCAGCAGGGGAGCAGTTAGGGGCAATCAGGCAGGCAGAGGGGTTAAGGGCAATCAGGCAGGCAGGCAGGTGTGCAGTTAGGAGCCAGAGGTCCTGGATTGCAAGAGGCAGTCGGACATCCAGGATTGGAGAGGGTGCAGGCCAGGCTGAGGGGACCCCCACACACACCCGCTGTGCATGAATTTCATGCACTGGGCCTCTAGTCTATATAATAAAGAGCTAATATGCTAATGGTCATGACACCCTCACATGTCACGACCAATCTGCAAGAGGCTGCCTGCACAGCAGGCATGGGTGGGCAGGGACTTACAGCATTGGGGACTTGCATGAGGCTGCATCCCATCCCCCACCCGGCACCAGGCCCGGGGACATGAGGTTTGTGTCCCCACTCCCAGTGCTGGCCCCGGGACATGAGGCTCGTGTCTCCGCTCCCTGCACCAGCCCCAGGGCTTAAAGGGAGTGGGGCTGGCCAGGTCTAGGCCTTGCCCAATGGGGGTGGGGTCAGCCAGGTCTGGGTCTCATGTGATTTCCAGTTGTGTGTGGGTCGGTGGGGACTTGACTCTGGGTCCCGCAGTGCGCTCTAGACTCTGACAGGAGGGAGATTTTCATATACATTTTACTAATTTTCTTTCATCTCTGACACTTCTTTTATAGAGAAAAGGCAAATAGCAATATTAAAATATTTCCTCTAATTAATCCCTTTTAATGTGCATGAATTTCGTGCACTGGGCCACTAGTCTTAATATAACATTATACTATTATATCATTAAGAACTTTAACAGATACTTAGATTTCCTCCCTTCCTTTCTTATTATTTTTATACATTATATTCATACATGTTATAAACCCAAAAATACATTCTTATATTTTTGTTTTGGGCTATAATATGTATTTTTCAAACATTTAGAAATTGATGTTTTGTTTGGAATCAGTGTTTTTTGACTTGAAGAATTTTCCTGTTACATTATTTATGGTGTAGATCTGCTGACAACTTCTCTTAGCTTTTGTTTGAAAATTTCTTTATTTTACCTTCATTTTAAAAATACTTTTATGGGATATATAATTCTAGTTTGACTTTGTTGTTTCACTTAGTGCTTTAAAATTGTAACTTCATTGTTTTCTGGCCTTCGTTTTTTCCTCCTGAGGAGCCAGTGATAATTATTATCTTTATTTCTCTGTGCATATTGTATCTTCTTTATTCCTCTGGCTACATCTTAGGGTTTTTTTGTTTTTTAATCATTGTTTTTCAACAATTTGACTTTGAAATAGCCTATTAGGGACATGCAGTGACTTTTTCATTTAAGATATATATTTTTTTTCAGTTCTAGAAGTTCTCTTTGGTTATTTTTCAGAGTTTTCAATTCTCATATTATGTTTATATTTTCCTTTATATTCTTAAACAAACATTTATAAGAGCTCTTTTAAAGTTCTTATCTCCTAATTCTATCATACATTTTCATCACTTTTCTCTTTGTTTCTCTTTACTTATATTTTTCTTGCTGTTTTTTCATGTTCAGTATATTTATATTAGATGCTGGACACTGCTTTACTAGGGTGGTTCTAGAATTGTCTCTCCTCTAGAGCTTCCTTAGCCTTGCTCTTCTGGTATAACCCTGGGGTCTCTACTGAATGTCTCACCTGTTCAGTGAGGATTCTTCTTCACTTTCGTGCTCTGTCCCACAGTTACAACCACCTCAGCTTGCCAAGTGCTGAGCTCTGACTCCTCAGCTCAGCAATACCCTGTAATCTTCTTGCGTTTTCCTCTTCCCAAATCAGGGGTGCATGTGCATGTGCATGTGTGTGCCTATGCATGTATGTGTTTGTGTGTGTGTGTGTGTGTGTGTTCCCATTATGTGAGATGCCAGTGCTGTGCAGCAAAATGTTCAGTGTCTGAAAACTGTTGTTTTGTATATTTTGACCAGTTTTTCAGTAATTTATGACAGGAGGGCTATTCTGGTATTAGTTCTCCATCATGACTGGAAGCAGAAGTAAAAATGTGTCACTTTTCAGTATAAGGAAAAAGCATTAGGGTAAAATATGTTGATAGGATGAAGCCCATTTAAAAGCTTTAAGGAGGCATAATTGGAAGAGAATGTGTGTCAATGGATGCAGAGCATCTTGTAGAAGGTAAACCAGGAAAATATTGTAGGTCATGGAGCAAGAACTCAGCTCAGAGAAAATGACTAGGGTCTTGCAACCCAGCAATTCCAGAACCTTCTCTAGAGTCGAGTGAAAAGTAATTTCAATGTGAATCCTAGGTTAACCTGAAGCTCTGACCCAGGGGAAAGAAAGAGAGGTAAGATTCGCCTACTCAACAGTGGAATTGAGAAAATAACAAAAGAATAGAAACAAACTAAAAAGTAGAGAGTCATAAAAAGGTTGTATTATCTAAGATTCAGAGTTTCTATACAGGTATAATAGGGCAATGTGTAATAATTTGCTCCATTTCTAAGAGAACCAGCCAAGATTTCAGTCAGAATCAACGTAATTGAGTATTTATTATTCATACATTATTCATATAATCTATACTCTGAGATTTTCTGGTTCCATATGAAGTAGTGACTGCACATTAAAATATTTTAATATGTCTGGTGTGGCAGCGGAAAGTTACCCAATGATGTGATAGGGGAGCTCAGCAAATGCTTGAATTGGGAAAGTAGCAGTGGAGGAGCCACCGATTACACAGCAGGTGTGAGGTTGTAGGGTGCTTAGAATATCTTCACAATAAGAACGGAGGAAAGACTGATGCTCCTTCAGCATGTAATGAGTTTTAGGTAACTTGTTAAGCTGAGGTTTAGGGAGGTAAGCTAAGGACCTTTTTAGAAGTAGAATTTTTAATGGATATTATCTTTTCATTTATCTCTAAAGATGAAATTATGAAACAAGATAGGACACCAAAAAGACTCAGGTTGGGAAGTGGGAATAATGGATCCACATGAACACTGCCAGAGTGAGCTGAGAGTCCAGTTATTGTTGACCTCATGGCAATAGTGGCTTGAAATCTTGCTCTGTCATTACTGAAAATAAACCTCAACAACTCTGAAAACTTTGTTTTGGAAACAGGTTAAAATATAATACATAGTAAAAAGTGAAGATGTTAGTTTATATTTTGAGCCAGAAAAGGCAAAATGTTTATTAAGATCACATAGAATAAAACTTGAAAAACTAGTATTGTTAGCACCTTGGAATCCAGGAATGAAAGTCTCTGTGACTTTAATAAATTAGGAAAGTGATATGGGTTGTAGCTCAATAGAAATTGCTCTAACATAGTGGATACATGTAAATAGGGAAACTGAAATATGTATTAGAGATTCAGAGTAGCCCAACTCTTCCTAGGAAAAACATTCAGGAATAATATATGCCATGAATCCAACAATTAAAGTATCATAGATTAATTCATTACATATGTATTAAACACCAAATGTGTGAGGTATTATGCAAGACAGTTTTCTATATACTGTGATCAGTAACTTTGTAAATAAATCAGAATATGCAACATTTCAGGTAGTTTATGGACTAGCAAAAAGAGAACACATGTAGCCACCCACTGTTTGAATAAATTATGCCTCACGTATGTTGTGAGAAATTGGATGGCCACACAGTATAGAGTTAAGCATGCTTTTCAATAGCCCTTGATTCTGGGGCAGGTTGTAGGGGTGAGGTGGGTGCATCCCTAGGATATGTGGGGCTCCTGTCTATATAAACTATTTGATTAAATATTGTATTACAAAATTAAAAATTCATGGGCTTGTGGGAGGCATAGTGATGTATGGATGAAGGTTTACAATATTGGGTATAGAAGATGAGCTTGGGTATTTGCTTATTGTCCAGTTAGTGCATGTGAAGATCGTTCCAGTCTAGGACCCACTTTTTTCTTGTCCTTTATTGTCAAGCGTACCACTTCTGGCTAATTTTATATCTCCTATTATGAGAAACAGGTAGCAATGCTTTCATTACTTATAAAGCCATGGATCTATGAAATCTCTTTGTATTGAAACAGAATAGAATTTTCTTCCTCTCTAATTGCCCAATACTTTTAAACTAACACTGGTTATATTGTTACTCATGACGCTGTGCCATCCAGTGTCCGCCATGAATACTGGCTTCTAAGGAGAACTTAAGGTTGTACTGTATTTTGTTGGTAATGACCAAATGCAGATCTTACTGAGTGCTCAGTAAAGTGTGAATGATCATTTATTATATGGTCATGTTAAATTTATCATTTGGAATTTTATAGCATAAAAATTAAGCAGCACATATTTCAACCAAGTCTTCTCTTGAACTCTTGAGGTCCTAATCACTGTATTTCTGGAACATGATCTCTTTCCATATGGACCGTACCCTGCTCTCCACACACTTCCACCAGCGGGAGAGGGCACTTACTCTTTCTGCAGAGGCGTCTAAGTGCTCTGCCTCCTGGCAAATTACATTCGGCAGTAACATAGAATCATTTCTCAATGACCTGCATTAATGGAAGGGGAACAGCAACAGGACCATCTAAAACAGCAAGTAGACCAAACAAAATGTGAATTTTAACTTTAGGTATTTTTCCCTGAGTCTATTTTCCTTGGACCAGGACCAGCTACATAATTTGAGAGGCTCAGGGAAAAATGAAAATGCAGGGCCCCTTGCTTTAAACTTAAGAATGTCAAGATGTCCCGACTAGGTACCTAGTCTGCCCTCATGAGACATGCTCTCCAGGCACCTCCCAGATGCGGATGAAGCAGAGGGGCATGCACTCCTGACCCCAGCCTTCCCTGTGCTAGTACTCAGGCCCCTGCCAGGCAGAAGGCAGCAGCAGTCACTGGACAGGGGCAGGAGGGGAAAGTACAGGATGTCCCCAAAAAATGCATATGCACTTTAACAGCTAATAGCTCAATTTTGAAAATAAAATATATTTTAAAAAATACTGTCCTTAAAATATTTGGGACATCCTATGTACTGGTATGTAGAGGGAGGGGATATGGCACCAGAGTGGGTAAGTGGTGGCCAAGCACTAAATCAGTGACCAGCAGCGGGTGGCAGGACACCCTTGAGCTGAGGCTACAAGTCCCTGAAACATGCTCCTTTATCACATTAGATCACTTCCAATACACATTCACAGTGACATGAAGAAACTTAAGGTGCCAACCACAGAGCATTAAATCCCAAAGTGGGACCCTGGTGAGCACTAGGTTCTGTGTGACTGGTCACTCGTCCCTGAGACTGGCCCAGTATTAGACTTTAGTGTACTGTCTATATGAACTAATCATGTGGAAAGCACCCAGAATCATGCAAAATAAGACGGGGGAGGAGAGGCACAGATAATTTATAATTTGGATAACCCTGGAATGTGATATCAAGAATCAATAGTTTAGAATTCAGTAAATTCATTGGTCAGCTGTTGACTTCTTCCTGTTACAGAACCACAGGCTAGGGTGTGAGGATGGGGGATGATGGCCTTGAAAGATAAAGACATTAGGAACTATGAATGAAACAAACAGATCTCGATGAGTGCTCTGATAGAGAGATAAACAAGAACAATAGAAAAACTGGGACTAGAGAAATTAACTTTGGTGGGCAATGTGGAAAAACCTTGTAGGAGGAAAAAAATGACTTTAGTCAGGGCAAGATGGATGGGTAGTATTTTAGTTACCAGAGACTAAGGGGCAGACCTTCTAGACAAAAAGAACAGTATAAGAAAGGCAGTAAAATGGAGAGCATGTTTATAGTTATGTGACTTTTAGGCATTCTTTTTTAAAAAAATATATATTTTATTGATTGTTTATAGAGAGAAAGGGAAAGAGATAGTTAGAAACATCGATGAGAGAGAAACATCGATCAGCTGTCTCCTGCACACCCCCTACTGGGGATGTGCCTGCAACCAAGGTACATGCCCTTGACTGGAATCAAACCTGGGACCCTTCAGTCTGTACGCCGATGCTCTATCCACTGAGCCAAACTGGTCAGGGCTAGGCATTCTTTTGTTATCTTTATTGAACATTATTTTCCAGCCACTGATATAAAAGCAGATGATGTAAAAATACAGGATTAGGCATCGGACAAATCCATGTTTGAATCACAGTCTATCACTTCCCAGCTGTGTGACTGGGGACAATTGAACCACTCTGAGCTTTGGTTTCAGTCATCTGTAAAATAGAGATATTGGTTTTGTAGAATTATTATAAAGATGAAATGAAATGAAGTTTGTAAAATATTCCAACCAGCACTCCCACTCTAGTGAAGGAGAGAGGCATATCCTATATAATAAAAGGGCAATATGCAAATTGACCCTAACAGTAGAACAACTGGGAACGACTGGTCACTATGACACACACTGACGACCAGGGGGCAGACGCTCAATGCAGGAGATGCCCCCTGATGGTCAGTGCGCTTCCATAAGGGGAGCTCTGCTCAGCCACAAGCCAGGCTGACGGCTGCCAGTACAGCAGTGGTGGTGGGAGTCTCTTCCGCCTCCTCAGCAGCGCTAAGGATGTCCGACTGCAGCTTAGGTCTGCTCCCCACTGGCAAGTGGACATCCCATGAGGGCTCCCGGGTTGCCAGAGGGATGTCTGACTGCCAGCTTAGGCCTGATCCCCCCAGGGAGTGGGCCTAAGCCAGCAGGTGGACATCCCCCGAGGGGTCCCAGACTGTGAGAGGTCACAGACCAGGCTTAGGGGACTTCCCCTGCCCCCCGAGTGCACAAATTTTTGTGCACTGGGCCTCTAGTACATAAATAATTGGGATGATACGTACTGTGAGAGCACAGAAAGGAGAGTGGCTGTCTGCCTGAGCACTTAGTGCTAGGCTTCCAGGAAGAGGTGATATCTGACCTGGAGGCTGAAGGGTAAGTATGTTTGTATAAGCCCAAGGGCCACTGAGAAAGAGCCTTCTCAGGGTTTGAAAACGTAAGTCCCCTTTATGATCCCTGTGGGGCTCGGGGGCAGGGAGTAATAGCAGGAAGAGAAGGGTGACCATGTAAACCATCTGTAGAGAAATCCAAAAAAATGACCTTTCATTAGCACCATGAAACTACTTTTAGCGATTTAAAATGGCACTCTTCCCTGAGAAAAGGTGAGAGACCTTCGGTGCTGAGTCCTCCTTGATGTAAGGTGTAAACAAGTTTGCCTGAGAACTTCTGCAGCAGATGTTCTGAGTCTCTTATTCCTTCCAGAAGTAGTCTGGAGCCAGGAGAGAGAAAGAGAGACAAAACTCTCAAGTAATGTAGCTGTTTTCCCCATGTTCATGTAGAGCATTTTGTTTAGTTGGCAAACATTTCACAAGACATGGTTGCCTCATAAAAACAGGAGTCTTAGTGGTCTTGGTTATCTGTTTTGCCATGTGCTTGGTGCTTTAAAGGGCATACCTTTTTCTCTCTTCTTCCTCCAGACTGAACACTTGCCTTTGCAGAGTCACTTCAAAGGAAGAGAGGTTGGCGGTCTCCAGCCCTCTGTGAGTAACTCGGTCCTGCTGTTGAGGTTATGCTGTTGAGGTGAAGCCGGTGGCCACCATACTTATTAAAATATCACTTGATTTCTAAGAAATTTTATTTTATTCATCTCTCTGATATCTAAGCATCTGCAGTATCATTTTATAAAGTTCTTGCTCTTGCTTATCCCTCTTAGAAGTAACCAACTTTTATGAAACCAATAACCAGGTAGAGGGATCAGATCCAGACAAAGAGATCATCATGGAGTTCATTTTATAGTGTCAGCTGTGTAAGAAAGGAAGGAAGGTTAAAAAATACAGGAGAATTTTTTTCTCACAGAGAGTAAGGGAGAGGGAGAGAGAGATAGAAACGTCAATGATGAGAGCGAATCATTGATCGGCTGCCTCCTACAGGCCCCACACTGGGGATTGAGCCTGAAACCCCAGCATGTGCCCTGACTGGGAATCAAACCGTGACTTCCTAGTTCATGGGTTGACACTCAATCACTGAGCCATACCAGTCAGGAGAAAAGAATACACATATTTTTTTATAGTACTTCTTATTCTCAGTAAGTTGGACGTATGGTCAAAAAACCAGTTCATTTTTCTGTGTGTCTTCCCTAACTGCCCAGTGGTGAATCTTGAAGTTTCTTTTGGGATTCTGTTTTTTGTATTTCATTGTTTTTGCTTGTTTGTCCCCCCAAAAATGTATATACACACTTGAAATAATTATAAAGGCAGTGTTCATTAAAATACATTTCATTTTTTAAATTGAGCCATCAGCTGTTAGAGCCTGTATATATTTTGGGGGGAACACCCTGTATATCTCATGCAGTCTTTCCAAGCTTGAGCCATGCTGAGGGACACCTGAAGTTCGCAGCCTTCTTTTTCACCATTTTACCTTAACTAGATACTAATTCC
Source organism: Myotis nattereri (assembly GCF_964212035.1). NCBI lineage: Eukaryota > Metazoa > Chordata > Mammalia > Chiroptera > Vespertilionidae > Myotis > Myotis nattereri. Next base: position 68,330,150 of record NC_138077.1, on the reverse strand, counting down.
AAATTTCAAAAACTGAAATTAACTATAGTCTCCAGTCATTAGTCACAATTTTCTATTTAGAAGACACCACCAGTCTTGTTCAGGTATGGAAAGCAACAAAGGACTAGAAAATGAAAATTTGTTGAACTTTACCTTGCCATTCAATAGTGTGTGGGCTAAGGAATCAGGAACACAGACTGTAATGAATTCTATTCTTGCTTGTTTTTACCGAAGTGCTAGAAAAATGCCAACAGCTGTTCTGCTAATGTAAGCAATGTTTGAATTTTTAGAATGGACTAAATAGCAGGAGATTTGAGTATGAAGATGAGAATCCAGTGGGGGAAGATGGGATTCAGCAGATGTGCCCTCTCTACAACCAGATGTGCTACCAAGACCGGAGCCCTGGCAAGCATCATAGGAGCAACGATCCCGAGAGAGTCTACATCAACCCCCGAGAGCATTACGTGTGACGGCTCTGCTTCTAGTGGGTGTTCTACCGAATGTTATTCCCAGATTAGGGAGAGAAACCAAGGTCAATAGTTATTATTTTGCTCTCTCTCATATAAAACGGTCCCCCTCTAAGTATCAGAAGTCGTGATGAATGACTTGGAGCCAATGGCGAATGTCTTTCCTCCAGTAAGACTTCCTTCACCACCAGCTGTGTCTGTGACCTTGACTGCAGCTTTGTGTGTTTCTGTGACGATGGTGTGATGATGTTTAACTACTAACATCTGGCCTACAGTGGCATGTTCATTTTAAAGTAGAGCATCTGCCTGGGATGCCAGCAGTGATTCTCCAGAAAGAAAGGCCCCAGCTGGGAGTGTTAACCTCACTGGGTCTCAGGCAGGCCAGCCTATTCATCTGTCAATCAAACGGGCAGAAAAAGGAGTTCAAGATCCATTTCACTAATTATTTAGTTGGAATTTGGCTTTCCCTGATATGCTTAATATAATCACAACACCTGTGTACAAATAAGAGGCCTGAGGAAAGAGGCAAAATTTGTTCTTTATCCACAAAACAACAACAAAGGGCAGTTTAAACCTTCAAGCGTGTTGGTTGCTTTTAGACTCTTGCCACATTGTGAGAGATGCTCCTTCTTGGTCACTGAGGTCCTGAGGGGCGTATTTCCTGCCTAGGTTGGGTATCTGCCTAGTGTTGAATAGCAGAGTGCTAACCGAGGTCCGTCTCTTGCTCTGTCCCTGTTCCCACACTTCTGTCCTTTACTAGCCAGATTAGCTTACTTCTCACCTATTAAGTTCTAAAGACCCTGTTTAAATGGTGGACAGCCCTGAGCCTTTTCCCTCTTCTGTGGTATTGTATATGACAGGCTCAGCTTTCCCTACTGAAATCTCCTTCAAACTAATCCCATGCACACAGGCCTTTGCCCACTCTGCATTCTTCAGACTACATATTGTCCATGTTTTATCCACCTCAGAAAAGCCTACTGGAAAACCACTGTGAAATAACTCCTGTTTTGAAATGACAGGTGGAAAATTTGAAAACTTAACAACAAAAAAAAAAAGAGCCACTTCAATGTGGCATATGTGCTGAACCCACAAGTTGTCTTTGATCCCTCCTCCCCTGCGTTACCTGGTCAACAACAAGAATAAAGAGATGCTAAAACAAAAGCCAGTAATGTAGTGACCAACATACCAGTGTATCCTGCACCACTCTGGTGCCTGTCGATGTTAGTCTTGAGTTTTCTCACTTCCCTTTGCCAGCTTTTCCTCGCTGAGATTCAAGGTGGTAATTAGAGTGGGGTGAGCAGAGGAGGGAGCACAGGTACAAATGTCGATCATCCTCCCTCACAGCACGAGGAAGCATTGTTTTATTGTGGGTTCTGGAAGATTAGAGGTATGCCACTGATATAAAAAAACACAACTACAGACTTGTCATCTGTTAGGAAAGAGTGGCATAGTGCTATAAAATATTACATATTTCCAACCTAAGCTTCAAGGGGGCGGGAGAATGTTAACACAGATTTCTAATGAGATACCAAGGATACCTGGTGATTCATGTAGGGCTGGCTCTAGTTTTTGCTCCTGCGTTTGTTTCCTTTCCTTAGTTTCCTTGGTCAGAGAAATCATCTGGTTGTTTTACAGCAGTAATACACTCCCCCCATGGCCTGGGTGACCTATTATTCTGGGAGAAAATTCTAACTCAATGCTTTGGCTAGGTAATTAGCAATTTAAAAGTGATATGGGATCAAAGGATAAATTCTAAGGCCCCTCACAGCTGTATCACAGAGCTAGACTTTGCTGCCCTTTGTAGCAAGCTGACACACAAAGGATATATTTGATTGTATTGCTTTGCGTGGAATCCCATCAGTAAGTTGGTGTAACTAAAGGTAGAAGAATCCCTGCAATTGTTTTCCAACAGAAACATGACTCTGGTCGGAGCTGTTCCTCCCAGGGCAGTGTTTTATAAAATCCTGGCTGTTACAGAGGAGATACTGTGAGGCATGGCCTCCTTCAGAAAGCTAAAAACGCCCCACGCATGGGGGGTGGTTTCCACGGTCCTGCAGGGAAGCAGGTTGTTGGGTCAGTGTCTGAGAAGCTCACCTGGGGCCCAGTGGGGAATGGAGATGCCTTCATTTGCACAAGGGAAGGACATTGGGAAGCACTGGGTTTGAGGAGCCCTTTGACTTTCTATAACACCTTCCCTACCAAGAAGAACCCAGTGTCGCATTTGTAAGATTCTCAGTGTAGTTATGGAAAAGGAATTTCAGCATGTGGATACCTCCCTCACAGCCAGGCAGTTCAATATCCTTTTTGCTTCTCTGTCAGGTATGGTATTTCTTTAACAAATGGTTGATTTTATAGCTGCTGGCCCCTTGCATGGGTCACGTAAGCTGTATAATTGCATCCCATCTGTTCTCTCCAAATACTGAGTGGAATTGAAAGGAGCTTTAAAAGGGTTTGATCAACCAGCCCCCTCAACCAAAATATACCCTCCAAAATTAGCCTGTCAATCTCCAAATTTGGAGCCTAGACTGCTTGACGGTGGCTATCTAAAATTGGAAGTTAGACTCTTAAAGGTCGGTAAGTGAGGCTTAGGGATGTAAGCCACAGCTGATACTGGAGACTCTCCTGGTTTTACTAAAACACACTGAAACAGAAATGAATCCCAGAGCACTTACCCACTTATGGTGCAACTCTGCATTTCAAGGGGGAGTATGTGTGTCCATTTTAAACACACAGCTTTCGTTGCCTGTTGTGTGGGCCGCCCAGGCTCCAGGAGTGTGCCCTGTTGCTACCGTAGCAGATAACCAGTTCTGTGCAGGTCACACTAAAATAAAGCAGCTGTACCACATAGGATTGGTCCACGTAATGAGATAAGAATTTAGATTAAATCTTTAATGGTGATTTGTTCTGTCTTCTATAAGGGTTCTCCTATCCCTGACCTTCATATGTGTTCTAACTTTGAAGAAGTCCATGCTCTTTGGGGCACGTAATGTAAAAGTCTTACCTGTGCCAGGCTTCCCTGTGACATGCTTATAGTAGATACTAAAGAAAGGTGCTGTAAACTGAATTAACAGGTCCCCTCATTAATTTTTATGGCCTTGTTTATTCATAAGGATGGTGCAGTTTGTCCATCTTTGAGAATGATTGCCTAAGTCCTCTTTAACAGTAGTCTAAAAGTTACTATTTGTTTCTCATTGTGCAGTCTTTCCCTGCACTGTGCTGGTCTCCTAGTGCCATTCTTTACATACAATAGAGCCTTCCCCTCAAACCTGTTACTTCCTGGGGACATAGAGGATAGACCTTTATACCAAGAATCAAAAGAGCAGGTTCTACTCCAAGCTTCACCCTTTCTTAGCCATGGAAATTTAGGCAAGTCACTTAACAAGTCCAGGGCATCAGTTGCCAATGGCCATAAAGCAGAGATTATAACACCTTCCCTATCAGCAATATGGTGAGACTTTTAACAATGGATGGAATATTGTAAGTTCTCTTCAAATGAAAATGCCTATGTCTCTATTATTGTTGCATGTTGAACCTTTGCAGCATTTTGAATACCATAGTGTCCCCAAGGAGAACCAAGTGGCAAATGAAAATTTCAGACCTGATTTGAGTATAAGGAAGACATTCCTTTTACTGTAATAAATGTCATATTGAAAACTTGATACCTAAATTTTAGCCTTTCAGGCTTTGCCTAGAATTGAAAGTACACGTTACCATCACCAGTAGTTGCTCTTGTTTTTCAAATTACTACTAATGACAGCTACCATTACAGAGTGCATAGTATGGACTGGATTCTAGGGCAAGAACCTTGCATGAATCATCTCACTGATTAGAACCAAATTTCCTGTTTTCTTCCCTTTCCAGCAGCCCCTGTGGGGACAGAAAGGCTCACACTCCCATACTGCACTCCCACGGATCATGCCTATCATTGGTATTCTTTCAAATCTATTTTTGGGGAATGGTGTTAGAGAAGAGGTTTTCTTGAAAAATTTAAAGCAGAGTTATAAGAGGAAACATGGACAAAACCATAGAAATGTTTATTAAGATGACAGCAAGAATATACACACTCATTTTTAGTTTCTGAACATCTCAAAATGCTCAGACCCATTAGATTAACCATAGCAGCAAAAATAACCAGTCTTATAAATAATTAAAACCACTCCATTTCAGTAGGTTCAGTTTTAGTGGCACAAACTTCTAACAGCTCTTGCTCAACTTAGTTCATTGCTCTGTTTAGTTTGTTTCACCTTTATCGCACTCCCAGGGGTGGTGGCGCTCTTACACTGGACAGCAAGAATGAGAGCTGGCTTTGGTGGAAAGCCAGAAGAAGAGGAGGGGTGTGAAGTAGAAATGTCATAGTTCTGTGCTTCTCTTGTTCCTGTGCTTAACTAACAAGGTCTTTTGTCCTTGGCCTGTTTGCAGATCTTATAAGAGAACCAGGGACTTCCAGTTCTTCTGTTAACTAAAAACTGCCTTTTGCAAGCCCATTCAACTGTAGATATGACTGGATTAATCTTATGGCACCTGAAAAGGCATTTGTATTTCCTCATTTAGAGAAAATTGTTGTAAGCTAGACTTGGCCACTTGCCATTATTTGCTTTTAGTGGCCTTTAGTGAGTAGAGGTGGTTGAGGGCTGTAGATATTCTTCCCCCAAACCTTATACCGACATGAGGTTTTAGACCAATTTTGCATCATCCATGTTTATAAGTAAGCAGGCACTAGAATGGACATCCTGTAACAGTCAACCTGTCCTGTAAGCTTGAAAAAGTCCCAACTCTGTTCTATTAAGGAATCCAATAATATCTTAAATGAAAGGGTTATTAGAAATGAATCCAGTAATATTGAGGCAGACTCAGTGTTAGGCACCCAATTCTGTTTAAATTCTAGACACAGAATCTAGGGGTCCCAGGGCTAGTGGGCTTGCTAGAGTCTCCTACCTGTTCAGGGAAGGGCTGGAGTGCCCTACAGTATTTGGGTCAATCCATGTACCTTTAACACCACCAGTTTGACCATTGAAAATAATTACTCATTAACAAAACGTATTGTGTAGACTCTAGAGCTACAGATAAAGCTCTTGTATTAGCCTCTGAAGTGACTAGAGCAGGGGTGGGGTATGTCTGGCCATGCTAAGGCATTAGGGGTGAGTTCATTAAATGTTTGACCAAATATAGCAGGTTAATTTTCAAGTTGATAATGTTATAAGGCCTGCAGATGATGTTATAAATATCCAAATGACCATTGGAAAAAAAAAAATTTCCCACCCCAGGACTAGAATTTTCAAATGCTATATAACAACTTTTGGAGGGTGTGTTTCCAACTCGGGATACTTCAAAGGTTAAATAACTACTCCTTTAATAAGACTAATTAACATATGCCCAAATAATTAAAATGCATGGAATATAACAATTTGTTAAGGATTCCTCACACTAGGCTGAGGTAGATGTATTCACTGCTGTAAAGTCAGCCACCTGCTGAGTAGACTCTCACTGGCATTTCTCCTTAGTGACAGCCTTTTCCTTCTTAGGGGTCTGTGTGTGTGGTATGTGACAGGGAAAAAAGGACTACTTAACATTCGCAACTGAATAAAAATTTGCTATTCACGTATACAAGAGAACCCTTACATGTGCAAACATCTCACTATTTCAAGCCCATTTTATTATATTTGTTTTAACATCTCTAAAAAATGGTTAGAGGAAAAGGGAGGCCATATTTACCTTGACAGCCAACATATCTAAAACATCAGGATTTTTTTTTTACTCTATTTCCAATATTAAGATAGTTATTTTCTTCTTAAATTGCAATTGTGGAGAGAATGTCAAAAATTCAGACCATACTAAGCATCTTTTTATCAGACGTTATCGATTGAGACCATGATGTGGAATTGCCTTCTGTATCTCAGGGGGCAGAGAAACCACCAGTGTCAATTAAAGCGTTCTTCATTCCATAGGCTGAGAAAATTCCTTTCCATGGGTTCATTCTCCAGAATATTCTAATCCCTTTGGGGGAGTTTAAGGCCATGATCTGTATCAAATTACATATCTCCCTGCACCAACATGTGCTAATTACAGTCTGTATCCTCTGGCTGTGAGCTGTAGGGATAAATGCCTCAATTTCAGGGGAACAGAGGTTGTGACTATTTATGGCCAATGGTAACATCTCCATGAATTGAAAGTGGGGAGGGCCCTGCCCTCGAAGTGTTCGCACTCTGTAGCTGTGTCCTTTACAGTTGCCACTTGCAAGCGTTTTACACAGGAGTCATGTCAGTTGGACCCAAGGAGATATACTCTTGGACTGTACATTATTACTGGGTTATAACTGCTGTCCCAAACAATTTTCAATAAGCAGAAAGCAGCAGTCAGAGATACTCACATCTTTCCACCAATAGCCGCCCTCTTGGGTTTTTCTCCAGCCCTACCATTAAAGACTTTATGACAGGTTCCCTGTGGCCTAAATGGGGTGTATTTATTACCATGGCCTGGGATTTAACTGTGAAAGTCGATTAGAGGAGATCTTGAGGGAAGCCTTCCTGGGAATCCAGAACATTGGATTTTCTACACTGCTTTGGAACTGTGTCCTCTCCCGCTACAAAATATGCCTGACAGTCACGAGGAGATGTTTTATGTGTCCCCTCCAGAGGTCAGGAATGTACTTCAAACACAAACACTGTCCCTTAATAGCTCACAGCGGGTTTATGATGCCCAGGATTGCACATGAGTTTCCAAGTGAACGGGTTCCCTTGTTTTGGTTTTCTTTCTAACAATCACCAGTATTTTTTTAAATCTACCCTTACACAACTAAGTTAAATTCCTCTCTTATGCTATGTTGATGGCTCAGCATCCATCATGTTTTTAACTATAGGCAGCAGTATTTTGCACTAAATGCACCAGATTGCACTTGCCCACACTGTGGCTTACGTATGCCTTTGCGTTTTCACATGGCCTTATGAGGAATTAGTACATATATTCCCATCAACTGAGCACTTTAATACCCAGAAGCGCATTTGTTGTCTTAGGTTTCATCGTGTATTTGAAATTCCAAGTCCTTTGTAAAAAATGTTAAGTAGCTGGTATTGCTACTGGATCCTGGATTATTCCACTTGTCCATCCAGAAAAGTTCCTGTTTATCCTCTCCCTTCTGTTTCTATTTCTAAGCCAGTGCTCTAAGACATAACATCTGCTCCAGCCTGTTCACTCTCCATGTGGTCTTAACCTCTTCTTTACCTCTCAGTTTCACTCCTGGGAGTTAGCGCACTCTACCTCATAGGAGTTTTGTGGAGGGAAAAAGAAGATGTTTAACGATTGTCTTCAAGAGAGAACTTACTTTTAAAGTGATTTTATAAAAAACAAAACAAAACAAAAAAACCTTGGCTTAGAAATGAGAAACTCTATAGCTATTGTATTTTTTACTATTCCTGTATTGCTATTTTTATTTCTGAAAAGCAATTTCTGTCTGAATAGAGTCTCTACTCTGGTTCTAACTTTCTTCCTATTAACCCTTTCACACTGAAATTGTTCTCTCTACCTTATGCACACTCTGAATGATTTACTTACAAAGCCAAAACTAACTCTCCCACAACAAATCCATGTACTTTAGCTTCCATTGTTAAACAAATGAATGTCCTCTGTAAAGATGCATCTGGCTCTGGAAACAAGAAGCCAGAAGCTAATGAGGTCTCACTCTTGCCCTGGCAAAATCTCACCCTGTGCCTTGGTTCTTCCCATATTAACAAGGGGTTAGTTCTGTAATATCACAGCACCTAGGTATTGTGAGTCCTAACTAATAAATGTTGAAACACATTTTGCCAATGCCCAGTACTGTATGAATGTGTTGCAAAAAATCGGGAGAGTCTTTAGGTAGAGTGTTCTAGTGTAGCGCAATTAAAAAAAAAAAAAGGAGACGGATAAGAAGACTAATCCACTTATTTTCAAAAGAAATGTTTTACTAATATGTTCTTTTTTTAGTGAAAATTAGTTTCTAGTAATTTGATCTATTTTTCTCTTGATGTATAGGAGGAAATCAATAGTATATATTATTGCTTGTCAGAAAATACCCGAATTGTATTTTAAGTGTTAAAACTGAAGGGGTTGCCAACAGTGTAGTGGCATAAGGAGGAGGATTCTAGCTCAATTGTTGCAAATACAGAAATAGAAAGGTTACCTTTGAGTCTGAAGATTGCATTATAAATAATAGATGTTAATGTGGTGGTTTTAGATATTCTTTATTTTTAAGTCACCAAAAATTGCCTTTTATTTTTACAGTTTTGAACTCTATAGTTCTTGACATATTTTGAATAAAGTTTTTATCAACTAAAATTTTTCATGTACATTATTATCAATAAATCAATTGTGATTAAAATACATATAAAATTTAATAACCTAAGTACAGTAATTAAAATTCAAGATTCAAAGAACATCTTTCATAGAAATGGTAAGTTTTTATACAGGAGTCCTTTTGCTGTTTTGTAATAGCAAACAGCATTATAATGAAATAATAAGTGTTAATGCAGAAAAATTGAGAAATGGCAAAAATAGAAAAAATACAGGAATCCTTTTGAAAAAATCATAATAATAAAAGGCCAAGAGGCTTCATGACCAAAATGACCAAACGACCAGCCAGCAAGAGGTGCATGGAGCACCTCTTGGGCCCTCCCCCACGGCCCACAGGCTCTGATGGTAGCAAGGCTGGTGGCTGGTGGGTGGGGCAGCAGGTGGGTGGGCACAGTGATGTGGGTGCGGCTGCAAGAGGGGCTGTGAGAGGGGTAGGCGGGTGGGCGGGGCTGAAAGCACAGCAGGGCAGGGCCACACAATATCACGCTCTGGGCCTCTAGTATTTTAATAATAGTAGCAAAAGTACTTTATACATAAGCCGTATTGGAAATGTTTTTTAAAACGTGACAAGTTACATATTATAATGCTTTTATTAAAAAATGTTTTTATTGATTTTGAGAGAGAGAGAGAGAAAGGGAGAGGGAGAGAGAGAACATCGAAGAGACAGAACCATCTATTGCAGTGATGGCGAACCTATGACACGCGTGTAATATGCAAACTCATTTTTTTGGTTGATTTTTCTTTGTTAAATGGCATTTAAATATATAAAATAAATATCAAAAATATACATCTTTGTTTTACTGTGGTTGCAAATATCAAAAAATTTCTATATGTGACACGGCACCAGAGTTAGGTTAGGGTTTTTCAAAATGCTGACACGCCGAGCTCTAAAGGTTCGCCATCACTGATCTATTGGCTGATTCCTGCACACCCCCTACTGGGGATCGAGCCTGAAACCCAGGCATGTGCCCTGACCAAGAATCGAACTGTGAACTCTTGGTTCATGGGATGATGCTCAACCAACTAAACCGCATTGGACAGGGCTTCTTCTTTTTTTTTTTTTATTAAGGTATTACAAATGTGCAGGGCTTCATTTTTCGGTGAAGTTAAATTTATTCCACTTATAGAAATTTACTTAATTCTTTTTTTTATTGTCTAAAGTTTTACATATGTCTCCTTTTTCCCCAGTTGACCCCCTCCCCCTTCTCTTCCCAGTCCAGGCAAGCCCCCACCGCCTTAGTGTCCATTGGTTATGCTAATATGCATGCATATAAGTTCTTTGGTTTACTTAATTCTTGATTAACCTTTAGATATTAAAATGTGTTACGGCCAAAGGTGATCCTGAGTGGGGAAGTGAAAGGATTGAGAAAAGACAGACAAGAGAATGAAAGCTGGGTCTCGGTGGGACGCTGCTCCCTGATGAGGAGACAGCGCCAGCGCCCACAAGCCCTGTCTTTATTTTATAGCAGATGCCACGAGGCAAAGTAGGGGCATGATCAAGTTGTTTACAGCATCCTCATGAGTTTCAGCCCTGCTCAACTACATGCACCTGAACTCTAGCACAAGGCACGTGGGGCCACGTGTTTGGACCATAGATAGGTTCAAGCTTACAACCATAGCTGTTGGCTATGATTGTGCTGGGAGGGCCCTGACCTCCAGCTAGGACTTGCATGTGGCAATGAGAGGACCCTGTCCTTTCATTAGTCCGAAGCTTGAACCTGGCCAAAACACTGTAGCCGCACCCCACAAAAATGTCCTTTTATGAAATGATTTTGGTGTTAGGTGATAACTTTTCATGTGGTTATTTACCAAAAAAAAGAAGAAGAAGAAGAAGAAGAAGAAGAAGAAGAAGAAGAAGAAGGAGGAGGAGGAGGAGGAGGAGGAGGAGGAGGAGGAGGAGGAGGAAGAAGAGGAGGAGGAGGAGGAGGAGGAGAAGAAGGAAGAAAGAAAGAGAAGAAAATTTAGCACCTATGGTAGACCCCTATTTTTTTTTTATTTTTTTTATTTATTTATTTATTTTTTTTTTTTAGGGATGAATAATTTACTGGTCTATAATATCCTAAAGTCTGGAAACCACTTTTAAAAAATTATTGAGATACCATAAAAGTCATCCTTTTAAAGTATAAAATTAAGTGGTTTTTAGTATATTCAGAGAATTGTGGAACCATCACCACAATCAATTTTAGAATATTTTCATTACCCCAAAAAGAAATCCGCTCTTATCCAATGCTCAACCCTCCTCCCCAGCCCCTGGCAACCAGCAGTCTTTCTGTCTCTGTGGATTTACCTAGTCTGGACATTTCATATGAATGGAATCATATATAATATGCGGTCCTTTGTTCCTGGCTTCTTTGGCTTAGCATAATTCTTTCAAGGCTCATCCATGCAGTAATATTATTTTATGCCAAATAACATTCCATTGCATGGACATACCACATTTTATTCATTCACCAGTCCAGTTGTTTCAGTTTTGGAAGTAATTATGAATTATTTTGACTAATTCTGCTATACACATTCACATACAAGTCTTTGTGTGAACCTGTGTTTATTTCACTTGCATTTATACATAGGAATGGAATAGCTGGATCATATGGAAACTCTATGGCATAGCCTTTCTGAAGAACTGTTTTCTAAAGCTGCTGCGCCATTTTACATTCCCACCAACAGTGTAGGGGGGGTCTAGTTTTTCCACATTCTCAGCAACACTTGTTATCTGTCTTTAGATTATAGCTATCCTAGTAAGAATGAAGTGCTATCTCATTGTTTCTTATTTCAATCTCCCTAATGGCTAATGATGTCTGTTTTCTATAATCCTTTAAGAATGTAAAACCATTCTTAACTCCTGGGCCATATAAAAACAGGCTGCATACTAGATTTGCCCTCCAGTTAGTCAACGTCTGACTTAGAGGATAGAATTAATAGACAAACACATTAAAATGGTACTATAAATACACCGTGTTCAAGAAGGTAGAGGAAAAAATGAGCCTGTTGGAGGTAGATATGGGATATCAAAAAAGAATGTGTGGCCCTCACTGGTGTGGCTCAATTGGTTGGGCGATGACCTGTGCACCAAAAGGTTGCTGTTTTGATTCCTGGTTAGGGCACATGCCCAGGTTTCAGGCTCAATCCCTGGTGAGAGGTGTGCAAGAGGCAGCCAATGGATGTTTCACTCTCCTATGGATGTTTCTCTCTCTTTCCCTCTCTCTAAAAATCAATAAAAAATATTTAAAATAAAATAACGTGCACAGTGGAGTGCTAATAAGTCTGCTCACTGGATTAGATAAGGAACCTTTGTTTGCAGCATTTGTTGAGTTTGATATTCACACCATGGACAATTTTGAGCTCATGACAGGACAGCACTGAACCTGGAGTTGGAAAAGGACATGCACAATTCACACTGCCAGTGGTGCCAGCTGACCAGCACATCACCGACGTCAAACATCTCTAATTGTGCACATATGACATAGAGTAATCAGGGAAGACAGCTCCCATCTTCAGGGTTTTCATTGGTTTTCTCCTCCACCCCTACAACCAATCAGTAGAAAGGAGAGTATCTGTCCCCGCCCATTGTATTTTTAGACTTCCAAATAGCCTCCGGCTCTTTCTCATCCATCATTGCTTTGGAATCATAGCTACATTTCCACATGCACCCTTCCCAGAATGTCAAAAACATATTGGAATAAAGTCAAAGCCTCATTATAGAAACATGTTTGATTGTGATTTAGTCAAATTCATTTTTCAAAGTAATAAAGGGGGATATACTTTGATCCATCCAGAAGACTTCCTGGAAAATATATTTTAGCTGAGTGTTGAATGGATAAAAAATGTCCAGGTAAACAGAAGAGCAGACATTCTACACATATAAATGGTTTGTGCAAGAGTTCCAAGATGGGGGTAAAAAAAAAAAAAAAATGGGAAGGCTATGTCTCTGGTTAGAGATGCAATTGTAAACTCTTGCAATCAGATATTTTCCCTGTTTCTTCTCCCAAGGGGTTTTGGGAAAAGCCTTAACTTTAGATTTATGTTTTCACCAAAAAGGACAACGTAAGGGAAAGAAAAATTTTCCTTCCATAGCCCTTGAAATTGCTATAAGAAGGCTCTAGAGAAATTAGTGACTCATCCACAAAATAAGTCTACTATGTTTCCAAGTTGGTATTAGTTCATAAACTGTGTTTAATAACCCATTGTCTTGTCCACAATCTCCTGGGCCTCCCCCTACTTTTTCCCCCAATCCTCACCTGAGGATATAGTTCCATTGATTTTTATAGAGAGTGGAGGGGAGGGGGAGAGACACAGAGAGAGAGAAACATCCATGTGAGAGATATACATTGATTGGTTGCCTCCTGCACACACCCTGACCAGGGCTGGGGATCGATCCTGCAACAAAGGTACATGCCTTGACCAGGAATTGAACCTGGGACCCTTCAGTCCTTGGGCCGACATTCTATCCACTGTACAAAATCGGCTAGGGTTCCCCTTACTTTTCCTAAACTTCTTCCTTCCTACTGATAATAAAGCCCAAAGCCACAGTGTAGGACTAATGCTTTTGACTTGTATTTATCAGCACAAATCAAAGCAAAGAAACAAGCAGCTTTGCTGGGCAGACGTGGTCATCATGTTCCCCTGCTCAGTGAAGCAGAGTGGGGAGCCATTCATTGCTCAGGACTCCCAGTTGCTAATTTTACAGCTTGGCATTTCCTAAGTAGAAATGCATAAGGCCTCTCGGGCCAATATCTTGGCAAGGCAGCAGCACATCCCTGCTCTCCGAGTCCGGCGATGCCACCCAAGGACGACAAGAAGAAGAAAGATGCTGGAAAGTTGGCCAAGAAAGACAAAGACTTGTTCACGGGGGGCAAGGGCAAATAGAGGAAGTGGTCCAAGGGCAAACAGAAGAAGTGGTCCAAGTTCAGGACAAGCTCAATAATCTGGTCTTGTTTGAAAAAGCCACATATGACAAGCTCTGTAAAGAAGCTCCCAACTACAAGCTTGTAACCCTAGCTGTGGTCTCCCAGAGGCTAAAGATTCATGGCTCCTTGGCCAGAGCAGCCCTTCAGGAGCTCCTTAGTGAAGGACTTATTAAACGAGTCTCAAAGCACAGAGCTCAGGTGATTTACACCAGAAACACCAAAGATGTGGTCGCCCCAGCTGCTGGAGAAGATGCATGAACAACAGATCTCACCGGCTGTACAGTTTGAAAAATAAACCTTTATTAAATAGGGGGAGAAAGAGAGAGAGAGAGAGAGAGAGAGAGAGAGAGAGAGAGAGAGAGAGAGAGAGAGAGAGAGAGAGAAGAGAGAGAGAGAGAGAGAGAGGCATAAGGCAAAGTGACTTGAAGAATCTGTGGCTTCTTTGTAACTCTCTTTGTTCTTTTGTTGGCTAGAGAAAGCAAAGCCTTTTCTAAAATGCAAAGGACACTCTAGCATAAAAGTCACCTGCTGTGATTGATGCTGACTTCCTGGGTTTCCTGGCATATTCCTGCTTTCCAAAGTCAGTTCCATCATACCAGCGTTCTGTGAACTCAGTGGTTCTCAACCTTGAGCTTGCATTAGAATCACTTAGAGAGCTTGTTATGCCACAGATTTCTGGGTTCCACCCCAAGAGTTTGGATCCAGTAGGCTGCTGTTCTGGGGACCCCTGCAATCTACACAGCTCTCTGCAGGCCAAGCCCCTTTGGTTGCTGCTATGCCCTTGCTGTTCGTTTGGAAACTTGTGTCCCCCCGGCTTGCTTCAGGCATGACACACGTGCCCTCTTATTTTGGGGTCCTATCACTTGGGGTCGTAACCTATTGCCATTTGTTGTGCTTTCATCATTGCTACGCAGGCCAGTGATGCTGGAGCCCCCCTCGCCAGCATGCTCATGATGGCCACGCCTGATGGCCTTGGTTACTGGGATGTCCTCTGTGGAGCATCATCCTTTGGTTGCTCTCAGGCCTCAGCCTATCCACATCCCTGAGCCTTTTCATCCTTTCTTCCTCAATCACCCAAGACAATTCTGCCATTCCAACTGTGCTTAGTATGGGCCATTGCTATTTCCATGCTTCTAGAAATCGTCCTAGTAACAGAGGACAGACGCCAGCTCCTAGTGGTCTGGCCAAAGTATATCGCAGGAGAGTGTTCCCCAACTAGTAAACTCTCGCTTGTCCAATGATATGTTCCAGCCTCTCTCCTTCAAGCAGCCTCAGACGCTAGTCGCCCTGCTACTGCCCTGGCACCTGCCTGTATATGTTGGCTGGGTCTTGCTGCTCCTTTGGTGTAGAGTCTATTTTCTCCCAGCATGTCCTGCAGTGATTATGCTGTGACTTAATTCTGCTTATGGGCCTAGAAGCCAGGAGGAGAAGTTGGGGGAGATCTTGAGTGGGGCACATGCTTGTCTGTAAGGGGGGAAACTGCAATGATACAAAGCAAAAGGGACATGCTATCTCCAAGAGAATTCAGGATTTATAGGGCAAACAATAGCCCCGATTTGCCCAGGATTGAATAGCTTTTAGCACAGAAAGTCCCACATCTCAGGAAACCCCTCAATCAGCAGAGACCAGGACAGTTGGTCTCCCTAGGAGTCTGGGGATTCAAAAATAGATGTTTCTATCCCAAGTGTGTGTCAGGGTCCCATTTTTCCCAAGTAGGCTGGCATAACGGGTCTGCTGGGTTGGAAATTTAATTGTCTCTGGAGATCACTAGATTTAGTCCTGGGCTTGGACCTCAACTGCAAATTATGGGAACCTCCCTGTAAACTACCAGGGAGATCCTCTGACTTTCATATTTGGCTTTCAATTGCCTGTTACTTGCCTGCAGCTTTTCATTATTTTTAGGATGTCAATGGCTCTTGGCAATACTCATCCAATCCCATTGTCCTTACAGTTCTACCTTAGTTCTCAGCACCTGATAAATTTCTTTATATATATATATATATATATATATATATATATATATATATATATTTTATTGATTTTTTACAGTGAGGAAGGGAGAGAGATAGAGAGTTAGAAACATTGATGAGAGAGAAACATTGATCAGCTGCCTCCTGCACACCTCCTACTGGGGATGTGCCCACAACCAAGCTACATGCCCCTGACTAGAATCAAACCTGGGACCTTTCAGGCCGATGCTCTATCCACTGAGCCAAACCAGTTAGGGAAACACCTGATGAATTTCACCTGCTAGTGCATTCCTACTCATGGATATGTCTTTCCATTTTATCACCCAACGCACTGCCTTCTTGGGCCAGGGGATACCGTATTCCATCTATCACCAATTGGGTCCTCATTGCCTGCCTGGCAGCTAGTGATTTGACTCCAGATTCCTGTTTTATTGACTGCTGTCTGGGACCACTCCTAGATGAATTGCTGTAGATTGGGCTCTCTGGAAGCAGATGCGGAGATGATTTTGGTGTGCAGGGCGCTTTTTTAGAGATGCACACCTGTGGAATGGAGAGGGCGAAAGGACTCTGCTGCAGGTCCAAAAACACTCAGTTCACCCACAGGGAGGTCTGGAGCACATATGGCCCATTAGCATTATCTCCCATTTGGCTGAAATGGCCGGGTTTCCCTACCCTGCCTCCCTGGGTCACTGGATGTGAGCTGCCCAGGATTGGGCATGTTCCTGAGTGAGGAGGCCTCTGCGCAGGGTCTACTCCAGGCTGAGAGCTGGGGCAACCATTCCTTTCTCGAAAGGGGATGTGGGCAGTGTGTTTCCCCGGCCCACACCAGGAAGGAAGCTGGTGACTTTTATTCAGATTTCTTACTATTCATTTATTTATACTAGTAGGCAGGGAATCTATGTAAATGGCAAGATAATATTTAAGTTATTAATTTATGTTTTCTTCCTTAATTTTACCTTACTCCTTCCCTATTTTGGGGCAGTGATCTCTCATCTTTCCCCATTTCAGGGGAGTTTAATTCCACTCTTTTCTGGGTTTTCCCCTGGAAACCTAAAAAACTAGTATGCTGAGAATAGAGTTTGAAGAGAAGGCCATTTATTTCAAACTAAAAAAGATGCTCTAGAATGGTAGGTCCATAAGGAATACAGACACACTTGTTGTCTGTGGTATTTCCCTGTATGTGTAGCAGATATCCGAGGGAATGGTTTCCCAGTGAGTATGGGAGGCAGGACTGTCCGTGTCCTGGTCCTGGTTCAGAAGCAGCGGAGTGGTGGGCTTAGAGATCCATGTGCTGACACAGTGATGTCTGGGAAGAATTTTCAATCACGACCACCACCACATTGGTACTGTATACAACTCCAGGACTTTGAAACAACCTGGAAATAGAAAAGGTAACAGAAGAATGTTGCAAGAATAGCTTCAAATTTCCAACTTACCAGTTGGGATGGAAGCATGGCTTTAGAAGTTGATTAGACGAACATAAAGAGATGTGATATTTCTTGCACACCTATGTGTATGGACTGTTTTGCACAGTAAAAAAAAAACAAAAACAGAACCTCAATCATATCAGCCCCCCACCCCTTTCTCTTAATTGCTCAGGTCCTCGAAGCCTCTCTGTTCCTTGCAGACATACCTTCTGTGTCCTTAGACCATCTGGACCACATATTGCCAGGTGGATGCTGAGAGGATGTTAAGCGCTTTATGCAAAGCCTCCCCCAGCCCCTCTCTCATCCATCTCAAAGCCCACACCGACCCCACCTCCACACCATTTGTTTGTTCTTGTATTGATCAAACCTCACCTCTAGCCCATGAGTATTTTTTTAATAGCAGCACTTTAGAAAAAATTTAACCCCATCCCTTTCCTGTTTCTATCCTCATTTTCCCCACTCACGTTTATGTTCCTTTTCTTCATATCACTTATATATGTTTTCCTTATTTTCAATGTCCACATGTTAGGTTCTTTGAGAGCTCTCATTGTAAAACAATGGATTAAAATATTTGTCATTAGAAACTTCAAAATGCTATTTTAAAAATGAGCTCTGAAAATGAATAGAATTTACTAATAACTGATTTTAGAATTTTGACCAGTATTAAAATGGATTTTATTTGCATTAATATCAAGCAGAATTAAAGCTAGAAGAGAAAAAGTACATGTTTCAAAACCTCACTAAGAATATCCTGGAAAAAAAAAAAAGTTGAGATTTATTCATGTCACAGGTCATTTAATGGGTCTCATTCAGATGTTGATCATGCTTTAAAGATGATTCCCATTCATAAAACTCTGACCTTATCAGCCGTTTCAGACACACTGAGTAATAGCAGGGTTTCTGCTGCAAGGGAATGCATTTCCTTAATTATTCCTTCAGTAATTCAAGACTCTGGCATTTTCATGCTGTCTCTCCTCAGTAATACCCCGTTTCTCCATTCTTA
Organism: Myotis nattereri; assembly: GCF_964212035.1. Lineage (NCBI taxonomy): Eukaryota > Metazoa > Chordata > Mammalia > Chiroptera > Vespertilionidae > Myotis > Myotis nattereri. Next base: position 68,312,072 of record NC_138077.1, on the reverse strand, counting down.
AGCACTCTTTCACTTTACACACACTACCCTTTTCAGCTTTCTGTGATATTTATGCATCCATCCATCCATCCATCCATCCATCCACCCATCCATCCATTTATCTCTCCATCCATCCAATACATAGGCTTGAGTGTCTGCCAAGTTAAATTCCAATGCAAGCAGAGCATTTGAGGTATAGCAATGAGTGATGGAAGAGAAAGAAGCAGAACATGAGATTTGGGAAGGAATGAGAGAGGTGGACATTGGATGGGATACTACTGTTATCAGTGGAAGTAGACTTCTTGGGGTGCCACTAGGAAAAAAATTTTCTGAGGCTCCCACTGGAGGATGGAGTTTCATGGAAAGTTTTATTGATGATGTAAAATTAAGGGAGTTCATTCCACAGTCCCATTTCTAACCATCTTGCCACAGAAGAAGTCCAGCAGTGTCTGCAGCAGGGCCAGAATAAAGGTCAATGTCCATAGTTTCTTCTCCTTATTAATGTCCAGTCCAGTATCTGGCCAGGTTAGCTTGTGTTCCCAGGTGTAGCCCATGGTATACGGGGTAGGCATGGCCATGAGCCATGTGGCTGCTTAAGGCCACATGACTATGGAGAGAGAATGTGCGAACACACAGGGAGAGTAGGGGTCACAGAACAAGAGAGAACAAAGAGAGAGGAAACTCTTTGTTTGGGGATTTTAACCAAGAGCGTCTTCAAACTAACCAATTAACTATCCAAGATTTCACAGGCTTCTGAAATCTTGGGGTCACCCCCTCACCAATCTATGCACATGCGCCCATCTTCCCCTTTATTGGACCCTTCCCCCAGTGATTTGCAGGGAATGGACCAGTGGTTCCCCTGGGGAGCATGAAGCTGCAGCTCCCTGGTGAAGCTGTCCAGATGACCATGCTTAACATGGCTGGCCTCCCCTTCGCTCTCTTCCTATCATTAATATTAATGATAGCTAATTGCAATGATAACACTGCTTTCTGGGGCATTATTTGGACTTGGGCTATCTATTGCGTGAATTAGGAGCAATTGGAAGGGTCTCAATTGAGGAGTGATATAATCCACTTATTCTTCAACAAGATCGCTCTGGCTGCCATGTTGAAATTGACCAAAGTGGAGCAAGGGGAGAGGTGTGGTGGCTAGATCAGGGTGGTGGCAAGAAAAGTAATGTTAATATTGAAGGCATATGGCCCATGCTCTATTCTTTCTGTGTTCTCCAAAGCTGAGCCTCTTTCTAAATTCCATGCTTCTCATGTCACTTACTGAAGAAAACCAACATAACTCCTCGCTGAACAAATCTTAAAGTAAGAAAAAATAGCACTCTAGTGCAGCGATTTTCAACCATTTTCCTCTCATGGCACACATAAACTAATTACTAAAATTCTTTGGCACACCAAAAAATATATTTTTTGCCAATCTGACAAAAAAATAGGTATAATTTTGATTCATTCACACCAGGTGGCTATTGTCATGTTGGTTGTTGTCAGTTTTTACTTGACATCTAAAGGAAAAGAGGTCAGTGCCCTGAACTAAATAATCAGGTGTTGCATGTTTTAAAAATTCTTGCGGCACACCAGTTGACAATCGCTCTAACATTTTGCAATGTGGCATGCTATCTGCTTTACCTCCTCCCACTTCCCAGCACAAGCTCTCAGTTCTCAGCTGATTTACTATCCACCCAACACACATGACCCACTATGCTGACCTCTGCAAGGGCAGCTCATGCTCTTCTTTGCCTGGATCCTTCCCATCTTTAAGGCTAATTTTGAGTGCCTTCTTAACGTCTTCTATACTGTTGAAAGTCTGTTCTCTGGCCTGCCCCATAGGGCCTGCCCCTCATATGCTGAGCATCTAGCTTATACCATATTGCATGATTTTCTCATTTGTTTTTTGGTGCCTCTATGACTGCATAAGCTCCACAAAGGCAGAGACGAACTATAATATATTTTTGTCTTCTTCATGCCCCCCGCCCCAGCACAAGCGAGGCACGTAATATGTACTTGGCAAATATTTCCTGGATTGAACAAAACATAACATTATGCTCTTCAACACGAAGGTAGCTCTTTCTAAAAATGCCGTTGGTAGTAATCTGACAAATGGTTTTGAATGTGTTAAAGACATGTGGGAAAGCATGATGCTGTTGACCACTACTTACAACTCCTTACCGGTGTTCCTAACTCCTTCACCCTCTGGGTATTTTCGTGAGTGGTAACACACATTAGTGCCTGCTCCCTACCACTGTAATGAGGACATTACACGCATCTCTTATATGATCCACATCTCCTCCAGCCCTGCATGGCACTCTTCTAGGGGTTCAGTAGCTGGCTGTCTGCCCTCTGCATTCCCCCATCCCCCACTCTGCCTACCCCTTTCCCTGCATAATGTGTATTATTTGCAGGCATCACTTCAAGGATGAATCCCATCAAGACCTGCTGAGCTGCATATTTATACAGTCTCCAGGTTTTTCTTACCAGCTGTGGACATTTTTGCAAACTTTACATTACCACCTAATTGAAACGGCTGCTTGGTTCCATTTCTTTTATTAAAGACAGATTAAGAAAATCAGTTCAATACCTTAGCCATTTTAAAGTCATCAGTAATCTCATGCTCTTGATTTACGACAAGTTGGCTTTAAAAAAAAGTGTCCCTACAAATCCTTCTCCTGCTTTTTCATTCCCCCTTGCTGGTATCAAAACACTTCATTGTGGCTGCTCATTTTATTCCTTTTAGGCTACTTTTGTGGTTATGTGTTTTGTTCATTCCCCACAGGGCCTCTTCTAATACATATATAACTTCCCCTCACCCATAAATCTCTTGCAACTTATTTGAAGTTTCCAGTTGTTCATGAACCTGAATGGTGAGAACGAAATGCGATATTTTGAGTTTCATTCGGGGTGTCCTCCTGAGCTCTCTGCTTGTTTTCTGTGAGGACATTCCTGGCTCCTTGCCAACTCCGTCTGCCAGTCCCCATCACTGAGACCTTTCCACCCCCATCTGGAGGCAGAATCTGGGCTCAATCTCAGACCTTGCCTGACGATCCTATGGAGTCAGTGTCATAGATCTCAAGGATCTCTCCATCCAGCCCACAGCTTGCACACAAGCTTTGGCAACTGGCTTCCTGTTTGGGTGTCAGGGTTCAAGGATCTGACCTAACTTGTTCAGATCCTCAGATCACCCCCTTACATTGCTGGTCCTTCCCTGAATCACAGCTAACAACCCACAGTCTGCTCCTGCCTGTTGCAACTCCCTGATCTAGCCCCGCGTTTGTGCAGACGATGTATTTAGCTCTCTCTGTCTCATCAAGGTCAGTGACCCCCACCAGGAGTCGGTCAAGGCACTCCTCAGTGCCAGGTGCTGTCTGCTTGAGCAATAGCTGCCACCTTGTACCCTGGATGCATACTCTGCCTTCCTGGATGGCCATCTTGCCACTTGCCACTTTGCTTGACAGGAGGCTGCTCACCAGATGGGTAGGTCTGACTATTCATTTCTGCTGTAAGCGTGGCTAATGATTTCTGCCCACTTCAGCATCCTTTCTCTCAATAGGAACATCTCGGTAAGATGGCTATTCGACAGTGTCAGTCTCAACACCGTCACACCCTCAAACACGCTTTTCTATCCCCGAGCACCTCCTCTCCCCGTGTGCAAAGTCCTCCTGCCTCAGCTGCTCCGAGGGCGCCTACCCTTCCCAGGGTCCCACTCCGGGCTTGAGCACCCCACCTGTTCAGACCTGCCCCCTTCTTCCTCTCCTTTCTGCAGCCAGTGCTCTGACATGTTGATGCTGCAAAGCACACACTGAGAATATCAGTCACCACCAAATGCTTCCATTTACGATGGAAAGCACTGCAGATAGCCCTACTATCGATCTTGTGAATAAATATGCCATCCATGTAGTTACCCTTCATTTCTCCTCGAAAAGAAGAAACCTCTTAAAAACCAGGAGGCTTGAAACAACAGTGAAATGCCATTTTTACTCTTTATAGTAATAAAGAATTTTTAAATTATAATATTCAGTTTGAAAACAGGATAATAAAATAACACTCTCATACACTGTTTCCAGGAATATAAACTAATGCATCTTTCTAAAAATAAAGCCATACTCTCTGACTGAATCATTTCCCATTCAGCAATCTACCCTATAGCTATATTAAAATAATCAAAGATTCATGTATTAAGATGTTTATTCAATTATTTAAAAGAGCAAATATTTGAAAAAATAGGAAAACTCATTAATGGAGAAAAGTTAATATATAATGGTGCATTTATAATATAAAACAGTATAAATGTAATGTTTCCAATGTAATGGTTTCAGGGAATATGCTAAATTATAGGAAAATATTAATAATATATTATTAAGTGAAAATAGTAAGATTTAAAATACTATATTCTGTGATCTCAATTATGTCACAAGGACTGCAGTGTGTATATGTGTTTGAATATGTGTGTATCATATAAATACGGTTGAGATAAATGCATTAAAATATTAATGCTCCTTTATGGGGTTAGACATGATTTTTTATTTTGTATTTATGTTCTATGTTTTCTCGGATTTTCTATAATAAACATATATTACTTTTATAGTCTTAACAATATTATTAAAAACACACAGGTCATTCGACTTGAGTTCAGTGTAAACACTTTGGCGACTGGAGCTGTTTAGCATGGCTCATGCAGGTAGAAGAGTAAGGTGCATCTGTCAGCAGGCTTTCCTGTTACATTGCTTGGGAAATTACATCCTAACTTATGTGTGTAACTCACGCTTCCTCATGTGCGAGGAACAACTGAACACGGCAATCCTAATGGTATAGAATGTGTTAATTGAGGAAACCCATGCAGTGAAAGTGCTGGAGCTTGAGCTGAGCAGCTGCCTGTGACCACTGAGTCCTGCTGATGCCTGCGGAGTTGCAGAGAGCTGTTTACAGATGATGTCCACTGTGCTGGAACCTCCCCTTCCCACCCCCCCCCCCCCGCAAAAAAAAAAAATCAACACAAAAGTGTGGGCATAAACTGTGGGCACTTCCACTAAAGAAACCATGAGTAAACTCAGAATATATACAGTAAGACTGAAAGTAGTGCTGGACTCCTAGAACAATGGGCATCTTCTAATTATTAGTAAAAATTTTGTTTTCCTTGAAACAAACTTTCTTGGAGTAACTTCCTAGAGTAAGTGCTCTCAAGTCTTTTGTTTGTGGAGGAAGAGACTAGATAGCTGGATGGAGGAGTCAGGCATGCAAGGACGGAGGGAAGCAAACCTCAGATGCCTTTCTGGGCCGGGCCCACATGTGGTCTGGGCTTCTTGAACCACAGTGCAGCTGGAGTGGAAAATGCCGCTTTTGGATACTACCTTCCTCCCAGTTTCAGGGGATCTGCTCCAGGTGGAAGGCCTTACAGGTCAACTTTGGAAACTCCTTACCTTTCTTTCTCAGGTTCTAGTGGAGTGAAACAATCCCTACAGCTCCTGCACTCATCTTGGCTTGGTAGCTCTCAGCAGCGTTTCTCTCCCCTCAGCACCAAGCTGCCCAGCTCTGACTTATGCATTCCTTACCATAAAAGCTATATTTTCCTAACCTCAGACCAGAACATGTGGGACAGGACAACTTTCCCCCAATTTGTCTTGGAAAAGTCTTTTCAATATGAAAATTAGATCATATTCAGTTATATTTAGTAAAATGCTTCTATTAAGGAAAAAATGCATGAAATTGAGCTGTCCCGGCACATCTGGTTCTATGGTCACTGTACTGGCTGCTTGTCCCAGGGAAGCCATGGAAAGTCAGCGAGGTCTTCCCGGGAGACTCCCTCCCAGCCCCGGTGGGGTGACTCCGCCCTAAGTGGGCAGCCGTGCTTTCTTCCCTCCAAGGCTCCTGCTCCCAGTGAGGACTTGGTGCAGAATGACTTGGCCACCTAGCAACTAATAGGCTTGCAAGTTTTCAGCCATCTCCAGTCTTACTCATAAAGGATTTTTAGTATTTTTGATGCTAAGGTTTTAAAATAGTCTATATATCTGATAAGCAATATAAAAGCAGATGTGCCCTCTCTGCGTTTACAGTGGTAGTTTAATTTTTTCAAAGACCAACTACAGTTGATTTCAAACTACAAATTCTTATGGGGGAGTAGGCAAGAAAGGAGGAACTTCAGGGGGCTTCGCCCAGCCTCTAGAGCTACACGAGGTGGGTAAGCACCCCCTTCCCTAGGATAAGGTCAGCCTCGTGACTACGAACTCTTTCTTTGAATTGTGAACTGTCTTTCATGAGTCCTAGGAGGATTCACATGCCTCACGGATGCTGCGATGTGACTCAGGATCTGAAGCAGGATGAGAGTTCAGGATGTTCTTTTATAAGAGGATTCTCTGTTTTGGTTCCCTTAATTTAGAAGATAGCCAAACTGAATGAGATGAGCACACACCCGCCTGCACCCCTTCACCATCCCCCTCCCCCCGCGGCCCCCCCCTCCCCCCGGCCCCCAACACACACACTCTATTCTCTCATCTCCTCTGGCTTCTGTTGTCTTTGAGTCAGTAAAGCACAGAAGTGTTGCCATCAACTCAGGACTTTGCTGGAGTGGACTGGCAGCTCTGCTCTATACCTTGGCCCTGGAGAAAACCATGTTCAAAGAGAAGCAGAGCATGAAGGCATTCAGGAAGGGTGCAAATCCCCATGTAAATTCCCTCAAAACACTTGTCCTGCTGGTGGAGGATAAGAGTGCCACATCCTCTCTGCAAAGGAGACCACTGCCACTCTGGGTTGTAGAAGTTTTTATTTAATATAATTAAGTATGCTGTTTCATTAACATGGAAAGCAAAAAGGAGCTTTTTAAAGCTATTGTAATAGAATGGCCTTGAAACATATTAATGGACTCATTATTGAAGAAGAAGAGGGAGTAAGAGTATCTAAGTTCCATTTTTATTATTCATTTCTTTCCCGTAGAGATTTAGATAAACTTGTTTCTTTCTCCCTAATCATCTCTGAGAGTGGGAAAGGATTTCCTCACAGAATCCTAATGAAGGAAGGAACCCTAGAGAATGTCAAGCCTGAGGGTAGATTTACTAGAAAACAAAAAACACAAAAAAAAAACACACACCTTTTTTCAGACCTTTCAAAAGAACCTTAGATCTGGCTCCCCCTTCTGACAGACTCAGAAAGGTCACTGAGTCCCTCATTTGAAGCATATTTTCACCCAGGAAGACTTGATAAGGCAGGAGGGAAGAGAGCCAGATTTGAGCAGGTATTTTTAATGTAAAACGATGGAAAAAGAAAATAGTTTAATTAAATGACTGACAGGAAAACAAGGTCTTTGAAATTAATAACTACAGGTCATGAAATATAATTTTTAAAACAACACGTGGTATTAATGATGCTGACAGCTAACCCTTATCTAGCACTTGCCACGTGCCAGGTATTGCTCTGAGTGCTTTATATGAACTCATTTAATCCACATGAGGTAGGTATACTGCTATTACTCATATTTTACAGATGAGGACACTCCTGAATAGAGAGGTGCAATAACTTGTCCAAGGAGCTATAAGGAGGAAGTTCTGGAGCTGGCATTCACAGGTGGGCAGTCTGGACTCAGGATCTGCACTCGGAACCACTACACACGATGCCTTGAGTTGATGACAGTTCCTGTTCAATGATTCCACCCTGTTACCCAAGAAAATCTCAGTAAAAGACTTGAGTGAGCATTTATCCAGCACTTACTCAGTGCCCGTTTGGGGGTCAATTCTCAGAGAACGTGTCTTACAAATGTGGAAATAGATTCAGGGAGGAGAAGTTCAGCGAGGTGAAGGAAGTAACTTGCCCAAGTTACATGTGGACAGGAAAGAGAGTGGACATTTGAACATGTTCCCATTTAATTTCCAATTTGTATTCCTTCCACTACCCTACACTAAGAAGTACAGGAAAATTATCTAATATCTCACTTTGTTTCGCTCTCCAAATTTTTAGTTTTAAGATATATATTTAGCCCTAGCAGGTTGCTCAGTGGTTAAAGCATCAGCCTTAGACTGAAGAGTCAAGGTTTGAATCCTGGTCAAGGGCAAGTACCTAGGTTGCAGGCTAGATCATGGGCCTCGGTTGGGGCATGTACAGGAGGCAACCAATCAATATGTCTCTTCAAATTGATGTTTCTCTCTCTCTCTCTCTCTCTCTCTCTCTCTCTCTCTCTCTCTCTTTCGCCTCCTCCTTCCCATCCACTCTCTCTAAAAAGTGAATAAAGTAAAATCAATGAAAAAAATATCTTTGGGTGGGCATTATATATCCTATCTAATAAAAGGGAAACATGGTAATTAGCCGTATGACCACTACCCTTCCCACTGGCTAATCAGAGCGATATGCAAATTAACTGCCAGCCAAGATGGCAGCCGGCAGCCAGGCAGCTTGAAGCTAACATGAGGCTTGCTTGCTTCAGTGATGGAGGAAACCAACGTTCCCCACCTGCCATGCCAGCCTCTGAGCTTGCAGTTTGAAACATTGTTACAAATATAGAAGCTAAACAAAACCCCAGAAACCTGCTTTCAGCGAGATGGGATCTCAGAGCTGGAGTTGATACAGTGTTTCGATTATAGAACCCAAACAAACCAGATATCTGCTTTCAGCAGCAGAGGCCTCAGAGTTAGAGCCAGAGCTAAAGCTGGCCCAGAATAAAAAAAGAAAAAAGAAAAAAAGGAGCACTTGGAGCTTCAGTCACCCGCCAGCCTGAAAAGAGCACTCAGCCCCTCACCCAGACTGTCCAGGCACCCCAGTGGGGACCCCCACCCTGAAGGGTGTGTGACCAGCTGCAAACAGCCATCATCCCCTCATCCAGGCTGGCCAGGCACCCCAGCGGGGACCCCCACCCTGATCCAGGACACCATCAGGGCAAACCAGCTGGCACCCACCCATGCACCAGGCCTCTATCCTATATAGTAAAAGGGTAATATGCCTCCCAGCACCGGGATCAGCAGAGCCGCAAGGCCTCCTGGCACCGGGATCAGCGTGACAGGGGGCAGCGCCCAAACCTCCTGATTGCCCTGCGGCTCTGTGTGTGACGGGGTGGGGCCGCAACCTCCCTATCAGCCCTGCTCTGTTCGTGACAGGGGGAGGCGCCCCAAACCCCTGATCAGCCCTGCTCTGTGCCTGATAGCGGGGAGCTCCCCAACCCCCTGATCGCCCTGTGGCTCTGTGTGTGACAGGGTGCGGCGCCCCAACTCCCCCACCCCCATGGGCGCTGCTCTGTGTGTGATGGGGTAGAGCCATAACCTCCCCATCGGCCCTGCCCTGAGTGTGACAGTGGTGGCGCCAAAACCCCCTGATCGGCCCTGCTCTGTGGGTGATAGAGGGCTGCGCCCCAACCCCCTGATTGGCCCTGCTCTGTGCATGACAGGGGGTGGCGCCACAACCTCCCCATCGACCCTGCCTTGAGTGTGACAGGGGATGGTGCCCAAAACCCCAATCGGCCCTACCCTGAGTGTGACTGAGGGTGGCATGGCAACCTCTCAATCTGCCCTGCTCTGTGCATGACAGGGGCTGGCTCCCCAACTCCCCAGTTGGCCCTGCTCTGAGCCCGACCAGGGGCTGCACCTAGGAATTGGGCCTGCCCTCTGCCACCCGGGAGCAGGCCTAAGCCAGCAGGTCGTTATCTCCCGAGGGGTCCCAGACTGCGAGAGGGCACAGGCCGGGCTGAGAGAACCCCCTCCCCCCCAAGTGCACAAATTTTTGTGCACCGGGCCTCTAATATATATATACACACACACACACACACACACACATATACATATATAAGAGCTGGAGCCAAGCCTCAAAGCTAAAGCTGGCCCAGAATAAAAAGAGAAAAAGAAAAAAAGCGGTTGGGAGCTTCAGTCACCCCCAGCCTGAAAACAGCCCTCAGCCCCTCACCCAGATTGGCCAGGCACCCCAGTGGGGTCCCCCATGCTGAAGGGTGTGTGACCAGCTGCAAACAGCCATCATCCCCTCACCCAGGCTGGCCAGGCACACTAGTGGGGACCCCCACCCTGATCCAGGACACCCTTCAGGGCAAACCAGCCAGCACCCACCCGTGCACCAGGCCTCTACCCTATAAAGTAATTTTTGTGCACCGGGCCTCTAGTACATATATGTATATACTAGAGGCCTGGTGCACAAAAATTTGTGCACTCGTGGGGGAGGGGGGTCCCTCAGCCCGGCCTGTGCCCTCTCGCAGTCTGGGACCCCTCGGGAGATAACGACCTGCTGGCTTAGGCCCGCTCCCGGGTGGCAGAGGGCAGGCCCAATCCCTAGGTGCAGCCCCTGGTCGGGCTCAGAGCAGGGCCAATTGGGGAGTTGGGGCGCCAGCCCCTGTTATGCACAGAGCAGGGTAGATTGGGATGTTGCGATGCCACCCTCAGTCACACACAGAGCAGGGCCCATCAGGGGGGTTGGGGCTCTGTACCCTGTCACACACAGAGCAGGGCCAAACAGGGGGTTGGGGCACTGCCCCCTGTCATGCACAGAGCAGGGCCCATCAGGGGGTTGGGGCGCCGCCACTCTCACACACTCAGGGCAGGGCCGATGGGGAGGTTATGGCTCTACCCTGTCACACACAGAGCAGGGCCCGTGGGGGGGGGGGGTGTTTGGCCCCAACCCCTGTCACACACAGAGCCGCAGGGCGATCAGGAGGTTTGGGCGCTGCCCCCTGTCACGCTCATCCCAGTGCCGGGAGGCCTCGTGGCTCCGCTGATCCCAGTGCTGGGAAGCATATTACCCTTTTACTATATAGGGTAGAGACGTGGTGCACGGGTGGGTGCCGACTGGTTTACCCTGAAGGGTGTCCTGGATCAGGGTGGGGGTCCCCACTAGGGTGCCTGGCCAGCCTGGGTGAGGGGATGAGGGCTGTTTGCAGCTGGTCACACACCCTTCAGGGTGGGGGACCCCACTGGGGTGCCTGGCCAATCTGGGTGAGGGGCTGAGGGCTGTTTTCAGGCTGGGGTGACTGAAGCTCCCAACTGCTCCTTTTTTCTTTTTTTTTTTTTTTATTCTGGGCCAGCTTTAGCTTTGAGGCTTGGCTCCAGCGCTTAGGCCTCCGCTGCTGAAAGTAGGTTTCTGGCCTTTGCTTACAATGTTGTGATCCTGCTGGCTGAAGCACGGCGGACTAAAGCCGGTTTCTGGGGTTTTGTTTAGCTTCTATGTTTGTTACATAGTTGCTTAGAGTTGCAGCTCAGAGGCCTGCAGCGGCAGGTGGGGAATGTTGGAGTCCTCCGTCACTGAAGCAAGCAAGCCTCATGTTAGTTTCAAGCTGCCTGGCTGTCGGCTGCCATCTTGGCTGGCAGTTAATTAGCATATTGCCCTGATTAGCCAATGGGAAGGGTAGCGGTCGTACGCCAATTACCATGTTTCTCTTTTATTAGATAGGATATATATATTTACACACACACACATACATATACATACACATATATACACTAAATGTATCACATGATATATTTATTGAGCAGCATAACAACAGAACAACATAGCAGTAATCAACATCTCCAAGATAATACCTGGTTGGGTCATACGGGCATCAGAGACATACGTATAATTGTCTATCTAATGTAACTGGAAGGATCTTTGAGAAAGATTTGAGAAATATAGACCCTGCCTGCTGTTCCAAATCAGCTATTTGCCCCTCTACTCTCATTCGGGCTTCTTGCTTGACCAGTGATAAGCAAGAGCTGAATTACAGGCTCCTCTGCAGGCCCATTATGCCAAAAAGCAGCTGGTTTATCCGTCAGATCTATGTACTAAATGAAATCGCATTTAACAGATGGTGTGGTCAGGGTGGTATATCATGGCAACACGTGTTTGTTTGAATAACATGGTCATAAACCTTTCACTCTGGGTCTAAAATTAAGTTGTGGCATTTGGATGTTATCTGGGGCTATACAGGAGAGAGCATTCAAATATCACATTTATGATGGTTTCATCATTAAATTTTACATAATTTTCTATTGGCTTACAAGAAGAACTTAAAATATGTATATGTTTTGGATGTGTTGGTAGGGTGTCATACATAAATATCCAAACCCTACAATTCTGACTTACAATTACATTATTGCTTAGGTTTGTTCCTTATCCGATGAAAAATATTCTTCACTGCCACTCAGCCTGCAATTTCACATCCAACACAGCAGCAGGCCAGGACTCTGGGATCCATTCTGCTGCAAAGTCACTGATTGTCGCTGTATTTTAAGAGATTAAGAGGGATGGGGAAAGGAGCACTTGGCTTGCAGAGCACTCTGCCCTAAATGGCAGTCTGATGTAGCTATGACTCCTAAGGTGGTGGTTCATAGGAGAGCCAAGGATGATGTAGGTAGGATGATATACTTACCAAAGGTGGAATCTAATCTAATAAAAGAGAAACATGCAAATTGACAACACCTCTGCTACACCCCAAGGCATGCCCATCAGCCAATCAGAGCAACTATATGCAAATTAACCCAACCAAGATGGCGGCCTGCAGCCAAGGAGCTGGAGCAAGCAGGAGGCTTGGTTGCCCCCGCGATGGAGGAAGCCAAGCCTCCCGCCTGCCCTGGCTGGCTGTGGCCTCTACTCAAGGCAAGAAAGTTTTAATTATAGAAGATAAATAAATCCCAGATACCTGCTTCCAGCCAGCCTCCACTGGGAACTTGGGTGGCTGGGGGCCATGGCCAGCCTGGAAAAAGCCATCAGCCCCTCACCCAGGCTGGCCAGGCACCCCAACAAGACCCCCCACTTGAAGGGGGTGTGGCCAGCCTGAAAACAGCCATCAGCCCCTCACCCAGGCTGGCCAGGCACCCCAGCGGGACCCTCACCCTGATCCAGGACACCCTCAGGGCAAACCAGCTGGACCCCACCCATGCACCAGGCCTCTATCCTATATAATAAAAGGGTAATATGCAAATTGACCCTAATAGCAGAACAACTGGGAATGACTGGTCACTATGACACACACTGACCATCAGGGGCAGGCGTTCAATGCAAGAGCTTCCCCCTGGTGGTCAGTGCATTCCCACAGCGGGAGCTCTGCTCAGCCACAAGCCAGGCTGACAGCTGCCATTACAGTGGTAGTGGTGAGAGCCTCTCCTGCCTCCTCAGCGGCGCTAAGGATGTCTGACTGCAGCTTAGGCCTGCTCCCTGCTGGCAAGTGGACATCCCCTGAGGGATCCTGGGCTGCCAGAGGGATGTCTGACTGCCAGCTTAGGCCCAATCCCCTGGGGAGCAGGCCTAAGCCAGCAGGTGGTCATCCCCTGAGGGGTCCCAGACTGCGATAGGGCACAGGCCAGGCTGAGGGGACCCCTCCCACACGAGTGCACAAATTTTTGTGTACTGGGCCTCTAGTAGATAAATCTAGTAGATAAAGAGAGGAAACTGAGTTGGCAATCCAATGCTGTATTCTTTTCTTCTCATATTTCATATTTACAGAGTAAATAAGACTGAAATTTTTTATCTTGGTAGAGTCATTCATTATATGAGATATTCTAATAAACCCTATTCTATTTTGTGTTTATCCAACTACTACATACAAGAATAAAAGAAATGGCCATTATTATAATAGTGTGATGGCATTATGGAGGTTATTTTCACTTTCTTATCTACTATTATGCTATCATTTTGAAGACATTTTATTTGGAGAGAATTATAGATTCACATGCAATTGAAAGTAACAATACAGAGCATTCCCTACATACCCTTCACCTAATGGTAGTCTTGAAAAAACTGAAATACACTATCACAAACAGGAAATTGACATTGATACAATGCATGAGCCTCATTCAGATTTCGTCAGTTTTACATGCACTTAGTGTGTGTGTGTGTATGCATTTACTTCTATACAATTTTTTTCACATGTATAAATTTGTATTATCACTACTAGAATGAAGATACAAAACAATTCCATCTTAATAAGGATCTCTCTTACTAGCCTTTTTATGGCTCCAGCTACCTTCCTCCTCCCCGCTCCTGAACCCTTTATAACCACTAATCTATTCTCCATCTCCACACTTTCATAATTTCAAGAATGCTATATAAATGGAATCATACAGTATGTAACCTTTAGAGCTTGGTTTTTAACTCAGCATAATTTCCCTGAGATTTATATAAGTTGTATTTCATGGTATAGATGTACCACCATTTGTTTATGCATTCAATCCAATGAAAAGTAAATGATTAACAATCTCTGGGGTGTTTTTTTTTTTTTTCAGTTTTGAGCTACTATAATAAAGTTGCTATGAACATCTATGTACAGGTTTTAGGGTGAACTTAAGTTTTCATTCTCTGGGATAAATGAGTACAATTCCTGGGTTTTATGATAAGTGCATATTTAGTTTTGTAAAATAATCCCATTCCTTTGTCAAGATTGGCTACACCATTTTACATTCCCACCAGCAATACGTTAGGTTGGTTTTAAAATAATAAAATAAGAGTCCACACACCTTTGATAACACAGATCAATTCAAGCTGTCAGTGACATCATCCTCCCTCTCATGTTTATCAATGCTTACCTTTATCTGACATCTCATAATATTTGAACCATTAATTAACAGTTGTAGTATTTTAATATTTACTTCTTATTTTAAAAATCTCCTCATTTGCCCTAGCTGGTTTGGCTTGGTGGATAGAGCATTGGCCTGGGGACTGAAGGATCCCGGGTTTGATTCCGGTCAAGGGCACATGCCTGGCTGTGGGCTCAATCCCCAGTAGGGGGCATGCAGGAGGCAGCCAAGCAATGATTCTCTCTCATCATTGATGTTTCTATTTCTTCCTCTCTGCCATCAATAAAAATTATTTTATTTATTTATTTTTATTTTTTTATTTTTTTTAAATATATTTTATTGATTTTTTACAGAGAAGAAGGGAGAGAGATAGAGAGTTAGAAACATCGATGAGAGAGAAACATCGATCAGCTGCCTCCTGCACATCTCCCACTGGGGATGTGCCCGCAACCCAGGTACATGCCCTTGACCGGAATCGAACCTGGGACCCTTGAGTCCGCAGGCCGACGCTCTATCCACTGAGCCAAACCGGTTTCGGCAATAAAAATTATTTTTAAAAAATCTCCTCATTTCAGTGACATTGAAAACTCTCTTAATCCTAGGATTCTTATTTTCCTTTGGCATTTCCCTTGCTGAGGTTGGCATGATAATTAGTAATCAGAAAACAGATTTCTAATAGAGTTGAATAAATAAAAAGTAATATGAATGAGTGAAATATTTTGTACTTTCCAAAAAATTACTTTTTGTTTGGAAGTAATGTGTTTAGATGCTCTCAGACAGGTCAATTCTAGAACAATTTTATTAAGCAACTTACAACAGATACAGCAAACTAAATGTGTAATTATTCCATGTTGTTACCAAAATAACCTTGATACTTTCTTTATGAAGATGCTAAACCAGTAGAGAAACATCTAAATATTGTATCAAATTTTTAATTAGAATGGCTTAATTAAATTACTGCGTTTTATTGCTTTCTTCCAGGTGTTTCTTGCCTAGCCATTCTGGCATTAGTTGACAAGAGAGCAATGATATGCTGGTAAATGTTTAACAACCAGCTCTCTGAAAGGAAAAAAAATAACCCTGATGTGTAGCCTTTGCCTCTTTCTGTGATGTAAAGACTCCCACCATGGCCAATTTCAAGCTATTCTTTGATGTCACTGAATGCATATTTGGGGAGTGATGCTTAGAATAGGCTCTAGTGAGCCTATATGAGCTAGCTCCAGCACACCGGTGTTAGGAATATACGTACTAAATTTAACTAATGGAAAATGTTCCACAATATGTTTTAAAAGTCAAATGAGTCATCTGTACATGGACACTGAGTTTTTGAGTGACTTCAGTCTTCAAAATCTGTTTCTCACCAGTAATCTCTAACATTGAATGCTTTCCTGGAATTAGCCCACTATTTCCCCAGCTCACATTCATCCTTTTGTCTGGGCACAGATGTCTCTTTCTTAGTTTCCACTGACCACTCCTCCCCACGCCCCCTGCCCCAGGCCCTTCCCCCCAGTTTAACACAGGACCACCTGTCAATTTCTCATCAGTCGTTACTTTTCCTTCAGCGTGTGATTTATGGATATTTTTTTAATTTCTGTTTCCATTTAATGCCTACAACCCTTACTGGACCACACACCACATGAGGGCAGGGACCATGTCTATTTGGCTTACCTTTTCCCCAGCAGCACAATGAATGAATGAATGAATTGCACTGTCTGGGAATCCCCACTCAGGAATACCTCAGGAGGTGCCTCTCCTTCTGCACTGGGTGGGCCTTCCTCTGCTCACTTGGCGCAGGAACTTTTTAGTTTGTTAAGGTACCACAGGGCAAAAGAAACTACTGTTTCCAGCCGTTCTCATCCGCTGGGGGACGTCGTGGAGGAAACGTGACCTCCGGTTGACCCGCGAGCTCCATCCCTCAGGCAATTGGAGGCTCCTCACTCCCACCCAGTGTCCTTGAAATGCGCGTTCTGGGCGCAGGTCCCGCGGCTGGAGCCATTTTACAGGAGAGCGGCTTGGAGGGCAAGGTGTCGAGACCAGCCGGACTGAAAACATGACTGAACCCAGGTAAGGCCTCTAAATAAACATTTAAGATTCCAGAGGGCGGGACGGAGATCTACTTGTCCTGCGGGGCCAAGGCAAGCCTCCCTGTAA
Organism: Myotis nattereri; assembly: GCF_964212035.1. Lineage (NCBI taxonomy): Eukaryota > Metazoa > Chordata > Mammalia > Chiroptera > Vespertilionidae > Myotis > Myotis nattereri. Next base: position 68,295,474 of record NC_138077.1, on the reverse strand, counting down.
TTACGCGCCTTGCTCTTTAAAACCACCACTTCTCAGCGTGGAGTGGCTTGTCTCCTGGTCCTTCATGTACGGAGCAGTTTCTGATTTCACCCGGGAAGCTTCTGAAACTTCCGAACCCACGTCATTCCAAATGAGCCACACCAGCAAAATACTGTGCACTGTCTCCATTGATTGGGGGTGAGCTTTATTTCCTCCATTAACATTTATCTCCATTTTACTTTTTAAATTGTTTTTCCTGTCCTTACCTAAAGTCTCCTCCTACTCAACTGTGGTTCATTCAGCCCTGCAACTCTCTCTCTCTCTCTCTCTCTCTCTCATCTCTCGCTCTTGTTTCATCACTATAGAAGTAAGGGGGCATTAAGTGGTTTTTGTTAGCTTATTTCTTTGTTTTTGCATCACTCACAGAAATTGCAAAACTAGAAAGTGAAAGATATTCTTTGCTCTTTGTTTTCTCTCTTCTCCCAATAGAATATAAGCCCTCTGAATGCACATTTGGGGTTTTATTTTTATATTGTATGCTCTATCACCGGGGACCTAGGAAAGCGCTTGGCACACAGTAGGCCTTCAGTAGACATGCTGAGTAAGTGAATTTATTTCTCAATCATTTTGATAAATAAAAAGAGTATATAGTGAATTATAAAAAGAAACTCTGAAGAGAGATATTTTACATAAGAACAATACTTAAATACGTCAAAAAGAAAAACAATTTGTTACTAGAAATAACTCTACAAAAATTAGTAACAGATAAATCTGAAATTGAAATACTGTTAATTTAACAGAGAAGTCAATATATTATGGAATCGATCTTGGTCCTGTCCTATAACACCTTTCAGACTCTGGGTGTCAAAAGAACCAATTTCCTGAATTAACAGCTAGTAGATTTTTATCTTCAACGTTAATATTTTACATTTATGTGGCACTTTATACATTACAAAGCTGTTTCTCATACTGTCACACTTAATTATTATTCAAACTAAATGGAGAATTTTCTATGCTTGAAGTCAGGCTATATGCCATTGAATATAAAAGAAATAAAGATACTGTGTCAGAGTATACTAGTTAACTTCCAAGATCCATTTCTCCTTCTTCCTTAGAAATAAGAATACTAACTTGGATCTGGGAACAGACCACACAGCTAAGAATCTATTTTCCTCAGCTCCCTTGTAGCTCAATATGACTATGTGACTAAGTTTTTGTTAAGGAGATTTAAGTGATAGTGTGAACAATTCCTCCCTTAAAGGGAAGAGACATGCCTAAAATGCATTTGTGATGGCTGGAGTTTAACAGCTACCTTAGACCATGAGAAAAAGGCCATAACTGTGTCCATTTTATCCCCCATTGTATTTTCAACACTTAGCACACGACAGTGTATAGTAGATATACAATAAATATTAAATAAATAAACATGATTCCCTTGATTATATTCTCTTCTGCCTTTATTTTCTTTTTGGAGAAGCTTTGGACAACTATGTGCTAAAGAAGTTGTTATAATAATAGAGGTATTAAAAGTCCACATTTGCACAGTCCCATGCCATGACATAAGTCATTTCTAGTCATTTATGTATTAAGTAGTTTTATAAATCTACAGAATTGTTTTGAAATCTTGTTGTTCTTGGGAGACTCACTGAGTGCAAGGCTTTTGCATAGCATAAGGAATTTGTGCATGATAATTTATATCACCAGGTTGATACCAGATAAGAGATATATAAGGTAAGGTTGGATTCTTCCAAATCTCCAACAATTTCAGTAAGTTGAGTTGAAGAAAGGAAGCAGGAGACCTAAGAGGACATTAAGAATGGTTGGAGCTGGATATTAAGGAAGATTAATCTCAGGAAGGAACTAAGGGCTGCATTGAGATGTGATTCAGGGTAGGGTTCTGGGTTCGAGGCTGTTTCAACTGTAGTAGCTTTGACCATTGGAAATCTTACAGGTGTCATTCAGTCAATGGTAATTCCTGCAATTTCATGACTAACCTTGCTTAAAAGTTTATTCTTGTAGTAGCTATCCCTGGTCATTACGTTATTACTTTAAGGTGTAAACTATATTAAAGCTTTTGAAAATAGATATCAATATATCTATAGCCATTAGTATACTTCCAAATGATTATTTAAAATGTCCCAAATTCTGCCAAAACCGGTTTGGCTCAGTGGATAGAGTGTTGGCCTGTGGACTGAAAGGTCCCAGGTTCGATTCCGGTCAAGGGGCATGTACCTTGGTTGTGGGCACATCCCCAGTAGGAGATGTGCAGGAGACAGCTGATCAATGTTTCTCTCTCATCGATGTTTCTAACTCTCTATCTCTCTCCCTTCCTCTCTGTAAAACAATCAATAAAATATACTAAAAATAAATAAATAAAATAAAATAAAATAAAATATCCCAAACTCACAAACTTCCAAAATTCATTAACAAATTGTTCAGGCAAAATAACATTAGTATAGTATAAAAAAGATTTTAAGGCAATCTTTATACAAAGCAATAACATATTGTTTCCACCTTACTGGTTTGAAAGATAATGCTCAGCAATGTCCAGTAGCAGATTTTGTAATATGCATACCCAGTCTTACTGGATTCCTGATGGACTCATTGCCTAACCTTTATAAAAGATAATTTTTTTGGTATGTTCTTAATGGTGCTTTTTTTATTTATTTATTTATTTTTTGCGGTAGCTAATGCCGATATTTTAGGAGAAAAATTTGGTGTTGGATATATTTACTACAGTACTGGCAAATAAACCAAGAGCTATTAGACTTTAATGCTTTTTTTTCCCTAAACTTTTTATAGCCTCCCATTTTTAATCGCTGCCAATCTGCTGATTTTATTTTAAATATATACTTCAAGACTGTGTTTTGTCAAACAGACAGATGTATCATTAAATTCCCTCCCAAATTACACATTAGGCAATGCCTTTGTTTCATGTGCTACTGTCGTATTTGAATTTGTTATAATCGGGAGTGAAAAGGAGGCCGGGTAGCTGATTTGTGGGACAAAAAGCTCTATAATTTAGAATTGATTGTTCTGATTGCATATGGGTTTGTGAAATGCATATTAGCCAGAGTGAGGGTGTCCATGGTTCTGCGTGCTCATGCTTGCAGGCCACTGTGGCAGGATTTTGTTGGACAGGGTTAGTGGAAGAGTCCACACTAGAAGTCTTCCTGTCTATTAATCATCTCTTTAAAGAAAAGAGTGAAGGATCATTTGACTGGGGATTCCCAATATTCCTTTTGATTTGGATTATATGGTAGGTTCTTATTGCTTCCATAACAAATTTAGCGGCTTAAAGCAACACAGATTTAGTATATTACCGTTCTGGAGGTGCGAGTTTGAAATGGGTCTTACTCAGCTAACATTAAAGTGTTTCCAGAGCCTCATTCCCTTGGAGGCTTTAGGGAAAAATCTGTTTCTTTGCCTTGTCCAATATTTATAGTCTGCCTATATTCCTTAGCTCTTGGCTCTGCCTCCATCTTCAACGCCAGCTGTGTAGCATCTTCCCACTTTCTCTTCCTCTGAACACCCTGCCTCCATCTGTCACTTCTAAGAGCCCTTGTGATTACAGTGAGCCCACCAGGAAAATGCAGAGTAATCTCCCGATTGCAAGACCCTTTGCTTAATCACGTCTGCAAAGTCCCTTTTGCCATGTAAGGTTACATTTTTATTGGTTCCAGAGATTAGGGCATGGCCATCTTTGGTGGAGGTTCGGGGGGGGGGGCATTATTCTGCCTTCCACTGATTATTTCTCTAATGAACGCATATTAAGACATTTCTGTGTGTAAGGTCTTTTTCTAAAGATGAAAGCCCATGATAGATTTCCTTTCAGTATGAACAACTCTGTCTGGAAAGCCATCTTTTTATTAAAATAAATCTAGTTAATGGTTTCAGGAAATGAAAAGAAACAGAGGTTATCTTGAGAAGAAGGGACTCTCTTCCTATAAGGGAAGCTTCTAAGTAAATTGAAGCTCTACCAGGTGCACATCTGTGTCCATTGCATCCAGCCCATAATAGTCTTCAGTGATCTTTATTTTCTCATCCCATAAAGAAAATTCCAATCCCTCGTCTCAGAATTGTGAGAAAAATGTTCAAAGAAAGGCTGCTTGGTATGCCGTGGTTATCATATTTGCGTTGCTGTTCACTGGGGCGAAGACAGATTAAAAAGACAATTTGGAATCTTCAGATAAGGCATCCCTGGGTGGGAAAATATGGAAACCAGCATTGCAGACCTTCCTAATGTGGTTGATGGAGGAGTGTCCGTGGACTCCGCAGCGCTGTGTGCTGTGAGCGCCGTGGTTTGCGGAGCTGTATGGGATGACTGCTGCTCAGAGCTAGCCAGGCTCCTGAGGAGGACCTAGTTGGCTCCGATGATGGAGCGATGACAGAAGCAGAGCAAGCCCTGCATTTTTTGGTACAAGCTGTCACTGAAGAAGCCTGTGTGCTGTTATTAGTAAGCCTTACTAAATCCTGAAAATGTTCTCTTTGCTTCTAAAACTGTCCCTACTTTTTGAAGCTAAATATCCTCTCTGTTCCTTTGACTGCCTCCAGGGTACATTGAAAGCTCCCTTTGCTACCTGAAGTTCATCATGTGTTGGCTGCTTTGGTTTTTGCTGAGCTGAGGGATATCCCATTGAGCAGGGAGGCTCTGCAGGCATTTGCTCACTGGACTCCCTTGGGGCCACTGAATTAGGTTTTCTCTTGACCCACCAAGAAAAAGACAGAGACATTTTTACATTTTTTCCCAATTCTTTGGACTCCTTAAATCCAAAGAGAGCCCTGTGCAGGCCTTCCTGTGCATTTCCATCATCAGAGTCATTTTGACTTCCTTGCTGGGGACAGGCCTTGGCCTCTGATGTCAACACGTGTTGTAGACAGTGGTAGGTGTTCTACTTTTAAGATAGTTTTGTCTCTGCTTTTTTTTCTCTCATCAACTTAAAAAAAAAGTGTGTGTGGGGGGGGCAGGGGGGGGGGGTTGAAGTTTATTTCCAGAGCTTCTTTTCCCCTCATGTAACATATTGATCATTGATGTTCAAAACATTTTTGCCCTGACTGGTTTGGCTCAGTGGATAGAGGGTCGGCCTGTGGACTCAAGGGTCCCAGGTTCGATTCTGGTCAAGGGCATGTACCTTGGCTGCGGGCACATCCCCAGTAGGAGGCGTGCAGGAGGCAGCTGATTGATGTTTCTCTCTCATCGATGTTTCTAACTCTCTATCCCTCTCCCTTCCTCTCCGTAAAAAATCAATAAAATATATTAAAAAAAAATTTAGTTAATTTTTCTAATCTTCCAACCTTCGTTTATTGAGGATCTACTATATACAAGGCACTGTGCTTGGCATTCAGCAGGATTCTATTTCTGAGTCCAAAGAATAAGCAGCTTAGACACACAGGTTCTCTCTGGGATTCTAGACCTGGGTTTGTGAGGATGTCACCAACACAGCAAATCCCGTCCTCCACGGAGGAGGATGGTGGCCCTGGTTGATCTCCAAGGTCACTCCAGCCCTGGATTCAAAGGAATGTAAGGCCAGGGGTGCTGCTCTCCATGCCTACCCTGTTTCAACAACAGGGAAATCTGAGGAGAGGGCAGGATGGAAAGATTCCTTTTAAAAAGAAATGATACACTTGCCTGGCTGGTGTGGCTCAGTGGTTGAGCATTGACCTATGAACCAGGAGGTCACTGTTTGATTCCCAGTTGGGGCATATGCCCAAGTTTCAGGCTCAGTCACCAGTGGGGGGTGTGCAGGAGGCAGCTGATCCGTGATTCTCATCATTGCTGTTCCTATCTCTCTCTCCCTCTTCCTTCCTCTCTGATATAAATAAAAATATACACAAAATAAATAAAATTTAAAAAAGTTATACACTTTAAGAGAAACACTCTGTTTCCCTCTCCAAGACAAAAACTTTCCCCTTTTAATGTAATGCCAAGACTAACAGATGAAACCTGTTCAAAATAAACCCCAGGCAAATAAACAAATAAAATGCTTAGTTATTATAAAAAACAGGATGATAGCAATTTTTAGAAAATAAACCAGCTTTTTTTTATTAAAAAGATTACATATACTCACTGTCAAAAATCTAGAAAAAAAGGGGGGGAGGTATAAAATTTCACAATAATTCCACTGTTCAGAGATATCTATTGTTAACATTTTAGTATATTTCCTTGGAATCTTGCCATAAACTGAATGTTTGTGTCCCTCTAAAATTTATATGTTGAAGCTTACCCTGCAATGTGATGGATTTAAGAGGTGGGGCCTTTGGCCCTAGCCGGTTTGGCTCAGCGGATAGACTCAAGGGTCCCAGGTTCGATTCTGGTCAAGGGCATGTACCTGGGTTGCGGGCACATCCCCAGTAGGGGGTGTGCAAGAGGCAGCTGACTCGATGTTTCTCTCTCATCGATGTTTCTAACTCGCTATCCCTCTCCCTTCCTCTCTAAAAAAATCAATAAAATATATTTTAAAAAAAAAAGAGGTGGGGACTTTGGGAAACAATTAGGTCATGAAGGTAGAGTATTCATGAATGGGAGTATTGCCCTTACAAAAGAGGCCCCAGAGAACCTTCTTGCCCCTTCTGCCATGTGAGAACACAGAGAAAAGACAGTCTTTGAACCAGCAAATGGGGTCTCACCAGACACTGAATCTTCTGGTGACTTGATCTTGGACTTTTGAGCCTCCAAAACTGTGAGAATTAAATTTCTGTTGCTTGTGGCATTTTGTTATAGCAGCACAAATGGAATAAGACAAGTCCCTACTAAAATTGGCAATATGCTCCATATAGTGTGTATTATTTTTTACATAATACCACATTGTCAATAATTATTAAAAAATACATACCTATCATAACTTTGGAAACTACTTAATATAAAGAAAAAGAAGTTGCCTTAATCTTCATCTGAATTCTTAGTGGCAAATTTAAGTCTCTTTTCCACGTTGGGCTTCATGCTTTATTTTCCCCAAAGCCCTCCGTTGAGAATCAGCGCTATTTTCAGGTGGCATTGTTTCTTCAGATGCGTGACATTCTCCTCTTTAAACACAGGTGAACCAGCATGTGGTTCCTGCCCTGTGGACACTTCCTTGGCTGACACAGTGATTAACACGGCGTCAATTACAATAAGAGCTATTTAAGGAGAGAGAACGTGCAACCTGGAAATTAAACCATTAACACTAAATTAAGGCCATCATGAAACAGTCAGGACACTTTTTAGATGCAAACACACTTTCTCCTCTCTTTCTCTTGATGCAGAGACTCGGTGAATTCATCCCTGTGGCACTGAGTTGGTCAGGTGTACATCTGAAGAGCCATATGGTCACGGAACCACCCTTCCTTTCAATAGGAGTTTCTACTACTTTGTGCTAAGACAAGGAGTGCTATGCCGTTCATGGTTCACAGATTTCATTTGTCCCCACAAAACCCACATTTATTCTGCATATTATATGTATTCTTTATTAAGGTGTGTATGTATGTGTGTGTATGAACATATGTGTGTGCCCACAAACATATGTGACAGTTCATAGACACCTGGGCATTTTTAATTCCATAAGCTGAAGTTATTAAGTAGTGAGGAAATTTACAAAGGGCTTTGAATCAGGATGCATTTTTTTTTTTGTATTTGATAAGTGCATCAATCTAGCTAATTATGGGTATTTTCTTATATTGAAGGTTTGAATATGTCACACAGTTTACAATAGTCATCTATTTATTAGTATTTATTGAGGGCCTACCATATGTCATGCACTCTACGAGGCACTCCACAGCAGCGAACAAATAGACAAACTCCTTGCCCTCCCTGAATTCATGCTCCAGTGGAGGGAGGCAAAGAAAAATAAATAAAGGAGAAACCAAGATGGCGGCATAGGTAAACACTGGAAATTGCTGCCTCACACAACCACTTCAAAAATACAACTAAAAGACAAAACGGACATCATCCAGAACCACAGGAAGGCTGACTGAGTGGAAATTCTACAACTACAAGGAAAGAGAAAAGCACACTGAGACTCAGAGAGGTGCGGAAGTAAAGTGCAGGGGTATGGAGGCGCACGTGGAAAGGGCTGGCAACTGAGGACACGGTTGTCTTTTTCAATCGGGAGGGAGTCTCAACCTCCCGAATGCTCTGAACTCTAGTTCTGGGCGAGTCTCTGGGGACCCAGACTCATACGGGGAGAAACTGGACTGTCTGGTAGCGGGTGGAACTCCAGGACGGCTTTCTCTCAGAGGTGCTTGCAGTGATTACCGGGACACTGAGACACGGGGCCTCTTAGGGTAGAACTGAGGAGCAGCCATAGCTGCTTACTCCACCCTGTTGATCCCCTGAGACCCTGCCCCATCCAAGCTGTGTGCAGAGGCTTTTGCATATGAAAGGCCTGGCCCTTTGAAATCTGAAAATTACCTAACAAACTGCAGGTGGGCCAAACAGACCCAGAACTTCCAAAAGAAGGCCCAAGGTCCCACAGCAGCTTGCATTGCTTCACAGCTGGGCCTCATCTGGGCACCTCCAAACCCCAAACAAAGAAGAGGAATATGCAGATCGCTCCATAGCTCCTGCTGGGTAGCCTCAGGTAGAGGCTAAATTAGCACCTCCTTAGAGATCCAAGAGCCAGTGTACCCAGTGGTCAGAGTGGGACCATCCAGATTACAACTCCTCAGATCCAGAAGGGACACACTCAGGGGGCAGACTCAGTGAGCACCAAAGCCCAACTGAAGCAAGTCTTTCCCTAGAAGGGTGTCTCCAGCATAGTTCTCTCACTGCAGACACAGCTGATTTTCACAGCCAATTGGCCTGGAGGTCAATTCCAGGCTTAAATACAACAATCAAGGCTTAACTACAACAAGACTGTGCACAAAGCCCACAAAGGTGTGCACCAAGAGTGTCCACCTCAGGTAATTGGGGAGGCTGAGCCACTGGGCCCTATAGGACACCTAGCACAGAAAGCCACTCTATCAACACAGGGAAGAATAAAAAATGCAGATACAAAGAAACAGGTCACAAATGACAGAAATGGAGGAAAGCAAACTACTGGCTATAGAATTCAAAACCACACTTCTAAAGTTTTTCAAGAATTTTCTAGAAACCGCCGATAAATTTAGTGAGACCCTCAAGAAATCTAGTGAGACCCTCGAGGTTATGAAAAAGGACCAACTAGAAATTAAGCATACACTGACTGAAATAAAGAATATTATGCAGAGTTCCAACTGCAGACTACAGGATCGCAAGAATCAAGTCAAAGATTTGAAATATGAAGAAGCAAAAAACACCCAACTGGAAAAGCAAAATGAAAAGAGAATCCAAAAATATGAAGATAGTGTAAGGAGCCTCTGGGACAACTTCAAGCATACCAACGTCCGAATTATGGGCGTGCCAGAAGAGAGAGAGCAAGATATTGAAAACCTATTTGAAGAAATAATGACAGAAAACTTCCTCTACCTGGTGAAAGAAATAGACTTCCAAGTCCAGGAAGCACAGAGAACCCCAAACAAAAGGAATCCAAAGAGGACCACACCAAGACACATCATAATTAAAATGCCAAGAGGAAAAGACAAAGAGAGAATCTTAAAAGCAGGAAGAGAAAAACAGTCAGTTACCTACAAGGGAGTACCCATACGACTGTCAGCTGATTTCTCAACAGAAACTATGCAGGCCAGAAGGGAATGGCAAGAAATATTCAAAGTGATAAATAGCAAGAACCTACAACCAAGATTACTTTACCCATCAAAGCTATCATTCAGAATTGAAGGTCTTGCAGCTCCAGTGGCAGAATCGGTTAGCGTGCGGTACTTATACAGAATTGAAGGTCAGATAAAGAGCTTCACAGATAAGGAAAAGCTAAAGGAGTTCATCACCACCAAACCAGTATTATATGAAATGTTGAAAGGTATCCTTTAAGAAGAGGAAGAAGAAGAAAAAGGTAAAGATAAAAATTATCTTTATCTATCAACAAGTGAATCTAAAAATCAAGTGAATAAATATTCTGATGAACTGAATAAACTGGTGAATATAATAGAATCAGGGGCATAGAAAGGGAGTGGACTGACTATTCTTGGAGGGGGAAAGGGGTGTGGGGGTGCGGGAAGAGACTGGACAAAAATTGTACACCTATGGATGAGGGCAGTTGGAGGGTGGGGGTAGGTAAGGGCAGAGGGTGGGGTGGGAACCGAGTGGAGGGGAGCTATGGGGGGGGGGGAGAAAAGAGGAACAACTGTAATAATCTGAACAATAAATATTGAATTAAAAAAAGAAAAAGAAATAGGTAAATTAAATAAATAACTGCTTGGGAGACACAAAAAGAAAGGAGAGACAATAAATCAGGGGGAAAGGGAGTGTGTATAATTGTTGGTGGGTATTGATGGAGGAGGGTTGGAGGATGCTGTATATTAACAGTAGGGTTAGGGAAGGCCTGAGCATATAAATAACAAATCATGTACACCATAAACGTAAGTGATGAGGAGGCCCATGAGGAAGGGTCATGCAGCTCTCTGATGGAAGAGTGATGTAAATAGAGGGAGCAGCATGTGCAAAGGCCCTGAGGCAGATACACAATTGATACATTTGAGGAAAATCAGAGTGGCCAGTAGGGCAAGAATATGGGATGTGAGGGGAATAATGGTAAGAGGTGAGATTAGAGAGGAATCAGGGGGTGTCCTCAATCATGGTTCTCAAATTAAATAACATTTCTTCTATATGCTGAGTGCATATAATTTTACTCATACTTTATCCCAGTGTGTTTGGATTCCTGGGGAAAATTATACAAGAGAAAGTATAGCCAAATGGACTCAGTCATTTTTTCTACTATTTTGGTAATCTGAGTAGGTACATTAGTGTAATTAGTTTTACATTGCTGCGTAACAAATTGCCAGGAATTTGATGGCTTCAAACAATGTCCATTTAATCATCTATAATTTCTATGGCTCATAAGTCTGGGCATAGATTCTCTAAATTCCCTGCTTAGGATCAAAAGCCAAAATCAAGGTGTTAAATGGTCTAGGTTCTTATCTGGAAGCTCTGGGGAAGAATTTGGTTCCAAGCTCATTCAGATGCTTGGCCAAATTTGTTCCTTATGCCTGGAGGACTGAGGTCTTTGTTTCTTTGATGATTGTCAGCCAGGGCCTACTGTTACTTTCTAGAGCAGTGGTTCTCAACCTTGGCTGCACATTAGAATCACCTGGGAATTTTTTTAAAATCCTGATTTCTGGGCCTCATCCTCTGGAAATTCTGTTTCTTTGTTACTAATGTGTGGCCCCACCCCATAACAAAGAAACAGAATTTTTGGAGGATGAGGCCCAGAAATCAGGATTTTAAAAAGATTCCCAGGTGATTCTAATGTGCAGCCAAGGTTGAGAACCACTGTTCTAGAGTCTCCTGTAGCCCTTTACCTCATGGCACCCGCTATCATCAAAGCCAGCTATGGATAATCCTCCTCAGAGCCTCCTCAGAGTTCCAATCTTTTATGCCAAGAAGGGCCCAGTCTCTTTCAGGACTCATCTGATTAGATCAGGCCCACCAAGGATAACCCCCTATCTTAGAGTCAACTGAGTAGGGAAATTATTTGCATCTGTAAAGTCCCTTTGGCACAGCACCTAGATTACTGTTTGATTGAGAGAAGGTGCATCTGACCAGGGGGGCCATCTTCGATTTCTGCCTATCTCTGGGAAAACCAACAACTAGAATGCACTGTATGCCTGAGGGGAGTGTTTGTGGCTAAATGTCCTCAGGCACATGGGTGAAGTGGGTAAGGTTGAAGAGAAGGGAAATTTGAACAGTGATAACTGAATCAGCACTAATGGAGGTGTGAGAAGTGGGAAGAGAAAATTGTATTTGTTGAGCATGATCATATGCTACCCTACTAGAAAGTATGTCCACTTTGGAGAATTGTCTATTTAGGTCCCTTGCCCATTTTTTAATTGGATTGTTTGTCTTTCTTTTGTTATGTTGTATGAGTTCTTTGTATATTTTGGAAATTAACCCCTTATTGGATGTATCATTGGCAAATATGTTCTCCCACACCGTGGGCTCTCTTTTCACTTTGTTGATGGTTTCTTTTGCTGTGAAGAAGCAGTATGGAGTTTCCTCAAAAAATTATAAATGGAACTCCCATTTGACTCAGTAATCCCGCTTCTAGAAATATATCCTAAGAAACTTGAAACACCAATCAGAAAGAATAAATGCACCCCTATGTTCATAGCAGTGCAATTTACAATACCTAAGATTTGGAAGCAACCCAAGTGCCCATCAACAGGTGAGTGGATAAAAAAGCTGTGGTACATTTACACAATGGAATACTTTGCAGTGGTAAAAAAATGAACTTTTACCATTTGCAACAGCATGGATGGACCTGGAGAGTATTATGCTAAGTGAAATAAGCCAGTCCGAGGAAGATAAGTATCACATGATCTCACTCATATGTGGAATCTAATGAACAAAATAAACTTATGAACAAAATAGATTCAGAGACATAGAACCATGAACAGACTGGTGAATTTTAGAGGGAAGGTCGGGGGTGGAGGTTGGGGCAATTTATATGCATAGCCCCTGGACACAGACAATAGTGTGCTGAAGGCTTGGGAGAGGCAAGTGTGGGGAGGACAACAAACAAAAATAAAAAAAAAGAGGACAGCCCTAAACGGTTTGGCTCAGTGGACAGAGTGCTGGACTGCAGACTGAAGGGTTCCAGGTTCGATTCCAGTAAAGGGCATGTACCTTGGTTGTGGGCACATCCCCAGTAGGAGGTATGCAGGAGGCAGCTGATCGATGTTACTCTCTCATTGATGTTTCTAACTCTATCCCTCTCCCTTCCTCTCTAAAAAATAAAAATGGACATTTGTAATACTTTCAACAATAAAGATACATTTTTTTAAAAAGGAGAAAGAGACAGTAAGGGGTAGGCACTGCATAGGGAGTTAGAAGCTTAGGAGATCAGGAACACAGAAATCTGAATGGCCTGAACAGTGAATGAAAACAATGGCCAGAATGGACATCCTCAGGGACAGCAGCAGAAGAGGATATAAGGAAAGTCAACTTCAAAGAATTAGCATCTAGGAACAGGTATAGCCAGGATGGAAACCAGGGCTATTCAAGGCCTCACAAAGGTTTACTAAAGTGTGGCCATGGCGTGACAGCATCAGTATGTATTATTGGGAGCTTAGCTTGATAGACATGAAGAATCTTAGGTGCTACCCCAGATCTTCTGAGTCAGAATCCTCATTCTATCAAGATCCCCAGGTGACTAGTACCCACGTTAAAGTTTGAGAAGCACTACTCTATCCTGTTGCCCCTGACGATGAGACCTATTGTCTAGATTTCTCAGTAATCTGGCTTAAGTTTTGCATTCAAGGCAACCCCCTGCATCTCGGGCTGAGGCAGTTGGTCCCCCAGCCTTCCACCATCAAGGCACATTTAGTTACAACTATAAATGCTGCTAGGTATCACTTCTCTGGCCCCGTGTCATTCCCTGCAGTGCTCCCACTGGCACCCAAGGATTCTATCATTCCTAGACAAGGCTTCTCACAAGAGGCGAGCTATAGAAAGTAAGTTGAGAGCCATTGGGGTGAAAGGACGTCTTACAAATATCCAAGGAGAATGATGACCAGTGCTATCACTAATTCAGAGAGCGCTTGTCTGATGTGAGACTCATGAGGCAGGACTCAGCCTGTCCAGTTGATCAAGCAGAAAGGTTCTCCTCGAGAAGCCAATGCTGTGAGGAAGGCCCCAGGCGAGCCAGCCGGACTGGAAGGAACCATCAATCTTGTGAGCTATTTCGCTAGCTCTTCAGGAAGAATGAGTCTGTCCAGCGGGATGTGACTAAATGGCTTGAAGTTATAAAGCTGAGTGCCAACTGAGGGCTCAGTCCCTGCTAAACAAACCTGCCGACAGCCTGCACACCAACCCCCGAAACAAGATGAATGGCGAGGCCACTTTGGAACGTCACCACAGCTCTTTTTTTCCCTGGGATGGATGTCAGGCATCTGGAGCGCTGAGATAATGATTAGAGCAGTTAACATTGAATAGGCTGGGCTACAGGCTACTTACAGTGTTAAATGTTTTACTGTAGTTTTTCTTGTAAGCGTCACAACAGTTCTAGGCAGTAGCCTATTTCACAGATGAGAAAACTATGGTTCATAAAGGAAAGCAACTCAGAGAGCGAGTAGCAGGTCTAATAGTCTCACCTGGCTCTTTCTGACACCAAATGCATGTTGTTAACATCATAATATCACTCTAACCCGAATTTGCCTTGGCCATCCTCTCTACCTCCTGCAGAAACAGTCCACACAGGGACACATTACCCAGTAGAGGGGCATTTGGAGGCATCACACTTGACAGTGTAGCTCAGCATCCCAACCCTTACCAGGAGGTGGCAATGAATAGGAAATTTATTTAAAAATTTGAAATACAGTGGGGCCTTGACTTACGAGTTTAATTCGTTCCGAGACCGAGCTCCTTAAGGAGCTTGTTAAGGAGCTCGTTAACTCAAATTACTCTATCAACTCAATGCAAAAAATCGGCCGAGAGACAGCTGGTATCTCAAAAAACTCGTTAAGTCAAGGCCCCACTGTATCTGCAATTAGGTACCTAGTACCTAATCAACAATTATGTGAGGGTGTGTTAGGTTTAGTAAATACCAGAATGACAACATTCAGCATTTCATAAATTTAATAGTTTACTTGTGCATGTTATATTTATTTATCTTCACAACAACTTTGTGGGATGGACAGAAGAGATATTATTTATTTTATTTTTACTTTTTTAAATTCTTTATTGTTTAAAGTATTACATATAATATTATATATGTCTCATTTGTTCCCCATTGACCTCTCCCCAGCCAACCCCACCCCCGCACATGCCCTCACACCCCTAGTGTCTGTGTCCATTGGTTATGGTTATATGCATGCTTACAAGTCTTTTGGTTGATTTCTTACCTCCCCTGCCTTCCCTCTGAGGTTTGATGGTCTGTCTCTGAATCTATTTTTGTTCATCAAATGTTCACTCATTATATTCCACAAATGAGTGAGATCATGTGATATTTATTTTTCTCCAGCTGGCTTATTTCGCTTAGCATAATGCTCTCCATGTCCATCCATGCTGTTGCAAATGGTAAGAGTTCTTTCATTTTTACAGCAGCATAGTATTCCATTGTGTAGATGCACCACCGTTTTTTAATCCACTCACCTGCTAATGGGCACTTAGGCTGTTTCCAAATCTTAGCTATTGTAAATTGTGCTGCTATGAACATAGGGGTACATATGTCCTTTCTGATTGATGTTTCTGATTTCTTGGGATATACTCCTAGAAGTGGAATTACTGGGTCAAATGGGAGTTCTATTTTTAATTTTTTGAGGAAACTCCATATTGTTTTCCACAGTGTCTGCACAAGTCTGCATTCCCACCAGTAGTGCATGATGGTTCCTTTTTCTCCACATCCTTACCAGCACTTGTCATTTGTCAATTTGTTGATGATTGCCATTCTGACAGGTGTAAGATGGTATCTCATTGTCATTTTGGAGGTATTATTTTTTACAGTAAAGGAAACTGAGGCTGAAAAGTGAAATGGAACTTGCCCAAAGTCATAGAGCGAGGATGTGGTAAAAACCCCCACCCTGTGTATCCCGACTCCACAGACTGTGCTCTGTCCATGAGACCACAACTGTAACAGCAGATACAACTGCATGTGGCTTTATGTCCTGTTCACTGCTCACTGTCATAGAGGAAAGTACGCAGGGAAAATAGGACCCATGAGAGTTGGTATAATACATGGTATATCATACATAATTAGATCTCTTTATTTATGAGTTCCATCCACATGAAGCATTTAGAGCTTATAAGGTGTGTTCACATAAGTTATCCACCATACACAGCAATCTTGTGAGATACACAGGGCTTTACTAAAGCCACTGGCCACAGATGGCTGTTGCCCACTGAAATTATGGCTAGCTGAAACTGAGATGTGCTGTAGTGTAAAATATATGCTGAATATCAAGGACACAGTACAAAAAAACTATAGACTATTTTTTATTAAGTTCTTATATTAACTACTAGAGGCCCAATGCACGAAATTTATGCAAGAGTAGGCATTCCTTCCCCTGGCTGCTGGCACCAGCTTCCCTCTGGCACCCGGGACCCAGGCTTCCCTTGCAGCCCTGGCTTCATCCGGAAGTTCGTCCGGTCTAATTAGCATATTGTGCTTTTATTACTATAGATATGTTGAAGTAATTATATTTTATATAGGTTGAGTTAAATATAATGCATTGTTAAAATTGTCACCTGTTTTTTCTTTTACTTTTTAATGGGGCTCCTAGGAAATGTAAACTCACATGTGCAGCTTGCCTTTCCATCTCTTACACTTGCCTACTCTACAGCCCATAGTAAGTTGATACCAGAGAGAAGACATAAAAGAAGGCCCAGTACTCCTTCTAGTTAGTACACTTAAGAGAGCAACGCTTTTGTCCATTGATGGACTCTGCATGGCTTAAATGTGGGGCCCTGAGTAACAGTGCTTCTCAAGTTTCAATTGCATAAAGAACTCTTGCAGGTCTCTTAAAGCACATATTCTGATTCAATAGTTCTGAGGGTGGGAACCAAGGTTCTTTATTTGTAACAAGCTCCCAAGGGGATGCTGATATAGCACATCCATGTACCCCCTTTGAATAGCAAGAATCTGTAAAAGATGAGCAGGAGCCATACTTTGGGGCATGGGCCTAGCAATGCTTTTCAACTTATAGAGTCAGAAGACCACCCCTGACATTAAACAACCCCATTCAACCTGTGTCAAGCATTGAAGTAGATGAGGGGACAGGCTGTGGCTGAGCATATAGATGACACCCAAAGCCAGTGGGAGGAGAGAAGGGGTGTGGTGTGCTTTGTGTGAGGGCAGAGGGGGCAGGAAGGTTTTGACAAGGTAAGCTATTAGAGCCAGGAATGACTTTTTAAAAGGTGCGTGTTAACAGCACCTCTGAATCCTGACTGTACCATTGATGCTTTAAATTATGTTTATGTCTACACAGAGCTGGGAGATTTTTTATCGCTATGTTATTTTCCCAAATGAAGCTTAGGGTGGCAAGCTTATTGTGAAAAGGCTTTGATTGAACCAAACTAGAAATAGAAGCTCTAAAAACTCCTCTCATCCTTTCAGGTAAAAATGTTTCTAAAGGCAGACTAGAATTCCTCTTTGTGTTAGTTCTCTGAATAAGGTCAGTTAATGCAACTCAAATATTTTTCTCTCCTTTGTTTCCCAGTGGGTTTTCTTTCTTTCTTTTTTTCTTTTCTTTTCTTTCCTTTTTTTTATTTTTTTATTTTTTTGAGGGATGTTTTCTCTCACAACATCCCTGAGAGGTACCTGGGCTAAATTCTCCTTTTCTTTTTCTTTTTTCCCCCTCTTCTCCTACCTTCCTTTCTCCCCCTTCATATGCCCCTCCTCTACCTCTTCTTATGTCTCTGCAGTTGGCTTTCAGCTGCTTGTTTCAGGGGTCTGCTTTGTGCTGGCGGCCTTGAGCATGGGCACCTCTTACTTAGCACAGTGTCTTTGTGTAGCTCACAAGGACTGAAGTGAGCTCCTTGGAAGAGATGCCTCTTTATTTTGATGTCTTCCTCAGCACAGTGGAATCTGAGTGCAGCTGGGAGCTTGAACAGTTTTCATTGTGCTGGGGCCCCTTCCAATGAAACATTCTCTACTCTCAAGTGGGCGTTCCTCCCAGGGAAATCTCTCAGCCAAATTACAGGCATTTTCTCCCTTTTCATTGAGTTGTTATTATTTTTTTTTCTTCTTGCCTCTCCTTATGTCCAATATGATCTTGTAGCCATCCAGGTAACTAAGCCTTTATTTTGCAATTTGTTGAAAATTCTAAGAGCTTGATGTAGGTAGGAGTCATAATCATTTTATAAGCCAGGTTGTTAAAATGGCAAAAACTGGTGTTTTCAAACAAAAACCAAGGAGCCAGATTACATTTGAAGAGTAGCTGGTCAGTGGAAAGTGTAGTGCAGTGTGGCGTTTGAGCATAGAATGGTGTGTCTGTGTTTTCTGATGCTTTATTTTTTTTTAATAGACTTTATTTATTAGAGTAGTTTTAAGTTTGCAAACAGCAATATTAAGCAGAAGGTTCTAAAGTTTCTATTTATTCCCTGCCTCCACACATGGATAGCCTTCCCAATAATCAACATCCCCCACCAGAGTGGTACGTTTGTTACAAATGACGAGTCTACATTGACACATCATTATCACCCATAGCTTATATTAGAGTTCACTCTTGGTGTTGTACTTTCTACAGGTTTGGAGAAATGTCTAATGACATGTATTCACCCTTATAATATCACACAGAGTACTTAACTGTCCTAAAAATCTTATCTGCTTCACCTATTTATCCCTCTTTCCCCCTAACCCAGTGGTTCTCAACCTTCCTAATGCCATGACCCTTTAATACAGTTCCTCATGTTGTGGTGATCCCCAGCCATAAAATTATTTTCGTTGCTACTTCATAACTGTAATTTTGCAACTGTTATGAATCATAATGTAAATATCTGATATGCAGGATGTATTTTCATTGTTACAAATTGAACATAATTAAAGCATAGTGATTAATCACAAAAACAATATGTAATTATATATGTGTTTTGCGATGGTCTTAGCTGACCCCTGTGAAAGGGTCGTTTGACCCCCAAAGGGGTCGCGACCCACAGGTTGGTGACCCACAGGTTGAGAACCGCTGCCCTAACCCATGGCAACCCACTGAACTTTTTAAAGTTCTGCCTTTTCCAGAAAGTCCTATCATTGGAATCATGCAGTATGTATCCATTTTGGACTGGCTTCTTTCACTTAGTAATCAGCATTTAAGGTTTCTTCATGTTTTCTGTGGCTTGATAGTTCATTTATTTTTAGTGCTGGATAATATTCCATTGTCAGGGTATATCATGGTTTACCCTTTAACCTATAGTGGGACATCTTGGTTACTTCCAAATTTTGGCAAATAGGAATAAAACTGGTATAAACACCTGTGTGCAGATTTTTGTGGGAGCATCAGTTTGTGATTGCTGGATTGTATTGCAAGAGTATGTTTAGTTTTGTAAGAAACCACCAAACTGTCTTCCAAAGTGACTGTGCCTTTTACATTTCCACCAGCAGTGGATGAGAGTTCCTGTGGCTCCACATCCTCTCCAGCATCTGGAGTCAGTGTTCTCGATTCTGGCCATTCGAGTGGGCATAGGGGTATCTCACTGTTGTTTCAACTTGAATTGTCCCGATGGCATATGAGTGGAGCATCTTTTCTTATACTCATTTATGATGTGTGTATCTTCTTTAGTGGGATGCCTGTTAAGGTTCTGTTGTTTTAAAAATAAAGTCTATTTGTTTTTTCCTTAGTACAAAAATAGTATGCACTCAAAACTAGCCAGCAGCTTCTCATCTTACTCAGTATAAAAATCAATGGTCTCTCTTCCTTTCTACTATAGCATTCATCACCCTCTGATACACTATAGATTTTTACTTGTTTATGATCTGTCTCCTCTCACTAGAGTGTAAGCTCCTTGTTCTACTAAAACCATGCTGACACCCAGATGCTCTGAATAAACAGTCTCTTCATGGATGAAGGCATACTGCTCATGGACTCTTGAGCGAAAGCTATGCTTTTACAACCCAGATGAGGATGTGGCTTGCTGGGGTTTAGTGTGAGTCAAGGACCAGGCAATACCATATTTGCAAACATTCTTTAGTCAGAAGCATAGATTGTATATCAGTCAGGGAACTGGAGTCTTGCATAATTGGAGCCAGAAGTTGGAGACTGGGGGAGTGAGGGCAGCCAGAGACTGGGAAGAGCAGGCTATCACCAAGCTATCACACAGGAAGCTAACACTGTGACCTCAGCTGACTTGTGCCCGAGAAGCGGGTGACTCTCAGGAGGATGTGTGAAAGCCGCAGGTAACAGCCCTGCCATGTCTGTCATCTTCAGATACCCACATCCTGATCTGCAGCCTCCACTTGGAGGTTGGGGGTAAGGCTCTTCTTCTGTCTGCAAAAATCTTAAATGAATGCTTCTCACTGACCCAATCTAAGTGGGCCTCCTGGCAAGGGTATCTTGGAACTGTGGCTTTGAGCTTCTCATCCCTGCAGTACAGAGGAGAGCTTCAAAAGGTGGAAAGATACTGATTTTCAACAAACAAAATCCAGCACAGAAGGTTTATTCATTGGTTAGGGAACTAATTTATGGAGGGTTTAGTTTGTGCCTGCCCATCGTAATCCACCTGATATTCTGCAATGGCACATTTTAAAATCTAAACTCATGGTCCCTAAGGGTATCCTAGCACACATCACTAGATTCATTCCACATGCCTTGTGCCTGCCCCAAGCAGTACTTCCAAGTGCACCTCTGGAAATGACTGTTCAGTGTGCTTAACTACTGAATCCTATCTAATAATAGACAAACATGGTAATTGACCATACCTCTGCTATGCTTCCCATTGGCTAATCAGCAGGATATGCAAATTAACTGTCAACAAAGATGGCAGCTGGCAGCCATGCAGCTGAAGCGAACATGAGGCTTGCTTGCTCCAGTGATGGAGGAGGCCAAGGTTCCCCGCCTGCCACAGCCCAGCTCTGAGCTCCAGAAGCAACAATGTTTCAATTATAGAAGCTAAACAAACCCAGATACCTGCTTTCAGCCAGCCACGGCCTCAGAGTTGGAGCTGAGCCTCAGAGCTGGAGCCAGCTCTCAGCTCCAGTAACAGCTATAGAAGGTAAATAAATCCCAGAATAATAAAAACAAAAAAAGAGGATGGGAGCTTCAGTCGCCTGCCAGCCTGAAAACGGCCCTCAGCCCCTTACCCAGACTGGCCAGGCACTCCAGAGGGGACCCCCACCCTGAAGGGGGTGTGACCAGCTACAAACAGCCATCAGCCCATCATCCAGGCTGGCGAGGCACCCAAGCGGGACCACCACCCTGATCTGGGACACCCTTCAGGGCAAACCAGCCAGCCCCCACCTGTGCACCAGGCCTCTATCCTATATAGTAAAAGGGTAATATGCAAACTGACCCTAACAGCAGAAGGACTGGGAATGACTGGTCACTATGACACACACTGACCACCAGGGGGCAGACGCTCAATGCAGGAGCTGCCCTCTGGTTGTCAGTGCACTCTCACAGGGGGGAGCTCTGCTCAGCCACAAGCCAGGCTGATGGCTGCCAGTACAGCAATGGTGGTGGGAGCCTCTCCTGCCTCCTCAGCAGTGCTAAGGATGTCTGACTGCAGCTTAGGTCTGCTCCCCGCTGGCAAATGGATATCCCCCGAGGGCTCCCAGGCTGCCAGAGGGATGTCTGATTGCCATCTTAGGCCCAATCCCCCGGGGAGCAGGCCTAAGCCAGCAAGTGGTCACCCCCCAGGGGTCCCAGACTGCAAGAGGGCACAGGCCGGGCTGAGGGACACCCGCCCCCCCGAGTGCACAAATTTTTGTGCACTGGGCCTCTAGTTACACAATATTTGTGTAGTCAAATACTGTGCAATTTCCTCAAACCACACAATATTTGTTCTTTCTTCCCTGGGAAACACAAGTGATGCTTCCCTCTACCTTCTTGTACTATCCCATTCCCTAAAATGCATGCTGCTCCCACCTGGCAGGTGCTCTGGAAACAACCTTGGCTTCAGTTGCTCACAGGTGTGACTGCAGCCAATATGCCAGGGGCACCAAACCTCTGGGTCTCAACTTTCAACTGGCAATCTAGACACAGAGTGAGCAAAGTAAACACTGTCCTGACTCCCCATTAGAGCAGAAATGGAGCAGAATGGCTCCCTGTGATGGCACGGATGCCGTGGATCTCACTATCTCACCTGGTGAGCCAGCAGCAGCCCTGCCAGGAAGAGACCTTTATAAGATGCTGCTATTACATTTGGCTCAGACGGCTCTGCTCTGACACACTGGTCTCAGCTAGTTTGGGGCACATCACTGCAAACAGGTATTCAAAAATAGAACTGGCCTCAGCTATAAATTGCTCACAGACATTTTCCATAGTGCTATTATGTCCTTCTACAAGGCCTCCAGACAGATACAGTCACATAGTTGGCTGAAGACTGTAAAGTCAGGCCAACAAAAGAAATCTCATGAACTCCTGGCTAACAAAACAAAAGGATCGCCCCACTCTTGTTAGCCTAGAGTGGTCTAGTAACAGCTCCCAGATCCCCTGCTTCATACTTTTCACACCAACACAGCATGCAGCTCTCCTCCCTGAGTGACCCAGGTACTTTCACTTCCTCATTTGACACCATGATGGTCATTTGGAGATACCCTGAATCCTGAAACACTCAAAGCCACGGGCTTGAATTTTATGTAGAATGTCGACTCCTTTCCCTCACCACACTCTTGATTAGATATTTGACTCTTCAGAATTCTATTCAATGTAAGGGAAGCAGAAATTTCAAACACAAGTGTATGATACTCACCAACACTCCCATAATTGCTTTTGACACAGTCTTGGAATTTCACTGAACAAAGAAAAAGAAAAATTCCTCCTCCATGAAGTGGGGCCTGTGACTCAGGAGCTTACCTCAGTTTCTTCATTACGTCCCCTTAGAGAGAGCAAAGTCTCTTATGTTATGCTTTGTGCTGTGCCCCACTCCTGTCTGATTTCTGTGGACACTTCCTCCTGTCCTTAGGCTCTCGGGCTCCACCGTCCTCAGCTTCCCTATGCCCTCCTCTCCCCCCCCACAGACTTCTTTCTACGCATCCAAATATGCCCGGTACGCGTCTGTTGATTTTCCTGCTAACTATTACTTCTTTTATTTTAACCTGAAGACTTCTCAATTAAGTAATCTATACTTACAACTGCATATCCTGGCCCCTTCTGCTATTCTTAATACCTTGAAATCTAATTTTTGCTTTTGCAATTTTCTTGAAACATCATCATTTATTCTTACAGATCAAGTGACTACTTGCTTCCAAAGTCAACTAACCTAATGCTTTGCTGTAACTGCCATAAGAAACCAACCGCTAACTCTGTGATGTGAAACAGTATCAGATATAGTTCACACATTTTGCAGGTTCTTAGGGTTCCTCTGATGTAGGATGGATTTGGCTGGTGGCACTTTCTTCAGGCTGTGGCTGCTAGGATGGCTCTGCTATATGCTAAAGACAGCCAGGGAGACACTCTGCACATTCCCTCACCCCCTTCCTATAATTAGAGAGAAAGTTGGGGCATGTTCTTATCATGATAATGCCAGAGACACAACAAGCTTAGAGGAAACATGTAAAGCTTCCTAAGGCTTAGGCTTGGAGCTGGCACACTGTCACTTCTTCCCACATGCTGTTGACCAAAACAAGTCACATGTGTAAATCCAAAGTCTTGGGAGCAGAGAAGTACACTCATCATGGCCAAGCTGTGGATGTAGGCAGTGGTAGAGCATTGAAGTCATTAATTCAGTCTGCCACACCTGAGACCCTCTCCTACTTTAGCCTTTGTGACTGTACCATTCTGAGACCCATAAGGCTTCAGGTGACCTTGAACTGGATCTTCTATTTATATAACTACTAGAGGCCTGGTGCACAGATTTGTGCACTGGTGGGGTCCCTTGGCTTGGCCTGTGCCCTTGCACAATCCAGGACCCCTTGGGGGATGTTGGACTGCCAGTTTCAGCCCGATTCCACCAGGCCAGGCCGATGGACCCCACCAGTTGGGCCTCTAGTATGCATATAAGATCTTTGGTTAATCTCTTCCCACCTTTCCCCCTGCCCCCTTACCTCTGAGATTCATCAGTCTGTTCCATGTTTCCATGCCAGTGCATTGAGTTTCTGCCTCCTGTTCGTCAGTGTGCATCTTCCAGTTGACCAGTCAAACGGTCGCTTAGGCTTTTATATATATAGATAGATTTTCAATAATACTCTGTCTCCTATCCTTGCTCTTCTCTTCATAAATAACATCCTTAAATTCAAATATTACCTACGTTGGAGTACTTCTTAAATTTCTACTAGTATTCCAAGCCCTATTTTCTTATCAGTATTAGTCATTTCCTCTACTGAGATTTTAGTTTCTATAGTTCATTATCACCTTGATTCAACAATCCCCCCCAAAATTTATCATCTTTCACTTAAAAGCATCTTTTCCTTTTCCTTTGACTCTTATTAGTGGTACTGCCATTATACTTTGAAGTTGTCATTTTTTTCTTCTCTTTTCTTCACATTCCACATCATGCACCACACTGGGTCTTAACACATTTTCCTAAGGAATAATTCTCCTTATCTTCCTTACATGGCTTCTGTTTTCCTTACCCACCCCTCCCTCACTAGTCAAGTTCTTTACCCATCATTCAAGGCTCAACATAGGATCAGGTCTTCTGCAAAGCCACCTTCTCTTACGTCCCCAGATTTCATTGGTTTTCTTTGTTTTTGGATACCCAAAACTATTTCTAATCTATGCTACAAAATTATCAATAATCAACTTATCAATTTAATTCTCTCTGGCATAATTGTTTATATATATATATATATATATATATATATATATATATATATATATATTCTCCCCAAATAGTCTGTAAACCATGGAGGTGATGGTTGCATTGAGGAAGTGTAGGATTTAGAAGCAGGCAGACCTGGTTTGAATCATATTTGGCATTTTATTACCTGTGTGCCTTGAGAAAATTAGTTAAACTCATTGAATATCAGTTTTCTCACTTACTAAACTGTGTTTTGTTTTTTTTTACATTAAAGAATCTTGGGAAGACATGAAAGAGATCATGTATGGGAAGCACTTAGCATAGAATAAGCTCCCACTAATATTTTGGTTTACTTCCCATTTTCCCTTTTTCTGTCTCCCATGGCTTCTTGTTGCTGTTTAATATTATCATGTTCAATTTACATGTTTTAATTTGCTCTCCTTAATTAAAAAAAAAAATCCCTAAGTTAAGGAATCTATGTCTTTTGCATCTCTTAGTTATTTGCATATATGGAAAGTGTAAATCATGTGACCTGCAAGTCTTTATCTTAAGATAGAAAAGCCTTTTATTTTTCCTCTAAGATTACTGGGAAAGAAATCCTGCTTGTATTCGTAGAGCCCAGTCAATTGTGAAGTAATTGCAATTTCTATTGAATGTTTCCAGTTATCCTGTTTTGCATCACTTTTTCCTACCCTGTTCAGAATCCATTCAATTTATTCCAAGAAAACATTTTCTCAAAGCGAATCTGATACTGGTCATTTCTTGCTCACTGTGAATTTCAGCATGGGTATTTCTCCAGGCCTCTCCCTAATGAGTGAATAATTAATTAATTTTTCTGTTGATCAACTGCTTTTCTTGGTTTGCAGAGATGATGGTAACCCTCCCTCCTCATCCCCTGCCACAGGAATGTGTCCCTTTATTTGTGAAGGTCTTCATCCTGCCCTTTTCCTGTGAGCTCACAGCATAGTGTTTGTTTTAGAAGCCGTATCTGCACAGGTTTTCAGTGACTCAGAATGCGCTACTGCCTTTTCTTTAAGAAAGAATTGAAATACTGCCCTGCTGTGCCCCTTTCCCCTCACGACTCCTGCCTGGGTTTCTGTGGATCCCTAATTCCCAGAACCATGCTGCTGAGTTGGACACATTGTCTATTAACCCCTCGGTAATGGATCAAGTCTGATGCAGACTTCAGGTAGTTCTGTATAAAACGCAAATCAAACATTTTTATTAACAACAATAAAAACCTGGGTAAGCCAAACCATCCAAGGATAAGTGGGTCCCAAGGATGCCCAACACCCCCATTCTGTTCCACACGCTGAGACGGAGCAGTGCTCCTCTCTCCTGCTAGCAGCTGTTAAAGAAAATGCTCTGTTTCACATGGCTTGGATGAAAGCCTCTTGTCTGGTTTGTGGCTTTGTAGCTGACACAAAAGTGGAAAAAAATAGAGACTATTCAAAGTCTGTGAGTAGAACCAATGGAACACTGGAATGACATTAATAAGGTCACACCTAAGAGATAAAGGCCTATATTTAGCACCAAATAAGTTTGAACTTACAATATTACATACAAGAAAAGATAAAACAGCCTAACACAATGGGATTCTGTGTCGGTAAAGGTACAGAGTCACTCTTTGTGAGTGGATAACCTAGTCCCTGGTTTACTCAGCCACACCTGGAAGGCTCGGGTGATTGCGCATGACACTCTGGAAGGAGCTTTGAAGAACTGCGAGCAGGTAGAGGAGGGCAGCGAGGAGTGGAGGGTCCAGAAGCCCCCAGGACAGGAGCGCAGCACAGAGAGGGGCTCCAGCTGTCTCTGCTTTGTCCTGTCTCAGAGGACAGATCCCTGCCATCCAGCAATGGGAGCCTGCCGTGTAGGGCACTAGGTTTCCCGAATTTGATAGGATTGTTGTGAGTATATATATATATATATTCAGAGGGCAACGAAGAGGGGGGTTGGGAGAGCAGCTGCTCAATGGGTATAAAGTCACAGTCATACAAGATGAATTAGTTCTTGAAATCTGCTCTCAACATAGAGCATATTGTATACAGTACTGTTATTATGCACTTAAATATTTGTTAAGAGGGTAGACCTTATGTTAAATGATCTTCACACACACACACCGCGCCCCCTCCCCCCAACAAAGTGCCACAATAAAACTGTGGGAGGTATTGGAAATGTCCAGTGATTATAGTGGTGGTTTCCTAGGTCAGTGCATATGTCTAAACTCATCAAATGCTAATATATTAAATATATACAGTGTTTTGTATATCAACAATCTGTCAATAAAGCTGTTTGAAAAACAAAACAAGAAAATATGAAATTCACCTTTGCTGGGTCTGTGTCAGCAGAAGCAGGAGAAGGGGAGAAGTGAAAGCAAAGGTAGATGGGACAGTTCTGGTGATGCTTTAGGACATTAGTCTGTGGTGGGGTCACAGGCATTCAGGTTATTACTGTATTCTATAACTTGTATATGTGGTTTCTGTAGTAAATATCAAATGCGTCATAATAAAAAAGAGTGAATATATACAAAATGAAATCACAGCATTGGGTCTAAATTTGGATTAGGCCTGGGGACACCTCAGAACTACAGAAGGAGGAGTCAGACCTGAATAAAAACCTGTGATGTAAGCTTTCGTATCAGGCATGTACACCAATGTCTAAAACCTTTTGACAACTATGTGTTAAATGAATGAATGCATGAATAGGACTGAGAGAGGCACATTGGAGTAAAACTTATGATTTTGCTAGTTAGTCCACCAAATAGGCCTGGCATCTTGTTCCTCTCTCACATGCTAAGGGTTCTTCCTCCTGACTATTTGCGGATAACCACATGAAAGCTCATTTGATGGGTAAGAAACAAAGATGTGTATACTCATCTCAAAGAAAAACTTAAGAGAGAGAAAGGAGATACACACCTTCACAGACATTATGTGAAATGGACAGTCGGACAGGCTGAGAGCAGCCCGAGCCAGCTACAGCCTCAGGTGGCTGAGTGTGAGCGGTAACAAAAGGGTGGGACAGAGAAGGCTTCACAGCCTCACCTGACAAGGGGAAACCCTGGACTCCTGAGCAGTCAGTCAGCTCTTTTGCTCCAATCCCCTCTGACTCTGCCCAGAAACATTTTCCTATTGGTCCCATCCTCCATGTGACACTTTTCCTGAAATTTCAGCTCTCCTCTCCTTAGAAGCCCCCAGAAATGGGTCCTAAGCTCACTCTGCTTCAGAAAGTCAACTTTATGTGCTGCTAACTGGCTCCATCATGTGGTAAGGGCCCAGGCTTTTGTATTTGCTATCTTATTGCTGCATAACAAATTACCCCCAAATCTGGTGGTATAAAACAACAAAATTTTCTTTTTTTTTTTTTTAAATAAATCTTTATTATTCAGATTATTACAGTTGTTCCACTTTTTTCCCCCCCATAGCTCCCCTCCACCAGTTCCCACCTCACCCTCTGCCCTTATCCCCCCCCCCACCACTGTCCTCATCTATAGGTGTACGATTTTTGTCTAGTCTCTTCCCACACCACCCAAACCCCTTTCCCTCCCCCCCCCGGCCCGAGAATTGTCAGTCCACTCCCTTTCTATGCCCCTGATTCTATTATATTCACCAGTTTACTCTGTTCATCAGATTTTTTATTCACTTGATTTTTAGATTCACTTGTTGATAGATGTGTATTTGTTGTTCATAATTTTTATCTTTAACTTTTTCTTCTTCTTCCTCTGCTTAAAGGATACCCTGCAGCATTTCATATAATACTGGTTTGATGGTGATGAACTCCTTTAGCTTTTTCTTCTCTGTGAAGTTCTTTATCTGACCTTCAATTCTGAATGATAGCTTTGCTGGGTAAAGTAATCTAGGTTGTAGGTTCTTGCTATTCATCACTTTGAATATTTCTTGCCACTCCCTTGTGGCCTGCATAGTTTCTGTTGAGAAATCAGCTGACAATCGTATGGGTACTCCCTTGTAGGTAACTGACTTTTTTTCTCTTGCTGTAAAACAACAAAATTTTCATCTCACAGTTTCTATAGGTTAGGAATCTGGTTAGTTTTTAGATCAAGATCTCCCATGAAGTCACAGCCAAGCGATCAATCAAGTCTGCAGTCTTCAGAGGCTTACCCGAGGCGAAAGGAACCACTTGCAAGCTCACTCACATGGCTCTTCAGTTCCTTCCTACGAAGGGAAATACTGTATGATTTCCCCCAGAGCAAGTAGTCAGAGAGAGGAGAAAGAAAACCTAAGATGGAAGTTTTTTTTTTAAATTTTACTTTATTTTTAAATAACCTAATCTTGAAAGTGACACACTAGAACTTTTATTATACAAGGTGAGGCAAAAGTAAGTTTACATGTGTCTGTATGGAAAGTAATACAATGATTAATAAATAATAATACAATAATAAAGTCTGTGTTTTGCATACTCACAACTGTAAACCTACTCTTGCCCACACTGTAAACTATTGAACACCCAAACCAACCCTGATAAAATGTGGGAAGGGGTTATATAACGATGTGAATACTGGGGGTAGAGGTCATTGGGGTTATCATTGAGGTTCGCTACCACTTTCTCCCAGTGGGCTTTCATGTCCTATGGGCCTTCAGTTAAAAGGCACGTGCTTCTGGAGAGGCTAGCATATTAGCAGCCCATTACTAGTACTTAGCTGATTAACTAACTAAGTAGCTGCCACTGTGAAAAACAGAAAATAGATGGACAAGTTGTGAAGTTGTGTGTGGAGGAGGGGCAAGAGATATAAGAAAAATTTCTCTGTGAGGATCAATGAGTAAGGATCTGCTATTTGTGGGAGGAAATCTTAGGACAGCATGATGATAAAGACACCAAAAAGCAGGACCCCTGTCTAAGAG
This sequence comes from Myotis nattereri, assembly GCF_964212035.1. Taxonomy (NCBI): domain Eukaryota; kingdom Metazoa; phylum Chordata; class Mammalia; order Chiroptera; family Vespertilionidae; genus Myotis; species Myotis nattereri. Next base: position 68,266,248 of record NC_138077.1, on the reverse strand, counting down.
GAGAAAATTGAATAAGAGTGGGGAACAGAGAGACATTCTCTTCACTGTCTTTGCAAACATCCCTTTCGGAGACTTGGGTCCATCCTCTGCATCCCTGGTGTCTGTGCAGAAATGGGGAAAAAGTAGGTGCCGGGCCTCACTGCTGGTTAATTAAATATTGCTTCCAAGACAGCTGGTGGAGTATGTGCACTCTATACTAACCTCAGTTTTTCCTAAAGCACACATTTTAATTAACCTTCAAGCCCTTGCTGGGGCTTTGAAAGAACTTAATTGGCCTGCAGGGACTGGAACGCACAGCAGCCAGAAAAAGGCTACGTCTCAGTTGTTTTCACTCTGAGGACTTACAAAAGTGAAATTATTGTTTTATTTGTTTTATTCTTTGAAGCCCAAGCTACATGCAGATTCCTATTTGGAAGAGGCAGAAGCACCTTTGAAAGCTTAAGTGCGGATTGCAAAAGGTATTTAAGCAGCAGTTACATGTGAGCATTTAATATGTGATCTTTCATTTAACTTTTGTCCTTGGATTTACAATAAGAGTTGGACTCTCATTGTTTTTTATTTTTTATTTTTTGCTTTGTCATTGAGGAAGAGAAATATTTTGACATGAATTAAATATGCAAACTTGCTATGATGTGGGAAATCTCTTGAAATCAGGATCCCTTAAGAAATGTCCAGATGTTTTCAGTTTTGTCAAATATAATTCTGGGAATCACAGTCAATGCGCATATTTTATTTTTCATATAAAAAGTAGCTCACAGGTACTTCTTGGAAATCAATTATATACATAGATCAAGGCTATAGATAAAAACCTATGTGTCTTTAGAATACAGTAATTCTCAGGATAAAGCCATAGGAGTGAGAGGTTTCACTAAAGGAATGAGGCAAAGAGAGAAAAGCAGAGGGTCAGGAACTGGTATGCTAAAAATATAGGGGAAAAGGAACTAGCACAAATGATTGAGAAGGAGGAGACTATGAGGTAGGGGATGCCCAGGAAAGAGCAGTGAAGAAAATCAAGGAAGGCATTTCAAAAAGAGGGTGGTCAGGAACTTCAAAGTTACAGAAATGCAAGGAATAAAGGAATAGAGGAAAGGCAACTGGATATAACAAAAATGGGATGTGGGAGTGACAGGTTTTCTGTGCTTCACTTTTATTTGTAACAAAAGCTTAATGAAGGTCTTTTTACCTAGTCTGTCAGTTATCTGTTGCTGGGTAAGAAAACGAGGTAGTGCTTTAAAACTGTAACTGGGTATTTGCTCACAATTGTGTGCATTGGCAATTTGGGCTTATGATTCTGTACTCAATTACAATGTGTGGGTCCCACCCCAACACCACTATCAAGCAATTCTGTGACACCAGGGGGTGTCCTACAATACAACTCAATTCTGACTCCAGCTATTGAAGATGGCATCAGGTTCCACAGGTGAAGGGCTCAGTAATACAAGACTGCCCTCTTCCCTCTACTTCAGATGCCAACAGCGCCCGCATATCTGACAGATTCTCTATACAATGGCGGTTCCACTCCCTCCTTCAGTTTGATTAATTTGTTAGAATGGTTCACAGAGCTTGGGGAAACACTTTTCTTATTAGATAACCTGTTTATTATAGAAGGCTATAACTCAGGAACAGCCCATGGAAAAGATGCATAGTGCAAGGTATGGGGAAGGGGTATGGAACTTCCATGCTTTCTAGGGTAACACTGTCCCCAAATTTCCACAGGCTAACCAACTGGGAAGGTCTCCAAACTCTGTCCTTTTGGGTTTTTTGGAGGCCACATTACACAGACACAGTTGATTAAATTATTGGTTATTGAACTAAATCTCCTGCCCCTCTTCCCTCTCAGAGGTCAGGGGGCTGGGACTGAAAGTTCCAATTCTGCAATTACATGGTCAGTTTCCCTGGCAACCAGCACCCATCCTTAGGTTACCTAGGGGCTTCCCAAAGGCACCTCATTAACATAACAAAAGACTCCTTTATAGCTTATGTCAGAAAATTCCAAAGGTTCTGGTAGCTCTGTGCCAGAAACGGACAGCCAAGTACATATTTCTTCTTATCATTACTGAACCCAATGTACAGCAGTGGAAAAGCTAAAGCGGTTTATTGGCTGGGTGCCAAGCCAGAACGGGAAGCTATGGCTTAAAACCAGAATTCCCTGATGGCTTTCAATCAAGGGTTTTTAAAGGCCGAGATTGAGGGTTATGTGTTAGGGGTTACCAGTGAAGCTGATTAGTGAGTCCTTGTGCAAGCTTCAGTGGTTTTCCTGAGTCTGATGTCATCTTGTCTGGAGCCTTCACTGTGGTTGGGTGATCTAACCTCATTGAGGAACCAAGATTCTGAAAAACTTCTCCTGATTGTGTGTCCATGATGTTATCTTTAAAGCAAAGGCAGAAACTAAACATCTTGTGACCATCATTATTTAAGCTATCTTTGTGTTATGCTTAACTAGCTACATTTTTCTATTATCTAAGCAAAGTATACTTTTAAACATTTTTCCTGGAACTTATTTTACAGGCAGGCCTCGAGGACATGACTAACATACTTTCTATTATCTTTGACTGCTACCTGACAACCAAACAATTGAAACATTTAGTTAAAGTTTATGCCTACATCTCTAGATTCTATGATATAATACCTAAACATGTTTACTGTTAACTGTCAGTTTCATTATTAATCACAAAATCATAAAGCTGGACTCAGCTAGGGAATCCTCCTACTCCTCTGGTGTTGGGTGGGCTCATTCACCTTTTCGGATAACTGGTTGATCAGTAGGGGCTGATCATTCCTAGATTCCCATTTCCTGTTGTTGGTGTTGAATCTTGGCTTGGTCTCTCCACAGGGTCTCTCATCTTCTATTACAATAAATAAAGCTACTTTACATGATGAGGCAAGTGTTCTAAGAGGGTCAAAGCAGACGCTGTAAGGCATCATCAGGCTTCACCTTGGGAGTAAGTCACACACTCACTTCATCACATTCTATTGATCTGAGAAGTCACAAGGCCAACCCACATTCAAATGATGGGGAAATGGATTCTACTTCTTGATAGGAAGAGTAGCAAGCCACATTGCAAAGAAAATGGACACAGGGAGACGTCATTCATTGGAGGTCATTATTGTAACAATCTATCATACATACCAAAACGAACAACCAAAAGCTTATAAAAGGATTCGAGTTTTCTGACTTAACTGTTTCATGCTCATTATTATTAACATTTGTTCACATGTCAGAACATGCCCTATGATGGTATGTTGCCCCTATTAAGAAAAAGTTAATCATAAGTAAAGTAAAGGCAAAATGAATAAGCCAAAGGAGCCTCAGATCTTGGCTTAAACCCAGATTCCTCCTTCTTGACCCACAGCTACTACTTTCTTTATTTCTTTCAAGGAGACAGCTACTTTACCACTAGCAATTTTTTGAATTTGTGGTGGCCGAGACTGGGTTAGAAGCAGACCTTTGAGCTTCTCTGCATCAGTCAGGAACCTTCACTTCAGGTTACAGAAGAGACCATTCACTTTGAAAGGTCACAAGAATGAACCCATTGTCTAAGAAGGGCCTCCTGTCGGTAAATTTGAGCTCTTTTCCAACCTCCATTTGCTTTACCTATCTCTGCCTTAATATTACACAGAGTGAATGTTATGTGAGTTTTGGTATGCGTGAGTTGCAATTGATTCAGAAGTAATTACTTGTCAATAATCACTTGGAAATGGAATATCGAGACATGACAGACATCATATGTAGTACCTTCAGCATTGCCGTGCAAAGTCAGGCTTCTGTCCTTAATGAACAATTTCGTAATTAAAAGCTTGGAGTAACTTGGCCTATAATAAGCCACAATAACAAGAGAAACAAAAGGTAAAAGAGCAAGGAAAGAAAGGATCTGACAGTATCCTTAGCTCCTACTTTGAGTTAGTGCTGAGGTAGGCACGTAATTCACACGCTTTTGTAGCTGATAAAAGTGGGTTCTTTTGCAGTGTGTTGAGAAAAGAATTTCAAAGGGCACATGTGTGGAGAAGCTTAAATGTAGTGGTAAGATTGTATTGGGATGAAGAGAAATAGTGCACTCTTGGGGAGGCAAAGGGTGGGTAGGCTCTACAGCAATTGCCATGAGTCTCTTGATAATCCTCCAAATATTTTCTTGGTTCTTGGTAATGAACAAGCTGTCATTTCAACAATCCAACCCACTTCCTGATTTCTCCTGGGCTTGAGTTTGGCCTCCCCCCAACCAATCTCTTTCCTAGATGTTCTAGGGTTCCATGTCCTAATCCAATCGAATCGAATCGAATCGAATCCAATCCAATCCAATCCAATCCAATCCTTTTCTCAGATTTTCCCAGGCTAGAATCTGCTCCTTCATGTCATCATTTTGGTTTCTACTGCATATGCCTCAAAGTAGAAGCATTTCCCCATGTGCCATCTTGACTGCTATATCCAAAAGTTCTGTTGTGTCATCTGTTTTCTATTGCTCATGTACCCAGAGGAATTTCCCCTTTTCTGCTCCCCATAATCCTGACACCACCCTAGTTGCACCTAGGGGAGACTTTTCCTGCCTACCACAAGGATTAAGCCCTGAGGACAGAGAACACTACAGTCTCCTGGAGTGTGTGAATGAGCCTATAAATGCAATGGCTTCTTAGTAAATCAAGCTCAATGGAATGCCTTAACTTCCTAATGAAGCAGGCCCAGTATCTGATTCAGCTTTCAATTTATTAGGCTTAATATCTGAGTCCACTTGCTCCTTTCCTTTATCAATACTAACTATCTATGCTAACACTTTCACTTGGTGGCAGAACTACTACACATGGCTACTTTAACCCCAGTTTTACAGATGAAAAACCGCTGCTCAAAGGGTTAATAACTTGTCACACAGAAAATAATTGATGGAGCTTGAGATTTGACAAAAGTTTGCCTGATTCCAATGACTGTGTTCTTTCCATTGAGCCAGAGTAATAAATTCATCTTCATAAATAGTAAAATCTCATGAAGAAAATCATATTCCCCTTGCTATGCAGGATTATTTTGTTCTTTGTTTTATATTTTAACTAGAGGCCCGGTGCACAAAAATTTGTGCACTCGGGGGGAAGGGGGGGTCCCTCAGCCCGGCCTGTGCCCTCTTGCAGTCTGGGACCCCTTGGGAGATAACAACCTGCTGGCTTAGGCCTGCTCCCGGGTGGCAGAGGGCAGGCCCAATCCCTAGGTGCAACCCCTGGTTGGGCTCAGAGCAGGGCCGATTGGGGAATTGGGGCGCCGCCCCTTGTCACACTCAAGGCAAGGCCGATTGGGAGGTTGCGATGCCACCCTCAGTCACGCTCAGGGTAGGGCCGATTGGGGGTTGGGGCACCATCCCCTGTCACACTCAAGGCAGGGTCGATGGGGAGGTTGCGGCGCCACCCCCTGTCAAGCACAGAGCAGAGCCAATCAGGTGGGTTGGGGCTCTGTACCCTATCACACACAGAGCAGGGCCAATCAGGGGGTTGGGGCGCTGCCCCCTGTCACGCACAGAGCAGGGCCCATCTGGGGGTTGGGGCGCTGCCCTCTATTACCCACAGAGCAGGGCCAATCAGGGGGTAGGGGCACCACCACTGTCACACTCAGGGCAGGGCTGATGGGGAGGTTATGGCTCTACCCCGTCACACACAGAGCAGGGCCCGGGTGGGGGGGGGGGTGTTGGGGCGCCACACCCTGTCACACACAGAGCCGCAGGAAGATCAGGGGGTTGGGGAGCTCCCCTCTATCAGGCACAGAGCAGAGCTGATCAGGGGGTTGGCGCGCTTTCCCCTGTCACGAACAGAGCAGGTTGGATAGGGAGGTTGTGGCCCCGCGCCCTGTCACACACAGAGCTGCAGGACGATCAGGGGGTTTGGGCGCTGCCCCCTGTCATGCTAATCCCGGTGCCAGGAGGCCTCGCGGCTCCGCTGACCCCAGTGCTGGGAGGCATATTACCCTTTTACTATATAGGGTAGAGGCCTGGTGCACGGGTGGGGGCTCCCTGGTTTGCCCTGAAGGGTGTCCTGGATCAGGGTGGGGGTCCCCACTGGTGTGCCTGGCCAGTCTGGTTGAGGGGCTGAGGGCTGTTTTCAGGCTGGGGGTGACTGAAGCTCCCAACCGCTCCTTTTTTTTTTTTTCTTTTTTTATTCTGGGCCAGCTTTAGCTTTGAGGCTTGGCTCCAGCTCTTAGGCCTCCGCTGCTGAAAGTAGGTTTCTGGCCTTTGCTTACAATGTTGCGATCCTGCTGGCTGAAGCCCGGCGGACTAAAGCCAGTTTCTGGGGTTTTGTTTAGCTTCTATATTTGTTACATAGTTGCTTAGAGTTGCGGCTCAGAGGCCTGCAGCGGCAGGCGGGGAACGTTGGAGTCCTCTGTCACTGAAGCAAGCAAGCCTCGTGTTAGTTTCAAGCTGTCTGGCTGCTGGCCGCCATCTTGGCTGACAGTTAATTTGCATATTGCCCTGATTAGCCAATGGGAAGGGTAGCAGTCGTACGCCAATTACCATGTTTCTATTTTATTAGATAGGATTCTTGTGTTCTATGGATTCTTGAATCCATAATGGTTTAAAGTAGAAAGAATGTCATGATATCCATGACTCTACAGATGCTTAAAGTTTATCCACAAGTGGAGTGCTTCTTTCTCTCCCTTTTTAGCACTTGGTGATCAGAGTAGAATGAATATGCAAATGCTGATCACTCCATTTAATTCATGGTTAGCTCCTTGGTAGGGAAGAATACAAAAACAATTGCTAAACAAATTTGCACTGTTATCCCATTCACCACTATGCTGAAAAAGAGATGGCCCACATGCCTTGACTACCTTCCAGTGCTCCTGACTTTGAAAAGAATCCTCTTTAAAGAAAGGCAACACAAAAACCTGGGGGATTCAATTCATATAAATGGGAATATCTCAAAATTTCTTTCTAAGTAAGAGAAAAGATCATCTTAGGAAAACTTTAATTGGTTTTCTTAGTATTGCTAGCAATTGGGAAACTAGCAAGGAATTACCTTTATCACTTCTGTGTTTCTGTTTAATGCTCATTCAGGCTTTTATTCAGGCTGTTTAATTGGTTCTCTGTTTCATTAAAAAGAAAAAAGATGCATTAACCTGGGCAGTAATTTTGTTTCTAGTTCATAAAATTGGCTTAGTTTAATTATAAATGTATTTATGTTTCATTATAATTTATGCATATAACATATTCATGCTAAGCCTTTATGCATATGACATATTCATGCTAAGACACAGGGAAGTTAAGACATTAGCCAAAGTCAGACAACTATTAATGATGGAATTGGAACTGAAAACTTGTTTTGTCTGACAGCAAACTCTATACTCTCAACTGCTATAGTTGCCTCTCTAAAGGTTTTGGAAATTAGATTTTAATTTTTAAATAATGATAGGTTCACATACAATTATACAAAATAATACAGAGAAGATCCTGTGTACTTTTTACTCATTTCCCCAATATATTGAAAACTATAGTATAATATCATTACCAGGATATCAACATTGATATAATGAAAATAAAAAAGTCCATTACAAGGTTCCTTTCTGCTACTCATTTATAGCCACATTCACTTCCCTCCCACACTATCCCTAACTTCTGGCAATTACTGTTCTGTTCTCCATTTGTGTAATGTCATTTCAAGAAGGCTACGTAAATGAAATCAGTATCTATCTAACTTATGGAGACTGACTTTTTAAACTCATAATAGTCATACAAAATTTCTTTTTCTGACCACAATAGAATGAAACTAGAATTCAGTGGCAGAAGAAAAACTGGAAAATTAAAAATTGTATAGAAATTAAATAACACACTCTTAACCAACCAATGGGTCAAAAGAAATCACAAAGAAAATTAGAACCCGGCCAGTGTGGGTCATTGGTTGAGTGTTGACCTATGAACAGGAGGTCATGGTTCACTTCCCAGTCAGGGTATATGTCTGAGTTGTGAGCCTGATCCCCAGTGTGTGTGTGTGTGGGGGGGGGGGGGAGAGGGAGCATGCAGGAGGCAGCCAATCAATGATTCTCTCTCATCATTGATGTTTCTATCTCTCTCTCCCTCTCCCTTCCTCTCTGAAATCAATAAAAATATATTTTAAAAAAAGAAAATTAGAAAACATCCTGAGACAAATAAAAATGAAAATATACCAAAACTTATAGGATGTCATGACAGCAGTACAAAAAGGTAAGTTTATAGTGGTAAATAAGTCCATTAAAGAAAACAAAAACCTCAAATCAGTAACCTAACTTACACCTCAAGGAACTAGAAAAAGATCAACCAAGCTCAAAATTAACAGAAGGAAGGAAATGACAAATATTAGAGTAGAAACAAATAAACTGGAGAGTAGAAAAAAAACACAATAAAAGAATTAATAAAACTGAGTTGTGGTTTTTTAAAAAAAGATTGATAAAACTGATAAACCCTTAGTTAGATTAAGATAAAAAGTGAGAAGAATCAAATAATTTAAATCAGAAATGAAAGAGGAGTCATTGCAACAGAGGTTGTATTCTACAGGGGGAGAAGAAGATTATAAGAAACTATTAAGAACAATTAAATGCCAACAAATTAGATAATTTAGAAGAAATGGATAAATTCCAAGAAATATACAACCTACTAAGATGGAATCATGAACAAATAAATATCTGAACAAACCTATAACCAGTAAAGGTCCGAATAAATAGGCAAAAACCTCACAACAAAGAAAAGCCCAGCATCAGATGGTTTCACTGGAGAATTCTACCAAAAATTTAAAGAATAATTAAATATTAATATTTGGAAGGGAGGGGACACTTCCAAACTCATATGATGAAGCCAGCATTACCCTGACCCTGATACCAAAACCAGACAAAGATACTATAAGAAAAATAAGTTACTGACAAATATTTTTGATGAATATTAATGCAAAACTCCTCAACAAAATAATAGCAAACTAAATTCAATAGCATATAAGGGGATTATACACCATGACCAAGTGAGATTTATTTCTGGAATGCAAAAATGCTTCAACATACAAACACGTGTCAATATAATATACCACATTAACAAATGAAGGACAGAAACCACAAGAACATTCAATCAATGCAGAAAAAGCATTTGATATACCCTTTCATGACAAAATTGCTCAAAAACTAGTAATAGAAGGAAACTACTTCAATATAATAAATGCCAAATATGACAAGATTGCAGATATTAGATTCAATAGAGAAAAACTGAAAGCTTTTTCTAAGATCAGGAAAAAGACAAGGATGCCCACTCATGCCACTTCTATTCAAGTTTGTACAAGAAGTATTAATCAGAGCAATTAGACAAGAAAAAAATAAGTAAAAGCCATCTACATTGGAAAGAAAGAAGCAGAATGACATGGAATGATATGAAGAAAACCCTAAAGATTCCATAAGAAACTGTTAAAATTAATAAATTAAGCAAAGTTGCAGGTTACAAAATCAATACATCAAAGTGAGATGCATTTCTATGTGCTAACAATGAACAATCCAAAAAGAAAATGAAAAAAAAAAAAACATCCCCCACACAATCCTATTTACAATAGCATCAACAATGTCCATATTGCCCAAAGCAGTCTATAGATGCAATTCAATCACTATCCAAATCTCAATGGTAATTTTTGCAGAAATGAAAAAAAAATTATTCTTCAATTCATACAGAATATCAAGGGATTCCAGAAAGCCAAAACAATTTTGAAAAAGAACAAATTTGGAAGTTTTATATTTTCTGATTTTAAAACATACTAAAAAGCTAGAATATAAAACAGTATGGTATTGACATAAAGAAACACATATAGACCAATGGACCAGAATACAGAGCCCAGAAACAAACCCTTGTGCATATGGGCAAATTATCTTTGACAGGGATTTAAGACTACACAATGTGGAAAGAATAATCTCTTCAATAAATGGTGATGGAAAAACCAGGTATGTACATGAAAAAGAATAAAGTTGGATCTTTATACCATATACAAAAATTAACTCATGTCCTGTCAACATGGCAAAGTAGGTAAATGCTAATCTCTCCTCTTCTCACACCACATTAAAATTACAACTAAGCTATAAAAGAACCATCCTTGAGAACCAGCTGAAGATTAGCTGAACAGAAGTCCTATAACTAAGGATATAAAGAAGCCAAGTCGAGGCTGGTAGAAGGAGTGGAGATGACAAATGGACAGATCCTGTACCCACGTGGTTACAAATTGGGAGGAATATCCTGGCTTGGGAGGTATCCCCTGAGGAGCAGGGGTCCCAGCCCCACACTAGACTGCGCAGCCCAGACCACGAGTGCCAGGATGAGGTTCCCACAATATCTGACTGTGAAAATCAGCAGGGGACTCTATCCAGATAAGATGGAAGACTGCTAGAAACCACGGCTTCCTTTTAAAGGACCCAGAGCAAACTCACTCATGTACAAACAATCACTCTAAGCTCCAGCAAAGGGACTGCAGCTTGAAAAACATTACAGACATATAGGGAGGAACTGAATTATCTTCAGGATGAGGGCTGGACGGGCAGCTCTTTCCAGGACTGAAGTGCTGGCAGGCACCATTGATTGTTTGTTGAGCCTCTCCCCAACACAGCTGGCAAGCACATGTGGGCACAAAACCCAAGTCTCCATTAACATGGTTAACATTGCTTGCCTCATACCTGGTGATTCCCTAAAATCCTGCCCCATCCAATTCATGTGTCCAGCTTGAACCTTTTTTAGTGAATATTTTATACAAACTGCTAGCCTCAGCCAGTGCTGTGGACTTTGCTAAAATTTATCAAAAGCCCACAAACCTTAGAATGCTCTATGCCACTTGCTAAGTGCCCACAAGCTTGGCACTGTGGCAGAGAGCTTCTATTCACAGCATAGCATCTCCCAGAGGCCTCTAAGCCCACACAAGCAACTACCACTACTGATCATTTTGTAGCACCTTCCTCCCCAGGTTGGGCAGAGGCAGCAGCTGACTCTGACTTTCACTGGAATCCCTCTCAAGATGCTTCAGAACCAACACACCTGGTGGCCAGCTGCAAACCACACAGGAGTATGACAGAATTACTAGTAATTTCACAAATGACACACCAAAAAAGTAGACCTGGCAGGCACCAGAGCCCCGCTAAAGCAAATCCTGCTCTCTGGGGTAAGCCCCTAAAAACAGCTTTAGCTGTAGTCATGGCTAGTCTTCACAGCCAATCAGTCTGAGGGTCAATCCCACCTACTAATGTACCTACAACAACAAAGGCTCAATGAAAATAGGAAAGCACACAAAATCCACACAAACGAGATGCCTGGAGTGCTAGGCTAGGGAGACTGCACTACTCAGTTCCACAGGAAACCTAACATAAAGCCATTCTGCCAAGACTGGGAGACAAAAGAGATTTACCTAATACATAGAAACATATACCGGTTGGAAGCCAAAAATAGAGAGCCAAAGAAACATGTCCCAAATGAAAGAACAGGAAAAACTTCCAGAAAAAGAACTAAATGAAATGGAGGCAAGTGATATACCACATAGAAAGTTCGAAACACTGGTTTTAAGGTTGCTGAATAAACTGAAAGGAAGAAAAGATGAACCAGTGATAACTTACACAAAGAGATAAAAACCATAAAAATAAAACAAAACACCCAGTCAGAAATGGAGAATACAATAACTGAAATAAAGAATACATTAGATGGAAGAAAACAACAGAGAAATCAGCAATTTGGAAGACATTGTAGCAGAAAACTCCCAAGCAAAACAGAAAAAATATATAATTTTTAAAAAGGAAGGGACTTCTGGGACCACATCAAGTATAACAACATTCACATTATAGGGGTACCAGAAAGAGAAGAAAGAAAGAAAACAGTTGAAAGCCTATTTGAAGAAATAATGACTGAAAATTTTAAGAACCCGATGAAGAAAATAGACATACAAGTCAAGGAAGCACACAACAGCCCAAACATGATGAGCCCAAAGAGGCCCACATCAAGATACATTATAATTAAAATGCCAAAGATTAATGAAAATAGATAATCTTAAAAAGCAGCAAGAGAAAGGTAGTTACAGTGGGGCCTTGACTTACGAGTTTAATTCATTCCGTGACGGAGCTCGTAACTCATGTTACTCGTATGTCAAATCTTAACACGGACGAGTGAGACACGTGATGCTGGGCTGATGTTGTGGCGTTCTCTGTGACATTCGCTGCATCAACTAGCGGTGGGGTATCTGAAGTTGGCTCGTAACCCGAATTTTAGCTCACAACTCAAAGCAAAAATCGGCCCGAGAGACGGCTCATATCTCGAAAAACTCGTTAGTCAGGACACTCGTAAGTCAAGTCCCCACTGTATGTGCAAAGGAGCCTCCATAAGACAGCTGATTTCTCAGCAGAAAAATTTTTAATATATTTTATTGATTTTTTACAGAGAGGAAGGGAGAGGGATAGAGAGTTAGAAACATTGATGAGAGAGAAACATCCATCAGCTGCCTCCTGCACACTCACTACTGGGGATGTGCCCTCAACCAAGGAATATGCCCTTGACCGGAATCAAACCTGGGACCCTTGAGTCCCTAGGCTGACACTCTATCCACTGAGCCAAACCAGTTAGGGCTCAGCAGAAAATTTTCAGACCAGAAGTGATTGGCATGAAATATTTAAAATGGTGAAAGGCAAGGATCTACAATCAAGATTACCCTACCCAGCAAGGCTATCATTTAAAATTGAAGAAGAGATAAAGAGTTTCCCAAATAAGAAAAAGCTAGAGTTTATTACCAACAAACTGGTATTACAAGAAATGCTAAAAGGGACTTGAAGAAAAAGAAGAAGAAAAATACAAATTATAAAATGACAATAACTACATATCTATAAATAACTACTTTAAATGATCCAATTAAATGGTCCAATCAAAAGACCTAGGGTGGCTGAATGGATAATAAAACAAGACCCATATGCTGCATACAAGGGAAATTCTGATCAAAAGACACACAAAGATTGAAAGTAAACAGACAGATATTTCATGCAAACTAAAAGCAAAGCAGAGGAGCAATATTTATATCAGGCAAAAATAGATTTTAAAACAAAGTATTTAGCAAGAGACAAAGAAGGATATTTCCTGGTAAAGGGATTAATCCAATGAGAGGATATAACCCTTGTAAACTTTTGTGCACACAGCAAGGGGGTACCTAAATATATAAAGTAAATATTGACAACCCACAAGGAGAGATCAATAGTAATATAGTCCTACTAGGGAACCTTAACACTCCGTTGACACCAATGGATAGATCACTCCAACAGAAAATCAACTAAGAAACAATGGCCTTAAATAATACATTAGACCATATGGATTTAAGTGATATTTGAGAACATTTTACCCTAAAGAAGCAGTATATACATTCTTTGAAAGTGCACATGGAAACTTTTACAGAGTAGACCACTTGTTAAGCAACAAAACAAATCTCAATAAATTTAAGAAGACTGAAATCATATCAAGCATCTTCTCTGACATAATGTTATGAAACTAGAAATCAATCACAAGAAAAAAACTGAAAAACACACAAACACATGGAAGCTAAGTAACATCCTAATAATCAACCAATGGGTTAACAAGGAGATCAAGGAAAAAATCAAAAGATACCTTCAGACAAATAAAAAATAAATAAATAAAATGCAAAATCTAAGGGGTGCTGCCAGAGTAGTTCCAAGAGGGAAATTTCTAGCAATACAAAAGTTTACCTCAAGAAAAAAGAACAATCTCAAATAAACCATCTAAAACCAGACTCTTCAGGAAAAATGGAGAGAAGACTACCTTGAAACTAAGTTCAGACAAGGGAGAAACACCCATTTATTCAACAATCATGGAAATGTTCATGGAAGGTGTAAACCTATTATCTGAGCCATGGAAGGTTGCCAGACCTCTTGGTAGATGGATGAAGCTATATTGAAAAAAAAATGGAGGCCATAAGAGTATATTTTAGCAATATAAATAGACAGAGTTCTGGATAATGAATGAAGATTTGTCTTCAAGTTGAATCATGTGGTTGTTTTTGCTATTGTAAACTTTTGTGAGACAGGCAAAGGAAAGGTAATTTGGGATCAGAATATGTAGAGCTTTGAATGCCAAGCTAAGAAGTATGTACTTTATTCTATGCTCAATCTCAAGTGGGAGTTTTAGTATATTGTTACATTAGTAGCCCTGACTGACCCATGACTTCTGCAATTTCATGACTTTGTGGGATTTCTTTCACATTGATCTTGATTTAGCGTTGTGACTTACCATGTGACTTTGACCAGTGGAACATCAATAAAAATGATGCAAGCAGATGCTTAATATGTTTTTGAATTTGCTCTTTATAAGGCTGCTCCTTCCATTTAAGAAATATAGAAGGGTCATATGAAAGAAAAGTGAGGTATCTCACATCTAGTCTTTTTAAAAAGGCCATCTTAGACCATCCACCCTTATGCAAGCCACAATGAGTGATCCCAGGCAAGATCAGCAGAACTGTCTGAGTCCAGCCAAAATTGCAGAATCATGAGCCAGTAAGTCATTTTTGTTTTAAGTCCCTAAATTTTGAAATAGTTTGTTAAACAGCAATAGGTAACATATATATATGAAAACTCATTGAGGACAGAGCTTACATCCTGTGTGCCTAGATAAGTAACTTCATGTCTGAATCAGTCACTCTGCAGCAATAAGGGCAGTGCTACATTACCTGAAAAAGGTAGGAACACTTACACAGAGTCAGTGATTGTCTATGAGGATGGGATGTGCAGAGATCCCTAACACGTTCTTAAATTATAAAGATGGAGAGGAAGAAAATGGCGGAGGTTTAGACAGACGTGTCGGTGCCTTGTCCCAGAGCAGATAAGGGCGGGCAGCTGAAAAGGGTAGCATACAGCCCGAATAAGCAGAGGAGATTCAGCTGAGACAGTCTGCAGCCAGGAAAGACAGAGAAATCCTAGATAAAGGGAACGGTTAGAGGCTGAGGCTGAAACCTCTCCAGGTGCGCCGGCACAGCCGCGGAGACCGTGCCATCTTGGGTGACTGTCGCCGGCATCCAGAGACCAGCTACTAACCCGGCAACAACGGCTCTCAAGCAGTGCGACTACATGAACTCAGAGGAACTCTGCTTCTCCCCACAGAAAGGTTAGACTTTCCCCAAAGGTGCGGTTTGCAGTTTAGGTTGGAGAGTGGAACGCGTGCAGGGGGGTGGGGGCTCTGCGCCCCACAAAGACCGCGGCCGTTGGAGCCAGCGTGACCCACGAGTGTGGAAGGGCACCCCCAGGGCTGCTGGCAGAAGGGAACGCTATAAATAAGCCCACAGTTGGACGGGACACAAACGGGCAGCCTCAGATTACGCCAGTTTGCCGGCTACTCGGTGCCAGGAGCCAGAGCGCGCGCAGAGACTTCGCGCAGATTTGGAAGGTGAAGCGTTGCGAGTTCGCACAACTTCCCAGGCTCTTAAATCTGTGCGTTTGATTGTTGAACCCAGTGCAAGGGACTACCCAGTTGAGGTCAGTCACAGAGCTTGTAAGGGAAGGCTGTTTTGGGGGAGCCTGGGAAACAGAGTGGGGAGTGACTGCTGGGAAACCAGCTCTGGGCGGAGGACATTCCCAAACCAGCTTCCGGTACAATAGAGAACACCTGGTCAGAGAGGTCCTATACCCTCGGAGGTCAATCCCGACGCACTGCCACCCAGAGGCAGAGCCACGAACTGACTCTTCTGTAAATACAGATAAGGGCTGTCTGGGAAACCAATGTAGCCTGCCTTAAAATCAGGACTGTGGCTTACAACACAGAGGAACAGTGTATCAGAGGAAAATTCAACATTCTCCTGAATACCTGGTGTGCCAAAAAGAGGAGCAGAAGATCTGAAGCACCTTCATTACAGCCCATTTTTTTAAATTATTTTTTTAATTATTGTTTCACCTTTTAACTAAGAAACCATTTATTTTCTTTTTTCATCACCTGATTTTACCCTTTTAATTACTACATTTTTATTTTTAACCAGTATTATTACTGCTGCCATTTTACCATTTTTTTTTTAAAGTGTCATTTTATTTTCTCTTTATTTTATTTTGGGACTAAGGTTCTCCATTCTATTTTCATCGTTCCTTTAGCACCATTTTCCTCTACCTCAATTGTGCTGCTGTGCTAAAACTCTCTTCCCCACTTTTCCCCTTTTGCTGTCCTGTTTCTCTTACCCTATTCCTGCTTTAGATTTTCCCTATTCTTCATACGCCCTGTCTAAATTTCACCCTACTTATATATCCCTTTTCCAATCACCTGCTCTAAATCCTTATCCACCTCTCCCTTATCTTTCTTCACTATCCAAATTTTTTATTCTCTCCTTTTCTCTATTGTTCTGTTGTTGCTTGCTCGATTGTTGAGTATATTGTGTTTTTTTTTCTTTTCTTTTCTTTAAGGATTGTATGTGAGGTTGTTCTGCTTTTTCTTTTTCTTTTTCTGTCTCCCATTCCCCCTCCCCACCCCCCCCACCCCCGGCCAGTTATTTTTGTGCTTCTGCTTTCCCTTGCCTCACTTGATATTATTGGCTGTTTGTAGTTTGTATTCACTCCAGAGATCCGTTGCTGGAATTTGTTGGGATTAGTGGCGGTTCTATCGGAGTTTTCTCCTCATATGAATAGTCTCCTCCCCTCTTCTACTTCATTCTATTTTTCTTTTTTTTTCTTTTTCTTCTTTTTTTTTCTCTTTTTTCTGTTTTTCTCTCTATCTTTTTCTCTTCTTTCTTCCTTACCCCCCAACTCTCTTAGCTCGGGTGGCCATCTTTATTTGGGGTTATTAATACCGTAATTCATTTGTGTTCAGTGCCTGGTACGTTGTGCCTTGTTGTGTTGTATTTTGTGCCTTTAAATCAATGCAGCAGATCCAAGCAACAGCAGCCTCCTGATCTCCACACGCTCTGTCTGAGGAACAGCTGCTGTGGGTGAAGCCTCCCTCCACCAGCCAGAAGAGCCACAACAGCTGTGAACAGCACCCATCAGAAGACCCGCTAACAACAGAGGAGCAGCTGCTACGACAACCGCCCAAGGAGCAACCACAGCCCGAGGAGCCACTGCCACCTAGGGAGCAGCCACTGAACGACTCAATATCTATATACGTCAGTGAGATCAAACATGGGTAGACAAAGAAATCCCCAAAGGAAAGAAAAGGAGGACTCACCAGAAAAGCAGCTAAGTGATACAGAGGCATACAACATGACAGAAAAAGAATTCAGAATAAGGGTCCTAGAGTGCATACACCGGATGGAGGGAAAAATCGACAACTTATCCAAGAAGCAAGAAGAAACAGATGAAAAAATCGACAACTTAACTAAGACCCAAGAAGAAATGAAGTGCGATATAGCTGCAATAAAGAACACCATTGAAAGTATCAACAGTAGACTAGGAGTAGCGGAAGACCGAATTAGTGAATTAGAAGACAGGGAAGCAAAACACACCCAAACTGTACTTCAGTTGGAGAAAAAAATTAAAAGACAGGAGGAGAGCCTAAGGGAGCTTTGGGACAACATGAAACGAAACAACATACGAATAATAGGGGTGCCAGAACAACAGAAAGAGGAACGAGGATTAGAAAACCTATTGGAAGAAATAATATCAGAAAACTTCCCTGAGGTGGGGAAGAAAAAAGTCACACAAGCCCAGAGAGTCCCAAGCAAGGTGAACCCGAAAAGACCCACACCAAGACACATCATAATTACCATGGCAAATGTTCAGGACAAAGAGAGAATCTTACAGGCTGCAAGAGAGAGACGGAAAGTTACATACAAGGGATCTCCCATTAGATTATCAAATGATTTCTCAACAGAAACACATCAGGCCAGAAAAGAATGGACGGAAATTTACAAAGTGATGCAAAGCAAAGGACTGAATCCAAGAATACACTATCCAGCAAGGCTATCATTCAAAATTGAAGGGGAAATAAGAAGCTTCACAGACAAAAAAAGGCTAAGGGAGTTTATCACCACCAAGCCAGCAATGCAAGAAATGCTAAAGGGACTGGTGTAAAAAGAAGAAATAAAAATCCCAGAAAGAAAACAGCCACACACACACAAAAAGAAATGGCTACAAACAAGTACCTTTCAATAATAACTTTAAATGTAAACGGGCTAAATGCTCCAACCAAAAGATATCGAGTGGCTGAATGGATAAAAAATCATGACCCATACATTTGCTGTCTACAAGAGACCCACCTCATTAGAAAGGACTCACACAGACTGAAAGTGAAGGGATGGAAAAATATCTTTCAGGCTAATGGAAAAGAAAAGAAAGCTGGGGTAGCAATACTTATATCGGACAAAATAGACCTCAAAGTGAAGGCCATAACAAGAGATACGGAAGGCCACTTCATAATACTAAAAGGATCAATACAACAAGAAGATATAACCCTGATAAACATATATGCACCCAATGCAGGAGCACCCAAATACATAAAAAATCTTCTGGAAGATATCAAAGGAGAGATCGACAACAATACAATCATAGTAGGGGACTTTAATACACCACTGTCATCACTGGATAAGTCCTCTAGACAAACAATCAGCAAAGATACAGCAATCCTAAATGACTCACTAGATCAGATGGACTTAATAGACATCTTCAGAACACTTCACCCCAGTGCCACGGAATATACATTCTACTCAAGTGCTCATGACACATATTCAAAAATAGACCATATATTGGGTCACAAGCAAAGTATCCCCAAATTCAAGAAGATTGAAATCATAAAAAGCGTCTTTGCAGACCACGATGGCATAATATTAGAAATAAACTGCAATAAAAACAACCCAAAATACTCAAACACCTGGAAGCTGAATAGCATGCTATTAAATATTGATTGGGTTACCAATGAAATCAAAGAAGAAATTCAAAACATCCTGGAAACTAATGACAATGAAAACACAACAATCCAAAACCTATGGGACACAATGAAAGCAGTCCTGAGAGGGAAGTTTATAGCTCTACAGGCCTATCTCAAAAAACAAGAAAAAATGGTAGTAAATCAGCTAACTCTACAACTCAAAGAATTAGAAAGAGAGCAACAAGAAAACCCCAGAGTGAGCAGAAGGAAGGAGATAATAAAGATTAGAGCAGAAATAAATAACATAGAGACCAAAAAAATAATACAGAAAATCAATGAAACCAAGAGCTGGTTCTTCGAAAGGATAAACAAGATTGACAAACCTCTAGCCAGACTCACCAAGAAGCAAAGAGAGAGGACCCAAATAAACAAAATCAGAAACGATAGAGGCGAAATAACAACAGACCCCACAGAAATACAAATGATTGTTAAAAAATACTATGGACAGCTCTACTCCAACAAACTAGACAACCTGGAGGAAATGGACAAATTCCTAGAAAAATACAACATTCCAAAACTCAATCAGGAAGAATCTAAAAATCTCAACAGGCCAATAACTATGGAAGAAATTGAAGCAGTCATCAAAAAGCTTCCAGCAAACAAAAGCCCAGGACCAGATGGCTTCACAGGGGAGTTTTACCAAACATTCAAGGAAGAACTAAAACCTATCCTCCTCAGACTACTACAAAAAATTCAAGAGGAAGGAACACTTCCAAGCTCATTCTATGAAGCCAGCATCACCCTAATACCAAAACCAGGTAAAGACAACACAATGAAAGAGAATTACAGGCCAATATCCCTCATGAACATAGATGCCAAAATCCTCAACAAAATCTTAGCAAATCGGATCCAGCAGTACATCAGAAAGATCATACACCATGACCAAGTAGGATTTATCCCAGGGATGCAAGGATGGTACAATATCCGCAAATCAATAAACGTGATACATCACATAAACAAATTGAAAGAAAAAAACCACATGGTCATATCAATTGATGCAGAAAAAGCATTTGACAAAATTCAACACCCATTTTTGATAAAAGCTCTCAGCAAGGTGGGAGTAGAAGGATCATACCTCAACATAATAAAAGCCATATATGACAGGCCCACAGCCAACATCATACTCAATGGACAAAAACTTACACCATTTCCCCTAAGAACAGGAACAAGACAGGGGTGCCCCCTCTCACCACTCCTGTTCAACATAGTACTGGAAGTGTTAGCCATTGCAATTCGGCAAGAAGAAGAAATAAAAGGCATCCAAATTGGAAAAGAGGAAGTAAAACTGTCCTTATTTGCAGACGACATGATATTATACATACAAAACCCTAGAGACTCCATCAAAAAGCTGCTAGACTTAATACATGAATTTGGCAATGTAGCAGGATACAAAATTAACCCCAAGAAATCTGAGGCATTTCTATACACCAATAGTGAACTTTCAGAAAGAGAGATTATAAAAACAATCCCGTTTACCATCACACCAAAAAAACTAAGCTACCTAGGAATAATCTTAACTAAAGAGGTAAAAGACCTCTACTCAGAAAACTACAGGACGTTGAAAAAAGATATAGAGGAAGACATAAACAGATGGAAGAACATACCGTGTTCCTGGATTGGTAGAATCAACATCATTAAAATGTCCATACTACCCAAAGCAATCTATAAATTCAATGCACTTCCCATTAAAATACCAGCGGCATACTTCAGAGATCTAGAACGAACTCTCCAAAAATTCATCTAAAATAAAAAAAGACCCCGAATAGCTGCAGCAATCCTGAAAAAGAATAAAGTAGGTGGGATCTCAATACCAGATATCAAGTTGTATTACAAAGCCACTGTTCTCAAAACTGCCTGGTACTGGCACAAGAATAGGCATATAGATCAATGGAATAGAATAGAGAGCCCAGAAATCGGCCCGAACCAATATGCTCAATTAATATTTGACAAAGGAGGCAAGAACATACAATGGAGCCAAGATAGTCTCTTCAATAAATGGTGTTGGGAAAATTGGACAGATATATGCAAGAAAATGAAACTAGACCACCAACTTACACCATACACAAAAATAAACTCAAAATGGATAAAGGACTTAAATGTACGATAGGAAACCATAAAAATTCTAGAAGAATCCAAAGGCAACAAAATCTCAGACATATGCCGAAGCAATTTCTTCACTGATACAGCTCCTAGGGCACTTGAAACTAAAGAGAGAATGAACAAATGGGACTACATCAAAATAAAAAGCTTCTGCACAGCAAAAGAAACCATCAACAAAACAACGAGAAAACCCACTGTGTGGGAAAACATATTTGCCAATGTCATATCTGATAAGGGCCTAATCTCCAAAATCTATAGGGAACTCATACAACTTAACAAAAGGAAGATAAACAATCCAATCAAAAAATGGGCAAAGGACCTAAATAGACACCTTTCAAAAGAGGACATTCAGAAAGCCAAGAGACATATGAAAACATGCTCAAAGTCACTAATCATCTGAGAGATGCAAATCAAAACAACAATGAGGTACCATCTCACACCTGTCAGACTGGCTATCATCAACAAATCAGTAAACGACAAGTGCTGGAGAGGATGTGGAGAAAAAGGAACACTTGTGCACTGCTGGTGGGAATGCAGACTGGTGCAGCCACTATGGAAGACAGTATGGAGTTTCCTTAAAAAACTGAAAATGGAACTCCCATTTGACCCAGTGATCCCACTTCTAGGAATATATCCCAAGAAACCAGAAACACCAATCAGAAAAGATATATGCACCCCTATGTTCATAGCAGCACAATTCACCATAGCTAAGATCTGGAAACAGCCTAAGTGCCCATCAGTAGATGAATGGATTAGAAAACTGTGGTACATCTACACGATGGAATACTATGCTGCTCTAAAAAGGAAGGAACTCTTACCATTTGCAACGTCATGGATGGAACTGGAGAGCATTATGCTAAGTGAAATAAGCCAGTCAATGAAGAAAAAATACCACATGATCTCACTCATTCATGGATAATAGAGACCATTATAAACTTTTGAACAATAATAGATACAGAGGCAGAGCTGCCTCAAACAGATTGTCAAACTGCAGCGGGAAGGCCGGGGAGGGTTGGGGGGCAGGAGGTAGGGGGGTAAGAGATCAACTAAAGGACTTGTATGCATGCATATAAGCATAACCAATGGACATAAGACACTGGGGGATAGGGGAGGCTGGGGGACTGTCTAGGGCGGGGGGATAAAATGGACACATATGTAATACCCTTTGTAATACTTTAAGCAATAAAAAAATTAAAAAAAAATAAAAAAAAAATAAAAAAAAAAGATGGGTCACTTAGAGAAAAACTCACCTTGCCCCAAACAATCAACTGTTGGCTAACTCAAAATCTTTCTCTTTTCTATGATCACTCAGATATTGAGATTTCATCTTGTGTGTTGTATCTTAATCAATTTTAAATTTATTTTGAGAGAGAGAGAGAGAGAGAGAGAGAGAGAGAGAGAAGAGAAGAGAGAGAGAAACATTAATGTGAGAGATACATTGATCAGATGCCTCCTGTATGTGCCCTGACTGGGGATGGAATCTACAACATAGATATGTGCCCTGATCAGAATTGACCTGTGACCTTCTGGTGAACAGGATGATACTCCAACCAACTGAATCACACTGGCCAGGGCATATTTTAATTTAAAAATACATTTTCATGGATAGAATGTAATATTAAAATGAGCAACTTTATGACCCATTTCATTTTGTTCCTTGCCGTCTGGTTAACAGTCCATTTTAATAAGGAAGTGGCTATGGAACTACTGCCTGTTCATGTAAATGAGAAAGTACATTTATCTTTATTCTTCACTATGATTACCCTTTATTTGTTTTTGAAAGCTTTCTGGATTTCAGCTCATTACTCAATTGAGAATTGTATCTGTTCTATTCAGAGCAGTATTTTAATTTTCAGATTTTGAGCTGACATTTATTTCTGATTCATTTTTCTCTGCCTAATTGCTTTGGTTTTACTGAATGTAATTTCTGCCATTTTTTTTTTTCTGTGACTGCTAGAAATCACTTTAACTATGAAGTCATTGACTTTCCCCTCTCCCTTTTTGCTTCCCGCTCTAATTCCCAATAGAAAACCTCTCTTGGTTATGGAGAAAATGGAAATTTTGTGGGGTAAATTTTTACTTTCTATGTGTGATTACCTTGGGTTACAGTGATGGGTACATTTTTGAACCAAAGAAAAAACATTACAAATCAGGTGAAATCACCAATAGCTCCTAGGACTATGAAGTGATGAGAGTGTTTTCTTCCATGGTGTTTTTTTTTTTTTTTTAAGTAACTTGGTGTACAGAACAATAGAATATGTGTCAGGAATAACTCTTTGAAAGTCTATAATAGAATAGAAAAGGAATTTGAAAACAATTACACATTGCATGGTATAAAATTGTGTGCTATAAGGCACATACTGTGAATCATGTTCCAAACTGGTGGTTCTCAAATGTCTTCTATATCTTCTCTTCACAACAACCATGTCTGTCCTTCTTTTGCCCTCACTGTCCCTCCCTCAGATCCTAGAATTCCAACACATCCAGAGATGAGATGTGTGTGTGGAAGAGTCTATAAGTAGGTTTCTATGAAATGCATGTTTTGCCCTGTGCATGTTAAGTGGGGCTTTCTAAAATCACTCTGAACTCCTGCATATCAGGAGAATGGAACTGGAAGTTGCATGCTGAACCAGCATATGAGAATGAAACAAAGTCAAGTTACTGATCTTTAGTACTAAGTGCACTCAATTCTTTAGTATTTGCATATACTTGCACTGTGAGCTGCATAAGCTGACTGAAGTCATAGTTAATCTGTTTTAGTCTACTATCTGCCTTTTTATTATGCATAAAAGTATATAAAACAATCTGTCATTGAAATTAGCCTATATGACATGGAACTTAGATGGGAGGATTTCAATAGCGAGTTCTGCATATGACTATCAGTGTTCTCAAGTTCCCTTAAATCTCATTCTGTAGCATAGATACTCTTTACACTTGGGATGTTTGCAGACATTATATAACTTACAAAGTGATCATCCTGATACATCTCATACCCATCTGACACCACCCATAGTTATTAGAATATTATTGACTATACTTTCTATGTGGTACTTTACATTCCTATGACTATTCTGTAACAACCAATCTGAACTTGTAAATATCTTCACTTTTTTGACCCATCCCCCTAAGTCCCCTCCCAATGGCAGCTGTCAAAATGTTCTGTGCCCCTCTGAGTCTGCTTTTATTCTGCTTGTTCATTTATTTTGGGTTTTTTTTAGATTAAATTGTTGATAGGTATGTATTTATTGCCATCTTATTGTTTATGCTTTTTATTATTTTTCACTTCTACTTAAAGAAGACCCTTTAATATTTCATGTAATACTGGTTAGGTAATGATGAACTCACTTTAGCCTTTTCTTGTCTGTGAAGCTCTTTATCTGTTCTTTGATTCTAAATAATAGCTTTGCTAGGTAATCTTGGTTGTAGGTACTTGCTTTTCATCACTTTGAATGTTACTTTCCAATCCCTTCTGGCCTGCAAAGGTTCGGTTGAAAAACCAGCTGACAGTTGTATGGCCACTCTCTATAGGCAACTAGCTGCTTTTCTTTTTCTGCTTTTAAGCTTCTCTCTTTTTATTTAACCTTTGGCATTTTTAATTATGATGTTCTAGGTATGGACCTCTTTAGGTTCATCTTATTTGTGACTCTTTGTGCTTCCTGAACTTGTATGTCTATGTCCTTCACCAGACTAAGGAAGTTTTCTGTCATTATTTTTTCAAATATGGTTTAAATTTCTAGCTCTCTCTTTTGTCCTTCTGGTAACCCATGGTGCAAATGTTGGTACACTTGAAATGGCCCCAGAGGTTCCTTATACTGTCATCATTTGGGGGAGGGGGGATTCTTTTTTCTCTTTGCTATTCTGATTGGATGTTTTCGGCTTCCTTGTCTTCCAAATCTCTGATTTACTTTTGACTTCATCTACTCTACTGTTGATTCCCTGTAAATTATTCTTCATTTCAGTTAGTGTATCCTTCATTTCTGACAGGTTCTTTTTTATGGTTTCCTTTTTTATGCTGGTGAAGTTGTGACATAATTAAACTTTCAATGGTTTGAAATGTGTATTTTTTATTTTATTTTTTTGTGAATCTTCACAGAGGATATTTTTCCATTGATTTTTAGAGAGAGTGGGAGGAAGGGGAAGATACATATATTATAGAGAAACATCAATGTGAGAGAGACACATAGAGTAGTTGCCTCCTGCATGTGCACTGACCAAAGCCTGGAACCGAGGTACGTGTCCTTGACTAGAATGGAACCCTTCAGTCTGCATGCTGACACTCTATTCACTGGGCCAAAACAGACTGGCTAGGGCTGAAATGGTTATTTGTTTATTTATTATATATATTCTGAATGCAACAAAGGGCATAAGGAAAGACTATAGCTAGAATGTTGGCAGAAGTAAATTTTATAGAAAAACATTACATAAGCGATTATTCTCACATTTAGTGTGTTTTAGAAATTAGACAAGCTGTCTCATTTAGTAGCAGGTTACCTGTCACTGGAGAGTTACATTCCAACATTGGGGGATTATCTTCCAATTTTAAGAATGCATATTCTGACACTAACTTTGAGCTAACCAGTCTTTAAAAAAAATAAATTATTTTAAAAATATATTTGTTTGTTTATTTTTAATGGCATTTATTGTGGTGTCATTGCTTAATAAAATTATATAGGTTTCAGGGGTACAATTCTATACTACATCATTTGACTATTGTATTATGTATTCACCACATCAAGTCTTCTTCCATCAGCATTTACCCCTCTTTCACCCTCTTTTACCTCCCCCCAACTGTTCCTTCTGGTAATCACCATACTGTTGTTTGTGTCTAATATTATTTTTTTACTTAATCCCTTCACCCTTTTCACCCAGTCCACCACCCCTTCTCCCCTATGACATCTGCCAGCCTGTTCTCTGTATCTATACATCTGTATCTATTTTGTTTGCTAGTTTATTTTGTTCATTAGATTTCACATATATGTGAACTTACATGGTATTTTTTTTTCTGATGAAGATTTGATCCTTAACACCAAAATGATGTTAAAACTAAATAGTTAATTTTTTATTGATGGCATTCAGTGTGGTGGGTGGCTAAATCATCCTTTTGAACAGGGTAGTTCTGAGTAGTCTGAGGTATCAAGGTTAGTATCCTATAATAAACATTAGGGAATCTCACATTTATTTTACAGCAAGAATCCAACTCATGTCCATATCAAAACCTCAGGATTGCCATCAGTCAACAGCACAGAAAATCAGCATTTTAGACACATTTGAAAGATCTAGGTTTTGCAGTGGCCCCTATAAAACATCCACTGAAAGTATAACAGACAAATCATGGTTAAAAGAGATCATCTAAGAGGTGTCTATTCATTTTTCTAGTTTCTTTAAACTCTATCCTTGTATAAAATAAGATCACTAGGATGCTATATACAAGGACTGCTATCTTAAATTTTCACAAAGCTACATTCACATAAAATTTTACTTTATGTTGTTGGATTTTTTTTATTAAATTTTGATATAAAGATGGACTATTTGAAGGCTATTTCATGATCACCTACAAAACTTATTTTTTTCATTGTGTGTACTCTATTGCTTTTATTTTCTTATATGATGTAGAATGAAAAACCATTGTCCAGGAATTTAGTGCCTTAAAAATGTCTCCCCAGGTAAGACTGTAGGATTCCTTTTAACATAATTACATAACATTGCATTTAATGCTAGCCTTGACTGCGAGAAAGCTGGGAGATTAAAAGGTGTTTTAACTTCAGTCATGATCTAATCATAGGTACGAGTAAAATTCTTCTTTCTCCCCTAATTTGTTTTTTAACCTTTATTTTAAGTATATGCATTTAAATCATATAAAATTATTTTTAGAAGAGATAAAATTTAAATGAGTGAAAGTGGGTAAATAAAGGAGACAGCTCCTGAATCACACAGGCTATTAAGTCAGTTAATACTATAAGAAATTCCAAAGAATTCTTGATGTTTGAAATATTGGTGTTTTTGCGAGTCTGACCTAACTCCATCTTAACCTTGCTTTGCTAAATGTGCTGCAATAAATTACCAGGAATAGGCTTCAAAGGGAATGTAACTTGGAAGAAACACTCTCATAATCTCCAGGGTTATTATTGATAACAGATAAATGTGTATTTATCATCCAGAAAAAAAACACCTTCTATTGACAGAATGGAAACTTTAAAATGCAATCTGTGGTGCATTGCCAGGATTGCTGAAGTTGCCAACTGAAGTAAATACCTCCTTTCTTGCCGTTTGAGATTTTATTCTCTATCACCTATTTTATTTATGTACTTACAACTAGAGTTCCTATATGTTTAGTCTTGTCAGGTTCTGCACTTTAATCTAAGCATTGACTCTGCTTCCTGCGGAATGACAGGTAAGGAAGTGTTTTTGTTGGTACCTCGGACAGAGTCACCAATTCACTCTTATTGATTGACCCTTGAGCACAGCCATCCCCAGATGAATAAAAATAATGAAAAAAATCCCCACACAACTTGCAATAGTAGTAGTGACTTTATATAAAACAGGTATATTTTCCTTCATACTTACAGTATTAGTGATTATTTTTTTATATCTTGATCTCTATTGTACCCAGGTATATTTCAATAAATATTGTAAAAGGTGTGCTGACTGAGGTACTGATGAAAAGGCATATTTCAGTTTGCAATAGCAGAAACAGAATAAGATGAAACACAATTTTCAGATGGATAGGGAGAATGTTAAATAATGGTGAGGGAGTCCTGACTGGTTTGGCTCAGTGGATAGAGTGTCGACCTGCAGACTGAAGGGTCCCAGGTTCAATTCCAGTCAAGGGCATGTACCTTGGTTGTGGGCACATACCCAGTAGGGGGTGTGCAGGAGGCAGCTGATCGATGTTTCTCTCTCATCAATGTTTCTAACTTTCTATCCCTCTCCCTTTCTCACTGTAAAATAAAGTAAAATAAAATAATGGTGAGGGAGTTTGTCTAGGTCATTATAAAGAAGTGCCAATCAGAGAGAGGTAGGTCCTTTCTTGCAGAAAGCTGTTTACCTAATGTTATAATTGCTTTCTTTTTCATTTATCAAGCATAATCACACAAGCATGTCTTTAATTATGGTGGTAATAACTTAGAAAACACTAGTATACTATCCAAAGGTTTAAGGAAATTTCAGTCACCAAAATGTGCACTGATTAACTTCTTTTGTGGGACTAGATCTGTCACAACTCCTCCTTTCACTCCTTCCATCAATTTAAAAACAAGAACACAAAGCTCTTTTTCTTTTGAATCAGGAGACTTACCCTCAGCTAAATGTCCTACCATCTTTTATAGACGAGGACATTTTCATTATTTTTGTCCAGTTGTCCAACCCCAAATGCTGTTTTCTGAGCAGCATGGTGGGTCTAATTTTTCTTAATGTGAAAAACAAACAAACAAATAACACAACCCACCACGAGTCCCAGCCCAGACTTTCTTCGTAGGAGGCATGCAGTTTGAGATAACCACATATTATCGCTAAGACTTTCTTCACCTGGAGAGAGTAAAATGGTTAGAACAAGTTAACATGCATGAAGCACTTTGAGAACCAAAAGGAGCTTTACTGAGGAAGTTGTAGCTCTTAAAGGGTGCAAACATGTACCTGGTCACTGAGGAGATTCAAAGGAGGTAACCGAGGGGAGATCTTGGCCATGCAAGGGTTTGTGAGGATGCAGTGTTGCTTTCTCCCTTGAAAAAGAGGCAGAATTTCGTGGAGTCTGGTGCACTTTGCCTGAGTTGTTTGCCTGTCAGTGAGAAGGGCAATTGTCTTATTGCTTATTCCATAGTCCCATGAATGTGAGAAAATTCCTTATTACTACAAACTAACCAGTATTGATCACCTGATTGTTCCTGCCATTCACTATGAACCAAATAACAACCTGGGACAAAAATAAAGTAAGAGGAAGAAAAATCAATGTTTTTTTCCAAGGAAAAAATGACAGCAGCCTACAAGAAGATCTGAATTTGTAGGTATGTTGACTATTTTTTTCTATTAGAGATTTTTGTAAATACTTCTCAGAAGAAATAAGATCCAAAAAATTACTGAGTGGAGTTGTGATCACCTCCCACCACATAATTTTTTTCTATCTTCTGCATACACCAAAATTGAATTGTACCTGGAGTGTTTTCTGTGCACTTACTTTGCAACTTCAATAATGAATGATGCATGATTAAAGATGGCAATTGTTATTTGAGTGTAAATTTAGGAATAAAGGTGATAATTATCCAAAAGAAAAAGCATAGGAAAGCCTGCCAAGAGGACAATATTCTTTTCATGCCATTTTCCCTCTTGCTACTTTTCTTTTTGTATTTTATATTTTGTCTGAATCACACTTTCTTTCCTTAATTTGTGTATTTTGAAAGCTACTAAAAATATGGACTCTCAAAAGATCCATGATGACCTAAGAGAGGTTCTCTATGTAGATGATATATTATCGGTGGGAAGCTCTCCATGTCACACCTATTGCTGTTGGAAGGAGGATTCTTGTGACGTCACAAGAAAAGGAGTTTTCTCAGACTCGCACAGGAGAATGAGTGCTATTTATTTGCATGAAATTAACTCCCTGAGTTCCCAAGTTCCCCTCTCCCTCCATCCAGCCATGGAAGAAGTCCAGCTGTATCTTCAGCAGAACTAAGATTAAAGCTGTTGCTCAGTTTCTGTTTCATATTTGCACAGTCCAGCCCAGCATCCGGCTAGCTTAGCTTGTGTTCCCAGCTGTAGTGCATTGTGTGTGGGGTCTGCATGGCCATGGGGAAGCAAAGCCAGAGGAAGAATAGAGGTGCCAGACAATTCCTTTGTCTGGGGATTATGTATTCCCAAATTTTCACAAGCTTGCATTGGCTCCACCCCCAACAATGTCTTCTGTTCTCAGGTTTGACTGAAAGACAAGTACCTTTCTTATGTCACCCTGACTCACTGCACATGTGCCCATCTTTCCTTTTGTCCAGTCCCTTCCCCCAGTGATCTGCAGGGAATGGACCTGTGGTTGCCTGGGGGTTGTAACATTGCAGCTTCCTGGTGAAGCTGCCCAGATGGCCATGCTTATAATGTCTGACATCCCTTTTGCTTCTTCCTATTAATATTAATAACTAGCTAATTACAACAGTAACTGATACAGAAGAAAAATGGGTTAGGGAATTCAGCTTTAAGATAATTTTCTGAGGAGTAAAACCCCTCAGACTGTTGAATTAGAGTTCATTTCAAGGTTATACCTTATTTTATGATTAAATAAAACCATGTATTCTTATTGCTTAGAGAATATATTTTATTTTTTTGTAAACTCAGCTTATTCCACAAATATCTGTTAAGCCCTGCCAAGTGCCTAAGCCTGCTCCATGCAGGAGCCTTCTTTCATTCACAAGTTTCTAAGGAACCCTGGTCAAATAGGCTATTGACATGCCTACCCCTTGACGTTCATCAGGATCAGCACCACAGCCAGACTTTAATGCTTCCTCATGGAGATCTATCTGTAAGGAAATGGAGTCACTTCCCAAGTTGGGGAAGCTGGCACATAATATTGGTGGAAAAATCTAGGAAAGTAGACTCTCGGTTAGAAGGAAACCTGCTATGCCTCCTCATACTGTTTTCCCCCAAACAAACACAAATATGCTGTTGTTTAAAACAATTTCACCATCTCAAAGACCACCTTCTTGCCCAACCTTTTCTCCCATTTTCATTCTCTTTTTCTTCATCTCCTTTTCTCTGTCCTTCGGTTTCTTCTTTCATCTCTCCCTTTCTCTCTGCCTCCCACTGCCTGCTCTCTCTCCCTCCTTTATGCACCATCATATATTTTCTTTTTATCAATCTGGAGTATCTTGAAAGCTAAGGTGAACCCAAAATCTGGCTTGGAGCCCAGACATCACTTTCTGAAGTGACAGGCTCTGGTAACAGGGGAGGGTTTGCAATTATACAGATCATTGCTTTGACCTGGTGCAAAGTCAACCAGGCCACAACACAAGAACAAAAAGGCTTAATTTCCAGAAGGGCTGTGAGCAGCGCGTCAGTATTTATTCAGTGACCTGCCTGCTGTGCTGGCAGCCGGTTTGCTCTTCTTCAGTTGAAGCCCCTTGATAAACAGCTCAGCTCATCTGCTGTTCCCCCTCCTGATTTTTTGCCTTGTAAAGTGAAAATTAATGTTCTTATTACATATGTTCCTTTTCCTCACAATCTCCTCCAAAATGATTTGCACAAATAAAAAAAAATAGAATCCCTCTTGATGGTACAAGTCTATATTATTCTAAATATCTGATTAAGCTGTACCTTTTGCATCTTCGCATCAACTTTGATAACATCCAAAAATGCATTTTCTCATCTTGCTTTGACATACAATTTCTCCTTGTAGGCCAGCTTAACATGTTATATGTATAGACTATGGTGGGGAAGATGCTTTCTTTCAAAATATATTAGGGCCTCCTTATCCCTCTCAAAGTAAAATGAGGGCAGGAACTCAAATCAAGTGAGTGTGTTTGTCACTCAGATAAGGAGAATGCATGGTCTGTAATTAAACCGCTTATTACTATTCATGTTGACTTTCTCAATTCAGCTTGTCTTGAGGCATCTATTTTTTAAGCTTTGGGAAGTTAGGAATTTAAATGAGATGTGGGCTAGGG
This sequence comes from Myotis nattereri, assembly GCF_964212035.1. Lineage (NCBI taxonomy): Eukaryota > Metazoa > Chordata > Mammalia > Chiroptera > Vespertilionidae > Myotis > Myotis nattereri. The sequence goes on along the minus strand of NC_138077.1, from coordinate 68,234,681 downwards.
AGGGAAGCTCTCCTGAGAGAGAGTGCCACATCTCTAAACTCCGCAGTCCTGGGAGCTGGGGGAGAGCTGCATTAGAGTTAGGAGAAAGGGATGAGAGCATCCTTCAAGCTGTAAAGAAGCAGATAGCTTGGCAGTTTACAGTCTTCAGAAGTCAAAATGGGTACTATTGAATCATTTGGAGTTTTAGGATTTACTTGTTGATTATTTATGATCTGATGAAGTTTATTTCTTTTTTGTCATCTGAGCTTCTAAGATGTTTATTTCTTTTTAATTTTTGTCATCTGAGCTTCTAAGACAATTTTTTTAAGGGAAAGCACTTACCATTGATTTGGCTTCATCATTCTACATAGTCTGCCCTTTCTTTATTCCATGTCTTGAGAATATAGGTAACAGCATTTCACCCTTGCAGTGTGCATGCTGGATTTTTCTTCTCAAGGAGTAGGCGTGTACAGAGGACATGTCTTACGCACTGTCCTGTCCTCCCGTTGTGCCACCTTTCCAGCCTGCATTAGAGCATGTATGTGTCTCCCACACACCAGGACTTCCTCATCTTCCTCAGCCTCACTTGTTCTCATGCCCAAGGTAAACAACAGCAGCAAAACACTTAAAAGGTGACTCATGTGCACTGAGACTTCAGGTGACGTGCAGCCTCCCCCAGGCCTCTCTTCTCTATTGTAACTTCCTGTTGCTGTGCTCATGAAGCCACTCGTGGCTGTGGGACAAGCCAGGAGGGGCGCGAGTCGGGGCTTTTTACCTTTGGTAACTGAGGCTTGATTTGAGGAAGAAAGAGATGGAAGAAGGTAGATGTATTCGTTTCCTACAACTGTCATAATAAATTACCACAAGCTTGGTTGCTAACTTACATTTACTGTCAGACAGTCTCGGGGCTACAAGTCTGAGACTGAAGTGTCAGCAGGCGTCGCGCCCTCTGAGGGCCATCAGGGAGGGTCCTTCCCTGTCTCTTGCAGTTGCTAGTGGCGCCAGGGACTTCTTAGCTTGTGGTAGCATAACTCCAATCTCTGTCTCTGTCTTCCCATGGCCTCATTCTCTGTGTCCCCTTGTGCTCGCTCCTCTTCTTATAAGGACACCTGTTGTTGCAGTTAGGGTTCATCCTAAATGTAGGATGATTTAATCTTCAGATCCTTACCTACTACCTCTATTAAAAAAATATTTCCAAATCAAAGCACATTCTGAAATTCCAGGTGGACATGAATTTTTGGCTGAAATACAATAGCAAAAGCATGGAATGCAAAAGCTGGAGGGAAGGAATCTAAAGAACGTCAAGTACAACCTCTATTATGCAGATGAAGTAGCAAAAGGTGAATGATCCAAGCTGTATACAGATGAAGTAACAAAAGATACATTAACTAAACTCACATGGCTTGTAAGTAATAGAAAAACAATTTTAACCTTAGTGCTAGATACATTAGACTATGTTGAGAGAGGAGTGAATTTTAGAGGAAAGGAGAGTATAGCAGTTTTTTTTTTAATTGGTCTACAAATTTTTTGACACTGAGAGCTGAGATCTACATCTCCTTCCCTGAGTGTGGAGGGACAGCATTGACCATTAGAGTATGGTGGTGATGTTGCTCCATGACCACTGACCTGGGATCCTAGTCTGCCTCATTCACCGTGGCATTAATTTGGAGCCCTGAGCCTCCATGTACTAGTAAGGAGTCTGACTGCCCTGAGGACCTATCCTGTGAGGACGTCAAGTCACATGATCAGACCACATGTTCTGGTTGGCAGTCCAGGCACCAGATATGTGAATGAAGGAACCTCTAGATCAGCGGTTCTCAACCTGTGGGTCGCGACCCCTTTGGGGGTCAAACGACCCTTTCACAGGGGTCCCCTAAGACCATCGGAAAACACATATATAATTACATATTGTTTTTGTGATTAACCACTATGCTTTAATTATGTTCAATTTGCAACAATGAAAATACATCCTGCATATCAGATATTTACATTACGATTCATAACAGTAGCAAAATTACAGTTATGAAGTAGCAACGAAAATAATTTTATGGTTGGGGGTCACCACAACATGAGGAACTGTATTAAAGGGTTGCGGCATTAGGAAGGTTGAGAACCACTGTTCTAGGTGATTCCAGCCCCAGCCATCAAGTCATCCTTAGTATGTGAATCTTCTCAGAGCAGGTGCCAGACATGACGGAGCAGAGAGGAGCTGATCCTGCTGTGCTGGCTGCGACTGTACTTAATAATTCATGCATACATTAAAGTGGTCGTGATTTAAGCCATACATTTCGGGAGAGATAGTTACACAGCAATAGTAACTGGAAAAAGTCACCTATGTGATAATCAAATAATAATTGAATATGCATCTCTGTTATGATAGAAATAAGCACCAAGATCCCAGTTTAATTACCATAAAGATAGAAGCTCCAGGGCACACACTGGTGAATGCTAGCACCATTGAGAAGGGGAGCTCACCACACTCACCATGAGAGAGGCAGGCTGGTTTGTTCATTGTCATTTTTAAGTTTAGCTAATGTTATTCCATGATCCTGGTAGTGGCATGTTCGTTGTTTTTCTGATCACCTGACTGGATAGAATGCACATTGAAAGGATAGGGTTTACTATTCAAGAGCAGTTGAATCTGGAAACTTATAGACTCTTCTCTCTGGTTTTTCAGTGCCCAAAATAAATAAATTCTCGATTCAGGTGTGCCAGAACCTTCCTGAAATCTTAGGCAGAGATGAAAGTAAAACTAGAGGTCACTGGCTTTTACAGAGAGACAAAACCAAATAAAACAACACTATAATTTCTAACTAGTCTCAAAAAAGATGGATCTGTCTACTTTCATCTTTTCAGGTACGATATCATTCATTTGTCAAATGCTAAGAGTACCTGTGGGTCAGGCAGTCTTCTAGATCCTACGAATACCAGTACTCTATAGACAAGAGTAATGTGTATATGTGACAAGATAGCATTACTTTATTATGCAACTTATATTCTGAGAGGGAGCCATAGACAATGTATATATGAACAAATAATATTCAGGTAATGTAAAGTGCCTTGAAGGTAATAAAACAAGGTTATGTGAAAGAAAATGTGTACAAGTAGAAGTTGTTTAAAAAGTGCTCAGAAAGGCCTTTCTTAGGAGGTGACATTTGAGTTTAGTCTTCAGTGATCTGGGGAAAGAGCATGACCCACAGCGTCAGTTAACATGGCTCGATCTGCAAGTGACTGACCTATTTGAAGGTCAAGTAAATCTAAGATTTTCCACTTCCATGATTCCTTGTTGAAAACAACTTGTGAACTTGTCCTGGTTAGAAATCCCTGCCACTTCTAGTACTTCTTAGTGGTAAGTACTCCAGTGGACTAGAATTTCCCAACTCTATTACCAACAGTTAATTTCTGAGTAGATGAAATGCTGGTGTTGGGGTTGTTTCTAGGCACTAACATGCCCCCAGGATCTATTTTTAAACAACATTTAAAATTGAGCCCTACATAGCATGCTCTATAAAAGGGGTGGCATTTATAATGTATGTAGAAAAAAAAACTATCAGTAATCACCCTCTATAAAGGAAGCAGATAGCAAGTAAGAAATAGATGTGTGAACACACACATACATACAAAATAGGACTGGATAGAGACTCCCAGATGGACTTAGGTAAATATGATAAGACATATTTTATATTCAGTGTCTGGTTATTTGGGTATCTACGTTCCTTGTAGGTCAGATTCTCTACTTAGTCATTTTTATTGTCACCCACTCTATTTTATTCCTTGAGTGTTAGTGCTCCCCCTGCTTTTTTTAAAAAAAATTATGAGCTTATATTTTTCCAGAACTTTATTTGTGGAATTCCTTGAGGTTTGTATTTAAAGTTTTCTCACCAGAAACTTTTGCCAACTAGAGATCACTTTAAACCAGGGGTCAGCAAACTTTTTCTGTAAAGGGGCAGAGAGTAAATATTTGAGGCTTTGTGGGCTATACTAGTACAGTCTCTGTCACAATTGTTAGAGTCTGCTGTTGTTGTGGGAAAGGATCTATAGATGACATGTAAACAAACAAGCATGGCTGGGCCCCAGTGCAACATTTTTGGACACTGACATTTACATTTCCTATACCTCTGATGTGTCACAAAATATTTTCTTTTTATGTTGTTTTCACCATTTAAATATGTAAAAACCATCTTAGCTTATGGACTGTACAACAGCAGATGGCAGACAGGAATTAGCCATGAACCATAGTTTACCATCACCAGTTTTAAACTAAATTTTTAGTATGTGGTTTTTTTGAGTCTTACAATCAATGTGAAGTCTAGCCCTAAATTTCTGTGAGGGCAGAATTGTGGTCAAGATTTCAGAGGAATCGCCTTCCTTTTTCCCTTTTTCCCAGAGCTACGGCCAGGACAGATGGTGTGCTCCCACTTTTCTCCGTGAGGCAGTTTGTTTCCTAGTTTACCCACAGAGGCTTCTAGGAGTGTGTGTTGATACAGGGGTCCCTGATTGGAACTTCCACAATGCCCACACTTCCGGTGGTCTTCTTAGGGTCTACTGAAGCCAAGTTCTAGGCCATTAAAGTTGAAAAAGGACAAATGGACAAATGCTGATTTTTTTTCTGGATGACAAATTCTGATATCCAATTTCTAGAATTGAGAATTCTTTTTTTATTCTGACCGCTTAGAGCAACTCTATCTACCCAGTTTAGCCATGATTTTAAAAAAAGGGGGGTTTTACATAATGCCCAGAATTTTTAGGTGTTCTGTATATCTAAAAATATTGCTGAAAACAGAAGTTTCTTTGGGATCTATATTCTGTGCTTTTCTAGTATCCCCCTTTGGTGTATGTTTCATGCAACTCCAGGGGGTTGGTTGTGATTAGGACACAACAAAGTTGTGGGAGAAAAAGAAAGGAACTTTGGAAGAACTTGTGCACTTTAGAGGGGAAGCAGGTATAGAGTCACCATGAAATAGGGTGCTAAAGAAGTTAAGAAACTTTCAGAAAACAATCCTGAGAAGTGGCTGAAAACAAAGATGAAGTGATGAATACTGAAGGGGTAAAGTTACTTTCCCACAGAAGGAGCCTCAGAAGTGAAGAAAGTATAATATTTAGATGGGAAATGCAGAATGGTCATTTTGCATCAGAAAACAACAACAAATAGCCTGGAGGTAAGAAGGAAGGTGGCAAATTCATGACATGCTTAAGATGATGTGCCGTAGAAATGGAGCTATATATCTTTAGGGATGAAGGGATATGAATACCTGCATGAAATAAGAACCATTTTGCATTTGCAAACAGACAAGTGGTATGATGAACATTATGACGTAGGAAAGATTGATTAATTCTGTAGCACAATGCAAAGTGGTTTGGGTCATAAAGGAATTGGTTGCAAAGAAGTCCAACTCAGAGACTATTGCAATAATTGAGATGTGAATGTTGAAAAATTTTGCTTATGACGGTGAAGGTGGAAGTGAAAGGAACAGGTTGATCTGAGAAACTTGCAAGAGGAAGATCAGCAGAATGAGATAACCAATTAGAAAAGAGAGCGGAAGTGAGAAGCTCAAGGTGGGAGAGGACACCGCTTCTAAGGAGTTGTAGTTTCTTTTAGTTCTGATTCAACCTCTAAAGGATAGAAATTTAAAGCTCACTTAGTGGGGAAGCAGGTAGACTCCAAGATACAAGACTCTCAAAGGTTCAGTTTGAGTTTTCTGTGAGGTTTTTTTCTTCCGAAATGACAGTTTGGAAGTTAGATTTTCTCGGAACATTTCTGCCTTTACATGGGAGCATTGACAATGGTGTGGGCAGGTTCCCTTTGACATTTTCCATAGTAACATAATCGCCACGCTTCCTTGAAAGCCGTCCTGACAGCTGAGCCCACTGACGGTCTGTACACTGCCTTCCCACCCAGCCCACTGATCGGTGAGTCAGAGGTGGCAGCTACTCACAGCGACACAGATCAGATGAGAAAAACTCATTCTGTATGAACCAGGTCGAAAATTGAAAGTGTTCCGCCTTAACTGCTTTTCATGCTTGACACAATCCAGAAGCCATTCGCTCTGACAACATAATCGAGGTTAGTGGTGGGCTTAGTGTTTTGTTTTGCCTTCTTTATTATGAAGATGTTGTTGCAGTTTCTCAATGAATGATCCCAAGAATAACCTGGAACAGCAATGTCATTTTTTCAGAAGGAAGCAGGTGGCCTTCCCACTTTATGTGGCAGTACCTTTCTGTGCCCCAGGTGTCAGTTGCCTTTTCAGAGAGCATAATTAGTTTACGAAATAGATGTTCTTAGAGGCAGAGGTCCAAACTGGCTAACCGTGTAGTTAAGAAGAAAATAGGCAAGAAATTAGAGGGGGAAAGACACAGCAACGCGGCATTACTGCAGTGCAGCTGGAAATAACAAGGGAAGTTTTGCCTCCCCCAAGGAAGTGACCCCCACACTTTATTTTTATTCTACTGAGACATTTTGGAAGAGCTACCTTGAAGGAACAATCATTTCTTTATTTTTAATTTAAATTCTTTATTGGTTAAAATATTACCTAAGTCTCCTTTTTACCCCATTGACCACTCCCCGGCCACCCCCACCCCCCAGCACATGCCCTCACCACTTCCGTCCTCCCCACCCTCCACCCCCACCTCCATCTGCCTGCATTGGTTATGCTCATATGCATGCATACAAGTCCTTTAGTTGATCTCTTACCCCCTCACCCCCTGCCTCCCCTCATAGGTTGGACAGTCTGTTCAATGCTTCTATGACTCTGGTTCTATTTTTGTTCATCAGTTTATGTTGTTCCTTATATTCCACAAATGAGTGAGATCATGTGATATTTATCTTTCTCTGACTGGCTTATTTCACTTAGTATAATACAGAGGAAAGGAAACATTTCTTTGTAGAGCAAGAAGGTATAGAATTTTGATGGCAGAGCCCTAACAACTGAAAAGGCTGTCCAATGTGACAAAAAGGAATGACTGTTGGATTGGAAGTCAGAATCTTTTTAACCATCACCATTTATCAAGTGCTCCCTGTCAGATACTGGGCTAAGGGCTTTTTATGCATTATCTCATTTTATCCTTACCACACTTCCAAGAGGCGAATACTGTTCTTTTTTTTTTTTTTTTAAGTGTATTTTTATTGATTTCAGAGAAGAAGGGAGAGGGAGAGATGAAACATCAATGATGAGAGCGAATCATTGATTGGCTGCCTCCTACACACCCCATACTGGAGATAGAGCCTGCAACCCAGACATGTGCTCTGACCAGAAATCAATCCATGATCTCCTGTGTCATAGGGCAACGCTCAACCACACCGGCCAGGCAGGGAGAGTACTGTTCTTATTACTGTATTAACAATTGTGAAAATTGAGGTTCAGGGAGGTTAAGTACCTTGCTGAAGGTCCCCCAGGCAGTGAGTTTTGGTGTTGCTATCTAAACCAGTGTGCAAGGCTCTAGAGCTGGAGTTCTCAATCATTGCTTGAGTATTGGGTCTTGGAAGGTTCAACTAATCCCTTTGAGCATAAAATAAGAAAATTGGTCTTAATGATTCATAAGATTGCTTCCAGCTTCATGACCTTGTCCAACTCTGTCTTCCAAAGGATGAAGTGTAAAGAACTGAGACAACATAAAATATTAAGAATATTGGGTCTCTGGCCATGGAGAAAGCTCTAATAGAGACCAGGCAAATTCCTTTGGGGGGCAGGGGAAAGGCCAACAACAACAACTGACTAGTTAAGAATCCTAGAAATATTTCTAAAGTATTGGATGTTGATATGTCTTGGAAACAGAAGGGTGAATCTTAATTTTGGAGAAACGACTCAAGAGAGATTGAAGCACATCATGTGGTTCCTTTGCCCACCCTAATAATCAGATACTCAGAAGGCAGGGACTAAAGCTGTCTAAAAATACAGGAATTTCATTTTGAGGGCTTTCCAGGTAATCTTCCATAGTTCTGGGATCTTCAGCTTTCTGAAATCTTTTTTTTAAATTTTATTTTATGGTTTAAAGTATTACAAATAGTAGTACATATGTCTCCTTTTTTTTCCCCATTGACCTTCCCCTGGCCTCCCCTACCCCCTGGCACATGCCCTCACGCCACCTCCCCAGTGTCTTGTGTCCTTTGGTTATGCTTATATATCTCACTCCGAGGTGGATTACTAAGCATTCTCTTCTTCATACTGAACCTGAATTGAAAACTAAGCCAGAAATCATTAAGGCCTGTAGGCAGAGAAACTCAGAATTAAATGAAAATCCCGCTCTACCTCCCTAAACATGGTAGAGGTCTCGACATGTGCTCAGTTAATCATTTATAGCATTTAAAGTCATGTTAGTCCTGATGAAGTGCTGTGGGCAGGTATGCCGTTTAAGTTTCCTTTCTCCTCCCTTTCCTCTATTCCCTTCACATTTATTTTGGTCACAGGCAATGTTATTGTCTTTTAAGCACAAAAATAGATATGGTAAGGTAATATTACCAGGCAACCTGATTACAGCTATCCTCCACTTCTCTTTCATCTTCTGATAGTGATGTAAAGCTGGCTCCTCCACTCCAGACCATTTCCATTCAAATTTTATTATTTACATGATTTAAAAAACCATTCCAGGCAATAAAGTTGTTCTAGTGAGCCAAAGGGGAATTATAATGTAGCTAATCTGAAAGACTGTTTACAGGAGATTACCTCTGTGCTCCTGGCAACTGCAGTTTAGAACCCAAGCTGCTGCTGTGATGCATGAAAACCATCTTAGTTCATTATGATCAAAGGAGGCAGCCACTTGTTCACAAGGCCCCTTTCAGCAACTGAGAAGTATTTATGCCACTTAACAACTTTTTAAGGCCCTCCGCTGGAATTGTTAACCTTCATTGATGATGCAAGCACTTGTCTCAGAATTTATTGAACTTGATGTGCAAACATTTAAATGATAATTGAAACACTAATTAAATACTGTGTCTGGGCATTGGAGTCAGGAATTCAGTGGGGAAGGTTGACTTAGTGTCCACAAGATCAGGAGCCCAAAGCCCAAGGTGCTGCCATTATTCAGCAGGAGAGGTTTGGATCGTGCTTGGGTTGCCCTGCTGTTTATTGATAAGTGCAAGACACTTCCGGTTGTGCCGCCAAACACAACCCAGACTCACAGTTTGTAATCCTGACCAATCAGCAGAATGATTCCATTCCAGCAATGTGGTGTCCGTGACTTGATCGAGTCAGACTGGGGCACAGAGGACTAGGTGAAATCTTATTTTTGGATCAGGCCTTGGTTTAGATTTTTATTTGTTTAATTTTGTTTCCTTGTGTCCAGGGTGTACATTTTTCATCTTGAATTTGGAAGCATTGGATGTGTACCTCTTTACTTTCTTTTTGTCCAATGGCTCAAAACAGTGGTTCTCAACCCTCATTATACATAAAATGATGCCAGGGCTGCTTTTGACGCCACGTGTCAAAATCTCTGGTGACAAGCTCCAAATACTGGCATGTTACAGTAGCTCTGCAGGTGATATTAATGAGTAGTCAAGTCAGAGTGCAGAACCACTGTCCTAGATGTAAGCTCTGTTAAGGCAAGGACTATGTCTATCTCATTTATCCTTGCATTTCTAGAATGTAGTACAGGGCCTGATACATAATAGTTATTCAGCAAATATTTTTAATACATATGCTTTGTAAGAATCCTGGGTGGCACCTACCAGTTCAGGGCCTGTAAGAGAGTTATGAAATGTGCCAGGTAAGTTAGAAAGGTGGGCAGTGTATTTGTACTCTGATTTTACCACTATTTCCTAACACCAACCAACAAACAAACAAACAAACAAAAAAACAACAACAGTGATCTTGGAGAAAATCCTGGAACTTGAATGTCTTCCAATCTGCAGTCATTCTCTCAATCCCCACCAGACACACTCCCTCCCTATGATTCCTCTGATGATGGCTCCCTCTTCATTTTCTTACTACACTCCAAGTTCCTGCTGGCATTGGAGCCTTGCCCTGAATCTAACCCTGCATAAGACATGTCCTCAGCCACTGGGAGTGCTGCTGGCAGACAGCTTCTCATCCATCAAGCTCCTATCCATAAGAGAATTGCCTCATCCAAGGTTATGTCCCCTTTGGGGGCAGCCCATCCTATATAATAAAAGGCTAATATGCAAATTGTCCCCTCCACCTGGAGTTCGACCAGGGGCAGGGCCGGCTGGTCAACTACCGGTGACTCCTCCCCACAGCTGGCCCCACACCAATCGCCTCCCCTGACCAACGTGGGCGCAGGTCGGCTGGACCCCACCCATACACTAATTCGTGCACCATTCCTCTAGTATCTAATAAATGATGTGAGAGTATAAAGGCTCACCACTGCCCAGACTCAGTGGGATAAACTGAAGTCTTGGTTGGGATTATACCATAGCTCCTCTTCTCCCTCTGCTGGCCTTTCCTCCTACCCCTTCCTCCACATGTGTTGATAAGAACACTTCCTAATGAACTCCTACACTCAGAGTCTGCTTACCAAACACGACAGGAGCATGCATTGCTTAACCTCAGCTATCCTTGTCTCCTTGGACTGACTGCTCTCTTCACACCCCTGTCTGCCACATGGCAGATGCCATGGCAGTAATGATCAAGACAGACAAAATCCCTCTTCTCATTGAATTGGGAGAAACAAGCAACAAACAATTAGATAAAGCTGGGTGATGATGAAAGCCATTTAGAGAAATAAAGCAAGGCAAGAGAACAGAGTGAAGAGGGTGGGGTGTGCTGGAGATACCTCATGCTGGTTCCTGTGACTGATTTTAAAATCACAGCAATTTTTCAAGCCCGTTGTTAAACAGAGCTATTATTAAAAATTAAACTATATGAACTTAAAATTAAATGTCATATTAGAAACAAAAGTAAAAAAAAAATACTCAAGACTCCTCACCTCACTTCGGTACATTTTGCTATTATATGTGCTCTTGTAGCAATTTACTTCTATTACATCTGTATCAAATGTGCATGGCTGCACAACTCTTCCTAATTATACCATCAGTGACATCGATGAGTCTAAAGTACATTCATTCAATTGCAACCATAGGTTGGTTATGGATACAAATATACAGCTAAAATCAGTAAAAGCACTCTGAGGAAATCAATTGACTATATAGAATTTATATTAAAGAATAATGCATTTGTTATTTTCATTTCTAAATTGTCTGAAATACATCTTTTATATTGATGAAATTTATGATAAACATATGTGCATGTATACATGTACATATTCCCCCAGATATCTGGTTGTAAACATTTACCAGCACATTACTACATAGAGGGTTTCATTTCAGGTATACTGGGAAGAAGTGTATAACATTTGAGCTGATATCTGACTGGATTCAGGGAGCCTGTGTTTAATACCCTTTCTGAGAAAATATCCTGCCCCAAATCTTTTGTGTTCTCAGATGGTGGTCTCTAGACAGTTTTGTTAGCACTTCACTCATAAGGATGATTTATCTCTTTCAACTTCTATTGATTTCTTTTAGGATGTTGAGAACTTCTATTAGGTCACAGCTCAAGGTTTATCTTTCCCAGTGAGGAGAAACTCAACTGGCTTGGTTCATTATCATTTACATATTGGTAGCACTTTTTGCCTATAATTGCCTAGCTGTAAATATATTTAATCATCCTTAGTTGTTTATATGATAATTACAGGTTTTTAAAAAATTTAATTATAAATTTTCTCTCTAATGGGAATTTAGGTACTTGAGTATTGAACTAATTTTTTGTTAACCACAGCTAAAAGATACTGTAGTTACCAAAGTACAGGGTTTATCATAAAAAAAGCATAGAATAGAAAAGAAATTAGATGTCCAGAGCCATTTGTTGGCTTTATGACCATGAACAAATCACATGACATCCTAAAACCTCAATTTCCTAATTTATATAATGGGATTTTAATTTGGCAAACTTTGATTGTAAAAACAATTAGGGCATGGTCCTGCCCTCAAGGCATTAACAATTAGCTCTAAAACTATTTCTAATTCAATGTGATGAACACTAATTAGAGCTGTAACATAAATACAAAATTAATGTGAAAAATCAATGAGGTCATTTAAACCAGCATATTTTGTGAACATGGAAAATACTGTACCATAAATATGTTAAGATATAGTTGCTCATATTGCTTCTGGATAAAGGGTGGTGAGTGCTTTCTGGCACCTGGTAAATGCCTCCTGCAGGAATGAATCCAGTAGGGTGCCTGCAGGTTATTCAGTTGAAGACTGCCATGTCTTCAGGCCTAGCTCTGTTGCTGTGTGGTTATGTTTAAGCTTCTTAACACATGGTCACATTGGTCTAAAATAAATGTGTGTTACAAAATTTAGTCTAATTATAGTATAAGATGTTCAAGTAAAAAAATAATCCTTTAAACTTATACTATTTTATTCTGTAACTTTTCTAGGCATTTAATTTTAGCATTTGCAGTTGCTTCATATTGGTCTTTTTAAAACCCTCAGAGTGATGATACTGAAACAAGAATTTTAGGGGTATATAGGCAGGTTTAGGGAATTTTAGAATTGGGGTGCATAGGAAAAACAAACAAAACATAAGGCTACAGATTGGGAGAAGGTACATCTCCATAACACAAGGAAGCCAAGTGCAGTTACATTTCCATAAGACTGGGGAGCAGCAACAGATACATCTCCATAACACAAGGAAGCCAGGTGCAGGGAGCAGCAACAATTGCATTTACATAAGACAAGGGAGCTGGAAGTAGCCAAAAAAGTCTATATTTACAAAATAAAGAAGGAAGGAAGCCCAAAAAGAAAGGAACAATGAGGGTGGTGTTTGGCCTTTGAGTTCAAGAGTTGCTATAGTGGCCAATCAGAAGGATATCAGGACACAGGAGCTACAGCCTTTATAAACCATGGAAACAGGAAGTCGGTGGGACCCTTTCCCCCTCCCCACGTGGGAGTCCATTCTGTGCAACTCTTTCCCTCTCCCCATGTGGGAGTCTGTACTTGTTCTCAACAAATCTCCACCTTTGCTATACTACTCTGTCTGTGGATTCACTCTTCAATTCCAGTGGACAAAGAATCTGGTTTCCACTCCAAAAATTCTGTAGCAGTACCCAACCACTTCATGTTATAGGGGAGGCATCATGCAGGGAAGTTATCATAGTTGGGGGGCCAATATAAGCAATTCTTTTATTGGTTAAGAGAAAATGCTTACATATAATTGAGATTTAAAAAAAATAAAGTTTTTCCCATTAGAATTTTTAAAAATACTAAAATATAGAAATATAATCACCTGCTGTTACACCACCCAAATGAAACAGGAATTTTAGGGGAACATAGGCAGGTTTAAGGTATTTTTAGAATTGGGGTCCATGGAAAAAATATAGGGCTACAGATTGGGAGAAGGTACATCTCATAACACAAGGAAGCCACATGCAGTTACATTTCCATAAGACAAGGAAGCAGCAACAGGTATATTTCCATAAGACCAGGGAACTGGAATTAGCCAAAAAAGGTCTATATTAACAAAATAAAAAAGGATGAAAGCCCAGAAGGAACAGGAGGACAGTGAGGAAGGAGGGCCTCAGGAGATACTATAGTAATGAATTTGAAAGGGAATATTGACCAATCAAAGAGGATATCAGGACACAGGAACTGCAGCCTTCATAAATCATGGAAACAGGAAGTTGGTGGGACTCTTCCCCCTCCCTATGTGGGAGTCTGTACTTGTTCTTTAATAAATTTCCACCTTTGCTATACCATTTTCTGTCTTGGATTCATTCTTCAACTCCAGTGGACAAAGAATCTGGGTTCTCGTGCAAAAATTCTGTCTCACAAAGACTATCACTTTTAACTTTGTTAACATAAAAACATTCAAACCTGTAAAGAATTTTTGTGAGTTTATTTGAGCCAAACTGTCGACATATGCCGGGAAGCAGAACCTCAATGAATTGAGATAATGCTCCTGGGAATGGCAGGTTACATCTGTATTTATACATTGCAATCAAAGGAAGGGACATAGGTGGGTTAGATGAAAATCCATTGGTGATAGACTAGAGAGGCAGGAGAAAGCAAAGGAGGGAAACCCCTGGGTTTGGATAAAAAGTAAAATGATAGACACATACTTAGGTGGGTGCAGGAACAATTAACATGATAATAATGAAGGAATTTGTGGTATCTGTCCTGGCACCCAGCATATTAGGTAATGCCCCATGGGGTCCAGAAAAAGGGAAGTTACAAGTTACCCAGACATTTCAAGGGCATGTATTATAGGTGCAAAAAGACACATAGGCTCAGTTAAGGCAAAGGTTGACCTTGTCAGAGAAGACACCAGCTTAGGAAGTAACTACCCACCATAACTGCTTTTAGTTAGTTTAATTTCAGATCTCTGAGTTTGCAAGACCGCCATGCAGGCCCTCCCTGAGCTTGTCAGGTTAGTATGTGGCCTCTTTTGTCCACAACTTTTTTGGTATCTATTCTTCCAATTTTTATCTCTATATATTTTTATGTGGTTGTAACAATTCTTGTTGTAGAATATATCCTGCTTTTCTCATTTAAAATTCTAACAAAAAAATTTCCTCAGCTACTAAAATTCTTTTCAAACAGCCATTTAAATGACAGCATGTATTTCATTGTGCGAATGTGTCATGCTGTGGCTGGTCTTTGAACCACAAAACCAAAGCTTATTTAAATGAATATTGACTCTGCTTTAATCACCTGGGAAGATTATATTCTTACTAGAGGCCCGGAGCATGATTTGTGCACATTGAAAGGAAATTAATTAGAAAGTGGCTGGTGGGGCGGGGTGGGACTGGGCGAGATGGGCCAGACACACTGTGGAGCCAACCTCCCACAGCCAACCTCCCACGGTCCCTCCCAGGCCGGCCACACCTGGGGTGGTGCCAGGGCTCGAAGTGCATCTGCGGAGTGAGCAGGGTTCCTCCAACAGGTAGGGTCCCTCCGTCTGGCCTGCGGCCATCAGGCCCAAACTGGCTCTCTGACATCCCCGGGGGTGGGGGGGTGGGGTGAGGGGGGTGGGGGGGTGGGGTGGGGGGGGGTCCCAGAGTGCGAGAGGGCGCTCTGCAAAGTTGCTGTTGCTCAGCAGCTCCTTTATTGAGTGCCTGTCCCCTGGTGGTCAATGTGCGTCATAGCTACCGGCTAGTTGGCTGGTTGCTTAGGTTTTTATACATATATATAGATTACAATGACATTGCCATTCCTTAGATTGTATTTGGAATGGCATTTTTGGAAACACCTTCAAAACAACTCAGAAAGTTGGTGTCATTATCAATATATAATGTTGTTAAAACAACTATATAATTTGACTTACCTTCTTCCTTCTAATTAACTAATTATGACTTTGGCTATTTATAATAACCAAATTTACCTTGAAGAAAAAGCATCTACTGACACCAAAGACATTCAAAAGCATTTTGCACAGGCTTTCATGGCGATATCCAAGGAGAAAGTTGAAAGTATTTGGGGAAATGGCAGCATGTTAGGATAAGTTCTATTTTCCTATAGAGTGACTGATTGAGATGAAAACAGAAAACTAATTTGCATGATCCAGTTTCATTGTATTTGTTAAAAATTAGGAATTTATACTATAATCATCCCCTCATCTCTGAAGATCCTCAAGAAATGGTCATGCCCTAGGAATTAAGTCTCGCTAGCTGTTCCAATGTGCCCTTGAGTTTCAAGATTCCAAATTTAAATACTGCTGTTTTACCATCACTATTAACAATATTTCTGCTCTGATGTTAGAGAATCCTCTAAGGTCTTAGGCAGAAGATATTCAGTTCTTGATCAAGAAAAGAAAAAGCAAAACAATAAATAAAAACACTGTCTCAGGCTTTTCTTACCTAAATACAAAGTTCTGTGTTGGGCATTCAATGTTGCCTTAATGTGCAAGCACCTACTATGATCTTTAGTAGGTTGAGTGCCTGTTTGCATGGAATGGTAAAAGAGCAGTGTCTTAGTAGTTGGGGGCCTTATTAGCTAATAAAAACAGTACCTCCACGTCTTTTTATTTTCTCTTGAGTTTTAAAAAAGATTTAATAAATCTTCTGTCTGTTGTCGTTTTTAAAAATTTAATTTATTAGGTGACATTGGTTCACAAAACCATACAGGTTTCAAGTGTACAGCTCAATAAAACATCTGCACCTTGTGTCTTGTGCTCATTGCCCCAAGCAAAATTTCTCTCTGCACTCATCCCCCACTTTGCCCATTTCAACATACCCCCAACCCCCTTTACCGCTGTCTATCACCACACTGTTATCTGTGTCTGTGTTATGTATACCTGTGTGTGGTTTTTGTTTAAACCCTTCACCTATTCACCCAGCTTCCCTACCCCCTTCCCTCTAACAGCTGTCAGTCTATTCCATGTAGCCATGCCTCTTTTCTGTTTTATTCATCAGTATATTTTGTTCATTAGATTCCACATGTGAACGAGATCATATGGTATTTGTCCTTCTCTGACTGGTTTATTTCACTTAGCATAATAATCTCCAGGTCCATCCATGCTGTCACAATAGGTGAGATGTCTTTCCTTATGACTGAGTAGTATTCCATTGTGTAAATGTATCCAATCTACTGATGGGCACTTGATCTGCTTCCAGAGCTTTGTTACTGTATATAATGCTGCAATGAACATAAGGGTGTGTATATCCTTTCGAATTAGTGTTTTGGGTTTCTTGGGTTTCTCAGAAGTGGGATCACTGGGTCAAAAGGCAGTTCCATTTTTAATTCTTTGAGGATCCCCCATACTGTTTTTCACAGTGGCTGCACCAGTCTGCATTCCCTCCAACAGTGCATGAAGGTTCCCTTTTCTTCACATCTCTGCCAACACTTGTTTGTTCATTTATTCATGGAAGCCATTCTGACAGGCTTGAGATGGTATCTCATTGTGGTTTTAATTTGTATTTCTCTGATGATTACTGATGTTGAGCATTTTTTCATTGGCCATCTGTATGTCTTTTTTGGAAAAGTGCCTATTAAGGTCCTTTGCCCATTTTTAAATTGGCTTTTTTTGTCTCTTTGTGTTGAGTTGTACAAGGTCTTTATATATTTTGGAAATTGACCCCTTATCAGATGAATCATTGGTGAATATGTTCTCCCTTTCAGTGGGTTCCCTTTTCTATGAGAAATATCTGAAATTTTACTGCTTATGTTTTCTTCTATGAGAAAAAAATATAGCTGGAGGTATCACAGTAGCTGATATCGGATTATACTACAAGGCCATGGTAACCAAAACAGCATCATATTGGAACAAGAACAGGCATATAGACCAATGGAACATAATAGAGAGCACAGAAATAAACCTATGTCTTTATAGTCAAATAATATTTGACAAAGGAGGCAAAAACATACAATGGGGTATTTTAAGTACAAAGAGAGTATTTTAAATAAATGGTGTTGGAAAAATTGGATAGATATATGCAAGAAAAAAATGAGACCACCAGTTTATACATACACAAGAATAAACTCAAAATGGATTAAAGACTTAAATGTAAGTTACAAAACCTTAAAAATCCTAGATGAAAACCTAGCCTCTACTTCTAACTCAGACAAATCTCATCTTTCTCTTCTTAGTTTCTCCTTTTGTAAAATGGTAGGAATGGGTGTGGGGGATTTTTTATGAGTTAATCTTCCGATTACCATTAAACTCCAGAACTCCTGGGCTCTGCCAATGTGGTTAGGAGTAAAGGGGGAGATCAGGATGGTTTTAACCAAGGTGAATTTTGCTCTACAAACTCAGAGTGCTTTCAAAAGCATAGGCTTGAAAAATGAGTACCAGTGTTGTATAAAGGAGATATAAGTTCTTCCAAACAAATGGTCATAGTCTTTACTTGGCCTCCTGAAGTATCAACGGGAATTTTACTAATATTTGAATTGTTCTTCTATGAATAGAGAGTTTAAAATGTAGAGATTATCGCTACCTAGTTTCCTTTTTTCCACAAACTCAATGAGGGGAGGCTTAGTCTGGCTTGGTGTGGGCAGTGATAGGAAGGACTGTGATTGTTGTCTCTGTGGGCCTATTACATCCCAGCATGATGAGGGTTCAAATGCTCAGAGAGGCTGAGATTAGAATGAGTAGGGATGTGAGAGTAGGGGAAAGAAATTTTAGTAGTTGTCCAGAATAAAAAAGAGTGTGGTAGTCTCAGAAAGTGTTTAAGCAGCACATTCTAAGAATAAAGAAGTTTTTGACAACCCTGGTTCAATCTCTGATTGCCTGAATCCAAGTATGTGAGGAACAGACTGGTTCATGGCTTCGCATATGCACTGCAGAGACCATGAGTGCATCTCTTGGTGTCACAGGATGTTGAGATGGGGCATGATAAGACAGGGAACGGGGCCAGGAGGAATAATGCTGGAACGCAGTCCCTTGCATCTTACTTTGGGGTACTAGGCAGAATTCTTTCAGGGAGAAGACACTGTTGTTTTCCACTGGGTTAGAAAAGAAGTGGGACCCAGTGGCCTCTGTATTGGGGTTCCTATGCACTGTCAGAACACCAGAGGGCCAGACTGACCGCCTACGTCAGCCCTCGGAGCAGGGACAGTTATCGTGTAACTCCATTAGCGGTGAGGAGGAGAGCATTGCTCAGCAGCTTGTAACGGTGCCCGACAGAAGCATTGGCAGCCTGCAGAGTTTGGTGAAGGTCTGAAAACACATTTTCCAGCCTGACTTTTGAGAAGGTGGTGATGAATGGGAGTGGATAAAGGGACATTGAAGGGATAGAAGCTGCAGCCTCTTTCACCCTCTTCTATTGAACATCTCAATCAGGGGAGACTTCCTCGCCTGTCTGTCTACGCCTCTGAAATTCACTTTCTGTGTGCGCACAGGGAAAGCCTCAGGGTTTTTGCATTAATAAGGCCCTTTAAAAATGTCAGGCGAGAAGTGCTAAAGACCTTTTCACAAGCCACCTTTCAATCTTGTTATTCAATACTTGCGTCTACCCTAGGCTTCACAGTAATGTAAAAGGTAATGAAGTGTTTCACATGCTGTTTTCTGTCTTTTTATTCTAATTTAAATCTATAATTTGCTGCATACTTTAAAAATGATGTTTACTTGAGTTCCTTGCAGCCTAGAAATGCATTATCTGGGCTTGTATTTTAGACATATCATGTGTTACCATTGTACACAACCAGCATGGGGTGGGGGAATATACTTTTCAGTTTTCTTGCTTCAATTTTAATCTGGAAGTCGGTGGGTTTTCTGGAATGTCCCCCGCTGGGGTCCAGGGGGACCTGCACTGTTTGGTAAACTGGAGAGCAGAATCGCACTCCCAACCTCCCAGTGAGAGACTCCTTTGCTCCATCTTGAGGCTGTGACTTCCCCTCCCCTTGGCTTTACTTTTTTTTTTTAAATCTCTTCTTTTTTTTTATTGCTTAAAGTATTTTAAAGAGTATTACATATGTCTCCTTCCCCCCCCCCCCCCACCCCACCCCTTTGACCTTCCCCCGGCCTCCCCTACCCCCCAGTGTCTTGTGTCCATTGGTTATGCTTATATGCATGCATACAAGTCCTTCGGTTGTTGGCTTTACTTTTTTAGCTGCCATAGAAAAGATGGGGAGAAAGGAAAAATGATTTGTTATGTTGTGAGTTGAGAAGTATTTAGTGTCAAAGAGATATCTAAATGATCGTTTGATTGATTGATTATACACATCGAATGGTGTGAGGTGCCAGGAAAACTGAGTCCCTGCCCTCCAGCAGCTCTCCGTCCACCGAGACCAGCAGACTGGTAAACAGTAATGCCAGGAGATGAAGGCAGTCATGAAACAGAGAAACCTGTGCTGTGAACTGCCAGAAGAGGGAGCAATGGATACCACCCAGACCTTTCAGGAAAAAAGAGAGGAGAGAGTATTTGAAAAGGAAATGAACAAGGCTAGGACACTCAGATAAAGGAAGGAGTATATGTACAGGAACTGTTAGAAAAACTCAGTAGAAACTGAGTGTGGCTAAAGCATAAAGTTTGGGGCAGGGACCATGGGAAAGTCCAGAGAAAGTCTGGAAACAGAGGCTGGAGTTTACTGAGAGCTCTTCGAACTGCTATGAAATGCCTTTGGACTCATCCTTTAGCCATCTGAAAGCCAGCATCGAACTAAAATCTTGGGGGGAAAAATTTGTGTTTTAAGGGAGTTCATTCTGACGTCAATGTGGATGATAGGTGAAGAGGGACACGGAGGGGATTATAGCAAGTTAGGTTAAAAATGGTGGCAACGTGAATTAGAGTAATGATAGTGGAGAGAGAGGAGGGGGGCTGCGTCCAGGAAATATTTCTGAAATAGGGTCAGTAGTGTTTGTAATATTTTTTAAGCACAGGGTGAGAATAAGAGCTGACTCTAGGGAAAAACAATTGTGAAAAATGGGTAAAATTTGTTTTTCATCTCTAGATTCCATTTGGTGGGCTTTGGCTTCTCTCTATATGACATTTAATCAAAATATGCTCTTAGCTCCTGAAGTCACACTAATGTGAACTTAGTGATTACTGATTACAGCTTGAAATACTACTGCTAAGTGATAGGGCTTATATTTTACCTTTTATTTTTACTATGATTTATATTTCTAAGTTTATTATTTATTTCATTATTTATATTTCACTCTGACCACAAAGGTGTTTGTGAGAGTGGTTTTTATATAATGGACTCATTTAAACACAAACTTAAC
This sequence comes from Myotis nattereri, assembly GCF_964212035.1. Taxonomy (NCBI): domain Eukaryota; kingdom Metazoa; phylum Chordata; class Mammalia; order Chiroptera; family Vespertilionidae; genus Myotis; species Myotis nattereri. The sequence goes on along the minus strand of NC_138077.1, from coordinate 68,214,090 downwards.
AGTAAATACTTTGTTGAACCAACAGTGGTATGTCCAAAGATGTTATGTAGAACAACCACCTAAAAATATGTAGAAACATTTATTGTCTTAGTAAGTGGTTCAAAATATAAAAGAAAAGTACAGTTTACAAATAGCATATGCAGTGGAATCCCATTTTCTAAAAGTATATGCTTTTAAATGTGTTACTAAGTAAAGGAAAAAGACTAAACATGTATTTCCCCAAAATGCTGACAGTTGTTATACTTCTGTAGGGAGTGACATTATCAGGGACTTTTGTTTTCTTCATCATGTGATCCTTGTGGGAGCCAGACTTTCAATAGTAAATACATGTGAATATTAAATTGGAATTCCCCATGCAAGCATCAAGATACAGGGGGTATGACATTACAAAATAAGATTCTGGACCAATTAGACTTTCAAAAGTAACTTCAGAAACACAGTTTTACAAGTTTTAAACCCCTTGTCCACAGTGAAAGTGTAAAATAACAGGTTGTTGAAGATTAGTAGTGTAGGACTTTTGGGGGGATTTCTTTGAAAAGATTTGTACTGTGGGTCCTGCCCTTATGGCATAGGAGAGGTGGAGGGTTGATTCTCTTTCCTCTCTAGCCATGAAAACAAGGGTTTGAAGAGGATGACTGGGAGAATTTGATGTGTATCCTTGCAATTGAAGGGGAATGGACTTGTGTCTGACTCCTACCTGAAACAATTGAAAGAGAGAGAGATGGACAGTTTAGATCCTGGCAGATGAGTTCAAGCAAAGGTGGCTGCTTTATGATAAGCCTACACTCCCAGAGCTTGTGAGGACAATGAGTGGATAATTACTGTGGCCTGCAGTGGGCCATATTCAAAACAGAGCCAGCATGGGCTCTTATAGGCCCTGTTTATTAAGGAGCTGAAGGGACAAATAGAAAGAAGATCAACAAATTTCTGGATTCTTAGGGACTGTATAGAGAGTAAGTAGCCCTAGCTAGTTTGGCTAAGTAGATAGATCATTGACCTGTAGACTCAAGGGTCCCGGGTTTGATTCTAGTCAAGGGCACATACCCTGGTTGTGGGCTTGATCTCCAGTAAGGGGCATGCAGGAGGAAGCCGATCAATGATTCTCTCTCATCGTTGATGTTTTTATCTCTCTCTCCCTCTCTTTTCCTCTCTGAAATCAACAAAAATATATATGTATATTTTTAAAAAGAGTAAGTAATGTAATCAGGAATAATGAATTAGCTATTGTATGGGAACTACAGGCTAGAAATCATCAACACTGGTGATGGAGTGGTCCCGGGGGAGTCAAGAAAATTCCTACTGAAGAACAGGTGAGGCTCAGAAACCACGAAAGCATCTTCTAACAGTGCCAGTTCAAACAGCACATTCTTTTGTCTCCCCTTCCTCCCTCAGATTTGACCATGGAGGAATCAGAAACCACAGTAAGAGAAGTAGGGGAGATGAAAGTATAGAACAGGAAAAGAGAGAAGAAGGACCATGCTTCCATTCTCCAGGTCCCTGCTTGCAGTTGGGAAGAACATTTAACTTTTAGTCACATTTGGAATATGTGTAGGCTTAAACATTTTTAGTACAGCATCAGGATTAGGTTTGGGGAATTAGAGTAAATGTTGAATTATTACCTACGAGCGACTGAAAAGCCATGCAACTATTTGAGTTTCCATCTATAAGTATGGAAAAGGACATTCTCCCACCTTATGTATAAGGACATTTTTGGTACATACTTGGAGAAAAAGTTACTTTTCTCAATTAAGTTTTGCTTATTTAGTGTCAGCTTTCAAATTCATACAATTTTGCCAACTCTTAGTGTTCGTAACCCCAAACTCAGTAAAAGCCCCGAGACTCCAAATTTAGCTCAGAAAGCAGAGGCAGTAAAAGACTGTAGAAAGAGGCTGGCCAGTCCAATTTGGTAATAAACAGAGTTTATTTAGGGAAACTTACATATGAGGGAGGCATGTCTTGGGTGGCTAGAAAATGAAATGGATCTCTGCACCTTTTGGCAGGTGCCAAAGAATTATACAGGGTAAAGTGAGGCAATAGTTGTGTGTATTAGCATGTGAATGCTGCCAGGTATGGGAAATTACTTTACATGCTTGGCCAGCCCAGGACAACAGCTTGTTCCAGGAACCAGCACATAGTAGGAGGCAGCAGAGGGGTGCTGATTTGTGTTAGCATGAACATTAATTATGATCAGACAGCTGCTAAGGGAGGGTTTGCAGAAAGCAACCTTCGTTCTGGGCTGGGTCCAATCGAACAGACAGCAGTCATGTCATGGGACAGCCTCTTCTCCACTTAGGTCAGGGGTTTCCTTTTAAAGGTTATGCCACTGGTGACCACTCTAATAGCTCATTGTCATCTTTTAGGGGCTAAAGCCTGGCCTACATTTTGATTGACTCTTCTGAAAGTTACACAATATTTTGCGAAGTATCTTTTTGCACTAACAATGATTGGAGGGTCAGTGATGCCGATTCTGTATACACAGACCTCTCCTCTGCCCAGTTAAGGTGTTGCTCCCACTTTCTTTTAAAGAACATGTGACACATTTCCCCTGGAAAACTAATTTGTAACTTTCCAGGGGTTGACAGAATACACTATTGTTCTTGGATTCACTTCTTGGAGGCACTGGTGAACACTGCAAATTAAACACTCATCTACAAAATGCACAAATAGATCCAATAACCACCATACATTACAATTTCTTTTGAGACACTTAAACAAGAATTATTTTAGGCAAAGTCAGAAGAACACTTTAAATTATTTGAAAATGCGAATTGGATCACTTGTAAATGTAAAGTCCCTCAGGGGTGGGGGTGGGGTCATAATAGATGTAAAATATGAGGGGAGTGTGTGTGTGTGTGTGTGTGTGTGTGTGTGTGTGTGTACGGGGGTGTTCCATAATATATTCTGAAGGTCGAACTATCAATTTAATTGGATCTGTTACATTCTTCTAAACTTTGCCTCTGCTCCTGCTACTAATTTTTATGGTAAGAAAAATGTTTAGCTGAAAGATGATTTGGATTAGGAAAGGGTAAGAAAACCAAGATAGAAAACAAAATACCAAGAGGTCAAGACTTAAAAAGCCTTCTCTTCATGTTGACAATGGTACCACAGTAAGATTACCGCAACTAAAAGCACAGAGGCAGCAAGCATTTCCCCTAAATGGGCTTACACGTGGAGATCTATCCATTAGACGTGTGGGCTCCAGGCCATTGACCAGGCAGAAGTGGTGTCTCTGAATAATCATTCAAACTGTCAGCTCATGAATGAATCTTCTCCTGCGGTGGGTACCCCACACTCCAGAAGTTTCCCTCTAGATTAGGGTTTGCTGAGGGATGAACAATGATGAGAAGCTTCAGTTTCAATGCTCTGTTGGGTAAATGGTTTACAATTAGATTCCTGAACCACTGGTCCCAGGTCACCCAAAAGAAGGCACGGAAACCATTACTGTCCCTGAGTTTGTGTCTGTTGAGTAGGATGGGGAGGCCACTTCAGCAAATACCACAGAGGAGAAAATAGAGACTGTGATCTGCTTCTGTTTAACTTTCCCTTTAGTGCACTCACCAGGCAGGACCAGACAAACAGTACACTTGCTTTGGTATATAGTTCTAGATATAGACATACAAAACAGAGTACTTTGTACGTAGTAAGAGCTTCATAACTGGTGTTTATTATTACAGAAGGAAGAAAGAAAGCTGAACATCTACCATGTACCAGAAACTGTGCTTAGGTGGAATTTTTTCTCATTTCTGCCTCAATGACTCTGTAAGTTTAGAGTCACTCAATTATCTTAGAGTGATTCAAAACTTACCCATGAGTAAGCAGCAAGCCTGTGACAGATCTTGGATTTAAAATTAGGACCTTTATTGCCTGTTCTGTGATTCAGTGCTTGATACCCAGAAAGAAAAGCAAGAGTAGATGTTTATTTCAAAAGTTTGTTCCTCTGAGAGCTAATGAATTGTCAGGGTTCTCCTTCAATTAAAGATGCCCTAAGTGTGAGTGGTTGACACCATGCCCATCTCTTTCAGTGGGTGAAGGCTTATTGCTGGAAGAAACAGCTCACAGATTTCAGTGGCCTAACAAAGCAGTGTGTCATACATCAAGTGTTGGTAGATGGATTGGGACGGGAGCTCCTGCATTTATAGGCAAAACACATATTATTGCCAATCCTGGTGTCTTCTATTGCATCCTCTGCCTGCAGCTAGGACATGAGGGAGAAGGGTGAGTTTGGCACACTTGAACTACCTATGGGCCAGCCTAGAAGTGGACACATGACTTTTGCCCATATTCCTCACCACCAGAAGTTGGACACATGCAAGAGAGTCTGGGAAACGGGTTTGGTAGCATGCACAGGAGGAAAATAGGTTTTGTGACTAGACAGTCTGTGCTAGAGACTATTCTGATCACTAAGTATTAGTTTCACTTTTTCTTCCATATATAGAACCCATTGTTGCCCTACCCAAGTCCCAACGGGTTCCTACATCCAGCTCAAAGTCTAGGATCTCTGCTCAATACAAAGTCCTCATCAGGCTTGAATCTGGAGCCTCCGGTGATCTTCATTTTTATGGAGTGAAAACTAAATCATCAGTTCCCACTCTCCAAACACGCCCCCCCCCCCCGCCCTCAATAGATAATGGTCAAAAAATATACAACTTAAACAAATGGGAGACACAAAGCAGTTACTTGTCCACCATACTTCCCAAATCCTCCTGGCCAGGCATTCTGAAAGGCCTTCCCTGGCAGTGGAGGAAGTGACTTGGTTCAACCCTGAGGCTGTGCTGTGACTCTCATTCTCAAGGACCCTTGATCCAGCACGGGGAGTCTCTTCCTTCTCTGTTTTCCTCCATGGTTACATTTCAAGTGGGCATGGGGGAATATGTTCTCCCTGGGAGCTTTACAGCTTTCACAGCCCACTTCCTGCTCATGAAAGTTTAGGAGCCCCAAATTGCTTTTAGCCTTAAACAATCAGAAGCCTCATTAGAGCAAGCTGGTGATTAGTCTGGGAATATAATTTTCTTAAAGACTCAGTAGGCTTCTGATCAATTTGCTTCTAATCAGTAATCGCATTTCAAGTCATTTCCTAGACATAATTCTCAAGACTGATTTCTTTCTTTCCTCTTTCATCTCCTTGCATCCCTCTCTCAACTTCTTGACAGTGAACTTGAGGTTCACTGAAACAATAGCCTTGGATGCCAAGGTCTCCCCCTTATTCTTTTATTTTATTTTATTTTTATTTTTTTTATTTATTGCTTAAAGTATTACAAAGGGTATTACATATGTGTCCATTTTATCCCCCCACCCTAGACAGTCCCCTAGCCTCCCCTATCCCCCAATATCTTATGTCCACTGGTTATGCTTATATGCATGCATACAAGTCCTTTAGTTGATCTCTTACCCCCCTACCTCCTGCCCCCCAACCCTCCCCGGCCTTCCCGCTGCAGTTTGACAATCTGTTTGAGGCAGCTCTGCCTCTGTATCTATTATTGTTCAAAAGTTTATAATGGTCTCTATTATCCATGAATGAGTGAGATCATGTGGTATTTTTCCTTCATTGACTGGCTTATTTCACTTAGCATAATGCTCTCCAGTTCCATCCATGACGTTGCAAATAGTAAGAGTTCCTTCCTTTTTAGAGCAACATAGTATTCCATCGTGTAGATGTACCACAGTTTTCTAATCCATTCATCTACTGATGGGCACTTAGGCTGTTTCCAGATCTTAGCTATGGTGAATTGTGCTGCTATGAACATAGGGGTGCATATATCCTTTCTGATTGGTGTTTCTGGTTTCTTGGGATATATTCCTAGGAGTGGGATCACAGGGTCAAATGGGAGTTCCATTTTCAGTTTTTTAAGGAAACTCCATACTGTCTTCCATAGTGGCTGCACCAGTCTGCATTCCCACCAGCAGTGCACAAGTGTTCCTTTTTCTCCACATCCTCTCCAGCACTTGTCGTTTGTTGATTTGTTGATGATAGCCAGTCTGACAGGTGTGAGATGGTACCTCATTGTTGTTTTGATTTGCATCTCTCGGATGATTAGTGACTTTGAGCATGTTTTCATATGTCTCTTGGCTTTCTGAATGTCCTCTTTTGAAAGGTGTCTATTTAGGTCCTTTGCCCATTTTTTGATTGGATTGTTTATCTTCCTTTTGTTGAGTTGTATGAGTTCCCTATAAATTTTGGAGATTAGGCCCTTATCAGATATGACATTGGCAAATATGTTTTCCCACACAGTGGGTTTTTCTCGTTGTTTTGTTGATGGTTTCTTTTGCTGTGCAGAAGCTTTTTATTTTGATGTAGTCCCATTTGTTCATTTTCTCTTTAGTTTCAAGTGCCCTAGGAGCTGTATCAGTGAAGAAATTGCTTCGGCATATGTCTGAGATTTTGTTGCCTTTGGATTCTTCTAGAATTTTTATGGTTTCCTGTCATATATTTAAGTCCTTTATCCATTTTGAGTTTATTTTTGTGTATGGTGTAAGTTGGTGGTCTAGTTTCATTTTCTTGCATATATCTGTCCAATTTTCCCAACACCATTTATTGAAGAGACTATCTTGGCTCCATTGTATGTTCTTGCCTCCTCTGTCAAATATTAATTGAGCATATGGTTTGGGCCAATTTCTGGGCTCTCTATTCTATTCCATTGATCTATATGCCTATTCTTGTGTCAGTACCAGGAAGTTTTGAGAACAGTGGCTTTGTAATACAACTTGATATCTGGTATTGAGATCCCACCTACTTTGGTCTTTTTCAGGATTGCTGTAGCTATTCGGGGTCTTTTTTTATTCCAGATGAATTTTTGGAGAGTTCGTTCTAGATCTCTGAAGTATGCCGTTGGTATTTTAATGGGAAGTGCGTTGAATTTATAGATTGCTTTGGGTAGTATGGACATTTTAATGATGTTGATTCTACCAATCCATGAACACGGTATGTTCTTCCATCTGTTTATGTGTTCCTCTATATCTTTTTTCAACGTCCTGTAGTTTTCTGAGTAGAGGTCTTTTACCTCTTTAGTTAAGTTTATTCCTAGGTAGCTTAATTTTTTTGGTGCGATGGTAAATGGGATTGTTTTTATAATCTCTCTTTCTGAAAGTTCACTATTGGTGTATAGAAATGCCTCAGATTTCTTGGGGTTAATTTTGTATCCTGCTACATTGCCAAATTCATGTATTAAGTCTAGTAGCTTTTTGATGGAGTCTCTAGGGTTTTGTATGTATAATATCATGTCGTCTGCAAATAAGGACAGTTTTACTTCCTCTTTTCCAATTTGGATGCCTTTTATTTCTTCTTCTTGCCGAATTGCAATGGCTAACACTTCCAGTACTATGTTGAACAGGAGTGGTGAGAGGGGGCACCCCTGTCTTGTTCCTGTTCTTAGGGGAAATGGTGTTAGTTTTTGTCCATTGAGTATGATGTTGGCTGTGGGCCTGTCATATATGGCTTTTATTATGCTGAGGTATGATCCTTCTACTCCCACCTTGCTGAGAGCTTTTATCAAAAATGGGTGTTGAATTTTGTCAAATGCTTTTTCTGCATCAATTGATATGACCATGTGGTTTTTTTCTTTCAATTTGTTTATGTGATGTATCACGTTTATTGATTTGCGGATATTGTACCATCCTTGCATCCCTGGGATAAATCCTACTTGGTCATGGTGTATGATTTTTCTGATGTTCTGCTGGATCCGATTTGCTAAGATTTTGTTGAGGATTTTGGCATCTATGTTCATGAGGGATATTGGTCTGTAATTCTCTTTCATTGTGTTGTCTTTACCTGGTTTTGGTATTAGGGTGATGCTGGCTTCATAGAATGAGCTTGGAAGTGTTCCTTCCTCTTGAATTTTTTGTAGTAGTCTGAGGAGGATAGGTTTTAGTTCTTCCTTGAATGTTTGGTAAAACTCCCCTGTGAAGCCATCTGGTCCTGGGCTTTTGTTTGCTGGAAGCTTTTTGATGACTGCTTCAATTTCTTCCATAGTTATTGGCCTGTTGAGATTTTTAGATTCTTCCTGATTGAGTTTTGGAATGTTGTATTTTTCTAGGAATTTGTCCATTTCCTCCAGGTTGTCTAGTTTGTTGGAGTAGAGCTGTCCATAGTATTTTTTAACAATCATTTGTATTTCTGTGGGGTCTGTTGTTATTTCGCCTCTATGGTTTCTGATTTTGTTTATTTGGGTCCTCTCTCTTTGCTTCTTGGTGAGCCTGGCTAGAGGTTTGTCAATCTTGTTTATCCTTTCAAAGAACCAGCTCTTGGTTTCATTGATTTTCTGTATTGTTTTTTTGGTCTCTATGTCATTTATTTCTGCTCTAATCTTTATTATCTCCTTCCTTCTGCTCACTCTGGGGTTTTCTTGTTGCTCTCTTTCTAATTCTTTGAGTTGTAGAGTTAGCTGATTTACTATCATTTTTTCTTGTTTTTTGAGATAGGCCTGTAGAGCTATAAACTTCCCTCTCAGGACTGCTTTCATTGTGTCCCATAGGTTTTGGATTGTTGTGTTTTCATTGTCATTAGTTTCCAGGATGTTTCGAATTTCTTCTTTGATTTCATTGGTAACCCAATCAATATTTAATAGCATGCTATTCAGCTTCCAGGTGTTTGAGTATTTTGGGTTGTTTTTATTGTAGTTTATTTCTAATATTATGCCATCGTGGTCTGCGAAGACGCTTTTTATGATTTCAATCTTCTTGAATTTGTGGATACTTTGCTTGTGACCCAATATATGGTCTATTTTTGAATATGTCTTATGAGCATTTGAGTAGAATGTATATTCCCTGGCTTTGGGGTGAAGTGTTCTGAAGATGTCTATTAAGTCCATCTGATCTAGTGAGTCATTTAGGATTGCTGTATCTTTGCTGATTGTTTGTCTAGAGGACTTATCCAGTGCTGTCAGTGGTGTATTAAAGTCCCCTACTATGATTGTATTGTTGTCGATCTCTCCTTTGATATCTTCCAGGAGTTTTTTTATGAATTTGGGTGCTCCTGCATTGGGTGCATATATGTTTACCAGGGTTATATCTTCTTGTTGTATTGATCCCTTTAGTATTATGAAGTGGCCTTCCTTATCTCTTGTTATGGCCTTCACTTTGAGGTCTATTTTGTCCGATATAGGTATTGCTACCCCAGCTTTCTTTTCCTTTCCATTTGCCTGAAAGATATTTTTCCATCCTTTCACTTTAAGTCTGTGTGAGTCCCTTCTAATGAGGTGGGTTTCTTGTAGACAGCAGATGTATTCCCCCTTATTCTGATCTTTTCTACAAAGTCCCTGGATGTCAGCAAAATGCTTAGTGAGTCTTTGTAACTCCCCTTTTCCAGTTTTATCTTTTATTACTTGGAGTCCAGCAGCAGTTGGCTCTTCCAAGTTTGTAAGACTCTTGATCTTTGGACTTTTTTCATTTCCTTCAATCTCTGCATGAAAAACATTCCTTCATTGCCTGAGCTCCTATGTTCAAGGCATATTAGAGTAATTAACCAGCTTTCATTTACCTTCTTCCAACCACTTTCCTCACAGCTTCAGGCTTAGAGGCATGTAGTCCTTTTCTTCAGTTATTGCAGATGGCATTAAATGAAGAGCTTGGCCTGAGAATATCAAGGCTTTCCAACTCTCTCGCTTGCTGTGTTTATTTCCTCGCTGTATGCTATCTGACCACGAAAAAAAACCAAAAAAAGAAAAACACCCCCATATTTTAGGATTTCACTGAGTCAGCATTCCAGTTTTTTTCCCTAATTTCTGTATCAGACAGAAGAAGGCTGACTGCTGGAACCAGTAACCTCAAAATATCAGTGGCTAACACATTACAAGTTTGTTTCTTCCTTATGTAAAGTTTAAGTGACACCAGGGTAGGGCAGGTCTCCTGTCTGCACAAATACTTAGGAACAACGGCTCCATACTCTTTGTGGCTCTGGTGTCTCCTAGGCGTCCAGTCTACTCCTGGATTTTCTGTATCAGGTTTCAGTTGCCTGGAAGTGATTTGTAGCACCCACATTCTATTGGCCAGAAGGCCTTAAAGGCCACAGTGAATTGCAAGGCAAGGTAGAAAATGTAGTCTAGCTGTATGCCCAGAAATAGGTCAATATGATTTGAATAAAGAACTAATCTGTCTCTACCATACTGCCTCTGCCTTGAGGTGCTAAGATGTCCTCAACTGTAGCATCTGAAAAAACATGACATGAAGTGAAGGAAGTGCTTCTCTCTAAATGGACACAAGTCAGTGTCCTTGAGATAACAGATCAATTTTTCTCCAGATTTTATAATGAGTAAAATATTGAATATTGGAAGATCACTAAGTACAAGGTACACTGACATATTTTCAGCATTCAATGATTGTTCAAGTCTTATTCTGCAAAAATTGACACGATTGGCTTGGCTTTCTGAGGGGGACTTGTTGACAGTAGTTTGTTCTAGAAAAATGCCCTCTGCACATGTAAATCCCTCCATTTTCTCTATGTCAGAATGTTTTACATAAAAGTCATTATTATTTCCTGGTTATTATAGATATTTATATTGCAAATATGTACAATTCTAAATAAAGTAAAATCAGTAAGATTATAGCTCATCATCTCTAAAACATGATTTCAAGCTGATTGTATAAGAATCAACTTATGTACTTTGATAAAATACACATGCTGGGATCCACTTCTGGAGATGAGACTTGATTAAACAACTACCCAGGATGACCTTAGTGGTTGATCTGGTTTGGAGATTACAGTTCAAGAAGACCAGGTTACAAAAAATTACAACTAAACTATAGACAACCATCATTCAGATCTGCCTGAAATCTGGCTGAATGGAAGTCCTACAACTAGGGAATTAGAAAAAGCCACGTTCATATTGGTAGGAGGGGAAGAGATGTGGAATAGGCTGGTTCCACGCCCAGGTGTGGCAGATAAAAATCAGGAGTCCTCCTGGAGGAGCAAGGGGTCTCAGCCCCACACCAGGCCCCCCAGCCCAGTGCCAGAAAGAGAAGTCCTCATAACTCTTGGCCCTAAAACCAGTAGGGATTGATGCAGAGGGAGGCAGAGGGCTATTGGAGTTCTAGCCAGTTACTCTTAAAGGGCCCACACACTGACTTGCTCTAGACCAGTGGTTCTCAACCTGTGGGTCGCAACCCCTTTGGGGGTTGAACAACCCTTTCACAGGGGTCGCCTAAGACCATTGGAAAACACATATATAATTACATGTTGTTTTTGTGATTAATCACTATGCTTTAATTATGTTCAATTTGTAACAATGAAAATACACCCTGAATATTAGATATTTACATTACGATTCATAACAGTAGCAAAATTACAGTTATGAAGTAGCAACGAAAATAATTTTATAGTTGGGGGTCACCACAACATGAGGAACTGTATTAAAGGGTCGCGGCATTAGGAAGGTTGAGAACCACTGCTCTACACTCACTCCCTCTGAGCTTGAAGGCTGGGACAGCAGTTTGAAAGGCACCAGAGACATATGAGGAGGAACTGAATTGTGTGGCATCAGGGCAAGAGCTGGGAGGCAGCTTTCTCTCAGACATAAGTGCTGGCAGAGGCCATTGCTCCTTTGATGAGCACTTCTCCCACAGAGCTGGCAGGCAGATGCCATATCTAAGTCTCTATTTACCTGGCTCACATTATTTGCTCCACCCTGGTGATTCCCTGAGGCCCCACCACACCCATCTTTCCAACCCACCCAAGCTGTTTCATATCAATCACCTATCTTGGTTTATGCTTCAGATTTTCCAAAAATCTCAGGCAAGCAGCACCTGGCCTCAGCATGCTCCATACCGCTCACTAAGTGGCCACAGGCCTGACACTAACAGCATCTGGCCTCACCTGGGCCCTGCTGCAGAAATGTCTGCTCTGTGGGGTAGGCCCCTGCACAGGTCGGGGGTCAGTGGTGGCAACCAGTCCTTGCAACTGATTGGCCTGAGGGCCTGAGAATAAATCCCTCCCCTTGATGTGCCAACAGTAATCAAGTCTCATCTACAAGAAGAGGGTGTTCACAGCCCACAGTGGGTGCCCAGCTTGAGTCATCAGGGAGACTGTGCCACTGGTGCCTATGGAACACCTACTAGGTTAAGCCACTCTACCAAGCTCAGAAGACATAGCAGCTCTACTTAATACATAGAAACAAACACAGTGAGGCTGCCAAAATGAGAAGCCAAAGAAACATGTCCCAAGTGAAAGAAAAGAAAAAAATTCCAGATAAAGAACTAAACAAAATGGAGAAAAGCAATCTATTAGATGCAAAGTTCAAAACATTGGCTATAAAGATGGTCAAAGAACTTCAACAGCATAAAAATAATGCCGGTCAGAAATGAAGCATACACTAACTGAAATGAAGAATAATGTATAGGGAACCAACAGTAGAGTAGATGAAGCCGAGAATAAATCAGAGATTTGGAAGATAAGGAAACAAAAAATGCCCAATAATAACAGCAAAAAGGAAAAGAAAATTGAAAAACGGAAAATAGTATAAGGACTCTCTGGGACAACTTCAAGAGTACCAACATTTGTATCATGGGGAAGAGTGGGATACCAGAAGGAGAAGAGAGAGAGAAACAAATTGAATACCTATTTGAAAAAATAATGATATAAAATTTCCTAATCTTGTAAAGGAAATAGATATATAAGTAAGCACAAAGAGTTCCAAACAAGATAAACCCAAAGAGGCCCACACCAGGATACATCATAATGAAAACACCAAATGTTAAAGACAAAGAGAGAATCTGAAAAGTAGTTAATTACCTAAAAGGGAGTTCCCATAAAACTAACTGCTGTTTCTCAACAGAAACTTTTCAAGCCAGAAGGGATTGGCTAGAAATATTTAAAGTGATGAAAAGCAAGGACCTACAACCAAGATTCCTCTACCCATCAAAGCTATCATGTAGAATTGAAGGACAGATAAAGAGCTTCCCAGACAAGAAAAGGCTAAGGAGTTCATCACCACCAAACCACTATTACATGACATGTTAAAAAGGTCTTCTTTAAGTAGAAGGGGAAAAAAGATTAAAAAAAATGAACAATAAAATGGCAATAAATACATATCTATAAACAATTGAATCGAAAAAACAAAATAAATGAACACACAGATCAGAAAGCTACTTATAAATACAGAGAACATGTATTTTGATGGTTGACAGATTGGAGGGGATTTGGGAATGGGTAAAAAAGATGAAAAGATTAAAAAGTTCAGATTGGTTGTTACAGAATAGTCATGGGGATAGAAAGTACAGCATAGGTAATATAGCCAATGATATTCTAAAACAGTGTCATATGGATGTGAGATTTATCAGGTTCATCACTTACTAATGTAATATCCAATCACTGGGGTGTACACCTGAAAATAATATAATGAAGTATATCATCTGCAATTGAAAAATAATAATAATTCTTTAACAATGCAGTAAAAAAGAAGACTAGGCTGCTCTTGTCCATCTAAACTTTAAGTTAGTACCTTTGGGTTGACTATGTTACATGAGACCTTGAGGACGCGCATGCTGTGGGAGCTTAGGGTTTTGTACTTGGTGTTTCTCCCTGGAGCCAGGCAGGGGGACTCTCTCCCTCCTTTAATCTGGTTGAAGTACTGAATGGTTCCTTCTTCTCTTATCTATTCCCTAAGCCTGTGAATTCTCTGATAGCTAAATGATTAAAGGCAACTTTCCAGTTTCCTAAAAAAGAATAAAAGGCTCTTTGTGGTGCTGGCCTGTTTTCAAAAAATAAAATAGACTTCTAAGGTTTGGGGTCCTTTTTATGTGAGAGTACAAAGTAAAAAATTGTAAGCAACTAACATACTGGAAACAACCTACAAATTCTAAGAGCTATGCTAGTGGAACATGCTGGGCAAGACAGACAGGAATGGCTGTTTTTATAAAAAACCTGCTCCTTTTTTCATCCAGTGCCATACAAGGGCCCACCTGAGTCAATAAAATGTTGATTTGTCAGTCACCAGTGAGCCAGGAAAGGCAGAGCAGGGAATCACATGGCCATTACCCCCAGTTCCAGCGGGAGAAGAGGTTGGTCTCTCACCCTGCAGAATGTCCCATCTCTCCTCTCTGTAACAGTAGGGAGGACAATGGCCTCTGAGTGGAAATATCTGAATTCTTGCTCTGGCTCTGAGTTCAGCTAGCTCTGTGACCCTTGGCAGCTTACACTCTATCTCTGGGAATTTTCTCATTCGTAAAATACAGAGGGAGGAACCTGGGAATTTCTGGGATCTTTTATAAATCTACTATTGTTGTAAAGGCTGGAGGTGACCCTCTTCTGCCTCTAGGAAGTCCTAATTGGATCTGGAACAGTGGACTATCCAGTGGGGAACATTACTTGCATGATATTTTAGCACATGTTTAAAGATGATGCACTGAGTGAAATAGTTCTAAGCTTGTCGGGGGCATGTTATGGAGGCAGAGGCATTAGTGTCTTGACTTTAACAAAAAGTTAAAAGAGTTACATAAGTAACAAATCTACATTAGAGGTAATTGGGAATTTTCCTGGTGACTTATGCAATGATATGTCTCCTTAATACTGTTTCAGAGGACCCAGGGAAGGCAGTTGGGGGCATTTCCTGTGATGCGAGGTGGCAAGATTGCTTTCAGAGCTACAGATATTTTATCATTCATCTTTCTACCGCTTGAAAAGTGTTAAAACCCCAGGATATCTTGTCTTGCACTAAGTCAGTCATGTTTCAGAAAGAACTGAGGAAATGTCTCGTAGCCCTCAGGTTTCTGATGCTGAACTAAATGTGAACTATACCCAGAACCCTGAAGCAGAATGAATTCTGATAGGAACCTGAGGTGATGGTGCCTATGTGTGTTCATGTAGGGGGAGCACATTTAAGGCTATCTGGATTTCATCCAAAAGGCGAAGTTACTGTGGATCATTTTGGTATTTAAAAAGGATTTGATATGGGTTTTAAGCTGACAAATAGCTGGTAACTAGATACAGTTACTGAACCAACTGTTTGAGAATGGCTGTGAATGGAGTGGGTCTTGGTTTCAGCAGGGTGTTTAACAAGGTCTTCTGGGTTACCTGTGAGGCAAGATGCAGTGCTGTGGGCCAGCAAGAGTATAGGTGGGTGACTTAGTAGTGACAGGTTGAATGAGACTCAAAGTATTAATGAGTCAGTGTTGATCTAGTCCCCTTGCCACAGGGATTTACTCTTGACCCTGTTCTGTTTGTACTCTTTATTAATGGCTTCAATGAGAACACTGAATTGCAAACTGAAAATACGGGTCAAATCCAGTGAGATGAAATTTAGCGGAGGTAAATGCAAAGCCTTACACTTGGGATGAGGACACTAGTTGCCCAAGAACAGCATAAAGGAGGCCTCATTGAATAGAAGGATTCTATTTTATTTTTTAATTATCTTTTTATATATTTTATTATTTTTTTACAGAGAGGAGGGTAGAGGGATAGAGAGTTAGAAACATCCATGAGAGAGAAACATAGATCAGCTGCCTCCTGCATGCCCCCTACTGGGGATGTGCCCGCAACCAAGGTACATGCCCTTGACCGGAATCGAACCCGGGATCCTTGAGTCCGCAGGCTGACGCTCTATTCGCTGAGCCAAACCGGTTAGGGCGAATAGAAGGATTTAAAACACTTTTACATCCTGTTACAGTTGGCTGTGAACTAGGTCTGAATCAACAGTGTGATAAGCCAGCCAAAAAGGCCAATGACGTTCGGGACAGCAGTAACAGAACCTCCACTCGGTGGAGAGCACAGTTGAGGGAGAGCGTCTGTTTAGGACCCAGATTGAATAGCAGAAGCTGGCAAACTAGGAATATGTCTGGACAGGCAGAAGGAATCAAGGGAATTTATGTTGGATTAGGAGAAGACTCAATGGTAGATAAAAGTATCTCATCAAATCTGTAGGGTTCTCCTGTGGAAGCACATTTTCAGACTTATTCTGGGTGGCTCCAGAGTGCAGGCCTAAAGCTAATAAGGGAAAAATATATTGTGGCACATTTCAACCCAACATTTGAAGAATTGCCAAATGATCTGCCTAAAAATTAAGTGCACTAGCCTAGGAGATAGTGAGTTTCACATCCCTTGGGTGTCCGTGCAGAAATGGATAAACACTTCATAAGCAAATTGTAGTAGGGAATTTAAGCACCATATGGATAGACGGTGTCTGTCTAACCTTGGCATTCAGTGTCCAATGAGGAGGGTATAAAAGTTGTAGAGAAATTTACAGACAGCATAGTCTGAGACTAGTTTTGGGCAAAATCAGCCTTCACTTGGTCTTAGTTTACCAGATAATCTTTGAATGGTATTATTATATTGGTTCATACACCAAGGTTAATAAAACTGTTAGAAAGTAGTTAACATTTTATAGGAAACCATTTTTATTGAAAGGAATTTTAGGGATAAAACAGGCAGGTTTAGGGAGTCTTAGGAATAAAGAGGGTCCACGGGGGAGGAATGCATAGGTGAGGGCTTGGAACCACCAGGAGGCATACATGGACAGAGAATAGTAAACTGCCACTGGATAAGTGGAGAGGAAGACATACCTTCACAGAGGATAGGAAGGTGCCACAGGATAAGGGGGGAGGAAGGCATATATTTACAGAGGATAAAGAAAAGTCACAGAGTATCAGGAAGAAGGACACATACTTTCACAGAGGACAGAGAAGTGTTGACAGATGCTGGAAAGAGGGAAACATATTTTCACCGGAGATAGAGGAATGTTGCACGATAAGGGGCAGAGAAAGAGGTGGGCACCACATAGGTTTTGGACTTTGAAGCTGATATTCTGCAAAAGAGTGACCAACTAGAAAAGCACAGGGTCATAAAGTGGGGAAGGGGTCCCATTAGAAGGGAGCATGAAGGGACAAAGAACTACAGCCTTTTTAAACCTTAGAAAAAGGGGCTTAGTTGGTTACCCCCTCAGGAACCGCTCCCTATGTGGGAGTTTGTATTTGCTTCCAGTAAATTTCCACCCTTTTACTAACAAGTCCTTTTAATCCACGAATTTTATCCTTCAAACTTTATGAGGCAAGAATCCACAAGTGGGGAGATCTGCTCCCCAAACCCCTCGTTTTATTAGAATATGGAAAGAGCTCTGGAGTGAAAATTAGGAAGCAAGGGTGTGCTCTTTAGTGCCAGAAGTGATCTTTGGGGATCACCAGGCAGGTCTCTATGACTCAGTGTCCTTAACTTAAATAGAACAAGATTTAACTTTTATTTATTCTTAGAAGCTTTGAATTACATGTTGTGCTTCGAACAGCCTCAGGGCAGAGAAACAGCAAATTTTGAAAACACTGTGCGGGACTGTTGTGTGTATTACGGAGGAGGAGTTCCTTCTGAGCTTGAATTCCTTTGTTGAACTGATCTCTGAATACAAATAATCATTAGAGAGACAGCTGGCTGCTGCTGTGCATCACCAATAAAACACTCTTCACACATCCCTGTCTTTTCTTCCTGGGAATTTTGCCAGAAGGGCTGGGAGCAAGTGTTTGGGTAACCAAGTGGGGTCTGCTCTCTGCTTCTGTAAGACCCCATGGGACGTATTGATTCTCCTACATCTGTAACATCAGGGATGAACATGAGCCTAACAGACTGGGAGAAATAGACTATGCAGGGACAGCTCTCTCAAGCTGTTCTGGTTGATAGGGGGACCAATGAGATTAGAGAGGCAAGGCCATTTGTATTGTCAGGAGTGGAAGGTTTCTGGGACTCCTGCCTATGGAAGCTGTTAAGAGAAGCAGACAGCAGGGAGACAAAGATCTGGGAATCCAAAATCTGTCCTCTGTTTTTATGCTAGGATCCCTACCAGGATTTTCAGCCATTTCCAATTTCAGCGGTTGCCTGTGAGGGAACGACCTCCACATCTATATTCACTGACCTATGCTTTCGACCTAGGAAATCAAATTTCTATTTGATATCTTCATCTGAATATCACACAGGAACCTCAGACTCAACATGTTCAAAAATGATCTCACCATTCCTCTGAAATTACTTCTGCTTTTGCATTTTCTTTACAAATGAATGACAGCACAATCCACTGTCATCCTAGAAAAAAATCTTTTATTCATTCACTCACGGATCTGAAAAAAATACTTATTTTATCACATGCTCTTTACCAGGCAATGTTTGCTTATTGTAAATATAGTAATTAAAAAACAAACTGCCTGTTTTGAAGACAGTGCACTTTAATGGGAAGGGGTTTACATAAGTGTGGCAAGAATAACAGTAAAAATTAAACAAAATAGGCACATGTATGAGAAAATTTCAGGTAATAATAATATTTTTAAAGAACAATGAATAAAATAGAAGGGGTTGGGGGATGGTCAGAAACTACTCTAGCCAGGGCAGTCAGGGAAAGCTGAAATCCAAGGGAATGATGAAGTCTGCTGCCATAGGGAGATTTGGGGGAACATTAAATGCAAAGACCCCAATGTATGTATGTGTTTGTGAATACTATGTAGGTGTGTGTGTACATAATACATATAAATGTATATAAATATATATTGTATATACATATATTATACATGTATATATAACATTATGTTATGTGTGTGTACTTATATAATAAGTTCTAATCCAAAACTAGAGCTCAAAAGTACATAAAAAGATTATGAAAACCTTATATAGGGTTAAATAAAGAAATATCAAAATAATTGGTAAAAGATAAACTATCAATGATTTCTATTTAAAAGTAGGAATGGCAATCTGTTAAAACCTTGGACAACTCAAGATCACACTGGTAACATACCTTCTAATAAAAGAGTCCTTTCTGAAATGTTCTAGAGGTCCAACCATCTGCCTGTGCACCTGAAGAGAAGGAGCAGTTTTGTCAAGCACCTCACAACCACCAGGTTCCTCAATAAATCACTGAGTTGAGGGACCCAAGTCAAGAAACATGCTAATTTGAACTTGAGCATGTTTTAAAATGTTAGTCTTATTAACATAATTATTGAGTTGCAAGTAAAATGGATCTTAGTACTCAGTTTTTTCATTCAAGCCACATTTATTATGAGCCTAATAGACCAGGGCATAGACTAAGCCCTGTAAAGTATATGAACACTCATCAGTTAACTTTACCTTAAGAAGTTGTGGATCCAACCTGGCTGGTGTGGCTCAGTGGCTGGTCAAAGGCATGTACCTTGGTTGCAGGCACATCCCCAGTAGGGGGTGTGCAGCTGATCGATGCTTCTCTCTCATCGATGTTTCTAACTCTCTATCCCTCTCCCTTCCTCTCTGTAAAAAAAAAAATCAATAAAATATATTACAAAAATAAAATTAATAAAAGTATATAAAAAATTAAATTCGCAAAATCCTCCCACTTCTGACAAGCTTCAACAAAAATATTTAGTTTATTGTGGGCTGAGAAACTGAAATATTGGATTTTTTGTTCCCATAACATAAACTAGCACATCCTGACTACAACAAGGAATGTGTCAAGTTTAATCTGGCACAAGTTTAGGATATATGAACGGCAGTGATGGGAGAGTAGTGGCAGATACATAGTTAAATAATTAGAGCAAAATGTGAGAAGTTCTCTGACCAAGGTTAACATTCTCAGTAAAGAAATATCTTGTGTAAATCACAATAAAACCTTTAGACCATAATAGATAAAAGGACAAAGTATAGGCACAGATGTTGACAAGTATAATAAGCACATATAAAAACTTAAACCTTCATTGGTAATTACATAAATTCAAACATAAATAATGAGATGGTTTTATCTGCCTTCAAATTTGGCAAAAATATTAAATATAATAGTATCCTCACATGTGTTTACTGATGGGAATGCAACCTCTAGACATTTCTGGGGATGATGAGACAATATGCATGACTGGCCTTAAATTTGCTTTAACCAAGTAATACTTCTTCAAGAAATATTACTGTGTATTTCATACTAATTAAGTTTCTTTTGTTTGGAAGTTATTGAAACCAAACAGAGATAGTGCGTCAAGCAAGGGTATTAATTGGAAGAATACTGGTGAATCTGGGGATACAAGGAATGGTTGAACATTGAGGCTTTGAGAAGAACAGGAACCAGAGCAGCTTGGGGATCTCATCTAGGAGTCTGTGGTACCTCCCTCTACAATGCTGCCAATCATGTGAAGTGGCTAGGAATAACACTCAAGTTTCAATGTCTGTCAGGTTAAAACTTCCAGTTCCAAGAATAAATAGACCAGCTTGGGTCCTGTGTACAACATTGCATCAATTAGTTATGGTCAGAAGGCAGGATTCCACAGATTAAATACAGTAAGTATAGAAGACACCTGTGGGTGGGGCAGGTGGTTTCCAGAGAGGAGATATGTGTGTTCTTCTCCATATGTGTCCTAAGGGAATAATCAGAAATGGAACAGTGATGTATAAGATGCTCATGCCAGCAATATTTATAGCAGCAGAGAAGGAGAAACCCCAGCGGTTAGGAAGGAAATGTTTTTGTAAATTATAGTCAACTATTATCAAGCCAGTTAAAACTGTGCTCATAAAGAACTCAATGATGTGAGAAAAGTGCAAGATATATAATCAAGTGAAACAATTTCTTAAAAGATTTAAAAAGACCACAGAAATATCAAAATACTGCTTGAGGTTCAATGTGGGTGGTAGTGAAAATTATAGAAAGTTAACACTGATTTTATTATTTTCCTGATTTGTGTAAATTCCCTACAATGGTCATATATGACTTTTATAATTAGCAAATTGAGCTATTTTAAGAAAGATGTACTTGTTAGAGGCAATATTTTGTAGTGTTGAAACGCCAGCGTTAAGCACTTCATGTTTGTATTTTGGTTCTGCCACTTACCAGCTGAGCAATCTTGGTCACATGATTCAGCCTGCACTTTTGTATCTAAAAATTGGAGAAAGAATAATTCTTACTGCCTAGGGCTTTGTGAGCATTAAATGCATGCGAAACACTTAGCCTGCTGTGCCTGACATCTGAAGAAAGGTAACTATTATAAAAACTGAGTAGCGCAGGTAAGGGACAGCAATAAAATGTGACTTTTAAAACATGTCTTGTTTTATTCAGATTGTTTCTTGAACTAGGGTGCTCCTGAGAATTGGAATGTTTTTAAAGAAAATTGGAGTCAAATTATATTCATTAATACAAACCTTCCCATAAAGTATAAATCTTCTTCAACTTAAAAATGCAGCCTGGCCTGTGTTGCTCAGTGTTTGAGCATTAACCCATGAACCAAGAGGTCCCTGGTTTGATTCCTGGTCAGAGCACATGCCAGGGTTGCAGGCTTGATGCCCAGTCGGGGGCATGCAAGAGGCATCCGATTGTTGTTTTTCATCGATGTTTCTAGCTCTCTATCCTTCTTCTTGACTCTCTCTCTAAAATCAATAAAAAATATTTTAAAGAATTATATAAAATATTCGCCAGAGGGCTTCTAAGCTATGCTCACATAGGAAGGTCCGTGGGTCCAAGCAATGCAACTAAAAGGCCCAATTCTCCTTAGTGTCTACTGGAGCAAGTTAGGCCATTTTTGATAGAGAACATTGTGAGCTTCATCCTTTGGTGTTTCTTACTCTTGACAAGGGGTGGCCAAAGGCAGGCCAGGACCAACCAATGACTGCCATCTGTACAGAAGCACCAGTGGGGACTGGTGAGGGTGTCCCATCCTCAGTCCTATTTCTGCCTCCATGCTTCCCTGCTTACCTTTCCTCTACATTGCTATACCTAGAAAGGTGAATAGGGCTTCCAATCTGAAGCTCTCTCACAGCACTTCAAGAAAAGTAGGCAAATACTTCTAATTCATTTTCTATATAAGCCTTACTATCTCATTCTGCTAAATTTTTCCAAGCCTCAAAGGTACTTCAGATTATTTGTGGATAATGGAAAAAGCAGAGCCATATTAGTAATTTAGAGGCCATAAACATGGAAAAAGTTATAGTGCTCACTCTCTCATATTATATTTTTAAACCCTAATTCTTGAAAAATTGTATTTCAAAGTAACAAAACAGGCTGAAACCAAAAGGGTTTTTTCATTCACACTTTTCTGATTAAAAAACACACACCCTGCTTTATTGAGATATAATCGACATACAAAAAGCTATATCTATATCTATATCTATATATAGAGAGAGAGATATAGATATATATATACAACTTACTGAATTTGAAGATAGATATATACATGTAAAACCATCACCACAATCTATGCCATAAAGATATCCATCACTTACAAAAGATTCCTGCACCTTCTTTATTTATTATCATTTTTGTGTAATAAAAACACTTATCTACCATTTTAGCAAAAATTTAAGTACATAATACAATATTGTAATTTGTAGGCAAAATGGTGTACAGTAGATCTCTAGAATGTATTCATCCAACATAACCGAAACTTTGTACCCTTTGACTAATACCTCCCCATTTTTGCCTCTCCACAGCCCCCATTCTACTTTCTGTTTCTGTGAGTTTGACTCAGAGTCTGATTCTTCATATAAGTGGGATCATGTAGTATTTGTCCTTAAAGAAGGCATTTGTCATTATGAACTTCCCTCTTAGTACTGCTTTTGCTATATCCCATGAGTTTTGGTACATTGTGCTTTTGTTTTTGTTCTTCTTAAGATATTTTCCAATTTCTCTTTTCTTTTTTTTTTTTTTAATTAAATCTTTATTGTTCAGATTATTACATTTGTTCCTCTTTTTTCCCCCCATAACTCCCCTCCTCCCAGTTCCCGCCCCACCATCCGCAATCACTCCCCACCCACTGTCCTCATCCATAGGTGCACGATTTTTGTCCAGTCTCTTCCCGCATCTCCGACACCCCTTTCCCCCCCAAGAATAGTCAGTCCATTCCCTTTCTATGTCCCTCATTCTATTATAATCACCAGTTCATTCTGTTCATCGGATTATTTATTCACTTGATTCTTAGATTCACTTGTTGATAGATGCATATTTGTTGTTCATAATTTGTATCTTTACCTTTTTCTTCCTCTTCCTCTTCTTAAAGGATACCTTTCAGCATTTCATATAATCCTGATTTGGTGGTGATGAACTCCTTTAGCTTTTCCTTATCTGTGAAGCTCTTTATCTGACCTTCAATTCTGAATGATAGCTTTGCTGGATAAAGTAATCTTGGTTGTAGGTTCTTGGTATTCATCACTTTGAATATTTCTTGCCACTCCCTTCTGGCCTGCAAAGTTTCTGTTGAGAAATCAGCTGACAGTCGTATGGGTATTCCCTTGTAGGTAACTGAGTTTCTTTCTCTTGCTGTTTTTAAGATTCTCTCTTTATCTTTTGCTCTTGGCATTTTAATTATGATGTGTCTTGGTGTGGTCCTCTTTGGATTCCTTTTGTTTGGGGTTCTCCGCGCTTCTTGGACCTGTAAGTCCATTTCTTTCACCAGGTGAGGGAAGTTTTCTGTCATTATTTCTTCAAATAGGTTTTTAATATCTTGCTCTCTCTCATCTTCTGGCACCCCTATAATTCTGATGTTGGTACGCCTGAAGCTGTCCCAGAGGCTCCTTACACTATCCTCGCATTTTTGGATTCTTTTTTCATTTTGCTTTTCCGGTTGGGTGTTTTTTGCTTCCTCGCATTTCAAATCATTGACTTGATTCTTGCGCTCCTCTGTTCTGCTGTCGGGAGTCTGTATAATATTCTTTATTTCAGTCAGTGTATGCTTAATTTCTAGTTGATTCCCCAATATAACATCGAGGGTCTCATTAGTTTTCTTGTAGATCTCATTAAGTTTATCGGCGGCTTCTAAACAGTTCTTGAGAGACCTTAAAAGTGTGGTTCTGAACTCTATATCTTCCATTGACAATTTTGTCCTGTTTCTTTGTCTCTGCATTTTGTTATGCTTCCTTGGTGCACCCCCTAGTGGTCTTTGTGCGCAGTCTTATAGTTAAATCTTGTAGCTAATTCCAGGGAGGGTTTGACCTCCAGGCCAAGTGGCTATGAGAATCAGCTGTGTCAGCAGTGAGAGAACTTCTGTCCTCTAGGGAGGTGCTAATCTAGCCTTTGCCTGAGGCTATCCGGCAAATGCCTCTGTGCAGGGCTTGGGCGGGGCGGGTCGCACAGGATCAATAGGGTGGGCCGGAGAGAGCAGTGATGGCGGCTCTCAGTCCTGTCCCCAGGGGCTCTGCCTCTCTGAGTCCCAGCACCCGCTGCAAAGCTCGGAGAGAAAGCTGCACTTGCTCTGACCGAAGCCAGGCAGTCCCGCTTCTCCCGTTTGAGTCTGGGTCCCTAAAGACTCACCCGGATCTGGAGCTCAGAGTCTGCGACTCCCTCCCGATTGAAAACGCCAACCGCGCCCTCCGCCGCCAGCCCGCTCCGCGCGCGCACTCCGCACCTCAGAATTTGACTTCAGCACTGCGCCTCCTCTGAGTGTCCGTATGCGTTTCTCTTTCCTCCTAGTTGTAGGACTTCCATTCAGCCAGCGTTCCAGTGGTTTTGGGTGATGTCCGTTCTGTCTTTTAGTTTCACTTTTGAAGTAGTTGTTCAAAGCAGCAAACTCCGGCGTTAACCTATGCCGCCATCTTGGTTCTTCCAATTTCTCTTTTCATTTCTTTTTGACCCCCCCAGAATGGTTGTTTAAGAATGTATTGTATAATTTCTATGCATTCATGAGTTTTCCTGTTTTTATTTTGTTACTGATTTCTAGTTTTATTACATTGTGGCCAGAAAAGATACTTGGAAGGATTTCAATCTTCTTAAATTTGTTTACTTGTTTATGACCTAGCATGTGATCTATCCTGAAGAATGTTCCATGTGCTATTGAAAAGAATATATATTCCTCTACAATTGGGTAGAATGTTTTGTATATGTCCTTTAAATTTATGTGGTATAGCCTAGCCATGGTGGCTCAGTGGTTGAGTTTCAACCTATGAACCAGGAGTTCATGGTTCAATTCCAAGTCATAGCAGGCTCGATCCCTGATTGTGCAGGAAGCAGCCAGTCAAGGATTCTCTCTCATCGTTGATGTTTCTAACTCTCTCTCTCTCTCTCTTCCTCTCTGAAACCAATAAAAAATATTTTTACAAAAGCCTTTCCGAAAAAATAAACAAATGGGCCCTGAAATGTCCCTTTAAAAAATTTATGTGGTATAGTATTGTTCAAGTTGCTGTTTATCAATTTTCTGTCTATCAGCGGTTCTCAACCTGTGAGTCACGAACAACGAAAATACATCCTGCATATCAGATATTTACATTCCGATTCATACCAATAGCAAAATTACAGTTATGAAGTAGCAACAAAAATAATTTTATGGTTGGGGGTCACCACAACATGAGGAACTGTATTAAAGGGTCGCGGCATTAGGAAGGTTGAGAACCACTGGCTAGATGATCTATCCATTACCAAAAGTCAGATATGGAAGTGTCCCTCATTTTGGAAGTTTTAGCCATTATTTTTAAAAATACTTTCTGTCCTTTTCTCTCTCTTCTCCTTTTAAGATTCTAGTAATGCGTGGTGTCCTATAAGTCCTGTAGGCTTTCTTTAGTTTTTAAATTCTTTGTTCTTTTTGTTTTTCTTTCTGTATGTTATTGAATGATCTGTCTTTGAGTGCACTAATTCTTCTGCTTGATCAAGCCTGGTGCTGATACTCTCCATTAATTTTTTCAGTTCAGTCATTGTATTGTTCAGCTGCAGCATTTCTGTTTTTTTCTTTCTTTCTAATTTTTATCTTTGTTAAATTTTTCATTTTGTTCATGTAATGTTTTTCTGATTTTTTGGGGGTGGGTCATTCTGTATTCTCTTGTAGCTCACTGAGCTTCTTGGAGATAATTACCTTGAGTTCTTTATCAAGCAGTTTGTAGATCTACATTTCTTAGGGTCAATGATTGGAACTTTTTTGTTTCTTTGGTGTTGTCATGTTTTCATGATTCTTTGTGATCCTTGTAGCCTTGTGTTGGTGTCTGTGCAATTGAAGACACAGTCACCTCTCCCTTGGGTAGGCCTGGTGGTGAGGTCCACTGGGAGGTCTGATACTGGGGTTCACAGGTGGGTGAAACTGGTGTCAGGCTCTATGAGTGGGATCATTCTCTCTTTTCCCCGTAGGGGAATTTGTGGGCTGAAGGGCTCTCTCTTCAGCTTCGCACTGCGCCAGGTTGGGAATGTGGTGGTGTGAGTAAAGGAAATGGTTCTTGGCTTTTCAATGAATCTTTTCTTATTTTTGAGCTTACAAGGATGCTGTTCTATCATTGCGATTCCAGAATTCAAGTAAGTTATTTTTGTCTGTGAATGGTTGTTAAATCAGTGTTTCTCTTGGGGGATGAGATCTGAGACCTCCTATTCTGCAATCTTCTCACATTTTTTCTGACTTCCTATTTCCATCTCACTCCTTTTTTGTTTTTGCTTAAAATGTGCACTAAATGTGCCCAGTGGATCATTCCATACAGGCCTGGGAGAGGGCTGATTTTTACTGGCTTCCCTACCTCTCCCATTCTAATACTCTTCAAATCATAGTTGTAATAACCTTAGAAATCATCTTGCTAAATTATTTCAATTTGAAAATATGAAAAAAGACTCAGAAATGCTAAGTTATTTGCTTAGGGTCTTACAATTAGTGTTAAAAGACTCAGAAATGCTAAGTTATCTGCTTAGGGTCTTACAATTAGTGTTGAAACAGCCTTCAAGCATTCCAGTGTATAAAAGCTAAAAAAGCAGCTGAGCTATGTTAGGATAGTTAGCTAATTTACATCTTAAAGATTTCTTGAAGCATATAACCCAAATAGCCCATGATATTGAACAAAAGTAATTTACATTACAGCATCCTCTCCATCTCTCCTCTATATCTCTAAGATAGTAGTTCTAGACCAAACTGCACATTGGGATCACCTGGGAGGTTTGGGTTTTTAAAAAAATAACAACATCAGGTCTCATTCTAAGTCTATTAATTCAGAATCTCTGGGGATGGGCCCAGGCATGAGAATATTTTACAAATTTCCCCAGGTGATTCTAATGTTTAGATTGTGTTGAGAACCACTTTGTTGCTAATGTTGTGACCTCACCCCATAACAAAGAAATAGGATTTTTGGAGGATGAGGCCCAGAAATCAGGATTTTAAAAAGATTCCCAGGTGATTCTAATGTGCAGCCAAGGTTGAGAACCACTGCACTAGACTAAGAAATTGTTTTCTTGTTTTTTTGTTTTGTTTTGTTTGTTTTGTTTTTAGCCTCACATTTTTCATGTCTGCCTCTTTTTTCTCCTTCTCTCTTCTTTATATAATTGTTTTCTAATTCCCTTTCAACTGGCTATACTACAGAATTGAAGTTTATTGTCAGCTACTTGTTACAAACTTGTTACATATTGATTTTGTTTGCTGCTGGATTTTAATTTTTAAATTAAGTGATTTGAATCTTTTTTCCCCTTCAAACTATCTCTTCTTCATCCTCCACTAAACTTAATTAGGCTGTGTTACATTTGGGCTTCAATTAATTTATTTTTCTGTGTGAAATAAACCTCTGTAGAAAAAAGTTACATAATTCTATTTAGGGTTTTAGAAGAGATTTTATTTAATAATTACAAAAGTATCTTTGATATTATTAATGCCTTTTCTTTCCAATACCCTGAGCATGTCCTGACTGATCTTTCCTAGCTCCTATTCATTTTCCAGATCTAATAACCCATTTATCTTCATTGCACACATTCTTCCTTGGTGATCTCACCTATTTCACAGTTTACCTCTAATATTTCTCTCCCATTTTTATTGTCACTCTCTGTCTCTCCAACTTTATAACTATTGATGGAATAATCTCCATCCTTACCTCTCTTGGTTCTTCAAAATCAATATAAATGCATCATTCATCTTCTCTTTCTTTCCCATATTCACAAAATGTTCTTTCTTCATTTATTCACGTACATATTTGTTGTTGTTTTTTTTAATTAAATCTTTATTGTTCAGATTATTACATTTGTTCCTCTTCCCCCCCCCCCCATAACTCCCCTCCTCCCAGTTCCCACCCCACCCTCCGCCCTCACTCCCCACCCACTGTCCTCATCCATAGGTGCACGATTTTTGTCCAGTCTCTTCCCGCATCTCCCACACCCCTTTCCCCCCCAAGAATAGTCAGTCCATTCCCTTTCTATGTCCCTCATTCTATTATGATCACCAGATTATTTATTCACTTGATTCTTAGATTCACTTGTTGATAGATGCATGTTTGTTGTTCATAAATTGTATCTTTACCTTTTTCTTCTTCTTCCTCTTCTTAAAGGATACCTTTCAGCATTTCATATAATACTGGTTTGGTGGTGATGAACTCCTTTAGCTTTTCCTTATCTGTGAAGCTCTTTATCTGACCTTCAATTCTGAATGATAGCTTTGCTGGATAAAGTAATCTTGGTTGTAGGTTCTTGGTATTCATCACTTTGAATATTTCTTGCCATTCCCTTCTGGCCTGCAAAGTTTCTGTTGAGAAATCAGCTGACAGTCGTATGGGTATTCCCTTGTAGGTAACTGTGTTTCTTTCTCTTGCTGCTTTTAAGATTCTCTCTTTGTCTTTTGCTCTTGGCATTTTAATTATGATGTGTCTTGGTGTGGTCCTCTTTGGATTCCTTTTGTTTAGGGTTCTCTGCACTTCCTGGACCTGTAGGTCTATTTCTCTCACCAGGTGGGGGAAGTTTTCTGTCATTATTTCTTCAAATAGGTTTTCAGTATCTTGCTCTCTCTCATCTTCTGGCACCCCTATAATTCTGATGTTGGTATGCTTGAAGCTGTCCCAGATGCTCCTTACACTATCTTCGTATTTTCGGATTCTTTTTTCATTTTGCTTTTCCGGTTGGGTGTTTTTTGCTTCTTCGCATTTCAAATCTTTGACTTGATTCTTGCGCTCCTCTGTTCTGCTGTTGGGTGTCTGTATAATATTCTTTATTTCAGTCAGTTTATGCTTAATTTCTAGTTGGTTCTTTATCACAACATCGAGGGTCTCATTAGATTTCTTGAGGATCTCACTACATTTATCGGCTGTCTCACCAGTCTTTTCGAAGGCCTTACTAAGTTTATCGGCAGCTTCTAGACAGTTCCTGAGAGACCTTAAAAGTGTGGTTTTGAGCTCTGTATCTTCCATTTCTGACATTTGCGTCCTGTTTCTTTGTCTCCGCATTTTTTTATCTTTTCTTGGTGCACCCCCTAGTGGTCTTTGTGGGCAGTCTTGTTGTAGTTAAGCCTTGATTGTCGGCAATACCAGGGGTGATTTGACCTCCAGGCTA
This sequence comes from Myotis nattereri, assembly GCF_964212035.1. Classification (NCBI taxonomy): domain Eukaryota; kingdom Metazoa; phylum Chordata; class Mammalia; order Chiroptera; family Vespertilionidae; genus Myotis; species Myotis nattereri. The sequence continues at coordinate 68,184,997 of NC_138077.1, read as the reverse complement.
ACTGGCTATGAGAGTCAGCTGTGTCTGCAGTGGGAGAGCTTCTGTGCTGGATCTCTAGGGTGGTGCTAATCTAGCCTTTGCCTGGGGCTATCTGGCAAATGGCTCTGCGCAGGGCTTGGGCGGGGCGGGTCCCCAGGGATCTACAAGGTGGGCGGAACAAGCAGTTATGGTTGCTCTCAGTCCAGTCCGCAGAGGCTCTGCCTCTCAGAGTCCCAGCAACCGCTGCAAACCTCGGAGAGAAAGCTGCCTTCGAATTCCGACTGAAGCCAGACAGTCCCGCTTCTCCCGTTTGAGTCTGGGTCCCTAAAGACTCGCCCGGATCTGGAGCTCAGAGTCTGAAACTTCCTCCCGATTGAAAACAACAACCTCGCCCTCCGCCGCCAGCCTGCTCCGCGCCCGCACTCCGCACCTGAGTATTTCACTTCAGCACTGCGCCTCCTCTGAGTCTGGGATGATATTCTCTTTCCTCCTAGTTGTAGAATTTCCACTCAGCCAGCCTTCCTGTGGTTCTGGATGATGTCCGTTCTGTCCTTTAGTTATATCTCTGAAATGGTTGTTCGAGGCAGCAATCTCCGGCGTTAACCTATGCCGCCATCTTGGTTTCTCCCATATTTGTTATTGATTAACAATATTAATTAACTGTCTATCATATATCAGACACAGTGATAGGCCTGAAAAAGCATCTGCTGGAAATTCTATTATTGTTAACAATGCTTATTTTCTTCCTTCTTCATGAGAAGGTTATATATCTCTGCTCATTGCTATATGACAGTGTCTTCTGTGTGGAGAATAGTATGTCCCTGCTTCATTGACTTTGAGCTTGGTCAGCCATATTACATATTTTGGCAAGAGGAATATGAGATATGAGATATAACATAAGTGAACAAATTTTTTAGAAAGCATTACAAGTTTACTAGCTTTCTGGCCCTACTTTTTTCCAGAGAGGACCTGCTTCTTCAGTGTGGGTTCTTGAGTGAGGTACATATGCAACAGAGCTGCAGCTGACTTATAATGTAAGCAAGAAATTAGTCATTGTTGAAAGCAAATCATTATTACAACATCTAAGTTGACTAGTGTGATATTAAATGAAACAGTGATGATGAATGACATACAGACTGACAGCTGTCAGAGGGGAAGTTGTTGCGGGGGTGGGGGGGCACTGGATGAAAAAAGATGAAGGGATTAGTGAAAAAATATGTATATGTAACACGTAGACACAGACAACATTTTGGTGACAGCCAGAGGGAAAGAGGGTAGAGGCTAGGTGAAATTGGGCAAAGGTGGGGAAATTGGGGACAGAGGAGACATTGCTCAGGACGATGGGCACATGATGCAGTGTTCAGATGATGTTTTATTGAGTTGTATACTTGAAACCTGTATGGTTTTATGAACCAATGTCACCCCAATAAATTCACTTAAAAAAAGAGTTCCAAATACAGTACAGGTCCTCAAGTTCACTGAAATTTTCTCCTTAGATATTTGATTTTTTTTCTTTTTTATTGCATCCCACATTCAACAAAATTCAATTCATCCTCTAGATTCAACATCCGTGTTGTCAATTCTTTTTCACTCTTTGCTGTCCTCTTGACTATTGCAATAACCACTCTTTGGCTTTCCCACCCTTAACTGCTTTCTTCACTCAGTTTTTGCTGATGAACTGTTGCTACTTTATGCATTGAATATGAATCCATGTTGCAAGTGATCAAATTCTCAACTCAAACTGACTTAAACAAGGGAGAGAGCTACCTACTTTATCTCTGAATGTGTTGAGATAGGAATAACTCAGCCAAAAGATGTTCCAGTGGCTTAAATAATGCTAAAAACTTTGTCTCTTTCCATCTTTTCTTTTGACAAAACAAAAATATATTTCTTGATATATAATTCACATACCACAACCAAAGGACTTGTATGCATGCATATAAACCTAACCAATGGACACTTAGATGTTGTAATAACGATTTGCTTTCAACAATGACTAATTTCTTGCTTACATTATAAGTCAGCTGCAGCTCTGTTGCATATGTACCTCACTCAAGAACCCACACAGACACCAGGGGGGGGGGTGAGGGCATAAGTGGGGGGTCGGGGGGTGGACAATGGGGGGATAAGGACACGTATGTAATTCCTTAATCAATAAAGAAAAAAATACAATTACTGGGAAAACCAAAAAAAAAAAAAATTCACCTGTTGAAAGTATATAATTAAATGGTTTTTAATATAGTCACAGGGTTGAGAAGCCATCCCTACAATCAATCTTAAAATATTTTTCATCACCTTATTTAAAAACAACAACAATATCAATTGTCTACTCTTTAGCTATTACCCCCAAGTATCTACTCCCTCTCCCCCATTCCTAAGCAACCACCAATTACTTTCAGTATCTGTACATTGGTCAATTTAAGATATATATATATATATATATATATATATATATATATATATTATGCAAATGAGGTTGGGACTCCGTAATAGTCATGACCAGCTCAGGAGGAGGGGCCAGGTGCGGCCCTGAGCCTCAGAGAACAACATGCAGGCGTGGCCCAGAGCCTGAGAGATCACCACAGAGGGGTGCCTGGTCTGAGCCTCCATGGCACGGCTGGGGGCAGGCCCCCAGCGAACACACACACACACACACACACACACACACACACACACGGCACCTGCTCCCAGCCTCTGCGGCCAGACTGCGGCTTAGGCCTGCTCCCCATGGGAGCCATCAGTAGGACATCCCCTGAGGGCTCCCGGACTGTGAGGGGGGGAAGGCTGGGCTGAGGGTCCCCCACCCCCAGTGCACAAATCTTGTGCACTGGGCCTCTAGTTTAATATAAATAGAAACATAAAATATGTAATCTCTTATAACTGGCTTCTTTCATTTAGAATATTTATAGGGTTCATCTATGTCATTCCATATATCAGTCCTTCGCTTTTTACAACTGAATAATATTCCATTATGTGGATACACCACATTTTATCTCTTCATTAGTTGACAGGCATTTGGGTTGTTTCATCTTTTACCTATTATGAATAATGATGCTATAAACATTTATGTATAGGTTATTGTGTGGACATATGCTTTCAGATCTCTTGGGTATATGCCTAAGATTAACTGGGTCATATGGTAACAATATGTTTGACTTTTTTAGGAAATGCCAGATTGTTTCCAAAGTAGCTGCCCCATTTTACATTCTGACCAGTAGATTATAAGAGTTTCAATTTCTCCACATCTTCACCAACAATTTTTATCTGTTTTTTAAAATATGTTTTTATTGAAGTGAGAGAGAACATTGATTGGCTTCCTCCTGCCAGGCAGGGATCTAGCCTGCAACCCAGGAATGTGCCCTGACTGGGAATTGAACCCCTGACCTTTCGGTGCATGGGATGATACTCGATCTACTGAACCAGGACTGTCTGTCTTTTTTACTATAGCCATATTAATGGTGTGAAGTGGTATTTCATGAGGTTTTTGTTTTAAATTTGATGTGGGCAGTCTTTATGGCTTGTTGGCCATTGGCATATCTTCTTTGGAGATAGATCTATTCAGATAATTTGCACCTTTCTAAATTGAGTTTTTATGTTATTATTGAGTCATAGGAGCTCTTTATAGTATATTTTGGATACAAGTTCCCTACCAGACATATGATTTGCAATATTTTCTCCCATTATGTTGACTGTCTTTTAATTTTTGTGATAGTATCTTTAAAGCAAAAAGGTTTTAAATTTTGTTGAAGTCCAATTTATTTTTTGTCACTTGTGTATTGGGTATCATATTTAAGAATCTGTTGCCAAAACTGAGGTCACAGAGATTTACCTTTGTTTCCTTCTAAGAGTTTTATAGTTTCAACCCTTACATTTAAGTCTTTGACCTATTCGAGTTACTTTTTGTATATTGTGTGAATAGAAGTGTGACTTCGTTTTTCTGCATGTGGCTATCAGTTTTCCCAACATGATTTGTTGAAAAGACTATTCTTTCCCCATTCAATGATTTTGGCATTGCAGTGAAACTGTGGATCAATTTGATATTTTATAACAGTAATTCTTTCCTTCCATTAACGTAGGATATCTTGCTATTTACTTAGGCTATTTATTTTACTTACGTTTTACAGTTTTCAGTGTACAAATCTTGTACTATTTTATTATTTTTGATGGTATTACAAATGGAACTGTTTCCTTAATTTTAATTTCTGATTATTTATTCCCAACAAATAGAAATAAAATTGATTTTGATATACTGACCTTGTATCTGGAATGTTGGTAAACCCATTGATTCATTTTAGTTTTTTGATTTTATTTTAAATGAATTTATTGGGGTTAAATTGGTTAATAAAGTTATATAGGTTTCAAGTATACAATTGTATAATATATCATTTATATAGTTTTTTCTATGTTTATCACCCAAAGTTTAGTCTCCTTCTGTCACCATTTGTCACCCCTTTACACTCTCTACTTGTCCCCACTCCCCTTTACCTCTGGTAATCACCGTACTGTTGTCTGTGTCTATGATGCATTTTTTTTCTTAATCCTTCACCTGTTCACCCAGTCACCCAACCTGCCTCCTATGTGACAGCGGTCAGTCTGTTATCTTTATCTATGAGTCTATTTCTATTGTGTTTGTTAGTTTATTTTGTTCATTAGATTCCACATGTAAGTGATATCATATGATATTTGTATTTCTTTGATTGGCTTATTTCACTTAGCATAATGTTCTCCAGGTCCATCCAAACTTTCAGAAAAGGTAAGACTTCCTTCTTTCCTATGGCCAAGTAGTATGGCATTGTGTAAATGTACCACAGCTTTTCTATCCAATCATCTACTGATGGGCATTTGAACCTCTTCCAAATCTTGGCTATTGTAAATAGTGCTGCAGTGAACATAAGGGTTAATATATTATTTTGAATCAGTATTCTGGTTTCTTCACATAAATTCCCAAGGTCAAAAGGCAGTGCCTTTTTTAATTTTTTGAGGAAACTCCATACTGCTTTGCACAATGGCTGCACCTCTTAGCATTCCCATCAACAGTGTACGAGGGTTCTCTTTGGTCCACATCTTCACCAGCTCTTGTTGTTTGTTGACTTATTGAGGATAGCCATTCTGACAGGTGTGAGGTGATATCTCATTGTGGTTTTAATTTGTATTTCTCTGGTGATTAGTGACTTTAAGCGTCTTTTCATATGTCTATTGTCCATCTGTATGTCCTCTTTGGGGAAGTGTCTATTCAAGTCCTCTGCCCATGTTTTTAATTGGATGTTTTCTTCAGTGTTGAGTTGTATGAGGTCTTTATAAATGTTGGATATTAAACCCTTATGAGATGTGCATGGGTAAATATTTTCTCCCATTCAGTGGGGTGTCTTTTTATTTTCTTGATGGTTTCCTTTGCTGTGCAAAACATTTTAGTTGACATAATTCCAATTTGTTAATTTTTACTTTCGTTCTCTTGCCTGAGAAGGTATATCAGAAAATATATTACTAAGAGAAATGCGCAGGATTTTACTGCCCATGTTTTCTTCTAAGATTTGTATAGTATAGAGTCTTACCTTCAAATTTTAATCCATTTTGAGTTTCTGCTTATATATAGTATAAAAAGGTGGTTGTTTCATTTTTTTTGCATGTATCTGTCCAATTTCTCCAACATAATTTATTGAATAGAATGTCTTTAGCCCATTGTATATCCTTGCCTCTTTTTTCAAACATTAATTGACTATACAGTAGTGGCTTTATTTCTGGGCTCTCTATTTTGTTCCATTTATCAATATGTCTCTTTATATGCCAGTACAATGCTGTTTTGAGTACTATGGCCTTGTAGAATAGTTTGATATCAGGTAGCATGATATCTCTGTCCAACTCTGTCCTTCTTTCTCAATATTGCTGTGACTATTTGGGGTCTTCTGTGGTTCCATATAAATTTTTGGATTATTTGTTCTAGTTCTGTGAATATGTCATTGGTATTTTGATAGAAATTGAATTGAATCTAAAGATTGCTTCGGGTAGTATGGACATTTGAAAATGTTAATTCTTCTTCTCCATAAGCATGGTGTATGCTTTTATTTATGTGTATCTTGGTCATACATGGTCTTTCTTATGTTAAGGTACGATTAATTTCTTTCTTCAGTGTCTTATAATTTTCTAAGCACAGATGTTTTACCTCCTTGGTTAAATTTATTCCTGGGTATTTAAGTTTTTAAAATATATTTTTATTGATTTCAGAGAGGAAGGGAGAAGGAGAGAGAGAGATATATAAACATCAATGATGAAAGAGAATCATGGATCAGCCACCTCCTGCACTGCCCACACTGGGGATGGAGTCCGTAACCCAGCCATGTGCCCTGACTGGGAACTGAACCGTGACCTCCTGGTTCAAAGGTCGATGCTCAACCACTGAGCAACACTGGCTGGGTTAATTTTTTGATACAATTATAAACGGGCTGTTTTCTTAGTTTTTCTTTCTGATGACTCATTATTGCTATATAAAAATGCAACCAATTTCTGGGTATTTATTTTGAATCCTGCTACTTTACTAAATTTTTTATCAGCTCCAGTAGTTTTATTTTTGGTGGAATAACTAGGGTTCTGTATATACATTATCAGCATCATGTCATCTGCAAATCATGATAGTTTTATTTCTTCCTTTCCAATTTGGATGCCTTTTAGTTCTTCTTCTCTGATTGCTGGGGCTAAGACTTCCAATATTATATTGAATAAGATTTGTGAAAGTGGACATCCCTGTCTTGTTCCTGATCTTAAGGGAAACACTTTAGCATTTGCCCATTATGATGTTGGCTATGGGTTGGTCACACATGGTCTTTCTTATGTTGAGGTACGATGCCGGTATTCCCACTTTGTTGAGAGTTTGATAGGCATGCATTTATTGTCATTTTATTCTTTATAACTATGTTCCTCTTGCTTTTCTTTTTCTTCTTATAGAAGACCACTTAACATTTCTTATAATACTGGTTCTGTGGTAATAAACTCTTAGCACAGTGGTTCTCAGCCTTCCTAATGCTGCAACCCTTTAATACAGTTCCTCATGTTGTGGTGATCCCCAACCATAAAATTATTTTCATTGCTACTTCATAACTGTAATTTTGCTACTGTTATGAATCGTAATGTAAATATCTGATATGCAGGATGTATTTTCATTGTTACAAATTGAACATAATTAAAGCATAGTGATTAATCACAAAAACAATATGTAATTATATATGGGTTTTCCGATGGTCTTAGGCGACCCCTGTGAAAGGGTCGTTCGACCCCCAAAGGGGTCGCGACCCACAGGTTGAGAACTGCTGTCTTAGCATTTTTCTTCTCTGTGAAGCTCTATTTCTCCTTCAATAAATGATAACGTTACTTGGTAAGTGTTGGTTGTAGGTCCTGCTTTTCTGTATGTTGTCTGAAATTCCGATGTTGTTGTCTGAAACCCTCCACTGGATGTTTGTTGTGGGCCCTTTGAGAGAGACTCTGGTGCATCTGTGTCAGATGCTGCCTGTGACTGGCCCTGATCAGCCTGTTTGGAGCTGCCAAGTGATTCACAGTTTGTGGCTTCCTCTTCTGGGCCTGGATGTGTGTGGAAAGGACCTTGCTGGTCACCAAGACTGACTTCCACCAGCACTGAGCCCTGGGGAAGGTCAGCAAAAAGCTCTAGCCCAGAGATCTACCTTATTGTGCCTCTACCTGCTAGCTGCCCGTTAAGCTCAGTGACTGAAAGAGATGATGGTGGCACTTGAGTTATATGAGATAGGTTCATAGTGAGTCATCTGGCAGGGGTAAGTGGTGTTCACCAGATCGATACAGGTTCAAACTTGATGGCAGTGCTTGGTGTGAAGTCACACAGCAAAAATTCCAAGGTTAGTTGCCAACCACTGGGTGCCCGCTGACCTTTGTGGTGGAGCGGGGGTCTCAGAGAATTGCCAAGGTAAGGTCAGCAGAGTTTATCAGGCCCCAACTAACCAAGATTTGGTCATCTGAATGGAAGGATCTTCACCACTGGGTTGTGCGAGGGGAAAAATGGCTCATTCTAGAGCCACACAACTCAGTCTGTCCCAAAATCTGCCTGGACCTTTTGGATAGCCGGAGTTCAACAGGGCAGGGCCACCGGGAATCTGGAGGGTGGTACTAGTGGATCTCTTGTGAGGGGGATTCCCTGATCAGGCTCATGAGAAAGTTGAGGGAGTGGCCCCTGCCCCAGAGCCATACAATTTAATCACTGACACCCCCAGAGGCTGCCAGGACCTCTAAATTCAGGGTTCGTGCAGCTGACTTCTTTGAAGGCCATAAGCTCCACAGGGTTGGGTGATAGGGAGTCTGGAGGGTGGGACTATTGTATTCCCCAAGGCTGATGCCATAAGGAGGGGAGTGCTCCACGCAAAGTAGATGATGTCTATGGTGTGGGAGAGGGACTCAATACAGGAACACTGGTGGCTGTTCCTTCAACCTTCTCTCCAGGGCCATGAACCCCAGTCTGTCCTCACACAACTCTAGTCCGTGCTCCATCCTCTCTCTGCCCAGCCAATTGTTCATGGCTTCAAATGAGATTTTTATGCTGATCCTTTAAGATGGCCTTGAATCTCTAGCTGACTCCCATATTTTCCTGGAGGACAGAATCCCCACTGATTTTCACAAGCAGATGTTATATGGACCCCTCTTCCTGGCTCTGGGGCTCTGGGCTGGGGAGTCTGGAATAGGGCTGAAACCCCACAGTCCTCAGGGGGGAACTTTGCAGCTCATATATCCCCCTGGAATCGCAACTGCTGCTCATTGGAGTGGGGCCAGCCCCTTTTGTGCCTCTGCCCCTCCTGTCAGTCTCCATGTGGCTTCTTCTGTAAATTCTTAGTTGCAAGACTTCTGTTCACCTGGTCTTCAGTTAGGTATTCAGGTTGATTGTACTAGGTTTTAGTTGTAATTCATGTTTGGTCCCGAGAGGTGGTGAGTATAACTTCCACTTATTCTGCTGCCATCTTGGATCGGTCCTAGTTGTGTGTTTGTTTTTTCTTTCTTTCGGTATATATTTTTGAAAGATTTTCTAAATAGAGGACCATGTCATGAAGGTAAGTAATAGTTTTATTTATTTTTTAATCTGGATTTTTTCTTTTCTTTTTCTTCCTATCTTTTTCTGTTTGCCCCCCCCCCCCCCCCCCCCCCCCCCCCGCCCAATGCCCTGTTTGTAACTGCTTAGTACAATGTTGAATAGAAGTGGCAAGAGTGGGCCTCCTTTTCTAATCCTGATCTCAGGGGTTACTTTCTCCATTAGGCATGATATTAGCTATGGGTGCCCTACCTAATAAAGAGGGAATATGCTAATTGACCCTCACACTGTTGCAAAGATGGTCACACCCAATAGGAGGGAATATGCTAATTGACTGACATTCCCTCAAAGATGGCAGTGTACACAGCCACAAGATGACAGCACCTAGTCCCCTCAGCCCCACCGTGCACCTGCCTCCAGAGTCCCCCAGTTCCCTCAGTCCCCCAGCTGCCCAGGGCCAGCCCAAGGCACAGGCAAGCCTCGGATGGTGGCTGCCCAGCTGCCCAGGGCTGCCTGAGGCTCAGGTAATCAGGGCTGGCCCAAGCTTGCTCTGCCGGCAATGGCAGCAGCAGAGGCGTCTCCTGCCCCTGAGGGCTCCCAGACTGTGAGAGGGGGCAGGCTGGGCTGAGGGACCCCCATCCAGTGCATGAATTTTCATGCACTGAGCCTCTAGTATTAGTCATAATAGTCAAAAGTAAAAACAATCCTAATGTCTATCAACTGATAAATAGATTAACAAAAACTAGTATATCCATCCAATAGAATATTATTAAGTCGTCAAAAGGAATAAAGTACTTTCATATGCTATTATTGGGTAAATCTTGAAAACATTATGCTAAGTGAAATTAGCGAGACATCCAAGATCACATATAGCTTGATCTATTTATATGAAACTAGGGGCCCGGTGCATGAAATTCATGCACTGGTGGGGGGGTGTGTGTCCCTCAGCCCAGCCTGCCCCCTCTCACATACTGAGAGCCCTCAGGGGATGTCCTAGTGATGGCTTAGGCTCGCTCCCCGCTCCCCTTGGGGATAGGGCCTAAGCCGCAGTCTGGCCTCCCTTGGTGACCGGGCTGATCAGGGGAAGGCACCAGCCCCATCACCGCTCTGCTGCAGCCACTGCCAGTCACTGCAGCCAGCAAGGTTTTTTCATCAACATGGACTCCTGTCCCTTCACCATGAAAAAATGACAACTTTCTTTAGGCATTTTTAAGATGTGTCTTTCAATAATAATAATTTCTTTATTATTATTATTTATCCTCACCTGAGGATATGTTTCCATTGATTTTTAGAGAATGTGGAAGAGAAAGGGAAAGACAGAGAGAAACATCAAAGTGAGAGGAACACTTTGATTGGTTGCCTCCTGCATGAGCCCTGACCTGGGCCCCAGCCAAGGAGGAGCCTGAAACCTAGGTACATGCCCTTGGTCAGAATTGAACTTAGGCCCTGCCATCAGCAGGCCAAGGCATTATCCACTGAGCCAAACTGCTTAGGGCAAGATATGACATTTCTTAGCCCTCCAGCAGCGGACCTTCGTTTTTTTCACCGGGAGTGTGGTGAAAAACCCTAGATCACCTTTTTGGATTCTTATTATCCAAGTTACTAAGAATATTACCAGTGGCATACAGGGAGCTTAGCCAGTGAGCGGTCAGAAAAGGTGTTTCCTCTGTAGTTCACACCGATCGCTGGCTCGGCCCCCCACCCAGGCCTGATGCCTCTGGCCCAGGCATCAGGCCTGGGCAGGGGACCCCCCAGACCCCTCCAATTGACGGCTCTGCCCCCCGCCCAGGCCTGACACCTCGGCCAGAGGCGTTGACCTCCATCACCCTCCTATCGCTGGATCGGCCCCTTGCACAGGCCTGATGCCTCCGCCAGAGGTGTCAGGCCTAAGCAGGGGACCCCCATCTCCCTCCGATTGCCAGCTTCTGAGCAGCTTCTGGGGGTGGCCTGCAGCCCAGGATGACGGCTTGCACTGGCGGCTGCGCTGTCCCTCCCTGCCTGCTGTATGCAAATTAGCTACCATCTTTGTTGGTGGTTAATTTGCATATTGTGCTGATTAGCCAATGGGAGGCGTGCAAAGGTACTGTCAATTACCATGTTTGTCTATTGTTAGGTAGGATTTCCTGAATAGTCATATAAAGAGAGACAGAAAGTAGATAATGGTTGTCAGGTGAGAGAAGAGTTGGGGAGTGACTCCTAATGGGTATGGGGTTTCTTTATAGGGGTCATCAAAGCGTTCTGGAATTGAATAATGGAAGTAAAAAATGGTTGTACAGCTTAAAGTGTTGCTAAATTGTATACTATAAAAGGGTGAACTTTATGGTATGTGAATTGTATTTTAATAGAAATTTCTACCTATTCTTTAAGCTTTATTAATCTTCCTTAGCTTCCACACCAATGTGATGTGTTCAATTTTTCCTTTGAACTTTTTTAGACATATCTCTTTTATAGGAATCCCTATAATTTCCAAATGTTTAAAGGGGGAATTATTGAAATGGATAGCACCTACAGAGGCTGGTTGGTTACCCACACATTTACTGTATAGGTAGCATTATAGTAGAGAATTTGCGGTGGTCTAGTCAGTGAATATAGCCTCATTATCTAGAAATTCTGTCTTGTTAGTGTTCCAGAGTCAATCAAACCCACTCAGTTTCTAAACTCACAAGAGTATAAACATGAGCCCAGAATGCCATTATGTTGATTTTGATTGAGATCAACTGTCCAGTGAACTGGTCATTTAAGTGCATATTCTTCCTCTGTGTATATACCAATGGGAATAGCAAAAGCCAGAAATTTGCTTGGTGGGCATGTAACCATAGCAATGCTGTTATTGAAACGCTTGATACAAAAGGCACTTGTGTCAAAAGCAGCTTCACAGCAGAGATAAATCAGACAACTGTTTATCTCTGTGGCTCTCCTTTAGCAAGAATCAAGTGATTCTTGTCCATCTTTCTTTAAGTCCAGGAAACATTTCATCTCAGCTTCTTTTTCACAGTCTTCTGATTGTTTTGTGTTGATTTTATAGTTTAAATCCTAGAGAGCAGCCTTGCAGTAGCCTCAGCCAACTCTTAATGAAACTGTAACTTCCAAAAACTGACTTATTTTTGTCTTTCTTACAGCAGTTAGCACAGTCTTGCATGTTAATATAAGTATGATTGAAATATGCTATAACTTTAGATACTTTATTATCTTCAAAACACATTGATTGGTGTCCAGCCAGCATGGCTCAGTGGTTGAGCAACAATCTATGAACCAGGAGATCACAGTTTGATTCCCAGTCAGGGCACATACCTGGATTGTGAACTAGATCCCCAGTGGGTCCGTGCAGGAGGCAGATAATCAATGATTCTCTCTCATCATTGATGTTTCTATCTCTCTCCCTCTCCTCTCTGAAATCAATAAAAATAAATTTAAAAAACAAACCAAAAAACACATTGATTGGTAATGTTCTTTTCCTTCATGGTGTTATGTATGACGAAAGCAGAAACTCAAAATTCTGTCAATGTGCTAATGTCGATTTCCAGAATAATATAGATACTCTATTGAGTAGATTTATTCTGAGTATTATTTGCATAATGATGTCTCAAAAATAGTTATTGCAAGTACACTATCTTCTACTTCAGTAGTTCTCAAATTTAGGGGAGCTTGCTAACACCAACATTGCTAAGCTCCAACTCCAGATCTTCTGATTCAGTAGATCTTGTATGGGGACCCAGACTTTGCATTTTTAACAGGCTTGTTCTCAGGCGTTGCTGATGCTGCTAGTCTAGGACTAACTACATTTTGAGAATCATTGCTCTCCTCCATAGTTCTTGGTCTTCATGGTTTAAATTAGAGCCCCAAAGTGTGGTCTGTGGACCAGAGCACTGGCAATACCTGAGCTTTTTAGAAATCAAGGATTTCAGGCCCAACCTGTGACTTCTGAGTCAGAATCTGCATTGTAACAAAATCTCCCAGGTGATTAGTATGCAGTCATTATAATTAGAGAAACACTGACTCAGAGAGCTGAGTCACTTGCAGAAGAGGCCAAAGAGGTGATGTGTGAGAGGTGTTCTAATGAAAGTAACAGGAAACTATAGTGTGCTAAATTGTGCTTCTTTGAACTAAGCTGGGAAATCAGAGAAAACACTGTGACACAATTAGTCAGGGTCTCAGCAGGACACAGACGGGACTACTCAAAGAAGAATTGAGGAAACTTTAATGAAGATACTATTTGCAAAGGTGTGTATACAATCAAGTTAACCTATAATGCATGGTGAAACATTTAGATGCTAGCAATAGTACAAAGCTATTTCTATCCTTAGGGCTAAAGGGGCAAAGGGAGGAGCTGTAGGGGAATAGAGAACATAAATACCTAAATCTCTTTTTCTTCTCATCCTTGTGGGGTCCTTAGTGTGCCATTTATTGGCCAAATCCACCTAGAAAGTAGAAGGCAAGGAAGCCTAGCTAATACAATCCCTAGAAGTCAGCCTCCTGGGGGCACAGTGGAGAGTACAGAGGGCTGGTGCTCTCCCCTTAAAAGGGTAATTTTTGTTCATGTACTAGTCAGGACAGGACAGGCCAAAAGGTTTTCTCTTCATTGTTTCTCCTCCAAATGAAAGTATATGGGAAAAGTGTCAGTTATCTTGACAAAGAATTCAAATATTCCCCTTCTGCCTGCAACCCAAGAACACTGAATAACTGCTACAGAAAGAGAAAATATCTAAGGCAGTGGTTCTCAACCTTCCTAATGCCGCGACCCTTTAATGCAGTTCCTCATGTTGTGGTGACCCCCAGCTATAAAATTATTTTCGTTGCTACTTCATAACTGTAATTTTGCTACTGTTATGAATCGTAATGTAAATATCTGATATGCAGGGTGTATTTAGGCGACCCCTGTGAAAGTCCAGTCTAGCATCTGGCTAGCTTAGCTTGTGTTTCCAGCTGTAGTCCATTACATGTAGCCACATGGCTATGGAGTAAAATGGGCAAACACATGGGTGAATGTGGGTCAGGGAGCAAGAGAGAAAAAGCTCGAGGGAACTTTGGGGATTTTTAACCAGGAGCATCTTCAAACCAACCAATTACCCTTCCAAGATTTCATATGCTTGCAGTAGGGTCCACTCACTAGCCAATCCATTGTTCCTCAGGCTAGCTAAACCCACAGGCAAGCCCCTTCCCTGCACCACTCCAACTTCCACATGCACATGTGTCTGTCTTCCGCTTCTCCCCTCAACAATCCAGTACCAGATGGGGGAAGGGAGGGGTGTTAATCCCCTGGGAGGAAAAATGCTGCAGTTCCTTGGGGCTATAGTTTCCTGGGCCAGCTTCCCAGGTAACCATGCTTATAATGCCTGACTTCCCTTTGCTTGCTTTTCTTTTATTAATATTACTAGAGGCCCGGTGCACAAAAATTTGTGCACTCGGCAAGGGGGGGGGGCGGGGGGGGGTCGCGGCGGGGTCCCTCAGCCTGGCCTGTGCCCTCTCACAGTCAGGACCCCTCGGGGATGACCACCTGCTGGCTAGGCCCACTCCCTGTGGGATTGGGCCTAAGATGGCAATCAGACATCCCTCTGGAAGCCTGGGAACCCTTGGGGGATGTCCACTTGCCAGTGGTGAGCAGGCCTAAGCAGCAGTTGGACATCCTTAGCGCTGCTGAGGAGGCAGGAGAGGCTCCCACCACCACCGCTGTACTGGGAGCCATCAGCCTGGCTTGTGGCTGAGCAGAGCTCCCCCTGTGGGAGCGCACTAACCACCAGGGGGCAGCTCCTGCATTGAGCATCTGCCCCCTGGTGGTCAGTGTGTGTCATAGTGACCAGTCATTCCCAGTTGTTCTGCTGTTAGGGTCAGTTTGCATATTACCCTTTTATTATTTAGGATAGAGGCCTGGTGCCTGGGTGGGGACAGGCTGGTTTGCCCTGAAGGGTGTCCAGGATCAGGGTGGGGGTCCCACTGGGGTACCTGGCCAGGCTGGATGAGGGGCTGATGGGTGTTTGCAGGCTGGTCACACCCCCTTCAGGATAGTGGTCCCCACTGGGGTGCCTGGCCAGCCTGGGTGAGAGGCTGTTTGCAGGCTGGTTAAGCTCCCCCCCCCCCCCAGTGGGGACCCTCACCCCATGGAGATTTGGCCAGCCTGGGTGAGGGGCTGAGGGCTGTTTTCAGGCTGGCTAAGAACCCCCGGTGATGGAAACTCTCAGCCTCTCCTTTTTTTTATTTTTCTATTCTGGGATTTATTTACCTTTTATAATTGAAACTTTGTAGCCTTGAGAGGAGCTCAGAGCCGGCCAGGGCCGGTGGGAGGGAAGCTTGGGTTCCTCCATTGCCAGGGGCAACCAAAGCCTCCTGCTCGCTCCAGCTCCATGGCCACGGCCTGCTGAAAGCAGGTATCTGGGGTTTATTTACCTTCTATAATTGAAATTTTGTTGTTTTGAGTGGAGCTCAGAGCTGGCCGCGGCAGCTGGGAAGCTTTGCTTCCTCCATCATTGGGGCAACCAAGTCTCCTGCTTGCTCCAGCTCTGTGGCTGCTGGCCGCCATCTTGGTTGGATTAATTTGCATATAGTCGCTCTGATTGGCTGGTGGGCGTGGCTTAAGGCATAGCGAAGGTACAGTCAATTTGCATGTTTGTCTTTTATTAGTATAGATTTAGCTGACTACAATGATAGCATGATGATAGAGGGTTCAAGCCAAAACTCATGTGGGAACACCAGTGAATGGGGACATTATTCTCCTGAATAATTTTAAAATGCCTGAGTGTAGATTCTTTCTCTCTATGAACAGCTTTATTGAAGTATAATTGATATACAAAAAACTGCACATATTTAATGTGTATACTGAGATGAGTAGGACACATGCAAACACCCATGATACCATCACCAAAATAAAGGTAATTGACATATCCAACACTTACAAAAGTTTCCTTATGTCACTTTGTTGTTGTTGTGTGTGAAGGTGTTAGGAACATGAGATCTCTACCTTCTTAATAAAATTTGAGGTGCATAATAGTGTATTTGTTAATTATAAGCACTATGTTGCACAGCAGATTTCTAGAACTTATTCACCTAGCATAACTGAAACTTTATATCCATTGAACAATCATTTCCCATTTCACCTACTCCCAGTCTCTGGTAACCACTATTGTATTCTCAACTTCTGTGAGTTTGACTATTTGAAATATCTCATATAAATGAAATCATGTAGTATTTGTCCTTTTGTGACTAACTTATTTGACTTAGCATAAATTCCACTGGTTCATCCATGTTGTCACAAATGGCAGGATTTTCTTCTTTATTACAAGTTGAATATTTTATTGTACTTATATATCACATTTTCTTTATCCATCCATCTATCTGTTGGATTTTTTCCATATATTGGCTGTTGTCAATTAGTGTGCATTCTCTTGAAAGCTAATACTCCATGTGTTGCTTACCCTATGTCAGAGCTTCTCAAAATTTAATAATTGCATATACCTTACCTGAGGATCTTGTTA
This sequence comes from Myotis nattereri, assembly GCF_964212035.1. Lineage (NCBI taxonomy): Eukaryota > Metazoa > Chordata > Mammalia > Chiroptera > Vespertilionidae > Myotis > Myotis nattereri. Next base: position 68,168,515 of record NC_138077.1, on the reverse strand, counting down.
AAATACAGATGCTTATTTAGTAGGCCTGGGGTGGGACCTGAGATTTTGCATCAAGCTCCCAGGTGACGCCAATGCTGCTGGCCTTAGGAACACACTTCAAGTAGTGAGGTCCTAAGGTACAGAAAATCAAGAGCAATCCTGATTTCACTAAATTGGATTTTTCTGTCTTTGGCCTTTGGAAAACAGGTAGTAAATTATGTAAAAAACATGTCGCTAATTCAACTTCATAGAAAAGAAATAGCATGTGGCCAGGTGGTTACTTTCCCCAGAGCAAGCAGGATGTGGGGGGTGGGGATCAGGTATGAGAGCTATGCACATGGCTGATAGCACATTTTCCAGCAAGATTCCCCTAAACAAAGGGAGGTGGAGACAGCTAGAAAAATCTCAGCCCAACATTTTAAATGGCCCAATGGGAAACAGCAAGACCTAGGAGATGTATTAAGAAACAGGTGCTATCATAGGACTTAGCCAATGAGGAATCAAAGGAAAGACTAAAAAATAGGCTATGTTCCCTGCCCCACGTGTGTTCCTGTACAATGGACGCCTGCTCTCAAGAGTGTTATTAAAAGTATAATTTTCCCCATGGTTCCGTTTCCCAGTCCATCATTTGAAATTCGGACAGGTGAGCCACTTCTCACAAATTAGAAAAAAATCCCTGAGGAGGTGAGGATGGCTCATGGAGGCAATAAAACATTATGTTTCTCACAGCTTATAACTCATCCTCCTTCTTTCTCCCACCAGAACAAAGCTATCGAATTTGTTCTCTTTATTTTCAACTTCCCATGTCTTACTTAGCCTTAATATTAATTCCATACATATTTACCCTAGCAATAATCCCTTGAGTCTTTAAGTGAACTTGGTTTCATTGTATTGCTGATGTTGAAGCAGGGATCACAGCTCTATTTAGTTTGTGTCCTATACTTCTTTGGAATGGGCTTTTCATGTAGGCAGGGAAAGAGGTACATTTGATTCCACTGTTGAGTGTGTTTCCTTCCACGACTCGCGTGGAGTAGGGTTCGGTATCTGAAAGAGGAGCCGCACAGCAAATGAGAGAAAAAGACACAAGATAACTTTGCAATATTGGGGGACCAGGCGGCAAGTCCCGAAGGACTTCTTCTCCCTGTGCTCAGGCCTCACCAAGCTTTTATTCATCTGGGATGCACCCATAGCATAGCCCTAGGCAGGTGACCCCCTAGTAACAAGCAGACTAGCCCATCACCAAGGATTTACATAATAATAAATGGGGGAGCAGTTTCAGCTACCACTGTCTGGACAAACAGAGGTGGCGCCTAGCTCCAGGCTTTGCTAGGGCTTCAAAGGCACCCAGCCTTCGGGGTTTCGGGGAGTGCTCTGTCTATGCTTATCAGATAGTGAAGGCAATAAACAGTTTCCCACATCTCCCCCTTATTTTTTCTTTAAAAAATAATCAAGTCCCAATTTCAATGTCTAAAAGTTCTGAGTCCATGTTTCAATGTCCAAAAGTTCATGTGTACATGCCAGCAATGAAATGTTGGTTCTGGATGGTGGAAAATGCAGGTCCGGTCCTTTCTAGTCTGGTCCTGGGCACCCTGCAGCGACACACAGCTGCTGACTGCTAGCATGGCAAGGCGTCTTCCACCATCTCCATCTCTGAACTGTCTCTCCTGTCTTTGTGGCTGGAGCAATCTGGTCAGTTTCTCTCTGGGATCCCTTGTTGCAGGAATCCACATGGTCTTGGAGCTGTTCTCTGAAAATATACAAACATATTCTCGACCAAAGGTTAAAGGAAAAAAAAAAAACACCTTACTTGGGTTCTTTTCTTTAACATGATCTTTCCCTGGCCTAATGTGTGGTTTTTCTGGGTGTCTCACTATTAGCATTATAAACGAAAAAATTTTTTCCTCTAAATGTAATTTAGTTACAGGATCTTTTTTTCCTTACATGGTATTCTTCCACTTTCCACATTTTTTATGATAAAGCATATTTTTATCCCTTGGAGCAGGAGGCATAATGACAGTCTATGAAATGGTACTCCCAACATTCTCATTGTCATATAATCCTTGGGCATCAGTCATCACCACTGCCTGATGACACAGGTAAGGAGTAAAAACTATCCCTAAAGGACAAGTCAGAAACCTACACTGCCCATTGAAAAAGTTGCAGATCCATTAGCAGTAAATCCGCAAACACTGAACACCTACTACATATCTTGAATTATGGTAGATATCATGACAATATAGGGGGAAAAAAGACTCTTGAGCTAGAAATTGACAACATCAGAGGGAAGACAGACTCAATATGTGAAACAACAAATTGTGATTGGCCAAGGAGGACTTTGTCATCTCCTGTTGGCTCTATACCATATACCACATACAAAAAGACACTCCAGCACTAATTCAGGATTTCCTGAGTCAGTCACCCCTCAAAACTCATTCTATCTGCTCTTAGCTATCAATCTTACAACTTAATCTGTTCTTCCTTTGCTATTTGACATGGTGGTGTTATCTATCTCTCCAATGCCAAATTTAAATTAATTTGGGTTCCTTTTAACCATTTAGGTTTTCTACCCACCTGTACTGCCCCATAAAATGCATGTCCCTAAGACCAGCCTATCTTATGTCCAGGGTTACTACAGCCTAGACCCAAGGCCCATGGGTACACTAAAAAGAAGTGCTATTTGATATGGGCCTTGAGAAAATGAGTTTGTCTACTTAAAAAGTCAGGGAAAATGCTTATGGTGCTGGTAGGTATGATTTCTATGCGGTGACAATGACAAAGAATATGGTGCAAAGGCATGCAGTAATATCAGATATATGCCAGGGAACAGTGGGAAATAAGGTTAAAAAGCTAGTCACAAAGGGCCATGATGTGATCCTCCTTCAGTGGAATGATGCCAATGGCTCTTCCACATGTTTTGGAGCCATTGAGTGTAATTCAGCTTTCAGTGAGGCTCAATGCAGGAGGAAACCTTGGTCATGCTTGTACCAGATTCTGCTTTGAAGCAGATGTGACCCTAACTTCATGTCCTGAGGAATCTCAACAATGGGAAGGTCCTGGTTATTTTCAAGCCTAAAAATGTTTCTTGGCAACCTACACTATATATTGGCCTTAAGATGGTATTAGTCATATCTGGGACAGCCAAGCAGATATTAACAAAAAACAAATTAGACTAAACAGTGTCACAAATACTTTACTAAAATATTCTAATTTTGGTCACTGGACCCTCATGTGCTTTTTGACCTTTGTTTGTTTTCTCAAAACAGCACTAAGACCACCACCCCTGGCAGGGAAAGGGATTAATAGTTCAGCAATCCGATTCAAATTTAGAATGAAATACCACTGAAATGTCGTGTTGCCCAAATCACTAGGGTAAAGTAAATCCGGACTATTTGGTTCATATGGAAACCAAACACCAGAGAGACAGCCATGCAATGACCTGTGGAGAGTTGACACATGTGCCGAAGCTCCGCATCCATCATTTTGAGGAGAACTCCCAGGATGATCCTATACATAGCTCCTCAGAAGCTACATCTGTTCCCTTTCACCAAGATGTGACTGTGCTCTGGCTTGATCAGCTGTCTCAAGATTTTAAGGCCCTTTTGTCCTTTCCCTATATAAATAGCAAGGAAAGGCCTTTTGGCTTCACTTTGGAACACTATCAAAACTCAACAGGTGTCAGCCTTTGCTGACCTCTGGGGGCCTTTCTCCTTTCAGGGAGGGGGACTGTCTACTCTTCCCACAACCTGACACCACAGGATGACAGCTGGTCTCCCCTCACAGCACATGCCAGCAAGGAGGAAAGCTCTGAAGCAACAGCCACTCCTCCTTGTAAACAACCCATTAGGATAAAAAAGAGATAAACAGAACTGATAAGAATGTTATGTTTCCTACAAATGCCGTTACCACAAATGTAAAAGATGTGAGGAGTTACTGGTTGCCATCAGAAAGACCCAATTATTTAGAAGTAAAAGTAATGTCTTTGGGACATCTATATATATAAAATAGAGAAATATGCTAATTAACCAGGACGCCGTAATGGGTCCACGGGACAGGAGGAGGTTACAAATGCAGCGTTGGGAGTGGGGCGGCAGGGGCCTCCGTGTACCTAAGCTGGGGGAGGGCCTGATCAGCAGCGGCCATGGCTGCTTCAAGGGCCCTAGAGGGAGGCAGGGCTGGAGTGGCAGCAGCCACAGCTGCTGTGTGGCCCAGGGAGCGAGGCAGGGCGACTCGAGGGTGGGTGGCGCCTCACCATTTTGAATCCCTCAAAAGGGCTCCTAGTGGTTAATAAAAATGCAAAATGAAGTTGTTAAAATGTTTCTCATAACAAATGACTGAAAATGGTGATGCTGCATGGATTTCTTTTTCTTTTCTGTGAGATATTTGTCACCAAATTGGGGTTGCCAGATTATGTAAATAAAAATAGAGGATGCCTTGTTAAATTTAATTTCAGGTGTTTTTGTATAAATATGTTCCAGACAATATTTGGGACATACTCCTATTAAAAATTTATTTGTTGTTAACCTGAAATGCAAATTTAATTGGGTGTTTTGTATTTTTTCTGATCAGTTGACTCCAAATCCAACAGTGCTTTCCTTTCTGATTTCCAACTTTTCTCCTCCTGAGACTCTAAGTGGCACTCCCATGCCAAACACAACTTTATTCCAAGCTTCTGCTAGAAATGGAAACCTCAGCCTGGGACCTTAATTGGGTTTGATTGGGCATAACTGGGTTTGCCTCTCTGTATAAGGCTTCTCACTTATTTCTGTTAACTCCAATTTTAATACAAGTTCAAATAGTTTATTTTTTGTTTCAGAATACCTTATTAATAGCTGCTTTGTCAGAGGAACTGTGACAAGTATATTAAATAAACTTTAATTTAATTTAATTAATATTAATATTTATTCCATGCTGAGTCAGGCATGCTCTGGAAGGAAAGGGGCTGATGAGGTGGTGATTTAGAATGTTCTGCTTATTCTGGTTCTGATGGACTATGGAATTACATGTAATACCAAAAAACAAAGAAAGGAAGGAAGGAAGGAAGGAAGGAAGGAAGGAAGGAAGGAGAAAGAAAAGAAGGAAAAACTTGATCGATGTAGCTTATATTTCACAGTTAAAAAGTATATATTATGTAGCATCTGCTGCACAACATGCTGCTGATGTATAAATGAATAAGCCATCACTCCACAATGCGGATTCTCTTGTAGGAGATAAATGATGGGGGAAAGATGACACCTTATTTGGCAGCATCAGGGAAGTGGGTAATGAAAACAGCAAATCCGTCTTCTTAGGGAAAGTGTGCCAGAGACCAAAGTTCTTGAAAGGTGTAAGAGGAAGCCTATCATGGACTTCCCTAGTCTTTCCAGTCATCCCATGTGCATGTGTGAGATTACATGCTTCATTTTTGCATGTTAATAGCATTTATTGATAAATTTTAGGAAGTTAACATGTAGTTACTACTATGCGGCAGGGAATCCATACCATGGCACTGGAGATTTATGAGCCTCCTGAAATTGCCTATAACATTTTATCTGTACACATAATGTGAATTTTTCTAGAGAAGATGGAGTTTATAACTTTTAAAAATTCTTAAAGTGTTCTATGACCTCCCAAAAGTTAAAAACTCTGTCAGAGAGAAATCAGATAAAATGTACATCTGAAATAACATAGCTTATTATAACCAATCTCTATATATACTAGTAAAAGCCTAAGTGACCGTTCAACCATTAGACCATTAAACCGGTAGCTATGACACGCGCTGACCACCAGGTGGCAGATGCTCAACACACAGTCATGGAAACATGGAACAGACTGATGAATCTCAGAGGGAAGGGGCGAGTAGGGACAGTGAGAAGAGATTAACCAAAGATCTTATATGCATACTAGAGGCCCGGTGCATGGATTTGTGCACCAGTGGGGTCCCTCAGCCTGGCCTGTGGGGATCATGCCAAAATCGGCAGTCTGACATCCCCTGAGGGGTGCCAGATTGCGAGAGGGTGCAGGCCAGTCTGAGGGACCCCACTGGTGCACGAATCCCTGCACTGGGCCTCTAGTAAGTATATATTGAGAATCAACTCCTGCATAGCTGTTATGACAAGCTTTTGAAAGCAAAACAAAAAGAGGCACTATGCTTGTGTAAAAATAATATTAAACTTTGGAGAAAAATAATGAGAACCTGTGATCAAAATGTTGTATTTAATATAGAATCATACTGCATAAGGGGCACTAAGAGATTGTCTGTTTCATTAGAACTAATTTTTCACTCACCAGTGAGGATCTCCTGGATCCATTAATCTCCAAGTTGAAGATTTCACAAAAGAGGTTTGTTACAATGATATTATCTCTTTTTTAAATTAAATTTATTAGGGTGACATTGGTTAGTAAATTATATAGGTTTCAGGTGTACAATTCTATAATACATTAACTGTATATTATATTGTGTGTTCACCACCCCAAGTCAAGTCTCCTTCTACCATATTTATCCCCTCTTTACCCTCTACTACCTCCTTTCCTCTGGTAATCACCATATTGTTATCTGTGTCTATACTATTGTTTTTTGGGTTGTTGTGTGTGTTTTGTTTGTTTGTTTATCCTTTTACCTTTTTCACCCATCCCTGCAACCTCCCTCCTGTCTGTTAGTTCTCTATGAGCCTGTTTCTATTTTGCTTATTTGTTCATTAGAGTCCACAGATGAGTGAAATCTCTTAATTCTAGCCAGAAGTTAGTCCTTTTTAGTGTGTGTTTTTATACCTTTAGAAAATAACTTCTTATTGACTCATCATTAAAAACAAAGATTTCACAACAGTTTCAACATTTCCTATATTTATAATATTCACTAGAGGCCCAATGCAGGAAGTTTGTGCAAGGGGCTTGGCCCGCACAGGCCCGGCTGCCTTGACTGGCCCTTGCAGCTCCGGCTTCGTCCGGAATGTCGTTCTGCTGTTTGGTTTAATTAGCATATTAGCTCTTTATTATATAGGATACTTATAAACATCAACTTGTGAAACGAAGGCTTAATAAAATTCAGAGCATGCACCCCCCCCCCCCAAATACACTCAATTCTACCTTTTTTTTCTGCTTCTAATTCCTTTTAATTTTATTCTTAATCTGTTTTTAAGTGGATAATATTTATTGAATGACTATTTCATTATTACAACAACCCTATGAGATATAGTTTATTAAATTCTCACATTACACATACTGATACTGAGACTCAAAGTTAAGTTACTTACCAATGGCTAGAGAGCTAGAAAAGACATCTCGAGTGCTAGTTGTCAAAAGAGGATGGAAACAGGTGCGTATGCAGGGCAGTGGAGGGATGCAGGCTGGACAGAGCAGTTGAGGAGAATCATGCTGCGTTTGATGATACCACTTACCTGCTTTCTGTATTTACAGGCCTATTAACGAGTCCACAATGATCCCATGACACACTTACTGGAAATTTGCTGCTTTTAGTACTTTTTATTTTATATAAAAATATGTTCCTGAATATAGATGCTATAATTAAACAGAATATAATTTTATGCACAATGCAATTATGTAACATATTATCATGGCATTTCCTGAGCTTTGGATCTTTAATAAGATAATCACTCTATGGAGCCAAGTAAATCAAGGAGATGTGATTCTATTCTGTTGTAGATTCAAATAAAATTAATGAAGATAAAATCAAACATCTATCCGGTAAACACTGAAATTTGTTAGTTTAATACAGTCCAATATTAGATCCTTGTGTAGAGGCCACTAATCTCACCAATTTCATGTGCTCCTCTGCATTTCCCAGCCTCCTTTGTGGTTCAATCAGGCTTATATGGTAGGCAAATGTCATATATTGCTTCCAAATTGAGACCTTTAAAAGCCATGGTGCCACTTCCATCTTATTCATCTCCTATTCTGGTAACTTTGGAGCCAAAATTTCTAAATGACATGGCTATGAGATAGAGGAGGGCCATCCAATTAATGTTGGGCTTTCCATGAATGAGAAGTAGTCTAGGGGTTAGTCTATTGCAGATGCCCCAAATTGTATTTACAGATCAGCAGTGACAGCTTCCCCTGAAAGCTTGTTAGAAATGTAGAATCTCTTTCTAACCCAGTGATACCAATTAGAATCTATATTTTAATAAGATTTCTACATGACATATATAAATTTGAGAAACACTGTTATAAACTACTAGAGGCCTGGTGCATGAAAATTTGTGCACTCAGGGGCAGGGAGGGGGGGTTCCTTAGCCTGGCCTGTGCCTTCTAACAGTCCAGGAGCCCTTGGGAAATGTCCACCTGCTGGCTTAGGCATTAGTCAGACATCCTTAGCTCTGCCATGGAGGCAAGAGAGGCTTCCACCACCACCACTGCACTGGCCAGTGTTGAGCATCTGCTCCCTGGTGGTCAGTGTACATCATAGTGACTGGTCATTCCAGGTAGTTCTGCTGTTAAGGTCAATTTGCATATTACCCTTTTATTATATAGGATACCTGAAATTTTGGTAATTTGGATTACTAGTAGTGATATTCAGTTCTGGGAATTCCAAACATGATTTCACACCAAAGTAAATAGTGTGGATTTTTTTTTTTTTTTTTTTATAGTGTGGAATTTTAAAAACACAAAGATATGAGACCTACTGGATAACAATCTCTAGCCAGGAATCTCTGTTTATTAAAACCTTCCAGTGACTCTGATAATCAACTAGGCTTAGAATTTTGTCAGCTTTAATTGGGGATATAAATAAACACACTGCCAGCTTAAATTTTGCTATTTCATAGTATTTATAAATTATGTAAATCTTCAAAATTTAGTAATCAGATATTCTATGAGGAGGCCCTAGTACTTATATGCTGAGTTGATGTAGTTAATAATTTTTGTCACTTGTTATCCTGTGATGCAAAGTGACTCCTCTTTCCTTAGCCTCAGAAACTCTGGGGAGGGTGCAGAATGCCTGGCCCCAATTGGCAAAGCCTTTTCCAACTAACTGCCGTGCTTTAGCCCTTTTTGGGCTAACTCTGTCTCTGAGTTTAAAAAGACCCTGCAGCTATCTTCATTTAGCAGCTTCCTTATCAGAATGAGATAGCTCTAGTTCCCTTTGTGTATAGACATCAAAACACTGGCTCTTCCCTTATTTACTGTCTTTCTTCTTCAAAACTGTACTAAAATAGCATTATAACCCAGTAAGCTCACTACCAAAGAACAAGAGAAAGCCTGCCTGCTTTATGGGGCAACCAGCTAGAGTCCCCCTTTTACGCTTCCCACTGGATAGTGGTTATATGGCATCTCATTTCTACAGACTCCTTTCTTGGAACTAGTTCAACCACCTTCAGCTCCTTTCATACTTCCTCTTGGCTTGTGATACATCAGGAAAATCTTTAAACATGGTTTTCCATAGTTGCTTTCTCATGACACCACCAATTTTAAATTACAAAAGAACCACTTATGTTTTCATATCATGATGTGTCAAAGACAGTCACCCTAGATGGGTGATACCGTCCAATGGGCATCTGCCTGATTTCATGGAGGCTCCAAGCCATGTTTCAAACAGAATGTTTCCAACAACGACACAAGCTACAGTAGTGAATGAAGATATGTAATTTATTCCGAAGACTTAAGGACACAGAATGTGCTGGAGAGGAAGAGGAAGTCGGAGGTGGAATAGATCCTGAGGGGGAAAGAAGAGAGAGTGAAGCGACAGTGTTGAAGGTTTGATTTGATTTTCATGGATTAAATAGCAAATCTTTCTCATGAAAAACAAAAGCCACTTGTGACTTGTTTTTCAGTACCCATAGAGTAGGTACACACAAAGCAAATGGATTAATTATAAAAATGTTCAATTCAAACAACTGGTTAATAATTGGTTAGCATCTGTGTGGGGTGGTGGTAGTGATAACAGATTTATATGTAGATACCACCTTCAATAATCATTCTTTCCTCCTACACAATAATCAGACTGGTCAACCATGTGAAACCCATCTATATATATATAAAAGCCTAAGCAACTAGCTGTCTGTCTGGTAGCTATGATGTGCAATGACCACCAGCGAGCAGACGCTCAATGCAGGAACTGCCTAGTAACAGCAACTTTGCAGAGTGCCCTCTTGTACTCCGGGACCCCTCAGGGGATGTCAGACTGCTAGTTTTGGCCCGATCCCCACAGGCCAGGATGAGGGACCCCACCTGCCGTAGAAGAGACCCCGCTGCTCACTCCACAGACGCCCTTCAAGCCCCAGCACCGTCCCAGGTGCAGCCAGCTGGGGAGGGACTATGGGAGGTTGGCTCCAGGGTGTGTCCAACCTGTCTTGCCCAGTCCCATCCTGCCAGCCACTTCCTAATTAATTTACTTTCAATGTGCACAAATCCATGCACCAGACCCTAGTCTATATATATATATATATATATATATATATATATATATATATATGCCTAAGTGACTGTTACAACTGAACAACTAGAGCAACTGGTTGACTGGTTGCTATGATGCACACTGAGCACTAGGGGGCAGAGCCTCAACAAAGGAGCTGTCCCCTGGTGGTCAGTGAGCTCCCACAGCAGAGGTACCACTCAGCCAGAAGCCAGGCTCATGGCTGATGAGTGCAGCTGCTGCAGCGGGAGCCTCTTTTGCCTTCTCAGCAGGGCTACTGAGTGGTGGCAGCAGTGGCGGCGACAGGCACAGCAGGGCCAGGTTGAGTGGCAGTGGAGCTGCACCTGGTCCCGGCTGGGGCTCCTTCCCAGCTGCCTGCCACTTTGGCACTGCTGCATCCCCCAAAGGGTTCCAGATTGCGAGAGGGCACAGGCCAGGCTGAGGGACCCCACCTGCACACGAATCTGTGCACCGGGCCTCTAGTATTTAATAAAGGCAGAGTGGTGAAGAAATGTTGGGATTTTTTTATTGCCTCCTCAAAGTATAGTTTTCCATAAGGTATCTCCCCTCACTCCTGCATCTCTCATGACTTCTGGGTTTTATCACCATTTCAGCTCTGACTGTTCTGTGATCTGAGGTCACTAAACTGAGACTGCCTTTGAGCTCTCTCTCTCTCTTTTTTTTTTTTCTGTTTCTGTAAACTGCGTTCTGCTTCTTCCTTGCCCTCTAGTCCGCATGTTCCCTTCATATCATATGCTCTGCACTGGAGGCAATGTTTCTTGCCTTCTTTGAATGTATTTTAAACAGCTAATTCAGAGTTGCCACCTGGTGATCCTGTGTAAGGCCTTGTGACTCTGCAAGAGAAAATGTGCAGCTGGACTCCCTCCGTGAGCAGTGCTCAAGTCCTCAGAGCTCTTTGTGGAATGCACAGTGAGTCCTATGAGCCATCAAAGGCAGATACAAAATAGTTCTTCCCACACAAGAGATTCCTGGGTGAGAAGCTCCGCAACAGGATTGCTCAAAGCCTGGAGGCTACCATTAGGAGAGAAAGCATGAAGTTAAGACCCCACAGAGTTTGATTCTTAGACTGAAGGATGACCAGGCAGTTGTAAGAAAGCCAATGAGTTAACCAGGAGATGAAAATGGACATACTAGTACATTACTGACCATTCTTATGGCTTTAGCTAAAATGGATCACAGGAGTCTTGATTTCCAGTTCCATGAAAAGAAGGAGGGAAAGAAGGAAGGAGAGGAAATAAATAAAATGGGAAGACACAACTATTCTAACCTGTGCAGAAAAGAGTTAGCATAGCAGGCCTGAGACTGCTGTCCCATAAAAGGCTTGATGACCAGATTGGCCCTCCAATAGAACCTGGGAACTTAGATTTTGGAAGATTTTTTATAATTTTTTATAAGACAGCCTTATTATGCCTGAACTGGGAAATGATGTGGTTTATACTGAATGCTCATGCGCCTTTTGGGAGTCTGGCATTTTGCTACATGCTCAGTACAGGGTGCCTACGTGACCAGCCCCTGATAAAAAACCTTGACACTAAGTCTCTAATGAATTTCCCTGATAGGAGCATTTCAGATGTGTTGTCAGAATCTGTTGCTGGGGAACATATAACACCACAGCAGGAGAGAATTCTTAGAAGCTTGCACCTGTTTCTTTGTGTGTGTTTTTTTTGTTTTTGTTTTTGTTTTTTTAGCTTCACCCTATGTTCCTTTTCTCTTTTCTAATTTTTGTTTTTATCCTTTTCCTACAATAAATCATAGCTGCAAATACAGCTATATGCTGAGTCCTAGCAAATTATTGGATTTGGCAGTAGTCTCGGGAGCCTATAACATATCACCTTTCTTCCATCATTTAATTACTTCAGTTTTTAAAACTGTGTACTGACTTTATAAGCTGCCTGAGAGAAATTTTAATTCATCTTTTTGTACCCACTAATTTTGAGTTCTTTTGAAAAATGAGATCAAAATGGATAGTCTTTTGAAATGTTTGGAAGGTGAGACCAATGGGGAATGTTAATGTTCTTTAGATTATATTCAACTAATTAAACAGTTCACAGCAAAAATGTTGGCAGCTTAGTGCCAAGAGAGAAACGAGTCAGAGCAGAATCAGAAATTTGAGTGTGAGGTTTGTCTCCACTCCTTAATTGCTTTGTGACTTCGTACAAGGTAACTTTTCTGAGCATGAGTTTTTTTAAAAATCTGTAAAAAGGGAACATTAGTATCCACCTGTGGGTGTAGTTTTTGGAACTGATGTGAGATAATTTATGTAATACACTTAACATAGTGCCTGGCACATTCTAAGTGCTGTCAGTAGTGTGTGGAGATGTTAATGAACAATACAACAGAAGCAAGTCAAGGATGCTGTCAGATCACTTCTCTGGCAATCTGAGAAGCAGACACCTGTAGCCGGCTGGACCTTGGAGGCTTCAGTCCCATCTAGAACAGCTCCAAGAGGTTTGAAAAACATTATTGGAAGGAACCTACATATTATAGACCTTGCTAAGTGCTCCCTGTACCCACATCCAATCTCCCTCTCATGACCCCAGTATCTATGGGGGAAAGTGGACGTTAGGTGTTTCCTTAACTTCTTTGCTCTTGACTTCAGTTACCCAGGCAGGGTAGAGTGATTGAAGTAGAAAGATACAGTGCCCTATTTCTGCTTGTTTCACCCCCATGGGACTCTGGGAAAGTCACTTCTCTGAAACTCAGTATGTCTCACTGTAAAATAGGTTAATTAAAAATATCTATTTCCTGCCAGCTCACTAGATACTTGTTGAGGAAGAAAACTTCAGATGTTGGAAAAGGTTCTCCAAAAATGGTAAAATACTGAACAGAGAACTACTTAGGGCCCGCTGGGATGACCATAAAAACCATTCTCCATGTTGTTTGGGTGTTTTGCAGAGGACAGTGACGGGACCTTGTGCTTAATGACAAGAGAACTATCCTGCTATGACATGACTCTTCATACAGAAGTTTCAGTGCTAGGGATTTGTTTAGATGCCACAAAGCCTGACAAGAATCAGCTCACCTTTCAGCTTAGAGCTGGAGTAATTAAATACCACTGCTTTTGTACCTAATTGCAATAACTGGTATCCTACCACTGGTTGGGGTACAATGATGCAGCACAATTATTCGGGATTGATTTATTGCTTTGTTGTGAAAACTTGTTTTTCATTGATTTTTTTTCCTCCTCGGCGCTCTTCTTCACTAATTGATTGATTTGGTTTTTAGAGCTTTGCCTCCATCTCTGAAGATGGATTGGAATAATTATTGCAGCCTGCTGTTTAATCATTCTGCCACACAATTACTGCTGCTATTGTGCTCGGCACCAGCACTTTATTAGCTGTAGTAATTGTAGTGAAGATTAATAATTTAATAACTCACTCGGAGATGAGATCTTGGTCATTACTCAGGGGCACTTCTGTGGAACCTGCAGCCTGCTGGGCAAGTGAGAGACTCAGTTCCTATTTCTGCTCTTTGGTGACCTTTTAAGGAGCACTGAACATTCTCCCTTCCAGACAGCTATGGCCACACATGCCCAACCTGGAGAGGTAGAATGGGGCATTTTCATAGCTCAGGGGACACCAGTCATTAAGGAGCCTGAGCCTGCAGGCTGTGGCACTGTTCCTCCTCGAGTGCCACTGCCCCCAAGCTTTGGGATATCCTGTGAACATGCTACACAGGAAGAACATAATAATGTTCTTTGTTAATTGTGTCTCATGATACTTTTGATAAGCCCATAAAGCTTCTTCCCGCAAGGTTCTTTCCTCTCTGAAATCAGAATAAGTAGAGCAAGGTAATCTTCAGAGGTAAAACCTAGCAGTTTAACAGAGTGAGCTGATGCATCCTCTTGTGCTATCCTCACCTTTTTGCATGAGTTTTTGGGTGAATTATCTCTACCCCTCTCATGACCCTGTACCAAGCTTGCCCTGCCCACCTCCCTGGGAAAAGAGACCAGGACAAAGGCCAGATGCTGCTCTGGATGGATCTAACTTTATTTCAAATATCAAGATGGAGACCCGGTCCTAATTCACCTGCATGCAAACCATGTACCAAATGATTCACTCAGTGTTTTGCTTCCTACATAATGAAGACAGCCTCAGTTTGTGAAGATATTTGAGATTCTCATAAACGAGCATTGTTTAGTGTTAAGTTGTATTAATAGTCTGCTATGCCCAGATTGGAAACAAAACACTTCAGAAGCTAATTCTAATTTCCTTTTTTATTTTCTACTTTAATCATAATTATAGTATTCACTAAATAAGTTGGGAATAAAACTGTTTTTTAAAAATATTTTCAGTTTAATTAGCCAAAATTCTTTCTCCTCCAACCAACTCTCTCTCTCTCTCTCTCTCTCTCTCTCTCTCTCTCTCTCTCTCTCACACACACACACACACACCCGAGTTACTATTATTCTGATTATCTCTAATGCTGATATTCCCTGATTTATAAGTTAGACAAGTGATACTCTACACACCCTAAGAAAGTCAGCAGTCCAGACTTGCTTTGACATTCAGAACTAGACAATTTCCTCCTTGTTTTCTTTTCTTTTCTGACATTGAGGTATAAGACAAAAAATTATAAGAATCTTTATGTAAAATCCACTTGAATAATATGCTTAGAAGAAATTCACTTTGCAGAATTTTTTGCAGTTACAATTGCTTTTATTGATTTTTGTTAAGCTTAAAAATTCTTTCTCTCTCCAACTGCACCTTTATCAAAAAAGGTATGTTGGCTGGAGAACAAATCATTATATTTGCAAATAATACCATACACAGAGAACTGGCAACAATACCTAATCTAACAGCAGGACTTTCATGTTTTCTCTATAGAACATGTTGACAAGTTAAGAAGAGAAACCTAGATCTGAAAGAAATCTAAAGTTTCCCATCCCCCCGCTACCCCCCCCCCCCCACCACCAATGGCAACTTCAGGTACAGATAGATTTTGCTGTGACTTTGCAAGTTGCAAGAGAGAGAGGATGAACCCCTGTCTGACCATGCTAGATAGAGAATCAATAACAACAGCTAACTTCTGTAAGGTGAGCTACCATGTTCTGACCTACCTGGGCACTCCCGCTAATCTTTAGAAAATATGTCAGACTCAACTAGACAGAATCTTTTTCTTATAAGTTGAGTAAGAGAAAGCTAGGATCCCATAGCCATTTTCTTTTTCATCAAGTGTATCACTTTAGTAGATGCTTAAGACATAAGGACTTCTTTATCTGTTAGAATAGATTGGAACTACTATGCATTTTGCATGGATACCATATACTTTGACTGGATATTTAATTTGTATAGAATTACCACTTACCCATACCACCTCATCAATTCCAATAGTAGTGGCATGGTAAGGTGAATAATGGCTCCCCAAATTACCCACGTCCTTATCTCCAGAGTTGTGTATGTTATATGGTAAAAGTGACTTTTTGGGTGTGATAAAATTAAGGGTCTTGAGATTGGGAAACTATGTTGGTTTATTGAGGTGGACTCCAAATGCCATCACAAGTGTTCTTATAAGAAGCAGACAGAAGAAGATTTGACCCAAAAGAGAAGGCCATGTGAAGGAAGCAGAAAGAAACTAATGATTCCAAAACAAAGCTCAGTGAGTCTAGGAACATTTGTAAGAAGCTTCTGTTGCTGTATAATCTTACCAAATACAATTGGAAATGAACTTAGACAACTTTTAACTAGTCATCCACAAATGTCAATATAAAGATGTTTTCTTCTTTGCAGTAAAAAAGACACAGTGACATAAGATGCCAAGGACTAATTATAGAATAGATAAATATTAGAGGTAAGATTAGATCCATCAGGATGAAGGGAGAGACTGAAAATTCTCTCTTCCTCTCTTTATTAGATTTCTTCTACCCCCTCAGCACTCTAGCCATAGGGACTGAGGTATTTATAGAAATGAGTTAGAAAATAAGATAGGACTTCTCAGAGATGACTTAAGAACTTACTGTAAATTTTAGAGCTCATTAAATTTTGCTTAAGCCTCTCTCAGTTTAGATTTCATTGGATCAGTTTTTTTATTTACCTACCAGAAAGGCAGATACCATGTTAACAATAAAAACTCCTTGCCGAAACCGGTTTGGCTCAGTGGATAGAGCGTCGGCCTGTGGACTGAAAGGTCCCAGGTTCGATTCCGGTCAAGGGCATGTACCTGGGTTGCGGGCATATCCCCAGTAGGAGATGTGCAGGAGGCAGCTGATCGATGTTTCTCTCTCATCGATGTTTCTAGCTTTCTATCTCTCTCCCTTCCTCTCTGTAAAAAATCAATAAAATATATTTAAAAAAAAAAAAAAAAACAAAAAAAAAAAACTCCTAAGATCCTGCATCCTAGTCGTCCTTCTTTTAATGTGTGGTACTCCAAAATAACATGAAACATAGCAACAGGGGACATGCATTGTCTCTGAAACAGGCATGCCTTTTAAAGGACAGTTTGGGTGAATTTATAAGCTCTTCGTAAAGTTTGGTTTGTCTAGATATCCTTTACTATTATAGCATCTAATGAAGGTTTATTTATAAAAGGAATTGTAAAAACTGTTTTCAAATGGTGTGAGGGGCAATACCCTGAAATAAAGGAGCTGGCATACTCCTTTAAAACTATGGGCGAGTTAGATGAGAAGAGTGGGATTACTTCACTTGATGGCACTTTTGACATCTCCCACTTGTGGTGTTATTCATTGTCATATTCTTTCACCCCTAAAGTATTTCAGATTAAAACTTATCAATAGTTTTGTAAGCTTTTTCACTTGGCTGAGTTCCTGCAATCCTATTTTGCAAAGCTTATGAAATGTTGTTTCCTACTGCTTCTCTACATAATCCCTAAATGATAGAGAGAAATATGTGGTCGTTTGTTGAGTATGTTCTCTCTCATAGTGTATTTCTGTTTTTTTATACAGTTTAAGGAAATTTCTGGCTAAAGATCAGGAAAGACTTTCTTCTTTCTAGGCCCTAAAATAATTAATTTTTCATATACATAATGGAGTGAATAAAGAAGTCAGCACTCCAAGAGTCAGCCAATAGTAAGATATTTAACAAACATTTTTATTTTTTACACAAGGCACCATTAAATATATATATATAAAATCAGAGACTATCTACACTGGTTTCTCTGCCCTTTGCTACTGAGGTATCTTTTGCTTTAGTAAATTGAACAGAGGCAACCTCTATTTTAAGAGGAAAAAGGTCTTTCATTATTCAGACCTTTGGACCCCACCTGCTTATATTAAACCAAGGGTGGTGACTTCCCTTTGTACTCAAAATGGTTGACAGTGATAATATTGAATTATAACTTTTTCTTCCTCACTTGGTACATGGAAAAGTGGGTTTCCTCTAATACTTAGCAGAAATAATACAAAATGATGGTCATGCAAATATTTTCACAGCATAAGATGTAAAAACTGCACAGCATCTCCTATTGTTGTTGTCTCATATTTTAACTATCTCAATAATGGAATAACCCAGGGTCTCCTAGTTTATCTATTTGCCAGGTGTGATGGGTTCAATTGTATCCCCCTCAAAGACATATTAAATCCGTAATCCCAGAAACTTGGTGCATGTGACATTATTTGGAAATAGGGTCTTTGCAGATGTAATCAAGTGAAGATGAGGTCATTAGAATAAATTCTAATCCAATGTGACAAGCATCTAATCCAATATGACAAGCATCCTTATAAGAAGAAAAGTGCCTCTGATGACAGAAGCAGAGACCTAAGTGGTGTAACTACACGCCAAGGAACACCAGCAATTAGTGGACACCACCAGATGCTAGGCAGAGGCAAGGAAGGTACCTTGATTTCCAGGCTGTGAGAAAATACATTTCTGCTTTTGTAAGCCACTCAGTTTTGAGCACTTTATTATGGCAACCCTAAGATACTAACATACATGTGAAGGAAAGTTTATCATTTGGCAAAAAGCTAGGAAGCCAAGATGCATGATATTTCAGATATCTCTTAAGACATTCTACCTACAATCCCTACTAGTTTTGGGGCACAGTGGGTGCAATGCCCCTGAAGGCATCATGAAACCTTGTATTAGGCCATTATTCAAGTCAACAACATGAAAGGAGGGAGCTGATATTTATATGACCTGGTACAGCCTGGGATTGATAAAATGATATTAAGTGTGACCTAGACTAGTGTCTGTAGCTTCTCAGTAATACTATATTTACATGATCTATTGCATCTTTTTTTAAAATATATTTTTATTGATTTCAGAGAGGAATGGAGAGGAAGAGAGAGATAGAAACATCATTGATGAGAGAGAATCATTGATCGGCTGCCTCCTACATGCCCCCTACTGGAGGTCAAGTCTGCAACCCAGGTATGTGCCCTTGACCAGAATCAAACCTGGGAACCTTCAGTCCACAGGCTGATATTCTAACCACTGAGCAAAACTGGCCAGGACATAATTTTATTATTTTTAAAACCACTTTATTGAGTTTTAATTGATTTGTAAAAAGCTGTACATATTTAATTTATGTAACTCAATGAGTTTGGGGATAAATATACACCCACAAAATCATCATCAAGGTCATAGACATATCCATCACCTCCCAAAGTTTTCTCCTGTCTCTTTATTGAATTTTGTGTTAAGAGCACAGCATAATATCTCCCCTTTTAGAATACAGTATTTTCAGTATACAACACAATATTTATTTTAGCTATAGGCTCTATGTTGCATAATAGATCTCCAGAACTTATATAACTGAAACTTTCTATCCTATAATCATTACCTTCTACTCTCTGCTTTCATGAGTTTGACTATTTCAGATTCCTATATTTGTCTTTTTGTGTCTGGCTTATTTCACTTAGCCTAATGTCCTTCAGGTTTATCCATGTTGTTGCAAAGTACAGGATTTTCTTCTTTTTTAAGATGGAATAATATGTTGTTGTATGTAGATACCACATGTTCTTTATTCATCCAATAATAGACAATTAGGTTATTTCCTTATCTTGGCTAGTATAAATAATGCTTCAGTGAACATGATGGGATGGTGCAAGTATCTCTTCAAGATCATGATTTCAATTCCTTTGGATAAATACCCAGAAGTGTAGTTCCTGGATAACAACAGAGTTTAATTTTTAAAAACTTTTTTGGAACAACCAGTCTGTTTTCTATAATGGTTGTACCAATTTTTATTTCTTCCAACAATATAACAGGGTTTTCTCTTTTCTCCACATCCTTGCCAATACAGAATGGAGGTAGATGGATAGATAGATAGATAGATAGATAGATAGATAGATAGAGATAGATAGAGAGATACAGATTTTATATATAATCATCTTCAATGGTACAAGGCGAGATCTGATTGTGGTTTTGATTTGCATTCCCCTAATGATATGTGATGTTGAGAAACCTTTTCATATATCTATTAGGCATTTGAATTATTTCTTTGGAAAATGTCTATTTAGGTAGTTATCTTACATTTTAATCAGGGTTTTTTGGTTGGTTGTTTGTTTTGTTATTGAGTTGTAGTTCTTAAATATTTTGGATATTAACCCTTTATCATATATGTAGTTTATAAATATTTTCTCCCATTACATATGTTGCCTTTCAATTTTCTTTAATGTTTCATTGTTGTGCAGAAGCTTTTTAGTTTGATGTAATCCCATTTATAAATTATTCTTTTTGTTGGCTGTACTTTTGGTGGAATATCCAAGAAATCATTAATTCCAATGACAAGATTTTCCTCTATGTTTTCTTTTAGGAATTTTATGGCTTCAGATCTTACCAGTATGTTTAAGTCTTTAATCCATTTTGAGTTGATGTAATATAAGGGTCCAATTAAATTGAAGGATATTTGTTTCTCAAAACACCAATTATTGAAAAGACTATCCTTTCCCTATTATAAATTCTTGAAGCCCTGAGTGAAGATTAATTGACTGTATATACATAGGATTATTTCTAGGCTCTCTATTCTGTTCCATTGATCTGTGTGTCTGTTTTTATGGCACTACTATAAATTTGTAACCTAATTTGAAATCAGGAAATGTGATGCCTTTAGCTTTGTTCTCCTTTCTCAAGTATGCTTTGTCTACTCAGGGTCTTTTGTGGTTCCATATGAACTTTAATATTTTTTTCTATTTCTACCAAAAATTATTTTGAAATTTTGATAGTGATTGCATTGCAGCTAGAGATCGCTTTTGGTAATATGGACATTTCAACATTATTAATTCTTTCAATTGGTGAACACAGATTATTTTTCCACGTAATTTTCCACGTAAAGGAGTCTTTAACTTCTTTCATCATTGTGTTATAGTTTTCACTCTACAGGCCTTTCACCTCCTTGGTTAAACTTATTCCTAAGTACTTTATTATTTTTGATGCTATCCTAAATGAGGTTGCTTTCTTAATTTCTCTTTTCAATAGCTTGTTGTTAGTGTATAGAAACACAACTGATTTTTATGCAACTTTACTGAATTTTTAAATTCTAACAGATTTCTTTTTCTTTCTTCTCCTTTTTTTTAATGTGAAGTCCTTGGGGTCTTCATATATCATGTCATCTGTCAACAGAGACATATTTTTTACTTCTTACTTTCTGATTTGGATGTCTTTTTCTTCTTTTTAGTACCTAATTGCTCTGGCTAGGATGCCTAGTACTGTGTGGAGTAAAAGTAGCAAGAGTAGATACCCTTCTGCAGAGAAGGCCCTTCACTAGTCAGCTAGGCCAGAGATTGTGGAGTGGCAGGTGGGGAGCACAGGTGAGTCTCCTGCTAGTGTCTTTAAGCAACAGTCCCAGATCTATAGGTGAACCTGGTGTGGAGACATGCCTGGAGCTTGGGTCTGCGGGAGCCGCCCTGGCTTAGAGCCCAGCACAAGAGCTAGCCTAGAGCCTGAGTCTACAGGTGTAGTTCTGGAATCTGCATCTGTGATTTTAGCCTAGTGCTGGGGCAGACCTGGAGCCTAGTGGTAGAGTGGGCCTGGAGCTTAGGTGTCTGGGGGCTTGCCTATATCTGGGGTAGTCCTGACACCTAGGTCCATGGGGGGCAGGCCTAGTGCTATGATATGCCAGGTGACTGTGACTAAAAGGGCTTGTTTGTCATCAGTCAGGCCCAGGGGTTCAGGAACTGACCAGAAACAACTGAAATGGGCTTGGAGCCTGGGTCCATGGGAACTGACCTGAAGTTTGGGTTCTCAGGGACAAATAAGTGGTGGCAGACTGGGAGCCTGGATTCATGGGGGCCAGGCTAGTGTTAGACTAAACTTGATGCCTGGGTTTAATTTTCCCATTTTGCTCTATCTAAATGCACAACAATAACCTGTTTACTATTATTTATTTATTAATAATTCTTCCCATGTAGACTTCAAAATTGTAGACCATAACTCAAAATTGTATACCATAACACATTCTACTTTTAGAATTAAATTTTTAAATGTTGTTGATAATTTCAACTCAATCCTCAACTTTGGTTTTTTGAGCAGTTGTAGCTCATTAGAGGCCTGCTTCCTATAGTCGCTCACTCTTATGCACTGTGTGCCCAGCTTCAGAAATGTCATTTAAGTTTGGATGGTCTCAGAGCATTTTGGTCTAGGCAACCAAAAGCCATTTAGATTTAAGCAGAAACTTAGCATGATCAATTTTTCCACTTTATACTTCCACAGTTCTTTATCTAAAAAGGCTCAAAGGGGCTAATTCCTAGTTCATGGAGTCCTCTAATTACATTAGATTCATTATTCTGAACTTGGAGTATGAAAAGAAGTTTATTTGAGGCCTAAATCACAGTGTAACAGTGAATTGACTGAATATGCTATATAAAGTTTTATTTTATACTCTGTTTTTTAGAGGTGCTCTATTATACTTTGTTTACGCAGCAGTCTATATGTAATGTGGACAAATTGTATAACAATCCTCTTGGCTGGCTTAGGGGAGGTTCACAAAAATTATTATTAGTTTTTTTTAATGCATTGATTGTCTTCTCTGATTAGTATAATAGGGCAGTTCATTTCTTCTGTAGTTGGATATATTTCCATGTAGCTTCTTTCCAATATTGTTGGGATGCATACTTTGTCATTTTATAAATCAGAGCCCATTTCTAGTCTCCAGACACACTGAACCATGGCATAGGGAGATTTCACCTGTTCCAAGAGACTGGCTCAAATTCCTCTTTCTAGGCTGGATAACCTCATTAACACCATAAATTGAATGCATACCAATTATTGATGGGATGGAATAACAAGTTAGAACTTAAGTAAGTCCCACTAAGATCTTTATGTACCTTTCTCAAAAACATACATTTCACAGGATTACAGCCAATAGAACATGTCATATTTAAGTTCCTATGATTTGTTCATAAAAAATATTAAAACTTGTGGTTTAATTTTCTGTTAGAGGAGAGACAGAGAAAGCTGACTATTCCTCCTAGCTAACATAAGATAGACTTAGTGTGAGTGTTATCACCACCCTCAGGGAAGTTAAACTGAGGGCCAGCATGCTTTCTCCCTCTGAAGCACATGTCTGCTTTTGAGTAAACTGTGACACTCCTTCTCATAAAGTTTGGCGGTCCAAATCTGCTTCAACATATAAAAGCAGTAGACGTATACTGAGAAGAAGTCTGGAACTAAATTGCTAATATCTGAATGTAGGGTAATATGGTTTAAAAGTAAGATTGAAAGGAAATAGAATTTCTAATTCTCTTTAGAACCAATTCTCTTTTGGGCCAATTCTAATTCTCTTGGTAACTTAAAATGTCTGTCTCATAGCTAATTTTTAAAAAATGAAGCCAAAGGTAAGTATAAGTCACAGAGGGAAGCCACTCCTAAATTGGCAAATATTTACTTACATTTCCAGCAGCATCTCTCCTGGTATGCCCTCCTCTTCTCTCCAGACCCAGCTGTAGCCACATGGCTAATTCCTTCAAGACTCCAGTCAAACGTCACCCTCACCATGAGGCATTCTCTGAAGTTACAATGTTCTTGCATCAAAGTTCTCATTGGATCCTGTGCGCATCTTTTCAGTAATGTTGATTGCATCGTTTTCATTATAGTGCCTGGCACATGGTTTAGGAGTTGTGTGGTACATGAATGAGTCAACCTTATCAAGAATATCTGGAAACATTTTGGAGCTAAAAGTTTATAGTGATACTATCACTTTCAGCAAAACTTGGAATCAAGAGAACAAAATCTACCTCAAACCTCTGTAGGCACAGAATAAGAATAAACTGGTCCTTCACAAGAAGAACTTATTTATGAGATGATTGTGATTTCCCTTCATCTACATAACATGGTATTTGGGCTGCATGCTTTCCAGTGGACCTTGACGCTGGCATATTTGCCTCCTCTGTGTAATGTGGTCTCCCCGCAGGTCAAATTATCTGTTGCAGGGATGCTCTCATGCTCTTCCAGTCTTTATGGCAGTATTTGCATATTTTTTTCATTTCCATAAAAACATCTCCACTGACTCAGAACTGCCTCTGTCCTCTTAAAGCAGAAATATTTATCTTTCAAACAGTGGGGTATGCATGACATAAAACAGACGAGGAGTGCTTTCCCTGTAAGCCTCACCTTAAAAGACTCTCCTCTTTAAAGAAATTTATCATGGTCTGTCTTTAGGTTATTTATTTACGTTTTACCCATGACCACTTTTCCAGTAATGAGTTTAAATATAAGCAGCATAAACCCATCTGGAAATAAAATTATGCACTAGCTTCACAACAAAAGATAATTACATTATAATCAAGCTGTCATTTTTGGAGATAGTAGGAGATGAAGCGTGCTATAAACTGACATGTAAAGTGTATAGATTGTTCTTCTGAATATCCTCTGCAGTAGCTGGGAGCACAAAGATTCCTGGTGCCTAACATTAGACTTTGTAACTGGAAATTTTCTGGGAGTGACCCAACATCTAGTTTCTGCGAGTAATGCCTACTAATACTCAGAGGACTAAAGGTTAGAGTCAGAATTTCTGTGCTCTGGCTTAGACCTCAGCTTGGCTACACTAAAACCACTTGTGTTATGCCCAGTTTCAGAGCAAGTGCCTTAATTATGTCATTTTTAAAGTTTGTCTTTATTCTTAGGTTATTATTTTACTTAGGTTGACAGCAGTTTAATACCAGGACCCTTCTCACAGGTGTTGGCAGAATGCGGAGAGTTGTCTAATGTGGCGGAAACTGGTGTGTGTGTGTGTGTGTGTGTGTGTGTGTGTGTGTGTGTGTGTGTGTTTGGGGGGTGGGACGGTTGTCCTTAAAGTTAGTTTTCACCATTCTAAGCTCAGTTTTCTCTTGCAGCAATGCTATGGGTCACTGGTTTCTTCCGGCTGGGAGAACGGTTTCCTCTTCTCGGAGCTCAAGATAGCTACTACGGTAAAAGAACATGGTTTACCTCTAAACATGTTACTTGGCTAGCCCATCATAACTGAGAAAGAAACAGAAGACCTGTCAGAAAATGGACTGCATCACTTATCCTTTATCACAGCTTCTGCCACAGCAGAGAACTTGTCACCGTAGAGCAGATATGCTAGTCAAGGAGTCCCAGGAAGCAGGCTGGTGTTGCCTCCTTTGCTGGACACCACCATTGCCCAGAGAGATCACAGAATGCCTGCACTAGGGCAGCATGACGCCACAGTCCCCCTAGGACCCTGTAAGCCCTTGGCTGCTACTAACTCCAGTCACTAACTATAAGTCTGCCTCATTTCCCTCACTCCTATTTCTTGGTGAATCCTGAACAAGGCAAGCAGTACCTTCCTGCACAAAGTATGGTCCCCAGACCATTGTCATCAGCAACATGTGGCGGCTTGTTAGAAATGCAGACCATGAACCCAGCTCTACATTTCTTCAGAATCAGAATATGCATTTTAACAAAATCGCCAGGTGATATATATATATATATATATATATATATATATATATATATATACACACACACACACACACACACACACACACACACACACACTCACACACACTAAACTTTGAGTTGCACTGTAATTAGGAGGTTCAAACTACTAACTGGTGTGATTCAGCTTTGGTCTTGCTGCCTCCCATCCCCAGTAGACTGAGAATCAGGTGCACGTGGGATATGCCACAGTTTCTTTGCCCTGGACTTCTTTTCAAGACTCAAACAGAGCCCTACCCAGAAGCCCAGACTCTTTGGCTAGTATCTGACCTGCTTACTTCCTACCTACCCTGTCTCTGGTCTGGGAGTTGGGTAGTAGAAGGCTGAATACTGTCTAGTCCCTGACTGGTTCTTTTCTCAATAGCCAGGTAACTAGAAACTCCACCAGGAGTGCTACTTACCTGCCTTCCACTAGCTCCTTCTGTTCCTTGACCATCTCCATATTGGACTGTGTTGTATATTAATAATGGCACTTCAAATTAAGACAGACTCCATCAGTTTCATAATACAACTACTAAGAAGGCCACTACTTCTGGTCACCCTATGTTGATGGCCATGTTAGCATCCTCTAAATATATTGTACCATCTTTGTTGTCTTCATTTTTCTAGAGCCCAGTCAGCTGAGGTCCCAGAAGATCTCACAACTATATTCAGTTTAATTTTGGCAGCTCACCAAAAAGGCAGTTCTCTTCAAATCAGAGGTAAGAAGAGCTTGAGTCTGAAGCCAACTGACCTACATTTATTCCCTTCTATCTTAGAAGGATGGGCTGCTAATCACCTTTTGTGCAAAACATTAGACTCAGAGGATCCTGGAAATGCAATCTGAGTAATCAATCTATAGATTCTGTGAGGATTAATGATGGAATAATATATAAAACCTTAGTTGAATGCAAAATGAGAATGAATAGGAATGACTGTGAAGAGTATGATTGCCTTGTGGTTTCTTCATAATGAAATACAGACCAGCATCCATCAGAAAATTAGGGTTGACTTCAGAAGGAAACCTCTCTTCTGGATGAAACTTTTCTGCAAACATCATAGACAAAATGTCACGTATGATTCTTCTGTTTGCTAAAAAGCATAGATGAGTTTGTCTTGGACTCTGTTAAGGGAATAAAGTAACATATTAATGTAGTATGGGAATCATTTTAGGCAGCTCCATATTTTGACCTCGAACATGTTTCAGAATTAAAATGGGCACAAAGAACAGAGCCATACATGCTTCCTCTCCTCCATAGATGCTACCAGAATTAAGATGTTCTCTATGTTAGCACAGAATGTTTATTTCTGTTTGGTCTTCTTCAATATCTCTACCTACTTGGTAACTTATATTGAGGTTTGGGTTGTGAAGAAAAATAAACTGGAATAAGTATAAAAAGAAAGAGGAAGGCAAGTTAGATGTGGAAAGAAGGTGGGTTGAAAGCAAAGCTGCTTAGACTGAAAGAAGTTCAAAGGAAAACTCCATGAAAACACACACACACACACACACACACACACACACACACCTACCTATAGAAGTGGGTTATATATTAACCCATGTCTCAGGTCATGGAACACATAGTTGAATTCTAAGTCCGTACTGCAGCATTAGGTGCCCATCCAGATTTCTGTTTTCTTTGACAACTCAACAGCTTAAGAATACTATGGAACAATGATGTCTGATATTTCTTGTACACTACTATATTTTAGGCCTTGATTTGAACAATTTATAGGTATTAAATCAAGTATGCAGAACTATAAGAGAGGCTTCAAAATCTGTAATCTTAGCCACTGATTTGTACAGCGGGTCTCGATAGGCCCATTAGAATATATTATACAATTTCATTGGGGTCATGGTTACAGGAAAGGAACAAGAGACTCTATAAGGAGTATAGTTTGCTAAGTTGGATTTTTAATAAGTTATAGTCTACTCCTCTGGCTATGTCAATCCAAAATCTTCAATTAAAAACTGATTAGAGGAACTTTGAAAATAACTTCATGTTTGCTTTAACCTGATTAAGGCCCCGGAAAGCAACATCTATGTGGATGGGTTCAATAACAGTCAAGATAGAACCTAAAGGTAGCATAGTGGTTAGGAAAAAGCAGTCAGACCTGGGTTCAGATCCACCACCATCATTGACTACCAATGGCACTCCTCTGCTTCAGTTTCCTCATAAAGTATTCATATCATGAAATTGTTGTAAAGATTAAATTATTTACACTTAATTCTTGAAACATGACAAGTAGTTAATGTTAATTATTAGCATACTAGAGGCCCGTTGCAGGAAGATTCCTGCAAGAATAAGTCTTCTTGAGGCCGGAGTGAAGCAGAGAAGGGAGCAAAAACCCGTCGAGGAGGGCTTCTCTCCCACCTCCGCTGCCCCACTTGCTTCTCCACACCTTTGCTCTCCTCTGCAGTGCTTGGCTTCCTTCTATGTTGTCTTCAGTCTTCGCTCAGTGCCTGTGTATGCAAATTAACCGCCATCTTTGTTGGGTTAATTTGCATACTCATCTGATTGGCTAGTGGGCATAGCAGAGTGACACCAATTTGCATGTTTCTCTTTTATTAGTGTAGATTAAATATTGTTAATGTAAAAATATATACAAAGAAGGAAATATGCCAGATTAATGTTTGAATTTAGGCTATTTTTAGTTACTGACATAAATCCTAACTTTACCACTTGCTGACCATGTACACAATTTACTTAGCCCCAGGGACTTTAGCTTCCTCATCTTCTAAGTGGTGATAATAATACCAGCTCCATAAGGTAAGAATAAGTTAGATAACATATATAAATCACCTGGCACACCAGTGAGCACTTAAATATAAGAAGTCAAAGCATAAAACAATAGCTAATATTCTTTACGTGTCAGCTCTGGACACTCAGCTAATTAGATAAGACACTTATCAGGCTAATTGAATAAATTTTATTTTTGGACCTCATTAAACCAAAAGTTCCTTTCTATCTTAAAAATTGAACTTTTAGAAGATGATCTATTTGAATTACAATTAAATAGCAGTCATCTAAATAATTAAACAATAGGGTATCTATGTATAGCAGCTATTAGACAGTTTTTCTCTATCTATTTTAAAGACTTGTGGGTGCATGCTATGCAAATGGATTTTCAGGGATTTTTTTATTAGCATAAATAGACTGAAATTTAAGTAGCTCTGGCAGCACAGACAGTGTGAGTCATAGTATTTTCATTTTTTCTCAAATACTGTGAGTTCTATGACAGCCACATTTCAGGAACCAGTAACAAGGGCCTTGTGAAAGATCCAGGAGATCTGAAAATACATATTGCATCGTAATGTTACTCAGAAACTCAGATGTGCCCTGAGATACACCCTCTCCACTCACAGAGTTTAATGGAGATGAAGACATCTTTCCCAGTCTGCACAATACAGAGAGCAGCAGGTTGTCAGATGGGCTGGTAACTAACTATTCTTTCCTTAATACCAAGTAAGAGGCACCTCAGCTTAATTGACTGATATTTCATAGTTAGTATTCTCATTGCAGAGTTAAAATCATGACTATGGTCAGGATCAAAGGTCCAAATGCAAGAATAAATGACTTTTAAGATAAAATGAAAATATCAAATGGACTGGAAATATACTTTCTTTGTAATATTTAGTCCTAGGCACCTTCTCACACAAACCACAATGAAATGTTTGATTTAACATGTTATGAATTTATTTAGAGAGGACACTCTTATAAGTCTAACATTGCTACTCTAAGGCTTGTTTTTGTCTTCCCTAAAAATAAGATGGGGAGAAGGAGCATGCAATCTTGGTATAGATTATTTTGTCTAGTTTGCAGCAGCAGCTCCACTCTCTCTCCCCACTACTCTGACCTAAAATCTCCACAAGTATGGCTTATGCAATGTCACATGCGCAAAGCTCAGGCTCTTTATTACCACTCTTCCAAAGATCTCACCATCTCACCTCCTCTCCGCTCTAGCAAAGGCATGGGTAGCAACACCTTGAAACTCATCTTCAGGCCTAACTGAGACAACTCCAGTATCTAAGGCTTAAAACTTTGTCTCTCTTTTAAAAAAAAGATATTTTTATTGATTTCATAGAGGAGAGGAGAGGGAGAGAGAGATAGAAACATCACTGATGAGAGAGAATCACCAATCGGCTGCCTCCTATATGCTCTCCAATCCAGAATCACACGCCTACCAACTGGGGATTGAGCCAATAACCCCGGCATGTGCCCTTGACAGGAATCAAACCTGGGACCCTTCAGTCCACAGGCCAACACTCTACCCACTGAGCCAAACCGGCTAGGGCAAAGCTTTGTCTCTTTAATTGTTCTCACTCCTATTGCTGTTTAACACACCAGTAAATGGAGAGTCGTGAGAAGTGCATGGATTATACTATTAGACCCAAGTTTAAATGCTGGCCCCACACTTCTGTGATTGTGCACAAGTCACCCAACCCCTCCACACCTCTATTTCCTCCACTGAAAAACAGGGATGATGTAACCCACGTTAGAGTAAACACGCAGGTAGTATTGACTTTCCCCTGCTTTTCCTGATCCCTCTCCCCCTGCCTTCCCTTGTGTCTTCCCCACACAATCTCGGTGCTGTCTTCATTTTCCTTTTGTCTCTTAGTCACTTCTTGTTTAGTGTTCCTCTCAATCTGTCCTGGGTTTCATGTTTCATATTTCAACTCTTCACTCACTAGCTGTCACAATTATGTCCTTCGAATTTCTGCCGTACCAACTTTGATAGTCCATAACCCTAGATACATCCAAACATCCATTTGCTCTGGTTATTGACTGTTGATGGCTCAGATCACCTGGCAATCCCTTATGCTAATGTTTAGTGGTTACTTCAGATAATATTGTGTCACCTCAGCCCCTATTATTGCAGGTGAGCCTTTACATAATTTGGCTGAAGTAAATTAATATTCTCTTCATGAATCTCTTGTTAGTATGACACAGTTGGCATCCAACTGGACTAGAAAAGAATATAGGAGGCACAGGAGAAATGAGTGTTCTACAGTTTATTGAATATTTCATAGAAGAGCTTTATTTTTTAACAGAAAATTATTGACTCTACTGATGGCCCAAATTATTTTTAGCTAACTTCAGTAGAGGCCTGAAAGTTACCTGACTATTTTTTTTTGCCTGTCGACTCCTTATTTCATGCATCAATCCGGCAGCTTTCTATATGCAGCTAACTCCACTCCAAACTGCTTACATAATCTAATAGGTTTATAATGATACCTGTATTAGTTTGCTGGGGCTGCCATAAGAAAATTCCAAAGACTGTATGGCTTAAATCGCAGGAATTTATTTTCTCTTAGTTCTGGAGGCTGGATGTCCAACATGAAGGTGTTGGAAGCTTTGGGTTCTTCTGAAGCATCTCTCCTTGACTTGGAGATGGCCACCTTCTTGCTGGCTCTTCATGTGGCCATCTCTCTGTGCACATGCACCCATGCTGTCTTTCTGTATGTCCTAATTTCCTCTTCTTAAAACACTAGTCATATTGGATAAGGCCTAACATAACAGCTTATCTTAACTCATTCACCTCTGTAAGGGCTCTATTTCACCCCTTAGTTCCCCACATTTGATGATACTGAGGGTGGGGCTCTAACACATGATTTTTTTTTGAGGTGGGGGATACAATTCAGTCAATACAGTGCTTCATTTTTTTTTTTAATTGGGAGGAGACAGTTCTTCATGGATTTCTCATGTTTCTGAACATTTTGTGAGCAGAGGCAATGATTGCATTTTTATTTTGAACTATTTAAGGGCATTTGTGTGGTGAACAGTTTTGGGAAATAGAGACAGTCTCCCTTGGACTGTAATTCTTATCTATATCTAGAGGCCGGTGCACAAAATTTGTGCACAGGGGGTGGGTGGTGGGTGGTCCCCTCAACCCAGCCTACACCCTCTCCAATTCAGGACATCTCTCTCACAATCCGGGACCGCTAGCTCTTAACTGCTTACCTGCCTGCTTGCCTGCTTGCCCCTAACTGCCCCCCCTGCTGGCCTGGTCACCCCCAACTGCTGCCCCCTGCTGGCCTGGTCGCCCCCAACTGCCTCCCCTGCTGGCCTGGTCGCCCCTAACTGCCTCCCCCGCTATGACATGCGCTAACCACCAGGGGGCCCTAAATGCCCCCACCAGCCTGGTTGCCCCTAAATGACCCCCACTGGCCTGGTTGCCCACAACTGCCCCCTGCTGACCTGGTTGCCCACAACTGCCCCCTCTGCCATCCTGGTCACCCCCAACTGCCCTCTTCTGCTGGCCTGGTCACCCCTAACTGCCCCCCCCCCACTGGCCTGGCTGCCCCTTACTTCCCCCCATGCTGACCTGGTCGCCCCCAACTGCCTCCCTCTGCCGGCCTGTTTGCCCCTAACTGCCTCCCCCGCTATGACATGCGCTAACCACCAGGGGGCACGTGCAAAACATGGTGGGTGTCAGCAGCAGGCGGCAGAGTGCAGAACATGGCAGGCATTGGCCATGGCGGAATGGTGGAGCAGGTGAGCAGGGGCGCCAGACCAAGGCGGGGCAACAGTCACTGTCATTGGGGCAAGCCTCTGGTAGTCACTGAAAATTCTTTGCTCCCTGTGTGCCAGGGTCCCGCCGGGTGCTTGCACCTGCTGCCAGCACCAGCCCAGCTCACACCTGCTGCCAGCGCCCAGGACCAGCCCTGGTGTGGGAGCGGCAGCGGCGGGAGTGGGGCTGCTGGCAGACAGGGGACCGGGGGCTGCAGTGGGAGGGCCTGGGTGGGGCATGGAGGATGAGCTGAGACCCTCAGTTATGATTCAAACTGCATGTGCCACATGTTTTGTTTTTCAGTTTTTTCTTTTTTTTCAATCACTGTTGACATTCAATGTTATATTAGTCTCAGGTGTATGTGTGGCATGTTTTTGATCTTAGGGGAGAATCTTTTCGAAACCCTGCAGTGCCTCCCCAGAATATTAACCTTACTATGTTTCTCATGATTTACAATGCCTTGTATGAGGTAGATCTCTAAATAACTACCTCAGCTATCTCCCTCAGTGGCTTACAATATCTCTAGCTTACTGACTGCTATATTTCTTCAGTATCCAGCAGAGGATCTATGCAGAATAAATGTCCAATAAATATTTGAGTGAATAAATTTATATACTACAGGAATGAGGAAATGATCAATATAACAATAAGAAGGAATGGATTATTTTAAATAAAAGAAAATTCACTATAAAATTAGGTAATGAGGTGGGTGTTGAGAAAAAATGAAATGGGCAAAGGGTGAATTAGTCATTGGGCAGCTCAACTAGTTTAAGAAGGACCAAAGACATAGTTGGGGCAGCGGAGGGCTGGGATGATATGATGTGCATGAGATGGGAGAACATGTTGATGATTTACCAAGAACCTTCCCCAAACAAACAAACCAACAATGCCCTTCAGGAACATAGACATGTAAACAAGTATGGGCAAATTGAGACAATAAAAGAGAAAAAAAGAAAAAGGCACATAATGTGAATGATAGGGTAGACAGAAAAATGAAAAAAAGTTTAACCTGTAACCATTTCGCTAATATTAACATGCAATAATCGTTATGTGTCATTTAGTGGGCCTACCAGAATTACTGCCATTTTATTCTTTAATAAATCAGTTATAAAACAAGAGTAACAACAATTATGTACCATAATTATTCCTGAAGATTTAGTTTGTGTGTTTCTATAGCATATATGATGAAGGTCAGAAAGTGATTCATATTTCACAACTCAATTTCTGGTTGATTCTCTGATTTTAAATGTCTCTTTCTTTTTTTATTTGAGAAATGTAGTTTAGTTGAGCAAGAGTTAGCCTAGGCCTTTTATCCAAACACATTAGAATAAGAGCTGTGTTGAAATTCGTGATATGGTTATCTATCGTAAGGCCATGACTCAATGACTATACTCACGGAAACATTAAGATTTGAAACAATAAGAAGCACAATTGCAAGTGCAGATCAATGAGAAACAAATTAAAAATTTCTTGAAGACCTAATGGTGTGTGATCCTGAGAATGAAATGCCTTCAGAAATGTTCTAGCTATTATTAATTTTAGGATTGGAATAGGACAGACACTCTATATAGGCAAAAAGCATTTTCACAGAAAAAAAAAATCTGAAAATAAATAGGGAAGTTTGAGGAATTGCCCTGTAGCAGGAAAGACTGGCTTCTAATTTGATTCTGAACAAATCTAACTCTCTCTGTATGTGAAGATGATTTAACAGCAGTGGATAAAATAATGTCATTTGTGAATCATCTTGGTCCAGTATGATCTTGGCTGTTTGCCCTAATAATGCCCT
Organism: Myotis nattereri; assembly: GCF_964212035.1. Classification (NCBI taxonomy): domain Eukaryota; kingdom Metazoa; phylum Chordata; class Mammalia; order Chiroptera; family Vespertilionidae; genus Myotis; species Myotis nattereri. The sequence goes on along the minus strand of NC_138077.1, from coordinate 68,135,064 downwards.
CCTTCAAATGAGCAGGAGGAGATGACATAGACCAGCGGTTCTCAATCTGTGGGTCGTGACCCCTTTGGCGGTCGAATGACCCTTTCACAGGGGTCGCCTAAGACCATCTTGCATATCAGATATTTACATTACGATTCAAAACAGTAGCAACATTACAGTTATGAAGTAGCAACGAAAATAATTTTATGGTTGGGTCACAACATGAGGAACTGTATTTAAAGGGCCAGAAGGTTGAGAACCACTGACACAGACGAACCCTGGTCCTGAGCCTGCACTTAGTCAGGATTTCCAAATCTTCCTGGAACTCCATGGGAGTTGAAGCTGCTCTCTGTTCAACCACAAACATGACATACTCTTTAGAGAGCAATCTGGTTCTTAGCAGAGTTCAAGAGGCCCTTGGTGACCTTGCCAAAGCCTACTCACCACTGCTGCCATGTACCAGGTGCTCCAGCAACACAGAACTGCTGCAGGTACCCTACAGGCCACACGCACTCTTTCAGACTTCCAAAACAGTTCTCTATTCGGTCCTTTCCTTTCTTCTTTTCTGTCTCTAGGCACACAAATTTATTTGTCCTTTAAGACATCTCTAACACCACTTCTTTTGTGAGGACTTTCCTCATCTCAGCCTCAACTGCCTCCCCCCTTTTCTTAGGTACCCCCACCAATTATAACTCCTGTGGCACAACCAATAAAATAATTACACAGCCTACCCTAAATAAAATACTACTAAGTCCTAAAATAAAGACAAGGAATTTTTTTTTTATTCTGAGTTTTCCCAGATAACCTGAGTTCTTTTTAAAATTATTTCATGTTCCCCTGTGAGGACCATATTTTATCTGTTTTTATGTATGATATGTTTGACTGACTAGCACATAGTGGGTGTTCAGCAAAGGCCTCTTGAATAAAAGAATGAATCCTTGCATATTGTTTTTATTTGTGTTAATGGCGTTTTCTTTTTGGGGGAGTGGGGTTGGAACCACCCTACTTTCTAACCCTTACATGTTTTCCCCCTTTTAGGTAATACTGTTTAATGAAAGAAACACTTTAATAGTGTAAAACTTAAAATGATCAGCTGCCTCCTGCACACCCCCTACTGGCGATGTGCCCACAACCAAGGTACATGCCCTTGACTGGAATCGAACCCGGGATCCCTCAGTCTATAGGCTGACACTCCATCCACTGAGCCAAACCAGTCAGGGCCCCTGTTTATTTTTAAGTGGGAGCTGGAAAGGGTCTTAGAGACCACATAACCCAACTCCCTCATTGTACAGGCCAGGAGTGAGGTCTGAAAGGGTTAAGGAACTTATGTGAGGTCACTCAGCTGGTGAGGGGAGGAGTTGGACTTGAGCCCAAGCAGTCTGTGTGCAAGCCCTTGCCACACCTTTGCAGGCCCTGAGAAGGCATGCTTGACTATGATCAGTGCTGTGTAGACAGATATAGGAAGATGCACCAAAGATAAAGATCTTTATCTATAAAAGGACCAGATAAAGCTGAAGGCCAGAGTAGAGCTCCGATGTCCTCACTCTGCCCTCCCCAACTCCATCAAACTTTCTTTCCACTACACGATTCTGTCTTTTCTATATGACCCATTCAGATTCTACTTCAAACTGAACACCTGGGATTTGTTTAGTGACCCTGATATCTTTGTGACAATCCCACTGAAGAGGGAAGCCAGGGAAGGATACCACACACAACTACGTAGAGGAGCAACTGTGACTTGAACCCAGGTGTCTGACTCCAGGCCCAGGATCCTCATGGCAGAGAATCAGAAGCCAAAACAAGTCAAGAAACTTTTGCAGGCATTTAAATATCACACTGGCTGTAACCAGTTTGGCTCAGTGGATAGAGCATCGGCCTATGGACTGAAAGGTCCCAGGTTCGATTCCGGTCAAGGGCATGTACATTGGTTGCGGGCACATCCCCAGTGGGAGGTGTTCAGGAGGCGGCTGATCGATGTTTCTCTCTCATTGATGTTTCTAACTATCTCTCTCCCTTCCTCTCTGTAAAAAATCAATAAAATATATATTTTTTAAAATAAATAAATAAATATCACACTGTGTAATAAACATTTAAATCACATTCAGTAGAACTAGGTAATTATAGTCAAGGAAATGAAACCTAGTTTCCCAAAGTTCACAAACAGAACATTGCAGTGGATTGTTATACCCAAGCTGAGGGAATTTACCATGATGAGTGGCTACCAGAAGGGGTGAGCATTGTGTCACTCAGGAAATAACGTGCAGTCTCCCTGAGCAAGAGCTATAACTGAAGATAGGCTCGGCCTGCAGAAGGAGAGCCAGACATACCCCTGACCACAGCAGCTCAATGTCTGAGAACCTTAGAGGAGCAAAGTGGAGCACAAACCACTAGCTCATATTTAGGTTTTCAACAGGAAGTGAAAAGCTTCTGCTGCTGCTTTTTGGCCAGCGCTGTCAAAGTGGCTGAGGTTGCCCAAGTGGTTCAGAAACATTTCCCAGCATCTGCTTCTTACAGCCAAAATGTACAGGGTTTATTTATTTATTTTTTCCTCCTGTCTTCTCTGTCAGGACTACAAGATATATATTGGAATGTACAATCTCTTAAGTAGAATATTATAATCATTAAAAATATATGTAACTTTTATATTGTGGCAATAGAAAGGCACTCAAGTGCTTTTACAGTCAGTAGAATATGATGAGTTAGCTGAAACTGAAGTTTGCATAGTCCACCTACGTAAAATAGGAGAGTTCCATGAGTGTGACTGGAAGAACTTGCAGAACTCTGAACTTGAAAGCAAATGAGCTATAGGATTAACTAAGTTGCTATAGCAGTGAATGTTTCCCAAGCCTTTCTATTGCTCAAGCCCTGGACCAGTTTCTGTGATAGGGAAAAAGATGACCAAAATGCATTTCCTACTCTCAAGGAGTTAATTGTCCAATAGAGGAGGATTAAGCCATGATGCATTTTTTCTGGACCTAGTAGACAACTTAGTATTACCAAGTATAAAGGGAGTTCAAGAGTGGGAGAACTAAGCCCAAATAGGCATATGTGAAAAAATAGGTCTGAAGGGAGGATCGAATCTTGGTAAATAAAATGGGGCAAGAGCATTTTAGGAGCAGAAAACAATCTTGGGATTTTTCTAAATAGATGGTTATCCTATATAATAAAAGGGTAATATGCAAATTGACCCTAACAGCAGAACGACTGGGAATGACTGGTCACTATGACACACTCTGACCACCAGGGGGCAGACGCTCGATGCAGGAGCTGCCCCCTGGTGGTCAGTGCGCTCCCACATGGTGGAGCTCTGCTCAGCCACAAGCCAGGCTGATGGTTGCCAGTACAGCGGTGGTGGTGGGAGCCTCTCCTGCCTCCTCAGCAGCACTGAGGATGTCCAACTGCAGCTTAGGCCTGGTCCCCGCTGGCAAGTGGACATCCCCCGAGGGCTCCTGGGCTTCCAGAGGGATGTCTGACTGCCAGCTTAGGTCGATTCCCCGGGGAGTGGGCCTAAGCCAGCAGGTGGACACCTCCCGAGGGGCCCCAGACTGCGAGAGGGCACAGGCCGGGCTGACGGGACCCCCCTAAAGTGCACAAATTGTTGTGCACCAGGCCTCTAGTGTTGTCTATAAATAAAGACAGCTTTTCTCTTTTTTTCCCAATTTGGATGAATTTTATTTCTTATTCTTGAATTTTGCACTGAATAAAACCTCCAATACTGTATTGGATGGAAGTAGTAAGACACCTTTCATTTTTTTTCTTATCTTGAAAGGAAAACATTCAGTCTTTCACCTATTAAGAATGATGTTAGCCCTAGCCGGTTTAGCTCAGTGGATAGTGTGTCGGCCTGTGGACTGAAGGGTCCCCCAATGCAGGCTCGATCCCCAGTAGGGAGCATGCAGGAGGTAGCTGATCAATGATTCTCTCTCATCATTGATCTTTCTATCTCTCTCTCCCTTCCTCTCTGAAATAAATAAAAATATATTTTTTTAAAAAAGAATGATGTTAGTTATAGTTTTTCTTATATTCCCTCTATCAGGTTGAGGAAGTTCTCTTCTATTTCTAGTTTGTTGAGTTGTTGTCAAGTATAGAGTATTACTTTTCCAAATGCTTTTTCTATATCTATTGAGAGTATTATATGGATTTCCTAGTTTAGTTTGTTAACATTGTAAATTACATTGATTGAATTTTGAATTGATTTTTGCATTCCTAGAATAAATCCAATTTGTTCATGATGTATTATACTTTTGCATATTAGTGAATTTGATTTGTTAAAATTATGTTAAAAGTGTTAGTATCTATGTAGCTGAGGAATACAGTTTGCTTTGTTTTATTTTATTTTATTTTTGTAATATCTGTGTCTGGTTTTAATATAAGGAAGACACTGGCCTCATAATAAAATAAGTTGGGGATTGCTTCTTCCTTTTTTATTTTCTGGAAGAATATATGTAGAATTGGTATTATTTGTCCCTTAAGCATTGGGTAGAATTTATCAGTAAGCCACCTAAACCTGTAGTTCAGTTTTGAGAGAGAGAGAGAGAGAGAGAGAGAGAGAGAGAGAGAGAGAGAGGAGCTATTATGTTATCTATTTATTCTTATATAAGCTTTGGAAGTTTGTGTCTTTCAAGGAATTTATCCATTTCATCTAAGCTTTTAAATTTATTAGCATAAAGGTATTCATCCTAAACATTTATGCACCCAATAACAGAACTTCAAAATCTCAAGATGATAGAATTTCAAGAATAAATAGAAAAATCCACAATAGTAATGAACACTCTTTTCTCAGTAATTGGTAGAACAATGTCAACAAGGTCCAATTGGTTAATCTTCTTTAAATTTTCTACAACCTTACTTATTCTATCAATTTTCCAAATATTTTTGTTATTGATTTTAATTTCATTTCATGTGATAACAACCACACTTTATATTATTTGAATGATTTTAAACTTATTGAGTCTCTTATAGCTCAGAATAGTCTATCTTGGGAAATGTTTCATGTGCAGTTGAAAAAAATTGTATTCTGCTCTAATTGAGTGCAATGTTCTAAAAGTGCCCTATATATAGCCTTACACTAGGTTCAGTTGACTGATAGAATTGTTATTTCTTCTTGTGAATTGATCCTTTTATCATTAGGAAATGACCCTGGCATTTTTTTTTTGTTCTGAAAGTACGTTGTCTACAATTAATATAGTTATCCCAGCATGATTTGATTAGTATTTACATGTCTTGTCTTGGTCTAATTTTTTACAATTAAACTATTTGTGTCTGAATGTTTAAGGTGAATATTTTTATAGGCAGGATTCAGTTTGGTTTGTTTTATGACCCAATCTGACTACCTCTGCCTTTTCTCAGAATACTTACCTTTAGTGTTATTATTGATATGGTTAAGATTAAATCTACGCTCTTGCTGCTTATTTTCTATTAGTGCCATTGCTTTTCTTTTCTTTGTTGTTTTTGTTCTTTTCAATTTGAGCATTTGTTTTATGGTTTCATTTTCTCTTTTGTTGGATCATTATCTATAACTTATGGTTATGTTATTATAGTTGTTGCTTTAGAGATTATAGTATTTATCTTTAACTTATCACAGTCTGCCTTTAAGTAATATGATTCTACTTCACGTATAGTACAAAAATCTTAAAACAATAACATTCTATTTCCTATTTCCGGATTTTTTGCTTTTGTTGTTAATTCTACATATATTATAAACCTCACAATACATGGTTATAAGTTTTGTCTTAAGCAATTATCTTTTAAAGATCTTTAAAAAGGAATAACATGCATTTATATTAACACACATTCACCATTTCTAATGTTTTTCATTCTGTGTGTATGTTGTTTTAGATTTATATCTGGTAATGTTCTCCTTCTGCCTGAAGAACTTCTTTTACCATTTCTTGTATTACAGTTTTGATGAAAGATATCAACTTTAGAATGTCCAAAAATATACTTATTTTACCTTGTTTTCAAAGAATATATTCACTGGTAATAGATTCCTAAGTTGATAGGGTTTGGGGTATTTTTGTACTTCAAAACTTTTTCTCTATTTTTTTTTCTGACTTGCATTATTGTTATAGAGGAGTCTAATGTCATTCCCATCCTTTATTCATCTGAATTTAGTATGTCCTCAAGTTCACTTTGTTTTTTATCAGTGCTTCATCTGTTATGAATTCCATTAAGTGTATTTTTCATCTTAGACAATATATATTTTTAATTCTTTATTGTTTAAATACATGAGTCTCCTTTCCCCCCCCCCATTCACCTCTCCCCCACCACAAGCACAAGCCCTCAGCACCCCCTACTGTCTGTGTCCATTGGTTTTGCTCATATACATGCATACAAGTCCTTTGGTTGATCTCTTACCTCCTCACCCACCGCCTTCCCTCATGGGTTGTACAGTCTGTGTGATGCTTCTGTGTCTCTGGTTCTATTTTTATTCATCAGTTTATGTTGTTCATTATATTCAACAAATGAGTGAGATCATGTGATATTTATTTTTCTCTGACTGGCTTATTTCGCTTAGCATAATGCTCTCTAGTTCCATCTGTGCTGTTACAAATGGTAAGAATTCCTTCTTTTTTACAGCAGCGTACAATTCCATGTGTATAGGTACCACAGTTTTCTAATCCACTCATCTGTAAGATTTGGAAACAGCCTAGACATAGTTTTATTTCTAGATTCATCATGTAGGTCTCTTTTGCATATTTGATGTCTCTGCTTAACATGCTGAATGTTTGTTTTCATGAATATATGGACATATAACCATTTCAATGCCCTTGTTCCCTAATTTTATCATCTATGTTCTTTCTCAATGTTTCTATTGACTGATTTATCACTTAATTATTAGTTGTATAATATTTTTTCTGAGTCTGTGCAAGTCTGGGAAACTTTTTAATGGGAAACCAGATATTGTGAATTTGCACTATTAGGTATTTTTGTATTCCTTTATTTAGCCTTAAACTATTTCTAGATCTTTATGAAGATCATTGGAGGCAGGTTAATTTTTTGAAGCTTCCTCTTAAGCTTTGTTAGGTGAGACCTAGGAAATATTTAGTATAGGGCTAAGTTTGCCCCCTGCTGAGGCAATACCTTCTCCTCAGTTCCCCTTGAATTATGAGTTTTTCTACTCTTGCTGATGGGAACATGAATTATTCTCAGCCTTGTGTGAGCTTCAGGAATTATTCAGTTTCATACTTTTTCTTGATTCTTTTCCCATGCTTGGGATATATATATTCTCAGTACTTAGGGCCATTTGAATATTTTCAGATCTTTATCCAGATCTCTCCTCTCTGATGCTTTGCTCTGTCAACTCTCACCACTCTGACTTTCCCAGATCCCACCTTCATTTCCTCCACCTGGTAAATTTTCTGGTATCTACTTGGATTCCTTCCCTTCATGACCCAGTCCAAAAGCTCTCTCCAGAAAGTAAGCTAGAAAAATTATATAGCACACTTGTTTTTCTCCCCCTCTCTCAGTGATCACTGTTCAGTGCCACCTGATATCTAATGTCCAAAATCTTCATATATTTTTCCTGGATTTTTAGTTCTTTGGGGGTAGGAGGATAAATCCAGCCCTCAATATTCTATCTTACTTAGAACTGGCAGTCCCAGGGTTCTTTCTACTCATAGATGGCTCTTCCAAGATATTTTTTATTGAGGTATAAATTTCCATATAACATTATATTAGTTTCAGGTCTACAACATAATGACTCAATACTTGTATATATTGTGAAATGATCTCATCAATAAGTCTAATTAACATCTGTTATAATTTTTTCTTGTGATAAGCACTTTTATGATCTATTCTCTTAGCAACTTTTAAAAATGCAATTATCCTATCTAATAAAAGAGAAACATGGTAATTGGCATACGACCGCTACCCTTCCCATTGGCTAATCAGGGCGATATGCAAATTAACTGTCAGCCAAGATGGCGGCCGGCAGCCAGGCAGCTTGAAACTAACATGAGGCTTGCTTGCTTCAGTGATGGAGGACTACAACATTCCCCGCCTGCCACTGCAGGCCTCTGAGCTGCAAGCAACTATGTAACAAACATAGAAGCTAAACAAAACCCCAGAAACCTGCCGGGCTTCAGCCAGCAGGATTGCAACATTGTAAGCAAAGGCCAGAAACCTACTTTCAGCAGCCGAGGCCTAAGAGCTGGAGCCAAGCCTCAAAGCTAAAGCTGGCCCAGAATAAAAAAGAAAAAAAAAGAAAAAAAGAAGCGGTTGGGAACTTCAGTCATCCCCAGCCTGAAAACAGCCCTCAGCTCCTCACCCAGGCTGGCCAGGCACCCCAGTGGGGACCCCCACCCTGATCCAGGACACCCTTCAGGGCAAACCATCCTGCACCCACCCATGCACCAGGTCTCTATCCTATATAGTAAAAAGGTAATATGCCTCCCAGCACCAGGATCAGCGGAGCCACGAGGCCTCCCGGCACCGGGATCAGCGTGACAGGGGGCAGTGCCCAAACCCCCTGATCGGCCCTGCTCTGTGTGTGACAGGGTGTGGTGCCCCAAACTGCCCCTCCCCCCACGGGCTCTGCTCTGTGTGTGACGGGGTAGAGCCATAACCTCCCCATCGGCCCTGCCCTGAGTGTGAGAGAGGCAGCACCCCAACTCCCTGGTCGGCCCTGCTCTGTGCATGACAGGGTACGGAGCCCCAACCCCCCTGATGGGCCCTGCTCTGTGAGTGACAGGGAGAAGTGCCCCAACCCCATGATTGGCCCTGTTTTGTGTGTGACAGGGGGAAATGCCCCCACCCCCTGATGGGCCCTGCTCTGTGCGTGACAGGGGGGAGCTCCCCAACCCCCTGATCGGCCCTGCTCTGTGCGTGACAAGGGGTGGCACCGCAACCTCCCCATCGACCCTGCCTTGAGTGTGACAGGGGATGGTGCCCCAACCCCCTAATCGTCCCTACCCTGAGCGTTACTGAGGGTGGAATCACAACCTCCCCATCGCTCTGCTCTGTGTATGACAGGGGGCGGCGCCCCAACTCCCCAATCGACCCTGCTCTGAGCCAGACCAGGGGCTGCACCTAGGGATTGGCCCTGCCCTCTGCCACCAGGGAGCAGGCCTAAGTCAGCAGGTCATTATTTTCTGAGGGGTCCCAGACTGCGAGAGGGCACAGGCCGGGCTGAGGGACCCTCCTCCCCCCCGAGTGCCTCTAGTTATTTATAATTACCATGTTGCACATTACATCCCCATAACTTATTCCCAGGCATTTTGACATATTTTAGTATGTATCTGACTGTGACATGATTTTTGAGACTAATATCAGTTCTTCAATTTACAAGGGATTTGTGTACCCTTCTCTCTTTAGCTGCATGTACCTTTCTCTCATCTAACACTCTCTGGAATATATGACTCAGTTCTGGGAACATCTGTTGAGCAATTTGTATATATATATCATATATTATATATTATATGTTATAGGTTATATGTTATATGTTATATATATTCATATTTAGTTCTGTGAGAGTGGCAAATATTAGTAAGAGTGGTTTCATATCCCTAAATGGTATAAAATATTTAATAATAATATCTAAAGTTCTGTTACTAAGAACTGTCTGAAAAATATTGTATCAGTTGGGATCAAGTGTAATTGGTGTTAAAATACTAGGACACACTGCAATAATGAAATTAATAAAATTTCTTTCTAAGATCATTGATTTTAAAAAGCATACAAATGCAGAGCATACATGATATGGCACTTTGCATTCATAACTAAAATCTGGAAGAGTTATAGATCATCTAATTCATGGATAATAATTATAAGTCTTTTAGCACTGTTATATTTTATAAAGTTCTCAAAATAATTCTAAATCTCAAACTAATCTAAATATATAAAAATATTTGTACATCTGCTTGAGGAAAAGTCACAGACAATGACATTTATCCACAATTCATTGACTCAAACCTGGGAACTAATTTGTCTATATTATGGATTAAAGACACTTAAACAGTGACACCATTTTCCCCAATGAACTTAGAATAGTTCAACAATTTTCCCACTTAGTAGACTTTTATTTCTTATCTACACAGTCTAATACAATTAATGCATTTATGGATTAGCTGTCTTAGACTGTGAAACAGTTGTTTCGGAAACCCCATTAATCACTAATTACTGTAAATCCTTTCTGAAAAATCATTTCCAATGTGCAGACCCAGGGGTTTCTAATCTGCTTAAAGGATTTCCAAGCGGGACATGCAGCACTCCAGCCAGTCTTTACAAACAGAAGATTATGTAGCGAAGTGGCACTGAAACTTAATCAAAGTCATATGTGCATAACCAGAGACTTGTGAATTCACATTTTCTGGATGTAAATGAAATGAATGTGAAGTGTGAGTTGGCACCAGACCAGATTTATAATGTAACCCAAACTCTTGTTGCCATATTCTTACTTTCTCTTGCTTCTCTATGCATGTATAAGTTTGTACTATATCCCACTTCATGTTTTATATTTTCCATTTTTTTAAGTAAATAAGCCCTGTTTCCTATTGTAAGAGAAGGAGATGTTAGCTCCACAGAAGAACTAAGGCTAATTTTGTGCTATGACCCTGGGTCAAGTACAGCTCTGGTACCTGGTACATGCTGTCCTATAGCCAGAAGAAAAAAAATGTCCTATCTTCTGCGTGCATTTGAATTACTCAGATAAGTTGTTAAATGCAGATTTTCCATCCAGGTGTCAAGAGATTATAATTCAATTGGTGTAGGGAAAGGGCCCAACACTTGAATTTTTAACAGACCTTTTAAGTGATTCTGATGAAGGTGGATCCTGGACCACTTTTTAAAGAAAGACTGAAATAGGCCAAACTCTCCTCACTGCTATGTATTACCTTTGTTTAAAACTCAAAGGTTTCCTTTTGTAAAATCAAACAAACAGACAAAAACAAAAGGTGCTAGTACTTATACTTTGATACTTTAATTGATAAAAAATCTTCTTGCTCCTTTCCCTCACCTTACATACTCTATCCCTATTAGTCTATTAAATTTAAAATTTCTGACACTATTGTATTACTCAAGATGAAAGGAATAGGCCAAAAGATGCTCTGATAAAAAATAAGAAAAGTTAAAGATTTATTTTTTTTAAATTTTGTTTTATTGATTAAAGTATTACAAAGAGTATTATATATGTCTCCTTTTTCCCCCCTTCTTGACATTCCCCCGGCTTCCCCTATCCCCCAGTGTCTTATGTCCATTGGTTATGCTTATTCATGCATACAAGTCCTTCGGTTGATCTCTTACCTCCCTCTATTGTCCCCCAACCCTCCCCAGCCTTCCCGCTGTAGTTTGATAGTCTGTTCGATGCTGCTCTGCCTCTGTCTATTTTTGTTCATCAGTTTATAATGGTCTTTATTATCCATAAATGAGTGAGATCATGTGGTATTTTTCTTTCATTGACTGGCTTATTTCACTTAGCATAATGCTCTCCAGTTCCATCCATGCTGTTGTAAATGGTAAGAATTCCTTCTTTTTTACAGCAGCGTAGTATTCCATTGTGTAGATGTACCAGTTTTCTAATCCATTCATCTGCTGATGGGCACTTAGGCTGTTTCCAGATCTTCACTATGGTAAATTGTGCTGCTATGAACATAAGGATGCATTTATTTTTAATGCTTAATGCTATGGCAAAATGCATCACCCCCACTTTTTTGGAATCCATGCAATAACCTCCTGCTGGTAACATACTTCTGTCTCTTTCCCCAACTCCTAAGTCACTCCTTTCCAAGGAGGCAAAGTGACTATCTGGTTAACAGGTGACATGAGTTAAGTGTCTCAGTTGGGGGAAGATCATATATTAAAATCTATGTGTAATGGAGAGTTAATCTTCCCTCTTTCCCCATTTTCAGTGTGAAACAGAAATCTGAGTAAAAGCAATGAGTCTATAGATTTCCCTTTCCCTTGAATGCTAGGACTGGACTAGGAGTGGGAAAAGAAAAAGTGCTTGTAAGTCAAATTAGTCCTCACACTAAGCCATATCCTCCCAATGGCTTTAAAAGCAATAAAGGTGATAATTTTTTATATGCACACACCTGACTCCTGCTCCATCTCTCAATGTTTTCAACTTGTGGGGAATACAGAATACTATTTATTGATCCTTACCTCTTGAACCCTGATGCTTGGCAGATTGAAACATGTTAATACATTTTGCATGTCTCTCTTTATATGGGTGTTTCTATGAGTGAGTTTATACCCATTTTCATGGTCATATAAACTTGTTTTTCCTACCAACTTTCCATTCATGAAGCAAAGTCTAAATGACAAAGTATAGTTTGCCATTTATTACATGCCAGAAAAAAGGCTCTAAAATATTGGGCAAATATGAATGATTCTGCCCTAGCACTAGCGCATTGAAGCCAAGGCATGAAACTTACTGTTTCACAATTGGAGGCAAACACTTCCCTTGGGCAGCATTTCTTGACATGAAGCAGAATACTTGGTTAGCCTCTGGCTGTGTTTAAAGAAAGAAGAACCAGAATTCATGTGTCTACTCTCTCTTGGTTATTTTTTTTACTCACTTCTTTTCTAGCTATGTTTCTTCTTCCACACTGGGCTGTTGAGCTGTGGTGCTTCAGGTAAAGGAAAAAGTCACTTCCAGTCTCATCCAAAGACACTGGAGCCCAGTCAGGGCCTATGTGATGTCTTGTCCTTCTTTTCTTGGGCCAAAACATGCTAAATCTTTTCTGAAATCCATAAGGGTGGAATAATCCTCTAAATAAAGGCTGTGTTTTAACTTCCAGAAAAGCTATATCTATCTACTGACCTATTACTATTTATCTCAGGCACAAACCTATTCGTGCTGTACAAATGCAGAACATCCCTGTTTGAAAGCCAACATTTATAGCAAAGTTGGATCCAGGTGATCACACAATCTCTCTTTTCCTATTTTAAAGGTGAACATATCTTGGGAAAAGAGAAAACATGAGCAGACATATGTGTAGAAGAGCAGTCTTGCTAACCTGGAGAACTGTTGAAATAATGAAATGATTTTTTAACTTAAATGAAGGTTGTGATAATCATCATTCAGCCATGCTGTTTGTGCAGGTTAATAAAGACATTTTTTATATCCTAATGTAACCAGGAGGTCAAAATGGAAAGTTATCTCTTGCTGGGGTTATATTGTTTTAATAAATGACAACAGGGCTTAGTAACCCTTATCTGTATAGCTCTACAGTAGTAAAATCTGTCTGAGAATTTGGAAAAGTAGTTCTTCCACACTCCCTAAGACTTTAAAAGAGTTTGACTGATTATTTGTCCTTGGTGCATTGGAGGGCAGCACCAGGAATGCCCTTTCTAACGCCTTTGTTGCCCCATCAGTAGGGGCTTCCTATCTTAAATTGTGTCTGCCTGAAAATGCCCTGCCTGGCATGATGAACTGCTCTGGGGGGAGGGGGAACCTTACTTTCTAGTGTTAGTTCCTCCATATGGGTTTTACTTGAATTTTAACAAGAACTGGTGTGTACAACCCACATGCCTTTGTTGCAAATAGATTCCACCCACAGATGCTCCATTATTTTGCTAAACAAAGTAATATGTGAGAATGCAATTTAAAGAAGGCCCAGAATGTAAATTTCCCAGTGTGGGTGGAAATGTGGTGTTGGTGGTGGTGGTGATGTGAGGGGGCCGCCAGGAGTGAAGTAATGAAAGCATTGGCAGGCTGCCAATGCTGCCTAGAGTTAGAGAAGAAAGTTCAAGGTAGACTGAAAGAGAACAGTGAGGGTGGGAAGAAAAACAGAGAAGGGAACCTTCCCTTCGACTTCCTACAAAAGCTCAGTAAAATCTTCTTTTGACTTTAGGTTCAAAGAATTGAATTTGTAGGTTTTGGGGAGGAAGAGCATGGGACTGAGGTTGCAATACAGAGATGAGAACAGCCGTGGGGCAAGAATAGAGCAAAACCACAGCTGCCTTAGGAAGCCCAGATGTAAACCATGTACACCAGAACCAAGATGTGTGTCTATTGGTCTATCTATCTATCTATCTATCTATCTATCTATCTATCTATCTATCCATCTAACTATCATTTATCATCTACCTATCCACCCATCATCTATCATCTATCAATCCATTTATCAATCCATTTATCTATCAACTATCTATATCTATAGACCAAGAATAAATAGATAATATAAAAATAGAACTAGAATAGCATTTTTCTGCTATCCACGTAGTATTTCAATAATACAATCTTAGAGCAGTGAATACTAACCCACCAAGCCATGATTTATTTCTATGGAAAGAACCAGTTCAATTCCTAATTTGAGATATGGAATGGGTCTCTTACACTTTCAATCTATATACTCAATCAAACACATTTACTGGTTTGTGAGGGTTTTTTAAAAAATTATTATTATTTGCTACACTCCTCCCTCCAATGCATTGATAGGACTCTGCAGCTTCCCCTGCCTAGATGTCTACCTCTTTCATCAACATTACAGTCATGGGTGAATTTTCCTGAGCAATGGCAAACATTTGGTTAGGCACTTAAAAGGCTTAAATTTTAAAAGCTTGTGTGTAAGTTTCCCTTCTCTGTTTTTCTTCGGTGTTTTGCACTGTGGTTACATCTTTCCCATTGAAACTATATTATAAATTGTGTAGCGATTTCATAACTCTGTAGCCTAAAAACCCTTTTAAACCTGTTGTACTCATGTGATGGGGTAGATTCTCCAACCCCCTCCCTCTGGGCCTGACATATGTTTAGTTAGGTTAACTGAAATGGGACTTGAGTTAACTGTAACTCAAACCAGGATAAGAGACACTATTTAATTTAACAACTTGGGTTATTGCAAAGGAAAGGCACATCATGACAGTGGGCAGGACTCATCTTAGGGACTCCACCCTGAGGTTAGATTAGACCATTTTCTAACCTTTTCTTAGTATTCCGCACAGCCCTTTATTTACAACCTGAGTGTTGGAGAGATATTGAAGGAGGGCAGGGAAGCAAAGAAGGAGGGACAGGGTAAAACAATGCACTGTGAGGGTGGAGGAGAAGGGAGAGAGAAGACCAAAGTGGGAGAGTTTTCTCTGAAATACAGGTGTGGTGGTCACATGGGGTGCCCCAACTGGAGAAGTTATACCCTGAGTCCATTAACTCAGGGATAGACGTGGAAGGATGAACAGAAAAGAGCAAAAAGCATTGATAATAGAGAATGGGAGAGATTTTTTAACTGTAGCTGAGATTGTATAATTTAAACTTTATTTTTGGGAATATTTTTGTGTGGTACACTGTATAAAATCCCTACACCAGCCCTTACAAGAAATTAAAAAACAAAACAAAACACTTTCATTATTGTCCAGTACATTTGAAGTCAGTTTTGACCATGACTTCATGCACACATTTACCAGGTAAGAGCTCTGCATTTATCAGTTACAAAAGCAGAAATTGCCTATACCCATCAGAACTGATTTTTTTCCAGCTTCCAAAAAACAAAAATGAACAAATTTGTTTATAAATAGAGCATAGAATATATCACCTCAAGCATACACTGAAATTCTTTATCTCGATACTAATAATATTTTCCCATTGTTTTTAAGTCTCTAAGATGTGAACAATGGTAGATACAATTTAAGGGAAACCAATCTACAGTTTCCATCAAAAGGAGAGAAGGCTGATGGAAAGCCATTTAAGTCTGGAGCTTCTCTGGAGCTAATTTTCCAAAGTCTTCAGTCTAGAACAGCTGTGGGCAAACTACGGCCCGCGGGCTGATAAAACTAAAAAAAAAAAAAAAAAAGACCGTACCCTTTTATGTAATGATGTTTACTTTGAATTTGTATTAATTCACACAAACACTCCACCCATGCTTTTGTTTCGGCCCTCAGGTCCAGTTTAAGAACCCATTGTGGCCCTCGAGTCAAAAAGTTTGCCCACCCCTGGTGTAGAAGCACCTTTTTTTTTTTTTTTTAAGTGAAGGGGGAAAATGAGGAGAAAAAAAAAACAACAGAGGAAGGCTTTATTGTATTAAATCTGCAGTGAGGGAATTATTTTTTCAGTGTTTTTGAAATAAGCAAAATTGTATTATTCAACTTGGTTAGCAGTTAATGTTAATGGAACCCTGACTTTGGGTTGTTAACATGAAAACTTTCACCTAATGCCCTCAGGTTGTATTCTTGAGCATGGGGAAAATGACAATAGAAACCTATAAGAATGAATGGAAATGGTAAGAATTCCTTTGAACTGGAGAGCATTATGCTAAGCGAAATAAGCCAGTCAGAGAAAGATAAATATCACATGATCTCACTCATTTTTGGAATATAATGAACAACATAAACTGATGAACAGGGATAGATCCAGAGACAGAGAAGCATTGATCAGATCATCAAACCTCAGAGGGAAGGTAGGGGAGGGCAGGGGTAGGGGGGAGAGATCAACCAAAGGACTTGTATGAATGCATATAAGCCTAACCAATGGACACAGACACCAGGGGGGTGAGGGCATGAGTGGGGGGGATGGGGGATAAGGACATATATGTACTACCTTAATCAATAAAGAAAAAAATTTTAAATAAAAAAGAATGAATGGAAAATCAACTTGGTATATGCCCGCCTGTAAGGACTAATAAATTGTCACCTTCATTTATAAAGAATAGCGTGTCTTGATTTCCCTGGGGCCACTATTATCTTCAATATCTACATAGAGTAATTCAATACTCCATCCCACCTAACTTAGGAAGTTTACTGATTTTCCCCAGGAGGGCAATGCGGAATGGTGCTTATGTTCTACTAGTGGTCAACAGTCTGTCACCTTTTTCTCTGAACTTCTCCCAGCCCAAGTTACAAGACACCACTGGCATAACAACAACAGATACATCTTTTTTGGTGTAAATAGAGAGAAGCATTCCTGTTCTTTATTCTGTGAAGTATGAGACCATAACAGAGCTCCCATGTATATTACTTTCACTGAATAATTGGGAATAATAGGTTGAAATTACAGCCCAGAAAAGAAATAATTTTAAATCAAATGTCTTTACCACTGTTCTTAAAATTGTTCATCTAACCCCACCACAGGGAGGTGTTGCAGATGGAGATCCTTGGGAAGCAAATCTAAGACAAAGATTAGCATGCAGGATTGGTAGTGCTCTTGGGTTCAAAACCTGTGGAAGGGAGGGCAGAGAAGCAGGATTAGGCATGAGCAGAAGTCAGGCTGTGATGTGCCTCAGTGAAGGCTTCAGATGATGGAGAACGCTGACCCTGGAACGGCCCTTCAAAGTGGTGTCAAGTGGGGCGAAAGGACGGGGTTTTATACTGCCATGTCATTGGAAGTGAGTTGCTCCAGAAAGAGAACAAGGCATGCCATTGGGTGAGGTGGTGCTGTTCTTCCTTCTAGGCTATTTTCAGGGAGAGCTGAGTGCTTTCTGTCGACAACACTCCTAGCAGCTGGGAAAGCCTTTGATTCCTAAAAGAGGTTCTGATGGGGCATCACAGGGTCTACTGCGGGATACTTTGACCAGCTCTATTTCTCCTTTCATGCAGCTGCTACCATGTTGCCAGATCCCACTTTCTCTTCACTCTTTTCCATCTTCTTTTTTTTCTGAGTCTATGGAAACTCCTCAAGACCCAAATTCAGAACATCAAAGGTAAAGTGACAATGTCCTGTTATTTATTGCTTTATCTCAGAGTCTCCACTCTAAACTAAGTGCTTTCTTGCCTTTAATAACTAAAAGTTGTTAAAGCCAGGTTAATGTGTTCTCCTTGATAAGATAGCTCACCTTTGGGACTATAGAGAACAGCTAACTAGAAGCTTTGAAATCACAGATTTTCCTTAAAGAATCAGTAAGTCCTATATTAAATTCTTAAGTGATGCCCCAAATTAAAGTCGTTGTTTTCTTCACTTGCTTACACTAAATTTTAATTTAAAATGATAGGTGAGTGAAATAAAATTGCACTCAATACTACTAATGGGAATCAGAACTTCATATACACACATATGTATACATACCTGTGTGTGTATATCTATATGTCTATATATCCATATTATTTTTAAAAATATATACTTTCATTGATTTCAGAGAGGAAGGGAGAGAGAGAGAGAGAGAGAGAGAGAGAGAGAGAGAGAGAGATATCAGTGATGAGAGATAATCGTTGATTGGCTGCCTCCTGCATGCCCCACACTGGGGATCAAGCCCACAACCAGGGCATGAGCCCTGACTGGGAGTCAAACCATGACTTCCTGGTTCATAGGTTAGCACTCAACCACCAGGACACACCAGCTGGGCTATAATGTATTCTTTTAAGAAATTTTAAAGTTATTGATGGCGAATAAAATTCTACTTGACAATTAAGACTTTTATTTAATCAAGTTCTTTTTTTATATTCAAATAAATCTTCAAAATATTTTTGAGCTAATGAATTATAAATGTAGTTAATATCTTGATTCAGGGGTGACTTTGGAGACAGTGAAAGTATTTATCGGTATTAAACTGTATGAAAAGCTTGAAAAAATATAAATATTGCAACTATTTTTGAGGTTGTATTCTGTTCTAGTCACTTTGTATATAGTGTCTCATCAAATCCTAGTAACAATTCTGCAAGGTAGGTATTGTTATCTGCATTTTATTCATGAGAGATACTGAAGTTCAGAGAGGTTAACTGATTTCCCCACTTGACAGGTATGATGAGATTTTAATCCAAAACTAATCGGCTCCAAAGACCCTGTTATTTTCACTCTTTTCTTAGGAGTCCATCCTTAAAGGACTAAATAGCCCTCTGCCTTAGAATGGTTAGTTGGCCTTTTCAGCCATTATCATTTTATTACATAATTCAGTAAACAATTATTTATACCTACAGATGCTAGGAAATATGATAGAATCCAGTGTGGCTCAGCCAGTTGATTTTGTGTGTATGCTTAAGTAGTTAATTTTGGAGGGAGAAAACGTGACTGTGGAGAATTCGTTCATGTCATCCAGTCCTGGTCATAAGCATGTTTTGTGAACGGTTTTTACACATGCACCTACTTAGAAACATGGGCTAAGTCCTGGTAAGACCTTAAAGAGTTAGTAGTCTTTTTTGCTATGGAGTATGGAAAATGGGATAATTAAGCCTGGCAGAAATGTTATGTTGACACAATAAGTTGAGGGGGAAATGTGTATTTATTTATTTACTGATCTACTTGAAAGGACTCCCACATGTTTTATTGGTTACTTATCTTAATAATTCTGTTACCTTAATTAGTTCTCATATAATTACATGGCGATTAATTTTCACTCTGAGTATAAAATCACAGGAATCAAATAAAATTATGTCTTGAGTACCTACTGAGGATGTGTCATTGTGAAATGATAGAAAAATCCAGTGAGATTTTCATATTTGTCCTCCATTTAAGAATAATATTATTTGTCTTCTCCAATATTTCTTCCAGGATCTTGTCTGATGTAATTTTGACTATTGTATCCTAAGTCACAAATTTTGCCAGAGAACTTTTTTTTCCATATCAGAAGCCTGATTCTTTTCTACCCATTTGGAAAATCTTCTTATTCTTACCTGCCAAACCTGCATTTTATCGTAAGCTCTAATGTCAGGATATAATAGAAGGCATATGCTGTTTTTGCTTATCCCGCAGCATTTCTTATTCTGTTAACAGCTCTCTAATTCTTTGGAGAATCTCTTCACACCACTCTCAGCTATGAAATATAGTGGGTCTGACACTGAAATGCAGACTCTAGCAAAGATCATATAACCCAAGCCAAACTAGTTAAAAACTTGTTCACTTTGCTAGGTTTAGGGAAGGGAGCATGACCAATTGCGTCAAAGAGAACCCCTCCCCAAGATTTTCTGGAATTATTGAGGAGAAATTCTTTACCCTGGATGCCACTATGTGGATAAAGTCTATCTTTTAGTGAGGCTAACACAGAGGAAGTTAGAACAAAAAATTAGAAACTAGTTTATATCATCTCGGCCTTTGATTGAACTTTTCTAATACATGAGTCAATAAATTATCATTTTGAAATGGCAAATTTGAGTTGGGCTTCAGTATTGAAAACAGAAAGATACATGACTAATACACATATCCAAATGCATGACTGATACACTTGGCCAAATGCATCAATGGGAAGGAAGAGGCAGCACTACATTTGCACAGTCCTTTCCCTTGTCATCTGATTCTGCCTTCATCATTTATTTCATTTCCCTTTAACACATTTACTTGCTTTTAGCATCTTTACTAAGGCACTAAAGGGAATTTAGTTTGGAAAAACCCTGTCTTTGCAATTTGTTCTAAACCTGACCTGCCATTGACTGAAAAACTTTGAGACCTGTCCAAGCCACCTGAAATGAGGAGTGGTACAGGACTTATATTGGTGTGAGTTCATTCTATCCTGGTACTTTCCTCTGCAGTGTTTCTGAGCTGTCACATTACTTTGTTCCTATAGCTCACTGAATCTTGACAGCTGTCAGTCAAGATTTGATATAGTGACAATACAATCCATTAATATGCCTGCAAAAAAAAAAAAAAAAAAACTGTGAAGAAGAGGCTGGCTGCTTCTTAGCACATGAGTTCACCTGTCTTCACCAAGCAGTAATTAACTATTGTGTTTGGAGAGTGTTCCCATTTTGATAGAATACAAGAGCTTTCAGACAAGATTTTGATGAGAAGTTTTGTCTGGCTTGTCCAATCGTGCCAATGAGTTTCTTAGAGCTCTACTTTTCTCGCGGAGTTTGACATCACAGACTGGCACAGTCAGGCTCTCTGGTTTATGGGCTCACCTGGAACAGCGTTCCTTTCCTTTAGGGCTCTTATTTCAGTTTGAGATTATGTATTGTATGAGGTTGGATGAATGCTTTCCTACCACTCTACCCTGTTAGCTCCATCGACTAACTCACCTTTTAATTTGTAGTGCGGAGCATAGCACTGGATATATGAAGGTTTTCCATGAACATTTGTTGAAAGAATAAATGAATAAAAGAACAAAAGGTCATAAAGTCACACTTAAGGAGCAGGACTGAGAAGAACCAGTTGGAAAAAGATAGGAATGACAGGAAGCAGAATATGCATGCAGTGAGAAACAGAAATCTCTTTTGTTGGGAAGGAGTAAGCATCCCACCTGCAGGACCCCGTGTGTCTGGTCTTTCAACCTGAGTGTGAGTGACTCTGCAGTAAAAGTGCAGTAGGAGCTTCAGTGCCTATACTCCTCTGAAAAGGGGAAGTCTTCTTGGAAGACCTTGCTGAAAATTGGATGATATTAGGCCAGAGGAAAGACGTTCATAGATTCATAGATTTTGGTGCTAGACATGAATTGAGATCACCTTGTATAGCTTTCAGCCCTCATAAAGGGATGTTTGCATTTATAGATGTGACATCTATAGGGGTTTGGTGACTTTTATGGAGTTCAAATCACCTGGGGATGTTGTTGGAACACTGATTCTGAGGAGCAGGTCAGAGGTAGAGCCCAAGACTCTGAATTTCCATCAAGTTCCCAGGGTGTGCCCATGCTGCTGCTCTGCAGGCCACACTTGAAGCAGCCAAGTCTGAGACTGCTAGTTCTCAAGTTCAGTGTCTAGGAGTCACCTGGGGAGATAATAAAAATGCAGATTTCTGAATTCCACCCCCAGAGAGTCTTATAGACACTTCCCAGGAGAATCTGAAAATGCAAAGCTTGAGATTTTTTTATTTCTATGAAAGTTGTAATTAAGGGTGAGAAAAAAGCATGTTGGATTCTTCCAAATCTTTTTACCGTACTCTATTTTGTGACAATTTTTGCATGCTTGTACTTTTTTTACATTTTTATTAGATGTTAGAGGAAGCCTGTCACTCAATAAGCGAGGAGAAGTTGTCATTGGATGGCATAAGTGCCAATCAGTGCAGAAAGCAGGTCATCTCAGCAGAGACAGGTTGTAACTAAGTGGTAGAATTTAATGAAAAACACCTGGTAAGTGATGTAACTTTTTGAGTTCTTACCTTTCAAGCTACAATTTTATGAAGACAGACCTATGGATTGTTTGGGGTGTAGCAAGTATGGAAGCCTTCCAGGACTTGGGCTGAGAACCCCCCGAATAGCAGGTGTGGGCTGGCGATCAGGAATCTGCATGTGTACAAACGGTTTCTTGATTCTTGTGCACACTCTGAGAAACAAACACGCTCAAGAAAAGGTCCTTATGTGACATGGTTCTGCAATGTTCTGTTTTTTAAACACCATGTTAATAAGTAAGGTAGTGATTTTCAAACTGCTCCTGGGAGCTATGGACCCACAGATGTGTCTCTAGAGCCACCTCAGAAGTCAGTCAAGAGCCTAGAGGCCCTAGTTCTCTGTACCCAGGTCCCACATGAGAACATCTAAGCTTTTTATTTACAAATCCTATATAATAAAGAGGTAATATGTAAATTAACCCTCACAAGTTGACTACCTATGACCAGGCCGGCAGGGGGTAAGTGAGGGATGACCAAATGACTGAACAAGCAGGCTGCATGGGGTGACCAGGCCGGTGAGGAAGCCGTGATGGGCAACCAGGCTGGCAGGGGAAGCAGTTGGGGGTGACCAGGTCAGCAGGGGCGGGCAGTAAGAGGCAACCAGGCTGGCGGGGGTGGGGGGAGTAGTTAGGGTAGACCAGGCTGGCGGGGGGGGGGCAGTAGTGGGCAATTAGGCTGGTGGGGGGCAGTGAGGGGTGACTAGGCAGGTGGGGGGATAATTGGGGGTGAGCAGGCTGGCAGGGGGGGCAGTAAGGGGTGAGCAGGCTGGCGGGGGGGGAGCATTTAGGAATGACCAGGCTGGCAGGGAGGGGGCAGTTGGGGGTGACCTGGCCAGCAGCGGGGGGCAATTAGGGGTGACCAGGCCGACAGGGGGTGCAGTTAAAAGCAACCAGGCTGGAATGCAGGGGCAGTGAGGGACAATCAGGCCAGCGGGAGGCGGGCAGTTAGGGGCAATGAGGCAGACAGACAGGTGAGCGATTTGGAGCCAGCGGTCCAGGATTGTGAGAGGGATGTCTGACAGCTGGTTTAGTCCTGATTCCCGGGATTGGGACTAAACCAGCAATTGGACATCCCTTGAGGGGTCCCAGATTGGAGAGGGTGCACTCTGGGCTGAGGGGACCCCCCCCTCGCCCCGTTCACGAATATCATGCACTGGGCCTCTAGTTCTTTTATAACGAGGTAAAAAAGAGTGCCCCTGTTCACAGAAAAACAAAACAAATTGCCTCTGTGAGCAGTAACCACATTTGAAAGTCCCTGAACCAACCAGGTTCATTGTAAAGCCCTCTGTGTCAGGCTCCACTTTTGTCTTCCCAGCTTGCTGGAACCTAGATTTTTCTGTGCCCCTCTCTTCAGGCCACGCCTGCTGGTGTCATTGTCAACCCTGCCTGGAGCAGGGAGCTTCTCAGCTACCTCAGCACCACCCTCTGATGGACATGGATTCCATGGTGCTGCCCACATCGGTGCTTGGACCCTGTCATCACCATCAGGTTGTAGCAGTCCCTAATGAGAGGCTTAAGTGTGTGCCCGGTTTCCTGGGGAGAGGCAGTGAAGCTTAAGAAAGAGGAGTAGCTTTGAAGTCAGACAGACTTAGAGTCTGGCTCTGACTTTGCCATTTCCTAACTCTTCAATATTAAACAAACTGTCTCACATCTCAAGGTCTGTTTTTTAAGTATAAGCATAAGGGCATTCACCTTTCAGGGTTGTTATGAGGACTCAATCATATATGTGAAGGGCCTAGCATATTACCAGATATTAGAAGGTGCTTAATGAATGGTAGCTTTTTTAAAATTGCAGCTTAAGGTTTGTGCTGCCAAAGTGTCCTTGTTACTTTACATAATACCACAAGACATTCCAGACTTCCCAAGGAGTTCACATTTAGTTTCAGATTGGAGTCTGAAATTATTTTGAGGTAAAATATATTTTATGTGCTGACACTTAGTTAAGTAGAGAATATTTGACAAATATCTCATGATAAAAGAGTAAATAAATTAACCCAAAGCTAACTAGGGTTTGAGAAAAATAATAGAGACGTTTGGGAGACTCAGACATCAAATGGCAGTTTATTGTCTATCCCAGGATTATGAAAACCTTTGTCCAAATTAGTATTAATTTTTACCTTAGTTATAACTACTTAGTGCCAATAATACTTCAATTTGAATTCTCTATTTTAACACCTTATAAGGAATTCTGTGTTAACTTTAGACTTTCAAATTCAAATTGTAAGGTGACCTATTGATTATTATTATCATTATCTAAGATATGTGGAATGCTTAGATTCCCAGTCATTATGCTAAGCATTTTACACACTAATTTCATTTAATCCCCCAACAGTTCTCTGTATTAGGCTATATTGCTATTCTTATTTTACAGGGGTGGGCACTGAAATTTGGGAGGTAAAGAACTTGCCCAGGGTAACAAAAGCTAGTGAGGGGCAGGATGGCAATAGATCCCTAATTATATTACACCAAGTTCACACGGAAAGTTAGTTAACACCGAGGAGCTCCATTACCTTCAGTAGAGGCTTAATGAGAAAATGAAAAACAGCTCTTCAATGGCCCCTCAGTGTCCCTTTCCCTCTGATTCATCTATGTTCCCAGCTAGCAGCAATTTACTCTCAGTGCTCAGGCCTTTGACAGTTTAAAGCAGGGGTCCTCAAACTACGGCCCGCGGGCCACATGCAAATACAAATATTGTATTTGTTCCCGTTTTGTTTTTTTACTTCAAAATAAGATATGTGCAGTGTGCATAGGAATTTGTTCATAGTCTTTTTTTAAACTATAGTCCAGCCCTCCAATGGTCTGAGGGACAGTGAACTGGCCCCCTGTTTAAAAAGTTTGAGGACCCCTGGTTTAAAGGAAGGCAAAATTATCATTAATTGATTTTGATGCAGGGGAAAGAGTGCTTCTGTTCCCAAGACTGAGACTATTTCCCTTGCCATAAACATAATAGCTACAATGATTGAAAGCTTTCACCACAAGGGTGATGTATTGTTGCATGTAACAC
Organism: Myotis nattereri; assembly: GCF_964212035.1. Lineage (NCBI taxonomy): Eukaryota > Metazoa > Chordata > Mammalia > Chiroptera > Vespertilionidae > Myotis > Myotis nattereri. The sequence goes on along the minus strand of NC_138077.1, from coordinate 68,110,190 downwards.
TCATGTCACCCAATGTGGTGTCATCACCCCATGGGAACCGAGGCACAGAAATTTCAAGTTATTCCAATAGTAGTGACTTGGTGCACGAAATTTGTGCACATTAAAAGGGAATTAATTAGAGGAAATATTATAATGTTGTTATTTGCCCTTTCTCTATAATAGAAGTGTCAGAGATGAAAGGAAACTAGTAAAATGTATATGAAAATATTCCTCCTGTCAGAGTCTGGGGCACACCATGGGAACCAGAGTCAAGGCTCCACCCACCCACATGTGCCTCAAAATCACGTGAGACCCAGACCTGGCCGACCCCACGCCCACTGGCCTAGATGCAGACCTGGCTGGCCCCACCCCAGTCAAGCCCACTGGGTGGGGGGCATGGCCTCAGGTCACCTGGCCTGGTGCTGGGGCAAGGGGGTGCAGCCTAAGGTCCCCCATCAAGCCCCGCCAGGCAGGGTGCACAGCCTGAGGTCCCCCATCCTGGGCCAGGGCAGGGGGCATGCCTAGAGGTCCCCGTCAAGCCCCGTCGGGCGGAGGGCGTGGCTCAGGTCCCCTGGCCTGGTGCCAGGGTGGGGGGCACAGCCTCAGTTCCTCTGTCAAGCCCTGCAGGTGGGGGACATGGCCTGAGGTCCCCTAGCTTAGGTCAGGTGGCGCAGCCCGAGGTCCCCCGTCAAGCTCCACTGAGCGGGGGACATGGCCTGAGGTCCCCTGTCAAGCCCCACCAGGTGGGGGGCACAGCCTCAGGTCCCCTGCCCTGGCCCAGTGCCATGCAGCCTCAAGTCCCTGCTGATTGCTCGTTAAAGCTCCTTATGGGAACTTGGCCTCTGCTGTGGGTGTAGCTATCATGTGTTCCGGAATCCCTGCCTCTGCTGTGGGCGCAGCCATCTTGACCATTACAGTGTGATGGACAATTTGCATATTTCCTCTTTATTAGCTAAGGTAATCATTTCATTAGTAAATGCTGGAGCCAAGATGCTAGCCCTGATAGAGCTGATTATGAAGTTTGAGTTCTTAACTTCTATGCCACATTGCCTTTAATTTTTGTAAAGGATTAATATATTTCTCATTCACATTTGTCTGCATTGGATAGTAAGTACCTTGAAACCTCACTTTTCTTTTTTTTCACTGTCCTATAGCATCTACTACAAAACAGTCCTCACAGAAAAGGGTCAGGGTGACTTCTAAAATACTTTGTTATCCAGGAAAAAAAGGTGCGTTTATTAGCCAAATCTCTCTTGTCCTGCTGATTTTTGCGGACAAACCTCCCCTGGAGAAATCTTACAGATCTTCAAAGGCATGTGATTAGGTTTTCACTGGTGTGTAGTTTATCAGTCTGCCTTTGAATCTTCCTGATAAGTGTGTACCTGGTTTGCATGACTATCTTGGAGAGCAACGAGGTTACTAAGAAACAGAAAAGATGACTTGAAGAGCTTCTCTGAGTGCAAGTATATCAGGCTATGAGCCAGGCCATTTTGTTTACTTTTCATTCTACTCATTCAGCAGCTGAATGGCAGTGCTTTTGCTTTATCCTGTACAGATGTTGGTATCAGTCTCTGCATTCCTTGAATTGATATTGTTCTGATAAATAGACATGAGGCAACAAAGGAGACTGTATAAGTCCGCCTTCTTATGGCATTGAAACACACACAAAGCAACCCATAGTCTTCATATTATTTTCATAGTGCTAATTGGTAAAATGTACTAAGGTTTTTCTACAAAAAACATTTCATTAATTCTTAAAACCATGCAGGAGGTAGAGATGATTGTTTCCAACACACTCACTGTAGCTCATCACAGCACATCTTTGTGATCCATCAAAGTCTTCCAGGACTGCTTGGATGATAGTTATGCTTATAATTATCAGTGGAAAAGATCTAAACCTGTGTTGAAAGTTATTTGTTTTTGCATGTAATTGTATAACAAAATTCTTAGGTAAACTTAAGAGTGTGGTAAAGATGGTGGTCTTATTTACCTTTGACTCACTTTAAAAATATTAGACTAGTCGTCCAGTTGGTTGAGCATCCACCTATGAATCAGGAGGTCACAGTTTGATTCCTGGTCAGGGCATATGCCAGGGTTGTGGGCTCGATCCCCAGTAGGGGGCATGCAGGAAGCAGCCAATCAGTGATTCTCTCTCTCTCTCTTCCTTCCTCTCTGAAATCAATAAAAATATGTTTAAAATAATAATAATAATAAAATAAAAATATTAGACTAGTCTAACAGGAGAAACCTCTATACAATATGATAACAAATGTAATGTTTTCACTTGAGTCCTATGCAATAGAGAGGTAGGAGGAGAAAACAGATCGGCAGATGAAATTCTAAATATTGTAAAGGTTCTCCTCAATCCTTCTAACTGGACTGTGTCCAGGTCACCATAGTTGAGACTTTGTTAACATTAAAAGAGCTTTGGTGAAATAATAATTCAAGTGTTTTTGAAAACTTACTAATTATTGTAACACACAGTAAAATAAAAATGTTGCATAACATACATTATATGAGGGTTCTAATCTGTTCCTGCAATGGGGGTGATAACATTGACCAGGTTAGAATGACAGTATAGATTTCTGCTGCTTTAAATGCTCTGGAAGCAAGATGAGCAAATAGTTATTTAAAAATTAATTTCTCTTGAAGTCATACTAGCTACCATAAACCTGATTCAGGATAGCTTTTGGCTCTTTGTAGCTCATGTGGAATGAATTCTCTAATTGGGCCTTGGCTTTTGAACCAGTTGATAACAAGTGACGGTTTTATACTTTAATCAAGATCATGCTAGGTGATCTCAATTATTCTGAAAGTGCATGGCATTTATTCAAAGCATATTTATTCTGCATCTACCATTGGCATAAGTATGATGTTTTAATTGTATAGTTTGACTGCTGCCACCACACTCACCTTCCCATTGATTTAAAAGCTATCTTTAATCTTTCCATAGGATTTGTGCTTAGAATATCAGCATATCTATCCCATCACCCCTCTGAATACATTGTTCTTCCTACCAGCATAAGTGCACTGTTCTTTAAAAACCAAGTGGGGGCTTTCCATGACCACAATGTTTCTGGTCCCTAGAGTACCCACTGGCTCCACTTTTTTCTTCCCAGTAACTAAACCCTAAAGCAACTCCAAGCTTCTCCTATACGCATGTTCTCCTGATTGCCACACCATGACTGTTTTACTTCTAGTTTCTGACTCCGTCTAGTTCTGGGTTGCAGTAGCTGTGTTTGTGTATATTTCTTCCTTTGTTCCATTCTTAGAATTAAAGGAATCACTCATTTTTGACATTTGTCGACACCTTGGCCTACTACGTGTAACCTCTTATCAAGAGGTAAAACTAATGGTTACCACTTACTGAGGGCTTATTATGTGCCAAGTAGTATACTAGGCAATTACAAGTTAAAATGATTAATTATGAAATAGTAATGTAAATTATTTAATATATTGTTTTAATAACTGTTCAATATTAAATATAAATTAAATTATCCTATATAATAAGAGAGAAACATGGTAATTAGCTGTAACTTCGCTACCCTTCCCATTGGCTAATCAGGGTGATATGCAAAATAACTGCCAGCCAAGATGGCGGCCAGCAGCCAGGCTACTGACACAAACAGGAGGCTTGCTTGCTCCAGTGATGGAGGAAGCCAACCTACCCTGCCTACTGCTGCTGGGCTCTGAGCTGCTCTCTAAGAAATATTGTTACAAATATAGAAGCTAAACAAAACCCCAGAAACCTGCTTTCAGCAGCCAAGGTCTCACAGCTAAAGCCAGCTCTCAGCTCCAGGGACAGCTATAGAAGGTAAATAAATCCAAGAATAAAAAAAAAAGGAAAAAAGGAGAGGCTGGGAGCTTCAGTCACCTTCCAGCCTGAAAACGGCCCTCAGCCCCTCACCCAGGCTGGCCAGGCACCCCAGTGGGGACCCCCACCCTGATCCAGGACACCCTTCAGGGCAAACCAGCTGGCCCCCACCCATGCACCAGGCCTCTATCCTATATAGTAAAAGGGTAATATGCCTCCCAGCACCGGGATCAGCGGAGCAGCGAGGCCTCCTGGCCCCTGCAGCAGCGTGACAGGGGGCAGCACCCAAACCCCTGATCGCCCTGCGGCTCTGTGTGTGACAGGGGGTGGGGTCACAACCTCCCTACTTGCCCTGCTCTGTTCATGACAGGGGAAGGCACCCCAACCCCCTGATCGGCCCTGCTCTGTGCTTGATAGGGGGGAGCTCCCCAACTCCGATTGGCCCTGCTCTGTGAGTGACAGGGTGCGGCGCCCCAATCCCCCCCACCCCATGGGCCCTGCTCTGTGTGTGACAGGGTGGAGCCGCAACCTCCCCATCGGCCCTGCCCTGAGCGTGACAGGGGGGAGCTCCCCAACCCCCTGATCGGCTCTGCTCTGTGTGTGACAGGGTACAGAGCCCCAACCCCCTTGATGGGCCCTACTCTGTGTGTGACAGGGGGCAGCACCCCAACCCCCTGATCGGCCGGCTCTGTATGTGACAGGGGTGGCACCATAACCCCCTGATCCGCCCTGCTCTGTGCGTGACAGGGGGTGATGCCCCAACCTCCCCATTGGCCCTGCCTTGAGTGTGACAGGGGGCAGCGCCCCAACCCCCCAATCGGCCCTACTCTGAGCGTGACTGAGGGTGGCATCACAACCTCCTGATCCGCCCTGCTCTGTGCATGACAGGGGGCGGTGCCCCAACTCCCCTGTAGGCCCTGCTCTAAGCCTGACCAGGAGCTGCGGGGCAGGCACCTAGGGATTGGGCCTGCCCTCTGCCACCTGGAAGTGGGCCTAAGCCAGCAGGTCGTTATCTCCCGAGGGGTCCCAGACTGTGAGAGGGCACAAGTGGGGCTGAGGGACACCACCACCCCCCCCCCCGAGTGCACAAAAATTTGTGCACTCGGGGGGTGCGGGGGTCCCTCAGCCCAGCCTGTGCCCTCTCGCAGTCTGGGACCCCCTCAGGGGATGACCACCTGCTGGCTTAGGCCCACTCCCCGGAGGATTGGGCCTAAGATTACAATCAGACATCTCTCTGGCAGCCTGGCAGCCCTTGGGGGATGTCCACTTGCCAGCGGGGAGCAGGCCTAAACTGCAGTCGGACACCCTTAGCGCTGCTGAGGAGGCAGGAGAGGCTCCCACCACCACCGCTGTACTGGCAGACATCAGCCTGGCTTGTGGCTGAGCAGAGCTCCTCTCATGTGAGAGCAACCTGACCACCAGGGGGCAGCTCCTGCATTGAGAGTCTGCCCCCTGGCGGTCAGTGTGTGTCATAGTGACCAGTCATTCCCAGTCTTTCTGCTGTTAGGGTCAGTTTGCATATTACCCTTTTACTCTATAGGATAGAGGCCTGGTGCATGGGTGGAGGCCGGCTGGTTTGCCCTGAAGAGTGTCCCGGATCAGGGTGGGGGTCCTGCTTGGGTGCCTAGCCAGCCTGGGTGGGGGGCTGAGGGCTGTTTTCAGCTGGTCACACCCCCTTCAGGGTGGGGGTCCCCACTGGGGTGCCTGGCCTGTCTGGGTGAGGGGCTGAGGGCCATTTTCAGGCTGGCGGGTGACTGAAGCTCCCAGCCTCTCCTTTTTTTCTTTTTTTTTTTTATTCTGGGATTTATTTACCTTCTATGGCTGTCACTGGAGCTGAGAGCCAGCTTTAGCTCTGAGGCTCGGCTCCAGCTCTGAGACCTTGGCTGCTGAAAGCAGGTATCTGGGTTTGTTTGGTTTCTATAATTGTAACACTGTTGTAGTCCTGCTGCTCCAGCTCGGCCGCTGGCTGAAAGCAGTTTCTGGGGATTGTTTAGCTTCTATCATTGCAACATAGTTGCTTAGAGTGCAAGCTCAGAGGCCGGCAGCAACAGGCGGGGAACCTTGGCTTCCTCCATCACTGGAGCAAGCAAGCTTCCTGTTCGCTTCAGCTGCCTGGCTGCCAGCCGCCATCTTGGTTGGCAGTTAATTTGCATATTGCCCTGATTAGCCAATGAGAAGGGTAGCGAAGTTACAGTTAATTACCATGTTTCTCTATTATTAGGTAGGATTTATGTAATTTACATATTAACCTGGTCATGTGACCCCTTACATCATGGCCACTATACAAATATCACAATTTTTGTTCTCCAGGATCTCGCAGTCTACATTTGAAGAGTTATGTGATTATGAATCAGTTGACTCTTATCTACAATAAAAACAACAGGAGTTCAGATGAGAGAGAATATTTTGGCCTTGGTTTTCAAAAGCGTTATGGAGGTACGGTATTGAGCTGGGTTCACAGCTCATACTGAATGGTGGATATCGCATGTAGTCTTCATTAAAGTTTTACAGATTTATTCATATAAATCCTGCACATTTCTTGTTAAATTTATTTGTATCATTATGTACTCTTGAATTATTGTAAGTATCAGTTTTCATTATTTTTTTCTAACTGGTCATTGTTGGTATATAGGAAATCCACTGATTTTTTTGGATAATTTATAGTCTACAACCTTGGTTGCAACTCTCTTATTAGTTCTACTACTTTTTCATTTGAATGTCTTAGGTTGTCTGAGTAAGCAACAATCATATCATCTTCAAATTAAAATACATTTGACTTTTTTTTTTTTTTAACAAAATAGATACCTCTTAAATTCCATTAGAGCATTAAATAATATTGATAATAGTTTCTATCCTCATCTTTTTTTGAATTTTAAAAGGAACATATTAGAACTGTGCTATTAGATATAATATTAACTATTGGTTTAAGATGAAGGTCCTTTATCAGGTTAGAGAAGCTTTCACCTGTGTCTAGGTAACTACGTGTTTTAAGCAGTCAGTGGATGTTGAATTTTATAAGGTTTTTTTGGCATTGGATGGGTAAGATGTAGATAGGAAAGAGCTGTTTAACTTAAAAGCATGAAGCAAGCCATAAGAAAAAGTGCTCCAGTAGAAATGCACATGGCATGTCTGGGTAGACAAATTTGGTTGAAGAGATGGATTCATGCTGATGAAAGATGTAAAGAAATTAGAGATGCAGATTTGAGTGGAATGCCTTGAATTCTAGTTTGAGGCACTTGGGTTTTACTTTGGAGAATACATCATGAGAAGAATTTTAGAGAGAGGGATGATGTGAAAAAATGCATTTGGGGGACATGTAATCTCCCATCTTTGTCCAGAATCTTCTGTCTGGGAATCTTGTGTTAAGGCCATCCTAATCATTTGGATGTAATATAATGAAGGACTTGCCAGGCTACCCAATCTCCAGCTTCTGAAGAAGAGTCAGTCAAGAACCAGTCAGTTAATACCATGGCATGGGATGGGGATTATATACCTGGTATGTGGTGCCAAAGCAGAAAGAGACATATAGTACCTGTTATAGGGAAATGCCAATTTGAGCCATACTATTTTGTGAGGAGAGGAGTACAGCAGTAGTTTTAAATATATAAGGAGGTCAGAGAACCAAGGAAAATAAAATCAAGGTGTGACAAAGTCAGAAATAGAAAAATAAAAGATAGTAGCAAATGTGAAATAAATTTTTTTAAACTGATTGACTGAAACTGAAGTGCTCATGAACATAATTGAATGGAAGTTAGCTGTGGCTTAGGAGAAAGGTATAGGCTGGAAATACAGGTCTGCAATGCATGTGAACAATAGCAATAGCTCACAGATTGAGAGTTATTGCACTTTCCAACGGCCGGGGCCAGCTAAGTTAGCAATAAGCTCAAGGATGCTTCCCTCGAGAGGGTGGAAACATGAATATTTTTTGAGGTGGAGAGGGAACCCACAGAGAAAACTTTTGAACAAACCAGATGTAAGAAATTGATAGAGAAAACCTAAAAAGGCAGGGAAAGTGGGAGGTTTGGAAGTAGAGAGGGACCAGGAGGCAAATGTAGGAGTTAATTTAGGAAAGAGGATGAATGTGTATAAATACATAGGAGTGTGCCCAAAATGTATACATAGATATTTTCTGGGGAGAGAAAAAGGAAAATGGCCTCAAGCTTCTCAGTGAAATAATAGATGGGTTATCTTCTCAGAAGATAGAACTAGACATAAGTATGGATGAAAAGCATGGTAATAGCTACAGTGTGGAATTTTCCAGAGAATTAATTAGGGGGGAAATTTTCTTAACCTTAATTAGGAACAACTGTCTGAATATATCAAGGGTTATTGAGCTAGAAAATGAGGTTTATTCAGTGTGTGACCTTCTCTAACTGTTTCTAGGGCACGAGCTGATTTAGGGTTGAGTACCGGCACGGGGAATAGGAGAGAACTATGGGGGGCAAAGGGATCCAGAGTCATAGTGACTCCAATATCAAAGGACTAACTGAAACATCAACACTGAGTAGAAATTCAGCAACAATGTAATAAATTATTATAGGTTATATTTATTCAGCATTTATTATATGCAGTTTATCGGGAGAAAAATAGATGTAATTGTTCAAATCCTTAACTGTGTAGTCCCAATTTAAACACACATCAAAAATGCTGTCCCCTCCCTCCTTGACTGGCTGGCATTGCTCAGTGGTTAAGCATCGACCTATGAAGCCGGAGGTCACAGTTCGATTCCCAGTCAGGGCACATGCCTAGTGGTGGGCTGAACCCCCAGTGTGAGGCACACAGGAAGCAGCCGATCAATGATTCTCTCTTATCATTGATGTTTCTCTCTCTCTCTCCCTCTCCCTTACTCTCTAGAAAAAAAAAAAATGCTGGCCCTTGAGGTACCTAATCCTAGCAGTATAAGTTTAGTTAACCATGGTTTATCTTTGTGTTGATTTTATCATGGCATTGCTATATATATATATATATATATATATATATATATATATATATATATATATATATATATATATATATATTTATATTCTGCCCAGTGCAGTGAAAGGGAAATCAAGTGAGAAATCAATAAATCTAAATTTTTTACCTTATTTTTGCCACACAGTTGTATACTTTGGGACAGTTGGTATCCCCTTTTTGGATCTCAATCTATCATCTGTTCAAGAGAGGGAATGGGGAGAAAGGGAGAGGGAGGCAGAGAGGGTGGGGAGGAAGAGGAAGATAGGAAGAGAGGAAGAGAGAAAGGAACACAGAGAGAGAAATATTAAAGTAGATTTATTGAAAGATGTCCTCCCAGTTCTAAGAGTCTATAACCATAAACCAATGAGCATTTCCTTTGGCTTTAGAGCACCTTTAACATCCATTTTGAACAAGATCCTTCTCTTCTTTTTTAGCTCTTCTCTATGAAAATTGTCCAGCTTGTCTTCATCATCTTCTTCTTTATTTAAAAATCTTCCCTTCCTCCTCCTTCTTGAGCTTCTTCTTCAACAACACATACTTAAAAAAAATAAAACCATGGTTTCTCTAAATAGAAAATAGTTATATAGCTATTTCCTTCTCCTGCATGGTTCTCTCTTCTTATTAGGTATCTCTTAACTATTTTTAAAAGAGATAGGTATTATTATATTACCAATATTATTATACCATTGATGCTGCTATAATGCCTTGTACATGTTTTTATTTTTTGTTTTGTTTTGTTTTTTTTTACTTCTAACATCTTAGTTAGATTCCTGTGAGAGAGAGTAGTAGAACTCTACAGAGGCCCCCAAGTTAAGCTTAAATTTTTCCAGTTTTGGCCATTGGGAGATCTGACAGTTTGGTTCCTGTGTCCTTTTGACATGAGTTTATCTTTTTCCCTTTTATTTTTCTTTTGGTCATTCACTTTTAAAGCACTTTCTTTCTGGCATTATAAGATGCTCCAGGCGCATCTTATTTTTCTTGCCCCAGCCAAAGAATCAACCAATCTCCAAGGAGCCCTGTTAACTAGCTTTTGACTCATGAACTCAGAATCTTAAAATGAGATTTATTTCCTGTTAAATGCCTGATGGCTGAGGCAAATTTGTAGATGGCCCATTTTCCACATATGGATCTTCCCTTGCTCTTTTAACTTTTTCATGGTCAGAAACCATATCTGACATGCAATTGAAGAACTTAAAAGTTACTAGAGGCCTGGTGCATGAATTCATGCACGGGTGGGGTTCCTTGGCCTGGCTGGCAATTGAGGCCTATCAGGAGGCTGGATGGCCAGGGAGAGGGACCCTGGGTGATTGGCTGACTGGGGGGCGGGACCACAGGAAGTTGGCTGGCCACCACCCCCGCCCCAAAATCGGGGCGGGGGGGGGGGGCAGCCAGTTGGGAGAGAGGCTGCGGGAGGTTGGCTGTGGGAGAGCACTGACCACCAGGGGGCAGCTCCTGCATTTGCCGGGGTCCAACCCCAGCGGGTCCAGGGGTCCCCAAAGGTGTGGACGGAGTCGGCGAAGAAGGAATGACAAGGAGGCAGTGTTCAGGTGATCATCATAGCCAGGTTCTGTCAGCCAAGTTCTGGTCTCGATCTCCAGAGAGGTTCTGCCTAGGATCTCCAGCCAGGTTCTGTGTCCATGTTGTCTTGCTAGGTTCTCCAGCCAGGTTCTCCAGGTTCTCCAGCCAGGTTCTGTAGCCATGTTCCCTCGTTAGGTTCTCCAGCCAGGTTCTGTCCAGGTTCTCCAGCCAGGTTCTGTAGCCATGTTCCCTCGTTAGGTTCTCCAGCCAGGTTCTGTCCAGGTTCTCCAGCCAGGTTCAGTCACCAGGTTCTAGTCAGGTTCTCTTGCCAATTTCTGTAGTCAGGTTCAGTCCAGGATCTTTTGCCATGTTCTCTCCAGTGAAGTTCTTCTGTCTCTAGAGAACGTTCTGTGTAGGTTCTGTGCCAATTTCTGTCTCTCTCTCTCTCTTCTGTCTCTCTCTCTGTCTCCTAAGTTCTGTCTTGTTACATCTGTATTTATACCAGTTGATTCAATCCTATCAATCTCTATTACAAAGGTTAGGGCGTTTCTTATCTCCATTCCAGGGAGTAAAGATTATGTAGCTTAAGCATGATTGTTCGTAGTTAAAGTGATTAATTACCCGCCTGGCACTTAGTTGAGGGGTTTTATTCCCTCCCTAACTTAAGGGGAAAATCCCTACCTGGGGAAACAATCTTTCTCAGAGAGGAGACCTTGGTTAAAACACATAGTGCCAAGAAGGTGAGCAAACATTTTAAGAACAGTATGCCATATATGCCAGGTCCCTTGAAACAGCAAGCATGGACCGGCTGCCGGCATGCATTGAGCATTTACCCCCATGGTGGTCAATGCGCATCACAGGGACTGGTCAACCGGTTGTTCTGATTGTTCGGTCGTAAATGTCGCTTCAGCTTTTATATATATACTAGTAGCCCAGTGCACGAAATTCATGCACATTAAAAGGGAAATAATTATCAGAAATATTTTAATATTGCTATTTTCCCTTTCTCTATAATAGAAGTGTGAGAAATGAAAGGAAATTAGTAAAATATATATTAAAATAATATATAAATTTATTAATAAATAGTAACAAAAGAATATAACAACAGAGGCATGATATAAAAATGACAAAAACATGATATGAAAAAAACAAAAATATATGAAAACAACAAAAACATGATATAAAAACAACAGTGATGCAAATTATGACTGATAAAGTGATTAAACTTATTCTAATTTCTCCCAGTACACCACATTAAGAGTGTACACTTCAGAGTGCTTTTCCAATTTCCCTTGTGATGAAGTATTTAGAACTTTAACTGTAACGTCACATGTTCTTCAAACTTGAGAGAAAGCGACATATAACTGACCATGTGCAAAAACGGGTTCAGGTAGGAATATGCCTACTCTGTCTAGAGTTTGTCCTTGTGATTTATTAATAATCATTGCAAATGTTGGCATCTTGGAAAACTGTCGTCAAATTAATTTAAATGGCAGGCCAGTGTCAGACGGGGACAAATCAATTCTTGGAATTAAAACAACCTTTCCCTCTGCAGATCCTGTTAATACTTCAGCTTCGGTAATGTTAGGTCATAATCTTTAGATAATAAATCTGGTACCATTACAAAGACCACATTTACTATTAAGATTTCTCAATAGCATGATGATTGCACCACTTTCAATTTTAATTTGTGACACAGCATTCCCGAAGGAGTAATACTATTAAGAAATTTTATGGCAAAATTTTCCTTTTTAGCATCATCTGTTGAATCAATGGAATCATCACTAAAATATGTGTGAAAACCTCCATCGAGTATATCCAAAATTTCTTCATTTAATTTTTGAAAGTGCTCATTTTTTTGGACAAAGAATTTCATATTTAGATATATTTTTAATATTATCTATAGATATACTATTTCCAAAGGTAGCTTCAATTATAGATCCATTACAAATCATTTCACAGGGGATTTCAATAATATCCATTCCTAAATGAAAACTGCTATCAAGTTTCCCATCTCCAAGTTTTACTAACTATTCACTATAAGCAGAATCCTCTGATCTCATATTTGTTTTAAGAGACAATTTATTGAAACATCCCCAAACATTACAGTACTTTAAACTTGTTTGTACTATGGCTGATCCCATAGTATGTGGTACACTGAGACATTGTAGAAAATCCCCTCCAAGAAGGAGAACTTTCCCACCAAATACAACATTCAAATTCATAATTTCTCTTAGTAATCTGTCTATGGTGTTTATAGCATGACTGGATGCCATGATGCATTCATCAATAATGAGAAGTTGGGCCTTTTTAATAGTTTTAGCAGCTTCACTATTTATATTGAGTCTAGAAATTTAAGTTTCATTTAATGGAATTGGTCATTTATATTGGGAATGAAAGCTTCTTCCACTGAGAAGTAAATTTTCAGCAATTCCTGTAGATGTTGTGGGTAAAACAGTACCACCACAACCTCTAATATAATGTATTAAAACTTTATTGTGGGGAGCCGCTACAGTGTTTTGGACAGGTTCAAGTCTTGGACTGATGAGAGGGCACAGTCTTTTAATTGCCAAGTGTAAGTCCCAGGTTGGAGGGCAGGGCCCTCCCAGCACAATTATAGCCAACAGCTATAGTTGTAAGCTTGAACCTATGGTCCAAACATGTAGCCCCACATACCTGAGTGATGTAGGCTTGATAGAGTTCAGGTGCATGTAGTTGAGTAGGATTGAAACCCAGGAGAATGTTGTAAACATCTTGGCCATGCCCTTACTTTGTCTCGTGGCATCTGCTATAAACTAAAGGCACAGCTGTGGGCATGGTCACTATCTCTCAGAGAAGCAGCATCCCATCGAGACCCGGCTTTCATTCTCTTGTCTGTCTTGTCTAAGCCTTTCAGCCGCCCCCACTCAGGTTCACCCTTGGCCGTGCTTGTGCGGCACACTTTATAAAGATATGTCTCCATGCTCCAAGGGCAGGTTCCTGCCTCAAACCCCGCTCTTATGGGAAACAGCTTGAGGGGAGGGTGCAGCCATTTCTAAGACAACCCCTGCAGGACTGACTTCCTTCTGGTTGGTCGTGCCTCGGGTCGTGATGTTACACCCAGGGTTTTTATATAAGTATATAGATAAGACAGTTTATTGTTATGGTTTTAACCAGATGAATGCCATCTACACAAGGTCTGAGATGGTAAATATTATTCCTGCTCAATCAGATATTTGGCAACCAGTAATGATTTAATTAAATTGTGCTCTAAGAAATAGTGCAATTGCAATTTCTGTTTTTGAATATAGTGAGGGAGATTGGTGTAAATTTTTTAGCTTGCTATTTCTAAATATATTCCCTAGCTTATCTGTCCTGAAATATGTTACCAGCATTGTTGAGCTCTGGACAACTGGCCTGAGCTGAAAGCAAGCTATTTTTCCACATGAGCCATATGTTTTGGGAATCACTCTGTGGGTAGATTTATAACCCTTTGCTGTGATCAGGAGGAAAGTAGGTGTTTCCCTAAAATATACTACACACAATTCAGGCATGACCAGGAAGAGCAGTGTAGTTCATTGCCAATTCTCTGGTCATATAAATACAAAAAGGACAGAAAGTGGATTGTCAGCATGGGAAAAATCAGACTATAGTTGTATTTTCAGGAAACCACATTTTCCCTGAAATGTTCCTTTGTTTAATCTATTTCTTTCTTAAAATATTCTTGCAGTCTTTCTAGATAAGTTGAATTTGCTTCTCTAATACCCACATCAAAGTATCTCACGGCACAATATTATAATATTGAAAAGTTAGGAACAAAATATTTTTAAATAACCTTACAGTCTCTATGATGCAATGTTTATTTGACTTAGTGCTCCAATGTATTATTTTTAATGATTAGTTGCTTTGGTAATGGTCAATAATCAGCAGTTTCATTGTCACATTTCTTAATTTTAAAGGCCTATATGCTACTGGAGACATAAACTAGACATACACTGAGTGGCCAGATTATTGTGACCAGCCAGATTATTATGACCACCCCATCAGTCCTTCATTGACACTTCTAAAAATACTGACTATTGAAAACTTCCTAAGAAAATACTCTCAAGGTTTTATTATTATTACTATTTGTATAACTAATTCACTTCATTGTACTGATGGAATGGTCATAATAATCTGGCCAGTCATAATAATCTGGCCACTCAGTGTATATAACAGTAAAAATATGTTGGAGAATGAACTAAGTCATGTTTATGCTTGAACATGGAGAAACAGGGTGGCCTTAAAACTAATTCATCAAAACCTTTGTTTCAATACTTCTGCTCTTGCATTATTGAAAGAAATGTCTGATAATCTCATTTCCTATATAATCTGAATGGGCTACACTGATCATTTCCATTCTGCCCTATCATTCAAAATGTCTTTAGCTCCATGGAAACAAGTAAAACAGAGAGAAGAAAAAATAATTGTATCACCAAGTTGCATATTGTTACAAAATACCTTCTATGCTCCATCTCTTTTGGTACTCCTATCAACTATACCCAGACACTGACTTATGCAGAGTTTCTTGAGTGTCATTTTAAACACCTATGTGCTTTCACTAACAGCAGGACCAGAGTAGCAAGTAAGGATGAATCTCCAAGTCTTCTTGATACATCCAAACTGCCTTAGAATTTCCAAGGAAGATAGCCCTTCCTTGACCCAGAAGCCCATAAAGTGCATTTAGTCAGAGATACTAGAAAAGAAAGGATACACAAATACAACGGTGGGCTGACAACAATGCATTAAAGAACTGAAAATATGAATGGCTATAAGGCTATAAAAAAGTTATAGTTGCTACTAGTATTTTTGTTTCCAGTTCAGTTTTTTTTTCTTTTTTAATTAAGTGAAAAGCCCTAGGAGAGATGCTGCAGATAAGAACATGAGAGGTGCTATGGTGACAGAAATCTCATGAAGTAGCCAAGTTCACCTAAAATGCCCTATTCCAAGAGCACAGACCTCAGCTAAAGATACACTTTGGTATGACAGAAGTGGAATATCAGTTTTCAAAATTAGAAAGAACCTCAGAGATTCTCCCAAGTTTTAAATGATGAAAGGAGATTAATAATTACTAACTTGTTCAACCTCACTCAAACAGATGATCTCTCCCACTTTGAAAACCTACACAATATAATGGAATTGTTTCCTTTGTAACCCCTCCCAGAGTTCATCACTATCAACTATCATGATATTTCTCCTAATGTCTAGATTGAATCAGTCATGCTGTAGCTTATGCCCTTTACCTTGAAAAATAGGATAAAACAAAATACACATATTCTCATTTTTGCATCTTCCTATGAAACATTCTTCAACTTAAAGAACATATGACTTTGGAGAATCTGTTTTTATAACTGACAAAAAATATTCTGATTCATACCCCATTAACTTTTCTTTTTCAAGAAAATTCTTTCTCCACTCCTTCACTAAAGTTGAAGCATTGCTTTTTGCAAATAGACTGTCCTACTATGATAATAGCTTTGTCTTTAAATGTTAAACATGGTGACTCTTCAGTTATGCAGAGTTTTGATAATCAAATCTATATTAAAGTTTTTTAAGAGACCTGTTTTTAATTTTTTTGTAGCTTTGCTGATTATTGCTCTACAGAATAACATTAATGTCATACAACAATGGAAATTAAGAATATCCTTGGAAAAGCCACCATTAGAAATTCCTTCTTGAAACCACGTTGGTACAAGGAATGCTTGGCAAAAATGTACCTGTGGGTAACAATAGAATGCAATGGTTATGCAAAGCCTTGGTTACCTATATTAAATTTTCTTTATCAGGAATGTATCAACTAATGGGTCCAGATATTAATTTACACATTAGACCATATGTTTCTTAGAATGTAGGTAAAAAGACTTTTTTTCACTCTAGCAGGAATCTGCCAAGTTATAGAATATGTTTTAAAGAAGGTATATCTTTGTTAAGCATTAACACATGCAGTACAGAGAGAACTTGCCTAGGGCACTGACACACAGTAGGCATCCAAATAAGGTGTGTTGCTCAAGTTGACTTGTAATAAGTAGAATCACTGAGGCCACAGTTCCCAAATTATTGAGGTAACCAAAAGTGGCCATTTAAATCCAAATTCATGCCTATTGAGAACAGAATCTTGCTGGCTAAAGAATGACTTTGGAACATTGTGGATATTCTCCCTTCGTTATGTTATTTTCCTTCCAGTAAAAACTCATTAACTGGCATTGTGCAGCTGATGCTAATTTGATGCCTAATATGATGTGTTGAGCCTTTTTTCAACTTTAATAAGGAGTGCACCCTCCCTAGGAGCTGCCATGTTTTCAAACTGCTGGAGTTGAGAAAGTCCTTACACATTATTCAGTTCAATCATCCCCTTTTCAGATAAGAAACTCAGATCAAGATAGATTGAGTTATTTGCTCAGAGCACTCAGCTCATTAATGACAGGGCTTCAAAGAAACCCCAGGTCTCCTGACTCCCATGCTAGTGTTGATTGCAGTCCATAAAACTACCTCTTAATCCCATAAATAGGAGATTGGAGGAACTTCTAGTTCAAAGTCATGATGAACCTTGTAAAACGCAATGTGTTGTAAACCCAAACACTGAAAGGGAATAGAGTAGGACCCACATCTTACAATAAATGAGTGCAAAAGACTAGGGAGGGCTGGCTGGGGAATCCCTGGTGCTGGGTGGAGGAGAATAGGAAAATCCCTGGGGTTTGGGGAACAATCGACCTATTATTTTTTTTTAGTCTCATCCCTTTTTATTAGAAGCCAATCCAGCCTCAAGTAAGTCCTTCAATGTTTAAATTTCAGTGCCTTAAACAACAACAAAAGCCCTAGTGTTTCTTGAATGTCTGTTATGGGTCAGAAACTATGTTAAACTCTTTAACTGCCGTATTCCATTTAATTACTACAAATTTTTTGTGTGTGTGTGTGTGTGTAGAAAATATCTTCTCTGTAATCCTCAGGTTGTACCTCCAACCTTCCATTAGGGAATTTGCCTTCCCAGAGAGTTATATTTAGATCCTGCATCTTTGTCCAGCAACTGGACTGGATTTGACTCTTCATTCTGGCTACATCATGGACAGTCAGACTAAGGATCAATCTTCCTCAATTCTTTGTCGCCAGAAAACCTTCATTGGTCTGCCTTCCAGACAAGATGAAAGGTTGCAGGTATACCCTGGAGATAATAGCAGTTGACCATGGAACTCGGCCTCCACTGTGAAGTTCCTGCCCCTTGAGCACTGGGAAAACTCATTTACCCCACTAGCCTGTTATCTTTTGTGTAGCTGTGGTTTAATATTGATTTTTAAACTACAAACCTTCCATGTCTATTCAAAGTTAAGGATGTAATGTGATAGTACAAAGTTCATTAGTCTCATGCTATCATCCTGAGCTTGAGTTCCTCTTGAGTCCCAACCTACTGATTTAAACCAGGTTAAAATTCTCCACGCTAATTTACCTCTCTGTGACTTCACACCAGCTATGTCCTCTAGTTAGAACACTCTTCTTCCTTCATCTCTCTGGAAGTGTTCATTCATCTTTCAAAGCTCAGCTCAAAAATCCACTCTGTTGAGACTTCTCTGGTTACTCTGTTCATTTTCCACTGCAGAAAGGATGTATTTGTAGAGGAAGAAAAAACAATTATGAAAAATGAGTTCTGAAGTTGTCAGGGAACTTAGAGATCAATTTATCAAAGTTTCAGTTTTCAGGGTGAAAGATGAAGAAAGACAGGATGGCTAAGATGACCAATGAATAAAGATTTTTTGATGTAGAACAGAAAGTATGACTCAGGTTTTCTCACTTCTAAACCAAGGCTATCTGCACCCCAAGAAGTTGTGGTTCACATTGAATTTTGGTTCTTACATTCTCTACAAAGGAGATGCATTTGGTTGGCTGCTCAAACCCCTTCTGTGATTGCACCACACAGGACAGTAACTGCTTTAATTTTTAAAATATATATTTTATTGATTTCAGAGAGGAAGAGAGAGGGACAGAGAGATAGAAATATCAATAATGAGAGAGAATCATTGATCGGCTGCCTCCTGCACGCCCCCTACTGGGGATTGAGCCTGCAACCCAGGCATATGCCCTTGACGGGAATTGAACCGTGACCCTTCAGTCCACAGGTGGATGAGTAACTGCTCTTAAAAATGAGGTTGAGATGAGCATTTCACTATATATTTCTGAACTGAGACACATTAATGGAGCGTTCTGAATGTTAGATTAAGATTAATGTTATCAGAAAGAGGCAGCATAATCTGCCTACTCAGTATTATGAGCAGTTTTGAAGAATGAGGGGAAAGAAACAAGGGCCAATGAGGACAGAGATCACTGAATAAGGACAATGACAAATTTATATTTGAATTAATAAATAAGAATCTTCAGCCTACCAGTTTCTCTATGGTTAACAGTTAAATATCTACCTGTTGTTAGAAAAATATCCACTGGATGCTAACATGACCCGTAATATTTGAGAAAATTAAAAGCTATTAAGAAAATAATAGAATCAAACAGACAGTGAAAATTCAGAGAACTCATCAACAAAAGAGAAGCAAGCAACTTGCTTAGACAACCCATTCTAAATGTGCTATTGTATCCAGAGGGCAAAAAAAAAATTGAGAACAAATTTTCCAACAATTGAGTTTATGGTAATGGAATGTAAACACATCAGCCCACCAGGACAAAGTACTCAAAAGATAGAAGAGAAGGAAAAAAATAACATTGCCCTTCAGAAATACATATTTTTTTAACTTTAGGTAGCAGGGGTTGAGAGGTTTCTTGATGAAAAATGCCTGAAGTCCTGCTATCGCATCAGCTTTTATGGTTTGGAACTGAAGGGTTTACTAAAAGCACCCTGAGATCAAAGCAGAAGGTGAATGTCCTGAGTCTGATAGTGTCAGACACATGAGGAGAAGCAAAGGCAAGTTTCCTGTGAATGCCAAGTGTATGTTCCTCTGGGCAAAAGGGAGGACAGCTGTTGGATTGCTCCTTGATGAGGTTAATCTTGACAAGCATTTTGGCAGTTGTTTCATCTTTATGATACCACAAGATAAAAATAGTGGTATCTATTTTTATGTCTTTACAGTTTCTTAAATGTTTCAAATTACTCGACTTTTAATAGCCTATGCTGACAATCATCCTGTGAGTTAATGCATTTTCATTGTCTGAGCTTATCTGTGGCAAGTCACAGTCCCTTCTACTCTGCCCCCAGCCATCACCCACTCCCATGTGATCTTGAACCTGTTCCCTCCTGTTGAATGAAGTCCTGACTTGGTCAGTGACCATGGCTATGACTTCCATTGTTTGATCTGCCCCTGCTCTTTGAGCTTTTGAAAAAATGCTCATGGATTCATAGCCAGATTCCAAGTCCTGCAAACACTTGAAGTTACTCATCTAATTCTTTATGCTTTTTACTACCATTCCTAACCTCCCACCTGGATACCCCACCCAGCTAAACCTTCCTTAACTCACCCAGTTGGTGGGTAATAAATCCTAATACTTCCCTGAATATCCAATATTCTAGATGGGCCCATTTTTTTAGGCAAAGAAACTGAAGCGGAGAGACATTACATTGGCCAAACTCACATAATTCATGCTTGATTTGCAACCCAAATTCAAGCTATCTCTTATCATCAATATACTATACACTAACCATTCATTTTTACTCTCCCCTAAAATATCATTTGATAGCAAATGCTGTTTCATTGTAAATGAACTGCCTCTCCTCTAAGGAGTTCAACATTGGAGCTGCCTTCTGTTTGTTAATTTTGTAGGTTTAAGACAGTGTCGTGGGCTTCATATAAGTAATATAAAGATCCAATAGAATAACATAGTAAAACTAAAATTACAATTAGGGATGTGTGTGTGTGCATGTATCTGCGTACCGGAGAGCAAGTTGGTAAGGATGATCAGTAATCAAGTTAAAGGAGTGATCAAGGCTCTCATCATAGAGACCCTGTATGCCATATTAAGGAATTTAGATTTTTCCTTGAAGACTTGAATGAAACCTTAAAGTGATTTTTATGTAAGACAGTAATCAAGTCATATTTGTATTGTTTACATTTTATGGCTTCACCCTTCTGTGGGCTACATATATATTCCCAACTGACTTAAAAATAGGGCGGGGCGGGGGGGAAGGTAAAAGTCCTGAAGAGCTTCCCAAACCATAAGCAAAACCAAAAGGATCATCTTTCATCAAGCAAATTAATTCCAACATCTATGTTTATATCTTTCTGATAATTTGTAAATTTCATATAAAACAAAGGTTAAATTAAATTATATATAGAAAATATATTTTAAATCAGATATCAGCTTCAGGGTTATTGAGCCATTTTCCATCTCATTTCAGAATATAATTAAAGAAAACATATTTTGTGACATAGTCTGTGTTGTACACCATTTAATTTCCATTAATAATAGTACCCTCCTGGATGTGTCCTTGGATGACCTAGCATTGTCTCTCAAAAGCAAAAAGATAAGTAACAAGTGGATTGTTCATCAAGTGACATTGCTTTTGTCTGGAAACGTATTGCTGTTGGAAGTTAAAAAAAAGGTTAAAAGTCCTGAATTGCCCGAGTTGCAGTTTTCTCAGATGAATATATAATAAATCATACTCAAAGCATGACTGTATAAACAAATAGTTTCTGTTTTAAAAACAGCTTGCTTTGAGGATCAGAGAATCAAAACAACTTTCAAGAAAACTAAAATAATACCATCAGCCTATGTAAATTATTTCATGGGTCACAATAATAAAAGAGCAATGCTTAGACCCAAAGAGTGGCATCTACTGTGGTCTGTAGTTCTACCTACAAGAAGCAGGGATGGCCCATAGGCAAAATAATCAACATGCCATGCAAGCAATTTCTGAAAATCAGATGAGTAACTCCTAGGAGTTGTCCAGGCCTACCAACACAGACAGTTGGTTCTAGCCCAGAAGGGTTATAAAAACCTCATTAATCAAGAATAAAGCAGGAGGCTACCATTGGATATTTCAAGAGCTATAACTTCATAAGAAACCTGAAGTGCTAGAAGCTAAACCGCAAAGATCTAAGTTAGAACAAGTAATGCCAGGAGATGGAGAACTTAGAGAATTAACACTGAAAATGCTTGGTTCTCATTACTGCAGCTCCCATGGTATGATGCAGTGAAATATTCTCATGTTGAAGACCTGGTAACATCATGTTCATATGCCAAGCCTTAAAAGTGATATTTTTAAACTCAAGCTTCAGCATTTACTTACAGCGATGGCTCAGGTGTGTGAGGAAGAAAAGGGAAAAATGGCCCCATTACCAGCCCCAGGTTCTGTACTCCACTCATCAAAACAGAAGTCTGGTGTAACATGTTTGATCCTCCTTAGAAAACAGTTAAGGTACTATCTGCTGATATACACCCTATGCGGGTCTGCTTCTTCACCCTAAGTGGCTTACCCAAATATTCCTCCCAAAACATACCCAGACCCACCCCCATCTATTCCCACCCAGGAATTCTTATTCATGAACCTGTCTCTATCTTTTTACATTCTACGTAACATTTAATGCCCCAGTCAACTGTTCAGTTGACCGGGCTCTGATCACAGCTGGATGTCAGCCATCTGAAGAGCAGCTACACATAGTCAGTGCAGCTTATTGCTTTATGGAAAATTTATAGTTTATCAGGCTTATTTAAATGCATTTCTCCATTTACACATAATCTATCCCTTAAAGCATGCTTCTAGATTGTGCCTTACAGCACTTCTCTGTGCCTAGCAGTAATTGCTAAAGGGGAACAAAAAGATTGCCCTTGCCTTAGGTACCTAAAATATAAGTGAAGGAGGAATTACAATCTAGGTACAGCACCTGATGATATTACAGGATGTGTGTAATGGTTTAGAATATACCCTCTAATACTAATTGTCATCATGACTCTAAGAAGCAAAAACACTAGTGGGTAGAATAAATAATCCCTTGAGTAAGTAGTATGATTTGGCAGCTCTATCAACCTTTGTGTGTCTCTGACAATGGTGGAAATTTTGTAATTAACTGATTGTTTTGAAATATGATCAAGCTGAATCTTTCACCATATGTTTTATATGACCGAGCTGATTCTTTCCCCAGCAATTTGTAGAATGAACTAAAGGAAACTTTTTTTGGAGTTAACAAGAGCACAATTTCCAAGTCTTTTTCAAAATTCCATTTGTTTAGAAGTCAGGTTTTCTTTTTAAAAATAGGGAATTTCAACTATAGTAAGATTTGACCAAGTTTTAAAAAAATGGAAGTATAGATGTATTTTTACATGTCAATTTCATGTACTCATTATATCCAGTGCTGGGATAATATAAACTTCACAATTAACATATTAAAGTGAAAACCAAGGACAACTTAACTTTCATGTTATTCAGTTCTAAATCAAAGCATGTTTATTGGGCAATTATTCAATAAAGAAGATGATATATGAGTCCCTGGTCTCAAGGTACCTAAGTTGTGGCTTCACTGCATGAAAATGGAAGTTAATTTGGTGGCAGGCTTGACACATTTATGACATCTCCTCCAACTTCCCATTAAAATACCAAGGAACATACCAAAAAAAAAAAAAAAAAAAGCTTTTTAAAAAGCCGGCAACATCACTGTGAACTGAAGAGAAGACAATAAGCCAAATTCACACAGAATCTCAACTAATTGCACCAGTTGTGAGGATAAAGTCAGTACATTTTTGAACTGTACAACATTTGCTCTAATCTCTGAATCAGACCAGGCTGGATGCACCTAACAAGGTTAGAAAACACTGCTTCACCTTCTCTGTAAGTGCTTCATTGTGAAACTGAAGATGAACTGACTAGGAAAACAGGTGGCCATTCTCCAACTCCAGAGGAATTAATTTTGTAGCCAGATAGAGCCAAGGTCTTAACCCCTTCATCTTTATCCCTATTATATTCTTTTTATTACCATCATTTCAACTTATAATTACCAGAACACAGCACAAAAGGAAGTTCATAAGGATGAGAAAGGACTTGCTAAGACATAGGATTTTTGTCCCCTAAACCTGGGCAGAAGAATGTTAGAAGTGCAGAATGGAGCAGGTGAGCCAGGGTGCCAGACCAAGGCGGGGCGCTGGTCGCTATCACTGGGGCGAGCCTCCAGTGGTTACTGAAAGTTCTTTGCTCCCGAGTGTTGCAGTCCCGCCTGGCACTTGCACCTGCTGCTGGTGCTAGTCCCGCTCACACCCGCTACCAGTGCCTGGCACTGGCCCCAATCACCCCTCAGGGCTTCTCTGCCTCCCCCTGCTTCTGAGGGGTGATCTGGGCCTGCAGCCACCTCTTGCATCCACTGCTGGTAACAGCCCTGCTCACACCCACTGCTGGTGCTACCAGACCCACTGCTCACAACCACTGCCAGCGCCAGCCCCACATACACCCACAACTGGCTCCAGCCCCAATCGAGTCATGCCTTCAGCAGGTGCGAGAGGGGCTCATGCCTTCAGTGCATGGGAGCAACAGTGGGAGCAGGGCTGCTGGCAGACAGGTGACTGGGGGCCGTGGCAGGAGGGGGTGGGCTCTGAGGATGGGCCAAGACCTGCCCCTGTGCCTACCGCAGCCTCGCGGCCCACAGTTCCTTTCAGGTGCACAAATTCATGCAGTGGGGCCCTAGTATAAATATAATTTGTATCTCTTTCTGTGCCCCCCTCTCATAAAAAAGGAAATCTAAAATAATGGGACAGAAAATATTTAACATATTTGTAATATTGCCAAAAATCTTTTAAGACTTTAATCTATAGTCTGAAAAAATATACTATGATGTGAAAAATATGTACACAATACTCGAAATAAAGAAATGTATTCTGGTAATATTATGATCTTCAAATAGAAGAGGGACAGACATTGATGATTGAAAGCTAGTCATTTGTTATGGGAGAAAAAATAAGATTCATTTCAGACTTTTCCACAGTAACTTTTATCTTTAAAAATGCTATAAAATCCCCAAGGGAAGAAAGTGTGATCCAAGGATTTTATACCTAACTCACCTTTCATTAAGATATAAGAATAGAAGAAAAATAATTTGGAAACATATCAACGAAAGAAGAACCAAGAAAACAGGAAACTACAGGAAAAGAAAAAGAAAAAGAATCTCTAAAACAAATTCCCAGTGAAGTGGTTAGCAGAATCATTTGCAGACCTCAACAAGCTCCTTACATTTTTTGAAAACATGGACCTCCAACACTGAAAGGTTTTCTTTAGGAGAGAGGGATGTTCATGGTGCATTATCTTTTTACAAGTAAATCCATGATGAAAAAAAGAAACAAACCAAGCAAACCAAGATGGACATATTTCTGAAAAGATTGACACAGAGGAACCTCAGGCAGGTCCTTCAGGAGGCATTACAGAAGAGAGCACAGCTGCCATGGGAGATGACAGCTCCATGCATGCTTTTGCCCCTGCAGGCCTTCCAGGGGGGGCAAGAGTGGAGGTGCTAAACAATGATATTGATGATCCTGACCTTGTGCACATGTAGACTAATGTGCGTTTGTGTCTTATTTTCAACAAATAAGTTTTAAAAAATTAATAATTTTTAAAAATAGAAAAATGCTTATAGAATAAAGATATAAAGAAAGATTATTTCTGTACAGCCATGTAATGTGCTTGTGTTTTAATTTCAATCTTACCTAATAATAGACAAACATGTAAATTGACTATCCCTATGCTACACTCACCGGCTAATCAGGAGAGTATGCAAAGTAACCCAACAAAGATGGCGGTTAATTTGCATACATAGGCATGAAGCGGCAGAGCGAAGACTGAAGGCTTGGGTCCCGGGTGCCGGAGGAAAACCGGTGCCGGCAGCCAGAGGAAGGGAAGGCCTATTGCACGAATCCCTTTGTGCAACGGGCCTCTAGTGTTATTATAAAAGAGTCAAAAATTAAAAAAGTTTATAAAGTAAAAAAGTTACAGTAGGCTAAGGTTAATTTACTATTAAAGAAAAATATATTTTTAAATTTAGTGTAGCCTAAGTATACAACATTTATAAGGTCTGTGGTAGTGTACAGCAATGTCCTAGGCCTTGACATTCACTCATTGACTCACCCACAGCAACTGCCAGTCCCGCAAGCTCCATTTGCGGTAAGTGTGCTATCCAGGTGTACCATTTTTATCTTTTATACTATATTTTTACTGTACCTTTTTATGTTTAGATATGGTTAGATACACAAATACTTACCATCGTGTTACCATTGCCTACAGTACAGTAACAGGCTGGCTGGTTTGCAGCCCAGAAGCAATAGCTATACCATACAGCCTGGGTGTGTAGTGGGCTATACCATCTAGCTTTATGTTACTGCAGGCTCTGATGTTTACCCAGTGACAAAATCACCAAATGATGAACTTCTCAGAACATATCCTTGTCATTAAATGGTACACGACTGTATAGGGCTTGTGAGCCCAGTGAATGTGGAAATTAAGGGTATAATCAATAAATATAAAAAAAGAAATTTCAAATAATAATAACAACACTAAATAAATGAGTAGGGATTAATGAGTTAGAAATCAGAAACTTCAGAACAAATAAATCTAAGAGGTGATTATTTTATAGTAACAAAAACTGCAATAATGAACTAGACTGATAGAAAACTAAATTAAGTAAAATGGGGATAGCACACATTTACAAAATAGCTATAACTAAAGGATGACTTTATCACCTTTAAGAGACTATAGTCTAGTACCTTGATAAGAATGAGTGATTTTTCTGGCAGTCACAAATACCCAACATTGATCCCAAAAAGAGAAAATCTGAACAGTCAGTTACAATAGAGGAAAAAGAGGAAGATATCAAAGAGCTAATCTTTAAAAAATGTTCCAGTCCCCAGATGGTATCACAGGGGAATTCTACTAAAGCTCTAAGGGGAGGATAACTTCAATGCTTCTGAAAATGTTTACTAAAATAGAATAAAAAGGAAGCCTACCAAATTATTTTTAAAAAGTGAGTATAACATTGATACCTAAACCCCAGGCAACAAAACAAAAACATAAAACAAGTTATCTACAGAGGAAAATTACCAGGCAGACCTTAAACTTCTTTGGCATTGAACACCAGACAACCATAAAACAGAGCAAAATGTTGTGACCCAAAAAATTTGAGTCAGAAATGTAGTCATTAGGTGTGACAGCAGCAGAAAAACAAATGTTTAGTTATGCAGTGGCTCAGGAATTATACCAGCTATCTACTGTGCTTGAGAAATCTGTTTGGAGATATTTTATCTAACTGCGGTAAATGAAATAAATAATTAAGGAATGGGGACCTCTAGTATAAGAATATTATCATTACTGCTTTATGACCCAGTGATTCCACTTCGGAGAATTTATCTGAAGAAACCCAAAACACTAATTCGAAAGAATATGTGCAACCCTATGTTTATTGCAGTGTTATTTACAATAGTCAAGTAATGGAAGCAGCTCAAGTGCCCATCAGTAGATGAATGGATAAAAAAGCTGTGGTACATTACACAATGGAATACTACTCAGCCATAAAAAGGAAGAAAATGTTACTATTTGTGACAGCATGGATGGCTCTGGAGAACATTATGCTAAGAGAAATAAGCCAGTTAGATAAAAACAAGTACCATATGATTTCACTCATATGTGGAATTTACTGAACTACCAAGCAAAATAGAAACTATAGATAGAGAGTAGGCAGACAGCTCTGGTGGGCAGGAGGGTAGAGAGATTAAGCAATAAAGAAAAAAGAGAGAGAGAAAACTCATGGATATGGACAACTGTAGTGTGTAGTGATTGTGGGGGCAGTGGTAAGGGGGTGGAGGTGGAAGAGGATATAGAGGGGATAAATGGTGGTGTGGAAAAACAGACTATAACTATGTTGAAATAAACATTTTGAAAAGAATATAATTTACACTAAAACACATATGTGTTTTAAATTATTTTTACATATAATTTAAGTTGATCTTAAATGTCCACCCATAAATTTATTTTAAAATATGGCACCAAATGAAAATTTAAATGAAGAAACACCTCCTACCAGCTGGAAATGGAAAAAAAAAGAAAACCTGTAAAGCCACTGGATCAAAGAGGAAACTAAGATACAATTCAGACTTTTGGGTTCCTATAGGTCAACTGCAGTTTCCTCGTATAAATCTCTCCATACCTCTTCCCCCTCCCCGAAAATGCATACAGATACACATAGAGGGGAAATAAAACCATCTACCACTCATTCTTATAGCATAACTAGGAGACAGAATATAATGCATCAAATTACATGTATAAAAGAAATGGGGAGTAAATATTCCAAAATATTCCAAAACCAGGTATAGAGCCATGCCATAATAGAGAATGAATGGCAGAATATACTAGTAAATGAGAAACTAGCATGGCAGAACACAGATAATACTTACATAAATAAAATTTTAAAATAGAAAATAAAATGAATTTAATTTCCAACGCAGAAAGGTAGGTGAGGAAAGGAGAAAAAGCTCTAAATATAGAAATAGAAATCAATGAAATAGGAAGCATGAAAAGAGTAAAACTAATAAATAAATAAAAATGCTGGTTCTTGGGGAAGATTAACAAAATAAGTATACCATCAGCTAATCTAACCCAGAAAAAGAGGAGATGACACAGAAACATAAATAAATTATGTGGGGAAATCACTTTTAAAATAGAACACATTTTTAAAAATATATATTTTATTGATTTTTTACAGCAAGGAAGGGAGAGGGGCAGAGAGCTAGAAACATCGATGAGAGAGCTAGAAATATTGATGAGCGTCGATCAGCCGCCTCCTGCACACCCCCCACTGGGGATATGCCCGCAACCAAGGCACATGCCCTTGACTGGAATCGAACCCGGGACCCTTCAGTCTGCAGGCCAACGCTCCATCCACTGAGCCAAACTGGTCAGGGCAAAATAGAACACATTTTAAATGTGCCAAGAAACTGTTCTATGCAAGTATGTTTGAAAAATTAAGTGAAATGGACAGCTTCCCACAAAAGTACAATTTGGTCAAAAATTTATCTCAGTTGAAATAAAAGACTTAAGCATATAACTTTTCACAGGAAAAGTCAATGAGCTACGAAAGAATTATGCCAAAAGAAGTACCAGGTTCAGACATTTTCTCAAGGGAATTCTAACATTCTTGCTCCTGAGCATAGAAAAAGAAGGGAAACTTTCTAATTTCCTTAATGAAGCAAGTATAACATTGATGCCTAAATCACATAAAAGAAGAAAAGAAAACTTAAAACAGTCCCATTTGTAATATTGATGCCAAAATTCTAGGTAAAACATCAGCAAACAGATGCTAATGGTATTTTAATAAAATTTACCACAATCAAGTGATTTATTCCAAGATGTTTTACTATAGGAAATGTATTAATACCACTCACTATCATTAATAGAAAAGGGGAAATAATAAACTAAAAAACCCAATGACAAATTTCAACACTGATTCCTGATTTTAAAAATATATACTCAACTATTGATGGGCACTTGGGTTGCTTCCATAGTTTGCTATTGTAAATAATGCTTCAGTATACATAGGGGTGTATATGTTCTTTTAAAATAGTGTTTGAGTTTTTTCAGATATATACCTAAAGGCAGAATTGCTGGGTTACAAAGCAGTTCCATTTTTAACTTTTTGAGGTAACTTCATATTGTTTTCCACAGTGGCTACACCAGTCTGCATTCCCATCAACAGTACATGAGGGTTCCCTTTTCTCCACATCCTTGTCAACACACCTTGTTCATCGGTTTATTGATGGTAGCTATTTTGACAGGTGTGAGGTGATATCTCATGGTGGATTTAATTTGCATTTCTCTGATGATGACTAATGTTGAGCATCTTTTCATAGGTTTTTTTTTTGCCATCTGTGAGTTTTTAATTGGATTGTTTGCTTTATTGATGTTGAGTTTTATAAGTTCTTTATAAATTTTGGATAGTAACCCCTTATCAGTTGTATGTAGAATCTAAAGAATAAAACAAATGAAAAACAAAGTAGAGACAGACTCATAGATACAGAGAATAGACTGATGGTTGCCCAAGAGGAGTGGAGTTAGGGGGCTGGATGAAAAAGGTGAAGGGATTAAGAAGTACTAATTGGTAGTTACAAAACAGTCAAGGGGTGTAAAGTATAGCATAAGGAATCTATACTAATAAAAGGGTAATATGCTAATTAGACCAGGAGACCTTCCAGATGTCCTTCCGGACAAAGCCATGGTGGTGGAGCCAAGGCAGAGGTGGTTAGGGGCAATCAGGCCAGGAGGGGAGGGCAGTTGGGGGCAATCAGGCCAGCAGGGGGGTGCTGTTGTGGGTGAGCAGGCCAGCAGTGCAGGACAGTTGGGGGCGAGAAGGCCGGCAGTCAGAGTGGTTAGGGGCAATCAGGCAGGCAGGCAGGAGAGCGATTATGAGCCAGCAGTCCTGGATTGTGAGAGGGATGTCCGACTGGGCAGTTGGACATCTCCCAAGGGGTCCCAGGTTGGAGAGGATGCAGGCTGGGCTGAAGGGACACCCCCCACCTCCCCACCCCCGTGCATGAATTTCATGCACCGGGCCACTAGTATAGTAAATAATGATGTAATAACTATGCATAGTGCCAGCTGGGTACCAGAAATGTCAAGAGGAACATTTTGTAAAGTATATGACTGTTTAACCACTATGCTGTACACCTGAAACTAATACAAAATAATATTGAATATACACTGTACTTGAAAAATAAAACAAGCCCTAGCCAGTTTGGATGAGTGAATAGAGCATTGGCCTGTGGACTGAAAGGTCCCAGGTTCAATTCCGGTTAAGGGCACATGCCTCGATTGCAGGTTCAATCCCTGTTCCTGGTTGGGGTCTATGGGGGAGTCAACCAATCCATATCTCTCTCACATCAATGTTTCTCTCTCTTTGTCTCCGCCCCTTCCTTCTACTCTTTCTAAAATCAATGGGAAAATATCCTCCGATGAAGATTAACAAAAAGGTAAAATATATAAAACTAAGTGAAAAGGAATATATATATACTCAATAAATAAAAGTTGATTCTTTTTTAACACTAAATATATATAACTCACATCTAAAGCCATATTTTTACTTAATAGGGAAACTAGAGGTAGTCCTATTAAGGTCAGGAATAAGTTAAAGATGCCCACTATCTCTTCCATTGTTTAATAATATATTATAGGTATTAACTAATAAATGCAGATAAAAGATTATTTGAGCCATGAAAATTGAAAAAGAAGAAGCAAAACAACATATTTTTGAGACTATGATAGAATATGTATCAATTCAAAGTACTAAATAATCAAACTAAAATAAATAAGGAAATAAATTAATGTATAAAGATACAAAATTAACATATGCAGCTAGCCTTTAAATATATAAATAATAACCAATTAGAAGATATAGTATAACTAGAGGCCCGGTGCATGAAAATTCATGCCCGGCCTGCCCCCCTCACAGTCCGGGAGCCTTCAGGGGCGGGAGATGACCCAGCAATCAGGGGAAGGTGATGCCTCATCACACCTCTGCTGCTGCCACTGCCAGCAGCACAAGCCTCGGCCGGCCCTGGTTACCTGAGCCTTGGGTGGCCCTGGGTGGCTGGGCAGCTGCCATCCGAGGCTTGCCTGTATGGCTAGGGGGTTGGGGGAACTGGGGGACTCCAGAGGCAGGCGTGCGGCAAGGCCGGGCCCACTGTACCTGGCCTTCCCATGCGCCTGCTGCCCTGGCGGGTTGAGGGGACTGAGTGCTGCCATATTGTGGCTGTGGGAGCCACCATCTTTGAGGGATGGGCAGTAATTAGCATATTCCCTCCTTATTGGCTGTGGGCACTGCCATCTTTGCAATGGCATTAGGGTCAATTAGCATATTTCCTCTTTATTAGATAGGATGATAAGTAACTGAGCTGCAATAGAACTAAGAATTAACTGATATTTTTCTCCTTGTGTTCCTGCTAGTAGTCCCAACTTATTTTGGTTTTACTTTAAGCTTCTTTTTAAGGGCCATAATCTTCTGTTTAAGACTTTTCTTTCTATATCTAGGCTATGATTTCAATGCAGAAAAATCAAATCATGAGTTTCTTGAGGGGAAGAATTCTTTCTTACTCATTTTTTTTTCTCTCCAGCATTTAATAGTGCTAAGCATATAGAAACCCCATAAATTCTTAATTTGGGAATAAATAAACAGAAAAAATACATTGTGAAAAATATGCAGATAAATCTTTAATTTTTTTCAAAGAAATTTATGCTTAAAATCTAAAATAATACCACCTTACTCTACTTAAACAAAGACAAAGATGAGATGAAGTAAATTAAGGACAGATGAAGGATAAAGGGATGGTAACTCTCCTTTGTAGGAAGTGACATCATTCTGGAGTTTTGTTTTCCTATTCCCTGTCCTTTACTTTCAGTGACTATTTCATCAAGTTTTCCTGCAGAGTCCCTGATGATACCGTCAGTTATAGCCTTGAGCTGTACTAAATAAAGGAAAATTATAAATTTCCTAGTGAAGGTCTCTCTGACATTTCATTCTCTTGTGGGGAAGTATATGAGAGAGGAAGGTGGGTAAAATATCATGATTACTTTTTCTCATCACTTCCTTTTTTCTCTTGCCCATTGTATGTTTTACTACCATCCATCAGAGTTATGCCAAGAACAGGTTTTACCTAAAATAGTTGAAAATACCATAGTCCATCACTTAACTCTGTCAGTGAGTCCATTTGAAACTCACTATCTTTTACTAGGTCAAAAGGAATTGCTAATATTTTTAGAGAACATGATGGATTATAGTTAGGATTCTATCAAAAGATGACCAAAATAAAACATCAACATCATTTTTATTTCTGAACCAGATGGAAGAATGGGAAGAGCATAGAAGACATTCCCCATTCAACCTTATTTGCCATGTATTTTGAAAGGTAGGGAGAAGGGCAATGAGAATAAATTCCAAGCCATCATTTAGAAACGTGGCCACAGGCACTTGTTATTGATATGTCATTGCATCATGCTACTTGATAACATTTAAAATGCATTTTTCTTTCCCTGAGTCTGATTTAAGGTTATCTTGCTCCAAACTCCTCCAGGGATGCTTCCCTCTTTGTGTCTTCATTTTTCAAGGATTGTGAGTTTTACATGAAACTTTTATAGAGTTTGGCCTTGAAATCATAGAGGACAGAAACTTGCTGTTTTGTGGAATCAGTTCCCCCTCCTATAGGGTACTCTCTGAAATTCTGGTGTTCTTTCCAGATAACTCCTGAACTAACCAGAACCACTACCCCCAGTCTCCAGCTGCATTCAATATATGCCTTTGCAGTCATCACTTCAGATGCACCTGGTTAGTTTCTAGTGCTTACTTCCCTAGCACAATGGTGTATAAATTGGTGTATAAATTGGAATACTTCAGGGGCAAGCATGAGGGGTGAGGGGAGTACAAAAGAATTGTAAAATCTGCCTCCCATCCAAAATACTTCAGGGGCAAGCATGAGGGGTGAGGGGAGTACAAAAGAATTGTAAAATCTGCCTCCCATCCAAAATTTATCCACAAAACTTCTGCCTTTATTTGTTTTATAGGTTAAGGTTAATTCATACATCATATTGATTAAAGGCAACACTGGTTTAAAAAGTTGGAAAACCATTGCTCTATCTAATTTAGACAACAGAAGAAAGGCAGAAACAAAGAAATTTAGAGATAAAAGGGATTTAGGTGACAGTTAAATCTAATTGTCTGATTATATGAATGAGAACATTGGGATAAAGAGCATGAAGGGTCATGTCTGGGCTCATGGTTATTCTAACCCAAAATTATTTATTTGTTATATAAACATTCAACAATGCTTAAAGAATAAAAAGTGAGGAAACATCTTTTCAATGATCAATTAAACATCATGATGTTGCTAGCTATATTAAAAATCTTATGAAGTATTAAGACAAATTAGTCCCCATTAGAACATCCATCCATCCATCCATGCATCCATCCATCCATTCATCTGTAGCAAAAGAAATGTAGGTTATTGCTAGAAGCCAGTTACTGATATATGTATATTTTAAGAATTTTTATTGGTTTTGAGAGAAAGAGAGAGGGAGAGAGAGAAACATTGATGTAGCAGGGATTGAGCCTGCAACCTGGGTATGTGCCCGGACCAGGAACCAAACCATCAACCTTTTGGTTCAGGGGATAATGTCCCACCACTGAGCAACACCGGCCATGACCCTGATTATATTTTTTTACAACATGAATACCATAATGAATCCATATATTTCCCAAGCACTTTACATCTGAAGATTGAAAGCATGTCTTCAAGGACTTATATGAGGGCATATATTCCAGATCCTATATATAAGAGAACAGTGAACAAGAGAATGGATACATGCATAATATAGAACTTCTGATCACAGATTTCTGGGGACTTCCAGAAATAATTCATATTAAAGAGAGAAAATTCCTGCCTAGATTTTTCTTTGAAAACCTGGTTATTGATATATCAGGTGGAATTACATACTGATGTCACTTTTTGTCATAGGAATCCAGGTATCTTCAAGACATACATCCTCTCTCCTGGACCTGTATTATGCTCTCAAAGTGCATAAAACAAGGGAATTACAGTGTCATTAACAACCTGGCTTTCACTGGTGCTTACTGTTATCTGCTAGTATACAGGCTGCCCTCCAAAAATGTATACACACTATAAGAGCTGATAGATCAATTTTAAAAATGAAATATCCTATATAATAAAGAGGTGATATGCAAATTAACCCTCATGCCCTCACAAAATGGCTGCCTATGACCAGGCTGGCAGGGGGGTTAGTGAGGGATGACCAAATGACTGAACAGCAGGCTGCATGGGTGACCAGGCGGTCAGGGGGGCCATGAGAGGTGACTGGGCTGGCAGGGGGGGAAGTTGGGGGCAACTAGGCCAGCAGGGGAACATTTGAGAGTGAACAGGCCGGCAGGGGGTGGGGGAGGCAGTAAGAGGCAAGGGGTGACCAGGCTGGTGGGGGGTGCAGTTGGGGGCAACCAGTATGGCAGGGGATGCAGTTGGGGGCAAATAGGCTGGCAGGGGGGGGCAGTGAGGGGTGATTAGGTTGGTGGGGGGCAGTTAGGGTCAACCAGACCAACAGAGGGGGCCAGTTGGGGGCGACCAGGATGGCAGGGGAGACAGTAAGGGGTGACCAGGCCAGTGAGGGGGGCAGTTAGGAGTGACCAGGTTGGCAGGGAGGGAAGTTAGGGGCAATCAGGCCAGTACACAGAGGCAGTGAGGGGAGATCAGGCCGGTGGGGGGGGGGGAGTAGCAGTTAGGGGCAACCAGGCAGGCAGGCAGGTGAGCAATTAGGAGCCAGCGGTCTAGAATTGTGAGAGGGATGTCTGACTGCCGGTTTAGGCCTGATATCCTGGATCAGGCCTAAACCAGCAGTCAGGCATCCCCTGAGGGATCCCGGATTGGAAAGGGTGCAGGCTGGGCTGAGGGAACCCACCCCCCATGCACGAATTTTGTGCGCCGGGCCTCTAATATTTTAATAAACTGCCATGATAATTATTCGAAGTGTGTATATATATATTGTTGAGACATCCTATAGTATTGCCAGCTCCCACACTTACCCCCCAGTTTGTAACTGGTGTCTCACATGTGCTTCAGATAGTTCTTTTAGTAACCAAAAGCCATATGCCCCTTTCTTGTTCTGCTCCAGACTCACTCAGAGATGCCTGGTCCCAAAGCCTCCAGTGCATTTGGACTCACATGAAGGTACCCTACATCAGCGAGCAGAGTCCATACTGATTCTCTCTCATGCAGGGTACTGCTTCATTCCTGGGTGTCAGTATTGGCTCCACTGGGCCCTGATGCTACTGGGTCTGGTCCCAGCCCCACCCTGGTACTGCTTCTTCTAGAGTGCTGTTAGAAGCCGCTGCCACAATATTCCTCTCTCCTCTCAGCACACCACCACCACTAACTGTGGCTGCCATCACTCCTGCATATGAACCATCAGGGAACCTGGCCCAAAGTTGTATGGGGCTCTAAGGACAACGAAATAGCCATTATCTCTGCCTTGTGTTCTTCTCTTTAGTGAGCTGTCACAAAATGGCTGTTATGGCTGCAAGCTCTACAGAGCTTTTATTGAAATAGCCGTGATGAGATCAAATTAACACACAGATGTTCACAGCTTTTTCTTCTTTTTATTTCCACTTAGCTTCTTTGCTTCCCTCCTCTGTGAAGAGATAAAGGACAAAATCTAAGTGGTTGTTTGAGAAAAGCAATCAAGGAAATAAAAAACACATCTCCAGCCCAGGCCAGTGTGGCTCAGTTGGTTGGGCATTGTCCCATGCACAGAAAGGTTGCCAGTTTTATTTGTTTGTTTGTTTTAAATTGCTTTCTTGTCTGTTTAAAGTATTACATATGTCTCCTTTTTCTCCCATTGACCCCTCCCCAGCCACTCCCACCCCCAGGACATGCCCCCACCACCCCAGTATCCATGTCCATTGGTTATGCTTATATGCATGCATACAAGTCCTTTGATCTCTGGCCCCCTCCCCCCACTCCCCAAGGTTGCCAGTTTTATTCTCTCGGTCATGGCACATGCCCGGGTTATAGGCTCAATTTCTCGTAAAAGGCAACTGATCAATGTTTTTCTCTCACATCAATGATTCTCTATCTCCCTCTCCCTTGCTTTGACTCTAAAAATCAATAAAAAATCCAAAAAGAAAAAAAAATCTCCAGGTGAGGTGGAGTGGGGGGCATATGGTAGAGGCATATGGTGAATTCTGTGTGCAGAGGAGAGGGGAGGCTGATGGGCCAGGATAGAGAGGACAAGAGTATGTAAATGAGAAAATTCTGTTAGGGTGCAATAATGAGAGACTTCCAGGGATTTGGGGATGCTCAAAAGTTTGGAGAGTGCAGGAGGCTTTTGTTAGAATAGCTGTGGACTAAGTTTCTCACAAGATGTTGGAAAAATAAAGAAGTATTAAATTTTAGGCTGGACCAGTGCAGTTTATACATACTATGTAGTTATTTCTGTAGTTTTGTACCAAACATCATTTTATCTCCACCCTATTTCTTTTCCCTCCGTAGACTAAGGTATGAGTTCATACAGACTAAATCAGGAGACAAATATAAAATAGAGACAGGATGTATACAAAATTTCCACTGCCTCACCCGTCGGTGTGTTCAGTGGTTGACTCAGTGGTTGAGAGACGACTCTTGCACCAGCAGGTCCCTGTTCCATTTCCAGTTATGGCAGATGCTTGAGTTGTGGGCTCAATCCCCAATAGGGGGTGTGTAGGAGGCAGCTGATCAGTGTTTCTCTCTCATTAGTGCTTCTATCTCTCTCTCCCTCTCCCTTCCTCTCTCTGAAATAAAAAAAATATATACATTTTTTTAAAAAAGTCCCACTGCCCCTTAAGCCTGGGGTTTCATGGCCAAGCCAAGCCTGATTGTGTATCTCCTGCCATGAGATGAATTCTCAACAAGACTACCCTCAGTCTTATAAACTTCTGGTAGATCTGCTTCTGAGTTGACCAGAGTTAGCCAGCCTGGCCTGAGCCACAGCCAAAGGAACAGAGTTTAGGCGCACTGTGACCCCCACCATTCTCACTTTCAATGAAAAGCAGAATCGCGATTTGGATCAAGCCAAGTAACTTTCGCTTTTGCACTTGAGTTCTTTGGGTGCCAGTGTAAGCTGACACTTTCATTGTTTTCTCATTCCTTCACTCCAATTTTATAAATCCCCAAATTAATTCAGAGCAGCTGAAGATGAATCTGCTTCAAAAGGCGACATACTTCCCAAAGTATCCCCGTTGATTTAAAGACTGATTTATTGTAGACTGTGGGCTCACCAGCTTTTAACTTCATTCTGCTTCCCAGATCGGCATCTGTGTTTGTTTAAAAGCCACAGGCTGAATTACCCTTAGAATCATGGAAGCCATGTGGAAGGCCCAAGGGCCACATGGCTCTGCTCCTGAAGTGACACTGTGGGTGTTTATATCACTTGTCAGGTTGGGATTTGTTTTGTGGAAATTGATTAAGCTCAAGGATTGAGTCTGCAAGTTTCCTGGAAAAATGAATCTCAGAATTCTCAGTGACATGGAGTTTTCTCAGGCATGTCAATATGCGTTCCTCCTAAAACCAAAGTTGAGATGAAGCCATTTTCTGAGAGCAAGGAAGTTAGATATAATTTATGTTTTCAAAGTTTATTTCATTCC
This sequence comes from Myotis nattereri, assembly GCF_964212035.1. Taxonomy (NCBI): domain Eukaryota; kingdom Metazoa; phylum Chordata; class Mammalia; order Chiroptera; family Vespertilionidae; genus Myotis; species Myotis nattereri. Next base: position 68,072,780 of record NC_138077.1, on the reverse strand, counting down.
TACCATGTGCCAGCATGAGGTACAGGAGTCCCTGAAGTCTCCATTCTCAACTCAAGGAGTTCACTACTCCTACTAAGGGAGCAGATAGCTACCAGCCACTAGACAGAGTGAAATACACGGGTGTACTCAAGGTGTGTGCCTGGATTCTGATGGATTGGTGATCAGGTTTTGGCTGTGGAGGGAGGAGCAGCCTGTGGAAGAGCAGAGTGAGGTGAGGATACTTAGCCATAAATATTTACATCACTTCATGAGGGGAGGCACTTGGCTTAGAAACCTTTACAACTGCTCTTGGTACAAGTCCCTGCTATCTTCCCCCAAATGCCCCCTCCCCGAGTTAGTGTGGTGGTTGCATATCAAAGCATTTAAAGCACTTTTGAAATGAGAGATGCCCAAATCCCACCACAGACTGACCAAAAGTGGATCTTAGGGTGGGGTGAGGGTTGGGGATCTCTATTTCTTAAAGCTTTCTTTGCAGAGGTGTGCTAGAGATTCAGCCAGGCAGTCTGGCATAAGACTTTAGACTGGCCTCTGAAAACCGTTGCTCTAAAAGTTCTCCCCAAATGGCCCCAAACAAAATCCCTTAGAGTCCTCCATTGGAGCTGGGTGAGTACCCCCTGAAGTGTGCCATGTGACATCATCTGCCTTTAAAATTTCAGCTGCAAGCCCAATCTGATGCCTGGGCAGAAGATGGTATAGGCCAGTGGTCGGCAAACTGCGGCCCCTTGAGTGTCGCTCTTCCACGAAATATCACGTGCGGGTGCGCACGTGCAGTGTGATTGAAACTTCGTGGCCACACTCAAGGAGCCAAAGAGCCACATGTGGCTCGCGAGCCGCAGTTTGCCGATCACTGGTATAGGCTCAACTTGGAAGTCCCCCAAGGCTGTTTTGATACTATCCTCCATGTCTAGACTCTCATTTGCCACCATCAGATCAAGTAAAGCTATTTAGGACACAGGCAATCAGACTGCCATGGGCCATAGGGTAAGTAGAAGAGTCCAGCTTTAGGTTAGCTTCAAGGTTAGCTCTCAGCTCCTGCATACATTCCTGAAAGTATTTATTTGTTAGTCAGGTTGAGTGTTCCTACTCCTCTTGTGATTTGAGGATATGCAGCTTAAGCCACTTGCTAAGATCAATGAGCTGACTGAAAACTTACTTTGCATCCCTGAACCTCAGATGTCATAGGCACCCTGACCACATGCACTTCTCTTGCCCAGTATCAACATGGTAACAGGGCAAGACACCTGGCTTCAAGTCCTGACTGTGCTACCATGTGTCTGTGTGACCTTGGGTATCTCACTTAGCTTCTCTGGGTCAATTTCCTTGTCTATAAAATGAGGTTATTGGACTGGAAAATTGTCAAGATCAGAACCTTTTTTCATTGGGGTAGTGTAGGATTAGTAGTGCTTTGGAAATGGTTATAAATTGATTTACATAGATATTGTACCTGCCAATGTTTTAAGTAGTTAGAAATGTGACTACAAGAAGCAATCATTTTAAAAAATCATTTTTATTAATTAAAATGAGAAAGGAGAAAATAGCCAAATATTTATTCAATGTCTATCATGCACCAGACATTGTCTTGGAGATAGTTTCTTTTGTGAGCTCATCTAACCCCTCTAAAAAGAAAGAAAAATTCATGTTCTAGGTAGAAGACCTTGTAAAATACTCATCTATATATATACTAGAGGCCCAGTCCACAAAAATTTGTGCACTCGGCGGGGGTGGAGGGGGGTGTCCCTCAGCCCAGCGTGTGCCCTCTTGCAGTCTGGGACCCCTCGGGGGATGACCACCTGCTGGCTTAAGCCCACTCCCCGGGGGATTGGGCCCAAGCTGGCAATCAGACATCCCTCTGGCAGCCCAGGAGCCCTCAGGGGATGTCCACTTGCCAGCGGGGAGCAGACCTAAGCTGCAGTCGGACATCCACTGCTGAGGAGGCAGGAGAGGCTCCCACCACCACCACTGTACTGGCAGCCATCAGCCTGGCTTGTGGCTGAGCAGAGCTCCTCCATGTGGGAGTTCACTGACCACCAGAGGGCAGCTCCTACATTGAGCGTCTGCCCCCTGGTGGTCAGTGTGTGTCATACTGACCAGTGATTCCCAGTCGCTCTGTTGTTAGGGTCAGTTTGCATATTACCCTTTTACTATATAGGATAGAGGCCTGGTGCCTGGGTGGGGGCCGGCTGGGTTGCCCTGAATGGTGTCCTGTATCAGGGTGGGGGTCCCACTTGGGTGCCTGGCCAACCTGGATGAGGGGCTGATGGCTGTATGCAGCTGGTCACACCCCCTTCAGGGTGGGGGTCCCCACTGGGGTGCCTGTTTTCAGGCTGGCTGGTGACTGAAGCTCCCAGCCTCTCCTTTTTTTCTTTTTTTTTTATTCTGGGATTTATTTACTTTCTATAATTGAAACTTTGTTGCCATTCCAGCTCTGAGGCCAGAGCCTGCTGAAAGCAGGTATCTGGGGTTTATTTAGCTTCTATAATTGCAACTTTGTTGCTTAGAGTGGAGCTCAGCGCTGGGCCATGGCAGGCGGGGAACCTTGTCTTCCTCCATCACTGGAGCAAGCAAGCCTCCTGCTCGCTTCAGCTGGGTGGCTGCCTGCTGCCATCTTGGTTGGGTTAATTTGCATATCCTGTTGATTAGCCAATGGGAAGCGTAGCAGAGGTATGGTCAATTACCATGTTTGTCTATTATTAGATTAGATGAAAGGCTAATATGCAAAGTGTCCCCTCAGAAGACACTTTGGTCCGGGAGACCAGGAGTTTGATGGCTCACTATGGCATGCACTGACCTCCAGGGAATGGCCCAGAATGAAGGAAGGCCCAGGCTGGCAGCCAGAAGGCCCCGATCAGCCCTGATTGCCAGCCAGGCCTAGGGACCCTTCCCATGTATGAATTTCGTGCACTGGGCCTCTAGTGCCAAATAAGAAAGCAGACTCAGACATAAAATAATTTACCTAAGTTTACAGAGTTAGTAAATAACAGAAATAGGGCTCAAGTTCATGTTTTGTGTTCTACATCCAGTGCTGTCGATAGCTTAAATTCTATTATAATCCTGCAGGTGGAAGAGGCTTTTCCCTATAATTGAACCAGCCCATCTACTTCAGTGGAGAATGACTGGCTTACAATTCGGGCAAGCACTGATATTTGCCTTTCATTTCCTTCAGAGTTCTCCATAAGGCTTACATTAGCAATTCATTATCATAGTTACCAAATGAATGTCTCTGTCCCCTTTCTGCTCTCACCAGCTCTCCTTTCTTAAAGAGGAAAAATAAAAATAAACCATATCTATGTATTAAGATGAAATTAATGTTGGATTTTTAATCATGTAAATGCCAGCAAAAATCTCAAGTTTAAAATCCCAAAGCAAACATAGCTGAGCCAGTTGTATTATCACAGGAAGAAATTAATTCTATGCATGCTAATGAGAAATTCTAAGTATTTGCTAGGATATTTTCTGCCTTCCTATATGACTAAAATATCTATGTTGAGACTGCATTAACTTTTGAAAATTTATTTATTTATTAAAAATCTTTATTGTTGAAAATATTACATATGCCCCTTTTTACCCCTATTGACCCCTTCTATTTTTGGCGGGGGCTGAAGGACCCAAGATGGCCTCATTTACTTAGAGCAGCGGTTCTCAACCTGTGGGTCACGACCCCTTTGGGGGTTGAACAACCCTTTCACAGGGGTCGCCTAAGATCATCAGAAAACACATATGTAATTACATATTGTTTTGTGATTAATCACTATGCTTTAATTATGTTCAATTTGTAACAATGAAAATACATCCTGCATATCAGATATTTACATTACGATTCATAACAGTAGCAAAATTACAGTTATGAAGTAGCAACGAAAATAATTTTATGGTTGGGGGTCACCACAACATGAGGAACTGTATTAAAGGGTCGCAGCATTAGGAAGGTTGAGAACCACTGACTTAGAGCCTTGGTACTGGCTGCCAGTTGGAGCATCTTGTTTCTTTTCCAAATATCAAAGAGTCTATCATGAACTTCTTTACATGTCAGCTGACTTTCAAGAAGGTGAAAATGTGAAGCTTCAAGGCCTCTTAGGCCTATGTCCAGAAATCATCATATTCTAGTGACCAAAGCTAATCATAGGACCAGCTCAGATCAAAGGGAGGGCAATTAGGTTCAACCACTTAACTAAAGGAGTGGCAAAGTTATATTGCAAAAAGGCATGCAGGATTGTGGGTTCTAGCTCGTCTTCAACCCCTACCCCAGGCCTTTGCCACCCTATTGTTTTAAGGATAACTCTGTATCATTTTATTAAACAGTCTTTAAAAAGTGAAGCATCACTAGACAGACCTGAAATATTAAAAGGAAATACATGAAAGTGTTATTAGCTGAATTAGCAATCATCAAAGATGAGGAAACCGCTTGAAATGACTCTGAGGTCACACAGTAAGGACTTTAGGTTGTCAAACTCCAGTTGACCTTGATACCTGGCAAATGTTTAAACAACACAACTGTGGACCTATTGTTTTGAGTGATAGAAATGTCTCTTGTGAACTCTACTCTGACTACCTATCTGCCTGTCTGCCTATTATCTATCTATCTATCATCTATCTATCTATCTATCTATCTATCTATCTATCTATCTATCTATCATCGTCATAACTGTAAGCACAGTCCTTCTAGTCTGGATCTGTGATATTTTTCAGGAATTTTACTGTCTATTTTGTTATCTTAATTTCTCTGGTTTGGTTTCAATATAGACTCAGGAAGGCCAATAGATAAAGTAGATATCACTGGTTTGCGGGAGTAATTGCTTTAATGAGGGGTCTGACAAGCTTCTGTTAGTCCCCAGGAAGCATAGCAGAAGGGACTGTGTTTATAATTGACTCTAATCCCCTCTAATCTTTCACCTTAACTTCATGAAGAATTAAGTGATTGATTTTTTTGATTTCTTGAAAGAAAATAAAGACCTCCTGGGATGAAACTTGGCAGTTGCCCAAAGACAAAGGGACAATCAAGGTCTGGCACCATTTGTATTTGGATGTGGTGAACTGTCTTGATCTAATCAGGCAGTTTCCCTCCCACTTCACAAATGCTAGTTCTTGGTTCCTAATTGAGCACTAGCATGATCCTGGGTCAGAGGTTAGATAGAATTTCATTACCATGTCTTTACCTCAATGCCAGATACCCGTTAGACACAACATGGCAAAAATAGTGTAGGCAAAGATTATTCTTTAGTGCCCTGCTTCCTCTAAGGATCATCCCTCACTTCCTGACTCCCAAGTCCAAGGCCTGTGGTTCTCAGTTTGCTGAGCTTAGGCTGAAAGCACAACCCTTTTTCTCCTCGCTCCACTCAAAAGAGCCACAGTGTGTAGTCTCCCTCTGACAAAGCCAATTGCCCACATATATTGATGTTAGCTAGTACAACAATGAGCTGTTAGAATAAGGAGCAGCTAAATTTCAAATTGGATATTATTCTACTCCTTGTTTTTTAAGCCACTAGTGAAATTACAGCAAAAAGTATGATCCAGTGGGAATGGTGAACAATGGAGAAAAAGTTGACCTTCTCCCTTTTCTCCCTTCTCCCCTTCAGCCTTCCTGTTGTCCCCATTCTTCAGCTACCTTCCTAGTTTCCATTACAGCCTACATACCCCATAGTCAGCAAATTTACTTGTCTCTCCTTTTCCTTCTGTACCTGGACCTCTCAACCGTCTAACGTCACCACCTTACAAGCAGTAACCGCCTGTCACACATTCTCCTCTCCTGCTCCCTGACAGTAAGTACCACTGATTCCAGTCCAAAGTCAACCTGTCATCTTGCACCACATCCTCATTTCTGCTCAGGAACCCTTTTCTTTATTTCTTTGACCTCCTGTCGCCATCCTCCCAGTTGCTAGTTCAAATCTTCCTGCTTCATTTTCCTCAGGGATCCTCTCACGGATGTTCAACAAATGCCCCACCTTCTCTTCTATTTATATCCAAGGTTGAAGACTCAAATCTGAAGGTTTTTAACTTCCTTACCTTCTACATCCCATTACTAGCATTTCTCACCATAATGTTGTTCCTTTGTTAAAGGAGAACCACTTTGATTTTCCTTGTCAGTCTGATTACTCCATCTATGCTCTGGAACTCGGCTCCTTAATCTTATCCCAGATACGATCCTTTATATTTGCCCCTTTCCCTGAATTATTAGTCTCTTCTTCTTACTCTCTGCTTCTTCTCAGCCTAAAATAAATGCTGCATTATCAAAACTCTGTCCTGAAAGTACTTAACTGCTTCCCTCTCCTGCTACTTCTGACTCTGCTTATTTCCAGAAGAATTTTCTGCTCTCAGCCTTCGTGCACACTATTCCTTTGCTGCTGCTTGTTTGAACTTGCTGGTGAGAAACAGAGCAGAAAGGTTAGACAGAGAAGAAAAGAAGAAAGAAGACAGAACTTCAGGTAGATGATATTGTGGAGTGGAAGGTTGAACGGCCTACAAAGAAGAAGGAGAAGAGCTGTCCACACAAGTGTGTATGGAGGTGGGGTGGTGGGAACAAAAAAGTACTGCTCTGGACTTGCCTTTAGAAGTCAGAACAAGTTTCACAGGAACCCCACCCTCCGAGCAAGGGGAGCTGGGATAGGAACGAGCCAATGTTCCTTTCCAGCCAGGCGACCCCTTAACCCAGTCAGTTCCTGGGTGTGTTGCTGGGACAGAGTGGAGCCCCAGTGCAGCAGGTATAGGGCTGGCTTTGATCCTCCTGCCAGGCACTGCTGGGCAGAGAAATCAGTCAGTTGCTGATGCTATGGGGCCCAGAAATTCTAGATAGAGCTACCAGAGAATGAAGGTATCTTCTGATTGGGTGGTGTGATGCCTCTCACCTCTCCCCACCGGCCCATCCACCCACACCTTCCAACCCAGGTACTTCTGTTTTGACAAAGCACTATTCATTTCCAGGTTTTGTTCTGATTCAAAGTTGTCTACTTTTTTCTCTGTGCCTGTGCCAGATGATGTCATTTTTTTTTAAATTAATGGAAAATGTTTTTGGTCTTCCACTTATCTGCAAACTTCAGACCTATCATCAAACTTATATTTTTAAGTAAAAAGAAAGCCAGACCAAGGCTCAAGTATAACTCAAAGAGAAGAGGGTACTTTATTATTTTGTCACACTGAAGCCTTGAGCCAGACAGATCAAGTTTATGTTAGAAAGGATTAAAGAACCAACCCTACAACATGTGGATTTGGGGGCATATGTCACATTGAATATAGGAAAGAGCAGAATATCCCATGATTGGGTATAAGGGAAATATCAGAGGCAAGTATAGTCAATAAAAACCTAAAAGGAAAGGAAACCAGTGCCAAAAGAGCCCTTGAGTTTTTCTCAAGCAAAGGAAACGAAGCTCCTCACTCAGATAGACAATACTGCCTGAGTAATACCATCATAAGAGTATTCAACTTTGTGTTCTCACTGTCTTTTATGCTATCATTATTCTAGACAAGGATCATTTCTCTCTGGTTTCCATTGATCCCCCAAATATCACCAACACATAAACACTAACTCGCTTAGGGAACTCCACTGGCAGCAGAGCCCAGGGAAATTGTGTCATCCATTTAAGATGTCTCACATCCTAGACACACTGGTATCCTGGGCCATTCCTGGCTCCCTTGGAAGCAATGAGCAGACAGTACAGGAAGCTGTCAGGAAATCCAATATCTAAACACAATATGGGATTGTGGCCCCAATCTAATAAGAATAGATTCATTTTGCTTTATTCCTATTCTGTCACCTGCTTTGTGGGAAAAGTAAAACATGATAAATCAGAACATTTTGGCCACCTCTGAGTACATATTGATTCATCATTCCCTGAATATTTATGAGAATGTGAGCTCCTAGCCTCTTTATGCCTAGTGTTTTGAACCATGTAAATTTGTGGAGAATGAGTGTTTTAATCATCCCCCTTTTCTATCAAGGTGTTACAACCTTCTTCTGCTGCAGAAACTTGAAAAACTTCCTCAAGTTTAGCTTAAAAGACTCAGTTGCTGAATAATCTGGTGCTAACTTAAATTCACAAGTGAATTTGATGGAGATGTAGACATTTGTATGATCTAGATTAAATAACATAGAACCAACACCGTGCCAGGAAGTAACTGGGGTAGGAGCATTGGTTAACTTGCCTATGACTTCCACAGAACCTGGTTTTAATAAAACTTAAATTTGATTTGTTCAAAATTGCTAAGGAGGCAAAATGATAGAAAATATGAGATTCTAGCCTCTTCCAGTTTAGAAGTTTTTTTTAAGTCAAATTTATCTATTAAATTTTAAATGTCTTTTATAGTGTCTCTATGCTCCAACTAGTACATCTATATATTGGATGGCTGTTTACTTTAGATTTTTATGTAAGCTCTAGAAAGATCTTCCCATTAAGCCAATCATTATAGCAGGCTATGATTAATTCACTGTAACATTGATTTTTAAGGATCAGAGAAAAAGCCTCCTTAGTGGTGGGCGGGAGAGCATTAAAGGATTATAGGCTGCATCTGCCAGAGCTAACATATTCACTCATATAATTTATTGTAATTTTTTGTCTTACATGGCCTATCCATCTCTATATTTTATGGATATCTTATGCTTCATAACTTAATGGCAGGCCAAGCAGACTGCATAATGTTGAGATCTCTCAAAGTCATTTAGTGATGACCATTAAACTTATCTTGAATCAATGAACTAGAGGCCATATTCATTTGTGTGATCTTTAGCAGTTTACTATTTTATTGATGAGGAAATGCGAATCCAAAAAAGTTAAATGACTTATCTTCATCACTGAATTGGGAAAAAGCTTTGTCTGGAAATTTTCCTTCTCTTACCTCCTCTCCTTTGCATCTTATTTTTATGGACTTTATTGTGGCTTCATTAGCTATACTATGAGCCAGGCTCTGGACTGAGTACTTTTATATATGCAGTCCCACTGAATTCTCATAACAACTATACTGAGGCTCAAAGAAGTTATTTGACCAAGGTTATTAACCGAACATCTAGTGAATCTCAGATTTTAAATTAAAGCTAATTTCAATCCACACCTTAAGTTCCTGACCATGCCCCATATATAACATTGCTTAGAAAGATGACATTGTAATATTCTCTCTCACTCATCTCATTTCCCCAATGTCTCTCTTAAGGCAAAATGTGATTTTCTAAACTATTCCTCTGAGCTCAAATCCTTGTCTGAAAAGCACTTTTTTTAGCCACCTTTTGCTCCATACATCACTGTCTGTGTTAGGGACTCAAAACATAGCTGGGGACTTCAGTTAATGTTGGATAGCACTAACCAGAACACAGATCACTTTTCTCCAGCTCTTTTGAATCTGCTGTTGACACAAAGAGGAAAAAAATTCAAATTGTTTTCATTAAGGGAAGAATTGGGCAATAAATACAAGTCAACATTTGGCAAAAGATCATTGTTATTATATTTTGTGTTAATTTAATAGGTCATTTTACAGTAGCTTTATTTTGGTGCCAAGCACTGTATATAGCATCAATCTTCACACCCATCTGTTTTACAGATGATAGGACATAGCATCTCAGAAAGTTTAAGCATCTTCTTTAGGTTACAGAACAAAATGAAAACAACTCTTACGATTTCCTTTTCTTTTTTCATGAGATCTTTGATGAGAGCCTCTCTCAGGCATTGCCAGTAGGGGGAGCTCTATCCCATAAGATTCACCTCATTTGCATATGACTAAAGAGACATTTTTTAAGCCTTTCTCTAAGGAAGAAGAGTCCTCAACTATCATCCTGCTGCACATTGTTTGACTGGTGGTTTCTGAGGTAGTAGGCTGGGCAATGAAGGGTGAGCCCTGCTCTAGTACAGGTCGACCCGTAAAGAAAGCCTGTGACCTCTCCTGTTACATTAACTGAAGACCACATAGCTGGTATGCTGCACATTACCTGTTTGTCCCTCTCTGGATCCTTTGGGAGGCTAAGCTGTGTGGACTGTGTAAACGAGGTCTCTTGATCTCTGGCTTCAGCAAATGAGTGCAAATAACTATCTGACCTAACTCTCCTTTTTCCCTCTAAGAGAATGAAGTCAGGATATTTATGTCCCCAGCTCCTTTCCTACCTGAGGGTTTGCCAGTTTGCACTTCTATACTGAGGCCACGTTCCTGTCAGCAAGTCCCTCCCCACAACTACTCTCCTGCTGAACCTCCCCCATTTCCCCTCAGTTCTGGGGGAGAAAATGGCTTCCCCTTGGTGGTAGTCCTTAGAACTATGTCAACCCTTGTCTCCCCTACACCCAACCACAACTTCATAAATGAATTACACATTAAACTCTACCCGATTATCACTTTTGAGTGTGCCTTCTGTTTTCTGCTGGGATAAAATTGGCTTACCATGTCTGGAGTAATGCAGCTCCCAGGGAGCTATAACTTTAGTGAATGCTAAGCCATAGTGACAGCAAAGATTGCATTGTGGCTTTTCTGATATTTTTAAATACTATGTGTCTATATGTAAGAGCCCTGGATTTTATCACATTCATTTTCCCATAGTTATAGCATTATACCCTTTAACTCTCTGGTTATCAGAGAAAAAAATCTTGTCTGATAGACATTGGTAGGCTTAGATTTGTCACCCTAACTTCTATCTTAAGAACTGCTATTGAATTTCAAGTCTTATGTGACAAGATTTCTTTATTTTCTCCAGTTGATTTGAGCACTTGAAAAGTCAGCCAGGAAATGTCTTTAAACTTTATATTCACTTTGTCAAGGTACATATTGTCTGTACTTTTGTCAGGGAATATACTGTTGGCACTTTTATGAGCTGCTAGTTTTTTTAGTCTTATATCCTTCCCAGGGGGCCTAAAGGTCATATTGGTGGTGAATCCAACAGAGGTCCTTGAACTGCTCATACTTATAGAGGTCACCCCTTTCCATGATAATGCTGAAATGGCGCAGGGAGAGGTTCTTTATCTTTATCTCTGAGTCAATCCTACTGCCTGACATGTAGATAGAGTCCAATATTTGTCGAGGAATACGTTGGAATAAAAAAAGTCCTATTTTTAGGACTATTTAATAAGTTTATTTCAATATTGTAAACATTGTGAGATAAGTATGCTATATTGTTGTTCCCCTTTATGGGAAATGGTATTACTTAGTCAAGAGAGTATCACCCAAAATATGTACATAGTACCTATGATGTGCCCACTACCATTCTGAGGACTGGGGTTAGAGCAGTGAGCAAGGAGACACCATAACATGCACTCTGCCCAAAAGCACAGCCTAAGGTAAGGGTCTGTTTACAGGTACTTTGGACTATTATTCTCTGGAACAGGAATGGGAAATTTAAAAAAAATAAAGCAGGGAAAAAGAGAATGCCAGTCCAAAGGTGCATTATTAAGCAGTTTGCACCATGGACAAATGTGTCTGGGTACCCTGGGCACCCTCTGAGGAGCCATGTAAAATACACGTTGAGATCAACCACCTAAACATCTGAAGAGGAAGGATTTATACACCAGCTCCTGCTCCCATGAGTCATGTGTTTTCTTGTGGGCTGTTGACTTCCATGAACTTCCAGGGTTGTGCATGTGTCAGGATGGATGAGGCACTGTGTCTCTGCCCCAAAGATGCCACCTCAGAAAATGGGAGGCATTCGGAGCCTCTGAGGAGAGGTGCCGTCAGGTTGTGCATGTGAATAGTTGGTTGCCTTCATAGCAGCTGGAGTAAAAGGGAATTTTGGGAGGTATAACAGATGACAAATATACAAAGCCCCTGTCCTCAAAGAGTTTATAATCTAACGGAAGGTGAAAACATACAAATACGAAAATAAGCAACCTACCTTCTCATAGTGATAAGCACCATGAGGGACGTACAGCTCTTGATGTGACAGCGATCCATGGCAGGGGCTCCCTTAAATGCTTATAGGACTCAGGAAAGTTTGCGAGGGGAGAGGGTATTCGAATGACCTCATTTATAAAATGAGTGGGGGGTGATTCTTCAGATTGAGAGAATCCAGTTAGGAAACAAGTCTGTGGAAGAGTATTTGAAGCAGAAAATTTGACAAATGCCTCCTGGGGTTTAATGAACAAGGATCTTCTGAAGGATAGAAAAGATAGAGGAGGCAGAACTATGGTGAATGAGGGAGTGTGGGATTGAGCGGGGGGGAGAGGGAGCCAGGGTCAACCGAGTCATGCTGGTCCTGGCAAAGCTGTGGTGAAATGTTGGGTTCCTCTCAAGCATCTGTAACTTAGCGCCCACATTTCACTCTGCTTCTTTTACTCCTCGTCATGCCAATAGCAACATTTATGACGTTATTCATCTTTATGAGGGAAGAAATGGCCCAAGGTAAAGCCAAATTCTTGAGTTGGTATTTATGTTATACATAACTATGTGGCTTCAAGTTTATCATTTCTCTTCACGGGGCACCAGATTCCTCATTTGTAATAAGGGGAGGGGGGTGAGTCTTCTGAAGTCCCCTAGTTCCATAACTATGGCTGGAGGATGAAAGTGATACAAATATTCCCAATTCCAAGGCGGTTCTAACATCCTCAAAAGCTACAAGGCATGATTTTGCTTTAGGATAGAAAAACTTTGAGGATCCTCGCTTGTTTAAGAGGACTCTCCACACAGCATTTTCCTTTGCTCATTTGTTTGCATCATCATCTGGTTCTCCTAGAAATGGGGCCTTCCCAGCTAGGCATTGGGTAATTAGGGCAGCTTCCCCATGCAGCCAGGGGTTGTGTGTGCTGAGGATCGATGAGAGGCTAAAAAGAGAAAGAGAACTGTTTGGAGATGTAAATAGGAGACCCACACTGCTTTTTCTGAGCCAAACTAAAGGGAAAAATAAATACATAGTAAATGGCTAAAGAACCATGAAAGTGAAATGAATTGATATTGAGTTATATAACACCAGTATGAGGTTAATTCAATACCTTCAATACAAAATAGTGTATCTGGATTTACCCAGAGTTGGTCAGAGTTCCTCCAGGAAATCAAATTGAACAGCGAGCAAGTGAACAAAACACACAAACAGAAGCTTCTTGAGCAAATATATATATATATATATATATATATATATATATATATATATATATCCTATCTAATAAAAGAGAAACATGGTAATTGGTATATTACTGCTACCCTTCCCATTGGCTAATCAGGGCGATATGCAAATTAACTGCCAGCCAAGATGTTGGCTGGCAGCCAGGCAGCTTAAAACTAACATGAGGCTTGCTTGCTTCAGTGACGGAGGAGTCCAACGTTCTCCACCTGCCGCTGCAGGCCTCTGAGCTGCAACTCTAAGCAACTATGTAACAAATATAGAAGCTAAACAAAACCCCAGAAACCTCCTTTAGTCTGCTGGGCTTCAGCCAGCAGGATCGCAACATTGTAAGCAAAGACCAGAAACCTACTTTCAGCAGTGGTGGCCTAAGAGCTGGAGTCAAGCCTCAAAGCTAAAGCTGGCCCAGAATAAAAAAGAAAAAAAAGAAAAAAAGGAGCGGTTGGGAGCTTCAGTCACCCCCAGCCTGAAAACAGCCCTCAGCCCCTCACCCAGGCTGGCCAAGCACCCCAGTGGGGACCCCCACCCTGATCCAGGACACCCTTCAGGGCAAACCAGCCAGCCCCCACCCATGCACCAGGCCTCTACCCTATATAGTAAAAGGGTAATATGCCTCCCATCACCGGGATCAGCGGAGCCGCGAGGCCTCCCGGCACCAGGATCAGCGTGACAGGGGGCAGCGCCCAAACCCCCTGATCACCCTGTGGCTCTGTGTGTGACAGGGGGCGGAGCCACAACCTCCCTATCCACCCTGCTCTGTTCGTGACAGGGGAAGGCGCCCCAACCCCCTGATCAGCCCTGCTCTGTGCCTGATAGCGGGGAGCTCCCCAACCCCCTGATCACCCTGTGGCTCTGTGTGTGACAGGGTGCAGCGCCCCAACCCCCCCCCCCCCCCACGGGCCCTGCTCTGTGTGTGACAGGGTAGAGCCATAACCTCCCCATCGCCCTGCCCTAAGTGTGACAGTGGCGGCGCTCCAACCCCCTGATCGGCCCTGCTCTGTGGGTGATAGAGGGCGGCGCCCCAACCCCCTGATGGGCCCTGCTTTGTGAGTGACAGGGGGCAGTGCCCCAACCCCCTGATTGTCCTTGCTCTGTGCATGACAGGGGGTGGCACCTCCCCATCGACCCTGCCTTGAGTGTGACAGGGGATGGTGCCCCAACCCCCTAATCGGCCCTATCCTGATTGTGACTGAGGGTGGCATCACAACCTCCTGATCGCCCTGCTCTGTGCATGACAGGGGGCGGCGCCCCAACTCCCCAATCAGCCCTGCTCTGAGCCCGACCAGGGGCTGCACCTAGGGATTGGGCCTGCCCTCTGCCACCCGGGAGCAGGCCTAAGCCAGCAGGTCGTTATCTCCCGAGGGGTCCCCGACTGCAAGAGGGCACAGGCCGGGCTGAGGGAGCCCCCTCCCCACCGAGTGCACAAATTTTTGTGCACTGGGCCTCTAGTGTGTATATATATATGTTACTATTGTTGCCTCTGTGATATATAGGTAAAGGTTAATAAAGAGAAATGTCATGGGAATTACATTTTTTGTAAGGTATGATTTCTAGACTGGTTCTTATTTGTCCATATATTAGAGGCAATTTGCACTTTAATTTGAAGAATGGTTGGTTTTAACTGTTGATTATGTTAAATTAAATAACTTAATAGTGTAATATAAGACTCAATATAACAAGTAGTATGGGATTCTTTACAACAAGCTCATTAACTTAGGCATGGCACTTTTACCTTTCAAAGCTCAGTTTCTTCATCTGGTGGTCTCTATAAGAACCTCAATCACCAAATAAAATGACATAATGTTCATCACAAGGTTTTCATTGAGCCAGAAATGTGAAACAATAACATAAAAAAGATGTTCAGCAATGAGAACTAACTTTCTAACTTACTCATTTTTCCTCCCCATTACAATCCTTCCTCCAAGAATTTGGTTTAGTTCTTGGTTAACAGGAAAATACTTTAATCATGATATATTTTCTGATAGCATTACTTAATTGAGGTTGTATTGAGCTACACCATCACAAACAGTAACAAATATCAAAGTGCAAGTTCCCCCTTTCTCTTTCTCCCTCCCTCTCTTTCCTTTTTCTCCCTCTCTCTCCCCTTCTGCTCTCTCTCTTCCCTTCCTCCCTCTCTCCCTCCTTCTGTCTTGCTTTCACACTCAGAACTCTATTTAAAAGAAAAGTTGGAGGGAAAAAGTAGGATGGGGGAAATTACTAGCAAAAGATCAGATCCAATCCTTGGTAAATTTTACCTAACCTATTGTTTTCACCAAGTATAGAAACACAATATTTCATTGTAAATCTACAGTTGTAAAAATACAATATAGTTAAGAATATTTTTGTAACACAGACAATAGTGTGGTGGAGGCCTGGGGTGGAAGGTGGGGGCAGGCTAGAAAGGGTCAATGGGGAAAAATAAAGGGGACATATGTAATACCTTCAACAATAAAGATTTTTCTTAAAAAAAGAATATTTTTGTAGCTATCTACAAAAGGATCCCAGTATGTGATTTAGCTTTATACTATTTTTTTAAGGTCTAAGCTCACTGGTTGGGCAATTTTGTCTGTCTCAAGCCTCCAGTAAAGCCTTTATTCAATGATAACAATCAAATCACTGAATTAACCTTTAGCTTCAATACTACCAATTGTTTGGTTCTTACTGTTTTCTCTTCCTGGTGTGGCTTACCTCATGGACTCCACCAGATCCCCTTCTAGAATATAAAGGCAAATTTAGAATTCACACTTCATAGGCTCCTGTCCCACTTGATCCCTGGGAGATCTCCTCTTGTCTAAAGGCCTGTCCTACTTCCGCTTTTGATCTTGTGCACTGTGTCACTCGGGGATGTTTTCTCCAGCAAAATGGTAAGTGTCTAAAGGATAAGGCATGGTTTTTACCATTTATGTTTTTAAATCACCCGGAACTATGGATCTTTGTAACCTTCTAAGATTTGGCACTCAAATATTTTTTTATTAGCACGAACAGCATTATGGTTCCTAAACATTTTGGGAGAGAAACCTACCACTGCACATTTTGTGTGTGTGTGTGTGTGTGTGTGTGTGTGTGTGTGTGTAAGTAAAGAATCAAATGCAAGACAAATCAGTAATGTTTGAGTTAACCTCTATGAAAACCACAAAAGTAAGTTTGCCATTTTGCTCAACTTCCTATTTCTGATAATGTCCTTTTCTCATTGAGGGTAAGTGTTTAGATGGAGCATAAAAAAAGTTTGTTCAAAACAACCATTTATGGCTCGCCAGTAGCAGAAATAATGTGTGTCCCTGCTTCTCTTTGTAAATAATTGAATTTGCCTCTGAAGTTCAAGGAGTTCAAGATTTCTTTTTGTGTGTGAAACTGACTGCTTCTGTTTCCTCTTTATATGAGCAGAGTATACGCTAAGACAGAAGAAATGCCATGCAATTGGGATTTGGTGAGCAGCGAGGATAATAGAAGAGATTGACATGACTTCTATAGAGGAGTTATTTTTAAGCTTAGAGAATGCCTATCCCTATGCTGAAAGGGGCTTTTGAAAATACTATTGGGATTGAAAGACAATGGAAGCAAAATTCCCATATCTGGGAGAGCTGTGCTGGTCTGCAGGGTGTTGCTGCCACCTGCTGCTTGAAAACCGCCGTGGAGCAGCTGTCACCTGGGTCTCGCAGCTGCAGGACACCAGGTGCATTCAATTAAGATTCTGTGCGCATCTGAATTTCTTTTTCCCTCTCTTAGAGTCTGGGTGAGTCCCAAAGGAAAGCTAGTCAAATCTGATGACCTCCGGCTGCAGAGGTTTCTAGATATAAGAACCATGAACCAAGCCCTGAATAAATACCCAGAGAAGGCTGATTTGCACAGCAGCCACTGACCAGGTACTTTGAGTAGTCAAACCCAATGAGAGGTAAGGATTTCATTAAAAGGGAACAGGTAGCTCAGGAAAATATATGACAATTTCCTTTTTAAAAAAAATTTAAGGTGTTTTATTTTATATTTTTAATCTTTTGTGGAGTTGCTTTACTTTAAAGCAATAAGAAACAGGAGACATCTAGCCCTGGCCAGTATGGTTCACAGTTGGTTAGAGTTGTTCCCCACAACAAAAGTTTCAATTCCGGATCAGGGCACATACCTAGGTTGAGGGTTTGGTTCCAGTTGGGGTATGTACAAAAGGCAATCAATCAATGTTTCTTGTTCACACAGGTGTTTCTCTTTCTCTCTCTCTCTCTCTGAAATCAGTAAATGTTTTTCTCAGACTAGGATTTTTTAAAGGAGATATCTAAATACATTGAGTGGGGAGGGGTATTGTTCCTAGAGAATTCAATAAATTTACATGTTTATTGGTTCCACTTAGGTAAATTCCCCTTAATATGAGAAGTGGTGAGGTAACTAAATTTCTTCCCCCGGCTTGCAAAGTGTCCCAATTTAATAGGGACACCAACCTATAGCTCAGGATCTCCCCAGTATATCTATTGAACTATTTTTACCTCTATAGTCCATCACTGTCATTTACTGGAATTTCTAGGGGAAATGAGGAAGAGATGAAGGCATAAAGTGCCATGATGTCTCCTCCTTTCAATCAAAGACTCTAAACTCCCCAACTCTCTCTGAAATATCCTTGTCATCACCACCTAACCCAACACCTCCAGTAATCTGAGACTTAGTGGCCAGGTTAGGAGTGGGGATGGGGTAAATGCTTGAAGAGGCCTAAGTTAGGAAATAGGTAACTCCATCTTCTGGCCTTTGCAGGAAACATCATGAGCTGAGGCGTAAAGAGTAAGTATGACAATCATGGCAGGTATGTGTACAGGGGAGCCTGGACATCCAGGAAGACGGTAGCCCTGTTTCACCATCTGCAAATCTCTCTTCTTCCAGCTAAAATCTAATCCCCTCAATGACAGAGGTGATACTTATGTCTTAGCATCACTCATATTCACCCCAAGTCCCTGAATTGGGGAGGTCAGTACACACTTAATGACATGATGTCATAATACATGATGACATGATACAACCTGGTGAAAATTCTCTCTCCCTGGCCTCCCTCAAAAAAAATTGTCACCTCGTGAATGAAGTTCCACCTTTGCCTTTGTCTTTAGGTTTTCCGGGTGCTGCCAAAAGGTAGTAGTGAGACTGAGGTCACAGAATACGTCACCCATTGTCCATACAGTTGTATGTTGACACGTATATTACTCATTTTTATTCTTCGTTTATTACACAACACTGCAGTCTTCCAACTAATGCTTGTCTTCTTAATGTTGGAAGGTGAAGATGGTCTATTTTATACTAAGCTAGAAAACCATGAAGCATATCTGTCAGGGGATAGTCATTATGTCCAAGGAGTCACTTCCCTGTTGTCCTATCTTGGTCCTCTGTAAATGGAAGTGACTGGGCTGATGTAACATGCTTGGTGGCTAGCTGAGGTAGGAACTGCTCTTCCTTTGCATTCTGATTGTTTCAGGCTTGCTCTCTATGGTTTTGGGCTGAGACACAAGCTTTTATGCCATGAGCAGAAGAGGCCTCACCCCAGCACTGCGGGAGACTTCCCTGTCTAACTTCCAGTTCTTCCCAGACCAGGGGCAGAAAAGGAGCCCTCACTCCCCCACCCCCAGGAAATGTGGGTCCCCTGCAAGAGGGGAGACAATAAAGTTCGGTTTGATAGTTGATGCTCCCCTCAGTTACTTTTCTGATGTGTTAATGTTTTGTTCTTTCACCCTGGAGCAATTCCGGAAAGCAAATACATTTTAAAATTGAACAGAAAAACTATTATAAAAGATTATAAAAGACACGAGGCTCACATTTGTTAAATGACTTTGTGCTCCTGAAAGAAGTGCGTGAAAAGCACATTATGAACTGCTCTGCGTGATTTCCTTTGGATTTTAGAAGCAGCTCGACTGACACAGAGATCCTGACGGAGAGAATCTGTGTGTTCTGAAAAGTCTTTTAACGAAGGTGATACGCAAGGTTTCAGAGAACAATTTCAACTCTGTTCTGCTGAAGGTTATATTGAGCTGTGAACCACATTACTTTCCTGTCTACGTTTCATTTCCTGGGGTCTTGCCAAGTGATAAACAGACACGGGCGTGTGGTAGATTTGGGGTTTTTCAGTGCGAATAGGGTGGCTCGAGTTTGTTTAGTTAAAGGCATCAGTTGACTTCTGTGATCATGGTGAAAATGCTGCTGTAAGGCCTTCGGGAGACGATGGAGAAAAAATGGACATACCGTGCTGTCTATTCCATCATCCAGATACATTTTGTCAGGGGTAAGGCTTCCAGTTGTACTTTTCTTGTCAAATCAGCCACTTTAGGGGGCGAGGGAGGCCTCTTGCTCATTGAGGATGCCTGTGACTGCTGCTGAAATTGAGCACAAAGGCAGTTGTTGCGACGGTTTTCAGTTATGTACTTAAGCAGCAGCTATGGGGGAGCTGTTAGAGTCTACAAAGGATTACTAAGGAACAATAAAACCAGGAAGGGGATGGGTGGCTTGTGCCATTGCTCAGAGACATTTTTTATCCATTTCCTTCCTCAGAGAATCTCTGGAGTAACTGGGAGATTTCGCTTCTTAAAAATGAAATGTTCTCCAAATGGTAGTCAGAACAGCTCTGGAATACTAAAAAAATAAATAACTCACAAAGCCATCAGTGTTCCGAGATCTTTGCTCAACTTTTTTCTCTCTTTCAACTACCCTTTTTTTCCCTTCTTTTGGATATAATAAGCATTTCTCCTCCAAATACGAATGTCTTTGGCAGTTGAGCATATGTTGCATTTAATGAGGCATGTGCAGGTAACACACCTGGGAGCCATAGCAGGGTCCTTATGACAGTGGGAACCAAAGCCTAATGGGCCTATTTAGAAATGGTAGGAAGAAAGATTAGTTCTGTATCCCACAGCATGAGGGTATTATAGTGATCCTGAGTGTCTTAAGAATTAGCTCTGCTTTTCATATAGAGCTACTAAGATTTTTAAGGAGAATTTCTAAATCAAATGAGACTTTGGAATATAATGCAGTAGATAGGATCAGAAGCATATTATCCGGCAAAGGAGAGCTCACAGGGAGATACATTAAACTATACTAACCTCTGCCTACCCATGCTTTTGCATCCATAAAAGTATAATAATTCCTGTTTGTCAAGTACCTTTGAGAGCCTTGTTTCTTCGCAGTTGCTTGTCATCTTTTTATCTTTTTCCTTTGTTAGCTTCTGTGGTACTTGTCACAATCATATATCATTCCTATAAAAGTATTCCATGTTCATTCTAAAACTGAGGCCTACGTTATTGAAGGTATGTCAAAGATGCAATACTTTAAGTGTCCTGTACTATTTGGTCAGAGAACTGATGGGAGAGAATCTTCTTTTATATCTAGTATTTCAAAGCATTGATTATAGATGATGCTAAACAAATGATTTATCTCTAGTGGAAATTTTACCTGAGGTGTTTTCTGCCCTTTTCTCCCCGTAAACTCCAACTACATGGAGATAAAGGCCCTTTCAATCCATATATATTGAATATGAAATATCCTACCCTTCTTAGCCAAGCTGGGGGTCATTTTGGAGGTTATGAGGTTATAGAAAGTGTGCAGATTCTAGGCAGCCCATTTCATATTCTTTTACTGAGGTATGACTTTGAACAAAGAACTTAATCTGCCTGTGCCTCAGTTTCCTCTTTGAAAAGGAGTGTTAATAATATCACTCTAGTATGTGAGAAGGATTAAACATGACAGTATGTGTAAACACCTCTTGTACATATATTTTTTAAAAACTGCTATACAGAGTTTGTAGTTGTTTTTGTAGTTTTAGAAAATATCACTTGAGTGTTACATGCAGCTGTTGATGCATAACCAAAAAAAGCCAATTGTATTAAATGTAAGAATAGTTTGATGGTGAATTTCAACTTTAAAATGGTCTTGATTTTATTCACCGGTAGCTAGAGATCTTGCTATTTTTTAGGTTAAACCAACCACCAAAAAGTAAACATTCAAAAGTCAGTAAGCTCCTCTCGTATCCTAAAGTTAATGCCTCCTCACATGTATTGAGATCCATGCTTCTCTATCTGGGTCATGCAGGAGCTCTCTCCAATCCCCGAAGCAGCCAGGGGGAACATTCCCATGGTGCTCACTCACTTCATCAAAGTCATCCAAGTTTATAACTAAGAGTCACTCCATGTGAATCATGTAAACTGATGGCTTGTGTTCTTCCTTTTCAGGAATATGGGAAGGAAAATTCAGCGCAGGAGAAGACATTTATGCTTTACCTGGCTCTGATGTCAATCTGACCTGCCAAACTCAGAAGAAAGGCATCTTGGTGCAAATGCAATGGTCCAAGGTCACCAAAAAGGAGGACCTCATTGCCCTTTATCACCCCCAACATGGCTTCTACTGCACCGGTGGGGTTCCCTGTAAGTCACTGGTGACTTTCACAGAAACTCCTGGGAACGTGTCAACATGGACGCTGCACTTAAGGAACATGTCCTCCTCACTCAGTGGGAAGTATGAGTGCAGCTTTATTTTTTACCCACTAGGCAGTCAGACTAAAATCTACAACCTTCTCATTCAGAAAAATGGTAAGCACAAATATGTATTATGTGCCAACTATGGGCCAAGCATGGTACTCAGTATGCAAAGTTGAACAGAAAGCAGTATTGCTTGTAGAGGAGGTAGAAACTGACCAAATAATTCTACCAATACATGTAAAATTGCAACAGCGATAAGCAATAAGAATTGCAATGGTCTTGTGAGCGAGCATATAATAACTGTCAGGGAAGTTGTCTCTGAGAAAGCAATGTCCAAGCTGAGGTCTAAAGAAAGACTAGACGTTCACGCCATTTCAGAGGTGGGAGGTTAGTGAGTGACCCAGCGAGAGGCAACAGCTTGTGTGAAAGGCTTTGCAGTGTCTGAGGAAATGGGAAATATGAGTGGGACTGTGGTGCAGAGATGAGGGGAGGAAGTGTGAGATATGGTAAGGGCCAGATCATGTAAGACATTGTCAGCCATGTTTGAGGTTTTGATTTTTATCATGGGAAGACATTGAAGCATTTTTAGCAAATGATGGTATGACATTGATAGCCTAATTAAACTTGTGTTATGAAAAGATCATCCTGACCTTAGTATAAGAATGAAATGAAGGTGGATAAGAAGGAGATGTTGGAGACAAATTAGGAAACAATCTCAGGAGCTCAGAAGAGACAGAGTGTTGTTTGGATTGATATAAAAAGAAAAATACTAAAAAAAGAAAAAGATAAATTTTATGCACGGGGCAAAAAGAGACATGACTCGGTAATATAAGACAATTGCAGTATGAGCGAAGAAGAGAGAAGAATTGAGGTTGATATCCAGGGGTGTGGCACACACACCTGAATGGCAGTGCCATCGGCCAAGATAGGAGGCAGGGAGGACAGAGCAGGTTTGTGGAGGAATGCACAGAAGCGCCCTGGATGTTATTAGTACAGGGTAGCTAAGGGTGCCAACAAGGCTGCTGCACACGTAGCGTTCACACAAACATGCTTTGGACACCTGCTCTGCGGGCAGGAGTCCTAGGCTTAAGTTCTAGCTCCTTTCTGGCTAGAAATGAATTTCACCTGGGATCTGTCCTGCCAATTCTCTGAGTCCATCTGGAAAATCACCATAATAATTCCCACCCTAAACTACTTGGTCATAAAATACTTCTATTTCTACTAATAAGTCAACAAATGAAAAATGCACTGGAAATGGAATATTTTTAACTCAAGGCAAAGTGGCCTAGTAATACAAGAAAAAAAAAAAAAACTTCATAAAGGCTATGCTAAGGGGGGCATAGAGCTGCCCATGGCAAGTAGGTATGGATTTATTGCCTCCTCTCCATTTATTATCAAGAAACAAGACCATGGGATTGAAATAGACCACCTAAAGACTAGAACCTTTTCCACCACCACCTTACAATGCTCTAGTCCCATTGCTGTTTGTTTTCCAGAAAAACAATTGCAGTTGAGTTCAACTGGGGACAGGGAGGGGTGGGGTTGAGTGAATAGGAATAAGGAGAACATCATTTGTTCATTGGGGTCAGGCGGGGGTCTCAGATTTTAATGTTGACTCTGTCGTTTACTATATACATCATCTTTGCCAAGTTATTTAAAGTCTCTAAGCTTTTGTTTCCTTATACAACAAACATAATAGGTACAGTGCCTCCTTCATAGATAGCATTATTTTGATGATTAAAAGAGATAATTTATGTGAACCACTTAGCATGGTTCCTGGCGAAGGTTACAAGTGTGGTAAACTGTAGTTTTCATTAAGTATAATATGTACTGAGTAAATTATTTTTCAATTCTTATGAAAAATGAATCCCCCTCCCTCCTTTTATACTTGCCTAATTTGGAACCCAAGAGTACATTTATTATATATGAGCACAAGTACACATTGACCTTGGCTTAGACATAGATTTTTCACCTCTGCCTAGATCTGGAAACTATACTATTACATATCCGAGGACTTACTGTTTACTTTTCAAGATTGGCAACATAGATTGATATGCCTCTAGGAAATAGGATGCAGATCCTATATGAAACATGATATCTTCAACATGAAGTCAGAAATGGAGAAGAGGTAGTATGTTCTCTAAAATGAAGAGTGGTATTGCCTTTAATGAAAGTGTGTTTCTTAAAATAAAGGGTAACCCAAGGGGCCCAGTTGTAGCTACAAAACAAAACTGCACATCAATAGACAGACAGTGCCAGGTCTGCATCCTGTGTGGTTAGAAAATCCCCCGTCTTCTGATTTAGCATTGCTGCAGGTCAACTGGATTGGATGAAAAGCAATGGCTTTGGTGTTAGGAAAATGGTTCTAGTGTTGCGTATTTCGGTAGAAAGGGAGGAAAATAGAAAGAAGGGAAAAAAATTCCTCACTGTGGAGCGACTAAAAATGTAAGCCTGGCATAGAGCTAAGGGGTAGACGCTTCACTCAGAGAAGGCAGTTGCCATTCAAAAGCCCTGTCAGGCCCCCACACAATGATACATCCTTTCCCCCTTTATTCTTTTGATCTTCTCTCACTTCTCATACTCGTGCCATTTCCCTCTTAAATCCCTGAGAGGTCTTTACATTTGCAAGCTAGTTGGGTGGGCAAAGCACACATGAGTTGCAAACATTTATGATGTACATAAATAGATGCAAACTGAAGTGACATATAAGAATCTAACTATGAAAATGCTGAGAGACCAGAGGCAGTGGGGACCTCTTCCTGTTTCCTTTCTGTTGTCATATGGGTTATTCTACTCCCTCCTCTGCTCACACAACAGGGCGTGCTAACTCCTTTCCCCTGTTCCTTGAGGGCTTAGCTGAGAAGGGATGTTTTTCTCTTTTCACAATATTTTGTTCCTTTGTGTTAGTCAGTGCTCTGAGGCTGTGGATGAGGGTAGAAAATAATAAATATTGTTTTTTTAGACTTGCACTGTGAGTTTTAATTGAAAATATTCGAACAGCTTAGTAATGAATTATAAAACTTTGATAATTAAGTTGTACTACCATTTATGAAGCAAATATTACTTTTGTAGACCTGAAAGAAACTTTGCATACTTGTATTTTCTGTTCTCCATTTCAGAGAAACTATGAAGAGGTCTAAAATATGTACAAGTCAAAGCCCAACCGAAAAGTGAAATATAAAATATAAAGAGAAAAAAATCTATAACAGCTGTACCGTAGAAGCATAAGTGGTTTTTAGCTCGTGTTTTGGGTGTGAAAATTTAGCCCATCTCACAGGATACAAAAGCAGGTGCAATAATAGAGCTGAATCATGTAAACCCTCAATCAATTATTTTTAGCATGCCTTTTAACTTTCCTTTCCCCTGGTTTCTTGTCTTCTGTGCCTGAGTCTTGAACTGGTAACCACAGGTGTTTGCTTCTTTTTAAAAAATATATTTGTATTGATTTCAGAGAGGAAGGAAGAAGGAGAGAGAGATAGAAACATCAACGATGAGAGAGAATCATTGATCAGCTGGTTCCTGCACCCCCTCTACTGGGGATCAATCCCACAACTGGAAATCAAACCATCATCTCCTAGTTCATAGGGCGACGCTCAACCACTGAGTCATGGCAGCTGGGCTGGTGTTTGCTTCTTACTCATTCTCAACAGGGTTTCCTCTTAGGTTAGGAGCTTTCAACTTATTGATGTTGTAAGATTGTATGATGTTGATGCATGTTAAAATTTGTAGTTATTAGGATTCATTAAAAGAGTATAATGTGACTTTAATTTCCCAGATTACAACAAAAGCCTTAGAGTACTTTTACCTTTAGTCACCGTGCTGTATATTAGCTCCCTAGAACTTATTTATCTTATAACTGCAAGTTTGTACTTTTTTTTATCACCTTTACCCATTTTTCCAATCCCCCACCTCCACCTTTGGCAAGCACTAATCTGTTCTCTGCATCTCTGATTTCAGTTTTATTTTTTAGATTCCACGTATAGGTGAAATCATGCAGTACTTGCCTTTCTCTGTCTTATTTATTTCACTTGGCATAACGCTGTCAAGGTCCATCCATCCTATTCCAAATAGCAGGATTTCCTTTTCATGGCTGAATAATATTTCATTGCGTATTAGAACATTTTCTTTATCCATTTATCCATTGATGGGCACTTATGTTGTTTCCACATGTTTGGCTAGTATAACTAATGCTGCAATTAACATATGAATGCAGATATTTATTGAGACAGTAATTTCATTTCATTTAGGTATATATCCAGAAGTGGGATTGCTGGATCACATGGTAGTTCTATGTTTAATTTTTTGAAGAATCTCCATACAGTTTTCTATAGTGGCTGTACCAGTTTACATTCTCATCAGCAGCGTATAAGGCTTACCTTTTCTCCACATTCTCACCAACACTTGTTATCTCTTGTCTTTTTGATAATAGCCATTCTAACACTTGTGAAGTGACATCTTATTGTGGTTTTGATTTGCGTTTCCCTGATGAATAGTGATGTTGAGCACCTTTTCATGTACCTGTTGGACATGTGTATGTCTTCTTTGGGAAACTGTGAATTCAATTCCTTTGCCCATTTTTAAATCAGATTGTTTGTTTTTGTTATTGACTTGTATGAGTTCTTTATATATTTTGGATAGTAACCCTTTATTAGATATACTAGAGGCTTGGTGCACGAAATTCGTGTGCAGAGGGGTGTGGGGGGAGGTCCCTCAGCCCGGCCTGCACCCTCTCACAATCCAGGACATCCCTCTTGCGATCCGGGACTGCTGGCTCCTAACCACTCACCTGCCTGCCTGCCTGATCACCCCTAACCACTTGCCTGCCTGCCTGATGTCCCCTAACCACTCGCTTGCCTGCCTGATTTTTCCTAACTGCCTCTGCCTGCCTGATTGCCCCTAACCACTTCTGCCTGCCTGCCTCATTGCCCCTAACCACTCACCTGCCTGCCTCATTGCCCCTAACCACCTCTGCCTTGGCCTCCGCCATGGCAGCTTCATCTGGAAGGACATCTGGAATGATGTCTGGAAGGTTGTTTGGCTGTCTGGTCTAATTAGCACAGTGGTCAGCAAACTGCGGCTCGGCAAACCATGGCCTGTGAGCCACATGCAGCTCTTTGGCCCCTTGAATATGGCTCTTCCACAAAATACCGACTTCTGAGCATGGGACATGCAGTTTCAATCGCACTGTATGTGTGCACCCACATGTGGTATTTTGTGGAAGAGCCATACTCAAGGGGCCAAAGAGCCACATGTGGCTTGAGAGCCACAGTTTGCCAACCACGGAATTAGCATATTATGCTTTTATTATTATAGATGATTTGCAAATATTTTCTCCCATTCAGTAGGTTGCCTTTTCATTTGATGATTCCTTCTGATGTACAAAAGTTTTTAGTTTATTGTAGTTCCAATTACTGATTTTTCCTTTTGACTTTCATTTTACTGTTAAATAAAAAAAAATTTCAAGTTTTTAATCCATCTTGAGTTGAATTTTGTAAATGGTGTAAGGTAGAGGTTCAGTTTTATTCTTTTGCATGTGGCTGTTCAGTTTTTTCAGCATCATTTATAAAAGAGATTGTCCTTTTCCCACTGAATACCCTTGATTCCTTTGTAATAAATTAGTTGATCATATATGTGTAGATTTCTTTCTGGCCTCTCTATTCTGTCCCACTGATCTATGTATGTTTTTGTAGCATAAGTTGTTCTTGAACTTAAATGCTGGCTCTTCTTAAATTGTATTAACTCTTCATCTAACAAATATTTTTAACAAATATATTAGTGCTAGGCTTGAGGGATACAGTGGTATGCATTAAACATGACTCTGCCCTCAGGAATCAGGAAGTCCAATGAGAGGAGACAGACATTAATCAAATAATAAAACAAATATCAAATTGCAATAGTGAGAAGTGCTCTTCAGTAAGAAAGCAGACAGTGTTACAAGAGGGCATAACAGAAAAATCAAGAAAGGTTTCCTGCAGAAGTGACACTTGATCAGGCATTAACCAGGTAATGGTGGGGAATATAGCTTTACAGATAACAGAGTTTCAAAGACTCTGTGGTAGGAGGAAGATATGGCAACTGTGGGGAATTTTAAAAGGTATTATTTTTTAAAGGAGCATGTTTGAAAGGAAAGCAGTTGAAGATAAGGCTAGAGAGATTGATTAGTCTGGTTAAGCTTTGTTTTTACCCTAAAAACTGTGGAAACTTATTAAAAGGTGGCTTGTTTTTATTTTTATTGTTTTATCTTGCATGTCAAAGAGATTATTGTGGCCAACATTTAGAGAATGAATTGGAGGAGGGCTGAGAGGATAGTTAGTGTAGGCCAGTTAGAAGGCAATGACAGAAATCTAGGTGAGAGATACCAGTAAAACTGAGAAAAGTGGCAGTAGGTGGAGAAGAATGCTCAGATTAAAAATATGTAGGAGAATCAACCTATAGAATTTGGTGGCAGGTTGCTTATGTGGAGTGAGGAATAAAAAGCAGTCAAGGATGATGCTTTGGTTTCAAATATGTAGAACAGGAAAAAATGAGAAATTACTCATTGTGTTAGAAAACAGATTGCATCGGGATTATTTTGAATTTGACTTCATCCATGTTGAGTTAGACTTGAAGTTGAAACATACAGAAGATGTCAGGCAAACAACTGGATATACAATTCCTGATCTAGATAAAGATTTAAACAGAAGATATAAGCTGGTGAGCCACCTGAGTGTGGGTGCTAACTGAAGTTCTGGAAGTGAAAGAAATCATATAGAGGTAGAAAATCAACTAAGAAAAACAATGTGGCCCTTCAACAGAGTCCATAGTGATGGATGGAGAAAAACAAATGTTCAAATTGAATAGAACAGTAACTAAAGAGGCAGGAGTAAAATTGGGAGAGTTATATTATAAAAACCTAGAATAATAATAGTATTTAATAATGGAAGTAGCCACTGATTCTGATGTTTCTGAGAGGACAAAATGATTATTGTACTGTATTTATAAACAAAATGTATTGATCACAAGAGCTGTTTTGTGGCATTATTAGAGTTGGAAGTCAGAGTGAAAGGAGAAGAGGTATGAATAGAAGTCAAAGAAGTGAAAACAAGCCCACACTTGTATGCATGCATATAAGCATAACCAATGGACACAGACAACAGGGTGGTGAGGGCATGAGTGGGGGGTTGGGGGAGTAATGGGGGGGATAAGGACACATATGTAATACCTTAATCAACAAAATTTAAAAAAAAGAAGTGAAAACAGCAAAATATTGACACAACTAAGAAATGTGTTAGTAGTAATGCAAAGGGTAGGGGAACTTAAATGAGGATTTTCATTCACGTGGTCACGGTGATGGTGGTGGCAGTGATGGTTTTATTTAATGACAGACATTGACTGTTGTTTCAAAGCCAATAAGCAAGATGCAGTTGAGAGTAGTTAAATATGCAATTAAAAAGGTAAATTAAATAAATTAAAGTTTCTGAGAAGATGGAGGCATTGAGATCCATAACATTAGTAGTAGGACTATCTTGAAATGGAAAAAAGAACTTTTTTTTTATTATACCAGGAGAGAAGGAAACTAGGATGAGTACATATGATAAGCTATGTGCCATCTTGTAATCTTTTCTCTAAAATGAAGAAGATTATCTTCAGGCAAATAAGGAGGCTTCAGAAAAAGACATTTGGAGAGGTTTGAAATACCTTCTATAGATAGAAGGAAAATGAGTTCACTAGGTACTAGTAAATGTATTGGATATTGAACATTCATTTGACTGTGGTATGAAAGTGCAGTGAAAACAATTTGCACTGTGGCTTTCTCCAGCACTGCTTGGCTGTTTGGGTCTGTGCATTAAAAAGTAAACAGTTTGGGTCTACCACAGTCCAATTCTCTTTAAACAGATGGGGAAAAAAGGCAAGGGATTTGGGATATTAGAAAGAATATTATTGAAATGACAGAAACTATGGAAGTTTAGCTTGATAATGAGGGAAGAAAAGAAAGAAGACAGGTGATGGATTGAGGGAAAGTAGAGATAGCAACTCATTAAAATATCCAATAAGGTCAGAGAACAGTTGAGATGGACTAGTTGCACAAGAAGAAGATGTGTTTGTAGGTTTGAATTAGTGATTTTGTAGGTGGAGCAATAGTGCCTGGTGATAGGCCTGAGATTTGACTGTGAGAGTACGTGGCTGAAATGGAGTGGAGACAGTGATGGAGATGACAGTGGAAAGAACTGAGAGGCCAGGTATTGAATAAGTCATCTACATGGTCACTGAAATTACCCAGGATTGTATCAGGGAATAATGGATGAGGAAAAGTTAGAGCAGGAGTCAGCAAACTTTCTCTGAAGGGCTAGATAGTAAATATTTTAGGCTTTGTGGTCCATACAGTCTCTGTTACAACTACTCAACTCCACCTTTGTAGCATGAGAGCACCTGTATACAATATGTATGTTATAATAGAACCTTATTTACAAAACTAGAGGCTTGGTGCACGAAATTCATGCGTGGATAGGGTCCCTAGGCCTGGCTGGCAATCAGGGCCGATTAGGGCCTTCTGGCTGCTGGCCAGGGCCTCCCTTCCCCAGCTGCTGGCTGCCAGCTTGGGCCTTCCTTCATTCCGCACTACCCCCTGGTGGTCAGTGCACATCATAGCAAGCGATCGAACTCCTGGTCTCTGGTCCAACTCTGGTGGGGACAATTTGCATATTAGGCTTTTATATATATAGATCAGGCAGCAAGCCAAATTGGGCCCACAGGCCACAGTTTTACAACCATTGGGTAATAGGAATGAATTGGGGGGTGGAGGAGAGGGATTCTTTAATTTTTCTCAAGTGTGTTACATATAGCTGCTAGTATCCGAGATGATTTCAGGTGATGCATGAAAAAACTTAAAAAATTCCTAATTGTGGAAAATTTCAAACATATACAAAATTACATAGAATAGTATCATGAAGATAGCTGGAACTTATGAGAGATGAAACTATAACAAAATTCTAAACATATAACGTCAACAATTATCAACTCATAGGCAATCTTATTTTCCTTAAACTCTTATCAACTGCCCCCTCACAAAATACTTTGAAGAAAATCAAGATACCCTATTAATTTTACGATAAATCTTTAAAAGATAAAGATGTTGAAAAAATATGTAGCCATAATACCACTATCAGAGTTAAAAAACAACAACAACAACAAAACTAGTAAGTCCCTTTGTCATCAAATATCTAGTTGGCCTTATAATCTTTATTTTTACATTTGGTTTAAATTAGGATTCAAGTAATCTCCATGTGTTGTGATTATTTAATAAATCTCTTTCATCTGAAGGCTATTTTACATTGCTTATTTTTCTTTTGTGATGTATTTGTTGAGTAAATTTGATTATCTGTAGCCTGATTATCCCATATCTGTATGTTCCTCTGTCACCTTTTGGTTAAATACAGAGATTTGATTACATTAAGGTTTTTGTTTTTATGTTTTGTTTTTTGGCAAGAGTACATCATAGATGATGTTATAGAATTACATCAGAAGCACATAATATCTGGCCATGTAATATAAGCAGCCACTAATGAACATTACCTAGATCCATTAATTTATTATGGATTGCCAAACAGATGTTCTAAATCTACCATTCCTTCATTTATTAGCTGATGTATTCTTATAAAGAAAACTTTCTCTTATCCACCAATTATTTACATGATATACAGTTTGTCTATGAAAAGCAGAACAGATACTTACTTGGTCCTTTCCTTTATTTACCAGTTGTAAAAGTAAATTGGTTCACTAGCACTCTTAAGTGACAGTAATTATTTTGTGTTAAGTGTCATGAATTTATATAATTTAAACCCATTATGAGTTTTGATTCATATGGTTACTATCTTTATTATGCTGAAAATGCCCCATATATGAAAGCTATTAACCGTTGCATATAAGTTGCAAATATTTGCCCAGTATGTTGTCTCTCCTTGCTTTCTATGATAATGTTTCCAGGGCAGAATAAATTTTACTTTTATGAAATAAAATATTTCACTCTTTTTTCATGTTGGTCCTGATTCTGAATCACAGGAAAAGTCTTTCCCATTTCCAGACTACACAGGGATGCAGTTGTTATTTCTAACACTTCCATGGTGTTTTTATTCACATTTAAAATTGTTAGGTTTCAATTGTAAAAAAAAAAGTACCTAAATTTATAAACATCCCTAATGTGTCTTTTTCTATATTTGCTACTTTTTTCTTTTCTGTGATTCACTTTATAAATTCTCTATTCCATCTCATGAATTCATCTTTTGTAATGTACAATAGATTTTCAATCCCATCAAGTTGCTTCTCAATTTCTGATATTATATGTTTAGGTTTTTGTTTTTGATAGATTTTTAATTCTTTTATGACAACCTCACAATCTGGACAAAATTTACAAAAATGTAATACTTATGTATTTGGGTAATGTACATTAAAATATAATTAATATATAAGGTGGATTTTATGGACTTCACAAATATTAGTGCCTAGATAATTGTCTGTTTAAAATAAATGTATTTAAGTAAAACAATTACAATATTTTCAAGAATAAAATTAAATAGTAATAGTGATGGTATGCAAATATGGCAAAAAATATTGTGATGGTGGTATACAAAGAACTTTATTTGGAAATACTGTTATAGCTAAATGTCTTTAACTATAAAGGGAAGGTGTGCTTTTTTTTTAAGTTATGGGGTTGGAGTAATACTTGAAAGTAGCAATGGAGAGCAAGGAAGGTGCTGACACAACTCCTGATCTTGAGGAAATAAGGGTACAAGAAAATAAGCAGCTATTATTTGAAAATGATGCAGGGAAGATGTTCCCTGATGGGAAGGCCTGGTTTCAATTCAGCATAGAAGGAGGAGAGAGTAGAAAGAATAGCTGGAACTTATGAGAAATTAAACTATAACAAAGTTCTAAAGGCTAGGTAGATATACCCTCCTCAAACTGAGAAATATTCCACTCTAAATATATATACTGTTGATAATAATGAGAATATTAATCCATGATTCATTAATCATACTCGTGATAATTATTCTTAAGTAGCTGAATGGTCAAAAAAGCTATTAGTATAGGATGATCTTTGCTATATAGAGTGTAATAGTTTAAATAAAGTAAGAATCCAAACTATAAGAGCATAATCATTCAATAATTGGAAGTGACTAAACAAATGACGATGGGTATATATGATGGAATGACATAAAGCCTCTAAAAATGTTAACCACAAATTGTTTAAGAATCATGCAAAACATTTTTAAGTAAAATTCATAGGTAACATCTTTTGGTTAATAGGATTGCAAAGTATGAGAAACACATGCACACAAACAAGATTTGTATATATATATAAAAATAAGGTTTTTAAGATATTAGGATGCTAAAGTTGTTTTTATTATATACCAGAGGCCTGGTGCACAAATTCATGCACCGGTGGGGTCCGGCTGGTGGAGGTGCTGATGGGGAGGGGGTGGCCGGAGGGAGGGGCCACAGGTGGTTGGTGGCACAGCCTGGCCCCCTGGTCAAACTCCGAGTCGAACTCCCGGTCAAGGAGACAATTTGAATATTAACCTTTTAGTATATAGGATTATTATTTGATGTTTTAGTTTAATAAAAAATGGATGTGTGTGTGTGTGTGTGTGTGTGTATGTATAAAACTTTCCACACAAAAAAGTCTATAGACAGCTATTTATCCCTTATCACTTTAAAAATGAAACCAATGTGTTAATGATGTCTCCCTAGATTTTCCTTATATATTTTCCTGTATCATTTTTTACTTGAAGGAATTTATAAGCTCTATAAAGACAATTATAAAAACAGGAAAAAAATCCGTGGTTGACAGGAGTTTGGTGGGAGGGAGGGATGAATAGATGGAGCATAGACCATTCTCAGGGCAGTGAAATTGTTCTGTATGATACCACAATGGTGAACACGTCATTATACATGTGTCAAAACCCATAGGCTGCACAACACCAAGAGTGAACCCTAATGTAAATAAACTATGCAGTTTAGGTAATAAAGATGAGTCAGGGTAGGGTCATGATTGTAACAAATATACCGCTGTGATTAGGGATGTTAATAGTGGGGGCGGTTGTGCAAGCATGGGACCAAGGGGAATATGGGAACTCTCTGTACTTTCCACTCATTTTGCTGTTTTAGGTTCACAGACATAAAACTATTAAGTCTATTAAAATTTAAAAGGCAATTATAGGCTAAGATTTAATGTTTTACATTTTATCTGATTAAGGAAATGTGATCTGAAGACTAAAGCACGAATTTAGGGATAAATCAGAGGAACATGTCAAAAT
Organism: Myotis nattereri; assembly: GCF_964212035.1. Classification (NCBI taxonomy): domain Eukaryota; kingdom Metazoa; phylum Chordata; class Mammalia; order Chiroptera; family Vespertilionidae; genus Myotis; species Myotis nattereri. The sequence continues at coordinate 68,039,049 of NC_138077.1, read as the reverse complement.
GTGAACTTAATTCTTTTAGGAAAGAGTCCCTATAATTTTTCAGTGGTGATTTTTCTTAGTGACTTTGTTTTGCCATTTACACAGTAAGGACTCTAATGGGATTTCTTCTCTTTACTTCATAGGTATGCCCTGAGGATGGATGAATCTTTATGCTAAAACGGTTCTCGTTTCTTTGATAAAAGGCACTTTATAAACCAATCACAGATCCATGTCTTTTCCACCTTATGTTTTGTTGCAGTTACACAGGAAGAATGGAGAAGCCACAATACAATAGAAATAGAGATAAATCAGACTCTGAAAATACCATGCCTTCAAAATATCTCCTCAGGAATTTCATCTGAGTTCACCTTTGCATGGTTGGTGGTAAGTGCTGCCCTTTTCAGTGAATACCTGCAATGATCTTTAAATATTAATGAAATAAAAATGAATAACAAATAATAATAGCGAAGGAAGCACATACTGGATGAGGGACAGGTATTATGGGTCAGGTTGGGAATGGTTGTGGGGAGGCACTCAGCAAGTCTCTGGGTCTGTGCATGCACTGATTTAGAAATTAGTTTCTAAAGGTTAGTTTCTATTTCAAGCTATATGCCAAGCCCCCATTACAGAAAAGCATGTGATGGTGTCCTGGAGAAAAGCCATCTCCAGAAGCCCCTACTCACAAATGTTTGTTTTACCAACAATGTATACCTAGGGATAGACTCCCTTTTCTCAGAATGCTTACCATCACATCCTGGGAAATACACAACATTGCTTTATGTGGGGAAACACGAAATCTAACGCTTATAAAATACTAGGGGCCCAGTGCATCAATTTGTGCACCTTGAAAGGATCTGTGGGCCACGAGGCGGCAGTCGGCACAAGGCGGGTCTCAGCCCATCCACCGCACCACTGCCCGGCCCTTCCTTCCATGACCACTGGTCCCCTGTCTGCTAGCAGCCCCACTCCCACTGCTGCTGCTCCTACACGCTGATGGCGCTGGCCCGGCTTGCACCTGCTGATGACATGGAGGGATTGGGGCTGATGCTATCAGCGGGTGCAAGCTATGGCTGCTGCCCCGATCACCCCTCAGGAGCAAGGGGAGGTGAAGAAGCCCTCAGGGGTGATTGGGGCTGGCACCCACCACTTGCACCCGCTGAGGGCACCGATCGATCGGACCAGCGCCAGGCAAAGAATTTTCAGTAACCACCAGAGGCTTGCCCAGATAACAGCGACCAGCACCCCACCTTGGTCTGGCGCCCCTGCTTACCTGCTCCACCATCCCACTGCAGCTGACATCTGCCATGTTCTGTGCTCTGCTGCCAATGCCTGCCATGTTCCGCACATGTCCCCTGGTGGTCAGCGCACATCATAGCGACTGGTTGTTCAGTTGTTTGGTTGGAAGTCAGAGTGAAAGGAGAAGAGGTATGCGTATTAGGGTTTTATATAGATAGATAGATAGGTGGAAAATGTACCTTACAGAAGGAGGACCTATATTGCAAACAGCCACTGGTTAGCTCTATTACTGCCACAGGGATCGGCAGGCCTATAGTTGTCTTGTTTTCTGACTTCAAAATTCAGAAATCTGGAATTTTATGAGAAATTTTCTAAGCCAATCAAATGGCAGCCAGCTATTAACCAATATACATAGTCCACCTCTAATACTGTTAAATCAGATAATGTTACCGGACTGAAAGGGCATTTGCCTGCACACATCAAAGCCCCATAAGACATGAACAGGAATTTGCAGCCAAGAAAGTACAGATTTATTAAGGATATGGTGCCAAGCCCAGAGTCACAGGTAATTGATCATTCCATCTAGTCCTGATGTGAACAATGGAGGTTGTTCTGTCCCATTTCACAAGGATTTGTTCTGTGGGATTGTTCCGTTTTCCAGAGCTAAAACATAACTGAGGCCAAGATATTATTATTATTATGATTGAAAACTCTGTATCTGTAGTCAATATACCCAAGACTACTGGATACTGACCAGAACCTCATTGTCCTGAGACTTAATAATTAAGCAAGGGGAGGGAGGTAGATGAGTCCAGGCACTGGCTGAGGCCAGTTTGAATCAAAGGGGGAAAAATCAAAATAAAGGGAATATTTAAAAAAATAAGATTAGACACCTCTCCAAAGAGGATGTACAAATGGCCAACATATATATAAAGATGCTCAACTTCACTAATCATCAGAGAAATGCAAGTTAAAACCACAATGAGATATTACCTCACACCTGCCACAATGGCTAGCAACAATAAATCAACAAATAACAAGTACTGGTGAGGATGTGGAGAAAAGGGAACCCTCGTGCACTGCTGGTGGGAATGCAAAATAGTGCAGCCACTTTGGAAAGCAGTATGGAGTTTCCTCAAAAAATTAAAAATGGAACTGCCTTTTCACCCAGCTATTCCACTTCTGGGAATATATCCTAATCACCAATCAGAAATAATATATGCATTCCTACGTTCATAGGTGAATTACTTACAATAGCTAAGGTTTGGATACATCCCAAGTTTCCATCAGCAGATCAGTGGATCAAAAAGCTGTGGTACATTTACACCATGGAATACTATGCAGCTGTAAAAAAGAAGGAATTCTTACTCTTTGCAACAGCATGGATGGACCTGGAGAGTATTATTCTGAGAGAAAGAAGCCAGTCAGAGAAAGACAAATACCATATGATCTCACTAATATGTGGGATCTAATGAAAAAAATAATCTGATGAACAAAATGTAATCAGAAGCAGAAATACATGGAATGCTAGACTGGCTGATGCACAAAGGGAGAGGGATGGAGTAGTGATTGGATAAAGAAGATGAAGGAAATAGCTACAGAACACCTATGCATATTCCATAGACACAGACAATAATTTGGTAAAGTCCAAGGAAGAGGTAGGTAGGGGAGGGTGGAGATAGGCAAAGGGGAAAAGTGTGTGTGTGTGTGGGGGGGGGGGGGGGGGATCAGGAACTCCTGCAATAATGTGAAAACAAGGTTTCTGCACGGTTACAATAACACAAGACTAAAGGAATTATAAAGATAATCATAAACATAATTTTGAGAATCACAAAATGAGTATTCATTTAGATGATCCAGAATATGATTATATTATTTTTTAGCTTGTCATCACAATAAAAACACAAAATTTAAAAATTATTACAGAACCATAGATATCCATGAACTTAGCAGCTGATAGTTTGCAAAATACTGCATTTGCATGAGTTATCACTCATATTTCAAGTTGACCTAGATTTTTGTGGACTGTCTTGGAAAGTAGACCCTTCATATAAAAAGATTTCTCTGGGGATATGACAAATCAAAAATAACTGACCTGCCAATAGGCCTTGAAATACAACCTACAGATAATTTCTCTCTGGCTACATATATTTTGAGTAGTCAGTAAAATGAAAGGAAAAAATATTCTAAAGTATCTTTCTCACTGTGCTAAATTGTCCAATGTCTCTTCGTTATCGGTCAGAAAACACTCTTATTTTTTCATAGTGTTTGGTTTTTAAAATATAAGGCTTTCTGGGCATGATGCCTATGGTTAGTATAATTCAACTGTTCTTAACAAATGCGATCCAATTTGGTTCTTAAGAAAAGGTTCTGAAGAGGAGAGGGCCTGGGGCGGGGGGCTGGCGGGGGGAGGGCAGAAACTTACAATACTAAACATTACAGTAATGGAAATGCACTTTCTATACCTTGGCTTACATTTTTAATGTTTTCCACGAATAGGAAAACAGTTTCTACCCCAATTATCATAAACTCAACTAACAGTGGGAATAATAAAGCTTAATAATAATAAATAATAATAAAGTTTAGTAAAACTTCACTATCCAGATTTTTGCTGGCTAAGTAAGTTGATTGGTAGTGTCTTATCTTATCTTTAGGGTGTGTGGTCTGTTTTTCCAAGCAAATGTAAAGCCTTCACTTGATCTGTGTCCCTTGTGTGACTATGAGCTTCTCCAGCACATAAAGTTATCACTCACTTCAAAAATTCTTAGCATTTGGTATAGTGCCTAGAACATAGGCACTCAGTGAATAATGGAATGGCTCTGTGTCTCTTTGTCTCCTTCCCTCACAGTCCTATTCCTTGTCCTCATATTAAATTGATGGTCACTAAATTGATGCTGTGCATTTGATTGATTAATGAATAGCAGCTCATTAAGTGTCAGTGACTTGATAAATGGTACGGCATCCTTATCTAGTAATTTTCTTTAAAGAAATGAAAAAGACTAAATAGACCTCATCTTTGGATCCTGCCAGGACAGTTAGGATAAATGAGGGGCAGAGAGAGTGCACCTAAGGTCACACACTGAGAGAGTGAATCCTAAACTTCTGCTGGAACCTCAAGCCATGCTGTCACTTCAAACAATGCCTCATGATACAGAGAACCGGAGGTGTCTTTTTGAAAGAAACCTCTCTTCAAAGGAAATATTATATTGGTAAATGTGCTGATTAAATTCCTACTGTGCATTCCATTTTTAAATGTCAAAATCTATTTGCTCTTCTGATTTACATCCGTGCTCCATGCTGTTGGAGGCTGCGGGATTCAGCAAGTCTGATATGAAATTATCTAATTTCCTCATATTAAGGAATAAACTGCAGCACTTCATGCCACGACTGTTATAGGTCTGCAGAGGACATAAATATCCTCTCCAATCCCTATTTTAGTTCTTTAATCTCTTGTTAAATTAGCAATAACAATCATAGCAATAAGCCAGTTGTCCTCACAAACATTATATAATGTGGTTTTTATAAAATTCAGAGATGAGGGAGATGAGCTCAGGAGGACAGACACCTGCTGTAATAAACTCAGTAGCTCCAGGAAGCTATGCACGTTCCCATTTTCAAGTCTGCATTAGAGTCTGCAAACAATTTTACAAACTAAAATTATTTTAATCTAGGTCACTGGAAAATAAAAAATATGCCCTCCTATGTGTAGCATTTTATAGCATCTAATTAAATCAGTTATGACCCTCATGGAGATTATTAGGATTCTCTGTTAACTTTAGAAAATTATTTGGTATATGTATCTGACCCCATATGAAGGCTGTGCTAAATGTGTTCATGGGCAGATCCTTTGCATTTGGGGAAGTTAATTTCCCGAATTGTGACTACACTGAAGTAGACAGGCGTCAGGCACAATTAGGGTATCCAACATTGATCTAGCATGGAAGGTAGCTAAGTGAGCACCAAGGGTTAACCCTTCAGTGGACACTGAAGGTCTGAGTGAATGGCAGGTGATATATTAGAAATCGCACAATATATGAATGTTTAGATGGGATGCAGTTGGTAGAGAAAGGACAAGTGATATGTTTCCCATTTATGTCCTGGGGCACAAACATACATTCATCAGGGAAATTCTGCAGGCTTGTCCTGGGAGCTTCTACATATATCTAATATTCTGTTTTTATTCCAAACGATCATCCTGATTTCCCACAGTATAAATTTCAATTCAATCCAGTAAACATATGCAAATCTGTTTTGGGTACTAGCTCCTACAGGGATACAAACTATATTGGACATATTTCCTACCATGAAATACAATTTTGATAATTTTTTTTTAAAAAAGAGGGAAAATAGTTTGACTCTGACTAGATGGACCTGGGAAATCTTTCAAAGATCATGTTTGAGCTGAATATTTAAAAAAACAGTTGACCAGCAAATGACAGACATGTTCTAAAACCCTGGGACCCATGAGTACAATTTGGGGAGATAAGGGGCAGGAAAAAATGTTTATTCCCAAAGTTGTAGATAAAGAGAAACCCATGTTTTTTCTCTTTAAAATCACAACAAGAAGGACAGAAATATTTCAGCAAACAGTTCAATATTAGCGATAAAGGCATATAACTAAAACCTAGATGCTGCCTGGCTGGTGTGGCTAAGTGGCTAAGCGTTGACCCAGGAACAAAGAGATCACAGTTCAATTCCTGGTAAGGGCACGTGCCTGGGAATAAGTCCCCAGAGGCGAGTATGCAGAAGACAGTCGATTGATGATGTTTCTCTCTCATTTATGTTTCTATCTTTCTATCCCTCTCCATTCCTCTCTCTCTAAAAATCAATAAGAACATTTTAAAAAACCTAGATGCTTATATTTTTAAACTTTTTATCTATAAATGTATGTTTATAGATATACTGTTCTTTAATATTTTTGATGTTTTATAGCTAAACTAAAAGATAAATGGTGCTAATGAACAATGCTGGTTTTCCATGCCTATGAGAAGCCTAGCAATTCAGAAAACAAAACAGCTGCCTTCTACCAGATGACAGTAGCCTCTACTTGTCTTCATCATAATCAAACTTAAAGTGCCAGCCAACCTACAAAGTGTTGACAATAATTGTGATGATTAGAAAAATATTGTTCTGGTGCCCTACAGAGTGGGCCTGGGGGCTTCACAAGCAGCTGCTTGGACAGCACTGGCTGGATGGAGAATAAACAGGGGGTGTAAAGATAGGAAGCAGTGTGGAGATACAGAAGTAGCAGGCAATACAGTTAACCGAATTTACTGAATGAGCTATAGGCACTCAACACCCACCATGTGTTGTAGTCAACACCGCCAGCTCTGACTCAGAGCTTGCGGCATCCCAGGGACGAAATAATGTCAGGGATGAAATAATGTCATGAAATCAAATAGTAACAATGTCCCTTTTCTGGATTGGCAATTCTGATTCTAGTAAAAAAACAGTAAAACCTCCACCACTCATTCCCAGGTTTGTCAGGTCTTTAAGGGACACAGGGAAGCAGTGTTTCATGATTCAGTATGACCCCTTATCATGCAAATTACCTAACTCTTGTTCATAACTTAATTATATGTTTATTTCTCTTCTATAGGTATGGGGTATGGTTTTGTATTTATTTTTCTTGTGCATTAATTCTTCTCAATAGCCTCTAAGCAGAAAAGGCAAGGATTGTTTATCCTACTACATTTGTGAGGCTGTATATAACAAAGTCATTAACAGCATGGCTTTTGGAGGGAAATTATTTTTTCAAGTCCTGGTTCCTCCATTTACTAGCTGTGTGACCTAAGAGCCAAGATTAGGGTAAATAGGGCTCACACCTTGGATGACAATTTAAGGGAGTGCCGAAAAAATCAGTAACCAAGATATACATATTTTTTTAAAAATATATTTTATTGATTTTTTACAGAGAGGAAAGGAGAGAGATAGAGAGTCAGAAACATCGATGAGAGAGAAACATCGATCAGCCGCCTCCTGCACATCCCCCACTGGGGATGTGCCCGCAACCCAGGTACATGCCCTTGACCGGAATCAAACCTGGGACCTTTCAGTCCGCAGGCCGACGCTCTATCCACTGAGCCAAACCGGTTTTGGCACCAAGATATACATATTAATAAAATATTTTAAAATCAAAATTTAGGAAAAATTCCTGATGAAGAAAATATCAACAATTTAAATAAAGGCAGGCTGCTGTTTGTCCATTTTGAGACCCAGCTATACTGTCCAAAGAACGGTGTTTCCCAATGAGGCTGTGGTCCCTGAGCCTCATGGCATAGTGTCCCCCACGGCCACCTGTAGAAGAGTTGACAGAGGAGAACACATTGAGCAATGCACTGCGTTATGTAGTCATTAAGTTGTTTTTTTATTATTATTATAGAATTTTTATTGTTTTTCCACTTAGGCAAAATTTGGAAGGGTATTTTGATAAGTGCATATAGGAGTGCATGTCTTTCCTTTGTCTCAGAATTCATGTCTTGGATATGTTGTGTAACCTAAGTTTTAGTTACCTCATCTAGAAAACGGGATCATTATAGTACCAACCTCACAGTATTATTGAGAGGTGTGAATAAGGTAACAATTGAAAAACTGAGCACATTCCTGTTCTTACTATGCATTAAAAACTAATCTCTAGAGAGTTGGTTTTATGACTTTCCATAATGCCTCTGTTTATCAGGCAGATAAAGAATACTCATGAAGTAGCTGGTTGATCATCAGCGAGGCTGGAGGACAGTTTGCATTAATTGAACATATAATACATATATTGAGTGTCAGGACTAGTGTAGGTATGCCAGTGCAATCTATATTTCCCATTAAATCATAGGGCCCATTAAGTTGGAAGTCTATGAAAATTGCCAAAAATTTTTCTTAAAAGAACAAGAAGAGAAAAACAGATAAGAATAAAGACTATATAATAAGAACCTCTTACCAGTCTGTTTCCTGCTGACCCTAAGGTTATCATTATCAGGTGGCAGCTGAAGTACACTCTATGACCCCTAGGGTCATAGGGTATCAAGGACCCTTTCAATCAGCAAATTGTTCACACCTCTGTAATCAACCACCTACATAAAGGCCTCTGGCCTCCAGGAATTTCTTTTAAATTTTTCATTTCTGATACTCCTGGAAGTGGGTTTTTGGTGTGTGTGTGTGTGTGTGTGTGTGTGTGTGTGTGTGTGTGTGATGGGTTGGTTTTCATTAGTGTGTGTTGTCTCTGAGGCTTACTTGTCCCTGGTCCTGGGCATCCCTTCTTTTTGATGCTGTGACTTAAGTGCCTTCTTATTTTGCATGACCTTTGAGCAAGTTATTTAACTTCAGTTCATTCTAGATTGTTGTAGGGAGTAAATAAGACTTGGAATAACTTTGCCCAGTGCCTAAAACAGTAGGTGCTAAATAAACTTAAGCTATGACTAATCTACACTAATAAAAGAGAAAAATGGTAATTGGCGTACGGCGATACCATTTTCATTGGCTAATCAGGGCTATATGCAAATTAACTGCCAATCTTAGTTGGCAGTTAACTGCCAACAAGATGGCGGCTAATTTGCATATGTAGGCACAATGCAGGGAGGCGAAAGGGAAAGCAGGAAGAAGCCCCCTGCCACTGACAGTGATCTGAAACCCAGGGGGGAGCTAAGAGCTGGGGGGCAGGGCAAAGGCGGCCCTGGGGCCGCCTTTGCCCTGCCCCCCAGCCATGATCGGAGAATCAGGTGCCTTTGCCGCCCTGGCCAGTGATAGCAGGGAGTAGGGGTGGAGCCAGCGATGGGAGCTGGGCACGGTCGAAGCTGGCAGTCCCAGGAGCTAGGGGTCCCTTGCCTGGGCCTAAAGCTAAGCCCACGATCGCGGCACCCCCCGCTGCCACTGCAGGTCCCCGCTGCCCGGGCTGGATGCCTAGGCCAGAGGCGTTAGGCCTGGACAGGGGCGGAGCCTGCAACTGCGGGGAGCTGGGGGTCCCCTGCCCAGGCCTGACACCTCTGCCGGAGGCCTCAGGCCTGGTCAAGGGGCCGATCCGGTGATTGGTGATTGGAGGGTGATGAGGGTCAACTCCTCTGGCCGAGGCATCAGGCCTGGGTGGGGGGCGGAGCCGGGGATTGGGGGGATATGATGGTACCCTTGCCAAGGCCTGAAGCCTGGGTCAGAGGCGTCAGGCTTGGGCGGGGGGTGGAGCAAGCGATCAGAGGGAGATGGGGGTCCCCTGCCCAGGCATGATTCCTGGGCCAGAGGCCTCAGGCCTGGGCAGGGGCCAGAGCCAGTGATCGGGGGGAGATGGGGGTCCCCTGTCCAAGCCTGACACCTCTGGCGGAGGCGTCAGGCCTGGGCAAGGGGCCGATCAGGCGATCGGAGGGTGATGGGGGTCAACGCCTGAGGGCTCCCAGTATGTGAGAGGGGGCAGGCTGGGCTGAGGGACACTCTCCCCCCCAACCCGCACACCCAGTGCACGAATTTTGTGCACTGGGCCCCTAGTCAGAATATAAAATTTTAATAGTGGTCATTGCATGATATTGGTATTATTCTCCCCTTCCCAGCTCTAGATATTTCAATGCTTGACTGCACTAGTTTTTTCTGCCTCTCGTCCCATTTGCTCCGTGAAAGCAGCCACTCATGGGCAGTCTTGCCTTAGCCCTTTTATAACTGGGATTCTAGACTCTTTCAGGATCTCTGAATGTTGTAAGTGACCAGGCATAACTTTGCAACTGAATCCTATCTTTCCCAACAAAGGAACAAACTTTTTCCTCTACAACAGTCAACTGCCCAGAAAAACAAACAATCCTGGAGCAAACTGGGGTTTGGGGAGGTTTTGTTTTGTTTTGTTTTGTTTTGTTTTTTGTATCTTTCCTCCACCAATGAAACCACCCAGGTTAGTCACACTCAGCTACACAATAAAGGAAAAAGTAGTTTTCCTTGCCAGTCCCCAACCGTGGCCTCTGACTGCCCTTCTTCCCACAACAGAGTGACAGATGGAAATGTTCCAGGTGGCAAGTCATTTACTAAAGGTCAAGCAGCATTTTGAACTCCAAGATCCTCACCAAAACAGTCGCTGTGCATAAAGCAGGATCTCTAAAATCAAGCTTGTTGAGCTGGAAGACCTGTAGGGGGAGCCTGCCTCCTTAATTATTGGGCTCCAGGTCTGCAGATGCTGAGTCAAGTGCCAGTTAATTCTTAAGGCTCCTTTTGGAGCCCTTGTCTCCAGAATATAAGCTCTCTCCCTTTAACTTTCTGTGTACGTCTTCATTAAGAAGACAGCAGGATAGACACATAGGCCCTTCTTTATGTGAGAATAAAGGTGTGTGCATTGCTTCAGGAGTAGGTCTTAAGCAGGGTATGATATACATATTTGTAAAGATGATACCAATCCCAGCCATAGTTATTTATAGAATTGTGTCTTACATAAGAGTTTCTACTGAGCATATTCTGGAAATATCTATATAAACTATTCAAAAAGTCTACGTTCTTGTTTCCACTGTTTCTGCTCCTACCCCATACTTGAATTCTCTCACTCACCTGCTTCCATTTCTTCCACCCTGCATCTGTCCCATTTTTTTAAACTAGAGATTCCAAATCAGATCACTGTTCTCATTATTTCATGACTTCTTCCCCACCAGATGCATTCCTATTCCCCTCATCCGCTTTAGTTCCCTCCATTTCCCCTGGCTTCTGTGCGTAAGACCCACCTGTTGTTTAGAGTTAGACCCGTGGTTCTCAGCCCTGCCCCACTGAGGAGCTCATCCCAGAACAACTGAGTTCAAACCCCCCAGAGAATAAATTTATGCATCTGAGTGTTTTCAAAGCAACTGAATTGAGCATGTTGTTATACTAAAGGGTATAAGGACATACCCCTTCCTCTGTCCTGTGCCCCTCTAGAGTCCCCTCTTCACTGGGCCCTTAGTCAGCAGAATGACTGAATGGACCAGTGCTGTGACATCCCCAGGACCTTGTCCATGGAAATAATGAGGTGGGCAAGAACAGTGGGAGCTTTTCTTCACAGACCCAAGAAAGGATATAGAAGAGTGGAAACAAATACTCCAAATGATCTCTGGTCTCCAAAGCTCAGATTAACATTTACAGCCTACTCTTCATGTGTCCTCTTTGAAGGCAGTACAAACATAGAAATAATAAGGGCAGAAGGGCAAGGACTGACAAGGCTGAGGTGAGGAGGAAAGGAAGTGCCTACAGCATAAAATTTAAGGAGGTGCTCACTCTCAGGTGCCCAAGGTGCGTATACAAGACACTGAGAGTAAGTGCCTCCTTAAATTTTGTGCCCTAGGAGTCTCCTTACCTCATCCTAGTCCTGGCCCTGAGGGGACCTAAATGAGAGCTTTCTAAAGTTATACTGGGAGAGAGGGTGACTATAATTATCCAGTTCAGTTGAAGATTTTATAGGCAAAACATAAAGCCTTCTCAGCACACCTTGCCATTAAGATTTCTGAATCTAGCATGAGGATTATCATCTGCCATTAGCTCCAGTGCTGTGTGCCCCCCAAATATGCAGCTTATAGAGGATTCAAAGGGGGAGTTCTCAACAGAAGAGCAGCAAGTATCTGTTCATATTAGGAGAAACTGACAATTGTTTTTAGCTGAAAGTCAAGGGTAATGATGTTTTGTCTAGTAACATACTATATACTAGTACCTCTTCATTTTAATCCTTCGTTCATATCTCTCTTTTTACAAGATATAAATTAGTACTTGTGGAGTACCTAGCCCACTTGAGTGCTCAATGACTGGTAACTATTTTTCTCACCAGGAAGATAATGGAACTCAGGAAACACTTTTCACCCGGGATCACCGCATCAGCAAATCCACATTATTTAAAGACAGAGTCAAGCTAGGTGCAGACGATGGGCTCTACCTCTCTCCAGTCCAAATCCACGATGATGACCGGAAGTTCTCTTGCCACGTTACAGTCAGGCCTGGCAAAATCTTGAGTGGCTCCACCACGGTCAAGGTTTTTGGTAAGAGAGTTTGTTCTCTGGATTCCCCGCCATCCTGCCATCCCTGCTGCCTGCCTCACTTTCCCCCTGGAGAGGAAACAGCCTGTGACCTGGAGGGCAGCCATGCAAGGCTAGCTATTCAGGAGTTTTGTTTACCTTGATACCTGCCTTTCATGTTGGGGCTGGCGAGGAGGATACGAAGTGAAAGAATAACAATTCTGTTATTAGATGATTGAAATCACACAATTGGTCAGTTTCCTGGTGACCACTCCCTTACTTACAATTTTAATATTTCCTAAGAATACTGGAAATCTCTTTAATTATAGCTGCCAAAGTATAATTGCTTAGCTGTCTAATTGTCTCAGTTGCTTGCTGGAGCAAGACAGAATAAGGCCAGTGTGAGAATATAAGGATGATGAACAGAGTTCCAAAGACGCTCTCCGGGCATCGCCCCCATACCGCGCCAAAGCCAGCTGGGGTGAATTCAGGCCAGCTCCTCCAGCAAGGACGCCCACAGTAGGGGCCTCTGACTCTGCAGGGTCCAAATTGGGGAGAGAGGGGGAAATGTGAAAATTCTATTTTGTTCAGTGATGCAAGGAAATGTTAATAAACAAAAACTCCTAGCTTTGAATATTTTTTTCATCTTTGTGACTAAGAAATGTGCTTTTTAAAACAGCATTTCTAAATTAAGGCAAAGAGAAAAGCAGTGATGCAGGTGAGCAATTAATTGATTTTGAAAATGAGGTAAACGGAAAGAAAATAACTTTACAAAACATAAGTCACAACTGACAGAACAAGTAAAAAGAAAATCTTTGTTTTTACTTACAGTCTCATTGCACTATTATTAGAGGTCACACAATTCAGTATTTTGAAGGAAATGCCAGCTCTGCAGTTCATATAGATGTAGTAGCTTACAGCCAAGATTAATATAGTTTGAAGCCTCTTGCTTATAGCTTTCCTCTGTCTCTTCCTCCTGCCCTCCTTCCCCAACTCTTCCTATGGACAGGCTAGGAAATAGTCAATCGCCCCCTGATGGTCAGGTTCCTTATGGAGCCTAAACAATGTTCTGTGAAGAGTTGGGAAAGACTGTTCATCTCTTTTATCGATTATCACCCTCGGCGCTCTTACCGAGGTGTGACTGTCTTAGCACAAACATGAAACCAACTCATCTGGTCTTACTATTGGCAAATCAATGAAGGCAGCCATCCGGGATGTGCAAAGAAATATCAATTCTAAATAATGCAATTTGTGTCCCTTTTGACCAAGGGTTTTTTGCACTGTAACTTGACCTGATTGCCTTGTCAAATTAAACTGTGTCCTCTTTGCTGCATTAAAATGCTTTCATCTTGGTCTTGACTGCTTCTGACTTTTACATCTCACTCTTTTCTCCCTATTTATCTGTACATCTGTCTCAACATTTCTGTTTCTTCTTTGAACTCCTTCCAGTACATGCTTAAAAATAAGAGATTCTGCCTCCTTGTAGATATAATTAGATTTTCTCTGCTTCCTGGACTTTCTCCTTTACCAAATGGGCTAGATAGGTTGTGTTAGAATAGTCTCATCTAGTCTGAACCTATTTGTGGGTGTCACCTGAACATATATCATCATGGCCCTGGCATAGAAGCACAATACATAGTTCATTTAGAATCCACTCTGCATTCCTTCATTATTCCTCAAGTAAATGAAGCCAAAAATAAAAATATGAAAACCTCAAAATAAATACCCAAGTGTACCACAGACCCATTCTACATGCCCAAATCCAGCTCTTTTCTTCTTCCTGACAATGCCTTTACTCTCTAACAGACCAAGGATTGGACGTTTGCCCAGCTCCTCTGTGGCTTCCTGCATCTCTCTCACTCGTCTCCTTTAACTTTCCTTTCCTTAGTGGTAAGTCACCTGCCATCACAAATTCCCGCTCCTCAGCTCTAAATCTGATTGTCCTGAGCTTCAAAAATAATCTCTACCACCCCTGCAATTTTTAGTAATTGTTCTTTCTTTGGGGTCCTTTATTCTACAGTATTTGTTGCCAATAGAAGGTCAGAAATGCCCCTCCTCTCCTCAGTGTTTTAGGGTTGTATTTTGGTTTGGGTTCTCCTGAAAGAAAGCAAGGAGAGGAGGATTTGGGTTGAATTCCTTTGTTTGAGAGGTAATCCTCTGAAACATCAGAAGAGGAAGGAAGATAATAGAATGTACACGATCAAGCTGTGGGTTTGGAGCTCAAACCCCTGGGGAACTCTGGAAGAACACACATCAGAGGCAAAGAAGCTGGGGTATCAGTCACCAACTCCCCGTCTGTTATCGCCACAAACTCTCTGGGATTTCTTGTTTGCCCTGCTTGTGGACTCAGTGTGCTCCCCTAACCGCAATAAATCCTTAGGAGAGTATCACATTTGCCTCTACTTGGTGAGGTCTCTTGACCAGCAAGTAAAGGCAAATGTCAAATGAATTTGCAGGTATTAACAGCACCTGTGACAGGGTCTTAATATTTTAATATTTTCTCCACTGGTTCATAGACGGCTTTGTCTGCTGTACTCAAGAATTTACTTGAGCCCAACCAGTGTGGCTCAGTAGTTGAGCATCGACCTATGAACCAGGAGGTCATGGTTCAATTCCCAGTCAGGGCACATGCCCGGGTTGTGGGTTCCATCCTCAGTGTAGTACATGCAGGAGGCAGCCAATCAATGACTCTCTCTAATCATTGATGTTTCTATCTCTCTATCCCTCTTCATTCCTCTCTGAAATCAATAAAAATATATTTAAATTTTTAAGAAAGAATACTGACTGGTTTGGCTCATTGGATAGAGCATCAGCCAGCAGACTGAAGGGTCCCAGGTTTGATTCTGGCTAAGGGCACATACCTAGATTGCAGGCTAAATCCGACAGTGTGTGGGAGGCAACCAATCAATGAGTCTCTCTCACATCAATGTTTCCTTCTCACTGTCTCTCCCCCTCCCTTTCACTCACTCTAAAAAAAAAAAATCAATGGAAAAATATCCTTGGGTGAGGGTTAACAAAATAAAAATAAAATGAAATTTTAAAAAATTTGTAAAGAACTTACTTGAAACCACTTAAGTTCAACATGATAGAATTAATACCTACTTTGGATTGGACTTTGTTAAGTGCTTGAGATGAAGAGATGAATAAAACAGTCTGGCTTTGAGGCACCTATAATCTAGCAGGATAACAAAATCATTGAAATAGTTCCTAATAGTTTCTAGTACCAAACAACTAAAGTATAAAGTGTCTTTCCTGTCCCTTTCAGAGGCCTATACATTATACTGTATTTCTGTCCCTCCCCTCCCCCACAGTCCCCTTTTCACCTGGCTCAGTAGTAATTATAATTCAACTATCAATTAGATGTCGCAAATTTCAAAAGCTTCCTCTCATTCCCGAAGGTTGGGTTAGCAGTTTCTCTTAAAAGCTTTCTTCAAATCCTATATGTCCTCAATTATGGTATTTATCTCAGCGTTTTCTAATTTCTTGTTTATGTATCTGTATTTTTCAGGAAAATATAAATACTTTTAGCACAGTGAAGATTATTTGCCCACCTTTGTTTCATAAAAATCTAACATTCTTCCAGGCACACAGTGAGTGTTTAATATATTATAAATGACGAATTTTTTACACACACACACACACACACACACACACACACAGACACTAGTAGTCAGGTAAGATGGCATTACGTGCCACTAACTGTGTTTTCTTTGCCTTTAAGCTAAGCCAGAAATCCCCATGATTGTGGAAAATAACTCCATGGATGTCTTGGGAGAGGTGAGTCACATTAAAGCCTTTGAAAATTTATAGTATAACACGCCGAGGTTACATCGTTGTCCAGAACATTTTTCCAAAGGATATTACTCTTTGGCCCTCAGCCAATTAATTTCTGGTGAGGTAGAAGGGAAGTTGAATTGAAGCTGGAAACCTAATGGGCATTCTTACTTTCTGATTTTGGGCTCTCAGAGTATGTGATCTGTGGTCCTGAGTCCTTATTTTTTCTGAAAAAAAAAAAAAGTCTCAATAGCTTAAATTTCTTTTTAATAAAAATTGAAGTAGATAGTGAAGGAAAAGTAGGGCAGAGAGCAGTGTGAATCCTGGGGAAAGAATGAGTTTTATGCTCAGCTGACATTTAATTTGTTCAAAGCCATTTCCTGTACCAGCTTTCCCATTGTTTTTATTTTGAAGTTAACAAGAAGAAAGCTGTCCTTATGTACCTCTCAGAACCCAGCTATTTCTTAGCAGCAGGAGAAAGGGCAAGAGAAAAGGGGAAGTCAAGTAGACCCTCTGACTTCAGTTTCTTGTAGGTAGTTCCCAGCCTCTAATCACCTGGAATCTGAGCTCAGAGCTCACTTGCCAGCTCTCCTCTTTGCTGGCTGTGGCCTTGGGCAAGTTATTTCACAGCTTTGTAGTCAGTTTTCCCACTCATATAGAGGGGATTAGATGGGTATCTGCACATTGTTGTTTTTAAGAATTAAATGAAATAACCTATGAAAAGTTCTTAGTAGATAGTGTGACATATATTAATTGCTCAATAAATACCATTTTGTTGTTTTGTTCATATTACTATTATGCATGTTAATCAACTGTCTTGTGGCATTATGATTTTATTCAAGCTTTTCATAACTCCAAATAAAAAATATTCTCATTAACTCTATTTCCTATTACATGGGATGAGAGAAAATTATACTTATATTCTAGTCTCGTCTAGTCCCAAGAACATTAAATTACTTATGATTTCTAGTCCTGCTGAATATCAGTCATGTAATTTGACAGTTGAATTATAGCTCAGACTCTGTGGGATGGTTTTAGATGAAATATATATATCTCAAGTATTTGTGTCTTTTGCTGATTTTATGTATTAGTCTTTTAGATCATTGCTATTGAAGTTCTGAGCATATAGGAAAATATTTTAAATTGTCCTGTCACAATTAATTCCCAATTTTATCAGTGGACTTCATTTCATTAATTTAAAT
This sequence comes from Myotis nattereri, assembly GCF_964212035.1. Classification (NCBI taxonomy): domain Eukaryota; kingdom Metazoa; phylum Chordata; class Mammalia; order Chiroptera; family Vespertilionidae; genus Myotis; species Myotis nattereri. The sequence goes on along the minus strand of NC_138077.1, from coordinate 68,021,933 downwards.
AAAACCAATAATCTAGTGGTATAATATTTGGTAGGTATTTTGTTTCTTATAAAGACTTCTTGTAGGTTCTTGGTGCCAGTGTTTATAGGTAATATTACTCAATTAGATATGTAACCATAAAGTTGGACCCCAAAATTCCAATTTTTTAAAAAAGGACTTTGTCTTACATGTTATTAAATTTCCTCTTCTGTACCAAGCTTGCGTAGGTGCTGAGAGGGAAAACAGGAGAAACTTACTTCCTGGGGAATTAGTGAATAAACTCTTACCAAATCCATTTAAGCAGCTACAGGACACGGCTTGTCTATTGATCTTTTAACATCTTGCCAAACATTAATGATTCCTCACTCTGATATTCTTATAATTTCCATTGCATTTTCAATAAGTTATGAACTCTGTAAATCCCTTTCACATGCTTTCATCATGTGATGCTCCCAATGAGGCTCAAAAAAAAGGTAGGTTACCTGCCATTTTACAGATGAGAAATTGAGGCCTGGGGAGTCTGAACAACTGGCTGAGTCATTACTAAAGGGCAAAGCTGGGGTGAGAATTTAGCATGCCCATATCCAGGTCAGGTGGTACAGTGAAAGGAGTCAGCTCCAGGGACAGGTAGAACTACTGTCAAATCCTAATTAGACCACTTACTAACTACATATCCTCACCAAGTAGTTAACCCCCATGAGTCTCAGCCAACTCACCTCTAAAATTGGGGTCATAATACATACTTTTCAGGGTTCTTAGGTGAATTAAATTTATGCACAGTAATGAAGTACAGGACACACTGCAAATGTCTCGGGAATATTTCTTTCCTTCCCAGTATTTATCATTCACTCACTCTCTTTCACCCATTCCTTCCTCTGCATTTATATTCATAAATCTACTATGTGATTGAGACAGTGTGGGATAATGAAAACATGGAACATAGATTGTGGAACCTGATAGACCTGGGTTGAAGTCTTACCCATCACTTATTGACTCGACCCTGGAATCTCAGTTCCTTAGCTTCCTCATCATTGATCCCAACCTCACAAGGGTGAAGTATGGATCAGATGGGAGCACATATGCAAAGCATCTGCCACCTGGCTACCATAGGTGTTGAGCAGTGGTAATTTTCTATGCCCTCCCTTCATTCCTTAGGAATTAACTCTCTAAGTCAACATGAACATGTGAAATGCCTACTATGTGCTACATATCACTACACAAGCAGCACGCAGTGTTAGAGCAATGGTCATTTGGTCAGTTGTGAGTAGTATTTTTCCAGCAATACTAAAGTTATAAAGTTTATGGCTAATGTAGTTTTCCTGTAAGATAGACAAGTTCCCAAATTATTGTAACAATGATGCCTCTCAGGCTTAGACAGGCCAGGGGTGTCCAAGTGTTACACCTGTGATGGCATGTTCTTGTGTGTTCCTGAGAGGGAGGTTCCACCAGAGTTCCAATATGGCACGGAACCTCCCTTCATAGCTGAGATGGAAAAGGGACCTTCAGCTTAAACTTCAGGGTCCTACCACGTAGCAGATGTTTACATTAGAGCAAAAGATGCTGAGCCAATGAGCCTCTCAGCCCAGAGCCCCTGGCCCTCTAACCCAGCTCTGATGACACAGCAAAAAAAGGCACAAGAGAGACACATGAAAATTCTGAGCTGACTCAACAATGCAGTCTCTCCGCAAGCCGCATGTCTCTCCTTAGGCCTATGCTTTATACTTTAACTCAGTCATCTCCATAGATCATGTTCTTGTCATTCTTAACCTTTGTTATATTTGAAAAAATTTAGGAGGGGAAATATAAAGAAAACTACCGGACATGAAACAGGAAACAAAAGCAGTTGGGCTTAAACATGCCTAAGGAGGAAGAGAATAATGAGAACCATATAAAACAGACACCATAACCTAAAAGCACATATTGGAAAGGAAAGCTCTAGTCGCTGTTTACAGAATTTGATATTTTGTTTATTTAATTTTGGTTTTGTAAAAGCCTGAATCTTTGGGGATTCCTTGGCCTTCTTAAGAAACATTCTGTGTGTGTGTGTGTGTGTGTGTGTGTGTGTGTGTGTGTGTGTGTGTGTAAGATTAGGTATTGAAGCCCCTTTTCTTTTTTTCTAGCATCATGTAGCACAGTAAGTCTCTGAGTCCAAATGTATGGGCATGAGCCTGCCAGCCAACATCATCCTTGCAGTGGTGAGGGCCTGAGCTTTCACCACACCTCAGAGGGCAACTATACCCAGTGGGGAAACCACATGGGAAGTGAAATCTTTAACATTAGTCAGGTTTCTATGGGAGAGGTGAGGGGAAGGGATTTACAGGACTGCATTACAGCCTGGGTTTTTCACAAGCCTGGTGTTTGAACTGTGTTTGTTCCACAAGCAGCTCACAGGGAAGACGGATCTGGTTGTTAGAGCTGCTGGTGGAGTCTAAGAAAAAGCAATAAGAGGGAGCCATGTAGGTGAGGACTGAACGAGGCAAGACACCATTATTATATGAGGATCTTGTCCACTTTCAGGAAGCACAGTGCCCACAGAGTGCTTAGACTACCTACAAAATAATGAAATGCTACCATCTTTATCTCATCTTATCTTCCCCAGCTTTCACCATTCTGTTTTCCCTATTCCCAGCCCAGTTTTTTTTAAAGGTTCTAGAGGAATCATCCAAAGCAGCAGTCAGCTCTAGCTCAAAGACCAGAGTAATTTCCACCTGGATTTTATTCTATTCCTGAGTTAACATTTTAGGCATAAAGATATGCCTAAACACAGGGACTTTTTCTCTTCCTATGGACAATTAGTCACCCTTTCTTCAAAACATCTCTGAAAATTGAATGATGAAGAGTTTTGAAAACTCTGAGAACAATGGATGGATATGCAGTTAGCATTTCAGAGGTAGGAATAAAATCCAAAACTTACTGCTCAAATGGACAAGTGGTCTGTGTGTTCTGTGGAAAGAAAATAAAAGCAACTGCACTCATTAAAATTGACCTCAGAATTTAACAAAATGTTCTGTCCTTCACTCTCCCAGCCATGGTCTCTTTTATCTTCCTGTGGTGAATTTTGCCTAGGGAGCTGTCTCTCTTCTCTCATCTTTTCATGTTTCTTTATCCCTTTTTCTTTCTTTTTAACTTTTCTGCCTCTGGTCCATATTTTTTCTATTTACCCATCTATCATTTTCTTTTTCTTTTTGGCTTTCTTTCATCTCTTCTTCACTAACTCCTTCTCCCTTAACAGACCTTAATATGAGACTAGATTACATTTTTAACTATGAATACATTTTTATGTCATCTATTTCTTTAATCCTCACCCGAAGATATTTTTCCATTGATTTTTAGAGAGAGTGGAAGGGATGGGGAGAGACACACAGAGAGAAACATTGATTGGTTGCCTCCCACATGTGCCCCAACCAGGGCCAGGGATTGAGTATGTGCCCTTGACCATAGTCAAGCCCTGGATTCTTCAGTCCACGGCCCAATGCTCTATCCACTGAGCCAAACTGGCTATGGCTATGTTCTCTATTCTTAATATTTAATTCAAATGAGTTATAAAGTCTTTCATTCTCTCTGCACTAGTTATGCATTAATCATTTCTGTGTTAAGTTGTTGAAAAGACAAGATTCAGACAGATTAGAGTGATGGAACAGCTTTAATATAAGCAGGTGTCATAGCACTGCCACAGTGGGAGAAAGGTATACATCGGAAGGGTCTGGAGACCTCAGGCTCAAGCTTCTTTGTCCTTCCAGTGCTCAGTTCCATAGAACAAGCTTTGTATCCAGTTCTCAAATCACTGCCAGATGCACGCAAAAACCTCGTCCCCAGGAAGCCTCAGTTCTGCTCCTGGTGGGACTGGCCAGGCAGGCACGTTCCAGCTCCCCGACCAGTCTCAACTGTCAAAACCTCCAGCTTTACCAAAACCAAGTGCGAGGCATACATCCCAGTATTTTCACTCATCAGTGCTGACGGCTGGTACATTGTGACCCAGAACAACTCACAGACCCAAGGTGTGACACAACCTCTATATTTAATCAGTGTATTTTAAAGTTTTAATCAGTACAACACTAGGAACCCCGTAGCTAAACATTTGCTTAATTCAGAACTTGCTGATATTAACACAGAGTATGCAAGCTTTCTCCTAAAAGCAAAATCCCACTAGATCGCCTTGCTGTATATTTAAGCTGGAACTAAAATGGCTCTTTGCTTAGAATCTAAAGTCAGTGTTTTCAGAACAGATTTCCCCAAGCCCGGTTTAAACAAAATGGAAGGGGTGAGCTGCTGCCAGCTGGTCTGTCTCCCTCTGGCGGGCCTCCCTCTCTGCCCTCACCTTCCATTTCATCTCCAGGATGGCCCTTTCCACCTCCTCCACAGCTCGCTCTCTCCTTTCCACAGCCCTCTCCCGCCATTCCACGGCCCTCTCCCTCCTGAGAAGGTCCTTTTCTCTTTGGCTGGCCCATAAAGCCAGGGCGCCCACCTGCTCCAGGAGCCTGGCCCACTCGCCCTCGATGCCCATGGGGATCTGCGGCCCTTGGCCCCTCGGGTCCTGGTGCTGTGCTGCCTGACCGTGGCCACCCTTCTCCAGCTCCTCCCTGTGCATGCTCTTCAGGTGCTTCCACAGGGCTGTGGTGCCCACGTTCAGCCCGGGGCCACGGCTCACCTGCCTGCCACATAGGCGGCAAGTGGCGTATTGGTTGGGGTGGTGCCCAGCACGAGCAGGAGCCAGGTGGAAATACTCCCAGGCCTCGGAAAACCGGGTCCCCTTGTGGTGGGGCACTGGGGGTGGCATGGCACTCACAAAAGGGCCAGCCAGTTCTCCCATGTCACGGATCTCCTCCTCCTCCTTCATCAGTAACTCCCCTTTTGCCATCATCCTGGTTCTCTCCTCTTCCTCCTCCTCCCGCCTCATACTGCCTCCTCTTCTACAGCTTTCCTTGAGCTAAAATTCTCAGTTGAACCACAACTAAGGCCAACTGCATACCTGGAAAGGAACTATGGCAACTCTTGGGGTGTCACAGTAATGGTCAAAGGCTGGCACACCTGGTTGGTGTGACGTTTTCTCCTTTCTGCTTCACTGGAGAGTCAGGGTGAGTCAGAGCCAAGCAAAACGGCCTCTGAGGCTCCCCTGCACATTCCCTCTGTGCTCCGGACGTGCCGACCCCTCCTTGGCAACGCCAGAGTCAAAGCACGTTAGCGCAACAATTGCAAAGCTCTTCCGTCCGCTCACTGTTCTCCATCTACATCCACCACGCCACCGTGTCTTTGAATGTTGAAAATTTTAGGTTTTCTCCTGGCTGCTTGCACTGTCTCTGTGCTCCTAGATCCTGTAAAATGTGTTTGGAGGTAGGACGAACAGCCTCAGTGTCCAGGCTGTTCAGGATGCCCGAGGCTGGAGCTTCCCCAGGTCCCTCTCAGTGTGGGTAGCAGCAAGGACAGATGCTGATGTGAGGGACTTATGCTTCCCAGGCACAGTTACAACAAGCAGTCAGCGGCAACAAAGCCTGCCAGGGGCTGGGTAATCAACTTCCTAGTGTGAGGTCAGCTTATCCCTCCGGAGTCCTCTGGGGCCGGGATTCTAAGACATCCGAGCATCAGGCTTAGCTGTTGTCAGTGGGAGGAACTGGCAGGCACGGAGGAGGAACAGGTGGAACTTCCCCATAGGCTCAGTGTCGCCTGTGGTCCTGGGCATGCCGCTCCGCACGCTCCACCTTCCCCGGCACCATCACCTGCAAAGCCAACAGCTGATAAGACCTCCCTGACAGCAGCTGACTCCAGATGTTTTGCTTATTTACTACATTTTAAGGGTTTTTAAAAAATGAAAATCATATTACATTTTAAAAGCAGCCTGACCTCTGATTCCTTATTTGGGTCATTACTGAAGGGAATGAGAGCCTTATTCATCAAGCTTTGCAACCCCCAACAGCTGGGAAACACCCACCAGCCACAAGTGGTTACTTACAGGCTCCAGAGGCTCTGGTCTTGTCTCCAGTGGCTCCCGTGCAGGGTGAGTGCTCTGTGTGCCTTGAACAGTTAGTTATTAGCTGACTCCTGCCCCAGAGGAGGTACCTCCAGTTCCTGTTCCCTCCTACTTTCGGAGGAGCCTTGTTCCCAAATGGGTGTGTCCCTGCCTGTGGGTTTTTCTGCAACACAGATACAAATGCAAACTTTTTCTCCACCCCTTCCAGCACTAAAAAGATGTTCCTGGCAAATGTCATGTAGTAAAAGAGCGAATCCAGCACCTACATGTCGTAGTTCTGTTTCCAGATGACTAGACTGTCTAGCTTTCAAGCCAAGGAGATTTAACGGGAAAGGAGTGCATGTGGACAGAAGCCACATGCCTCAAGGGCATCTGTGGTTTCAAATATTTTGCCCAATTGTCAGACCAAGAGTCTCAATTTGGTTTAGAAACTATAGTTGTAAATTCAGTAAGTAAAAAGCCAAAGAACTTACAGGAAAGGGAAGATTAAATAAAACATCCCCATTCAAATAAATATAGCCAATTGAGAAAAAATTTGGATTTGCTCTTTATTATATTATGTAACTAGAATTGGAAAAGTGTAAATGTGATTAGCTCCTTCTCTCAGTTGGAATAGAATAAAGGGATAATCTGCCCTAACCGGTTTGGCTCAGTGGATAGAGCGTAGAGAGTCGGCCTGCGGACTGAAGGGTCCTAGGTTCGATTCCGGTTAAGAGCATGTACCTTGGTTGCGGGCACATCCCCAGTAGTGGGTGTGCAGGACGCAGCTGATGGATGTTTCTCTCTCATCAATGTTTCTAACTCTCTATCCCTTTCCCTTCCTCTCTATAAAAAATCAATAAAATATATTTAAAAAAAGAATAAAGGGATAATCACAATTTAAGCAAAAATACATTTTCATATATATTATAAATAAGTGAATATACATGTTTAAATTTAAGAAGAAAAATCTGCCAAGAAGAAACAGGAAGAAAAAAAAAAGAAAGAAACAGGAAGAAAATAATTGAGTTATAGGAAAAATATAGAAATAGGCAGAGTAAAAAACAAATAGAGCCTGAGAGTAAAATTCCAAATGAAAAGGAAGGGGGTAAGGGTGTGGAGGAAGACTCCCAATAGGAATGAAGAGTTGGTAAAGACATAGATAATTTTTTTTAAGGTTTGTCTTGCTAGATTAAAAAACTAAATGCTTTCAAAATGATTCTTTGCAAAGCCTTTTAGGAAAGGTTTTGTCCAAATTTAGGGAAACTAATTATGGGTTAACTGACAAATGATCACCATTTCAGTATTTCATCTGTGGAAATAAGGAAACGGTCAGTCTTACAGCCAGATTTAGATCTTTTCTCCTGACTCCTCAATCCCATAATGCTCCAACCATCTACTGGCTTCCCTCTGCTTCCAGGACAATGTTCCCAGCTCACACCTGGCCTAGGAACCCATTCCATCCTCCCAGCTTTGTGAATTCCCCACTACTTTCCAACAGAGACCACCTGTAGTCTGGGCTCATCTCTTCCCTGTCCACAAAATTCAACTTTGTTCTCTAAGTTACTTTCAGATTTCACTCTTCTCTGAACTCCTACAGAAATTTCCAAATACATTTGGCACTTATTATACAATTCTTTGTGCTATTCCTCACTTATTCCAGGTGGACTTAGAATAATGTGTTGGGGAAATCAATGACTTGGCTTGTCTCACGGAGGCAACAGGCACACAAAGAGTGAGCGAATGATTTAATTTAGAGTAGAGGAACAGGTCCCTGTGTGTGCTTGTATGTGTGTGCATGTAGACTTTTCTGCGTATTTACTTCTTATTTTTTTAAATGTAACATGTTTTTTTTTTTTTTCATACTCACTTGGACCAAGTAGAAGTTTCCAAATAAAGACAGTTCTCTTTGCTCAGCAAAACCATATCTGCTGATGTTTCCTAAGATATTTGACTTCAACTTGAACTACTTTAGTCTACAGTTTTAGAGAGATTGGGAGGAGTTTCAGGACAAGAATTATATTCCTAAACAAAATCTTGGGACACAGTCTGGAGGTGGTATAGAATAATTGAAGTCTAAATCAGTCCATAAAATATGAATTCAGAGAATCTACAGGAGTAAATCTTTTAAACATTTTTTTAAGTTGACAAGAAATTTTTTTTCGGTGAGATAGTACCTTTAAAAAGTAATGGAACCACCACTTGTTACTGATATTACCATACCATTGTCTTTTTTTGGGTTAACTGAGCATGGAGGAACTGAATCATAAGAGTGGTTAAAGGTATTCTATATAATAAAGAGCTAATATGCAAATAGTGTCATGCCCTCTCATTGCCACGCCATCACGCCTTAACTGCTTAGACACTCAACACTGGGGAGAGAGGAATGAGGACCAGCCAGATACAAATGAACTCGTGAGAGAGGAATGGGGACCAGCCAGGCTGCGGCCCGGGAGAAGGACAAGCCACCTGCCCCGTGGTCCTGGGTGCCAGTGGCTGCACCTGCACCTGCAGCCTAGGAGAGGGACAGGCCACCTGCCCCGCAGTCCTGGATGCTAGCAGTTGGGGCTAAGGCCCAGGAGAGGGACAAGCCACCCACCCCATGGTCCTGGGTGCCAGCAGCTGTGCCTGCACCTGCAGCCCAGCCCAGGAGAGGTACAAGCCACCTGTCCTGCGGTCCCAGGTGCCTGTGGCTGGCCAGAGGGAGGGAATCCTGAGTCCTGGGTTCAGGGCAAGGCAGAGGCAGTTAGGGGTGATCAGACTGGCAGGGGAGCAGTTAGGGGCAACAAGGCAAGCAGGCAGAGGGGTTAGGGGCGATCAGGCAGGCAGGCAGGTGAGCGGTTAGGAGCTGGCAGTCCTAGATTGCAAGAGGCAGTTGGACATCCCCCAAGGGGTCCCAGATTGGAGAGGGTGCAGGCCGGGCTGAGGGACCACCCCTCCATTTACAGATTTTGTGCACCGGGCCTCTAGTTGATATAATAACACTCCATTTCCTATAACTTTTACATCATAGAGATAATCATCAATCTTTGGCATTTTATTGGATTAAATAAACTGAATTATTTTTTCTTTACTTAAAAGGTATATATTTTAGGGGACCTATTTTACTTTTGATTTTTTTAGTACAGAAAGTGAAGCAATTTCACAGATCTGCATTCTTGCCACTGCATGTATCTCCACTTTCAAGTGTTGAATGAGTGGGAAAATGGGAGCTGCAATGTTTGATCCTGCCCATCTTGGATACACAACAGATAAATTCCTCTGAAAGTTTTAGATATTTTCTTGAGATTTTTGTAGTGACATACTGAGGTATGCTACACTACACCTCAGTAGGATCTCACCAGAGAAATGTAACTTAGTATGTTTAAATTTAGTTTCTCAGCTCTGTAGAAGGTCCAGACTCTTCGGGGCTAACTAGTCTGTGGGGAAATTGGCACACCGAGCATCACATACAGCTAATGGTTCTTTATTAGTTAACTAGTATATTCATCAATTGGGAAATATTTGAGAACTAAAAACAAGGACTGGTAATATGTAAAACTACACACATCTCTTGATGAGAAAGTAAGTAATTATAAATGGAATTATTATTTTTCAGTATCTCAGATAAAATAATGAGGATACAATAAGTCTTATTGGATATTTTCACCAAGCTATTGAAGAAACCACCATCTCACAAAGAACAAACACAGTGTTGAAAATAAAACATAACTAATCCTACCTCTAAACTTTCTAGTTTTGTGACATAAACAACCTGTTCTTCTATTTCTCTCTTATTTCAATACATGTGTTTTACCAGGAGATATTTTGGCCTGGGATTGAGGTAATATAGTTCCCAATTTGTGCTATCAACTACATCCCACACCCTTTAGCTAGTCTGTGATTCTGTGCTTTGGTTTTCCCATCTGTCAAGTGACAATAATAAGGTGTATCTTTCTTACCCTATAGTATTAATATAATAAAATGAAAATGGATTATGGAAAACTCTCTACAAGTCAAAAATGAGATACTTATAGTAAAGGGTTTCTGTGGCCACTGCTACAAATAATATTTTATATTGTGCTGCGCTCAGCACGGCCAGGGGTAAACCTGAGGGGGATGGAGGGGGGAGGGTTAAAGAAGACAGACAAGAGAATAAAGCTGGGGCTAGGTGGGATGCTGCTCTCAGATGGAGAGACAGTGCCACAGCCTGCAAGCTGAATCTTTATTTTATAGCCAGATCCCAGGAGACAAAGTAAGGGCGTGGTCAAGATGTTTACAATGTTCTGGGGCGGGGGGGTTTCGAATCTACTCAATTACATGTACCTGAACTCTATCAAGCTTTGTTTTGGCAGCAGTTGCTACACATCCCGCAGCCTACATCACTCAGCCACCTGGGACCACAGGTTCAGACCATGAGGGCAAGCTTACAATTATAGCCTTTGGCTATAATTGTGCTGGGAGGGCTTTGCCCTTCAAGCTGGGACTTGCACGTGGCTTTGCCGTGAGAGGACTGTGCCCTCTCATTAGTCCAAGGCTTGAACCTGTCTAAACCCTGTAGCCGCTCTCTACATTATATTATTTGGGGAATGGAAATAACCAAAGTGTAGCATTTATTCTAACAGAATATTCTTCTCTGGCCTCTGCCTGTTAGAGCTTCTTCCTTCTATCTTTTCATTTCCATTTATTACTATTGTATTCTGCCTGTGCAGAGCTGTGATTTTCCTTTTACAAAACCAATAATCCAGATTTGCAACACCAGTACTGTCCTGGATTCTAGAAATTAATTTATAACATCTTTATAAAGAGAAAGTCTATTTGTAATTCCAATTTTTCACACAACCTCTTAAAACATGGCATTGTTAAAAGTGGAGAAAATGTTTTCTGCCAATTTGCCTTTTGTGAGGGTTGGTGGAGATGTAAGGGGTATTCTGTACTTCTGAACTTGCAAATAATTCTTCCTGTGTCTTGTATTTACACCCAGAGAACATTTACCTGCTCACTGAGGAATGTATTTCCTACAGCAAATCTCACATGGTTTATAGACAGAAGTTTTCCTCAAGGTGAAAGAGAAGGTAAGGAAATCATTCAATGGAAATGGGTTTGGCAAAGAAAGAAAACAAAGAACAATAGAAATTGAGGTTGCTTAAGTTTATCTTGGCATTTAAGGACAATTCCCATTCCAAAAAAAACAGCCACTTTAAATGCCACTTTCTGATACTCATCTGGCTCCTCCAAGAGGATGGGGGTATCATTTCCCAGGATGTGAGAAATACACTTGACTTCATCAACTTATATATAAACACTAATGTTTTATTTCACTGTTAGTAAAAGCAGAACTTTTAGATGAGGGCAAAAAGTTTAATTCAACATACATTTAGTAATAATTTCATATAATTTAATTAACTTAGTACCACTGCTTTAAGTCAATAAATGAGTGATTTCTACATTTTCTTATAAGGACTTGGGTGGAGTGGGGGGCAGGGGAGGGAAGGCACTGGAGGAAGTGCACATAGAGAACCTGGCTCCGTGACAAGGAACATGCTCACCTGGAGAATTAAAAGTTCCTGGGGCAGGAACACATTGAAATAAGCTCAGGTGAGACTACACAAAGCTATGTTTTTCACAGGTAATAAACATGACCACCTTTGCTGGAAAAATCCCAGCCAACCCCTGCCTGGCACAATAGCCTTTCTCCTGAGTCATTTCTCCTCAACGTGCAACATATTTTCAACAGTAACTGAACCACAGAGTTACTGCATTTTTTTTTTAAATAATGAGCTTAAAAGTTGGTGTTCATGAATCATTGTGTTAATGCACTTGATTCATTTTGAAACTACTATTGGTTTTGTTATTAGTTCCCTTTAAAACCAGTTCACCCACCATAATGACAGGATGCAATCCTGATAATATCTGTTAAATGTCATTATAGATATGTTCTCCTGTTAAATAAGCCCTGTTTGATGTGTCCATTATGTTACTTCAAACTAAAGGGGTTGGTTTGCCTACTCATCAAAGCCCAATATAATGTGAAGGGTAGTTTTCAGCAAAGAAAGTACAGTAAAGGTTTATTTGGGGAATTGGCACCAAGCCCAGAGGCATAGGTAAGCCAGTACTCTGAAACCTGGTTCTCCAATGACCTCTGGGTGATAGATTAATTATATAGGGGGGAAATTATTAGTCAAGGTGGCTAAGGGAGTTGGGGTTCTGGGCTCTACTGATTCCTCGGAGCCAAAGGAAAGGGAGGAGATGATCATTGCATCGGGTCCCGATGTTGCATGGCGTCATCCTGTCTGATTTCATGAGGATGTGGTTGGTAGTGGTAGGGTTGTTCTGCTCTCACGGGCCTGGGGCTAAAACATAACTGAGGTCAAGATGTTATCTTGAGTTTAGCAGAAACTCTGCTCTCATGGTTGACAGACCTGAGGCTTTGTTCTTAAGACAGAAGTCTGATGCTGACCAGAACCTAACGTCCTAAGGGCTTAATGATTGAAGAGTGGACGTGCAGTATGTGCACAGGTAGAAGGATCTGGTTGAAAGGAGGCAAGTGGGCCATAGCAATATTAGGTTGGACAAGGCTAGCTTGAATTAAGGAGAAAATGATATTAGAGAAATGAAGTTCCTGTGCAGTTATAATTACACTCCCAACTATAAGGCCGGATGGTGTGGTCAGAGTTCTACCAGCATATAACTACATTTAGTTATGAGTTTGGCCAGTAATAAATTCAGAACTAGCATGTAGAGCCTTTAATGTAAAGACACTGTGAGAGTTCAGAAAGTTATGGCCTATGATGACAGACAGTTTTACATTAAATCCCTGCCACCATGTGTGCTGTTTGGAAGTTGAACTAACAGTGGCAGTTAAACAGGGTTTTATTTCTAAAGAAGACTCACAGGACCCAACATGACAATGGTTATAAATCTGCAGCTTATTGCAGGAAAAGGAAACAATAAGCAACACCATTAAAGTAAAGATATGCATGACATGTACATTTGCAACAAGGGGTCCAGTGCCGTCGGGCATGGGCTCGTTTGTCCTCCCTCTGTAAAGGGGACCTGTGGAAGGGGGAACCACTGATATGGCACAGAGCACCTCAGAGTTTCAGCTGAGGTCATTTTATAGTGTCCTGATCACTTAGGCATATCCCTGCTGTGTATCCAGATTCCACAGCAGAGCCCTCAAATTCCCCTGGGCCCTGGTTACAATCCAAACAATCCTCTTAATCAGTGGTTCTCAACCTTCTGGCCCTTTAAATATAGTTCCTCCTGTTGTGACCCAACCATAAAATTATTTTCGTTGCTCCTTCATAACTGTAATGTTGCTACTGTTATGAATCGTAATGTAAATGTCTGATATGCAGGATGGTCTTAGGCGACCCCTGTGATAGGGTCGTTCAACCGCCAAAGGGGTCGCGACCCACAGGTTGAGAACCCCTGCTCTTAACTCATTTCACATCTCGATCATGGACCAATGCCATGCAGCAGCCTCAGCAAACAGTTCCAGTTAGTTCTGGGCCTGCTGGAACATACCCTCACTGCCCAGATACTGCCATTGGACACCTTTTGACTCTCCTTTACCGTAAACCGAACCGTCTCCCGCCAGGCCTTGGCATCCCGGTATGGCTCATGCCAGCAATGTGAGTGACTAATCTTGCTCTTATTCATCTTGTAGAAATATACATTACAAATGAAGAGAGAAAAGATGAAAGTGGATTTTTGAACATAAAGTCTGTTTTCACAAGGGTGTATGGCAATGAACCAGCCCAATCAAACAACCTGACCATCTGGTGTGTGGCTCAGGCTCCGGTGCCTGGAAATAAAGTATGGAATATCTCATCTGAAAAGATCACTTTTTCCTTGGGTGAGTAGTCTGCTAATAAGCTCAACAAGGGGTGGCCAAGACTGCCATAAGTTCAGAGCGTTTCTAATTGGAACAAATAGAATACTTATTTCCATGATATTTTAATCTAGCTACACAACTCAAAATTACTAAATTTCAAAGTAGCAAACATTTTTTGACAAATGGGACCCTACTGAAAAAGTATTCTTTAAATAAAAAGCTGACTCAAGAATGTTTTCAAGAATTTCAGGTGAATACAGAACATTTTCTTTGCAAATTTTATTAATTCTATTAATAATAACTCTTAACTAACTGACATTAACACTACTATATTAATGATCAAGAGAGATGATCATTTAGCATTTTAAAAAAATCCAAAAATTCCTTCTGGATTGCTAAAAACATTCAAATACATATAGCACAATGGCTAAACCATGTATAAGATATAAATACTTTAAGGATAGGGACTGTATCTTGCTTTAGTACCCCTGGTTTGAAGCACAGAGTCAGGCACAAAGAAGATTTTTATGACAAAATTGATATGTAGGATCATTCTACATATTTCAACATTTGACTAACTTGATAAAATAATGAAGATATTACTACATAAAAGAGATGAACATATGTTTTGACAAACACTGTGACAACAGATTACCTATAAAAATAGAAATTTGTAATGAAAACCATCAAATATGCATATATAATAGTAAAGTAATGCCTATAAAACTTAAATAGATTTGCAAGTCATTAATAAACTCTGAAGGACTATTAACATCTTTACCACCTTCCTATTTTCAGAAGTATTGTAGTCTATAACATACTCATAAAAAACCAGAATAATTGATGAGGAAAAGAGTTTCCCTCTGATTCACTCTGCATCTTGGGTCCTTCCCAGTCCTGTCACAAATGCAGGCGGTTAGTTCCTGAGATCCTTAACCAGCAAAGGTAATGGATATCTCAGTGCAAGTTCATTCCCCACTATTCAGAAACAAGTGCCTATTTGATACTGGGACAGTAGCACCATCCCCATCCCTCCTATAACTAATTTTCTCTCTCTCTCTCTCTCTAATATATATATCCTTATTCAACTTTGCCTAATTCTTTCAAAAATAAATACACCTTCTTTGCTGAAGGCTGGGTATAGTTAGGGTGCAGTCTTGGAACATTAAAGGTAACTGGTTCTCACATAGTTTTACCAATAGCTTTGGAAGAACCTAAGGACATGAACTAGAGACCAAACAACCTCAAATTCCAAAGAGAACTGTATTTCTGTCATAAACATATGCTTAAAAAAACAATATTTTGTGATGTTAAAACTGTGCTTGTGTTTTTGTTCAAAGACTCTTTTTTAAAGCAGTTTCAGCTTCACAGCAAAAAAAGAGAGGTACAGAGATTTACTGTATACACCCCCACCCCCGCACACACATGCATTTTCTCCCTCATTATCAATATCACATACCAGAATATGCACTTGGTACAATTGGGAAACCTACATTGACACATCATAATTATCCAAAGTCCATAGCTTATTTTAGGGTTCATTTTTGATGCTATGCATTTGGACAAATGTATAATAATATGTACCTATCATTATAGTATCATATACAATCATTTCACTGCCCTAAAAATCCTCTGTGCTTCACCTATTCATCCCTGTTCTCCCAGACCCAACCAACCCTGGCAAATACTGAGCTTTTTTTACTATCTCTATAGATTTGCTTTTTTGGAATGTTATATTAAAATCATACAGTATGTAGCCTTTTCAGATTGCGTTCTTTCATTTAGTAATATGCATTTAGGTTTCCATGCCGAAACCGGTTTGGCTCGGTGGATGGAGCGTCGGCCTGCGGACCGAAAGGTCCCGGGTTCGATTCCGGTCAAGGGCATGTGCCTGGGTTGCGGGCACATCCCCAGTGGGGGGTGTGCAGGAGGCAGCTGATCGATGTTTCTCTCTCATCGATGTTTCTAACTATCTATCTCTCTCCCTTCCTCTCTGTAAAAAAATCAATAAAATATATTAAAAAATATATATATATGCATTTAGGTTTCCTCAATGTCTTTTCATGGCGTGATAGCTCAATTTTTTATGTTAGCATTGAATACTATTTTGTTGTATGCTTGTACCACATTCATCTACTGAAGGACATCTTGGTGGCCTCCAACTTTTGGCAACTATACATAAAGCTACCATAAACATTCATATGCAGATTTATATGCCATCATGAGTTTTAGACTACTTTGCTATATACAAAGAACACAATTGCTGGATTGTATAGTAAAAGTATGTTTAGTTTTGTAAGAAACCACCAAACTGTCTTCCAAAGTAGTTGTATCCTTTTGCATTCCCAGCAGCAATGAATAAGAGTTTCTGATGCTCGCCATCCTCATCTACGTTTGGTGTCAGTGTTCTGGATTTTGGTCATTCTGTAGAGATATTTCACTTTTTTAATTTCCATTTCTCTGGTGACATGTGATATGAAGCACCTTTTCATATGCTTATTTGACATCTGTATATCTTCCTTTGTTCAGTGTCAAAAGTTTGGCCCATTTTTTAATCAAATAGTTTGTTTTCTTAATGTTGAGTTTTAAGAGTTCTTTGTATATGCTTTGCATAACAGTCCTTTATCACATGTGCTCTTACAAATATTTTCCTCCCAGTCTGTAGCATATCTTCTCATTTTCTTGAAGTATATTTATTTTTAAGATTAGAAAATAAAGAATACTTTTTTGTTATTCCTCGCCTGAGGATATTTTTCCATTGACTTTTAGTGAGAGTGAATGAGAGAGGGAAAGACAGAAAGAAACATCGATGTAAGAGAAACACATCGATTCGTTGCCTCTTACATGCCAGGGAGGAGCCTGCAACTGAGGTACATACCCTTGACCAGAATTAAACCCAGGATGCTTTGGTCCACAGGCCGGTGCTCTATCCACTGAGCCAAACCGGCTAGGGCAAAAGTAATGAATATTTCAAGGTAATAAGGAAGAGCATTCATTCTGATACACAAAGCACATGATAATTCCAATATTATAGGAGAGCCTTGGATCTAATATAATTTTAGGATCTGAGAAGATGGTTATTTTAAAAATTTTATAATGAGTTTTTATCCTTTGTGGTAAAATATGAAAGACAGTAAATCTTGAAGAGTCCATTTTCCCCAAAATATAGCTTGTATTCCAGTCACAGTCTGACACACATCTTTGTGAATGATGTAGAAGATGCAGTTGAGACTCCATAAAATAACGTCATCACTCCATCATAGTTTTCTATTTGTTATTGTCCTTAAACACTCCCAAACATGCTTTCTCTGCCTGTGGTGGTACCACCGGATGCCATATAAACACTGGAGTTAACGTCTCATGATTTGTCTAAGAGTCATTGCCGTATCAAGCTATTGTTGACAGATAGTAAGATGAAAACACAGAAGAAAAATCTGTTGTCTCTGAGTGCTAAGGCAGAGAAATTCTGGAACCATTGCAGAGCAGAAAAGAGATTAGTGAGAGGAGAGCAGTTTTCGCCGCCTTTTATTCCCAGAGAAGAGTAACAATGTTAGAATAAAATAACAAGGTCTGAGGTGCTCTCTTCCCACCTAACCCAGGCTCCCAGGAAGTTCAAATGCTCAGTGATTCTTACTAGGAAAACTCAGGAAGGGAATGGGTCAGGGTCAGGGTGATTGGCAGCTCATCAAGCAGTTATTTGAGTACCAGAGCCTGTAGACTCCTGTAATTGCCAACAGTATATTTAAAAAAATATATACTTTTCCAAAAATATCCTCTGCTGCTGGCCTAGCCTATTGGTATGTGTACTATTGTAGCAATGTGGAGTCCATTTTGGGGCATACACAAAGTGTGTTTTGTTTTGCTGAGTGTGAATACCCCCTGGGGAGGGTAATATCCTGGCTGTCATCAGGCTTGGCTGAGATAGGTTTATTAAATGGATTTCCAACTGTAACTGTTAAGGTCAAGACCTTTGGGATTAGAAAGAGAGTTAAGGATTAATGAGTTCCGTGAGTGTGTGTGAGTGTGCATGTGTTTTGGGGATGTAAAGAGAGTATTAAAACGGGATACGTCAATAATGGGAGGAGAGAACCATTGAATATTGAGATGGGATGTGCCAGACAAATACTTCTTGTTATGTCCCTCATACAATAAAGGACCTTAATATGGATACAAATCACCCAAGGATCTTGTTAAAATGCAGACTCTGATTCAGTAAATCAAGGGGGTGGGCCTGCTATTCTGCATTTCCATTAAGTTCCTAAGAGAAGTCAGGAACCACATTTTGAGAAGCATGGGCCTAGCATGCTCTGGAGTGCACTTCTAGGTGGAATAGCTGAGGGGGGTTCAAGCTCTAAGGAAGCCCTAAAACTGAGCCAGCTGTTCTACTCTATGGGCCAGACACATGGTCATTGCTGCCCACTGCTGGTCCTGAGGGCCCTGACAGGCCTGCTGCAGAGTGGACACACCTGGAAACAAAGTGAGTTGCTTTTGGCCAGTAGCTCAACCCCTGACAACATGATGGCCTGAAAACTGGCTGACATGTGCTTGCTAAATTCTGCATTTGAGTTTCAGAAAATAATTTTTTCCCTGTTAGGATTTAGCCACTCCTTTTTATACTCCCTGAGTTTTGTTTTGACTGAGGCAGAGTTTCGACTTTGCAGGCCAATCTGAAACCAGAAGGATATTTTTGGCCTCAAGTTTCATGTTGAAAGTTCTGCAGGGCTTTTGTCAGACGGGGAGGAGTTCCTGGGAGACTGGGGTAGGTGGGGAAGGGAGCATCTCAAACACTTTTATCTTGCAGCCTACCAACATTGTTACTCTTATTAAAGGCAACAAAAACTGCTCTCCTCTTACTCTCTTTTCCGCTCTGTAATATTCCCAGAATTTCTCTGCTTTAGCACTCAGAGACAACAGATTTTTCTTATATGGATAATACATAAACAAATGGGCATGGCTGTGTTCCAATAAACTCTGTTTGCAAACATAGGCAATGAGTGGGATTTAACATGTGAGCCACAGTGTGGCAACCACTGTGCTAAGCAATCCACAGAGAAAAACACCTCCGCATCATATTTCCAAGTGTGTGCTCCGACTGATGAAGGTTATTCCTTTGGAAGATAAGGCTCATGATGCACCCGTAGTCAGCTCTGTACTTAAAGCTGGACTTCTTCCTTCCAATGTTAAGAGGGAATTTGTAGGCACTGAATCATCCTCCACTTGCATGAAATACAAAAATACAAAGTGAGGAACAAAATAATTACTTCTCTGGAAGGGCATGCCCAATAAGTAATAAGGCCTTTGCAGGGTAAACTCTGAACACATCATAAAGCTCCTTAGGCTTCTTTAAGTTTGAGGAAGTGCACCCCAGGAGGTTTGGGGTGAGAAAGTGTTAGAAACAGCATGCACAAAGATCAAGCGCTCAGAGAGAGCATATCGTGTTTAGGAAACAGGGCTGAGCTACCACCTGCTGGATGGAGAATGTGATCTGAGAGAGATGTAAAAGATGACAGGCAGCATCAGGAAATGAAGTCAGTCGGGGATGTGATAGGGGCCAAATCATGATCAAATGTGCACATCATGCTAAGTGGTCCATCTTGTTTGGGATGGCAGGTGGAGAAGTTGGTCATTCTACTAACCTATTCATATACTCTCCATACAACTACCCTCTCCCAGCTCTGCAGAGATTAATAACAAGGAATCATGTGTGTGATAGCAAATCAGAGCCAGCTGTTAGTGCCACCTACAGCCAATAGCAGTAACAAAATTACCACCAAGAAAAATAAAACATAGATGCATCTAGATGACAATAAGAAATTCCTCCCAATATGCTGTGGTTTCAAGTGACATAATTTTAAAAATATATATTTTTCTCTTAAATTAAATTACAGAATAGAACCAAAGGTATAATTTGTAATCAAATATCCAAATGATTGACATCAGATATGTGGCACTATACCCAATGGCATTTTATCTAGAAAATTACAAAGTCGCCTAGCCTTGAATTCACTTGCCCATATGTAACCCACATATTCTTAAAGTCAGTAGATCCTTTTGGTATTTGTAAATTATTTTGTATTGTTAATAGGAATATTTTACAGTAAAATAATGGAGGCTTTAAGGAATTGACATGGATATATAATAAGTCAAATGACATATTCCAGCGTCTCTTTCATTAAACCCCCTCCCACACACAGAGAGGAAAGTACAGCCAAATAAAAATTTTGTGAAAGAAATAGGCATTTTAGAAAAAGCATAATCATACCATCAATCTTAAGTTCATTAGCGTTATATCCAGTCTGATAGTTGTATCATTGTTTCTACGCTTGCTGATAAAACAATTTTTATGGGTTTGTGGATTTGTGAACCATGTGGTTACTTTTTAAATACTTCAGATATTAGCTGCTGTGATTGCTTTACTAGGTCTTGGTTAAATGTACTTTCTCCGGAAAGCTTTCCTTGACCTCCCGATCTTGGTCGGTGCCCCTCCTTTGCCTCCCCCTGGCCCCCTTCACTTTGACTCTCACAGCATCAACACAGGCCTGGCTCCCCACCTATCCTCTAGCTGTATGCTTTTTAAAGACAGCCCCAGGCCTCTGTTATTTGCCATTTTGTACCACTGCCTTGCCTGTGAAAAGGCCTCAATAATGATTTGTTACATGAATAAACAAAGTTGGGGTGGGAGAGACTAAGTCAATACTTTATCTTTCTATTATAGTACTTTTATTCATGATAAATTTCTGCTTTGTCCTTTCAGGCTCAGTAAACCCTCCGACAGAACCTGCACTAGGTATTACAGAATCTACCCTTGGCACCCAACCTTCTCCAGCCAACGACGTATCTCCCACAGGTAAGAATATTTTCACACTGTTTTAATTTCCATGTCCTATTAATCCTTTAAGAAAGCATACTGATAAAGAAAAAAATTTCAAAACATGCGTGTCATTCATGAGCTTTTCTAATCTATGATATTTCAGATAAACATATAAGTACTATTCTCGAGGTTTCCAAGAGTTAGCACAACTTCCAAAGTCCTTCACTTAAAGTCCTAGGAAAACCAGGGTGAATAAATATTCAGTGAGAAATTAAATTTTGTATTATATTATTAAGTAGGTTAATAAATTGACAGCCCTCCTCCGTCTAAGTGGGATGTTTAAGAAATTGGTTGTAAACAGAGATTCTGTGGACCAGAGGTAGGTAGATAAAATTTTAAATTTAAATTTGTCCTGGTTCAAATTAATTTTGACCAAGTTGATTAGTTAGGACTATGAATTCAGCCTCACAGGGACATTATTAATAATGGAGATCAGGCTGGGTTACTGTTTCTACAGCAAAGAAATAACACTGACTTTCCGAAGCTGGCAAACAAATTATAAATTTCTATGTTCATGTCCTGTGTATTTAACAAAGAACTGTGGTGACTATCTCTAATACAAAAATATATATATTCTATGAAGAGTAGAAGTAAAGTTTTCATTCTTATTTAATTCAAGCTACTAATTTTAGCTCAAAATGAGAACTGAAAATGGAATGAAACAAAAGTGGTCAGTAGGGATGAACAATTCCTGCCTGTAGCCTTTGGCAGATAGCTTGCAGCCACTGTCACAGGTTGATACCTCTCAGAAAATAAAGAGCGAGGCAGAGTAAGTACTACCTGCAAATCAGAAAGTTTACATTCATGTGATTTTTTTCTAGTTCTTAAGGTTTTGTCATTTTCCTTTTAAAGTTTCTTTTTCTTTCACTTATAATTCATCATTCAGAAATAAGCCATTATAGATTTTGATATGCTTCATTTAACAAATATTAGCATATTCGAAATAATACTTTAAATCTGTACGGTACTCTGTGGGTGTCTATTGCTTCATAACAAATCACCCCAAAATTTAGCAACTTTTATAATACTAGAGGCCCAGTGAATGAAATTTGTGCATGGGGGTCAGGGGAAGCGGGTTCCCTCAGCCTGGCCTGCAACCTCTTGTAATCTGGGACCGCTGGCTCCTAACTGCTTGCCTGCCTGCCTGCCTGATTGCCTCTAACCACTCTGCCTGCCTACCTGATCACCTGCTTGCCTGACCACCCCTAACTGCCTCTACCTGCCTGCCTGATCACCCCTAAGCACTCGCCTGCCTGCCTCATCACCTCTAACCACTCTGCATGCCTGCTTCATCACCCCTACCCACTCTGCCTGCCTGCCTGATTGCCTGCCTGCCTGATAGCCCCTAACTGCTCACCTGCCTGCCTGATTGCCCCTAATCACCTCTGCCTAGGCTCCCACCACAGTGGCTTTTTCTGGAAGAAGAGGAGAATTAGGCTCCACTTGTTGAAGGGACTGTATCAAAGTATTTGTGAACAAATTAATACCACCATGTTCAGTCACTTAGAAAATGTTTGGACATAAAATACAATGTGGTGTGATCTTCTTTATTCTGATAGCCAGACAGAACAAGTGTTATCTTTCCCATTTTCCAGATGGGGACACTAAGATGCTGAGAGCATAAATGGTCACATGACTAGTAAGTGGCCAAGTTAGTATTCATACTAATGTCTTCTGATGCTAAATCTAGTTCTCACCACATTAGATATCATGTTTTCTCCAACTGGTCTAAACACTTCATGAAAACAAGGAGCATATTTGTTTTACATCCTAGCACATGTCTAGCACAGAGTAGGCCAGTAAAAAAATACTAGTTGAATAGATGAATGAATAAAAGAATTAATGAAAATAATGTACCTTCATTATGTAGCTATCATTAATAGACTCCATATTATTTTAAAACATGATCATTTGTTCCTGCCTTCTAAAAAGTTGCAGTGTACTTGGATAGAGATGACATGCATACATGGAAATGATAACTCAAAATCATAAAGTGAGAGGTGTTGCATCTTATAGGATTAAAATACACAAGGTGAGGTACAGACCAGTAAGTCTTAGGCTTTGAGCAAAGAAAGGTCCCTATGAGTTTATGGACTCAGATGTTACTTAAGAGAGATGAAATAAGGCAGGCAGGAAAGTGGTTAGGGATGATCAGGCAGGCAGGTGATTAAGGTAGACCTGATTCTTGAAATGTGTGTTGTATTGATTTGACTCGGTTGAGAGCTTGATAAACATTCTAAACAAAGAGAACAAACTGAGCAGTGGTTCATTGGCAAAAATGTTTGTGAGAATTTGAGAAAATGTTTGAAGCTAAGCTTGGGTCCGAGAGTGGGACTGTGTAGCAGAGAAGCACCGATGAATAATGGAAAATGCAGAATAAAGAGAGCCTTAAACCTCAGCCTAAGGATCCCAAATAATCTCCCTTAGGAAGTAGGTCAGGGACCCCATTGAACAATAATTCCTTTATTACATATTGATTGAGCATTTGGTGTGTACCAGATGCTCTTCTAAATGCTGGAAATACAACAATGAACAAAAGAGAAAGAAAACGGTGCTCTCATGACAGTTACATTCTTCCAATTAAGAACAGAAATGAATGTCTTCTAGCTGAGTTTCCTATGAGGTTGGTTGACGCATGCTGTCATGTGTTTCCATCCGACCAAGCACTATTCTTATTTCTGTGAAGAGAGGCAAGGAAAGGGAAAGGACGGTATTACCCTTAAGTCTACTGCTTACTGCAGCTCTAGTATTTGAGAAGGAAGGAGAACACACATAAATATATTTGTTAGA